>NC_135270.1:38453374-39703374 GCF_051311805.1 Agelaius phoeniceus
CATGGAGGGGTTTTCACAGTGATGCTGTTCCACTCATCTATCTCCATTATCTGCAGCAACTTTAATAAACAAAATCAACTGCTTGAAAGCGTTAAGCCCTTTGGAAAGGGTACTTTGGGGTAGGCCTAGCTGCTATCTTTGTAATATTTGAGGAAAAACTCTTTGCCATGCAGGAAGTTGGGCAAACTTTCTCAACTCGTTTCATCAAAGGACATTTCCCAAAACAACTGATCTCAGTAACTGCCATCTCTAAAAAATTTGTTCCTAACCCACTTGTTTTGCAAGGTGATGTGTGCAGGTATTTAAAAGCTAGCTGAAGTGTTGCAAGAGAAAAGGGCTCTTTCCAAGGCTCAAGACTGAGAAGTTACAGCAAAAGAAAAATATTTCAGGAGTACTTAAATAATCAGCTCTGACAGCTTGCACTGGTGCTTTTGCACAGTGGTCGTGTCACTGGAGTAACTGTGATGCCCCTGACAGCACATTTATTGTTATGATTCTAGGAAATGCATTAGTTTAAATGTGTCAGTGCTCTCAGAGTTATTTGCATAGTATTTTCCCTTCTTACCATTGTAATTTCTTTATTTTTCATTTTAGGGCTGGGGGAGGAGGGTGGAAAGACTGGATATGCATTGTCAACTAATTTAATGAACTGTCATCTATCCAGTGAGTTTACTGAAGAGCCTACAGAAATGTTAACAAATGGGATGTCACCAGAGCCACAGATGCTCAGGTAAGATCAAACCCTTTATAAAACATGCACATGCATGCACACAGGGTGGTACCTATGTATATATGCATAATAAAGGTCCTTTCTTCCTGTCTCACCTATTCTTTCATCTTTTCATAAGTGAGAATTGGAAGCTATTTTCATAAAACCTATCAAATCACATCCACATTTTTTCAGCAAATCATAGAACTGTAGAGTAGTTTGGGTTGGAAGAAACCTTAAAGATCATTTAGTTCCAACCCCCTCCAGCTGCCCTCCAATGGACAGGGATGCCACCCACTAGATCAGGTTGCTTAAGTCCCCATCCAACCCAGCCTTGAACACTTCAAGGGATGGTGATGCCTGGCTTGTCCACAACTTCTTTGAGCAACCTGTTCCAGTGATTCACCACTCTCTGAGTAAAGGATTTCTTCCTAGCATCTAATCTAAACCTTCCCTCTTTCTTTTTAAAACCATTGTCCCTTGTCCTGTCACTACTTGTCTGTATAAAAAGGCCCTTATTCCTCCTTTTTTATAAACCCCCTCATGGTACTGGAAGGCTGCTAGGACGTCTCCCCGAAGCCTCTTCTCCATCTTGAACAACCCTAACTCTCCCAGCCTGTCCTCATAGAAAAGGTGCTCCAAACTTCTGATCATCTTCATGGCCCTAATAGGACCAAGTAGGATCTTTTTGAAAGCAAAATGACAGGAGATAGGATTCAGAGTTCTTCTTTTAATTGACCTGAATCAGGTTGTTCAGAAGTCTTGTTCAGAATCCTAAAGTCAGCAAGAGAGAGTGGAAGAATAGCTTTTTTTTCCAGAATCACCATGGGGTGGGTCTTTCAGCAAAACAAAAACTCAGAGTAGTTCAGACTTTTTTCATATAATATATTTCACATTTCTAGAAGTATTGCACTCTAGAAGAAAATATCGAAAGCTTAGTGACCTGGGTCTGAAGCCAAGCAGACAAAGTCAATAACTGTGAGCTTGATTACACTTGTAGGAAGTCGTAAGTTTTTTCCCAACTTGTAGGAGCTGTGTAGCCTAGATGCAATGTGGAAAATAAGGGATCTTCTTGTAGACACCAACAGTACAATGAGTACTGACTTAATGCTTGGGCAAAAAAGATCATCAGGACCCAATAAAAGCTTATGGGATGTCAGTGGGAGAAGGTTTGCATGCTTTGCAGACAGGAGACTGTATTGCCCAGTACTTTGTCTCAACTTACTTCTCACTGACTCTAGAGACATAGAAATACTGAGATTACCTTTCTCCTTACAAGTTTTCCTGAGCAGAAGGACTCCTTGTTTTTCTTCTTTGTAATAAAAGGGAATGTAATATTTTCTGGCAAAAGGAAAGGAATCAGGTTTTCCTCTTGCTTTAAAAGCATTCACAGATTTATAGCGGAAATGACAGGAACAGGATGTATTAACCATATGACCCCAGCAGAATGAGTCTACGCTCTTGATTGATTTAAAAGTTTATCTCTGTCCTTTGCACAGCCACAAAGGGTCAAGTCTTGGTCTTGCTCAAATCAATGAGAGCTTGACTAATGACTTTAATGGCTCCAAGACCAAAGTTTTGAGCCAATACTCACAATCAAATAACAAAGCACAGCCTATAGCATGAACCACTGGCCAATGAGTCAGGCTAATTGTTACCCTGCATCGTTTCCTTTCTAATCCTGTACCACAGCAGTCACACTCAAAGAGAGAAGCTCTTTTTTGTTTGATTAATAAGGCTTTCCCAGTTTTCCCAAGCTGCATGGTCTGATCCATCCAGAGATTCCTACCTTTAAAACAGGTGAGGAGTGAGGCAAAGGCATAGGTAGGCCTGCAAAGATTGCCTTCTCACCCATGATCTGTGGGAATGTGCCTGGCAGCCTGGGTCTTTTATATAAAAGCAATGGTGGAAACGCTGCTGGACACCAAAGCTTGTATTTTCTTGAGCAGACAGCAGTGCTAAGTGATGGCACATCAGTGTCACCAGTACAGCTTTCCCACACCCTCTTTTAATACCATCCAAGAGATGGGAGAGTTTACACTGTAAGGAGATGAGTATTCACTGAAACCAGTTCCTAATTTCTTTCAGTACTGTGAATTTCTGAGGTCTCTTAGTGTCCTCTGTTGACTTTCCTGTACTTCATTTCTTTCTTCTACCCACTAGTCTGCTTTATTACAGCATGTAAGGTAGCATCTTGCAGGGTAGTGACAAAAAATTATTTCATCTCAGGAAATCCAGTCTCCTTACATCATAGAAAATGGAAAGAGTCAGTATTCTCCAAAAATTTCTTTGAGCTGAAAAAACAAAACCTAAATGCTATGATTCATCCTTGCAGTAAGGACCAAGAGATCTTTGACTTTTCAGGATAAAATCAGTTTCTGAGAACATGCCTCCCATTTATTGCTCATTGGCACCTTGAAAAAGCTGTAAATTTTGACCTTTCTCCTATTTAAAAGGGAAGATCCTTGCTGCTCTTTTATACTTTTATACAGATACTGCTGCTCTTGTATACTTTTGCCTTGCTACAAGACGTGCAGCTTGTGTGCCTGACTTGGGCCCCTTCAGTTCCTAGAAAATTTTCTTCACTAAATATTACCTGAAATTTCAGGTTGCACGTTAGCATGATCATTTGCTTCTCATGAGATTGTAGCCTGCCTTCAGGTGTTCTTTTTTGCAGCATTTTTCCTCTTTTTCCCACCACCTTTGTTTTTGGCTTTGCCCATCCTTATTATCTTTAGAATGTCTTCAAACACACACCCCAGGTGCATAGCACTTCTCCAGTATGATCTATAACCATTACTGCCATTCCATTGGTCTTGTTACCAAGCCAATTTTATAACCAATTGAGTATTTTACTATCAATCCCATACTTGCTAACCTTATAAATTAATCTGTTATGTGGCACTGTATTGAGAGCCTTTTCAAGTCCGAGTAAATTATGTCTCCTTCTTCATCGCTGTCCACTTTCATTGCCACTTCCTCAGAGAAATGAATCAAGATTGTTAAGCATGACCTCCTTTTTGTAAATCCATGCTGACTACCTCTAACCAATCTATATTAGATTGATATTAAATCAGGACACAGACTCAAAGGGGGCCTGTTATATAAATGCAACCAAAGGTTGCTTCATGTGGAGATGAGAGATGGGAATCACTTATACACTGAAGTTAGCTGTACCAGGTCTGATGGTTTGCCAATAACTTATTAGTGGCCAGATCCCTCCCCAGGGTCTCAACCAAAACTCCCCTGGAGAGAAAAAAAGCTTTTATCTGCATTTGCCTAGCCTGTTTCTATTGCAGAAGTGAATGTGATCACCAAAGATGAGAACTGGTTCTGCTTTTACTCACTTTTACTGTGATTAAGTCAAAATCACAAAGGCATTGCAAAACCCTCATTTTCAACAGAAAGTTGTCCCTCAGCTTCTGAGAGAGCTGTATCTGCATTGCCTAAGATGTATGTCAAAAGGCAGCATGGGTGTTGCTTTCTGTGTGAATGCAGCCAAAGGATGCCAAGAGAATCTCCCACCTTGGCCAATCTCCCACCTTAGCTGGAGAGCCTGGGTGCTCTGTCAACTGCAACAATTTTCCTGATATCCCATTAAGACATGGGATCTTACTTCCCATGATGTGTCTACTCTAAATACACATCATTACTGACTAATGCCAGAAAAGCAAGCTTTTCCTCAGCAAGAGGTGGGGACAGGGACTACAAGGTGCAGCCGTGTGAACTGCACCATGTCCCCTTGCTTGCTTGCTTGCTTGCTGGGGTATGAAGTTGGCGGCCCACACAAGCAGGATGAGGAAAGAGGCTCTTAGCAGAGAGAGAATCCTGGGAGCAGTTTAGGTATAAATTAGGTGTTTTGCCAGCTTTTCTACCTCAGTGACCGGAAATACCTCCCTCAATGGTGTAAGCATAGTAGTGGTCTCTTTGGTCATCCCAACAGTCTGTCTTGAGCTTGTTTGACAACATATGCATCAAACACACTGAGATCCAGAGGAAGTCAAAGACATCCCTCAGGAAACTAACCTTTGGCCTTCTGCCTCACAGGACACCCAAAGTGCACAAATTGAGCCTTCTAACCTACACCCTGTGGAGGCTTATTGCTTATGTCCTATATATACACATATGGTTCCCTTGTCCCTTCAAATCAGAAATGTGGTAGTCTGTGTACGGTGGGAGAGATGTCACTTTGGGAGAGTTCAGCACAGTCAGTGCTGCTGCAGGACTTAGATATTCTGGCAAACATCCACTAAAACAAAGGAAAGGGCCCCCCCCCCAAACAGTTTGGCTTGCGTTCAAGGCCTTGACCCTCTAACAGCCAGTACAGACATGTTCAGAAAAATAACTTGCAGACACACTAGGTCAATACAAAGAAGCATAACTTAAAGATAAGGGTTACATGGGTATAAAGAAATAGTTGGAGCATGTCTTCCCTGTTTGGAAGAGAAGATTGCGGTCTTCCAAACAGGGAAGACATGCTCCAACTATTGCTTTATGATGAAAGAGTTCTGAAGAGAAAGTAAGATTATCATGTACTTTGTATGCAAATATTAAAGCAGAAAGGCAAAAATAAAAAAAGCAAATCATGTTTTAGAGTTCTCATGTTCCCAGTATCTGGTATCTGCAGGTAAAACATAGTCTTGTCATTGGCATAAGATGTATCACAGCTACATGGAGTCCTACAGTCAAAGAAACATGGTTTAATATCAAGTGCATCATGTAAACTTATATATGCAATCCAAATTACCTAATATCTTTAAAGAATCAGCTGTTGAATAAGTATAGACCTTAGAAAATATATCGGACAAGCAAGCTATATAACTTGCAGCAGAAATTATGACAATGCTTTTCTAAACAAATCTGGTCATGGGTGAGAGATCAGATGATGGTAACCCTCCCTTCTGATGGTAAAACCCCATTGAAACACTGACCTTGCTGAAACTAATGAGAAGTCTGCTTTATATATGCACAATTTGTAGAGTTAAATCTTAGACAAACTAGGAACAACAAAAAGTGAACCAAAAATGTAAACAAAACCAGCAGCAAAATCATTTGTCGTGACTGTAAGGTTCTGCCTATGATTTCTGGCATATTTTTGTGAGCAAATAGTGAAGTTTTGTAAAGGATCAAAAGTACCTTTTCATTATTATGTTTTCTCTATGTTACACTGCAGCAGATGAGTTGTACTTACAGGAATCCACAGTGCACTTCAGAGAAAGCATCCATGAGAGAAGAGGGTGGAACTGACATTTGAGATAGGAGATATCCTTTAACTTCATCATTAAGCATCTGCAGGACATTTGCCTTCTCTGCTTCTTTGTATCACAGCTCAAACATCCCCATACACCAAGAGGGATCTGGCTCCCCGTGATAAGCAGGGACTCACACCTCCCAGACAGCTTGAGCCCTGAGTGGCAGAGTCACAGCTGGGCAGCACAGGACATGGAGCTCCACCACAGTCCTGCCTTGCAAACATCACTCCTGGCTGGCACTGTCAGGGATACACTGACTTGCATGGGTGTGAGCACAGCACAAAATTTCTAAATACACTTTGGGCCATTAAAGTTAAATCAAGTTGCTTAAAATTTGAAAATTCATATTACCAGAAATCTTACCCTGAAAACAATTTCCCCAAAATTCATAAATATTAACTTCAACATTGGCTTAGTACCAAGTTTAAAAAGAAGGATACAAAGTTCAAAAACTCTTTCATTATTTTAAAGGCATGGTGCTGAGGTGTGAATTGCCTCAAACATGCACCACTTTGGCTACATGATGCTGCAATGAGACACAGGATTTTTTCACCTAGTCATGCATTTATTTCCATCACTTAAATTCAGGTTGCAATGCAGACAAGAGTTTTTTTGAAACTGAATTAAACCACTACAATATTCTAGACCTTTGCTTTGACCATGAGCACAAACCTTCCTTTCTTACAGAGGCTACAGAGGGAAAGATATATCCCTGCAGTCAACACATCCCCCTAAAAAGTGGGAAATCTAAAGTGCTTTCTTTGAGAAGGCTCAAAATATCTTCTCCCCATCTATTTTGGTCCAGGCCAGAGGATGACAAAACAATCAAGAGAGTGATAAATAAATGAATCTAATGAAACAATTACTTGTAATTCCCTAAAAGCGTGTTGTGATACTACTTAGTAGCACTGCTGAGTAATGATGCTGCTGCTGTTAGCAGTTGTATTAGCATCAGTAGTAATGTGGTGTACTGTAGAAAAAGTATCACTTTTGCTATCTCCCAGTAGTGATGGTAGTGGTACAAGGATAAGTTCAAAGTACTTGCTGGATTTTCCTGTGCTTATGAAAGTGCACTCAGCTGGGAATGTTTGCTTCCAACTTGCTTGACCCTCTCTGCTTGCTTCTACCCATCTTGGTCACTGATTGACTCATTTTTTCATTTGTGCACAAGATTTCACACTGTCAGAGGTTAGCAAAGTAGGCAACTTGGAGTCTTTATGTTGTTAGAATATTATTTGTCAGTTGACCTTGTAATACTATCATTTGATAACTGCATGTGACACCAGCATTTAATACTCTGTCTGGGCTGACAGATAAAATTCAAGGCACAAATCAGCAACTGTCCAAGGGCCCGATCACCAGAAGGATGGTTTGCCTTTCCATGCTATGCCCAAACTAATGCTGCCCAAAGAAATCTGCATAAGCTATTGGGGGGGCTCATCATGGTGGGGCACTGGTTCTCAAAATTAGTTACTTTATAATTTACCACAGTGGGAACTTGACGGCCTTGTAAGGAGCAAGAAAGAAGCTTTTCTTTAGTTGTCTCAAACAGCTGATAAATGCTGTGATGTTGTATGTCAGAAATAACATTTTCATTGATGATATGGGTGGGTCTGGGAACCTCTGCTTCATACTGTGAGAATATGTCCCAGACCAGGGCTCAGAAAGTGTTTAAGTGCTGATCACTAACTCTAAACAGTACCATAGTGTTAAAAATAATGATAATAATGATGAATGGTAGCACAGTCTTATTCATAATTGTTCATTACAACTGAAATCTGATTAGATCTTCAAACACATCCCATCCATGTACCTGACAGCCCTCTGCTGAGCTATAAAGGTGAGTGGCACGTGCTCAGTGAAGCTGACCCATACAGTGAATGGTTTATGAGGAATGACAATATATGATGAGAATACAAAACTTGATAATGGGTTTATTTATTGATTGCAAATAAAATTCATGAACTGTGAAGCTGGAAACTGCACCAGAGGGAATTGGTCCAAGAGGACATTAGGGGGGAATGGGAGAGGGAGAAAGAGAATGTATTACATGTAAACTAAGTTAAAGGTTGCCTAAAGGCTTCTGGTTCCACAAGCAGAGCCTCTAAGGATAGGATCTGAAAGCCTTTAATGCTACTAAGGCTTTGTCAGTAAGATATTTGCATATTTTGCCTACAAACCCAAAATGGTGTATTAATTCATTTTTATTTACCTTTCTGCCACTTCTAAAAGAAACCTTGCAGGAAGCTATTAATGACATCGCTTCATAAGAGATAATTTTCAGAGAGGCTTTGCAGGTAGTGACTGAAGAGGGGAAAAATGTGTGTCAAATTTAGGTTATTAACAGTATAATCCTTAAACAGACAGTATCTCAAAGACTAATTCATCTTCAAATTTGTCTGTAAAAACCTCATGATCCTTCACTCTGTGTGCATGCAAACTTACATTGCATGTCTTTTTTTCATCATGTTTACTAGAAAGTGAGGAAGGAGAGCTTTGCAGTGCTGGGCTGGAGGCTGGAAAACACAATATTGCTATGGCACCTTCCATTCAAATTCAGATTCCTTTCTCCACAGTCCACCAGCAAAACCAACAGACAAGGAGCTTTCTCTCACAGATCATGTGCAAAGCAACAGGGTAGCAACAGGGATGAGATTGATGCATTTTGTCCTAAGTTACACAATATTTTTTCTTAGTGCAATGCCAGGTTCCTGCTGGACAAAACTTTGGACAAGCTAAATGTGAAGCAATTGCTCTTAAATCTGTGGCTACGAGAAATCAGGAGTCCCATTTAATACAATTTTAACGGCATGACTTTTTAACCACAGTATGGCAGAAGGAGTCTTGACCTTTTCCCTACTTAAGCATAAAGTACTGAAACCTTTGTGTCTTTCCACACTGAGAGAAGACCTTTTTCTCATGTGAATTTATAATATTCAATACAAGCTTCTTTTAAACTTTCCTGTTGTTGGAGGTACATTTTTCCTCCCTCTACTCAGATCCTTTTAAGATATAATTTATTAGAGTTTACTCTTCCTTCCTGTACTTTTCTGCTCTGGGTGTTCTATTTATAGTCTTTGTAATGTCAAAATTATCTCTGAGGAAAAACACAGAGTCATATATGTCACCAACATGAGTGACCCCATTCCAGAGCCACAGCCTTTGTGGTGCCTCCCAGCCCTGCTCCACACGGACATGGGAGGGCAGAAGACACCTATGGCAGCAAGGACACGTGAGTGGAAAGGCCTCTGTTGACAGCAGAGCCTTATGTGTGGTCTGGGAGGGTTTTCACCACTCTGTTCTGAAAGGCAACAGTGAACTGCAGTTACTGCATTTGTTCTTCACAGGTGCTGCTTTGTTTTCCTAGGGTTTTTCCACACAAAGTGAGGAAACATTGCATCTGGAAAATTACAAGCTCTGCTCTTGCCAGTAGCTATTTCTGGAGAAGAAGCCCTATGACCCCATTAACACAATTCGTAGCAAACCCCAAAGATGTTTCTTAGATAATCACAAAGATGATAGCAGAGATAGTAAGAAAAAGAAAACTTTTTCTTTGGGTAGAGGTCTTCAAAATGGGATATTCCCTAAAGAAATTAATATGAGGTAATTAGAAAAAAAAAATTATCAGTAATGTAAGGATGTCACAGAAGCACAGAATTACAGAATCTGTTGAGTTGGAAGGGACTCACAAGAATCCTCAAGTCCAAATCCTGGCCCTGCACAGGAACATCCCCAAGAGTCACACCATGTGCCTGAGAGTATTGTCCAAACCTTCTCAAACTCTGCTAGGCTTGGTGCAGTGACCACTTCCCTGAGGAGCCTGTTCCAGGGCTCAACCACCCTCTGGGTGATGAACCTTTCTCCTAACCCTCCCCTGACACAACTCAGGCCATTCCCTCGTGTCCTGTCACTGTCACCACAGAGATCAGTGCCTGCCCCTCCTTTTCCCCTCATGAGGAAGCTGTAACTGCAGTGAGGTGTCCCCTCAGTCTCCTCCAGGCTGAACAGACCAAGTGACCTCAGCCACTCTCATATGGTTTCCTTCCAAGGCCCTTCACCATCTTTGTTGCTTCTTCTACCCACAAGTGCTGCACATACCTTTGAAAACTTGCAGCATCTCTCTGTGACAGCATCCTTTCCTCTGTGTGTTACCCTGGGGATGTGGCAGGACAAGATGCCACAGTGGGGAATTCTCAGGTGTGGAAACAGGCTTCTCCAATGTACCTGTTCACTGAGTGTGCAGGAGTAGTCTCTGGAAAGGTCTTCTGTGTTGACCTTCATGCCCTGGAGTTCTAATATGACAATGTAGTTACTTTACAATCCTTTAATATATTTTTACCTAATTTAAAGTTCAGTGCTGAAAGAAGATTAGCCATATAGCTCAATTACATAAATGCTTAAGACTCTTCTTACACACCAAAAAGAAGAGGTTTAGGTATTTGAGCTTTAATGCCCCGTGATAATTTTCCCCCTTCCTTCAAAAACAGCTGCAAAACAAATAAATTACAGGAAACATTCATGGCCAGAAACTCTTTCTCTTTGCTGCTCTTCAGAGGTCTTTATCAAGGTTTAATCCTCATTTGCAGTCCAGTAAGACAAGCAAACCACAGACATGGTTTAGTGGCAGACACAGTGGTGCTGGTTGAACTCAGTGACCTTAGAGGTCTTTTCCAACTTAAATGTTTTTGATTCTTTGACCTCCAGATATCGGGACAGGTTGGTCTGGAAGACCACATACCTCATTCTGTCACAATGCAAGTCAGTAGTGGCAAACCCAATCATTCACCCCCTCGTCCCTGAAGGATTGAGTGCACACAGGATCAGCAGGACTGGGTCCAAAGATGATCATCCTGGCCCTTGGCATGCTGCATGCCACACCTGTCACCTACTGCCTTGAAGAAAAGCAGGACATGTCTTTGCTGTTAGTGCATGAGCATTTTAATTTGGGCAAATTGCCTCCAAATTTCTTCTCGCCCCACTATAGCTCTATAATATTTGGCCTACTGTTTTGATCACCAAAATATACACAGTCTGCTAAAAAATATACCTGAGCTTTCTGGTTTTCCTTTATTCTGTTTTGTTTCTATTTTTTTCAACAAGATACAGAGATTCAGTAGAGATATAATAACTGCAGTATAGGCACTGTATATGCACCATAAGCAAAAGTAGAAACAACTAGAAAGCTTCCTGGACTTTGTAAAATATTAATAAAAAGGTTCTAAATAATTGTCTAGTTGTCAAATACCTTGCTTAAAACTACTCTTTGTTGGTGAACAGAATTATAGTTGAAGTCATATTTATCCAGTGACTCCTTTGTGTTTCATTTTTACATGGTTTTATGATAGTTTCTATTTATGTTTCTCTCTTCAGTAAGAAAAATAATTCAACAGAGGAGAAAAAATATGTATTTTGTTTACAAATATAGGTGCATATAGATAATCAACAGCTATAGCCATGTACAAATTCTGTCTTAAGATTTGGCCTCTTCCATCTGCAAAACCTCACAGGAAAAGAAAGAAAACCTAATTTTGCTATAATATTTTCCAAAATAATTACTTCATCTGCTAGTAAATTTATTATATCAAATTGTCTGCTTATTTATATCTATTAATTGTTTATTAAAGGAGCAGTAGTAAAAATAAGTGGAATAACTAAAGGCAATTGTGATGTCTAAAGAAGAGACATCATATTGGAAAATCGTTAGCTACTCAAAAATAATCATGTTAAACTTACTCTGTATAACAGACTAAAATAGAAGCCATTTTAGACAAATCCCTCTGCTCCTGTTAAGACATATTTTGTATAGCTAGGATCCTAATTTTATTCCTTTCCCTCTAGGTAACAATGCTATTAAGGTTAACATCACCTTCTGCATTTATTTTAATTCTTTAATTTAATTTATAATGTCAAAAAATAAAATTGAAATGTACTCACACTTGTAAGAGCTTTGGAAATCATGCAGCAAGATTTTTTTTGAGACCTTTTCTCCTGTTAAGTTTCAACAACACACACTTACCAATTTCCTTCTTAGTGGGTCCTTTCAGGGGCTCAGCTGCATTAATTTAACTCCTTTACTGTGATTTGTAGTTAACAAAGACTACACTTGGGGATAAAAGAAGCTTGGTGACTGATTCTGCCTTTTGCCATCATTTGCTCGGTCAGAAGATAATGGCAGCAACACTGACAATGTTTAAAAAACAAAAAATGAAGAGTACTTCAGATTTGCACTCTAAGAAACACTTGACAGAGAGGAAGATAGAGGTTGTTGAGGAAAAAAGCTGAGAAAAGATGTCAGCTTTGAAAAAGCATCTTTTTTACCTATTTTTTTTTCTGTTGGGCACCTATTCCAGATGTTTGACTAATCCAAGTAGCCAGTCCAGCACTGCACTATCACCACTGTCTATCTGAGGGCCCATCACAACTCTCAGTTCTCCACACTCCTGCACCACCCCCATCTTCCCAGCCAGCAGCAGAAAGGACCATTCAGCTGGTCAGTCTCCTGGGGCCAGAGGCCACATGGCACAGGAAGCAGGAGGGTATGAGACCTGCAGACCCTCTGCACCCCTGGCACATGCTGGGATTGAAATATGCCTGTCCAGAGATGGGATCTGTGTGTGCATGAGCACAAGTCTCTGCATCAGCCCCCCTTTTTGCTGCCTTGTGCCCCAAGAGGCTCTGGGGAGCCCTGTTCCCATGAGACATCTCTCAATAATAATGTGTGCCTCACAACATAAATAGCAAAGAAGCACCTCAGTCTAGTTTCCAGAAAAAGTTTCGGTTTGTTTTTTTTTTTAATAATCAAGGCTTTTTAAACAGGGGGAAAAAAAGGACATTATTCAGCTCCTGCAATGTAATGAAAAATATGTGGCTGAAGTACAACATGTTAAATACTTGAGCTGAAAAACAAAACATCTGAGCACACACATAGCATCATTAAAAAATCATGTAAATCTGCACATGATTTCAAAAGGGCCCAAGTTCCTCAGGATGGGTTGCACTAGAAATGTCAGGAGAGGGCTGGGAAATTCCTCAGCCAGTCCCCAAGTCCTGGGGGACACATTCTACTGCAGGCCACTGTCTCTGCTCACAGAGAGGAGGCTCTCCTCTCACAGAGGCTGAGGAGGGAGGGCTATGCCACACCCCAACAAGGGCACTGCAGTGAAGACTGCCAGAACAGCCCCATACATCCAGAAGGCTCTTCATGTTTGCCTCTCCACTGCCTGCAGCTCCAGAAGAAGCTGAAAGAGGCAAGTCACACATTCTGTGACTCTGTGGAGATGGATGCAAGCATCATCATTTAACATCATGGGAAGTAAAATAAATCACACACAGAGAAAAAAATATAGGTAAACAAAGGAAAAAGGAACCTTTTTGTAAAACATCAGGGCATCTCAGATACATTGCTGTGATCTAGAATTATGAGCCATTGCCTAATACAGTTTATACCACTTGGTGGCAACACTTCCATGTTTGATTTATTGAACTTTTCTCATAATCTTTCTTCTGATACTGAAAAGGACAAGTGTAGGCTCTGTATGTGCAATTAATTATTGCAGAGAATAAAAATAAAAGGTTTGAATGGCTTTGGTACTACTTTCTGTCCAGGACTCATACTAAATTCTTTTCAAGATTACATTGTTTTATGTCCTGAGACATTTCTAATAGGAAAATTTCACATTCCTCAGGCATCAGTGAGAAGCCCTGTTCAGCAATTTCATCTTAAATACTGGCAGAAGATAATTTTTTTTCAATGTGCAACCACAACCATGACAGAAAATGTTGACCAGCTGCTTGCAGAGCACCAGGTGCTCAGGAAAGACAAGTTAGATGGCTACTACTGTGCAGGTTTCTCCACTGCAAGTATGTTTTAAGACTGCAGGTGAACAAATGAAGGGAATTCTAGCTGTAGTCTTGCACGGTGCACAGGCAACAACCATACCATGGCTCACTCTTGCAGTTTAAGTTTGATCTACAAGACTCATTCTTCCAGCAAAGATGCTCAGCGTCCCCACCTGCTCAACTCTGGGCACCCCACTAAACCTGATAATCACCATCATTAATGTCAATAATTTCTAAATTAAAGGATGTGCAAACTCACTGGCATTGGGTTCATATTCCTGCAGTTTGTGGTGTCCTGTTCTGCCAGCTGTCTCTAAGCTAACGTGTCACTCTAATCTGTCAAGGGCCAAGCAGGGTGGCTTTGTGAAAAGCAGCCCAAAGTCCCTCAGTGTCCCAGGGGTGGTGCTGAGAATGGGGATGCTCCTGCGCCTCTGTTCACAGTCTTGGGCAAATTCTGGGTAGAAAGCAGTCCTCAGACTGCTGTGGGTGAGGGTCCCGTGCTGCAGTAACCTGCAGGAGTGCTCAGCAGCCCAGACCATGGCAGCCTCAGCAAGAACAGGGACAATGCACGTGGCTCTGTAATGACCAGGTGACTGGCCAGGATGTAGGAATGCTGAATGTCTGCAATCATTACCAAACCAGGCAGCAGCAGCCAAGTGAATAGAGCACCCAGCTACTGCTGGCCTCCCTGGGTCCTCTGCTGCATTTCAGCTTCCCTCCATGAGGCTTGGAACTACAAGCCCCCTACTTTTTATGAAATCCCATAGGATTTCAAAAGGGTTTTTAGACAAATAGGTTTTTCCACCCGCATTGAGTCTGTAGCTTGGGTTGCACTCTCAGTAGAAGGAGCCAGGGGTACTGATCCAGCTGTGCTGTCAACCATGGTCCTGGTCCACACATAGGTCCACCTCAGGAAGACAGAACAGGCACCAGATCAGTCAGACACAGGGGGACCCTGTGGCATGTCACTGTCACTTTCACTGCAGTCAGAGCCACCAGGACAACACACACAGACCCAACCCTTCCAGCCCCAACACTTACCTGTTGATGTCCAGTGCAGACATGGGCACTGTGAAGGGAAGGTTTCTGAAGTGCCCTAGCTTTCTAATTTACCCAAGTGCTGGATCAACACTGGGTAATAATTGATATTGCTGATAGCTTGAGCTGAGTAAGCATAAACTTGAGCTCAGCTGGAACGTGCTGCAGGAGCCAGATCTGAGTGTCTGTGCAGCCAGAGGCCTGTAGAGCCAATGGGAGCTGGGCAGGCAGGAAACAGGCAGAGCATTGCAGGAAAGGCATCAGGTGCAGGAACATATCAGGGTCCTGGGAAGCAATACCTTGTCAGCCTGGAGTCCCCCAACCCAGCAAGCTGAGACTCACCAAGGCACTAGTGCAGTCCCTGGCAAGGAAGCACTGCCTGGAGGAGGCTGGCAGCTGCCTTCTGCCCTTCAACAGATGCTGAAACCAGTATGGTCTCACCAGACTGCTGCAATGCCAGGTCTCCAGCAAAGCCTGCCAGCATGGGGAGGGACAGACAGGTCCCAAACTGTGTCAGCACCATCATGGTGCAAAACAGCTTCCTGGCTCACAGCCAGACACTCCTGAGCCGCACCACGTGGCCAGGGACCTCTCAAACACAAACATGCAGTGGATGCCATGCACGTGTCTACATAGGAGGTGATCCTGATAGAGCCACATTAAAATATATTTAAGGATCTGTGAAATAGATACATATGGCTCTGGGATGTGACACCCAACTTTATCACACCCAGGGAAACCAGCTACACATTTCCTGCTCTTTAACATTTCCATCACTGCTACAACATCCTGGCTTGGGCCAGAGCTACCTGGCACAGGTGAAGAAAAACACATGCTTGCAAAACTTTCCTTATTTCACATTGGGAAAGGAGCAACAGTATAAAGCACAACTAAAATCACACACATGGCAGGGATTGAGCCAAAAACCCTCTTTGCACATATGGATGCTACTACTTGCAAACTGGGAGAGCGTTCAGCAAGTGAAATGTCAATTAACATATTTTGCTTGACTTCTGTGTACTTAAGTCTGGAATAGTTTGGCCCTAATATTAAGGAAACACTTTGAGTCCCCTTGGGATGATGCCCAGTCCTGGGCTGTTTTCTCAACTGCTCCAAAGGTCTCCAAGACATACCCACTACTTTCTCCATTTGGTGCCTGCACTGTGTTTAAACTGAGATTGATTTAAATCTCTCTGCCCTGGGAGGAAAGAGGCTGGTGCCCATGGGTTTGCTTTGTCCTTCTTCCCTAGGAGACCCATGCAGAAAGGGGGTTCCACCTCATGCCTGGTAATTACTGCCCAGTTTCCATAATCATTCTGTAGCTGCATTCAGCTCTATGTAAAGTCATTTATTAAGTAATGGGGATGTTGTTGTTCTTCTATTATCTCTCTAGAGTCCAATACTGTTCTTATCAGCTTTCTAAAGTCCATACCTCTTCAGTGTATTCTCATGGCTGCAGATCTTCACTGACTCCTTCTTCTGCATGCTGTTCTCTCTCAGGTCAGAGCTCCTCCAAGGCTCTCCCTGACTGGCTAACCCACCCCCTTTTATCCCAGTTATCTTCATTGGTTACAGCTGCAGCCCAGTTAAGGACATCACAGCTGCAGCCCATCAAGGGCAACCGGGACCTCTGGGGCAAAGCCTCTATACAGAAATTCTAATACATTTCCTCTACTATATGGGGACACTATTTACTGAACCCATATAGACTTTCTGGGCTGTGCACCAACAATTTAGCACTCTTAATGAGAAATACAAGTTTGGATTAATTTTTAAGCATTCCTTTGGTGACCAGCAGCTGCTGGAGCTGGAGAGTATGGTGTTGTGCTTCAGATGGTGCTAGGATCTGGCAGAGGTGGTGCTTGGGAGATATGCCTTCAAGGGAGGAGAAAACAGCAAGAAGTAAGGCTTGGATTCAGCTTGAGAGAAGCTGGGGAGGAAGAAATCCACCTGAAGAACTTCTGATAGCATGCAGAAAAGCCTAAAATCAGTTTCTATTGCAAACTCACAGGTAATAGCCAAGAACAAGGCATACATGGGCAGAGAAGAACCTGCAGTCCCAGTGTCACACTCTGCTGAGGGTCCTGCAGAGCCATCCCCATCCCACATGGCTCATGCTTTTCTTAGATCACAGAATATTCTGAGTTGGAAGGGACCCACAAGCATTACTGAGTCCAACTCCTTAGTGAATGGCCCATACAAGGATTGACAACACAACCTTGGTGTTAATAGCACCACACTGACCAACTGAGCCAACCTCAGGGCCACCAGGAAAAGCACTTTGTGAGCCTCCTCCTGGGGCAGCAAGGCCCAAGCTGTGCAATCCCTAGGATGCTGTGGCAGATGCTGCATTTCCAGGCCTGAGCAGGACTCTCCAGTCTGTATTTCCTGAGAATGGGAGGCCACATGCTGACCCTACATCTGCAGCCCTGCCTGGGTCCCAAAGGCACTGAGGAGCCTCAGCCTGCCCCAGGAGCCCTTCTAGA
This sequence comes from Agelaius phoeniceus, assembly GCF_051311805.1. Taxonomy (NCBI): domain Eukaryota; kingdom Metazoa; phylum Chordata; class Aves; order Passeriformes; family Icteridae; genus Agelaius; species Agelaius phoeniceus. The sequence continues at coordinate 38,470,699 of NC_135270.1, forward strand.
AACCCACCGTGGGGTTGCTGCTGCAGAAGCACAGGTCAGTGTGATGAAACAGGTGATTTTCAGAGCTGGGGTGCTTTTATCTATTCCTCAACTCTCAGGAGACAGAGCATAAATAGAATAGCACAGAAACCTCAAAATCAGCAGTGGACAGAGCAAATTGAGACTTTGAGTCTTAAAATGGCAGGGGAGAAAACTCCTTTGTGCTGCTGCACAGGGTGATGCTGGTCGGGGTGCTGGCATGGGTGCTCTGGCCAGTGGGGATGGTGAGGGATCCATCCCTTCAAAACACCAAGCCAGCTCAGGGAAGGCATGCCACCTGCAGAGGCTGGGGACTCCCCCATGTCCTCCAAAACATTTATGGTCATGATCTGCTGACAAGGGGAATGAAAGGAAGCTGAGATTCCAACAATTTTCATGTGTTCCCTGGGCACAGTCACAAAGAAAAGGAAATATACTAACAATGAAGGGAAAATGTTTAGCTTATGATATTAACATGTTTATAGCAGCAACAATAGTATAGGTTCCAACCTCATATAAAATTTTGATGAACTGCCAGTTTTAAAAGTGAAAGAAAAGTTTGCAAGAACTACTCATAGTATTTAATATTAATAATAAACATATTTATGCTCAAGTACTGATATTCAAAGTCATCAAATTTATGATCACATTAGTTAACTCAAGCCCTTTCAGATGTGTGAAATTATGACTCAACTGAGACTTACTTAAAACATGCTTGGAAAGCAACATGGGAGAAAATGTTTAATGGACGTAGCAAACACCAACTCTCAGACACATGCACACGGTTTTTAATCAGAACATGGACTCTTGAAGAGAGGGGAGGTTCCTGCCTTTAAAATCATATTCCCTCAAAGGCTAACTTCTGATACCCCACTGTATATTTCTTCATCGTTCCCTTTTTTTCCCTCCCAATATTATTTCCACGAGTAGTGAATGATTGATGACCTATAACACATTTCCTAGGGAACAGAGAACCCAACCAGCTTCATGGCTGTTCTGGACAGGAGGGGAAGTTGCTTCCCACTATATCTTGAGTCTAGATACAAAGGGACATCACACTCAGGATGAATGAATGAATTGAGACAGGAAAAAGAGAATGAGGAAAGCACAGCTTTAGGTTTGGACAACAAATAAGGGCAACCTGCATGAACTGTCTTATAGCAAGCGGGTTCAAAAGGAGATACTGATGCCTGATGGCTGTGGAAAATGTGGGTTCAGTTCTTTGCTGCCCAAGAAGAGGAGAGGTGCTGCTCAGCACAGAGCACTGCCAGGCAACAGGATCCTCCTGAGGTGCTTGCTCACCAAGCCCACCCTGCTGTGCAGTGCATGCCTGTGGTAACTGTGAGTGCATCATGACTGAAATAAAAGTGCAGGGAGAACAACTGAGCATGGCAGGGCTGGGCTGAACTTCACCCCTGGGGAAGGGCAGCCCTGGTTTAGTCCTGCAACAATGCATGGTAGTGGTCTTTATAATCTTTACTGGAACAGGACAACCTTTTACCTCTTCCCTTCTTGGGATGCCTTGACCATGTAAGTTCCAAAAAAATGCTTACATTGCCATGACACGGAACGTGTCATTTAACCTGGCTGGTCCTTACTCATTGCTCCAAGAGAAAAAACAAAAGCAACAAAAAAAGCCCCTTCTACTTACATCACTCCTGACAAGACATTTCTCCAACCAAATCTTTGGTAAGAGAACTCTACAACATCTTCAGATAGTCCAGTGGTTCAGCATCCCAGCCATAAGAAAGCTTTTCCCAACAAATGACTCGTAACTTCCTTGCTCCAATTTTATCCCATTATTTGGGTGCTATGCATCATAAGTATAGAGAGCAAACTACTTATAATGCTTTTACTTCCTCCTTCACTTGTCTTCTCACTCCCCTTGTCCCTGGAAGGAACAGTACCAGATCTTTAAGCTTATCCTCACAGGTTATAGTTTGTAGGTCTCTGATCATACTTATTTTTTCCAGTGGACTGATAGGTGAACATTTTTTTCCACATCTTTCTTGAAGACAGAAGCCACAATATCTGAGTTCACACAAATTTCCTCTTGAATCAATGAAAATATATTAATTCCCTCAGAAATGTAACAACTAAATGGGTTCAACAGAAAGGTCACACTCCTCCCTCATCACGTGGACATACTGTGTAGCCTAATAGTGAGGATCTTCTCCTTGGGGATAAATGAAGCCAGTCTGACTGTCCTTGGGTAAGCCTGGTGTCTGACCTTTGGCATCCTGCATCCATGCACTGACAGACAGGGATCAGAGAAGGGTAGAGAGGGCAATTCCTCTCCCTCCTGTTTTTGTCTCAGTGCTGGCTTTGGCTGGGGTAGTTAATTTTCTTCACAGTGGCTGTTTTGGATCTCTGCTGAATACTGGGTTGATAATACAGAGATGTTTTTCCTATCACTGAGCAAGGCTCATACAAACCTTTTCTGCCTTTCCTACTGCCACAATGGCAAGGGGGCTGGGAGTATGTGGGATATTGCAGGTGAGAATAAAGAGTAGAAACTAAGTAAAAAGCAAAATAAAGAAGGTGAAGAAAAATCAAAACAACCTTCTGTATTGACACTTGTTTTCAAACTAAAGACATAATTATCCTGTAGCAAGTCTTGGCTACAGAGAAAAACATTTTGTGGGGAACTAATTAAAGAATTAGCCAGTGTTTAGCTTCTCAAGATAAAGGAGCATAAGCTTTGAAACAGAAGTGTTTGCAGTATGCTTTTGAAAACTCTCTGAAGACAGCCGAGCTTAAGTCTGTTAAGACTCTTCCTTTGACAATTAAATGTCTGTTCAGATGTCTTTTTTTTCCTTCCTTGATTTTTTTTCTTCTTATAAAAGAAGCAGCTGGTACTTCTTGACAGTAGGCATTTTCTCCCTTGCTTAGATCATGGGGTGGTGTGTTAGCATGTATCACAGTCATGAACACAGGTCATCCACTGAACCACTGGATAGGTGGGACAGGTGTCAAAGCTACCATGAAATACAATGGTTAGTAAAATAAAGCAACCTGCCGGCGCTGCACGCCACATCAACACCCCAAGACTACATCCTAACCAGAGCTTTCCCAGGCACAAGGTGGATCAGCACCGTGTCCCTGACAGACAACCTCTGAAGGTTGTGCTGCAGAAGAATGCAAAGCCCCTTTTAGGAAGTTAATCAACTCTTTGGTTCAGCAAGAGGGTACAATGACAGTAACCATTGTCTCCCATCCACTTTAACAACTCAACATCCTCTGCCAGGGAAGGGATAACCCATCCTGAAGAGGATGCTCTGCTCCCTCTACCCAGGGAGCTGTGAACCCATGTACCCACAAGTGATTTTTCAGAGCTCTACTAGTTTGGACTACAAGGTCTTTCTTCCCATGCTTCTCACCAGCCCCACACACAGAGGGGTTTTAAGAGCCAGTTACACTCTTGACTCCCCTCCTGTCAAATCAGGTCCAGGGTGTTGCTAAGATCAGGGATCACAAACTTCCTCCTCTGTGGCAGGACTGTGGGTGCCCAGCATGCTGGCACTGACTCTGCTCACTGCCATGCAAGAACTGCTGGTGACTGCCATTGACCCAGTGTGGTTTATTAGTATCTCCAGCTTTGTTTAAAATAAGCACACATGCAGATGAAATTATCCCTGCTTTCTGCAAAACAGATAAAATCTCTATCTATGCCTTGTGGAAGATTATGGGAGTTTTAACCAACTCTCTGAAGTAGAAGTACTCCATGGAGACAACATTATGTGGGAAAGGGGAATCAAGTTTTACTAACCTCTCTTCCTCTGTCATGCTCCTTTGCAATTTTCAGTGCAACCTCCAACATCAGATGCATTCTCAAGAGTCATGAGAATTGTCAGTGCAAATATATTTAGCCATATCCCTTTGGGTAGGTGGGGGAGGAAAGAAACCCCTAAATAGCTGTAAGATAACAATTACTGCAAACATATTTGCTTAGAGAAAGTTTAGTCAGAGTTCAAAGTCCTTGGCAGCTGGATGGCCAACAGCCAGCTTCTTCTCAAGCTGTCCCTAGAAACCTTTACTCTTTGAGGAGCATGCTCAGAAGAGAAACCCCCTGCTTTCCATAGGTCTTCTCCCTATGCTCTAAGAACTCCTCAGTGTAAAAGAAACGCTTAAATCAATGGCAAATTATTTAGACATCTCTTCCCTCTCTAACAAAAAAACCCCACAATTCAAATCCAAGCCCTCCATGATAGAAAGTATGTTTTAAATAGGAAAAGGAAAATTCTCACTCCTCATAAGATTGTAAAGGAATCAGAAAGTTCACAGCTCCACCAAACGAGTGAAAATGCTCTGGCTTTCATTCAACTGCACTGTTAGTGGGAGTGAGGAGAAGTCTCCCACACAGCCACAGGAGAAAACTGTGGGATTCAGACTGGAAAAGTAGCAGGGGGAGGATGTGAACACTGTTAAAAATAAAACTCATCAGACAACAATTGAATCGTGAGAATGTTATCTGGTTCAACAGGAGCGTGAAAACAAATGGGCATTTCAAGAAGAGGATCACTAGCAAGGTAAATAACTTCAAAATAGCAGGAAGTGACCAAGAGAATGTGCTGAGCCCAGGGCAACAAAAAAGGCTCTCCATCAGCAGAAGACAGTTGTGGATACAGATTTCAGTGTCACCTTACATGCAGCTGCATGGCACTGCACCCACCCTTGCATCCCGGCCACAGTAAGACACAAGACTGAAGAGATTTGCACAGGACAGTGTTTAACATGACCCAGTGTTTATTGACTCCTGTGACATTTTTATCAATAGTAACAGGAACACAAAATGTGATGTGTGGTAAAATACTACTAGGGGTTTCTACATGAATCCAATGCAAAGTGCCAGCATTGTTGACCAGCATACAACCTGACAAGAGAAGATGTAGTCATAACTCACTCTCAGATATCTGCTGGGAGCTCATCACAGTCAAAGTAGAACTAGTCATTTGCCTGCAAATAGACACATTTTCTTCTAGATGCAAGTGGTGTTAGAGCCAGCTATTTTGCAACAAGAAATACATATAATATATTCCAGCATTTTAAAAAACACACAGGACTAAAACTGTTTAAAAATAGAAGGGAAAAAAAGAGTGGAGCTTTTTAGACACTATTTTGTAGAAGTCATTCTTCATAGAACCAGAAGTAATCTAGAGAAAAAGATTTATTAGAGGCTACTTTGCTCAAAAGGCCAGTGCTCACAGGTTTAAGAACAAAAACAGTCTCTTGATTTTCAGCACTGTCTCCTGGCCTTTTTCCTCCCTGCCCAACAAAAACCTTTTGTTGAAAATTGCAGCTTAGTGGCTCTGCACATTTTTCCCATGCAATTGAAAAGGCAACCATGTTTTTTAGAGCCATCAAAAACTTGCATGACATTACATGCACGTGCAGCATGAAACATCTTCACAGATATTAACAACAAAGGCACATTACCTAAAGATTTAAAAAAATACCAACCAGAATTTTTTGAGGATTCAAAGTTAAATACCTTAGAGAAAGCATTCCTTTCCACAACTGGCTGACAAGTGCTCTTTAGCCATTTGATTCAAACAGTTTGCTATGAAGACAAAACACAAGGAAAAGGCCTCTCTGAAATACCCTCCCCATGTGCATGTCACACATGACCAACGCCCCCCACACCCCACCCCCAATTAAACCACAGCTTCTTCAAGGAGATCGTCCCACTGAAAACAGGGTAGAGATCTGAAATGGAGGACTGAGGAATTGGTTTCAAGCTCTCAAGCCCTCAAAATTTTTTGCAGTTGATTACAAGTTTTAATAAAGACAACACACCCTGCCACAGAATAATTGCTCTGTCTTCTATATATGTAATATAGATGAGGAAGATATTCACAAAAAAGAAAATATGTATTTATTTACAATAAATGCAACTGTACTGCTCCATGCTCCATTCACCACACGTGTTGCTGACCACTGCAGAAACCTGGTGGTAGCAACAGTGATGACTGAAGTACCTTCCCTTTTCAGCCCTTACACAAAGCTTTTCCCCTTCCAACATCTTGTTTTTCCATTGTTCCAGGCTACAGTGAGATGTGTACTAACAATGCTTTCTAGTTCATTTTTAAGGTTATGGTTTCTAGAGGCAAAGCAGTATTTCCTCTGCTCTGATTCTCCTCCTTTTAAAATCATGTAAGAGTTTCAAATTTATGTGCCATTATTAACTTTGAATAGGTGTATTCCATCACCTTCTCTAAATAGTAATGCTGTCTTTTCCAACACATTTCAAAGGATTACCTCTCTCAAGGAAGAGCCAAACTCTTTCACCTCCCACATGAACATATCAGAATGAGAATTTCAAGTTATCACTAAGTTTCCTTCAAGTCTCTGGTGTTACTTAGAAGCAACTGTAGTAGAATAATGTTTTTCTTAACATTAAAGGACATTTATCACATTCTTTGTCTTTTTCTAATTGTAAATATATTAGTCACACATGTTCCCTCATATTCCTTTCTTAGGGTGCACAGTGCTATACGACCATAGCTGGATCTCTGGGAGAAGCCAGAGAGAATAAAGGGTTTCTTAGCACTGCTGTATTTACATTCAGCATTCATGGGCAGGCTGAAGGATGCTCAGCTTTTCTTTAAGACACAAAACTGCTTTAAAAAATACTCCATTTTCTATTATCATTTTTTATGCCATGAAAGTTACTTCTTTCCTGTCCTATGCAGCTGTTACCTTTCTGTCACTCACATTTAATAGCTGCCATTGCACACTGCTTTTGCATTCCCTAGCTCAAGAGCAGCCCATCACAGCACAATGACGCAGCAGAGCATGGGGAAGCAGTGCAGGGGCCAGAGGTTCAGACACACCACCTTCACCAGCAGGGGCAGGTGGCACAGGAAAATATGGGACACGGAAGGGGGCATCTATTTGGAACATTTAATAGGGTCTGACATACACACTGACAGCATGAGATAAAAATGAATGCAAGTGAGTGTATTAGGCTGAGAACAATTAGTGTGAGTGATAAATACATCCACTGCCAGATCCCAGCTTCATTAAGAGCTATTCTGAACTGCATAGTAAGTGCTGGTTGTAGAAGTTTAGACAGACTGGGAATAGGTCACCAGTTACTCATTGAGTCTATTAAGTTTAAAAAAATAATGGAGGGATAAAATGTGTGCTTTGCCATTGAATAACTCTGATCTCACAGCCTGGGCACAGCAGCAGTAGTTACCTGCCATCACAGATCAACTGAAACAGAATTGCAGTTTCATCCAAATCACATACACATGCAAAATTAAACAAGTGTGTTCACTAAAAATAGGCAGCATAAAAATCAGGTCTAAGTTACCCATTATTTATCATATATTTGTCAGACTGCCAGATATATCTTTCCCTTTCAGATTCATATCTATGTCACACAGAACACAGCAGATGGAGAAGTCGCAAAGCAAACACTTCTCCACATATCACTGGCCTTAAGGGCCAATGCATTGTGTGCCATAAGCCTTTCAAGTTTACCAGATCTTTGGGAGAAAACAGCTGCTTTACCAAACGCTGAAAATAGAAAACATACAACCCATCCTCCTAAAAACAGAAAAAAAAATTGGTTTTAAGAAGTTGTGAACAGATGCATAACTACTTTCCCCTCGATCCTGGGACAGAAAGGGCAGTACAGGTACAGAGCTAGGATGTGCCTCCTGAAGAGCAAACAATATCCAGAAAATGCAACGACTGTGTAGACAAACATCTGGGAAGTCATGTTTCTGAAGAGCTGAACCAATGTTCTGCACAGCAAAATGATGAACAATACATCAACAGGTCCACTTGGGACAGACCATAAAATGCTCTACAAACATCCAATTTAATTTCCCATGTCAAATATCTCTCTGTGCCTGTCAGCAGTCTGCCAACTGATTTTAAACTTGCAAGGCTTCTTCCCATTTAACTAGAACTTTTTTCCCCCATAAAGTGCAAATAAGACTCAGTTTTTTACCACTAGTTCCAATGACCATTATCTTAGTTACAATAGTGATCAAAAGCCAATTGGCTGAGCCACTACCACTAGGCTTGAGTATCACACGCTCTTTTTTTTTTTTTAAACCCTGGTTATTTCTTCCAGCAAAAGGCAAAGAGCAAACAAGTCTTTCTCCTACCAGATGCAGCATGACAGGAGGCTGCCTTAAGTACCATCAGCATAAGATGCACGTGCTAGACACAACCGGTGCATACTTATGCATAAAAATGTTTTGCCCTTATTTGCTGGAAATGGAAGTCATCTTTGGGATCTTATTTCCTCACAAAGAGTTCATGAGCAGTTGATTAGTCTTCATTAAGAGGTGCTTCTCTCTTCCTCGCATCTACATAAAAAAAAAAAACAAAAAAAATCAAGAAGTGTTTAAACTAAGGGGTTCTGACTGTATTCATCTGAAAACTCAGAAACAGAAAAAAATTGGTTTGTTTTCAATGGACAATACTTTCCATTTCAGAATCATGCCGTGAATCCACTATGTGGACTGAACTGCTACATGATACCACAGCATGTTAACAAGGACAGTCACACAAAGATCTTGTACATTTTTCATGTTCAAATTGAAGATGACACATGCAATATTTAAGTAACCCAATAAACTCTGAGACCCCAGATCAGTGATACTTTTCCCCCAACCACCTCTTGGTCCCTTTTTCATGATCCTCTCTACGGGTGAAACCAGTATTTGCTTTGCATGCAAGCTACAGAGATGACAACAGTCTGTTCTGAAAATCATTTGACTAATTACAACTTTGCCCAGCTGCACATATTTTTAAAAAGACAAGTGCTCTCCACACTGTTTTTTGAGGAGGCAGCCCCTGAAGACCAGATCTTAAACTGCTCTGAACAGCAACCCTTAGATCATGGTCCCAGGTAGGGTGTTGGAACATATCTGGACAAGTCCATGACTCATATGCCATTGCTACAGCAGCAGCACAGGGAGGGTGGCTGCCATCAGAAAGCTGGGTCACCCCTTTGTGGGCTTCTGCCCTTCACTAATACAGGAGACCCTATTCATTCAGGACATTTAGAGAACATAATTATTAAACTGTCTGTGAAACTCCAAACACAGTACTAAACAGGGTTTGGAGGAGGCAAAAATATACCTCCCAAATAACAAAGAAGAGCTGACTCCCTGTGATTGGAGTAGCCACCCAGGGTAGGAAAAAAATGGCAGTCATTTGGTACTCAGATCAGAAACTGTCTCTCCCATTCTCCCCATTTTGTTCATCAAGGATTCTAGGGCCAGGCCTGATCTCCTATCACAACTTCACCTGCATAAAATAACTGACTAGCAATAACAGGAGAAAAAGCTTTCTAAATATGCATTACATATGCTTGCAGCTACAGAACCACTTCTGGTCTATCTTTGATTCTGGAAATACCAAAATGCATTAAATTATTTCTAGCGAACATTTATAAAAAAATCATACCAGTTAAGTTCCTGAACTTCTTTTTGGCTTCTGCTCTTTCTTCGGCATCAAAATACCACACGGTCATGGCATATCTATAAAAAAAAAGAAATCTTGCATGTCTTTCCACTTTTAATATTAAAATACAGCACTGCACTTTTATGCTTATAAGGAAAGCAAAAACAAAACTGGATTAGTAGACTAAAAAAGTAGAATGAAAATGACACATCTTTAGAGGCAAACACAGACAGCATTTTAGTGCATATTTTAACAAGTCAGATAAAAATATAGGTGAGAATTTCTGCTGGAGGCATAAAAGAGAGCACAGCCCCTGGTAACAGAGGGCAAAAGTAGCTTCCAGACCTTTGGATGTTTTTCTGTTCTGAGAGGCCTGTAGGCAGCTTGGGGGCTGCCCTGCGTCACATCAGCTTTTCACAGGCTGCTGACAGATGGTAGCCCCAACACTCCCTATAGTGTTACAAGGGCAAAAGATTACCCAGCACCTCCCAGCTAAATAGCTATGCCCAGCTTGGAAGATTTCTCCTGTCAATGGTTAAGGGCCTTTTTTTCCAACACATGAGGAAATGTATCATTTGAGCTTGCTCTTCCTTACTTAATGAGAGAATTCCCAATGACTCAAAACCAGGAAATTCACTCAACATCTGTCTATTTTTTATGCACACGTACTAAAACATGATCGCCATAATTTTGGATTAAAATACTGGTAGAAGAGATGCCCTGGGGTATTTCCTAGCCAGAAACCAATATTAAATATGCTACTTACCTGGTTGCATAAGAAGGCTGGACTTCATGTGGGTTCCTTCGATCTGACCAAAAAAAAAGTAATCGGTCAAAAATCGGCTCAACATCTGCTACGTAGGACTTTCCTTCTGGGAATATTCGAAGAATTCCACCATGCAGCTGAAAGAAAAGGAAAGATTGGTTTTTTGCACACATAAACAGCCACACAATCACATGAAAAATAACCTATTTCTCTCTCCTCCACACCTAACAAATGGGGAATAAACATCTAATGATAAATGTGACACCTACGTGACAACACTGGAAAACCTTACTGTGTGTCTTGGCCACTTTGTTTTACCAGTTTGTAATGTTTCAGCTTAAGCTTCTACCTAAAGCAAATGAACCAAGATAAAGGTAACACCAGCCCTGCAGCAAACACTGGGAAACTTCTGAGCTTCCAGTCACATTTCTAGAACCAGTGAATACCACAGAGCTGCTCTACCTGAGATCAAGCTCTCTGCCCAACAATTGTTAGATACTGCTCACAGTATTTCAGACAACGTGCCTGATCACTTAGGAGGTAAATTCTACACCTCAGGAAGAGTGAAGTCTGTTTTATTGTTAGATTTGTAAAACTTCTCAAATGCATTATAGATCCCAGCCACCATTTTCCCTACTCATAACACAGCCTGGTTTCTCTACCATACAATTTCTGTCTTTCCACGTGCCACGATTTTCAGGAAAAAGGTCTGGTGATCTGCACACACTCCAGAAACTTCAAAAGATGAAGATGAACCCTGCCTCGTCCTGCTGCTGTTAGAGTGCTCTTTGGAGACTTTAATGCTGCATCACAGAGTGCAGTGCAGCACCAACCTGACGTGGTACCTCCATGTCACATGCAGACCTCAGTGACAAACTACTAAGCCAGGTTTAAAGCCACATGGCTGTTTTCAAAGCCCAGTACTACTATATTCTTATATAGCATGTCCTCCAGCATACACTTACATAAAATCACCATCACATCTACCTAAAAAACTCCATCAGTGTCCTGCATTTCAGTTAGCTTTTCTTGGTGCTCACTTGGGTGCCTCCCCACTATTTGGATAAGGGTGCAATGCACAAAATAAACTGGATATTTGCATTTCCTCCCACATCTCCTCCTTCATTTTATTACAGTGAGATGTTTCACTGTCATACTCTCTGTAACAAGATGTGCTTTTCTGCAACACTGCATTTTTCAATCACATTGTCTCTGTATCTGAACTCACTTATTAGGGTTCATAGTATTTACCTGTTCTTAAAGAGCATATTGCCCTAAAAAGAGGTTAGAGAAGCAAACAACATTGGACAATTTTCAAGCGATAACCCTCACGAACAGTTTGTGGTGCATTACAACAGACTTGCAAAGAGACATCCTGAAATTTTACAAACTCTTCTTTTGTTTCTAATTTAAAGGTATATGGCACATTCAGGGGTGACTTAACTGCCTTACAGTAATATAGGCAGGAACAAGAGTTCTATCCAGTCAAGAGACCCACTGGTGGAATCAAACCATGTTTGTTCCTCTTCCTAAGCCCCACTGCTTCATAAATAAGAAAAGGAAACTGCCTGAATATCTTCTGCAGGTTAGCCTGAAGTATCAAGAATGATCAAGTCACAAATTTGGGCTGTCATTTTACTCTGCTCCCACAATCCACTTATTCTGTAGTGAATTGATTTTCTTTTTCTGCTGTTTCCTCTAAACAAATTGTTAAGAGCATACAGGCCAGTGCTTATAGCTTTATCCTATAACAACAAAACAGTATGTGTGTAGAATGAGAGAGAGGATGATAAGGAAACAGTTCACATTCTTACTTCCAAAGCATTGCCAAAAACAGACAGGAAAAAAAAAAAAAAGAAGAGATGAAGAATGGACCAGCAGCTCAGAAGTTCATCAGAGTTCACAGAAACAACGGACAGCTCCAAAGCTCTATTTCTCAAGTAGTTTTTCCTTCCTGTTGTGCCTCAACCCCATGGCTTACTCACCTTGGAGTCCCAGTTCTTATTCAGGTAATAAATACAGGTAATGCAGCGCCCATCACCATTTGGATTGTCCACATGACGAACGTACCCAGTTCCATTTCCAGGATAGCAAGCAACCATAGCCTGAAATATACAGATTGTAAAATAATTAATTCTACAAGATGTCCACCTTCAGTTTTAATTTGCTAAGCATCCTCCCACCACCAGTTTGGCTCACTATTTCTCAGATGATCAATCCAAAACCTAGAGCAGACATCACCTGAAGGTATTTTTGCACAAACATGGACAGCTCAGCCAGTGTGAAATTCAAAACTGGAAAATAAATACCCTTATAATTCACAATATATACACTAAAATAAAAGGGGAAAAAGTGAAACTAGAGCACTAGTATGCATGGTACAAGCTTGTTATAAGCTACGTGACTTTGAGGCAGTTCAGCTGAAATTTGCTTGGGTTTCTACAGATAAGCAGTCATTGCAAAACAGATTCTCCAGTCATAATGAAAGTAGAAAGCAATCCCAGGATGTCATGCTTTACTACCACCATTCTCCTCTATTCATATCTTCCAGTCATTGTCATATACACCCCTGTATGCAACTCAAAGTGAGTGGTCCCCAGGAGGTGTTGGTAAAACTCCATAGAGTAAAGTGTGCAAAAAGCTGCAACTCCTTTGTGCTGTGTTTGTACAGGGCAGTGCATGTTTGCTTTCATGGACTGAGCCACAGAACTAACCAAATAGCTTTCAGAGCATTTCTCTCTTTGATCATCTTCAGACTTGCTGATACAATCACTTAATTCATGGTTTAAACTTCGTCTTGAATGATGAGATAAGCCTGACACGAATTACTCCAAACCACACAGCAATCAACAGGTCTTAAAAGGTTTTTACAGTAAAAACATATTAAACTTAGTTGACTTAATTAGCAGCCTAAGCAGAATGCAGGCAAGAGCAGGTGAGACTGCTGGTAGGGTACTAGATCTTTCACTCAGTGTCTCAGTCACTCATCATTATTGGGGCTACTTGGCAGTGATAATGATCACCCCTAAAGCTGTTGCAATAGAAGTCTTGTTCCTGACATCTCCCCATTGCTTGCCAGTAATTAGCAGCAAGAGTGATGGGAAATGATGGGAAACAAGTTCAGCTGGAAAACTGCAGATAGTGTTCAGATGTGGTTTCTGCAATTATCGCTCCTCAATCTGTGTGCTGTACTCCCATAAACAAGTTGTGCATGAAGCACACCACAGGCTCAAGTTCAGCTCACTGTCCACCAGGATGAGCTGAGGGTTCCCAGGTTCCCCTGAGGAGCAGATCTGCTGGCAGCCCCCAGCCTGTACTTCTGCAAGGGGCTCTTCCTTCCCAGGGCAGGAGTCAGATTTGCCCACGTTTAATTTCATAAGGCTCCTGTTGGCCTGTTTCCCCAGCCTATCTGGTTTCCTTTTAGTGGCAGCCTTGCCCCCAGGGGCATCAACTGGTCCCTCTCAGTTTGGTGTCTTCTGCACAGCTGAAGAGTGCACTCTGCCATCTGTTTCAGGTTACTGATAAATAAAGGTGTTTAACACAACAGGTCCCATGACAGATCCCTGTGGTGCCCCATTTGGTAGCAGCCTCCAGGTATTGGAAGTCTGATGGACCATGACCCTCCAAGTCCAACCATCCAATCAGTTTTTTACCCACCTACTTTTCCATCCTTTCAGACAATAAAACCCTAACTTCACATATAAGAGTATTTACATGCCACAGAATGAGGATATGATTGTGCACCATTTGCATGACCTGCTCCAATGATCTGATATGCAAAATTTATAATGTAATTGATAGTTGGAGATTGACAGTATAAGGCTTTACTGAGAAATGTTTATCTAGGAACCCCAGAATTCCTGTTTTCTTCTTCCAAGCACATGTGAAAGGCATGCTGTTCTCATGGGACATGACCAGGTACAGTACAGCACATGCTGGTTTAATCAACAAGGAAATTTTACGGTGCCAACAAACGCCAGCACAGAAGCTACTGCCAGCCAGCACAGTGGATCCCTCAAACCCTCTGCTACCAAGAACAAAACCTATCCACAGGAGTCAGCCATGTATGAATTAACTTTCCTCCCCACAACAAGCACCAGAACAGTACCTGCAGGCAGCAGTAAGTCACCAGGGCCTGCTCTCTATGCCTCAGGCCAAAGGTGCCTAGAGACTAGTGGCCTGCAGGGTCAGGACATTATGCTAAACAAAAGCAAATACTTTTAATTCCAAGTAATAAGCCCTCTTCCACACACCTAGCAGTCAGGTAGATGCCTTGCTGTAGATCCTATCTGCTCTGTTGTCATCCTGCTGTTACAAATGGCTCCAGAGCTGCACTACATTTCACTATCAGCCTGATAACGGCAGTAAGGGCCAGTCTACAGCATAGTGCTCGAAACATGTTAAGGGCATAAGTCTGGTGGAAACCACAAGTCAGCTGTATCTGCAATGTAATAATGGTCTGAGGAAGCTGGGCCCTCACTGGTGAGGATAACCCAGTTTGTGCACTCCCCATCCCAGTTATTAGCACAGCACCTCATGCAGGGGCACCTTCACCCATCCCACGTGCAGTGAGCTGCATCAGGTCTAACAATTAAAATAGCAACCTTGTGTAAAACAGGATCTTCATACACTGGGAAACATGACCCTGGTGCCCCTGAAGCCACTCCATCACTCCCCTCCTCAAGTGAGCAGGGAAAGAAAGTGTAATGAAAGGCTCATGGGTTCATAAGGATAGGAAGAGATCACCCACCAGTGAATGTCACAGGCTGGGGAAACTAATTTAATTTATTGCCAATCAAATCAGAGTAAGATAGTGAGAAATAAAACCAAACCTTAAGACACCTTCCCCCTACCCCTCCCTTCCTCCCAAGCTCAACTTCACTCCCAAGTTCTCTACTTGGCCAGCAGTGGGTCCATGTTGTAGCCAGCTGATATTGGCTCTGTCAGACACAGAAGCTTCTGCCACCTTCTCACAAAAAAACCCTGATGTCCTCTCAGCTACCAAAACTTTGCCCTGCACACCCAACCCACCGTGAGGGCTAAGGGGAGGGGGCAGGGAGGAGGGCAGTGCTGGAGCAGGGTGTGGCACAGCTCTGCCAGGGGCACAGGCACCTGCAGGGCCAGCTCAGCACAGCTCAGCACAGCCCTGCTCACCACGCCAGGGGATGATGCAGGACAGGAATACAACCTCACTGACCAACAGTACCTCGTCTTAAGTCAGTGTACAACACAAAATTATGGTGGCCTTAAGTCTCTCTTTGGAGAGTAGACATTACTCCAAGATTACTGAACTGCCTAAAAATCAATCCAATATTACTACTGTTTTTAACGCCACAAAAAACAAAAAGCTACTGAACTGCAGACCCTGAAAGGGATTTAGGTGCTTTATTTACTATGGAAATCTAGGCAAAAGGCCAGAGTTTCCCCTGGCCTCCCCCACATAATATGTTCTCTTAGAACATGTGCTTTGTCTCCAGCATTGATGCATAATTTATTTATTTACAGTGTGCACCTTTTGCAACTGCCACACTCCATCCCTGGAGATTAAGTGGAACAATTCCCACAGAATCCTAAAGTATCGGCCACACTATAGCTTAACTTTCAGAAAAGCAAAGAGAAAAAAGTTTCTAGTAGCAGTAGCAAAAAAAGAAAAGCAGAAGTGAAATATCCTTTTTCCTGGCACAGCGAATATTTGAATGAAACCTTAAACAATGAAGGGAAATCATTCTGGTCCTCCTAGAGACTGTTGAAATGATATGAAGCTTTATCAGAGCAATGGCTGGAGCAGCTCCAGAGCAGATCAAGCTGGCCTCAGCAGGGATTCCAGCTGTAAGCAGTACTTTTGGATTCATTTAAAGCAAACAAGAAACAGGAGATGAGATGCGTGACCCAGACTTAATTTAGGTAATTTGTGAACACTGGTATCTGCCAGATTAGTGCACAGTCCAGCTACAAAAGCCAGAGACTCAATAACAATAATCAAACCATTTACCAGGTGTGCACGTGGAGTGTTAGTTAAAAATGTTTCCTACACTTTTGGCTATTGTGTCCAGAAGAGCACACTCCATTTTCGGAAGCAACTCCTCTCTTCATTAACAATCTTCAAACCTAAACTAATCAAACTTAGTGATGATCAGGAATATACCTAATATTTCTTCTTTTCCAATACAATCTATTACAATGGCTGTTGGTTGGCTTAACTTCCCAGTGTAAGCACTCAGAAAATGTCTGCAACACTCCCCTTTTTTAAGTTAAAAAAGAAGAGTTTGTCTTACAGTACAGCTGAATAGTTAAAAACTGATACCCAGATGCATGCCTTTGGAGTCACACTTACACACCGCCACATGAAGACCAATGCTCTGGTAGTCTAGTCAACAGTCATAAATTAAACCTACAAAACTTGGAAAATAAAAAGCGAATCATCAGGACTACAGCTTCTGCCCTGTCATTTTCAGGGATGTTAGCTTTCCCAAGAGGGTGCAAATCAACCACAAGTTAAACAAGCAGCAATTACCAGCTTTAGGAAGGACCCAGGAATCGTCAGTAAATTCCACACTGCACAGAAGCTTGCAAAAATAAGTTATCTATGATTCAGTCTAAGTATTACATTCAAGTCTGCCAGAGAAATCTGCAAGTCAAACTGCAAGACACTAGTAAAGTTTGAAGTCAGATAAAAAACAACTGTTCAATTGAGAGGATTTTTCCCTGCCTCCCAGTGCTTCTAGCAAGCAGAAAAACAAATTCTCTTAGCTGATGGCCAGGATCATGCTGTGAGACATGATTTACAAAATAAGCAATGCTAGAGCAGCCTGATATGTGGAACAGAACATTTCAGAAAATATCTTGGATAGAAGATGTTTGTAGGTGGAAATTAACAGTGCTGAATAGGAAGCAGTGGAGACACCAGGTCAGAAGGTCACAATTTTCAGCCCAATATGTGGTTCTCAGGTCTGAATCTGAGGGCAAACAAAAATCACTTTTGACCAGTCCTCTAGGGTATTAGGACTACCAGGATTCACTTGATTGTCTTAGTTTTGAATGTATATTGTGCTCAACCTGATTCTAGTTCATAGATGTGCAGAGTCTTTACATCCAGAAAGGGAAAAGCACTCAGCATGCTCTACATTAAAAGAACATGAGTAGTCTGACATTTCATGATCAAAGGCAGGAGATTCTCAGTTGAGGCTTGACTGACATATAAACACTATGGGGTATTAAGTAATTTCTTATTGCACCCAATTGCACCTAAGTGTTTTGTGCTGCATAGCTTATAATGGTTAAGTATAAAATATTCATGAACATTATTAAATATTAGTTTGTTTGAATTTATGAAAGTTAAAATATTCAACTACTATACTGAAGCATGAACTGGGAACATTGATCTAACTTAATACTCTATAGAGATGGGAAGGAACAGAGGAGAAAAAATTATGTTGAAACACCAACAAATCAGAAACATTAGCTTAGTGCCTGTTGGAAAGGGAATCACCAGTTCCAAGAGGGAGTAAAAGTCTGCTAATTTCAGTCAAGCAACACATGAAATGGGTTTCAGTAGCATTTTTCTCATATTGCATGAGAAACTGGTCCCTCATTTCCTCATCATAACTTGGTTACCAGTCTTCAATCAAACTATTACTTGTAACTGTGTAAAAAAGTCTTGTTTCCATGGATAGCACTTTCACCAGGTGGTCTGGCACTTGCTTCTTGCTTACATGCAAGCCTGATCATTACATTCAGATCTTCCAGGAGCTGAAACCTCATCTCTCCTTTCTTATTTTTTTAGTCTTTTGAATGCACCACAGTTTGTTTGTTGCTTACAGGTACATAAAAGGACTTTTTAAAAGAATTTTTTGAGAAACAACCTGAGGATGGGAATTGTGGGAAAGACTATTCTCTCATCTGCAGGAAGAAGATGCTAAAACACTGGTTTATTTTTGCTTACCAACCAGAAGTCTTTTATTACCTGATAATATTCTGATTACTGTATGATGGAAAACTGTCCCCGCTTGTTAAATTTCTTTTAAGAACTAAGGGTAGAAAAAAAGAACTACCCAGGAAAGCTCTGTTCATGGATTACCTCCATGCCACACAGCTGTTGATGATTGGCATGTTATCTAGTTGTAGCTCAAGGAGCCTCTAATAAGCTCTCAAATCTTATGGAATGTGTCTGTAAGGAAAACAGATCACAGATTAATGCTGCTTTAAAAATGAGCTCGCTGTTAAATGAATCTGTGATGGCGCTTAAGAAGCTTTCCTTATGATTGGCAAAAAAATTTAGTTTTTCATAGCCTATTAATATGAAGGACTGTTTCAGCCTGTGACTGCTTTTTTTTTTTTTTTTTTCCCTTAACAGAACACACACTTAGAAATAAATCTGGATGCTCTTGAAGTTCAAGCTGGCTGCCAGAGCAGTGCCAGTGTGAAATGGGAGGGCAGGAAACAGCCGTGCCTCATGTGGGCAGCAGCCATCTGCAACTGTCAAGAGAGCAGGGAGCATTGGGGAACCAGCCTCTGGATACAGCAGCCAGCTCTGCTGAGCTGTGCCCACTGCTGGATACCTCCTGGGATCCTACAGGACCCTAAAGTCAAGGGACAGGATCTGAAAGGATCTGACCATGGAAGAAGTTCTCCAGGTTTCCAAGGGCAAGAGAGTTCCCAGCATTCATCTACCGCTGTACACTGTCTACGTGGCTCACATTTTTTAAAAAGCCAAGGAAACTAACACTGCTTTCAGACCACCACCCAAATTCTCTGTATTCAGCCTCTGGTCACAGCAAGGAGAAAACAGAACACTGAAAGTGAAGGAAACAAATCTGAAACTGCCATAGGAGCACAACTGTCCTTGCAACGAGCATCTTTGCCTGTTGTAGTAATTAAAACAATTAGCCTCCTTTCTTGTATGCTTAATAAATCTACATAAGTCTATGTGCATGTCAATTAACACTTTTCTCCCTACTTCAAGTGCTTCTCTCGTCTTCTGCAAACACAGAATCAGACAAGATTTTTATTTTACATCCTCCTCTGAGCTGAAACCACGCTTTGGTGTTTGCTGTCACGGGCTCGTTGTGCCTCGCACGCACACAGCGGCAGCGCCGCTCCAGAGGCGATCAGCGCTGTGGAGAGCGGGCACACCAGCACGGCAGGACCCGAAACTTGAAAGGCTATTGCCAGCGAATTAGTTCAGTCAAGGATATTCAGATTAAGTCTCCAATTAGCAGCTGTAAACATGCGCAGTGCGTGGATGTATCAATAAAGGCTGCTGAGTTGAGAGAGACCGCCCGCCCTGCGCCGGGGAGCGCTGGCTGGGGGCCAGCGGGGTGATGGCTTAGCGACAGTGCTACGTGCGGAGCGTGAGGCCATGGCCAGCGAGGAAACTCCGCTCCAGAGAGCGCTTCAGACACGGGCAGCGGGGGAACGGGAAAAACCCACACAGGCAGCGACACTCCGGCGCTCAGGCACTGCTCGGCTCTCCTTCTTACTGGGCTGTCCCTCCCTCCTGCGCTGCAAACACAGGCACAGAGGCTTATCTCCCACACTTCAAAAAAAAAATGCTGTCTAATTACATTTAGGATTATTTTTGCCTTTTGCTGAAGCCCTCTTTCATCACCCAGAAAACTCTTTCAGTCCTCTCCTCTCCCCAAAGAGCCAAACCTGGCCAAGCTGCACTAATGAGAAAGCATCCCAAGCAATTGATGCAGGTGGAGAAAGCATCCCCTGTAATGAGCCCTGGGGGACATGGTGACAAGCACCACCCCTGCAGAAAGGCAAATTCATAAATAAGTGCAAGCTCATTAAGGAAATCTGTAAGGACTGTCCCTGTATGTTCAGTTTCTCAGCAGGGAATAAAAGCCCGGTAACCAGCACACACATCCTCTGAGGAACATTCCTCATCTGTGGGGTAGAAAGATAATCTCACAGTTCCTGAAATATTCCAGCCTTTCATTCTTCATCAGCAAGTCAGACCTTTTCAGTTCTGCTACTAGTCACCCAGAGGATTACACCACTTTTTTTGTTTGTTTGCAAGATTTAAATAACTGCATATTTTGATGCTCTTGTGGTTGTACTAATAAAGGTCAGGAAAGACAGCCACAACATAGCCAAACTTTTGCTGCTGTTGGAGCTGCCTGAACTGCCAACATCCTTTTCTTTTTATTACCCATTTATTTTTAGCCTGTGGGCCCAGGGCAAGTGAGTGGCAGAGCCCACAAGACTTTTATCAGCTCACATTTGGTATGCAGCACTTCAAACACTTCCCGTGAGCTCATCAGGGGCAGCCCTGGACATGCTGGCAGGCTGAGGTGATGAGCCACCCCCTTGGTGTGCCAAGGGGACAGCAGGCCCCAGCTGCCAAGAACAGTCCCTCCTTGAGGCCACCACTCAGGATGCCTCTTGTGACCCCACATGATCCCACCACACCAGAGGCAGCACCACACTGGGGGAGATGTTTTCCTTTGCCCCTCTGGCTCAGTGAAAAACACCCTTCACTGCCAGAGAGGAATGCAGGGTTCAGAGAAGCACCACCACACTTGGCAGGTACCCCAAATATGCCTCAAGGGTCCTCCCTGTCAGAGCCATCTGGGCTCCTCATGCTGCTAAGACATCACTGTGCTGCATAAACAGAGAGATCAACGTTCTTAAGTGCTTGTTATCACAGCAGTAAAACCAAATTAATGCTAATTGATGAGACCAGTTATCTCCTATGTTAATTTTGGAAGGAAGCCATCTCACTCACTACCCCCACATCTTTTGCTCACCCATACCTTTACAAAGGACTTGCCTAGATAACAGTATCCTGCATAAGATTTTGAGTGAATAATTAAGTGTAAAACCCATTAAAATTATCTATAACAAATTACCATCAGAAATAATTTCTACTATGGTTCAATAATGTGTAGTCTTTACCTCTAAGGCTTTGCCTGCACATAAAGTTGTACTGCTCTGTCTACACGAGCACTTTACAGCAGTGTAATCTCTCAGTTAAAGTGGATAGATGTGTATTCAGTGACACACCATCCTTCCATGCAGGAAGGGAAACAAGATATTCAGATTCAAGGGAAATTTGTAATAGTAAAACTGTGCACCTGTTCTAAAGCTAGGCAATAAAACCTATTGGTAAAAAAACCAAATAAATCTTCTGAAGTGTTTTAGTGCCTTCCCTCTCCATCATGTACCCAGCTGGTACTTACACCAGTAAGGTATGTGTAGACAGACACTCGGCAACTCTGAGCAAAGTAAGCACGCACAGACAGACATCACACACCACAAACTGACTGCCAGCCTTACATCTGCATGTCTCAAAGATATTCACAAAAGCTCTCATCTCCTGAACAAGGAAGTCTGCTCCTTAACAACATGGACAACATTAGATTTTGGATTTGAACAGGGGCTGCTGAATTCCCACTTCCCTCTGTCCACTGGTCAAGTGTCTCCCGTGGATTTATGCTGCCACCACCTGACAGAGACCAACCTAAAGGCCAGCTGTGTTGTGGCCAGACACAGGCTTCGACTCTCCTGCTGGGGCAGTGGCCCTGCACAGGGACACATCCATGCCTGGAGGGTTTCAGCCTGCTTACACCTGCTGCTCTGCTCTGCTGCAGCCCTCTCTGGAACCTCACCCAGTCATTCCCACCACCACAACTCACTGAAGCAGCGGGCCTTAGGAGATTACTCAAGGCCCAGTTCAGGACTGAGTCTTAGAGCAATAATGTTCTATGGCATCTAAGGTAGTGTTTGCAGGAAGCACTGCAACTGTTGAGCAAGGGAGGCAGACTCTCTGGTGTGACTTCAGGATGTTTCCTGAGGATGCAGAAAGCCTGGAGTGTTCTTTCTGGCTCACTTCCCTCCTTCTTCCTCTTCCTCTCCATAATCTTTCTTCTGGCAGCCAGTGTGACAAGATCAGTACATACTCAGAGCCACCCCACGGGAAGCCAAGGCTGAGCCAAGCTGGAGGCTGGACAGAGGCTGCTGTCCCAGGGTGTCAGCTGCTTGGGCAGCCAGAGGAGGCAGCCCTCATGCCTGTCTCTGCCCTGGGATGGAGATGAGAGATAGAGGCTGCATAGGCATGACAGGCTGTGGTAAGAGCAGGAGTAAGAAACCACCTGGTGGGGGCCCTGCAGCTGGCTTTGCTAGAGGTATGGGCTACAAATGCATCTCTGTGGTGGGAAGCACAGAGGGGGGAGGCAGGACAGATACTTGAGGGGAAGACAGAGCTATAGGGTTACATATGCCCTTTTCAGTGTGAGGGTCAAGTAGGTACTATGTCTGCCTGTAGCTCTGGTCAGCACTGGCACAGCTAGAGCCTTTTCTAACTGCAGCCAAAACATTGTACTAATACAGCTTATAACTAGCAGCAGTAGCTTCTACAGATGGTAAATAGTGAAACATGCTTTTAACCAAGTGCCAGCAAAGAAAAAAATTGTTTCAGTTGCAGACATCCAAGTGTAAAGAAACAAACAAAAAAGTCACATCAACTACATTTTTACTTTTGCCAAGAAATTATCAGTGCAAATGTGAGACTGCACTGAGCCTTTACATCACCAGTTAAACATCAAGTTATGCACTCAAATATCTTGGTAAAATGCACAACTTTGAGACTTCAGTGTTTGATCATCATGAAATGTTGAATTACACCAAATTTGGCAATGAGGACCAGAGCTCACAAATCCTCTCAATGCTCCTTCATGAGGAGAAAGTCTGTAAAACAGTGAACCAGGCAGTGACCCTTCCTGTTGGGCTGCTTCAGAGACACCATGCACATGCTCCATACAGCAGATGACAGAGGGTGAGTTAACTTACTTAGGTGGAAACATTATTGTGAATATTGGCAAGAACGGAGTTATCAATACATTCTGGGGGACTCTCTCCTGTTTGTGCACATCTACTTGTATGGCTGTTATATGTTAACAGCAGAACATGTTATGGCATTTATGGTGAAGCTTCTCCTTTTCCAGTGTGGGGCTATGCAAGAAACTTTCTTCACTCCCTGGAGTTCCAAGGCAGTCAGGAAGCTCCATGCCAATCTCCACCAGCACAAAGCCCACTGCTCTTATACCCCAGGCTTTTCCCATTCCACATGGCATTCCTCACCACACACTGCCTATCTCTTTGCATGCATTACTGGAATAAGTGCTACTGTTAATGGTATTAAGACAAGTTTGCCATAAGACAGTCAGTTGCAAAGGTCAGATAAAAATCATAACTACTATGTATTTCATCACATGAGGCTCCTTGCTGCCTCCCAGGAGACCACATAAAACATGACCTGCATTTCAAATGTAAGAAAAAAATTTAAACACCAGGGATGGCACAAGATACACAACTTTTCCTATAGTTTTCTAAACATATTCTAGCATAGTCTAAGCCAAGCACCAGAATATGTGCTTGAAGTCCCATTGATCTGAAACTGCCTTTAAGAAAAAGTAGTTAAGTGAATTGCTGAACTGGAGCCAAAATTTTAAAAACATTTGTCTTATCACTTTGTATAAAAAAATACAGTGCAAGAACACATAAGCAATGATTAATTATATTATGACTTACAGATAGGAAAAATGCAGACATGTATCTTGTTTGGATTTTCAGGTTCAGAAAGAAAGTACAGAAAACAGACTATTTATTTTGACAAAAGGATTCACATGAACTAGATAGACACAAGACTCAAAATGGGTATCTTTTTTTGCTTCAAAGCAAGATGCAATTTCCTGATGTTTGGCAAAAGACATGGCTACTCTGCCATTTCCAACTGCAAAGCTTTGGACAAACTGTGCTGTTTCCAGTCAGTGCAGATAGAGTGCTATGCTGTACTCCTGCCATTTAGACTATTCATTTTTATCTGGGTAGCTAAACATGAACATTTAGTAAGCCTCCATGGAACCACTATGGTCAGCAAAAATCTCTTTGATTACTTTATTTGTGAAAAATCAGAGCAACAAGTAGGTTGTTTAATCAACTGCTTTCTACTAAGTGCTTTGCATGTTGGCACTAAGTTTATTCACCTACTAATCTTATCAAAGCACAATGTCAAGAGAAAAATGACTGTAGGGGGAAGGGCTCCTTTCTGTCACTACGAGATATTAGATGCACATGTGTGAGTGATGGAGGGGAAACAGAGCTTACAGCTCTCCCCAGATCATTCACAGGAATGATCACGAGTGGTGTGCTGATGGGATGACGTGCCTGTGAACAGTTTAAACAGTAGGAGATAGATGATTTACTTGGCATGAGCCTCCTTCATGATCTTACTTCACCTCACTGACTGAACTGAGAGACCTTCTTGCTTTTCTGACCAACTCAGTAACATCTTTTCAAAGCAGTAACAGGTCTAAACTAAATTGTTACGTAGTGTTATGCATCAGTCAAAATCTTCTGTCAAGCCCCACCAAGTTCTGTACCACTGCATCAGTTATTCACCCTGGAGCCCACCACAGCAGCCATCAGCCATAGGCACAGGTACCAGAAGCAGTTTCCAAAACACCTCTTCCCAAGAGCTCCTCTACTAATAAACCTTACCAATAAAGCCTTTTCACAGAAGCTTAGGGAGATGTGTTGTTGGCAGCTTTCTAACAATGTTGTTTCAGTCTTCAGCTTTGTGACAGAAGGATTACAGTCATGGCAAATCCAACCCGGTGCTTTAAGCTGGTATGCACACACCCTGCTTCACAGAGGTAAAACCAGTAACACTTCCTCCTAGGCTTTCCTTCCTAACCTCCTCATTCTCTCAAGCCATCCACTGCAAGATGGGTGAGTGCTATGGGGCTGCTGGTGCCAAGGGACCACTTGCCCCTGGCCTGCTACACAATGGGAAAACTCAATCCAATTGCAAGAGGAGCAGAAAAAATGTGACTACCTCAAAGAAACAAAAGAGAAGAAAGTACCTTGTCTTAGTAAGAGTCATCTTGAAATATTTGATAAAAGTATTGATTTTTCCAAGCGTATTGAGTTTGTTCAGGAAACATCAAAAATTCATCTAATTAAAAATGCATACACGTTTGGATCACTGTGGTTCTATCTCCTCCCTCTCTCATCCCTTCCACACACAAATGGGAAGGACTTGCAGTACTGTTCCACCACCACCTCAGGAAAACAAATTTTTAAAAAATCTCTGCAATATGGAAGAGGATACTTCCATGTAATAAATCAAGCAGATTTCCCAGGAAGCAACATGCAGGAAAAGTCTGAATTACATTGAGCCACCATCCAGATAAATTTGAAAGTCAGAGAAAGAAGAGTTTACTGTGAAATCAAATAAAGGCATTGGGATTAACACAGCTGGAATCTTTAATGCAAAGTAACAGGCCACTTTTACTGCATACTTCCTGTACTGCATCAGTGTTATCAGAATCAATGTCCATTTTAACATATACTGCTATTAGCAATGAACTGTATGAAATGGACTGAATTATTCATTAACAATTACCTTGGGAAAAGGCACACAAATATTAATAGCAAGGATCATTAGGAAGAATTCTTTGCAGAAAGGGTGATTAGATATTGGCATGGGCTCCCCAGGGAGGTGGTGGAGCCACTGTACCTGCAGGTGACTGGATGTGGCACTTAGTGCCATGGTCTAGTTGACATGGTGGTGTTCAGTCACAGTGTGGACTCAATGATCTCAGAGGTCCTTTCCAAACTAATTGATTCTGTGATTCCATGGCCAGCTCTCCTCCCTTCCAAAATGCAAGCTCAGCAGGACAGGGCACTGAACTCTGAATCTTGTCACTTCCCCAGTGGCTTTCCCAAGGATACCGCACCTTGTGATGCCACACACACATCCCCGTGGGTACAAAGGACAAACACTCCCATACACAGAGGCCTTAATGCCCCTGTATTACACTCACACCAGCATTCAGTGAGCAATGGGTCCTCACAGAAAAGCACACTAAGTGGCACCTACTTGTTTAGGGCTTGCAAGTGATCAAGCTCTGGCCAGCACACCAGTAAGGCAACCTCTGCAAGTCCCTGGCACTAAGAGCTGACATGGTAGCAGCAAGAACTGCTACCAGAACAGGCACAGCAACAAATAAGTTACTGCAGAAAATGCATGACCAATGTATGACAGACTGTGGAAAAACTTCACTGCTTTGTCACCATTGTGTAATACCAGAGTCTATCAAGACTCACTAAGAACTGCTGGACTGTAAAACTACAGACAATAAAAAAAAAATTACCCTGATGCCAGAAACACATGCACAAACTCAGGATAAACAGACCATTCATATCTTTACATTGCCTGAGAGCACTGACATTTCCCCTCATTTATAGGATTAACCACCTTCTGCCTTTCTCTGGGACTACGGCTGTAGAGCACATGGACAAGCTCCTGGCACAGTGTGATGAAGGTCACTGGGTGGATACAGACTTCCCTGGCAAGAGGGGGAAAGGAGGACCAAGAGGACCACTTGGCAGCCAAAGGCCCTGGTGTAATACACACTGAAGGCAGCAGGTTTTGGCCACTGCCTACCATGAAATAAGTTTGCCAGTGCACTACAGTCAGGTTTTTAAGAGTGAGGATACAAAATAGCTACTGAATTCAAGCTGCTTGCAACTTCAACACCTGAGTATTAACTCAAACACCATTCCCTAGAGGCTTCCCATGTTTCTGAACCCACTTGCAGACATGTCCATCACTGTCTGTGAAATATTGATCCATTTCTCCAATACCCTGTCCCTGCTGAAAGAAGAATTTATCAAAAAGATTCTCCAAGTGCCTCTTTCAGAGAAGTAGTTCTTTTGAAAGTTTCAAAAGTCATTGAGAATAATTTGATGAAGAACAAAAACAAGTGTTAATATGCCCAAGTTTATACTCATCTGATTGTCAAGTAAAAATTATACATTCCTGTGTATAATTAACCAGGCTAACTAATCTTGCTTGACAAACACAGATATAAACATCAGCTTTGACACTGAGCCAAAGCAACCACACTAGGATCTGTGCCAATGCTGAATTCTTCAGTTTCATATCATAAAATGACTTGTCTGTTGTATTTACAGTTCCAGGGGCTCTGGACTCTGCTGACAGCTGGCCAGAAGAACAGATTTGAACTTGTGCATTATGGCAGAACATGTGCATTTGATTAGAAGAAAAATTATGCATATTTCTTCTAGATGGTGGTATTCATCAGACCTCCCACTGTAAACTAATTGTAAGGCACATTGCTACCCAAGTATCAAAAATACCTTGTAAGTACAATAAGCCAGTATATCTCAAGGGGCAGTACCACTCTACTATAGCTAGTTTTCTGTTATCTCACTCTTCAAATCAGTACCTCAAGTCAGAAAATTCAGCATTTCACTGTGTTTTAATTGCAAAGGATAGAATTTGAATGTTATAGAACAGCACTTTTCTTTCTTCATATATAAATGCAAAAATACTTTACCTCCTTACCTGAGTTATAAGGGACTTTATAAAACTACTGCTGTAACATCTCATCCATTTCTTCAATCTTCAGGAACAGAAATCTTGGTAACAATCTGCTAGGCAGACCATATTTCAAAACCTACCTAGGACTACCCCATCATTTGATAGGCAGAAGAACCCACTCTGGTTTCCAGCAAACACTCACTAGCTATGAACTGCTACCAAAAGACCTACTTCTCCTGTGACCATTACAGAGGGTCCACCAGGGTTGTGTTATGGCAACAAGCAGAGGAAGCAAGTTTTTGAGAAGGTTCACATCCCATAGGGACTTCTAAATTAACTAATCTTACATTCAAAACACTTTTTTATTTTTTAACTTTAGGCCATACACTTGACACAACATGAGCAGTTCTGTTCTGAGCTGAAAACGTCAGTCACAGGCTTCCTTCAGCACAGAGCAGCTCTTAAGATTACAAATTCTTGCTTTATTTTCAAACCAGCAGGACTCACTGGTGCCCAGCAGGTGCAAGATGGGCTCAAAGTCCCCAGTGGCAGCCCTGACATGGATTTCAGCCCCTGGTGGTACCCAAGAGGGTATCTGTGACTCAGAGCAGGAGGTGCAGAGTCCACTGAGAGTGCAGCCACACCAGTTCAAAGTACCTTCCACCCCTCAGCATGAGGACCCAGGCAGTGCTGGCAGCACGTCAACAGCTGACTCAGCTGGGGTACCCAGGGCAGCAGGCACTGCTGGCAATGCTCTGGGACCCTGCCCAGCCACAGGGACAGCTGCCCTTCTCCAGCAGAGGCCAAATGAGAAAAGGGCATCAGCAGCAGATGAATTATGCAGACACCCCACTGCAAATACAGCTTTAACACTTCTACCCATCAGCCAGCCAGCCTGGTTCCTGCCATAGTCTTACCCCTGCCTACTCACATCAGGGACTTCCAAATTCCCCCAGGCTCCAATGAGGAGGAGACTCCTCTTTTTTTTAGGAGACTCCTCATTTTTTTAGGAGACTCCAATGAGTCTCCTAAGAAAACAGCAAAAAAACCTCCAAAGACACTCCACCCATGACCAAAACATTTCTCAAGTCTTGAAGGAGAAATTTATAGTACAGTGTTTTCCTACAGGGCACCCCCCTCAAGCCCCTGCAAATGCTAGTTAACCCCAAGAAGGAACTTTGGGACCTGGGGAGTCAGAAGCTGCAGCACATCATCCTTTCACCTGCAGTCCCTGGAGCATCACCTGATCCAGAAGGCACTCTGGGTGACTGGCCTCACAGAGCAAGCTGCAGCTTGGCTTCTGACCTGAAACACCCACCAGCTTTTCTCCACCAAGTAAAGCAGAGTAGTGACAGGTCCTCAAAAACAGAGTGACTTCTGTCCTCAGGCCAGAACATCCCTCTGCACAAGGACATCAATCTTCTCACTCTGAGGAGAAGAGTGAACTTGGGTCAATTATGCCTCAGTCATGTCCTTAGTCATTTACCTACTAGAAAAGGGGAACCATTCCATTATCTTACTAGAAAATGGAGACTAGTTGATGAGAATACAAAAGCCAACAAGCAATGCATTGCATCCATCAACCTTCAACCATGCTTTGATCATTTAACCAGCCAATATTTTAAAATACAACTTACACCAAAGATATATTTGTATCACTGGTCTGCAAAGATGGCAGGTTACATTTCATGATCAGCCCTCAAATGTCAGCCAGCAGCTCCAATGAATATCCAGCACCCTTGAAAATTTTACTTCTGTTCATTTTCTTTGATGCAATCTTAACTCTCTTGAAATTAATTTGGCAACAGCACAATCCCAACTGACTTGTTTCTCTCATTTAGCTGAAAGGAAAATTTCAATTATTGGACAAAAGTTGTTCAGGACTTATGTTTGTGTAGCTACAAAAATCTGAAGCACTTCACACTGAACTGACATAATCTGACCTAAGTTCATTTACCAGGAAAATCTCTCGCCTTCTTCCAACACTTAGGCTGAAGACTAAAGTCATACTACTTATTAAAAGAATAAACCTTTAAATAATGATGGGCTCATACAACATAAGTACATTTTCATGACAAATTGAGTTAACATGTACCTAAATGCTTACATTTTAAACCAATTGTTCTGAACTCTTAGTTTTGAGTAATATCTATATACCAAAACAATAAATTACAACAGCACATGTCCCACAAAGATGTTCTGGTCCAGTTGCCCATGAACACCCCACAACCCCACAAATGTTAAGCTGTGAAAGTTTTGTGGGCATTCATTTACATGCATAATCTGTCAGATAAAAATACTGGATTTAAATTTGAGATTTGTGTGTATGCATTCATAAGACTTCAGATGAAAAGCAGAATAAGATTTTATGGTGGAAGGGAAATGTCATAAACCGACGTGGGAACCTGCACGCACTGTAGTAATCAGTTGTTAGTCACAGGAATAATCTTCCTGCTGAAGGCATCCCACATCTCAGTTACAGACAGCAGCTGCTATTCCAGAGCCTCACATACCCATGGTACTTCTTATTATAACAAGAGGATTGGTTACCATTAACATCTGATGAAAATTTCTCTGCATTTGGTTTTGTAAACAATATTGAGATATTGAGTCCCTTTCAGTCCCAGACTGTTGTGCAGCACTTCCATGTGCTGTTTGGAGTCTGACAACTTTCACATTAAAGCACAAGAGCCAGAACTCTTTCTTCATTGTAAATAGCTTGCTGCCTATTTATAAAACAAGTTCTGTTCTATTTTTTACTATTTGTACAAGAATGCCTTCAAAAACACCAAAACTGTTTTAAAATCATCTCTACAACCCAAAGTCACTGCTGAAAACATGCTTCTTCCCAGCCAGCACCAACATCCTTCATTCATCCAGCTGATTTGTTTTACAAATACCTTGTAAAAAGGCTGGACAGCCTCCTTTTCACTCCAATCCAACTTTTAACCACCCTCCCCTCCACACACAGACAATATCCACCCCTACACACACACCCTTAGCCAGAAATGCACTTTCAGTAGTAAACAGGTAAACAGAAATCACCCAGAGAAAGGATGGGGATGACCTTTAAGGTGTGCCAAGGCAGGTTATTTATGCCTCCCAATACAAGGGTCTCAACAGGAATAAGTACAATCCAACCTACCCACATTTTAAAACATACCTACCCAAGCTTTAACTGAATTGATGATCAGTAATACAATGGAGCAAAGAGTAAGGAACCTTTTTTATTCCCACTGCTGTGTGTAAATGTGTGGGGGTGTATGCACAGGTTTCAGTGTGTTCCCAAGCAACTGGTGAACATCACTGTACTTTTTTCTTCATTTTTCAGGGGAGAATCACAGTACCACTCACACATGCCCTTAGTCCAGTGCAAGTTAGGATCTAGAGAAATGCCTAATTTCTCCCTACTGTCATTTTTTAAAAGATTCATTGTTTTGTTTCTGGCATACTCTAAAAGCATGTACTATGTCAAGTCTGTACTCTGAAAATGTACTATGTCAAGTCAGAAATAAAGAAATAAGCATTCAGGACAACAAAGTAAACTTAGTTCCAAGCTAGTTCACTTTGCCGTAGCAAAACAGGTAAGGAAAGAAAATACAAGTTATCCCACACTAATGTCATTGCCAGTGCAAATAAACTTCATTGGGAAAGAATAATACAAGTTTCGCCTCCATTTCTGAGAAAGCCTAGGCAAAAACAACTTATCTCTTTAAAACAAAAGTTTGCTGTGCTCAAGCCACTAAACATCCCATATTCTGTGCATACTCAATTCAGTAACGATAATCTCTTCAACTGTAGAACGGCGACAAGAGTTGGAACCGCGAAACTATTCAGGATAATAATACATGTGCGAAAACATCCAAACAATCGGATAAGAGCCGGGTACGTTCGTTCGCAGGGAGAGAATGGAGAGCTTGCTCCCCCGCGAAACGTGGTCAACGTGGGGTACGCCCCGCACGGGTCCATCCTGTCCGCACCTGGGGTGAGCACAACCAGAAGCGGGGTGCAGCCGGCTCCAGCCCACCGCCAGGAGCCAAGAGCCGCCTGCAGAAGTGACGGCCGGTGTCAGGTGGAAAGGCAAGGGACCGGACGGGGTCCGGCAGCCGAAAAGCCCGGCGAAAACGCAGCAAGGGAGCGGCGAGGAGCCGGCCCGGAGCGCCGCTGGCACCGGCGGGGCGAGGGACCCGCAGGGGGCGGCCCCGCTTCCAGCGGGACCCCGCACCCGGCGGCGAGGGCTGGAGAGCGGCTGCCGTCACGGGAGTCCCGCCGGCAGGCACGGCGCCTCCGCCACCCGGGGACAGCCCCGCGGGACTGCCCGAGCCACGGGCACCCGCAGGCACTCCCGACAGCGCGGGCGAGCGCCCGCGGAAAGTTTCGGTCAGGTCCCAGCGGCAGCTGTGAGGCGGGTCGGGCCGGCTGGGAGCCGGTGCCGCGGGCGGACAGCAGGTCGGGGCCCCGCGGACCCTTACCTTGGATCGCTCTTTCACGTAGTACTTGCCGAGCCGGCTCCCGCAGTACATCACCAGCCGGTCTATCAGCGTGAGGAGAAAGTTGATGGCCTCGCAGCCCTCCTCCGTGCCTCCGATCCACTTGATCTGGTCGCCGCGGAGGTGCCGCTTGGCGACGCCGCGGCTGGGGCCGGCCAGCTGCCCGTCGGCCAGTTCCCCGTCGCGGTGCATCCGCTTCACCCGCTCCAGCACGCAGTCCCCCACCACCTCCCCCAAGAAGTTGTCCAGGTAGCAGAAGCCGATGTCGTGCAAGCAGGGCACGACGTACTCCAGGGCGATTCTCTCCAGGTCCAGCCTCATGATGTGCCCCAGCGGCATGGCGCGGCGGGGACGGGCGCGCCGCTGCTCCGCCGGCGTCCGCGCTGGGAGGCGATGCCCGCGGGGCCGCCGCCCGCTCCAGGCCGAGCCGGGCAGGGGCTCCGCCGCGGCGCGACGCCAGGCGAGGCGAGGCAAAACTTTCGCCGCTGCGGGCTCGGCTACGCACCGCGGCCCGACGCTGCGGGAGCGGCGGTGCTGCCGAAGCCCCGCGCTGCTGCTGCTGCCGCCGCCGGCGCCCGGCAGTGTGCGGGAGCGGCCCGGGGCGGGCGGGAAGGGCGCGGGCAGCCCCCGCCCGCGGCAGGAGGGCGGCAGATGGCCCCGCGCTGATTAACGCGCCGGCTACGTGCGGGATGTGTGCTCGCGCCGCCGCACGTGGGAGGGGCCGCCCGCCGCGGCGCGATCGCCCCGCCCCCTCCCCGCCCGCGGCGGCCCGGACAGCCAATCGCGTGGGGCGGGGCGGGGCCGGCCCGCGGGGAACGCGCGGCGAGGGCTCCCACACGTGCGCGGGGGGCGTGGCCCGCGGTCCCCCGGAGTGGGCGAGGGCAGCGCCATTGAGGAATGCTCCCCCTGCATGTCGGCTGCGACCCTCGCGCCTCGCCTCGCCTCGCCCTGCTCCGCCGCTCCGGAACTCTTGGAACAGCCCAAGTGAAGTTTGCCAATGCCCCGCCGGGGCTCTCCGGCCGCCTCTTACCTCCGCCTACCGCAGCGGCACTTTCAGCACCAGACGGGACTGTTGCATTAAGCGGCAGATGCAGTTCTTCTGAGCGAGAAATGCACCTTTTACAAAAGGTTTACATAGCAAAAGAGCACTTCCCTGAATTATTTATCCCAAAGGGCCCGCCAGGTTGCTTGGCTCTGGCAGGAAGCACCTCCCGGACCGTCGGTGGCTTCGTGCCACCACGGGACAGCTGCGGTCAAACCGTGACAAAATTCGTCCCAAACCAAAACTCGCCGTTCCCGCGCGTGCCCCTTGCCGGTAACATTGTCCCTGCACCGGCCGGCCACGAAGTACGGTCCCACGGTCGCTGTTGGGTCTGTTCCGACCGGGCAGCATGCTTTCAAGTAAAATGCCTCCCGAAAAGCGAACAGCAGACAGCCGCTCTGCTCCGCTCACACACGCAACACGCCCGGGTTTTGCTAAACAAACAAGAGAAGCCTCCACAGAAACCAAAACCGAAGCAAAGTCACGTTGCGGAGAGGCGCTGCCCGCGGGCAAACCGGGCGGGACAGGGCGGCCGTGCCTGAGTCCGTGTCTGTGAAGTTACCGATGCCACAGAGCACCGCAGCCGCTGTCCGTGTGCCGAGCCATGCCCCTGCTCGGCGGCCACCTGCGCTGGCCCCGCGGAGTCCGCGCACACAGACACACTGACACACCGACACACTGACACACCCGCACCCCACGGGGGCAGCGCGGGCCGAGCCCCGGCCGGAGCCCCCAGGACGCGGTCCCTGTGTGTGCGCCTGCCCGTGCGGGACGCGGTCCGTGTGTGTGTGTGTGTGCCTGCCCGTGCGGGACGCGGTCCGTGTGTGTGTGTGTGCGCCTGCCCGTGCGGGACGCGGTCCGTGTGTGTGTGTGTGTGTGCCTGCCCGTGCGGGACGCGGTCCGTGTGTGTGTGTGTGTGTGTGTGTGCCTGCCCGTGCGGGACGCGGTCCGTGTGTGTGTGTGTGTGCGCCTGCCCGTGCGGGACGCGGTCCGTGTGTGTGTGTGTGTGTGCCTGCCCGTGCGGGACGCGCGCGGTCCCTGTGTGTGTGTGTGCGCCTGCCCGTGCGGGACGCGGTCCGTGTGTGTGTGTGTGTGTGCCTGCCCGTGCGGGACGCGGTCCGTGTGTGTGTGTGTGTGTGTGTGTGTGTGTGTGTGTGTGTGTGTGTGCCTGCCCGTGCGGGACGCGGTCCGTGTGTGTGTATGTGTGTGCGCCTGCCCGTGCGGGACGCGGTCCCTGTGTGCGCCTGCCCGTGCGGGACGATCCCCCCGAGCCCGCTCAGCAACCGGCACGGCACGGCACGTCGCGAATCCTGACGGCTCCGGCTGGAACCCGGCACATTTCACCCCCAAAAAAGGCAAAATTTGTGCTGGTTCTTTTCTTCCCTTTCACGTCGCGAATCCTGACGGGATTACAAGCAGTCCGTGCTGCTCGAGCTGCAAACTCCAGGCCCCGGCAGATGCAGGAGCGGGTCACGTATTCCACGTTTGTTCTCCTTGAATCCAGTGGTGTCTACCCTCAGTGCACAGCACTAAGTACAGGTCTAATCCTCTAAAGTTAGCCCCTGACAGCTCTGTCGAGAGCCCAGCAATATTACATCAGATAAATTCGTATGTGGTGAGATATGGACTGGCAAAGGACCTTATTTGATTTAGGTACACACTTCACATTAAAGTGGGGTTATAATTAATAAGATACAATTCTGAATCTTATTAATCCCTTAATGCTTATCTGAGAAATCAGTCATGTATGATAGGGTAAGAGCAGTTGTCATAATAAGCAAGGGATGCAAGATTAGTTCAACTGCAAAATCTCAACATTATGAAATTTGGATACATTAGCAAATATTGTTGATGCATATTATTGTACACATTTTTATTATATAAAAGCCATTATGTGCCAAAACCCTTTGATTTTTCCCCTTTTCTTGTTCACACACACGTGCAGATATACAGTCCTGTACCAGAATCAGGTATTTGTAAACACTGAGCTTCCAGCCTTTCTATCAAGTGTAATGACGCCACTTTGACAAGTCAAGGGCTAAGAGGGATGCCTTCTGGCAGTAGCTGAAGTTGGTCTTTACAGCTTTATTTCTCTCCTTTTGAAAGTTTGAAATTATGAGTTAGACAGATTCCAGGTCTCCATCAGAAAAAGTCACCTTAGAGAGTTAGAGATTTGTCTTAGAAAACTGAGTCCACAGCCCCAGTTGCAGAGTGATGTTCAGAGTTGGAAATACTTTTATTCCTCCACCATTGATGTCATGTCTTCCTCAGGAGGGCATGTGCTGCTCTTTGTTGGCAAATCAGGTTTTCCGGTGGACAAAGTGTTTTGGCCTTTGAAGCATGATGTGCTTTTCATTCTACCATTTGCAATAGCAGTCAGATGCATTACTGTTCCATGTGAGGATAAAACATCATGAGGAACAAAGAGTAGTGATTCTATTTAGTTTTATTTAAAAGAGTAGTGATTCTATTTAGTTTTATTTACCAGTGCCATTTTACTTCATCTCTTTGTCCCTTGATGATGATAATAATGAAGGTGTGTGATAGAGGTTGTGATTGCTTAGGTTAGAACCTCTCTATGCATGCAGACTGCACCCAGAAACAGTTTTCATTCCATCATTATAGTTTGTGGCCTGAGCAATCACAGCCTCTATCACACATCACCTTGTTCATCACCAAGAAAGGACAAATTCCTGCCTAGCCCACAGACACTCTTTAAGAGCTCTCTCATTCCCCTTAGGGGTACCAAAGCTGAGTTGAGAGATGCTGGGCTGCAATTGCAGTAATTCCCAATCTAAGCCATGAGCTTGCCAATAAAAAGGCAAAGCAGTTCTCAGTGTATACTGCAGTGGATGAGAACCGCCCAGAAGAACAAAAGAGCTGGAACAGGACCAGGCATTGAACCTTCCATAACACTTCTTGTGACCACTCTGCTCTCCAAACAAAGCTATCACAGACCATGTACAATGTCAGTGTTGCACAGGGCACAAACAAAGGTGAGGGTGTGAAATCAGGCAGTTCACGTCACCTGCACTTTTGGACATGCATAAGGTTTGTTTACAGTGCTGTGCATCTCAGGCATGAAAGGTGTCACCACAATTTAATTAAAAATCCTACATCATTCAATTATAGATGAGCAATCCCTCTGCCATATAAAGCTCTGTTTATCCTTACAATAGAGAATTTTTTTTTTCACTTCTAAAATTAATTCTGTGCCTTCTTATTTTCCATTTCATCTAATTTTGAAAACTTCTGAATCCTGCATATCTGTTGCTTTCACTGCCAGTATGGCACACATTAGAGTTCAGTAGACTAAAAAAGGACATTAGCAAGCTGGCAGAATGATTTTAAGGAGATTTGTTTTAGAGGATTAGAATAATTGGTGTCAGTCAAGCCTGGATATTAGTTATAAACTAATGCTATTTTTCTGACAAGAGAATTTACAGATGAACTGCTTCACACTTTTTTAGAGCAGGGAGTTTTAAGCATTTTGAGTCTTGTTTTCAGATTTTTCCTGCTGGAAAGCCAGACTTCTTCAGTGCCAAGGGCTGAACTGCAAAGGCCTCAGCAAGAGAAAGGGAAGAAGGGAAGAGTATTCTTTGTATCAATGAGAAACTGTAAAACAGTACTCTTAATACCTCATAGCATGATTTGTAGAGCTGATGTCTCATGATCTAGTGAGAAAATAACTGAAGTTCTGCCTACAGAAGGTACTTTTCTGACAATGTTGGTATGGTTATACAACCCCTCTGGCCAAGAGGCAGGTAGTGTTTGTACAGGGATGACACACCAGTGCTAGCACACCTTGCCATGGCTTCTTGAGAGGTCACTAACCCCACCTGCCCTTCCCATCCCTCTGCTGCAGGCTTCAATCTCTCCTCTGCAGTGCTGGCAGAAGAGAATGTATTTCTGCCTCAGCCTCTTCAAAAGTGCAAAGTCCAGAGCCTTACGTCCACCTTCACTGGGGGCTTAGTTCTACACAGAAATAGCTGAGGCATCAGCAGCTGTACCTTTCCTTTGCCTGCTGTGCAGGTACCATGGCAGAGCAGCCGTGTTTTGGTGTGATGTGTCCTCCAACTGCAGCCACAGGACTTGACAGAGCTCCTTTGTCAGCACCCTTAATATTAGGTCACACTGAAAGCAGGAGTGAGGGCAAAGGTACCTGTCATGGCTTGAGCTGACCTAACAACTCATTCAGCACCTTTTCCCCCCACACCTCTCTTTGCACTTGCTTTGGCACACTTTGGACTCCTTGATGGCTGATCTCCTTTGCTAAGGTGGCAGAAAAGCAATTCTGAGCAAAAAAATAGTCATTTGGGGAGTTGTCTTGGGTCCAGTGAGATGCCCTGAAAGGATGGCAACCATTGGGACTGACCTCTTTGGGCAGGAGTGAACAATTTGATAAACAAGAAGGAACCCCAGCTGTCTGGCTGAGGTGGTGACTCTGCCCCTCAGCTCTGCCCTTGTGAGACCCCACAAGGAGTGCTGGGTCCAGATCTGGAGCCTTCAGCACAAGAGGTATATGGACCTCTTAGAGCAGGCCCAGAGGAGGGGCACAGAGATGATGGGGGGCTGGAGCACCTCTCTTATGAAGACAGGCTGAGAGACCTGGGAGAAGAGAAGGCTCTGGGGAGACCTCATTGTGACTTTCCAGTACTTACAAGGGTTTTTAAAAGAGAGGGAGAGGAACTTTTTGTATGAGCAGATAGTCATAGAACAAGGGTAAATGACTTAAACTAAAAGAGAAGAGATTTAGACTGGATGTAAGGAGGAAATTCTTCACTGTGACGTTGCTGAGGCTCTGGAACAGGTTGCTCAGAGAAGCTGTGGATGTCCCATCCCTGGAAGTGTTCAAGGCCGGGTTGGATGGGGCTCTGAGCAATCTGCTCTAGTGGGTGACATCCTGCCCAGGACAAGGTGTTTGGAACTAGATGATATTTAAGGTTTCTTCAACCCATGGCATTCTATGAGAGCTCAGCTGTCACTGGTGTCTTCCTTTCCAGCCATCCAGCCTGAACCAGATTTGAGTTAGTTAATGTGTAATAAACTTCCAGGTAGGATTTGACTAGTCTAAACATCTGCTAAAGATTGCCTTGTTTGAAGTGGGCTGAGTATCTGATGTACCAGTATCTTCCAAATCCTTGTCTTGAGAAAAAACAGCACTGTAAGTGTTGTTATGGCTAAGGGAGCTCAGCTACCTGTCAGCCACAATCAGGTGTTTTATCAAGGTTTTCCTAAAGCAGTTTGGGTGTAAAAATGGCTCTTTAGGAAGTGAGATTTCCAGCTTCCTGATAAGATTAACTGCTCCTATCTTGTTCCAGCAGCTCCTGAGGAATGCCAGACCTTAAACTTGCAGCTTTTACTGGCCTGTGGTGCATCTCTGGTAGAGCAGTGGATGTCCGTGGCATGTTGTCAGCTGCTTGAGGAGCCCTGGGGTGTTCCAAACTGTCCTGCAGGGAGTTAGCAAGTGAGCAGAGTGCAAGGAGAGCAAAGTTGTTTGGTAAATGCACTTCATGCACAGTCTGACAATATTGCACTAGGCAGTTAATTTTATGGCTATCAAGTATCATACCATCAAGAACTTGGAATTAAGTATGGCTATGAGGGTAAAAGAGGCAACTATTGAGATTTTCATTTATGTAAACAGAAGTTCAATATGGTAAATAAATAGCACAAAGAAGGGAAAACAGTAAATCTTGAGAGTATAATATTTTTGTAAAACAACATTTCAATGAATTTGAAATTGCTAACATTTTTGTAGGAATCTGAGTGCAGATATCCATATATATATTTTTGTGTTTTAGAGAGGTTTGTTTTCCCTTTTTGATGTGGATTGATCAGTTAAGAGCTGTATCCAATGCAAGTATTTAGGTTTGAATTTAAATAGAAAATTACCATAGATAGCATTATGATTAATTTAAAAGTTACTTTCTTTTTAAGTAGATATTCCTCCCCATAAACCACATCCCTTTCTCCCAAGTGTTCTCCCAAGTGTATCTCAGTGTTTCTGGAATTAAACAGTAAATCCCAATGACAGAGAAATAAGTCTGCCCCAAGTAGTGCATTGTAATAAACTAGAGGATATGTCCAGGAAAACAGTAATCCACAATCCTCTGATCAGAAGACTGGAGCCATAGACATGTTAACTGCATTGCCAGGGATTTCAAGCCAGAGAACTATAACAGCCAGAAACATAAATTTTGACAGATAAGATATCAAAGTTCTCAATATTAAAGAGATTTCTACTGATAAAACCAGATCTCAAAATCTTTTCTATGTCTTTTCTTTCTCAAAGACATTAACTGATTATTAATATAGATGAAGAAGAATGCCAGAAATAAAGTGTTTAAAGTGTCTTCCCTGCTGCTTTGCAGTTGTTGAGTTTTCACATTTCTAGTTTTCCCATAGCTTCCAAGGAAAACAAGGAATAAGTATGTGATGTAAACAAAAATCAGAACGAGAGTATATTTGAAGATAGACATTGTTAGGGATCAGACTTGCCACTTTTCCTGTTCTATTAGTTAATGAATGAGCAGTCATTTATTACCTGGGTTTTCTAATTAAAGTCGCCGCTGTGCAATTGTAGTACAGGCAAATTTAATTTCTGAGAAATCTCTAGCTGGCAAGAAAAATTACAGTTGATTTACAGCAGTTACTGAAATGCCAGTGAGATAGTAGAGCTGTCTGGGTTGGGTTGTTGATGACTTTTCTCTTTGGGTGTGTTTTGTGTGCTTTGTGTGTGTGTGGTTTGGGTTTTTATTTTATTTTTTTAAGTTGCTGAATCAGAGACAACAAAAATCCCTATAAAGGGAATAAAATCAGAATTCTGGTTTTTCTTACCCATTTCAGATCCATATGAATACAAAAATAGTCTTCAACATGGGGGAGTGTGATTTTGCTTTATCTTATTTCATCTCCTTGCCTTTTTATTTATTTTCCATTTACCTATGAGTAGAAAATTTTTAAGCAACTTAGTGAGCATACATTTTAAATCTCATGCCTTAGCTGTCAAGAATTATGGTCCTCCATTTTGGCTTTAGATTAAGATATGATATAAGTTAAACAAATAAACAGAAACCAAGATTTCTTTTTAAAGTTCCTGAGTGAGAAGTTAAAATGTTTCTAGACTACTTAAGATAATTAAAGCAGTGTGTTTCTGCCTTTTATTCCTATCCTACAAGTATAGGGCCTTTATACTAAAATACAGACTTTTTTGCATCAGGAAGATAATAAATCCCATAAAATACAAGGCATAATCATTTCATTAAAAATAGAATTTGCATTTTTATATAAAGATCACAATAAAATATTCTTGATTTGTGTTTCTGTTATACAAAATTAATACAGATGTAAGTTTTGTCTATATTGTAAGTTTGATAATTAGGAACAGATGTTTAAGCACTTGGACATCTTACCCTATATGTAATTACTAGAACTGTCCTCCTATTCATAGGTTGCAAAATTGATCACTTACCATACCTAATTAAAGCAATTTTTCCTCCTAATGCAGAACCATGAAAATACAGTTCCCTAAATTCTCTTCTGAATAGCTTGCTAATAAAACTTACACAAAATATTTGTTTTCCTCTCTTAAATTAATTTTTCTAATAAAACTCATCTATTTTGTAGGACATTGGCCAGATGTTATTCTGAACAGTAGGGCCTAGGTTTTACTCTGGCTGCATAAAATGTAAAATACATGTTCATGTAAAGTTTTAAAATTGATAATTTATACATATAAATAGTTGTAGTGCCAGCCTTATAACAAAAGTGCATTTAGTTTGTCCTGTACACAGTTCTAAACACCCTCATGGCAGGGCATAGGGTTTCATCTATTTAAAATATTACTTTCTTTTTTTGTAAATAAAATTTAATCAAAATCTGGACAGTCATGGATTTCTGAGGATCATGTGGCTGGCTACTGCTTGTTCACACATTTGGTTTTCTGATAAACAATTTTTTTTCTTATTGCAATTACTTTCTGATAGCAAGCACTGATAGCAAGCTACCCAGCCACATAATAGCAACAGAAATCAATGCTATCGGGTGATTTTCATAAATCAAGAGCTAAAGGCAGAAGTCCCAGTAGTTATCGATCCTACTTGCACAGCTTTCAGCTCATGTCAGCCAAATGCTGTGCTAGTCCTCTTACACCTGAAAGTCCTTGTCCTGGTGTTTAGAACAGTGTGCACAAGGCTTTTCCATCTCTGACACGAGGTCTCTTTGCTGGCCAAATAACATCACTTTTCACAAATTACTTGCAACTCAGCAAAAAAGAACAATACTTGTAATTAAAACCTGCCTTTTCAAACATACTTTGCTGTTACTAGCTAGCTAGTCTTTCCCCAGCAAAACTTTCTAAAGGCAATGCAGAAAAGAAAATTTAGGCCTTCATGTAGTGCATTAAAAAAAGAAGACTCTTAAAGGAATTACAAGTATTGTGGAAAAATACTGTCCATGTCTCTTTTCATAGGTGTTGAAATTATTTTTGTGTCCTATGGGAAAACTTAAATAGAATTTGTGTTACAGGCACAAGATGGTGACTTAAGTGATAGATCAGGGGATTTAATGGAGAAAGGCCTTCTGTAATGACTTTCTTGCCTATTTAAAGCAAAAGGAGTGAAAAATACCATAACCAAAAGAGTTGACCAATTATTTAATTCATATATATTTAAAGCATTGATTTTGTAGACAAGCCAATGTTCCTACAACTCAAAGCAAGGATCCAGTTACTCCTATTTTAATGCCAGAATGGATTGATTGACTTTAATTCATGCTTTTCATCATTCTTCCGCAGAGAAGAAGTTGATGTTAATATTTTTTTCACTGTCTGTTTGACTGTGAAATGTTAGCATGTCAGGATGCTAGTATGTTCAAATAGAACCCTTGGATATTGCAACTATAATCTCTCTTTTGAAGAGGAACATTTTTGTCACCAACATTTTTTTTCATGAGGGATCTTTGGAGCTGCCTTTTCTGAACAGACACTGCAGTAATTAGACTCAGTACAAAATGTCATTCTTACTTAATAAACAGCTCAATCTCACTTTGCAGGTCCTTCATTGCCTTTCTGGGGATTTCCACGTCAGAGGGTAAGTAGCTATTTACTGCCAAAAATCTGCTGGGGGTTCAAAAGCAGCTTCAAGGACATCAAGCCTGGACATCACAAAGCAACACCACCTTTGGGAATGTGGGTGCTCAAACCAGAGAGGAGCAGCTAGTATCTTCAGTGGAGATTTACATTAAGATTAAGATAATTTGAGCAGATACAGGTAGCTGCCTTATCCAGAGACTGCAGCAGCCAGGCACATCTTCAAAGCTTTATGTCTGTGCTAAATGAGCCTCTACCTAATTCATTCTTCTGCAATTTTCTGAGAAAAATATCCATTTTTTCTGGATGTATGGGAGAAATATAAATAGAGACTGCCCATGACTAAACTTTTCTTCTCATTGTGTGGTTGTGAATGGAAAATTCATCTGGGCTCTTCTTTGCACTGCTGTGCTCTGAATGATCAGATAGTGGGATCCGAAAAAAAAAAATCCCATCTTTAAAATTGGTCTTTTTCTTCCTTCTCTAAGGAAGAAAGAGATGTTTATGTTTTGAAAAGAAAGGTTTTTGGCAAATGACTGCACCCTTACTTAACTAGGAATTACTGATGATGCCCTCTGGCTTGGGGTGAGGAGACGCCTGAAGAGATCTGTGCCACACTGCATTGTGATTCTAGAGGTTGATTACACTCCTTGCTTAGGCTTGATCTAGGCTTGAGTCTATCCTGCAGTCCCAGGAGAGGATTCTTAAGGTCATGTTATATCCCAGAAGCTACTCTGCATTTATAAGTGAGAGAAAACTGCCTGATGAAAAGTCCACTAAAATCTTGCATGTGACCTCAGTCAAGTCTTGGGGGGAAAAAGAGATTTCTTGTAGCAGATTTATTGCTTTTATAGAGGCCAGATCAATAGGCTGTAGTGTATTGATCCTAGAGTAGATTGATTCATGTTCATCTCTTTTCTTGACATTTTTGTTATAAACTTCTGTCTTTCCCATGAAATACAGAAAAGATAAATCAACATTTTAAAGGTAGTCTTTAAAGTAAGCTGCTGTTTCATCAACAAGCTTTCTGAGTGTATGTGTGTTATTAAATATGTGACCAGGAGTAGATACAGCATCAATGATAAGGATAGGTTGATTTTATAGAGAAAACTGGATCATCCTGTTAACCTGTCTACTATCAGCAACACATTTTAGTGCAAATGAACTATGCACTAAGAAGTAAAGAACATAGATAAGATCTGGGTCTCAGCATGCATGTATATTTAGATGTATAATAGCTAAACTGTATACTATTTTATGCTCTGGGCACCACAGTGATTTTCAAAAGGCCTTAAAGGTCAGGGAAAATAAGTTTGTTTTGGAGGGTCATGGCTGAGAAAGTAATGCAATCACAACAGAATTGTTCATCTGAGCATGGACATTATGCCATGAGAATTTGCTTTCCTCTAATAGAAATGTATGTGCATCCCATCCATATCTATCTGGTGCTGGCACATCCTGCTGACACTTTGGCACACTCTTTTCTAGTGCAAACCCCTCCCAGTGGGTCACATCAGAGCAGTGGAAATGGTGACTTACACTGATGAAGTCATCTTGGGGCAGGTCACATCCCACAGTCAAGTGTCTGGTAAATGTTCTCAGTGCTGATATCCATAATTCAAAGACAAAGTGATATTAAAAGATTTTTTTATGTTATGAGATGCTACATTTCCACTTCTATTCCCTGTCAGTGAACATGAACTACGTGGTGAATAAGGTGCAGAGAGGAAGTCATGGATTGTCTTGGACAGAAAGGCAAAGTACAATAAATTGAAAGCCCAGCATTGGTCCATGTC
Source organism: Agelaius phoeniceus (assembly GCF_051311805.1). NCBI lineage: Eukaryota > Metazoa > Chordata > Aves > Passeriformes > Icteridae > Agelaius > Agelaius phoeniceus. The sequence continues at coordinate 38,514,687 of NC_135270.1, forward strand.
CAACCCTAACACAGAGACAGAGCCCAGAATCTCACTCTCATGCCTGAACTTATATTACTCCACAAGAAACAAACTCAGCTAAACATTTGGTACTCATGCTCTCTGTCAAATTCCTGACAAATAACCTTGAATTCAAAGTAATATTTACTGCACAGAAAATTTTCAGTAAGCCTCTCTGACCCTACCTTCCTAGCTGATGAAAACATGTATGAGTGAAAATGTGGGAATCCTCTTTCTTCCAGCTCATTCACATGCTTTCAAATTATCTTCCATTTCCTCTCTGGCAAGACTTTTTTTTCTGATTCTCCACTATCCAAAACAAACAAACAAACAAAACCCCCAAAACCCCAAAGATTTTCCTGAAAATAGATCATAAGTTTCCTTAAATTCACTAAAATCCTCATTTATAACAGTTTGGTAATTTCCAATGAGTGGTCTCTACCTCACATAACACCCAAAGGCAGCTAATTATTGCCAAAAGCTGCATGCAAGAGCAAAAGGCAGTGCTTGGGGAGGCAGCATTTTCAACTCAGTGATATAGCAAACAGTAATTTGTTGATCTTTTTAAAGCATGTGATTCAATCCAATAATGAAAAATATTTAAATCCTATGAAGTGTATTATATAGTATTTTTATGACAAAACTAATTTTCTGTAATGCCATAATATAGAAAATTAGAGGAATAAATTATATGACAGATGCATGCAAACCACACTTATTGATTATGTTACATGTGGTGTGAAATGTGATGGACACATATAAGCAAATAAGGGAGAAGACATCTAAGATTGCCTACAGAAATTCAATTACATTATTTCCAAGACAACATACATGGTTTTTAAGTAGAACAGGAATTTTTTCTGCTACAAACTCAGTCACAGGAAAGTAAATTTGTCTTGTGTGTGCATAACCTATTCTCTTTTTTGTTCACAAACTTGAGTAGTGGATTGTACCATGCGTGTTTCGGGCCATGCTCTGTCTGTCTTAACACATGATAGAAGTACTGCAAAGATAGTCTTTATTCATGGCATGGGAAGCAGTGGCATCATCTACAGGATAGTGTCACAGTGCTCTAAGGAGCTCCTTGGCCACTGGGGGTCTGCTCTGATCCCCCAGGCAGATGCAGGGTGAGGAACCACTACTGGAGAGGGGAGGGAGCTACAGAAGCTTCTAACAGCTCACTGGAGGCAGCCACACTCAGTCCTGCAGTGGAAACCTGTTAGCACTATGGAAACCTGTTAGCACTCATGTATTTTAAGGCAGTATTTCACAAGATGCTTAACGTTTTGCCAGCACACAGGAGGAAACTGAATGTGGCAAGAAAGGAAAACATTCCTCGTATTATTCCAACAGCTCTTCAGAAGGCTGTAAAATATATTGGTGTAATATTTTCCCAGCTTGTGTCTTACCACTTCGGGATTTCTATTGAAAGATATTCCCTCAAGGATTCCGTCTGGAATAGTTTAATATCCATCACTAAATACTTCTTCTGCTTACCCTTCCCTGTCCCTTTAGATCTGTATTCCCAGGAGTTTTACAATATGCTGATCTTGCACAGTAAAGGAAAAAACCTCAAACCGAAGACCTTAAATGGAGTATTTGCTTCAAGGCTCTAATAAAGGTTTAAATATATGTTTTTAAGTGGGGAAATAAAACAACCAGGAACAGTTATCTGTTCTTTGTTTTTCCTGTTAACCCATAACCTCAAGAAGCAAATTTCTGCAATCTCTTATTACCCCTCTGAAAAATTTCTGGTCAAGGTTGGAACCATAAAAGAGGGGAAAAAAAAGAGTGGCGAGCATATATTTTGTAATCTTATGTCCAGAGGCCAACAAAACACCAACAGAAATTGTAAATCCTATGCTATCTAGAGCTTCACAAGGAGTCATATGTAACTGGATTTCTTCTCCAATCTAGTATGGCCACCCAGCTGGAATGGCAAAAAAATTCCAAAAAGACATGCAGCTGGATGCAATCTGGACAAGGAAACACAAGACAGAACTACTGCAAACTACAGTAAGGAATATGCTGGCAATGGCAGGAAATATAAGCCCAGACCTTTAAGAGCCAGACTTGCAAATCATTGCAACCAGCAAATGCAGACATCCCACTACATCAAGCCACCTCCTCCTTCTGCTGTGGAACTCTCAATTGACTTCATCATCTTACAACAATGCCTTGCTAATAAAGTTCAAGTGTTTTGTAAATCAATGCCCTTTTATTGTAAGTGATAACCATAACAATAGATAGGAAATGAACAATAGAGAGAGTAGAGATAAGCACCAGGGTGCAGCCTTACAATCACTTTTATATCATGATCGCCTACTCTCAAATTAGTGCTGCATTCCCCATCATCACCCAAAATGGCAGTCCACCCACATGCTAAAGGTGAACTTCACAAATTTTATGTACCAAAAACTCAACAGGGGAGTCTCGTGTATTTTCCTTGTTGAACTTAAGCCATATCCACTTGCCTGTTGACTTCTTGCAGAACAGCTCCACACCCTCTGTGATCACCTGCCACTTGTCTTCTTTAGCAGGAAGAGAGCACAGCATTTCATCAGACTGGAAAAGAAGAGAGACAAGCATGGACAGCTATTATCTTGATTAGTATCATAAATATCAACTAGGTGATTAGCGAGGGAGAAGTCCTTACTAATAGCTTTGCCAAATGCTTCCTGAATTGCCTAATGCTCTTCTCCACCCCAGGCTGATGGTACTGAGGCACTCCCAGTAACCTGCTAACATGGGGGTAACTAGCTCCTGGTTTTCTCCCTGGCAGGTGGGTGAGGATGTCTAAAAATAGCACCCACAACCAATTAGGAACTTAGAATAAGTGCTTGTGGGAACTCTAGTCTCCCTGTACATTTTCTTGCTGAAAATCCTCAGCTCAAAGGACATGATGTGCCCAGGGTTTTTTGTTTCATTGCTGGCCAATATAATAACCAGATTCACCAAATTGTTCATCTGCCTTGAAAACACAGCACTCACAAGCAGCTGTGCTTTATTCCTCTCAGGCTCTCATGTTCTCCACCCTTGGGCATAAACACCCCTGGAGTCCTTCCCATCACAGCAGCATATATGCTGACCTAACAATAGGAAAGTACTTAACTACTCAGTCCTCATCCATGCAGGTGATGATGCGCTCAGGAATGAGACAGTCACATAAATTAAGAGGCTAAACAAAGCAAAAGTCAGCGTTGGAAGCTCAGCTCCCACTATTACGAGGAGAGCTGGTGCACTGACAGGGCCTCAAGCCCAACGCTGCTCCCAGAGGACTGGCTGCAGGGTGCAGGGTCCCTTTGTGGCTGTGGGTGGGGAGCCCAGGCAAGACTGACTGGGCAGCCACCAGAACTGCTTGCATATATTTTTTGAAAATGACATTCTATTACCATTTTTCACTTGTATCAAAGGTGTTTTTTTCTCTGTGGTCTTTGGAGCTAGACTTTCCTCTGAGTTTTATCAGTAGAGACTTGTCTTGGTTTGGAAAGACAGGAGTCTGCTAAGGAAGGCAGGAGCCTTCCCTGAAATGGAGAATGTAAACCCTCCCCACCCCTCCGAATTGCTATAAATTTTAAATCAAGGGGCTCTCGGGCAAAAATATGGGAGCAGGAAATAACAGTTCTTTAATAGGGAAAAGAAAAAAAAGAATAAAATAAACAATGCAGCACACTAGAACAACACTGACAGAGTCAGAACCCAACCCGACACCCTGTGGGGTGTTGGTAGCAGTCCAATTGGAAATGTGGCTGCAGTCCTCCTGAAGTATCAGGTGTGGTTCTGTTGGAGCAAGGGGGATCTGTAGAGGAGGATGTATTCTTCCTCTGAAGATCCCATGGAAGAAGAGACAGCTGCTGTTCCTCTGGGGAATCCCATGGAGAAAGCCGAGACAGTGTCTCACAATCTTCTGGATTATATCTGGGTAGCAATGCTTGGCTCCTCCCTCTGGGCAGAGCATCTCACAATGGGATGTTACAGTTCTTATCAGTCATGCAGTGACATTCAATAGCTGTTATCAGCAATGTCCCCTCCCGAGGGAGATGTGAATGTGGTCACTCAAAGAGAGAGATAAAACAAACTGCCCACTTGACAAAGGTAATCTTGATGGCAATGGAAAACAACTTGATGGCAATGGAAAACAACTTGCATTGCAATCTTCAACAAGACTGAAGCCAGATTAGTCCAATGAACCTCTGATATGTTGTCCTCCAGCTAATCAAAAATTCATCTTTTTTATATGGTGCCATTTATACCTGGGAACATAATCAAAGGAAGCATATGTGAATTGTCCAGTTAGTCTGTACCAAAACTCTTTCCAGGGTAAAGGCACTAACATCTTCAAATGAATGAAAATATTTAATATAAAACACCATATCCTGCCCTGTTCTAACACTAAAAGGGTTAAGCCTTCTATTCTGTAAAATTAACAAAAGCACTGTTATTATTTCCTTCTTGCTTGCCAGCGTGGTTTCCTCTGCAATAACATCTGTGACACCACAGAATTTTTTCAAGACCTAATTAGTGATGTTAGAAGAAAATGCTAGCTCACCAGATAGTTTGAGGAATAATTTTTACCTACATATATATATATGTTTTTTTAGCATCTTGAATCTTCCTCATGTCCCCATGAATCTTGTGTGATTAGCAGTCCTGGACAGCAAAAATAATCTAGGAAATTTCTGCTCATTAAGTTTAGGGCTAAAGAGCCAATAGTTACAGTATGCTGCATTGTTTAGATGTGAGGTTAAATTCAGAGATCAGACTAAGTTGCTTTTCTGGAAAACCAGTCTAAATAGGCTTGGGGTATGCAAGTTCCATTTTTACTGCCTGGCATTGGAATGTGGAGGGAGGACCCTGGAAAATGCAGAACAGTTTATTTAGGAGATCAGAAGTTTCGTTAGGAAAGAAAAATACAGTCAGCTTTTTATTTCTAATTCTCCAATCATTAAAATATCATCTGTCACCAGAATGAGAAGGGGTAAAAAAGATCACTGGCTTTAAAGAAAATACATTGACTGAATTCTTCAGAAAATCAGAGCTGATATATGAATTTAATTCCAACATCTTCAAAGGAGTCAGCTTATACAAACTGTCTTATATAAATTAAAATGTTCAAAGGATCTGGTTCACTGTAGTTCCTGAAAATCAAATGTATCCCACTTCAATTTTATAAATTTTTATATCTAGAGTTTTCTTTTCAACCCATGTTAATGTGTCGCTTGTTCTACCCTTTTTATCTCCTGACCTATTTTCAAAGGATAAGGAATTGACTTTTAGTCATATTCTAACACTACTGAAGTGATCTTAATGGTCTCTTCTAACCAAACTAATTGTATGATTCTTTGGTTCTATGACTGCTGAGTTTGGCCAGGAATCTGTGCCTTTAGAATACAAGGGCAGAAATCTGCTGTTAATGGCTGTAGCTATATCTATAAAGATTGTGAAGTAAAACCAGAGTTGTGCAATCTGCTAGACTTAAAATAAAAATAAATTTATTATGTCACTAGAAATAGCAGCCCACCACTGGGAAACAGAATTAAAAAAATAATTGTTTTTATCTTTAATTACATAACCAGGGCAAAAGACAGGTAAATCAGTAATAAATTTTAAAAAGATTACCCAAATACATTCTTCTATGACCTGTGCCAGATTCCAATAATGAGAACAGTTTAACAACAAACATTGTGACATGAGCAAAAGATATGAACCCACATTTCCATCTGCTTTCTTTTACCCAATCTCTGTAATCTCAAATACGATGATGTGAAGATAATCTGGGAGTTGTAGAAAGTGTTTCCCATAACACAGCAGTACCAGTTACTCTGCGCCTTTTCCAGACCAGCTAGTGTTTTAGATGGCTTCTCTTGGGTAACCTGAGAAGGTTCACAAACCAATAATACAGAATGCTCTTTTCTGATCTTTCATGCAAGACCTCATGATGCCTTATATTTACCTATAATAACTTTTGAATGTGATTCAGTAGTAGATCCTAAGTTTTCCACAAGCAATTTTCAAAGCCCTGTGTTTATGAAGCTGGTGGCATGTTTATAAAATTGTGCAGCATGGATTTAATATTATACATAGAACTGATAAATTAGTGTATATGAGAAAGACAAGTTTTCCTATCTATGCTATTTAATTTGTGCTGAGACATTTAGAGTTAAGAAAGGAAAAGCAGAAGTAAATAATGTAGGTTTTCCAATGTCATACACCTGACTTACCATTCCTTTCTCTAAGCAGATTTAGGTAGACATAGTGCAGACTGTGAACTCCTATTGACAGTAAGCAGAAGTATAAAATGGCAGTGAAACTGGTAACTTAAGCATTTCCAAAGAGATTGCCTACTGTTTAAGGCAGGATACTTTCAACAATCAAGGAAAGATCTTTGCAAGTTCATTTTGTTAAAGATACTGTAATTTTCTACTAGCAAGATGTACTGCATTTTACTATTTTATGGCCACCGGTGCTCTTCCATCGTTCTGTAGAAAAAATTGTCTACAGAATTGTTCATTTCTTTTTGTGGTGAGGACAAAATAAACTTTCCACATAAATTAAACTAGATTAAGATTGTATATTTAAAAAACCCAAAACATTCCCTTCTGATGCTATCTGAAAACAGCAGCAGGCTGCATTCACTATTACCACTTTTTTTTTACATTGAAAATATTGTATGTATAGAAAAGGTAGCTGACAATAGTAAATCAGTTATGTTATATACTGAAATAGTAAGTCAGAATTACAGAAAGAAACAGAAACCAACAAAAAAAAAAAAAATAAACTGCATTTTAATCTGACAATAAAAGATTAGGCTTATGATGACAAAGACCAAGCAGAATATGAATACTAGCAACTTTTTAGTAAATGTGCACCAGGGCATAACATGAAAGTTGCTTTGTAATGACAAAATTTCTCTCACCCCAAGGTGAAATTGATGCTGGAAGACATTTCTATGAAGAATATTGTTTTCTTGAAAAAAAATTAGATAATCATAATGACTCTTTAATTATTAGCTGAGACTTGTGACAAAATACATCTGCACCCAGAGCTGCTAATAGCACCTGGTTGATGTAGGTCTTTGTTCCTTCCATGCAGCTCAAGTCACATGAGGATAACATTGACCTTATTTCAAGGAAGAATTATTCATGTCATTTCTTTTAGTTATAGAGGTTGTTCACCCAGTCACTGACTGAAATGGAAAGCATGGATTTACAAATTCAGTGCCAGACACACTGGGTCGACAAAGTACTTCATTTAATATGTAAAATTAGTTCCAGAGCTATGAAAGGCAGAGGAAGAGACAGATCCAGCATGCTCACTGAACTCTATGATATGAACTTGACTATCATTTAGGACCTCACGTAGTCTCCTGTCAACTTCTATAGTCTCTCCCCTGCAGACTTTTTCTCTCTATCCTTACTACAGTCTATATATTTGTCTAACCACCCTGTGGCTAGACAAGGCATTTGTTGGTCATTAGTCATTTGTTTTCTTTCCACTTCCACTATCATCTCTGCACTAGCATCTTTCACACAACAGACCCTCTGAAAAGCTGGCAATCTTGAAGATGCCTTTAGAGGATTGCTCTGTGAAAACTAAACTTATTCCTCACCCACAGTCACCAATCCTTCTCTTTTCTTTAAAATCCAGGGAAAGAAAACAGAAACTCTGACATGCCAAGGTGACAAAGGGCGGCTATGCTAAGCTGACAATTAAATTCAAGACATCTACAGTCTTCAGAACAGGATATCCTTCATGTCTTCCAAGTCCCCTTTCCCTCTTCGTTAAGTCCACCTTTACTGCTAATTGGAATTTAGCCAGGGCAACTACTTGTAAAACAAAAGGCTAAGATTACAAGGAGTCCAAACCTTTTTGGTCCTACATGTAAGATGAAAGATGTCTCTGCCTAGCAAGTAATGCTCCTTACACTTCACACACAGACCTTGGGATAATTCAGGTGACCCCTAAATCCCTGCTCGAATCTGGCCCTGAGAGAAGAAATTGTATCAACTAGCTTTCATTTTGAGTAAAGAATATTCATGCAGTAGGATAGATACTGTCCAACCACTACACCTTGGAGTCTCATTCAGAGCAGACAAATATTCCTATATACAGAGGTTTTAATGGATTTTCCATGCAGGTACCAGTCCAGTCAAGCCCTGTTCAGCATTAAAGGTGTGCCTTATATTCATAAGACACCTTATTCTGCAGATATATGTTCTGTGTGGTCCACTTTTGGGAAGATATGCTATGGGGCATAGCAATGGGTGCCAGTTATCTTAACATTTATTAAGTGACTCATAAAGGTCAGCAAATGACAAGAATTGCTTGTTCTGTCACACACCATTACTTGAATGGGCATTACAGCAAGCAGCACTTCTGCTCACATTTTAGTCCAGTGTGAGGGCTGTTTTCCACAATGATGCAATAAAACAGGCAATAACTGCCTCATGACAAACTTCCTCTGTGGAACTTCAGAGCCCAGGCAGTGAAGGGATTAGCAGTGCTGCTTTTACAGGTCATTTTGATATCAGTATGGAAAGTAGCTAAACTAATAAGAGGGCAGTTTTTCACTTGAGCATCTTTCTATTTCATCTCTTTCATGTAAGTGCATCCATTTCTGTGTTTATTCCATCATCTCACTAATACAGAAAATAATTGTGAAACTTTCTTTCACACAAAGCTCTGCATCATTGACTCTATTTTATCTTCGCTGCAGTTATGATAACAAAAACAAGTATGTGAGCTATGAATGGTCTTGTCACAGGCATTATCTTTCTCCTGATGGCTTTTTGAGTTCAGCATGAACTATTTACTCTTAACCTTTGGAATCACAGAAACAAGGGCAGGGAAGGACCTCAGTAGGTCACCCATTGCCTCTCCCTGCTGCAGGGCAGAGCCAAAGAGCTAAACCTCAGCTAAAGAGACCTGAGCTCTCCCTAGCGGTTACTGTCTGACCCATGTCCACTCAACAGCTGCTGGTGGCTGTTTACCTCAGCTTCAGGATCTGATCTGTTGGTAGCTGCTTTAATCTGAGTAGATGATGTGATCCATACTGTGCATTGCATATACAGCTCTTTTCATTCCTTGCTCTTACAGTCTCCTTTCACAGTGCTCCATGTCCTCTGCAGGTCTGGAAATCTACTCATTGCAGTGGAAAGAAGGGCATTTCCACTGTCCCTATAACCACCCATGATCTACAAATAGTTTCATCACTCTCCATGTCCTCATATAAATCCTCTGCTTACACAAGCCTAAGCAGTTATAAATAGCAAGACATGATATCATGTCTTTTAAAAGCCACAAAATTTCCCAAGAAACCAACTGCCCAGCAGAAAATGAAGGAAAAAAGGGCAAAACTGACAATGATGCAACAGGTAAGCAAAATGAGTGAGACTCAGTTTCCTGCTTTCTTTCCTTTGCAAACCACTCAGACACAAGTGTCATTTTGAGAGCTGACAGGTAACACATGACATTCCACAGCTGATTGAAGAAGACATTTTTGGGAAAAAGAAATTAAATGTTGTGAATTAAGTTTACAGATCGAAAGCCAGCAAAGCACAGGAGGTCTACTGAAGAATAGATGCTTTCCTTATTGAATTCTTCTGCTAACAAAAATATAACATATAAAATGCACAAGAACAAATGAAATTCTTCATTAATCAGGGCAGAGTAATTAACCTTATCCAGATTATTTCTAAGAATCATAATTTTGGATGATAGTCATGTGAAAACGAAAATGGAATGGAACTTGCATGGAAATATGGAAAAGAACTGTGCTTTTAACTGCTGCAAGTGGAAGACTTAATAATGTTGTTCTTTCTTGTTCTGCAGTTATTTACTTGCAGACAGATATATACCAGGCTCAGCAGTACTGTTCCTTGGAAGGGGGACTATAGCAATGGTTGCTGATGTTACAGAGTCTGGTAGAAAGTTAGATTTATACAGAAAGTGATTTATGAATTTCAGAGGGAAGAGGTGACAGCACAATATCTGCAGAGGATGCTCAGCTTTGGAATGACAACACCAGCAGGGACTATGGGTATGCAATTTGGCTGAGGATCTGCAGTATGATGGACCTAGATTACACTTCTTTCCTTGGCTGTACCTGTCTCACAGATTGCAGACATCTCCAACACCAGGGCTTCTAGCTTTGAAACTGCCTGTGGCATCCAGTGACTCAACTTCTATAATGACTCAGTGTTGCAAGCTCATGGAGCTCAGCCAGACTGAACAACAGTGGAAAGTTTTCAATTTTTTTTCTTTTCTCAGACAAGATTTTTAAGTCTACCATCTACTTCTCTGCTCACAGATCCCTGCTCAGAGCCCACTGACCATCCATTTCACAGATCTCACTGCAAGGTGCTTCAGTTTTGAAAGTTGCTCAGCTCCCACAGTTATTCTATTCCTAGCATGTGAACAACATAGTTATAGCATTCTTCCTGGGGGACATCCCTCAGAGCATGTGATCTTTTAAAGGAGACACCAGAGATCCATAATCAAATTATCAGATATGAGCTTACAAGATTGTCTTTATGAGGAAGTATGATTCAGGAAAGCAATTGCTGGTTTTAGAACAGCAAAGTTTATGTATGATATTTGTGTTGCAAGGCAAACCTCTGTCTGAGCAGGTGTTGGGTAACGAAGGTTCAGTGGAAGCTGCACTGTCCCTGTCCAACATTTCCCTCCCTATTACGCTGCAGTAATCATGTTACGCAGGCACAGGCCTCCTGGAAGTACAGGCAGGCTTTGTGTGACAGATTGCTGATATTCATGCAGAAAAGCAAGACCACCAAACCTTTGCACTTGTCAATATTTGTACTCTAGCAGTTGGTGGCTAATGGCTTAACACATTGATTCTTGTTGCCACCCTCCCCCTGTATTCCAGGAAAAATGAGATTCAGTTTCCCAACTCAGGGATTAGAAAAAAATCAAAAATGCAACACAAGCCCAGCCTCCAAAATAAATATCCTTAATTCTCACAGAGTCCTGTACATTCAGGTACACCCTAGGCTTTTCTTAAAAGCAAAAATTAAATAAAATACCAAAATTAAATAAAATACTAAAACCAGAATCAACCCCACCCACCACCAGCAACAAACCCAGCAAGGACTGTGACATATACTTCAGATGTAAAGCCTTAGGGTTTTGGCTGTGCAAAACAGGAGATTTCTACTTGATCTGGAACCAGAACTTATAGACACACATCAGCTAGGTCAGGCCAACCTAGCCAGTGCTTCCCCACCCAAATCTTGCCTGCAGGTATCCGCATCCAACTTGCAGCCATGTCTTGGCAGAGGTGGGGACTGGAGGTTCAAGCATCCTCAGCAGTGAAATATCACCTCCTAAATCTCTGAATAGCATTACATCAACTCAGAAGAGCTGGCTCTCATCACTTCCACTTAAGTAAGGATGAAGTAAACACAAACCAAATTAATCATCTGCAGGAGCATGGTCAGCACAGGCATACCTAAGCAAAACAGCCTGCAAAGGGCCAAAGACCTGGAGGTCAACTCCTTTGTCTGCCAAGCTAAGGCATGGTCTTCCCATCCACTGAGCTCAGCATAGATCATTACAGATAATTTTAGTCCTCTTGTTTCAGAAGATGGCTGGTTTATTAACTAGGAACTCTCTGCTTGGCACAACCAAACAGATTTGTATTGCTTTAAGTGGGCAGCCACATCTCATGCTACATCAGGGTGGAACTCACCAGTAATTATAGTTTGATTTCCTTAATGAATCTCTGAAAGTATTTGGTTTCAGTTTCATGTTTGAAAAGAAAAAAAAATGGATATGGGAAAGGGAAAATAAATATGGCCCAAGGTATCCTCAAATTCTTTTATACTGTGAATTTTCTGCCAAGGCTATCCACAGAAACAGAAGCAAAGGAAGGGCATTTACAGTAAAGTGGTGCTTTGGCAGACTCTCCCTTTAAAAAACTGATTTTACTAGAAGCCTTAACACAATTCTCAATTTGTAGCAAGATTGTGGCAAGATTACAGGAAGAATACAGGGCACTCCTTCAGGGATTCCATTCTTAGGCCTGGTGGTGCCAAGAGATGCTGTGTGACCTATTCCCTCTGCCTGTACACAATCCCAGAGATGGCTGATGCATTCCACATAGCAATAGTCACGGTAAAATCCACAGATGTCAGAAGCCAGAACTGAAACTGAGAGCAACCATCTTCAAGAGTATCTTCATTAAGCAGCAGCACAGCAGATTTTCAGCCTACATTTATTTGTTCAGATGCAATTGCTTGCTTATTTCATTGTCCATCATAATTACCTTTACCTATTTGTAAAGGTAATTATGACAGTGACACAAGTATAAGCCAAAAAGTATACTTACTTTTTAAAATGAAAACTTCTCAGTTAAAAAAAAAAAAAAAATTGCAATGGAAATGTGTTTTTTCTTTTTGTTTTTTCTTTTTTATTTTTTTGAGAAAAGATTCTTCATTTTTGCTGGAAATATTTTTTTCCAAGTTTAGGTGAAATAAGTTTACAAATCAGTATTTTGGCTCAAGACTTATTCAAATCTGATATTTTTTGGAGGATTCTTTTATAGAAAACTACCTGAATACACAGGATTATGGGTTCATTCCTTTTCCTATTATTTTTTAAAGTTTTTCTTTCAAAGAAATTACTTATGGTTTTGCCAGCAAGAGAATGCCTGTAAGTATTTTAGCCACATTCCTTGGGGTACCACAAAGACATTAGTATTCCTAATCCAGGGTGTTGGAACCAGATGATCTCCGAGGCCCCTTCCAAGCCAAACCATTCTGTGACTCTAGTGCTATGTTTCTGGCTTTTAAGACAGACATCTGAAACTAGAAACAGCAATATTTAGCTAAAAGTCCTCTGTATTATTTACAAAAAATGATCAGGTAACAGAGTGAAACAAGGAAATTGTAAAGTGGCAGAAAGCTCCACGTGAGGCTCCAAGATGATAGGGTGCTTCAGTTAAAAAATAAAATACCTGACCACTTGAGGTGCTACAATATGTTGCCAAAATAAACTACAATTATTTATTCAGATGATGTTCCTTGGCTTTCCTTTCAGGAAAACTGCCAGAAAACAAATGAAGTATTCACTGAGTCAATAACACAGAAAAAACACTTAAAGAAAGATCTGAAGTCAGAATATGCAACACACTTCATTTAACTAAGCAATATACTTAGCTAAAGTCTAGTTTTTCTTTAGCTTACTAGGATTGCTTTTTATAATTTCAAATTTAATGGGTTTCTTTAGAACAAAAATAATTAAATAGTGAACTATGCCACCAACATAAAAGGCACACAAAATATTTATTTCAATTTATGAGAAATATTTTCCTCTCCAAATTTTCTCATTCTTATCAGTGTTACTTGGCCAGTTTAGCCTTTAGTGATTTTGCTACACGATTTGTTATACACAGAGGACAATGAAGTCAACCCTTACCTTCTAGTTGTCTGGGGATTTTTCTTTAACATGTCCCTAAGAGTCTGGGTTATAGATGCAATAAATACAGATAGGGGGCAGTGGTCTGGGGTTCATCAGCCATCATCAGTATAGAAATACACAACATGAAAGGCCAGGCAGCTTGAGGTGTGTGTTCTGGGAGCCAACAACTGCTGCCTTGTGTGGGAATGCTCTGACTTGCCTTGGGCCACCTTCTGGGAGATGGGCACCAGTGGAAACTCAGTCTCTTGTCCTCTGCTGCCAGGATCCATCAGCTTCAGGAAGGGTGGAATGGTGGCAGTGACAACCACAGAGAGCCAGGTGCAATGGGTCACCCAAGGAGAGGCACACGGGATGTCAGGATGTCAGAGCTGAGAGCCCATGGCATGCCTGCTTCTCACTGCCACCTGTGTCTCACTGTGTGCTGGAAGTAAAACAGGCACTGGAACAGATAGTAAATGCAGCTCCTGTAAGTGCAACTCCTGTAGGGTTAAAATATTTTCTGGGTAAAATCAGTTAACTGATACATCTGATAGGGCAACCTGCTCCTTAACACCTAAAGCCTGACTAAGGCAAACAACATGAAGACAAACTAGGTTAAAATGTACCATGTCTCCAGTTTAGATGTTTGTTAAGTAGATTAGCTCATACCTACAAAAACAGTGACATAATTCTCTCCCCTTACCTTTTTCCTGAGGAGGTCTATACCTCTGGAACAATTGATGCAACCCTGTACATGTTTTTCACTTTCTGGCAGCAAATGAAACTCCCAAAATTGTCTCATTAAACTGACTAACCTTTGGGTCTAAAGCACTCCAAATGAAGAGTGAGCCAATTTCTCTGTAAAAGATCTATTAACAATGAGAGAAACATGAATAGAGAAGTTTTGAGGAACCCTAACTTGCATTCTGTTGCTAAGGGATACACTTCCTCAGTATACATACTCCCATGTTCTCAGCAAGTCTGACTCACAAGAAGTCTGGTTTTCAGTAAATAATGAAAGCCCTACACTAATGAAAACTATGTAAGGAGGGTCAAAAATGAAGTAAAATAAAATAACATGCAAATCAAATATTACTTTACACTCCAGACAGTGCATAGGGTGCTTTACCATCAGAGTGCTCTCTGTAGGCTGCATAATGCACCTGGAAAATTTATTTTGAGACAGACTGGACTTTGTTCCATTTCAAAGTGATGTTTTTACTGCTCTGCTCCCCTTCTGTTGAGCCCAAACTGCTCCTTGCTATTTGTGTCCCTTTTTTTCTCTGCAGCAAATGCCACTGCCAGATATCTTTCTCCCATGATATCTCCCTGTCCCTCTCACTTCTCAGAACCTCTACTTGTTACATGGAATGGTTTTAGAGACACAAAGGTTAAGGCCAGAACTCACCCAAGTGACTTCCACTTTTGGATGTCTCCATATGGGGTATCTGAACTGGTGACTTCTTTAGGATGAAGTTTTTGGTTCCCATGAAGTTCAGAGAAAGCCACTGGTAATCATAACCTCTAAAACTGGGATTTCTGAAAATTTTCACTAATCTTCTTTACCCTAAAGGTCACTGCATGAGGCAAATCCCAAGTCCTAATGCTGCTCTTAGCATTTGCTGGGTGAATTACAGAGGAAAGCCATAACCAACTTGTTCCTCCATAGTTGCAAGATTCTCTCCCTCATGCTGTTATGCTTCCAGCAGCATGACCACTGGAATGACTGGCTCTGGATTTCCTATGGTATTTCTCTGAAACTATTCATAAGAGTGAAGATAATAATGAGCTTAGAGACTGACCTTAACCAACTAATTCAAAATATTTTCAATTACGGAAACTACATACTGGAAAATGCACAAAATATCTGCTTTTTAAAACAAACACAGAATATATAACTATATTATTACCTATATTATTATCTGGATAACTCTGTAGATTAGTAATCAAAATATACAACTTGAAAATCTGAGACAGTTATAAAAAAGAAGCAATCTATTGCAATAAATGTGGAGAAAATACAGAATAGGAATTTTACCTTTTGTTCACCTGCAAACCAGGTTAAGGGAAATTTTTTTCCTATTTTCAAAAGGTCATATGCACAGCTATTAATCCTGTGACTCACAAGTCAGAAAAAGGTCAGTGGGTTTTTCATGTACACACACTACCTATTATAATATAACAAAGTTAAAAGAATATCCCCACTGGGGCAAGATAATAAAAACCGGAAAAGAAATGCGAGTAATAGAGGAAGAAGAAAAAATTTAAAGGAGCTAGCTTTAAAATGCAACATTGTTTTTGATTTTTACAACACAGGTGTTACAACAGAGAAAAAAAAAAAAGAACAACCCAAAACATTAAAAATCATGAGATTTTTTATGCAAACACAGGAACTTTCTTACAAATCCCTTATCCCAAGTTATTTCCCCTTTTTCTCTTATTGCACTTACTATTAAACTTCCCACTAAAATAAATAATTTCTACAAAATCCTGTGTACTAAATCCTGTAGTCCTTGTTCAAGCAAAAAATCCTGACTTCAGTGGAAATCACATTTGAGCAAGGCCTTGATCAAACATTTTATATTCTAGAATGCTGTAAGTGGAGCAGTGGGAAACTACATCAAGCAGGTGAAAATTTGCATTTAACACCTGTCCTTCTGTAATCTGCTCCTCTTAATGCACTTCACATCTGGAGGGACACTGTACTAACCAGCATTTTGGTAAAACATCTCTGAATTCAGGAGTCTTCATATATCTTTATTTGCCACCGTATACAGTTAAATAGAGAGGAATGTGGGTTTAGAGAACATTTTACATTATGTGTAGTTAATTTTGCCATGTTTGTTATCAAGTTTACAAATGCTAAACTCTGGAGTCTTTAATGCAAAAAGACTTTAATGTAAAAAGACTGCCCGTGGCTTTATGAAATTGATGTGAGGTGTTTCTGTTTACTTTGAATTCCAAACAAAGCTACAGCAATGTACCAGTGTTGTTGGACTGGTTTGGCTGAACTGGTTTGTTGTTGGATCCTGCTTTGGCTGAACAGAACACGGTGAAGTGCTCTTCTTTTTAAAGATCTCAGGTGTAATATTGTCTTACATTTCATACCTAGAAAAAGTAAATTGGTACCCTCCATGTTAAAACAAGAGAAGCAGTATGATAAGAAACAGAAATAAGTCTTAATGGCTTAACACAAAAAAAAAAATACACCCCTGGATTAAATGCTGTTCACTGAGGTTAACCAATACTTTGGCAGAAATGGGCTCACCAGCTGACCTAAAAGCGTTTTCTCCGGTTTCAAAAATCAAATTTATGGTTTCTTGTCTGTAAATGAAGCTTGTTGCATTAGTAGAGTGTGCATTAGTGAGCAGACACCAGAGACAGTCAGGAGTAACCTGTTCCCTATTTTGAGGTAAACTATTTCCATACTCAAAAGATGTGACTGCAATAGCACATAAAGTTAGGAAAAACTTAAGAAATTCACATCTTCTCAGTAAGATATGCTACTAAATTTTAAAACTCCACCTTGTGCCAGAGAGATGTTGAACTATATGCATACCATAAAAAAAAAGCTAAGAGTATAAGATTTTGCCCTTTCTTAGTGACTCCCATGTATATGAAGGTCAATCTTTAGATCTTAGATGTTTCATAAATCAAAAGGAGGATCATTAGTCACTGATAATTGTCTTTTTCAAGAAGCAGCATGAGCAGCTTCTTCCATCCTGAAACAGAGTCTGAGTAAGTGACCATGGTACTGTTTAGCTCTAGAGTTAGGGAGGCTCCTGAGCCTTCCTGTCCCACACACACTGAACCTCAGTGGCTGACTTTATACCTTGAAGATTTTATTCACAACTTACTGGGATGAAAGGCTCCATATCATTGCACAATGACATCTTATTACCATGACACACAGCTGGGAAAAGATTCAGATAGAAAAAGCATTCACTTGGACTCCTGATACTCTATACTGATACAGTAAAGAGCCCAAGGGTGTTAAGATTCTAAAAACTCAAAATAAGGATATTTACTACCATTCAGAGAGCACTGTAGCTCTGTTGTCACAGTAATAAGTAGCAGCAATACCATTACTGAACCTAATCACATTTGCAGTCTCACAGCATTGTATTCAACAGAATATATCTGAAGGCTTTCTATTTGCTAGAAAAAAGAAGGATGTTAGCCCAAATGAGAAGTAGGGACACAGGATTATGCTCTTATTTCAAATGAAAGCAACATAGCAGGAAAATCATGAATGCATTTTTTAAAATATAATACATAGCATATTCTCTAATGTTCTGCTGCAACTCAAGGCAATTCAATCTTAATCAAACTTCAGAACTCTGATCATTCATTTGCAAATGTTAAAGTTTTGGGTTGTTTCTTTTTGGGTTTTGGGGGATTTTTTAAGGAATCTGTGACTATTGATATAATTAAGAACTATTCAGCAGGTTGCCATAGGAAACCTATTTTTTCAGCTAACCCAATACCTCTACACATATTTGAGCTGCCTAATGCTTCACTGGAAGTAGAAGATGACTTATATTTCAGAATCAGCATGGATTGCCTTTTTAATGTAGGAAAAATATTTGTCGTCATTACAAACAAAACCAGCTTTAAAGTGTCTTCTATCATAGTTGTGCAGGGGGAAAAAAGTTAACTTCCTCTTATACCTATCAGGTACTTGTAAGGGAAAAAAAATGTAATAAAAATACAAGAGGAACAATCCCAATCTGTATGAAAAGAGAGCTCGATTAATTTCTTCTCTTTGCTGGTGTCATTTCATTTTGATTAGAAACACTCAGCTTGGAGGAGGAATGTTCACTGCCTGTGACTGGTTTTCATGCACCATTCTAATTTGGAGATCTTAAAAACAAGCATGTTCAATTTGTCATCTGGTCTACAGAAAGCAGTGGAACTGAGTTTGAAAATATGTTTTCTCAAAAAGGTACTGAAAGTGGCTCAAGAATGCAGAAAACCTTCCAAAATGTTTTCCATGCAGCTTCAGAATGAGCTTCGAAAACTTTCTATACTTAAGAGAAATATATCTTTTTTACAAACATTCCTCCTAACATGTTGATAAAATACTGTGCTCATTAAACCCTCCTTTGATAAGACTTGCTCCAGTCAACTGCACTGATTTAATGTGTTTTTGAATGTCACTGACAGCACCACGCTGAGTCCTATCCCTGCCCTTCCTACCTGTGAAATCTCCCCAAGGTCTGGCTATCCAAAGTGAAAACTCTCCCTCAAGGTAACAGAAATCTTTAGGGCAGGGCAGACAGGGCAGACAGTCCAAAAGAGAAAGCAATAAGAGCTAGTGTGGCCACATCTCCTGGTGACTAGTACAGCCTAAATCCCTAAATTCAGTTCCCATGCTGGAAGTTCCCTGTTGGCTGGAGCTAGGTATGAATGCACAATCTGGGTTTTTCACACCTAGATTAATTATTCTTAGTGGTCAAATCTGAAAGGAGAAAATACCACACTGAGTGTCCCCCATGGCAACTGCCTGCTTGTTCACATCAGCTGTATTTCTGTCAGATCCTTTGAATGTTAATTAATCACAATAACCCAGAACATGTTACACAGCATATTTAATCATGCTTAGGGCCACGTAGATCTGATTATTTTTATTATTATTACCCTGCCTAAATGCTCATCTTTCTAGAGTATTTCACCTCTTTGGTTTCTACACACTCCAGCACTGCACTTCAGCAAGAATATAATACCCCTTTTCATCTTCCCCCTCCCAGCTCACCTGTTTGGTGTTGAAAACACCTCAGATTAGTTGGTAGGGTAAAATATGCACCACTGTACAGTCATCTCAGAAATACTGACGCTGCACCCAGTGCTGCAGTAACAACAGCTGCTTTTATTGCAAATAAGTTTGGTATGATTTGGGCAAAGAAGATTCAACAAATTCTCCACTTGGCATGGATATAAAGGAGAAAAAAGTTTTGCACAGTATCATTTCACATCATTTAAAATTAGCCTGAGATTTCAGTCTTGCCTATAATTTCAAGGTCAGTCTTAGCTAATGCTCTCAAATTGTACTCTTGTAGAGGTGCCTTGCAAAGAATTGTTGTTTAAAATACCACATTCAGTACTTGTTAACTAGTTCAGTCCAACTATGCAAGAGTTAAAAACGTTCTAATCATACAGAAAAAAAAAATAAATCCAAAGTCCATTGTTAGCAGGGAGAGGCAAGCACAAAGAGCAGTTAGCAAAAGCTAAATAGGACATGCAAAAAACTTCCATTACATAAATAGAGATAATTATAGGGTTACAGAAAATTCCCACAGAGTAAATTTGAGAAGTCATATGGTTAACGAGGAAAACTACTGAAAGAAGACCTCTCTTGGTGCAAGAACAAAGGTGGACAAGAACAGAAATGAGAAGTCAACTGATTTCAAGAGGAGCACAATAAACATGCAGCAGTAATGCAAGGATGAGATAGAGCTAAACAAATTCTATCCTGTGTTTAAAAATAGGATGTCATTAGAACCAGTAAAAGCAATATTTCTAGCCTAGTTTGCTAAGGCCCCATGACAGTAACCATGAGGACTGACTTTTGGCCATTTCAGTATTAACCCAAACACACCTATGAGGCTTATCAGGTAGTACTTACTCTTACCTCTGTCCACCCCTTTCTTCTGTTTCTGTTTTAATAAAAGACTTTTTAACTCTCCACCATTAACTACAATAAGACAGAGAAGAGTTCAAAGTCAAGTGCCAGAACGCAAGCAGGCAGGGAAAAGGCATAGATGAAGATGCTATAAAGTTGAATAAAAAAGAAAAAGAGCAAAGAAAAAAGAATAGGGAAGAAATTATTGCTTTGGCAATCCAGCATAAGTGGGAAAGGAAATGCAGTATATTGGTATGTATTTTGATAGGCTTAATCTCTGTATAGCTATGTAATGTTGTAACTCTTAATAGAGCAACACAGAAAAGGGAAGTATGGGATGTAATTGCTCAGGCAGTTATGAGGTATGCAGGCATACGTGAGCTCCTGCACACAGACCAGAACAAACACGAACACTTATTGCTGATTTGATAAAGAAATCCAGCATGTTTGGGGGGGTGTGCCAGCCAGCTGCCAGCTCACTGGTGAACTGAACGTACCTACAGCCTGGACTGAGTGGTCCTGCTGCCCCACACAGCGTCGGAGCTGCTCATTACTGCCTTTCTCAGAGAGTAAAGGAGGTCGTGGGGAATAGTCAAGAGTAAATGATCTTGCTATTAAGCATTCCTAGCTCAGCCCTAATGAGAATCTAGGTGCCCAGGACATGATTAAGGGTCACATACCAATAAGCTGTTTGAGCCTCCACCTTCTCTCCCTTGACTTGATTATTAGTGGCACTTTCGAATTCACATTAAGAACTCACAATTTTGGAAGAAGGCCAGCAATACTGATCATAATTCTTGCATGGGCAACTTCTTCAAGCTCTCTTTTGCCACTCCAGTCCTCCACTAGGGAAGTTTTTTCTAGAAAAGACTTTAGGAAAACAGGATCACAAGTGCAGCTTCATATAAAGCTGCAGTGCTTATTTTTGGCACACCTACAGACTTTTACCAGCTGTTTGATGCCAATATTAAATATGGAATATTTCTTTATTCTTCTTGGAAAACATGGGCATATCCACAGATAAGCAAGTAATGGCAAGATCCCAGAGGCAGCCAACCTTGTACCTGTGCTGTGAAGGATCCTAGACCGGTTCAGGGGTGGTCTGATAGCTCCAGTTGTGTTTGTACTCTGAAAAAAGTGATTTGTTCTCACAGTCAGTGTTGGGCTGAAACTTAGACCTGCATCTGCCCTTGCTGAGAGAAAGTAGGAGGGAAAATCCCAAAGGGAACTTTTGCAAGCAAAGTCCCTCCATTTCCCAGTGCTGTTCAAACACGAGTCTTCTTCAGTTTCTGGCATCACACCATTTCAATTTCCTGCCACACTCAGTCAAGAATATTTCTGTCTAACACATTCCAAGAAGGAGTGTCATTAGCATTAGTGCTTAACATCTTTGAAATTGCAAAGAAAAGGCAGGTGTGTCAATATGGAAGGTATTATGAGAGAGCAGCAAGGTTAAAATATTTCTATTTAAAGCTGACCTGCTTTAATGAGGAGAATAGATCATACAACAGACACAGATTTTGTGAGATTTTATAAATTCTGTCTTCAAACCAGTTTGTCTCAAGTTTATTCTCAACTGTTCAGGTTCTATGGAGTAAAAAGAAGGAAAATGTAATTAAACAGCAGAATGATCCTATAAATAGGATTGTCAGCATCTTCTACTAAGTAAGGAAATATTTTAACTTATTAGCTAAGTATAACTCTTTGTAACAACTCTTATTCATAAGAATAAATGGTTTAAGATAATTTTAAAGCATTTTCCAGGACCAGGATATAACTAACAACCTATATTCTAAAGTAATCTGTAAAATCCTTCCACGCCGTCTCTCAAAAATTGTGCCAACCCTTTTCACAGACAGAATACAAAAGACTATGTGAGGTGTCTGGCAGCTAAGAGTAAAACATATGTACATTGAGCATGTTTTACCTAAATAAGTTAACACAAAGCAGGAGAAACAGAAAACCCCTAAAGAGACAAATTGAATTAATGAAAAAGGCTAAAGCCCCCAGATAGCCAATGTTCTTAGGCCACTAGACCAAAATGTATCTCCTTCTGCAGCAAGCCCCTGGGACAATTACCTTCTTTTGTCCTTTGTGAATCACATTAACCTTTTTGTTTTTTTCCCCAAGTTTTCATAATCATATTAAACAAAGTGAATAAGTTGTGTGATTCTTTTATTTTATCGTTTTGGCTAATTTCTGGACAGATTCCAGAAACTTGTCTCTCTGCCTCTGAAGTATGAGTCCCATCACATAGCACAGTAAAAATAAATCATGATTCGCATTTCTCAATAGCCTTCAAATAACTACATGGAGTAAAGCCAAACCCAACCTCTTCATTGAAACAAACGGCTTACATTTTCACATACCCAGATTGTTTCTCGTTCATGTGCAGAACAATTTCTGCCTCCCAATTTCCACGTGAGCCACTGCGTGACTTAGTGCCAGCCCCATCTCTCCCGGTAGCTCACGTAGTGAGTGCTTTGAGTCAGCAGTCCAACCACAGCAGCAAACTTTGATAGGATTTACTTCTACCATTGAAACCTTCTGGCACGTATTCAGCTCATGACTCAGGGTGCTTATCTGTGAAGCGAAACTCCCTCTGGGGTGTGAAGCACCATCATCTCAGTCACTTCTCCTTTTCCTCTGAAAAAAACAAACAAACATTCGGCACACTTCTGAGTCTAGGTCCTTCCTGCTTTCTCATCCCTCACCCAACCCTAGCCAGAGGCAAGCTCTAGAAAATGTGAAGAACACAGGCACAACTGTTTTCAGCTTCATTATATTGGCAAAGTCCAGATGCTCATTATATTGGCAAAGTCCAAGACCATTTGTTCTGCTATTGTACTTTTAAACACCGTAGTTCTAGAATATCAGTAAAATCCCAGCACCATTCTTCAAAATAGGTTCCTGCCTTCTATTTGTCATGCTTTCAGTCAACAAATGCATCACCATGTTCTCATAGTTTTCTGGCAGATTATTAGACATTCAGCCCTTAAAATAACATGTGTCCTCACAAGGGACATCCTTACTGATTCATAAGGTAAGTAGACATGAGACAGAGAGATCATGTACACACAAATGTTAAATTAAAAACTGATTCTAGTATAGTTAAAACAACACCCCAACATAGCTACTCCCATGCAGGCAGCAGAACAAAACAAAAGTGGGGCAAGACATGTAAAATCACAGCCACTTTTACTTGCTTAGTTGTTTTGATTAAAACCTCCATATTTCAGCTGAAATAGTTACTCTGGTACAAAGACATGAAGTCCATAGCTGCAGCACAAGATTTGGGAAAAGTAGGAATCCTGAACCATTCTAGTTCAGTGACTGTATCATCTTCAACAAACTCTCCCACTCATATTCTTTCCTTTGCAAAAACCTATGCACCAAATGCAGTTCCAGAGGAATTCCAGATTTTGCAGGCAGATTGTATTTCTAAAAACACAGAATAAACACTTCCTTGTGAAGAGTTAGCTTTACTAGTCCACAGACTAGCTTGGCTATTTTCTCTACGACTACTGGCCAAAGAAAGAAATGGAAGAAAGCTGCCAGGAAGAAAGCCTGGGCAGATAGCAAGGACAGGCAGGGCAGAGACAGAGGTGAAGAGAAATGTAGTGTGGGTAAGGAAATAGAGAAGTTTGAACTTCAGAGGAAGCCAAGGACAACCCTTGAGAGAGAGTAAGAAAGGAAGTTTCTATACGTGCTTAGGATTGCACCTGCTAATCTGCACAATGCAAACCCACAGGAAGTGACTCAGTGGTCAGAGCCTGACACACAAAAGGAAGCATCCTATATTGCAGGAAAAGGTATTTGGCTTATGCATGGACATAATGTTTTTGTTCAGGTCTTGAACCATAACTGCATTTGGTTGTGTTTCTCATAGGCAGCAGTTGCCCTTTCTAACTTACTATTTTTAACTCAAGCCCATCAAAGAGTAAGAGAAATTTTTGAGGAAGATTTCAGTACTTTAGCCACATTTATATGAAGGAAGGACTAAAGTCATAGTGCCCTGAGCACCTAACCTAGCCCAGTTTCTCTGTGCATCTTCATCCATAACATGGCATTACATAAAAATTAACAAAAACTCGCTTATCTGATGTTCCAGGCCAGGCTCTCATACTGAAACTACTTTCTGTCATATTTTTTTTATCCTGATGCAACAAGATCACAATATAGTGCTGTCATACCAGACATACAAATCTCAAGGACAAAGAAGCAGTTGGGCATCGTGGTTACTGAATCCCACTAACTCACAGAACAAACCAAAGGGATTTCAGTGTCTAATTCTCTTTGCTTCCCTACCTACAACAGCTTTAGAGGAGAAGAGACAGGGTGAATGAGCTGAAGTAGCTCCTGGTTAACAAAGTTACTGCAAAATTGTATAGGCTGCCATCACCTTTTGCAGACAAGGATGCCCATAACTGGAATTATCCTCCAGCCAACAGCAACCCTATTGCCTTAGAATCCCCAAATGCACAACTTGGGAAGTTCTTTTCCTGCAGTCTGGCAGGACCACTGTCCTATGGGCCCACAGCACGTGAGGAGCAGCAGTTAGGACAAGGCCACCTTCATGCAGTCTCTCTCCAAGTGCCACCTGGCAGAACCACAGCATGCAATCCTCAAGGTTTGTAGTAAAAGGCAGAAAGGTTTCCTGCTCCTTTTTCACTCATATAGCACAACTTTAAGATCAAAACATACTGGTCACATCCAACTGCACTTTCTCTCTGGCAGGAGCAAATACAGCCTCTGTGAAGCCTAGCATAGAGTACATTGTAGGCAATGAGAGGCTCCTGTAAAGGCTCCCTGAACTGCATTTAACAGGTGCTCGCCCCGAGGATGACAACGAGTCACTGTGCTGGTGAGACGTGCTAAATGTCAGGGCAATATAGAGAAGTGTTGTGCTCAGGAAGCGTGTGATGTGACTAATAGACTATGACAAGGGGTGTGGTTATCATGAGATATTTACCTCCCTTCAGTGCCTTCATGAGACGTGAGAAAATAAGTATCTTCCTCCTCTCCCTGTCTCTCAGGAACAAGTTTATTCACTTAGAACTAAACTTCCAAAATTTATCATACTGCTCTTACTAAAAGCCCTTTTGAGGCAGTTTCTGAGAAAGGAAGTTTATTACAAGATTCTGTATTCCTGTTCTCACTGAGTAATGCTGGACACAGAATTCAGTTTACTTCACAGTAAATAGTTTATGAAAAGCTAAGTTCTTGACCAAAACAATGTAGTGAAGCAAGGGTAAAATTTCTTTGCTGTTTAACTAGGAGATCCCCACATGGGATGAGCTACTCCCATCTCTGATTCTCCTGGTAGAGTGCCCAGCTCCCTGTGTCTGTCATGGTGTGGAACCTTAAGGCAGGTAGGAAAGAGTGAGTAGCCACTAAGCCAATGCCTGTAACGTTTTTTTCCTAGATGCAAAGGTAAGAGAAAAAGAACATGCTGCTCTGAAGAAAACAGAGATGAAAGAAAGAATGGAGGAATCAGGGAGAAGAGCACTGGAGGGAGGTTAGAGCAAGGTCATGAAAGGTAAGTGCTAGAATGTTAATCAAAAGATGAAGAAGTAGTAAATGAGAGAGCCAGGGGAAGAGAGAGAGAGAGAAAGATGAGAACAAAATAGACTTTCAGTACGGAAGAAAGGGAGCCCAGAGCCTGGAAAAGGAAATAGTCATGTGAGACAACTGTGGTGTATCTTCAGTTAAAAAAAGGGGGGAAATCAGTTGAAGGAAATGCTAATGGAAATTAACAAACTTGGCCTGACAAGAAAAAGCAGGGCAAGGGGAAAAAAACTGAGCAAAAGACAATAGACATTAGTAAGAAAAAAGGAATGAGAAGTACATAAAATATTTTACCCATTACTTTTTTCTTTTGGTCTTGTTTGTCTCCCAGAATACCTCATGGTGAAATAAATAGAATTTTATTTCCCAAGAAAAACAGCTATTTAAAATAGAAAGAGTGATGTGTACATAACCCACATTTTACCCTTAAACTCCAACCTCCATTCCATGAGTAACCCTTCATTTCCACTAAGTATTCACCATGCAGACTCTGGTCTAGGTAGATTTACACCTGTAGGCATCTCAAGCTGCAAAATACAGCTCAATTTCTCACAACAATAAAGACAGCAAACAAATTCATTCATTCATTCATTCATTCATTCATTCATTCATTCATTCACAGAATTTCCTGTAGATTTTCCATAATTATTCTGCAGAACTGAATATCAGGTGGGCTTGGGGTTTTTTTTTCCTTTTTACTCATTGCAACATCAGGAGACACTTGCAAAGTGTGACAAAACCAGCAAGCAGCTGTTGGTAACAGACAACTCTATCTGCATCTCTCTCCTCCTCACACCTCGTGACAGAACAATTCTCATCACTCTCATCAGCACCCATATTTTCACACCTATGTTAAAAAAACCCCAGATGCATCTATATAACATACCCAACAGCTGCTAAAGATGCAACTTTAGCAGATGCAGATGCAATCTGCAGATGCAACAGCCAAAGAGTTGGGCTTCAGGACCTCAGGCTCATGACCATGAGAACCAGCTGCAAGATTAAACATATAAATCGTGCTGAGGCAAATAACCATGCCTTCAGAACTCTGAAAATTGCTGCTTTCTTCAGGTTAGAGACTGTACTTGTGGGGGAGGGCATGGGCAGCTCCAGGTCAGTGGAAGACCCTGGCAGGCAGGCAGTAGCAGCCTCACAAAGACAGAGCCTCTCCCTGCTTTCTTCCTGCAGAAGCAGACCAGGCTTTGGGGATGTCTGTGCTTAGTGTAGCGAGAACATCCCTTAATAACAAGATATGCATTTTGAGCAGTGCTCAGGTCTAATTAAGGTAAAAGGGCTAGTTTTGTTTCAGAATATTGTGCAAAAATCTGTACCAGCAAGACTGCTTACAGCCAGCAGCATCCCAGCACTTTCTTCCATAAAATATTAGCAAACCACTGCAGGAAAGTTTGAATAACTGCAGACTGAGGCTACTTCCCATGTGAATCATTTTGTGAAATAAAGACTGCTCTGTCTTCACTGGAGCAGAAACCAGATAGGAACAATCACAGAACCATATCCATCACAGGAGATTTACTAATAGTGTCAGGCATTATGAGATTTCTGAATGTTCCTCAGTCTGGGACAAGACCCAAGCCACAGCAGAGTAGAGGCTGATACAAGGAAATCAGATGATCAAGAAGCCGTGAGCAAACACATGCTAAACATTTAAGAGATATTCACATTTATGCTGAAAGCACAAAGAACTTAACTTGCAAGACCAAACTGAAAGAGGAAAGATACACCTTTTAAAAACAATTAAATGAGAAACCTTTCTGGTTTGGGGTTTTTTTTTAATTAAATACCTACATATAACATGACATTTTCATTAAATTCTTTCTTGAGAACTGTATCTAAAGCGCTCAGAAATAAATAATAAAAACACCGGTTATTAGGGAGAATTAATGCAATAACAGAACCAAATATTTTAGTGATAGAAGCCCTTATTACAGAACTACCCTGCACAACACTGATTGGTTCCATATTCAGCTATCCAAATAAAATATGACATTATTATGTTATCTGAAAATTACACTGGCTCAATAGACTCCTTAGACAAGGCCTGGTTACCTGGTTAGATTGTAATCCTTCAATAAAAAATGGCAAGGCATAGTTATGCATGTGTGTAGAGGCCCAGACTCAGAAATGTTTTATGGGATGGGACCTGAGTGCCAATTTAATGATTGTTGTGTGTGCTCAGCTTGAAATACAGTTTTTTAAACTCTTCTTTAACCAAGCAGTTCACTTAGCAGAAAATGAAATGCTCTGGTAATGAGGGGACATAATGCATAAGTGACACACAAACTTCCTATCATATTTACATGTTATGTGTGTAATGACATGGAGCTCTACAAGCAGCAAAAAAGGTTGAGTTTGGCTTCCTATGGTGCAGATTCTCCTGACTGGAGTTTATTGTGTCTAATCTTTGCCTGCAGAGTTTGCCCTGGGTACTCATCAAATCCTCCATAACAGATGGATTCTTTGGTGTAGAATACTGTTAGACTCATATTGCAATATTTTCTCCTGAAGGGTTATCAATAAGACTCACTTGGACTTTAATAATCTTTAAAGCCCTACACTTCTCCATTCAAAGTGGCTAGCCAGTTCAAAATCTACTGAGTATTCTCATGTCAGAAATCTAGGCTAATTCTACTAAAAAAATGGTCAAACTAAGCTGTTAATTCCTGAAGGAATTTCTGTCTGTAGATTCCAAGACACTATTAGAGATTTCTTTACTATTTCCTTACACATGGAATATTGTAGAGCTGGGGCCCTGGTAACCCATATTATCTATATTCTCACCTAAATAATCAGGTCCTCTTGAGAGGATTGGAAAAGTTTTGTAAAGAGGATCTAATTTGCAACAGGATCAGGATGACTTCTACTGGCCATCATGAGACAAGGCATTATGTATCTTTTTTTAAAAAGCATTGCCAAAAAACATTAGGCATGGATCAAAATGAAATTTATATATCTTTTCCACAGCTTAGAGTTGATAGAGAAATTAAACAGAATGGAGAGAGAGAGCAAGAGAGCATGTGATCTGTGGTTTCAAATAGACACTGAGGGTGCACTCAGCTGCACTGAAGCTGCCAGGAATTTCTGACCCTATGTATCTCCAGTTCCTGGAAAGTCCCACCAACAAACAGCAAGAACACATTCCCTCTGATAAGATTCTGTAATTTAGCAAATATTTCTCTGTGTGTCCAACAGTTTCTGCTGTTTGTTTAATGATGTTATAGAATACTTGGCTCTGCACCTGAACTGGGGCAAGGTGAGCAGGCTCATTGCCCACGTACAAATGTGCTCTCATTGCATCACATACCCCACAGTTCCTCTGAGCTGAGATCCTGCTGAAGCTGCTGCCAAAGCACACGGGAGGGCTGTCAGCAGTGCTGGTGGCAAAGGTTGAAGGTTTCTTTCACAATATCACCAGTTTGTTCATTGAGACCAATGTAGGAAAAAGGGTATGACTTCAGGTGCCTTTTGTAACAGCCTCACTTGTTAAAGTGACCATTAAGACAGTAATCTGAAATTTGGTACCATGGTGGGAAGCTCTGGAAAGAATCCACCATAATAAGGATTGAAACAAATACTCAAAACTGATGTTTTTTTCTTCATCTGAAAAAGCTTTTGATTAGGTGAACAAACTGTAGATCTATATATTGATGTCAAAAATTCCCGAGAAATAGATTGATTTTGAATAACCTCCTCCTCAAATATAGTACAGGAAAGTCTGCCTGCACACTCAGTTGCAAGGCACAGCAGTAGACTAATTTTCAGAGTGAGGAGGTATTTACACAGTTTGGGATACTGTAATCTCTACAGTCAGTGAAACAGTTCACTAACACAGATAACAAAATATCAAAATATATATCTATTAATTCATCCTTTTTTTTAGAAATGTTCTTCCATGCATGCCTGGTAAAGGTGCTAGGTAAAGGTGCAAGAAGCAGAAGTCTGAGGTAAGGTTATATATAAATATAAATATATAAATATATAAATATATAAATATATATATATATATATATATATATATATAACAGGCTAAATTCCCACCATGAAGTCACAGCCATGATTTTCATTTAAGGCATGCAGTTCCATGCATACCTTAATGCTTTGGCTAAGTTTGTGTCAAAATATTGCACTTTTTCAGGCTGAACTGTGCAACTTACATGGCTTTGATTGGGTCAATAAAACAAAAAGTGGATTGATCCACCTTCCATTTACTAATGTAACAGTCATTGAAATCAAGAACATCCCTTAAAATAAGTGAGATCTGGTCACTGTATTTGCCCCAAGCCTTGGTATTTCTCCTTTCTGGATTGGAATCACTGAATCATTTAGGTTGGAAAAAATGAAGAGCATATAGTCTTTACAAAATAACACGCCAAAACTCTCCTTTTACACTGTTCAAAGTGATCACCATCTTATCTTTAAAATTCTCACCTTTTCCCTTAGGTTAGATAAAGTGTAATTCACTTGACTACAAAATATCAAGACTGAAAGGTATATTTTGCTGGTCCACTATGCTTTCCTAGTACAGTTATAATTCCAAATTGTTTTAAAACTCCTTTTCTGCAATACCTATAACACAAACACCCTATAAACATAGGGAAGATTAACATTCAAAATTACATCAAGTCATAAAAAGAAATCTCAAATCATGCAAAACTAATCCAGCTTTGCTACAAATTTAACGGTGAAGACCAAATTTGCCCAAATCCTTGAGGGTCCAGCTTTCCTTTTAGTCCTAAAACTTAGGTATGACCTTGTATTATAGTAGAAGTAACAAAGTGAGGGAGGGATGGATGCTCATTTTGGACTCAGAAATCACCTAACGGTTTGGGTATTTTTAAAATTTTACCACTTATTTGTCATGCCCAGTTCCCTCAGTGGAGAGCATTTGAGGTCAGTCATGACCCATGATTGAACAAACACCATTCTTGTCATCTATTTTGCCCAGGTTAATGTTTGGCATCAGAATGAGTCTCGTTCTAAGTTGTTTATCACGATGACTGTGATAACATTACTTTGGCAGTACCTACAGGTTATTATTTGCTTTTCCAATGCACACGGTAGTCTGCATATAGTTTGTTGAAGGGAAGGCATGTGGGCTCAGCTTTAAAATTCAACACGGGATCTTTGCCTTAGCAAAAAGTAATAAAAAGTTCAGTGAGAGTAATGAGCACAAGTGGGTCTGAGTCTATCTGCTTATCTGACTGTGCACAAACAAATTTCTCTTTCAAATACTCTCCTGCATGCACTGTAATCAAACCAGTCCACAAATAAATCAGTGTTATCCTTGATTATTTTTGTCTTCCCTGCTGCCAGATATGTGCCCTTCACAGGGACCTGAGAGTGATATAGCCACTGATTTCAGTGGGGCCCAGATTTCAATCTTGATCTTCTCTAGTCCAAAGAAAAGTGTTGTAAGTGTCTTCAGGGACCCAGGTACTCACAGAGAAATTCAAAACACTTAAAGACACTGTGGCAGCATACAGGGTAATCAAAGTAGCAAAGAGCCTTCCATATTGATTAGTTCCATGTTTAATATATACATACTCTTGAATTGTTTGCAAATAACCTCTTTTGTATGAAAACAGCACTGGCTTACTCAAAGCCAGATCAAAGAGGCACGTATGATTCACATCCACTAAATAAACACTGATGCCTGATGGCAGTAATACAGCTATTTATATTCATTGCTTGATTTAACCAGTGGCATTCCTTTAATATGATAATAAGCAGAGACTGTTTGCTATGAAAAAACAACAAGAGACTTGAGTGCTAAACTTGCTCTTAATGCCAAATGAAAGCAATATTGGTGGGCAAGTTGAGATTTGCTAATTAACTTCCCCTACAGACAAAATCAGAAGTTTAATTTTAGATTATGCTCTGGAATTTCATAAGAACAAATACGCAGAAAGCTTCAGTGGGATTTAAGCACTTAAATACATTGGAGAGTTTGTAACCAGGTCCCATCAGTGACCTCTGTGTTTCACTGGAATCACAGTCCTGCAAATCTGTCATTTCGTCTCCTTTGTAGCACTCAGTGTTAGAAAAAGGAGGGGAGAGGACTGTTTTAAATAGCATTATCACCAGTGACTACAGCCCTCACACTTTAAAAAGTATCACTGAACTGGTCTGAAACCAGCAAACAGTTCTCAGGAGCAACAATTAGGTGATGACAGACAACCCCCTCTCCCTAAAGGGAACCCGAACTAGCCTTGTGCTGCAGACACCCACTGATTACCTGCACTCAGCCAAAGGCCCTTCCAGATCCAGCTGTTCAACAGCCTCTTCTGGATACGGTCATTTTGCAGGCAGTCCTGTGCCCTGTGTTCATCATCCATATTATTTGACCAGAAGAAGAAAGAATATATGAGTGTGAAAACCTTTTAGAATGCTGGGAAAGGATACTTTGTTGGAAAGTATCACCCACGCTACAAGAGCATGCATGCTTACCCGGTTTGCAGTAACAGCTATCTGATTTACAGTGGTCAGTGGTGCCTTCAAGCAACATGAAATTGGTGGTGAAATCATTGAAACCACATGCACAATGAGATGGTATCAGGGGAATCAAAGAATCTTTTAATTTGACCATGAGATTGATAAATACAGCAGACTCTAATAGAAAACCAAGACTGGAAAATGTCCCAGAATGCAAAATTGGATGGATGTTGCAACCAGAATGGTACACGAGTATTTTGAGAAAGTCTAGGACTCTACAGATCTCTCTCTTATTCTTTGGGAACTAACCTAATACAAACAAATTGGACAGACTCTTTAAATCTATTAATGCCATCACTGGAAAAAATTAGATAAATGTAATTTCTTTTTTTAAGAGGCAAAACCATTCCATGTAGACAAGAATTCAGAGTTTTCTTGAAGAACATAATTTATCCCTGTTTACTTTCATTGTTCCACTTTACTAGGAAGAACACTTTCTCTCCTATGAATACCTGAAGATTTGTATATACTGTGTCCATTTGGGTTATAGAGCAATGGTAGATTCGTTTTCATTCAGCTCTTTCAACAAACTTCTTTTTCAGACTGGAACCTGTTACAGCAGGAGGATGTTGGATTTGAAATCTGGGACTTCTTTCCTCTACTTTCATGTACATTTACCTTTCTCCATAATTTCTGTTAGTTGATCTATTGGTAAAAGTTATCTGATTTGGAAGATTGATTTTGGATAGCCCCATGTGCCATAAAATAGCAGTAGAATTCTATTTCCTGCATTGCAGACAAGGTTGCTTCAGTTTTAGAGTTGTACTTTGACTTACTTGCTGATTTGCTTGATAAACATAATGGCTTAAAGTCTTGGAGAGAGATAATTACATGTGCCAGAATAACACAGGAACAGCAGGGCTGCTAGTACTTCAAAGACAGCTTGTACTTCCTTATTAAAGAGTTGCAGGAGAAGTTAATTTGTTATTTCTCCAAAAATTAGTAAAAAGTAGCTATTACTGTAACCAGCAATTCTGAAAGAGATTTCAAATCATTCTGTGTCCAACACACTGATAAAAACCAATATTAATTGCAACTTGAAGGAAACATTGATTTTTGCTTGATAATTGAGAGGGCTCAAACTAAAATACTCCTTACAACTCATACCCACAGCAACATCTAATGACTCAGCCTTGCTTCTTCAGAGGCCAATTTCACACTGTCCCACAATCCCAAACATACAGATGTATCAGGGCACTTGCTGACCACAAAATGTTGCCTTAACTCATAACCATACCATCTCTTGGAATGACACCTTGAAACTGCATCTGTTTCCACAGCTGGTCAACACTAGGGAGATGCCCCACTGTCTCAGTCAGCTGCATTCCTCATTCATTAGGAAACAATTACTAGTTTCAGGTAACTACCTTCCTCCATTTAGAATCAATCACAGATTTTTACCAACACAATATTGAGCTGGACTGCAAATTAATTTTAGAGTACTTAATCTATAAAGAGTTTTTGAGGTAGGTCATGTAAATAAATTTTATTCAGTTATTCCCCCAATCTGTGAAGAGATTGCATACTGGTTTTTCTCTATAAATGTCTGAAGAATGTTCTCATGGCCTATATGAAATAGTTCAATTTGCAAATTATCTGTAGGCACTAAATGCCCTTCAGTGTAACTTTGAAAATACATTGTATTCTTCAGGAGCCTGAGTTTACTTGTCTTTTGTAGCATTTGTTTGCTGTTTTCCAACTTCTATCTAGTTCTATTTTGAGATGGATAATTATTTTACTGAAGATAGTATTCCCACAGTTTCTAACAAACCTCTGTAAAAGTGATCCTAATTTTGTTAATGTAAACACAAACTGCCCCCCAGTATGAGGAGACCAAGGCTGAATGCTGGCTGAATTGTTTTGTTTGATGGTAACACAGAATTTCTCAGGAGCCTGCACCAGGTTCTCTCCAGCTATGAAAACGTGTTGTATAAAAAGTGGTGCTGGCGCAGTCTGATTCTTGCTCTCACAAAAGAAACCTGGAGATCAACTGCTTTAAACTGTTGTGACAAAAATAAAAAGCAGAAGCCTGATTTTCCTAGCAACACTCAGCAGTACCACCCTTGAGTCAGAGAAAAGACCAAATAACCACCTACAGATACTATAAAATTCAGAGCTAAACAAAAGTGAATATTGCAAACCTACTTATTCTTCAAGAAATGTTAGACATGGAAATGAAAAAAAAAAAAAAAAAAGCAATCCATTACAGGCTGCAGCTGTTTGGCATGCTTGAGGAAAACACTACACATCTACAGGATGGCAGTCCTTGACTAGCCTCATGGATATTACTCAGATTTTATTGCTTAATTTGGTCAAAGGACTTCGTAAAGTCACAGGTATGATTGTTCACAATTTTCAACTTAGGAAATTCAGGAATAAGGAAGGTGAGGTAATTAGCCCAAGGTAAAATCAAGAGCTGTGAAAAGACCTTCATTATCCCCACTCTTATTCCAGTCATTAATCAGCACAGCCTTCAGTCCCAATGGAAAAAGGTACTTTGAGGGGAGCAGCCTAGCCCTCCATCATACAGCTGGAGAATACAGAACATGGGTGAGCTCCTTATTTCTGTTGTGGCACTCTTCCATCCACCAAAAATATCCTACAACCCCCATTTCCTGCCAAGGCAAGTCTCCTTGCTATAGACAGCATCCTAAGGCTACTTGCTGCGGACTCCCTACCTCTCCAGTTTTGGTTCTCAGCACAAATACAGCCTTTCACTCTCCCACAGGCCTGCCTGGGGAGCAGAGCCAAACCATGGAAATCATGAGGAAAATGGAAACTACATCTCTGAATGCATTGCTTAAGAGTGACCTCATTTATCCATGTCAAGTGTTCTTATCTCTTTATGGAGAACAAATATCAGATTATGGAACTGCAAAATAAATATATTTAAAAATCTATTGTAAGGAAATTGACACTTTTCTTTAAATAAAGTCCCCACATGCACAAGTCTTACTGTTTTAGAAGTTTATCTGTAGTGCACAACATCTTCAACAGTAAACAGGCAAGTAATAAGTTCTAATAATGGTTCCTGCTATAAATTTGTCTTCTGCAATTTTGTAGCATAGTGTGAAGGCAGGAAAATCTATGACACATGAATACTGAGGACTCACTGCACACCTGCACTGGACTGAGCACTCTGTTTTTTGGCTGCAGCTGTTTCCCTGCCACATTTTACCTCCCTCCAAGATAAAACACAAAAGAGAAATGGTAAGAATTCTTTCGGATATCACAGGCAAAACCCCAACACTGAAATGCCTCCCTCTGAATGGATAATAATCAACACTATGCTTCTTTCTACATGAGAACAGTGTTCTACCTCTAGGCCAGAATTGGGGGTCACTTGGGTTCTGCTGGCATCTAAATACAGCAGCAGGATGGATGCCCACCTGAAGAGGTGAATCTGGCATGTGGCAGGACGGATGCCCACTTGAAGAGCCCTCCCAGGGCATGGTGGGCACTCTCCTGTCCCGGTACTATTTCCATAACACCAAGTTACTATAACCACAAATTTTCTTCCTGTAAGATACAAAATTTCTTTAGTCTGCCGGATTCAAAACCAAAGAAAAACATTGGAAAGCTTTGAAAAAACTGAGGGCATATGCTATCTATCATACAGAACTTGGGAGTGGTGCACGTCCACAACAGCTATAAACAGCTGCTTCCTAGACAGAATGCTTTGCTTCAACAGTTTTTTCTCAGCAGGAAATGGAGCCAAAACCTCAGTGTTCTGCTTTTCAGTAAATTCACACAAGAGTAGGATTGTGGTTTAGACATTCCTACCAGTTTCAGAGGCACACAGTAAAACTGAGCAGACAGGCAGTTCTGTAGACCAGGGGGACTGGCACATCCCAGCTCTCAGTTCCAGAGTTATGTGGTGAGCTGGGGTCATCACTTTCTCAGATTCCTAGCATGCCATGACAGACATCCAACTCTTTCACAATTCCCTTTGATTCACACAAAGCACTGAAAACCAGAGGCTCTAAACCAAATGCTTCATGCTTTATTAGGAAAACTTTTGGCCCACTTACCCTTTCAGAGCTGTGCACCTTCCATTCCAGCCCCACCTTGCTGGGCCTAGAAATAACAAGGTGCAGACGGCAGCCCATTGTCCTGAGCCATGTGACAGCTCATGCTATTGCTTTTCTTCAGCTTATGAGCAAAGCAGGGAGGGGAAGGAGGTGACAAAAGGCCTGTTATTGCTCTGTGCAGGCTGCGAGCCAGAAGTGAGCCGAGCTGTGTCCCTCTGATGTCGCCATGGCTGGATGCGCCCCATGGACTCCAGGTGGAAGCTGCAGTGGGGACAGCAAGGACCTCACCCTCCAGCCCTGAGCTGGTCAATGAAACAGAGAAACCTGAAAAGCTGTCAGGAGCGGGGCCCAGAGGAGCCAGGCCTGACAACTTTTTATTTTCTGATTTCCTTTTTCAATTAAATTTGACATTTTTGAGAGCAAGCTTGCTTACAGACTATTAATCTGTGGCTGGGGGCCAAGGAAGGAAAACACTTTAGAGAGAACTGAACACTGGAAAGCTTTGTCTGCAGCAGAGCATGCTAAGATAATCCTAGTGAGTTTTGAGAAAGTGGCAGTTCAGGCCTGTATGACACAAACATGTTCATACAGTATTTTCAGAAGAGGAAAGGGTGAAATTTTAATGCCTATTTCCTTCCTTTCCTTTACATTCAAGAGCCATATCATCTAGGGAAAAGTAGGCACTAATTGATATTTGCCACCAGCTAAGCAAAATTATCATAATCAGCCTACAGTGAAAGGCTTGTAACACTTGCAGCAAACTGAGAACATCTCACTGGATCTTTGGAAGGAGCTGAATTTTGAGTTTTAAGCATATGAAGATCAGATGACAGATTCAGAGGATAAACATGAGAAGTGCCATGATTTTTATCTCAAGCCTGATTATCTACAGCAGCTAGAAGAGATTTGCATTTGAGAACCAGCTCATACCTGACTTTTTTGAGATATAATGCTAAAAAATGAAATAAAGGAAAAATATAGTTATATAAAATTCTAATTATATATAAAATTTAAATTAAGTAAAATTACCACTTAGTTGTATTGCATACTTTTGAAGTTATCAATTTGATATCTTATCCTTAGGGTTCTTGTTCACATGTTACTCAGGAAAATATTTTGTTTCAGCAATGGAATAAAGCAAAATATTGACCTGCAATTTCTGGAAAGATCCAAGATCTGGATTTGAATATTACATCTTGGATGTACCTCTTAAAACAAAGAAACTAAAGGAAACTAAAGCCACATGTGGTGGAACTTAAACAGGCACCTGTAATCTCAAAATGAAGAAGTGTTAAATGAATACTTCCTCTGGGAGTTTTGGAAGCAGCTTTTTCTATCATATATCTCTCACATGCAAGAAGAAACTCTGGAAAATATTTCCTGTCAAATAGAAAATGGAAAGTGTTCAGGAGCAGATGGAGGGAATCTTTGCAGAAAATTTTCACTGCATGCTAAGGCTTTGACCATACCCACAGGCAGTAATCAAATACAAATTCAACAATATCAATAATCAAAACAAAAACAACTCCTCAGTGTGGGAAGTGTAGAGAAAAATGAAGGCAAAAAGCTGACTTTACTGGTAAAGATTATAATCCCTCTTCAATGCCAGTCCCTTAATAATAGTTGTTACAGCTTTGAATCTAAGTATTTTAACCCTTTAGCTTAATCTGTAATTGCTCATTCTTCCTGGAAGTTATTCATGTGGTGGTGAGGAAGGACTGAAGGAGTCCTTTCAGCCAGTGTGTAGAAGGCTTCTGTTCATTTGCTGCTCAATGAATCATGATTATATATGGTCAGATAATTATGAGTGGTTTGTTTAACAGAACAAGAAATAGAGGGGTTTTAAGCATTTAACCACTGCAAGCCATATGCAGAGATAACAATTTCAAACCTACAGGCAATCTAATTTCAGACATTTCTGACTTTTGTATTTTATATTGTTTTGTGTACCCAGACTCAGGAGCTGAAGAAGAAACACGATGTAGGGTTGTATAGGTGTAGCACTTTGAAGATTCAGAATGCTACAGTAGGCAGGAAGTATACACACATTCTGAATTACTCCAATGTTTGTAATTTTAAGTAACATTTTGCTCAAAAATTGGTTTTAGCAGCACATAGGGAGACTGGGTAAAGCCTCAAAGAGGAATCAACAGCTGCTCATCAGCTATAGATTAGATCATTTTCAGGATGTGAAGAGTACACCGTGTCTGCACTCTTCAAAGCAGAGTGAACTGAGCCACAGGAGCACAATCCTGCTGTGGATTCCTTCCATGCCTGTTTACCTGGGCTGATAAAAACACTGCCTCCCCCTCACAGCTGTCCCTTCAACAGCACCCACTGCCAGGCTCCCCACCCCAGCCTGCTGCCATGTAGAGCAGGCAAGAGGAGCTGTGATCAGGACAGGACTGGAAGAAGGAAAAGGGCAGAAAGGAAGACAAAAGGAGAGGAGAAGCAAAGCAAACCTGAGTTGAAATGAAGCAGCACTACTCTGCTGTGACAGGGGAAGGAGGGAGGCCGGGGCCTGGAGACAGGAAGAGGTTTTTGGCAGTATAGGCAGCATTTGCAGCACCAGCTGCAAGTATTTCATGGATTGGATTTCAGGAAGACATGGCACTGAGTCACTGGAAAGGATAGCTACAATAAATGTGCTTGGATGGAGGGCTTTTTCATTAAAAGCTATAGGAATCAACAAAGGCCTCCGATTGCTTGCTTTTTTTCTTTAATTGAAAAGTTTCTCACTTTGCTGCTATTCTCAACAGGTTTTCATTGTGTTCATAGAACAATTAGAGGCTCCCTCCTCTGGCTCAGTTTAATACCCATATTTATAGGTATTAATATTGGAATTTTCCCATCAAAATCTTTGCAGGAGAGGGACAAAAGAAAAAACACTGCTTTATAGTATTAAGTGGGGTCTTGAAATGCTACAGAAATTGTATTTCTATGGGAAATTATTCATATTTTTTTCTTTCTGTGTCAAATCAGTGACTACATTTTCAGCACCTAATTGAATGTCACAGTTTTAACTCAAAGCCAAGCAAGATAAAGCGTATCAAGAAGAGGAAGCAAAAGAATTCTCATTCTCTTCACTTTTTTCTTGAAAGATCAAAAACTATAATAAGATAGGTCTGAATTTCATGAAATTTGGGATCCTTATAAGCTAGGAAAAATAATTTTGTTTGAACTATATGGCTCTTACGTTCAGTTTTAGAATAACATATTTCTAAGTCCCTTACAACATTAAATACAGGCTTCTGTAATTGGAGCTTCTGTCTCACTGATACTTCCGTGACATTTTGTCCAAATCCTGATTATATTTCATTTAAATTGTTAATAGCTTTTACCACAGATCAGAGTCTTTGCATGGGAGTTTCTGAACCTAGATGAGTCTTAGTGCTATATCATTCTGAGGTCAGGAAACTACATCAAATTCTGATGGCTAAACTACATAAATTACATTTATAGGACTGGATTGACCCAATTTTACTTTCTATTTCAAATACACAGTATCTGTCCAAATGCTATAACCAAATAAGCCGGCCTAGGATGGTGACACAAGCAGGCCCAATGTCCCTCACAGCCCTGAGGACATAACAAGCCTGCCCAGCTCCTGGGGCTCCTCACACCCCAGCCATGGCTCAGAACCCCACATCAGCTCCTTTTTGGCTGATTTTTTTGACTGTTATTGATATCAATTAAAACATGCCCTTTTGCAGAAATAAAGCCTTTGTGATAATTTATGCACCATACCTATATGTGTGTGTTAATCTATCTGAAAACTGCATTTAAAGACATTACTCAAGAAATCTTCCCTCAACAATTCCTGAGGTCTTTGGGTAGGAATTGCAACTTTTTCCTCTTGTGTCTTCATGGGTCCCTCTGGACTGTGCCAAGGGCTGACATGTCCTAACCTCAGCTGGCAGCTGAGCACCATTCAGCTGCTCCCCCAGTGGGATGGGGAGAGGGGAATTGGAAGGTTATAGTGAAAAAACTAATGGATTATGATAAAAACAGAAAATTATAAAAATTATTAAAAAAGAAAATGACAAAGATAAAGAAATAAACCCCAAGGCAGACAAGTGATGCAAATGGAAACAACTGCTCATCACCAACCAGTGTGCACCCAGTCCCTGAGCAGTGGTCTCCAGACAGCCTTCCCCCCACAGCCCGATTGCCAAGCGTGATGCCCCATGGTATGGAATAATGGAATATTCCTGGGGTCAGCTGTCCCAGCTGCATCCCCTTCCAACCTTTTGTGCATCCCCACCCTCCTCACTGCTGGATGGGGTGAGGAGCAAAAAAGGCATTGACTCTGTGTAAGCACTGTTCAGCTGTAACAAAAACATCCCTGAACTACCAACACTGTTCCAGAACAAATCCAAAGCACAGCCCCCCACTGGCTACTGTGATGAAAATTAACCTCAACCAAAACCAGCATTTGTTCTTAGGTAACAGACGTAAAACAAAGAGCCATAGCCTCAAAATTAACTCAG
Source organism: Agelaius phoeniceus (assembly GCF_051311805.1). NCBI lineage: Eukaryota > Metazoa > Chordata > Aves > Passeriformes > Icteridae > Agelaius > Agelaius phoeniceus. Next base: position 38,555,324 of record NC_135270.1, read on the forward strand.
TGTTAATTATGAAGCTTGGAAAGAGGTGCAAACAAGATAACTGGAACTGAGCAGAAAATTTTCTTATCCTGGGAAAATTTGCCATTTCATAAAGTCTTCAATGTCCCAAACTAGAGCATGAAGGATTGAGACCAGGTAAGAGCTTTTGTTCCCAAACTGATCAGGTAGCCTTATGACTGCCATGTCTTTCTTCCTCCTGTTCCCTCCACCTCAAACAATGACTAGTCTGTCAAGCTTGCTTTAGCTGTGATTTAAGAAAAAATCATGCCCTTATTTTTTTCTCCTTTTCTTAGTTGGCTTTTGCATTAAAAATCAGGATACGTTACCTTGAAAATATTTTGAATATATAGTGAACCAGAATATATATAGCAAAAATCTACCAAGGAAGTTGACTAACTTTTTTTTTTCAATTGTTTATAGGTTTGTGATTTGTGCCACAATTGATAGCAGGCAAAGAACACACCCCCCTCATTTACCAACCTACCCCCCCAAAAAATCCTGTTTATTACATTTTCCTCCTCTCTATCCCCTCAACAAAATGCTTGAGAACACTCTGAAAAAAGCTGTGAGCTAATGCAAAGAATTCTCCAAAACTTCAAGGATGGGAAGGGAAACACTCAACATATTACCACTTTGTAGTAGTTTTGTATGAAGGCACTCACAAAAGTAATGGAAAAAAAAAAAAGCTAATACACCTCTGTGAACACTCATGTAAAAAACAAAATTTTTTCTAGAGAGTGCACTGGTGATTGGCCAGCACTGAATTGGTGCATTAGCTGGGAAATCTCAAATTGGCAAACCAAAACCACTACCAACACAAACACTTCCAACACAACATCCAAGAAGATAAAACTCAGTGATCTGATGTGGTATCTTTATGACCAGAAATAAACAAGTGCTGTTTTGATGCCATGTTCTTCCTTTTGACAGACATTTTAAGAGGTAAAATCTGCAAATTACTGACGTCAAAACCTGTTGGGAATAATTCTGCTAGCAATTTGATTGGCAGTCAAACAGAATTAGACCGTGCAGAGACATTCCAAAAGGTATCAATGAAAAGCTCAATAATATAAATAAAAATAAAGTACAGATGGGAACTGAAATTGTGGTGGAGTAAGATAGAGATTAAAGACAATTACAGTTTAGACCAAACCCAAGTGCTTTTATGTCAGTTAACTCATGTATATTGGGAATATTGAGTGGGGATGAACAGGAAGAATAAAGAGAACAAAAATAGGAACCACGAGTACTGTGTTAGAGCAGAAAGAGGCTGAAGGCCTCCATACATTCCAACTTGCAAAAGCCTGGGATACTTCCAAGCCTCAAAAAGAAATAGCTTCTGAAGTTGCAGGTCTGCTCCACAGAATTTATTGCCAAATCTTCCAAGAGGTCATACAGCCAGAGGACAGCAAAGAGGAAGAAACACAGTAGAGGATCATTAGTACGACCACAGCTGTACACATTTTTTTAGTGCAAATTTTGATAGAAAGAATAATTAAAGACATGGAAGGAAGTGGAAAGAAATGCTGCACACATTTATTAAAAGTAGAACAAGCAAGACTAAACATGAAAGTAAATAATTATTAAGACCAAGGAGAGGCAGCTGATTCAATCTACATGGACATTGGTAAGAGTACTTAATGATGTGGCATCAGAGCGAAATCATTAAGTCAGAAACTAGAGATTAATATAATATTAGATTATAAATTAGGAGAATAACTGGCTAAAGGGGAGATTACAGCAAAATTAGAAGCCTGGAGATGAAGGGTAATTAACAGGTAATGTCTCATTATATTTTCTTAAAATAAGTTTGATTTGTATTTTTTTAAATGGATATGGTGCAAAAATGTGTTTGCAGCATTAAAATTTGCTGTTGTCTCCGAACATAAGGGTTCCAATACAGAGGAAGATCAGTGAAAAAAAGTTGAAGTATGTTAAAAGCTGGAGTGAGACACATGGAAATGTCATTTGTACCAAGCACAAGGCTACACGTAGGTCAAGTGTTCTTGCTATAAATATATCTATTGCTAAGAACCAAAGAAGGAGAAAACTTGAGATGGATGGAAGCTCTTGAACAATGATGAACCACCAATATCATTCAGATGTGAAAGAGTCAGATTGCAGATGAGGATTCTATTAGGCAAGATTTTTGAGAGATGCAAATAATTATTAAAATCACAAAGCACTAGTGATATCTAGCTGATCCATTCTGTGTCTGAAGAACGTGAACTCCAGATAGAGCCAGTGCTATATATTAGTTTCACCATCCCCTTATCATTCAAGCTGTTCAAAGAAAATCAAGCTGCAGCTGTACTGCAGGACCTTAAAGCATGCTTCATGTCTTTAGCTTGTAAGGTCTTTCCCTTCATGTCTCAGTTCCACATGAGGACAAGGCCACATTAGACCTTGCTGCCCTCTTTCTCCCTTATGCCCCAGTTTCCATGGGAAGGAAACTCAAATGAGAGGTAGAGGGAAGACATCCTGCAACTGGTTCCCCAGCTTGAACAGAGAAGGGAAATACACAGCAGATACCCTATGGAGCAACACACATTTTGCCTGAGAGATGACTTTTTTTGCCCAACACATTGATAACTGAGAGGGACACTGTCTATAAAACAGTTAGGCAGCAGGGGGAAAAGAGAAAAAACAAAGAAAAAGAAGCCATGAAAAAAAATATTAGCACAAAACCAAGCTGAATCAACTAGCAATAAATTTCAAAACAACACATAAGAAGTCAGCTATGATAGAGGATCACCCCTCTAGCCTTGAAAGCAGGAAGGCCTCAGCACAGCCTTTCAGCAGGAATAAAAAACTACAAAGCTAGATTCAAACAGAACTCAACCAGCTGTTGGAAGAGTTTACGTGACCTGGTTGACTGGCTATAGCATTTCCAGTGATTCAGAAGTTCCCCTCCAGAGCAACATTCCTAATTATAAGGTTAGTATGGCTGTCATTTCATCACACTGTATATCCTTTCTAAACAGAACTGACCTTCCAGAAGCAGGCAAACTACAGGCAGGATGTTTTCTACACTTCTTGCTCTGCAGTGTTGTAGAAAAGATCCTTCTAGTGCAAGGAATTCCTTCTATCTCTAATGCACAGAAACCAGTTCCCATTAAATAATAAACACCATTCTCTCGATCCTAAAGAAATGTACAGCTCCTGCAGAGTGGGAAACTATAGAGGGAAGATGGAAACACTGAAAGGTGTTTGGAAAAGAGTCAAGGAGTTTCTCATTTCAAATTGCCACCTTTGACTTGTTTTAGTAATTTTTTAAATTTTGTCCCTCTTTCTCCTTTTACAACATCTCCAAGGCAAACAAAGAAAACAATAACAGTGCTCAGGAGTCCTTTCAGAGACTGTACTGAATTTTGTCAGCTGCAGATAGTAAGAGACAGAAAGCCTAGAAAGGTAAAATATGGAGTAGGACTGAAGATTTCTGACCCTGCTGCCAGAAAGCAGCAGACTTTTAATAATTCAATGAAGGCTACAATTTCATGTGTGGATCATGTTCCACTTTCTTTGAAGAGAATCCCCATAGAGTGTCAGGGGCTTTTTCCACTGTGAGAAATAAGAAAGGCAGACAGTACAACCAAACTTCAAAATAACTGTTTTACTATTCATCTTTGAAGAAGCTGTAAGTTTCTGTAAGCTTCAGCCTTACCAACTTCCCGGGAAATCCCATACTATGTAAGAGGCTGTTACAGAAATTTGTTATCGTTCTCAAATATATTGGATGGGGAAGATAATCACAAAATAACAAGTATGTTAGCATACCACACACCCCAGCATTATCTATTACATGCTCTTTTAGAGAAAGAACAAACTGAAAGTAGTGTTAAAATTGTCCATTTACAAATTACAATTTACCAAACACATAGTGAAGGAGCCTGTCACAGTATGTCAAATGTTTTCTAAGATATAACTGAAACTTGGGCTAGTGCTAATGAGCTTTAAATGATTCTGTCCTGTGGCATCCTGTGGCAGCTGGACAGCTGTTTGGATGTCAGTAACTCTTCTGAAATTGCCAAAGGAGGAGGAAGAACAGTACTTTTCAGCTTTAGGCAAGCATGATGTAATTTCTCAGGGTGTTTTCTGTATGATAAGATGCCCCAGTTTTCATTCCCAAGCAAATAGTCAAGGGAAACTTCCATAGAGATTGCCCATGGCCAAATAAAACAAGGAAAATCCTGAGTATTTTTAGGCTGAGATTATCTCAACTAAAAAAGAAAAAGCATTTTTTTTCTGCAGGAAAATTGAAGCCTAAGATGCTTATTTATTGCAGGATAAAAAGATTGCAATAGATCAGATACAATAATAGAGAGGTGAACAAGAGCTAACATAACACCATCTTCTGCATTAGTATTAGAATTCCTTAATTGAGCTACTTCTTTTTATCCCTTTTCTTTATGAAGCTAATACTTGTAATTATTCAACCAGAATGAACTAAACATTTTCTTTGAAAAAGGAATGAATATTACCTATTTGCATGGCTTGAAAAGTTACGTGTGAATTCTAAAAGTCAAAAGTTTGCAGGCTCATGTAGTTTACAGCACAGCACAGATAAATTTAGAAGGATTTTCAATGGCTGACCCGTTGCAAATTGCATTATAAGGATTCAAGTACAGACATTATCCATTCAGGCTGTCCTTGTCTCTGGCTAAAGGAAGATCTTGTGCTAGAAAGAGAATCATATTTCCCTTAGCACAAAATCTTGAAGTATGTTAGACAACTACCTTATTTATTGACTCTATTTACTGCATTGATGGATTGTATACTAACACAATAAACAGTGTCTTGAGGGAATGAAAGGTATTTCTACTTTCATTAGGGCTCTAGCTTTCTTTTTCTGGAAACATTTTCTTTCTAGGGTCCTCAAGGTGAAGGCATACACCATTTGGTGCCTTGCTATAATAAAGTAAATACTTCCTTTTTCTAATCATACTGACCTTGTGATCTGTCACTGCTGGAATTTATATTCCTGGGAAACTTTAAGTTATAGTTTTCCTCTCCAGGAAAGCAGATATCTTTCTGAGCTCTACCTGATTCAGAGCTAGTTTTAAATAAATAGAGAGATTTTTGGTATCAGATTCCAAATCCAGAATGAAAAAGGTGAAATTAATAAAATGTCAGTGAAAATTGAGATTATATTCCAGAAATGCTATTAAACTGTCAAGCTTCTGATGAATTCACAAAAGCAGCCTTAAAACCAGGCTGAACATTCCTCATTTAAGTTAGTTGCCAGCTTTATATCTTGTTTGGGAGCAGAAGAAGTTACTGGTTGATGACAAGACACCAGTCATGGGACCTCAGACTCTTGAGTCAAGTGAGAGAAAAAAGCCTAGGGCAGAACAGCTTAGCAGGAAAATCATCCCTCTGAAAAGGTTAGTGTTACAAGAAGAAAATCAAGCAGCTATGAAGTCAGATAGAGCTGTGCTCCAGCATGTACCCAGCAAGTCTCAGGACCCCAGGGTTGTCTGTTCAGTCTTCCCACAGGCACTCTTCCCATCTGTTTCCCCATGCAATTCTTACACCCCTTCCTGCCAGCCTTTGTGCAGAAGGAGATGAACAGGGATGAGATTTTAACCTCTCATTCACTGGGCAGTAGGTCCTACTGTGTCCTGCACAGGGGCTGGAAGACACTTAACAAGGTATTGAAAACTTAAGGCCATTTAAGTAAACATCAAATACTGGATGAACAAGACTCATAAATTTTCCATGAGGACTGGAGTACAGTGAGCCAGCTTAGCAACCAGGGGCTTTAATGCCTTTAAGGCCTGGTAGTCAGTCATTAGTATCTGTAATAATGGGTCATCAGTGTCAATATGAATTTCCTGTACAGGAGCCTCCAAGATTGCTGCAAGGCATTTCATTCATAGAACAAAGAAACAAAACAATAGTGGGAGCTCATTACTTCAGAGGTTTTCTAAACTCTTTGGATTGTGTAAAATAAATATTCAAAAGAAATCATAGATGCAGTTTGATCTGCACTAAAGTTGCAGAAAAGTCCATCAAGGATCCCTCAGAGGCATGAGGAAGAACAGTATTACCTTTACATCCAGATTCATAGAAAACACACTTGTTCCTGTTTGAGAGCCTAACCTTATTTTTTCTGAAGTCTGGAACCGTTGGTGGCAGACAAATCCTTATTATTGCCTGTAGGCATTCCTCAAAATATATCAATTATCCTATCCAGTTGCATTTCAGATGAATTATTCTTGTTACCAAGGCAACCAAATATGTCTAACAAGAAATAACCATATTTTTTGTTCGTGCATACCTGGGTTGCCAGAGCAACCTTAGAAAATGGATCACCCAAACAACACACGTGCAGTCTCAAGGGAACGTGGTTCTTACCAGCTGTGGGATGTCCCCCTGTTGAGCCAGGAGCATCACCTCCCATCCCAGCCTGCCACTGGTGTAGCCTGGAAGGACCCAAGGGCTTTGGAGACCATCCTGCTTCTCAAACAACACGAGAGGAAGCAGAAGGCAACACTCATGGGAAATGCAGAGCACCCTCAAAGGTCTGCAGTTAGAAAACAAAGCTTGTAAAGTCTGTACTAAGAAATCTCTGTATTTAACTGTATTTCAGCCACAATTCCTGCAAGGAGCAAAAGATGGTTTATCCTGGTTGGCACTTGCAGACAAGTTGTGTTCATTACCAGCTCAACTGCATACATTGCTCACAGGCCACCAGTAGTGATTTTCTTTGGATAGGCAAGACTTCAAAGCTAAGTGGAAAGACCAATCTATGAGCAGACTTAACACCAAAATACTTTCAAGGCTCTTGGTATCAACTTGTGTGTAGACTAGCCCCATGTGATAAGAGAAAGAAATAAAGAAAATTATTTTAAAAGCTTCTTGAAATAATCTTCTATTCCTGAAGTCAGGAAAAAAATAACAGTAAAATAGTGACCTGAATGGTGATCTGCACTCAGTGTATTTATTACTAACATCACTAGCCTATCTGCACAGTAATACTTCCTTTGTTGGATTTTTATGTTTATTTAGGAAGAAATTCAATAAATAATAAAACCCTTCTTGTGGCAGCACACTACAGCACAGTGTGAAACATAAGCTCTCCAAACACATTAATGAAGGAATACCATTCAGAATTCCAAGTTACAACACAGTTGAATACTTTTGCATGCACACACACAGAGTATAATATATAATGTCTGGTAAAGAAGGTTCTCTTTTCCTATAAAGCCACAGCTTAAAAACAAAATCAGCAGGGAATAAAGGTAAGAAGCAGATTGTTTTCTGCCTGACATAGGCAGAAAGGTAGTGGTCTAAACACTTGCTTAAGAGGGAGTTTAGAAAGTCATGCCTGAGTGGCATGATTGCTGCTGCTTCTCACCTCCAGTTTCAGATATGCTGCTGAGCTGTGTCAGGTGCCAAAGTGCATCCCAACCATACAGCCACTGACTATCTCTCAGATAAAGACAGAAAAAAAATTGTATTAAAATATTTATCCTAATTAAACAGGAATCTATGATGTGTTATTAAATATGTTGTGGAGTATGTAGTCCAGGCTACAATCCAGTCCAGCTATGGGAACATTAGGAGCAGGTACTCTGACAGCCCACTGCCTAAATCACATGTGGGATGGGAGAGAAGGATGGACAGGGATCCATCCTAGTCTCAGCAGTGATGGTCCTATTCCCATCCCCACGTGCTTTCAGCCAAGTTGCAATGTGGAAGCTGATATAACTTTGCTGTAAATCAGTGGGCCTCACACCTACTGAATAAATAGAGGACTCTTACTCTATTGTATTACTGTTTATAATCCAAGAACAGTAATAGAAAAGTAGGGATCAGAGGGTAGAAATGGGAGAGTCCAGGAAAAGCTGGATCTGGGTTTAAGATGGGCCAACAGCCTAATATAAATTACTAGAGTAATAGTATAATAAAAATAAAAGGGATGGTCAGCTTCTCCCTACAGCGAAGTGCTAATTTACATTATATGTAGTTATCAGCCAGGAGAAACTATCTGACTTGCAACCCAGGAAAAGCACAACAGTAACTTTATATGCCTTGCACAACCCGAAGGTTAAAACACCATCTCTATTCACACCTGGGTAAAGTAAAAGGACAAAGAAACACAGTAACAAAGCATAAAGAGCAGTGCAATAGTGTCGTGGGAAAGCAGCAAGCAGCTCAGGTACTTCACAAGCTGCTAAATAAAAAATTTCCCTCTCTTTTGCAGTAACTTTCAAGGTATTTTCTTCCTCCCCCTTCCATGAGGAAAAAAAACAAAAAAAAACAAAAAAAAAAAAACCACAAAAAACCACAGCTGACAGCCTTTTGCAGAAATGAAATATTTTGATGTCTTTTTCACCAAGAATAAAACCACAGAGGAATATATTTACTTAGGAGACTGACCTGTAAAGTTGTCAAGTCAACTTCATGTCTCAGCAGCTCATTCCCAAAAAATGGTATCATGGCAGGCCAGTGACTTCATAACTTGAGCACTAGAAAAAGTCGAAGTTTTCATCTCTCCAGCCTTATTAAAATACTCTCCTGAAGAACATGTTGCATTTAACAAAATAGCACTATATTTTAACAAAATAGCTGCTTTGCAATTATCCTGATAAGGTCCACCTGGTCCTATAACAAATCACAGGAAGATTCTTCAAGAGCATCAGCTGAAGCCACCATCAGTAAATAGCTGGAAGAGTGTTGTATTTTGCTGTCACTGTGAATTTAGCTAGGCACTAGAAGGTTTCTTAAAGAGATGCCCACCTGCTGGAGGAAAACAATTCTGAAAGGTGACCCCTGAATATGTACATTTTCCACATCACTAATGTTTACTAGGAATTGATTTGTTTGTAACTGTTAAAGCCCCTCCACCAAAGACAGAAATTGATCCTGCTGCAGTCACCTCTAGAAACCTACCATGTGCTACAGGCTGTCACTTTGAGCAGTATTTGTAATTCTTCTGAAGCAAAGTGTTAAAGATGCTCTTTGACTTGGAAACACATCTATGGTACAACTGGGAGAGCAAATTGACTTTGATCCTTCTGCTGTGGCAGCAACAGTTGTGGCAGTCACACGAATGCCAGGTATAAATCACAACCCTGCTCACAACCAGGAGCTTCTCAAGAGGACTCTTAGTGCAAACCTTCCTCTCCTCCAGAATAATCAATCAATTTCTCTAAGGAACTCTAAAATTGTAAAACCTCCAGTGACAGGGACTGCACAGAATCCATTCCAATACTGGACTATACATAGCTTGAAAAACATATTTAATATCGTGTATAAGACCCCCTTGCTGTGTTTTAGCCACACTGCTGCAACAGGTAGGGACATGTGCAGGTCCTTCCCCTCTGCACTCCTACCATGTTGGATCTACCTTAAGGCTGTTACTCTAGATTAGATAGACTCAGTTCTTCCAAGATCTCCACATAAATCAGGGTTACTAAACCTGAAAGTTCTGAAAGCTCTTGCTGTCCTTCCTCAGTCATTGTTGACCATTCCCCACAAGTGTCATTTGTTCAGCACACACAGGGACAGACCCTGCTTGCAAGATCTTTTGGTATCATCTACTGTTCATGAATGCTTTCTCCTTATCTACTTCCCCATCTAGAATTTTCAGTGTTTGAAAATGAGTCAGCTGAGCCTGGAGGTCACTGGGAGATCTGATCATTTCTTCTTTACGTTAGCTGATATACTCCACAGTTAAATAAGAATCATTTCAACCAATGAGATTCTCATTTACTGTACTAAGCATAAGAGTTTTGGTCTACAACAAGTCTCTTGGCAGGGAGTTATACATTATGGTAGCGGGAAGTGCCACTATTTCATTTGCAATTAGGCAGCAACAAAAACAATTCCAACAATAACCTTCTGTACACATCCTATACTACTCAAGAATCTTAAAACATTAAGCCCATACACATAGATTTATTTCTATGTGTGCAAGGAATTGTTTTTAAGATAATAATGAGACTATGTAGGAGAACACAACGCTTCTTTTTAGATTTCTCTCTTCCCAAAAGCTTTTCTGTAACCACAAATTCTGTAGCTTTTCTGTAACCACAAATTGCACAGAAATCAGCACATCTTATCTGTAAGATAGAGAAGTTATTTCCCCCCATGTAAATATTAAACTATACATAAATCTGCTGGGAAAGACCTAATGCAGTTGTTTAATGTGTGAGGAACAGGAGGTAGCAGCAACTGAGGAACTGTGCAAATGGAAGGGGACCAGTTGCATTTGCTTCCTAAAGCACACACTAAACAAGTGAGCACAGCATGTTTCATTAGAAACAATGCAATCTCCTTTTCAGCTAGCTGGCATTTTGGCAAGGCTGCTGATAGATCAGAAACCCAGAGCACAATTTGTTTGCCATGCTGTAGCCTACTTTTGTTTAATCAGACAGCCACTGTTGAATGTGACCCTGCTGTCAACAGCAAGCCTCCAGACCCGCACCCACACATCAGAGCGAGCGTGCTGTGTGTGTACGTGAGCTCTCGCTCACGCTGTGATTAAACATGTAAGCACCTACTATTTTCAGTCTGAAAGGCAGCCAAAACCTTTTTTGTTCAAATTGGCACAGGGAAGTCCTCTCGTGCCCATTCCATCGTATTAGCAGCACTCCATAAAATGGCAGAGAAGGATGGATAATTTTGAAACTGTTTGTGACTGGAACGTGATGGTTTGGCTTGCAGCGTTGAAGTAAAGGCAAAACACGCCTTTGTGCAGGGTACATTTGGAGTATAATTGCAAGCTCTTTGCAGGAAACCAGTCTCCTTAGCACTAAAAAGTCTCTCAATGCTTTTAATTAAGAGCCTGACTCAGCTCCTCCAAAATAAACTGAATCAGACCCTACCAAACCTGCCTCTCAGTAAGGTCCAAAGGTTTCACCACTGCTCTGGCAGGAGCATAAATGAGTCTACCTTTGGGCATTTGGACATTCAGTTTCCATCACTCAAAAATATTTTCAGTTTTAGGCTGAAAATTAACACTTGCAAATTAAAAAAAGGTGGCATGGAAATACTGCCCCAGTGATCAGTTCAGATACTCCTTTGTACCCTTCATCTTTCAGATGACAAGTCTGTATTCTGTGATCTTCCCTGTTAACTGAGCTGACAGCACCTTCCACTTGGAGACACTCACACCACAGTGAAGCAAGAGCTGCTGCCAGGAGAGGAGGCACTGACTTACAGAGGACAAAACAGAAGCTCAGAAAACACCATAAGACAACATAGCAATATTTCTAGGTTTTTTGGAGAGAAAGAAGCTCTCTGTTGAATTCTAAAAAAGGCAACACTTCTCCACAGAAAACAGGGTGGGGTGGAGGGGTTAACTAGATCCTTGGGAAACCATTCTTTTGTTAAAAAGAACATTTGACCATCTTTACTTAGTTCTTAAATATCTCAAGAAATTTCAGCTGCAGACCATCCATCCATCCATCCAATAATTTCTCTATAACGATCACATAATAATAATGTCTCCACCCCCTCCCACCCCTTCTTTTTGCCCTTAGAAAGCCCAGCAGGACTGTCTGAATGCAGAAAGTAATATCAAAACTACTTCATAAAATGTTGACATGTCTCCATAAATATGCATACATTAAATATGCTCTGTGCAAAATAATCATACTTAAGAAACAGGCCTACATATCACAAAAATAAAATAGCATCTTCACAGCAGAAACACATTATGCATAAATAGAAACTGAAAAGACTGTTGAAGACAGTTTATTCCTAGATGTTGCTCTGTTTCTTCCATTCAACTAACACATTAGAAAATGTGGTAAAGTAATGTAAAGTATCAAAATAAACTTTAACTATTAGCATGTTTGAGAGAGCATGTAATTGTTGCCAGAGATTTCTTAGATTGCAGTGTGCCTCACTTGCAGGAATTTGTACCCTTTGAATTTCAGTTTCTGCATGTTCAACCACTTCCCAAAGCTGCTAAGAAAATAAGTGCTGAAATTTGGGGTTATGCTGTGTGAGGGTGTGGGGGATTGGGAGAAAAATGAGAAAGGAGCCAAAAAGCAAAATTTTTGGAAGAAGGGACCCATAAACATATTAAAATGTTGCTGTTTCCTCTTAATTACAGTAAAAACTATGACTGGAATCAAAATGCCCAGAGAGGTGAAGACATCCAACCTTACTAATGGCATAGGCCAGTAATGGGTTGCAGAAACCTCCCCAGGTTCCATTGGCCCAAGCAAACCCAGCGTCGCAAGGATATTGCCCAATGCAGCTGAACCCTCCAAATTTACAATTTAAGATAATAAATGCAAAATGATCCAGAAAAAAAGCTAAAGGTTTCCAGCCAGTAACTATCAGGTGCCAGTAATTCTATTGAGGTTTTTTTCACACACTCAAGATATAATCCCTTTTAATTTAGTCATGTTCTGTCTGGAGTAATAGATACTATTTTCTGCCTCTATAAATTGCCCTTGAACTTCAACTGAGTAGCACATTCTGCTTCCCCTCCTGATTAGGACTGTTTAGAATTGCTGTGTCCTGTTGAGCAGCTGGCCCATTTCCCCTCATAGCAAGCAGATTGTTCTCTTTCCAATACTTGTTATTTTTAGAAACAAGAGGTTTTGGATTAAAAAAAAAATAAACGTTGCATATCACAAGACACTACCCTTGCTTTCAAGGTTTATTTTTATAATCCTTGTGGTAAATCTGACTCACCTTCTTGCCACTATGTCTGCCTCTCCCTCTCACACTAGGCTTGTCTTAAAAACAGCTCTAGCCTTGTAAGGAGGAAGATTAGAAAATAGTCAATGGTGGGTCTGTCAACTGTATATTAAAGTCAGCTGTGTTTGGATGCTACTTGTTAAAACTCAGCATATGATTCCAATCAATTTTAATCCAGGACTGAATCAGAAAATGGTGTTTTAAATCTGAAGGTTACATAAGGCCCTAATACTAATTTTATAGGAGATCAGATTCAGCACACAATTTGCAGAAAGCTTGAGGTCTCTGTATTATTCCTAAGGAATTTGTGCAACAGATAAGAAAAAAAACCATTATTTTTCTCTTAAGCTGAAATGTGCACTGCTGTTTGAGACCAGCAAGGTATCCACAAGCTGGAAGCGACCACTAATGTGACTTTGGCTGCAGCTCATCATGGGGGAGCCACTGCCACGTGGCAAAATGTACAAGAGTGGTTTTACACCAGTACCAACACCTCCCTAAAGGTTACACTTCTGTGCTATGCTCTCAGACAGTTTTTTCAGTTCTCCTTCCATTAACTTTGGAGCAAAAACAGCCTTGAAGGGAAAAAGACAGATAGAAAAAGGCAAAGCATTAACATGAGAAAAATGAAGTAGAGTTGCTCCCAGCTATTTCAGTTGATTGGAAGAAGGAATCGCTAATAAGAAGTGCAGTTTAAAGCAGGCTGTGCATATGTTAAGCAGGAGTTCTGATGTGCATTTTGCATCCTGTATTATATATTTGAGTCCAGGAATAGAGGCAGAGCTGGGCAATCTTAGCACTCTGTGGAGCATGTATTAAAAGGGTCCCAAAAGTAATTAGATAAATTGAATGAAATCCGACTTGACAAGTAGGGGTCATCCTATTCTATGAAGGCTCAAGATGGAGACCAAGGGGGCAAATAACAAGTGATTGAAGGGCACAGCTAATTAAAGTGCCTGCTATATTAATATTTATGTTAAAGTTTCCTGTAGCTCTGGCCTTGACCTGGCAGCTGGGTATACAATGCGTGTCCTTAATTTTAATAATTTTCAACATTATTTCTCATATGGTTATAAAAGTACTTTAGACAGGTTGTTATACCTGTCTCTTCCATGCTCAGACTGGAAGAGAAAATGGCTGAGAAGAGTAAAAATTCCTGAAAAAAAGTTAGGTAACAGGTTCAAAAACAAGACCCTCTGATTCAGTCAGTAGAAAAAAAATAAAGGTAGGAAACACTGCCAGTTATGAGTGCTTTCTGTTCAAAGCTGTCAAAAATTCTCTTCCATTTTCATGATACCTTATCTTCGTTTTATGGGTAGGGAAACTGAGGAAGAGCTGTGAAGGCTCACAGTGAGATGCATTCACTAAGCATTGGAGAGCCACGGCAGCCTGGAATTCCTGCACTCAGTACTCCAGAGGTGTAGAGCACTCCAGCTGAAAGCAGGAAGCTGGAGCTGCTTTGCTTTTATGTACAGAGAATTACTTTGTTATTTCATCAAGTAAGTGTGTGAAAGAGGGACAGTGGGGAGAAGCTGCTATGTATCAAGCCATAAACCCAAAAACTACACAACATCCCCCCTCCTTTTTATTGCTGAAAAAAAATACAATTTGGAAATTCCATCCTCAATCTATAATGACCAAGACATTATGTTTCAGAGAATAAATTTTCACATACACAAAAAATATATCATCTAATTTAAGTCACTTCAATCTTTTCTTTGCAGAATGGGAAAGAGAGAAAATATCAAAGTGCTTCTTGTTCTACAACCCAACTGCTGTTAGCAAGATTCTCGACATCTCTGGCTGGACAATTAAGCATCAAAATATTCACAGCTAGCAGGAACCTTGACTTAAACAATTTGCCTATGTTAGGTCAGATTAAGGAATTGTGTCCTGGTCTCCTTTGCCTTGCCATGATTTGTTTCTAATGTTGAGGTTTTGCTTCCAAGCCTCCCATGAGAAGCATGGCACTGTGCAGATTCTATTTAAAATTATGTATATGGAGGGATAAATCAAGGTTTTCCAAGCTGGATTATTTCAGAGCCAAATTTCAATAACCCTTTTAACTACATTGTTGTACTTCTGTTTTAGATAACAAGAGTGTATCTGGTACTTTATGTAGAGTCTGCAGAAGTGGGTGCAACCACTGGCTCTCTGGCACTTCACCTCTGTGTCTGGGAGAGTTCTAAAGCTTGGGTAGCCATGCCAGCAAACACCATTGCTTGTACCTGCTGCAATTCAGTTGTTACAGCTGCAGTTGCAGCAATTCAACAAGTAGAACACCCATTTTACTGTCTGTTTTATTACCAAGACAGATAAAATTTGTACAAGTAGTGCTCAGGGAACCAGCATATAGCAGTCCATCTGAATTAAAACTAAGAGTATTCTCTAGCTGAACTCATTAGCATTTACAGGAGTGGCTGAACAGATTTGTTTCCCCCATCCATTGTGTAGCTCCCTGCACAACAGCCATTTATTCTGAACCTCTATCAGCAACTCAGCAGAAGAAAACAGATCAAACAGCAGCACTGCCTGGATGAACAGCTCATGGCAAACAGTGCTAACACCCCTAGAGAACACACAAGAATAATGTAAGATTTATCCACTATGCACCTTCCAACAGTTAGCTCAGCAGATCTGATGCTTCATGGAAGACAACACTTCCCAGGCTTTGTAAAGAGAACACAGGAAATGACCTTTCAGTCTGAGACCCAAAACAGGACTTTCACCACCTAACTCCTACCTCAGGTGCTGCTCATCTCCTGCAGATCTCAGCTTTAAACTTAGGCTCTTCTTGAGCACCTCAAACATATTTCCTCCAGGATCACAGAAAAGCAGCTGTGTCCACTCCCTGCTTGGGGTGCTGCTCCCATTCTGCAAAGCCCAGTCCTTCCACAGGCACACACAGGACTCCAGCAGGCACTGCCACAGCACAGGGGTGTCTTCACTCACAAGTATATGCTGTATCTAGAAGCAGCACTTACAGTGCAAACTTTAGAAATCTTCCCCAGATTCCCTCATGATCAGTATTCCAGCAAAAGGGGGCTCATTTCTAAACACCTAGAAATCTAGAGCCAAGGAATGGAGCCAAACAAGTCCAGCAAAGTATAAGCCATGGAGGCATTCAGGTGAGTCCAGAAACTGGTAAGAAGGATTTGAGTGCTGTTTAATACATTTCACATAACTAGATACTGAATAATATTCTGTGTAAATATTATCACATCTTCATGTGCCTCCCAGCTGCAATGCAGGCCAAAGTTCTGGCTTTCCAGACCACTTGGGGTAGTTTTCCTCAAGCCAGAATTCAAACCTGTTGCACCAAATGCTTAGGGAAAGAAGTGTTTCTGCTTGTCAGTACACTTTAGAACTCTGCTTCTTGTTAAACAGCATATTATATAGTGGGTAGTATTTGGAATTCTATGGGCAGCTTTTAAACAGACATTTTTTCAAAAGGTATTCCTTATATTGACTCTTAATACTGTATCCTCACATAATTTTTTTTATTATTTTTCTGTCCTAAGCCAGAAAAACACTGCCATTACAATATCATTAATAAGACATACCTTTTTAGCCATATTCCAAAACATGAAATGTGTCATTGTGCTGTTTGGCACCAGAGAAAAATGGCATCTCAGCAATTTCATGCAGTTTGCACACTTTTCCAGCAAAAACCCTTCATTATGGAAATCCTTGAGAAAACTGGCAGTTCCCAGAGACTGAACAGAGGGACCTGAAGCCTGTACCTACACACAACCATGCCTGCAAGCATTCAAGCAAACGAGTCAGCAAACAAAGCTCAGTTCTGTATGAATTAATAGCCAAGTCAGATTTGGTTTCCAAAACTTCTTCCACATCCAAGCATGGCTCCAGCCCGTTTACAGTCCTGTCTTCCAGTGTGTTTCTTTGTCAATAAATAATCATAGCAGGCTCCACGACTGATCCTTGCATCACATAGGCAATAAAAAGACACCCCAGTTTTGACTTGGCTTCTCCTCCCTCTGCATGTGTGTGGAGGCACTCACACAGCTCCGTTCTCACCATCTCCTCTTTCCTGCTCTCCAGCTCTTTAGGCCAAGGAAACCATGTTACAATATTAAAAACAGGGCATTACACATGTAAAACCAAGTATAGTAGTTTGATTTTAGATAAGAGCTAATGAGTTATGATAAAGATTACCCTCAAGTGAGAGCCCTGTGCACAAAGTACTTCTAAGGGAAAAAAAGCAGAACTGCAAAATAAACAGCCACTCCCTTTGCTCTAATGGACCAGAATACTTTGCTAAAAAGAAAATATTTTTCACCAATCTTTAATTTAATTTTCTTCTCATCTATTAAAATATCTCAGCTTGGTTGTCTGATGAGCTTCAGATGCTTGCAGAAACACACACAAGGAATATGTATGTTGGATCCCTTCAGCAGCTCAGCACACTTTCAAGACTGCAGAATATGCAAAACACACACTGCTACAGATATCAGCATCAAGCCACTGACCTAACACCACTCTTTAAGCATACTATCTTCCCCTCCTGAAAAGACCAAAAAGAATTGCAGGGGATGTTAAAGCAAGCAGTTAATTCCTCAATGGAAAAAACTTTTCAAATGTGCTGAGCCAAAATCAAGAGAGGTCTCTAACTTTTCCCACTAAAAGATTTCCTTGTCTTGTTTTTATTCCTCTTAGGCATTCTAAAATAACAAGCTGAAAACTTAAAGGCCAGTACTGATGCTTTCATTTGTGATAGAAATCATTTAAGCATCTACATATATCTAAAAGAACAAAGCTGTCACCTCATGCTTCACACCTGGTGAGTATTAATAATGTTTTCCACAGACTGCTTCTTAGAAAACAATTTCTTGGTTATATAAAGAAGAGTAAAGATTTAAATCTATTGTGGAAGGGAACAAATGGGATTCTTTAACCTTTAAAGAATCCAATCATCTGCTCAAGTACTTGAAGCTAAATAGTCCTGGCTATCAAACAACCCAATTAAAACCAAACAGCAAAAAAGTCAATAGGTTGTACACCAAGGAAAAAAACCAAACAAACACATCACTAAGGAATGCAAATCCTGTGGAAACTGGGAACAGAATGTGCAGAGGTCGATCATTTTAAGGTATTAAGTGCTAGGGTTTAGAAAGTGCCTGTGTAAGAACATGGCACAGTGTTGAAGATTTGGAGACCTGCACATCACAGCATGAAGAGGAACAGAGGGGAAGGGACCTGCCTCTAAACACAAACAAGTCTGACTTGTTTGACAGACAACTGTATTTGAATGTCAGCTTTATTTGACATTTTCTAGCTTCTTCACACAACTAAAAAATTGCACTTTCACATCTTCAGTCCTTACCATTTTTCCTGGGCCATTGCCAAGCCAAATGTTTGAAAGACAACATGGAGAATAACAGTGGCGTATGACAGGAGCTACAAACTTTCTGATGGATGTTTCTGCATCTCTGCTGGTCATCCAATTGTAGGAGAGAAAAGGAAAACCAGGTTTTTCAATGTGTTATGTTTTGAAATTTAGGAGGCCTTGGGTTCAAGTATTTGTCAAAAGTTCTGCCTCCTCCCTGTGATGTTTCTTTCCTGCTAAAAGATGATTAATAAATAAATAAATACACCTGCATTTTGACTGGCTGACAGCAAACCGTAAACAACCAGCCCATGCAAGAGCTGCTGCAATCTTTAGAGACAAAGTGTTGTAACCGAGATGAAGATCACATGAGAATTTGGCCTTACTTCTCCTCCCCTGCTAAATACAAAAAGATATCATGTCAAATCTTCACCAAGTTACTAATTAGTTCACTTAGGTATCAGTCTCTGTTAAGAGCAATATTTCCTCTTTAGACATTCATTTCTTTAAAACTAGCTATTTAATTCACTGAAAAAACTAATAAGGTATTGGATTATATCATCAGTGCCAGATGTAGTCCAATTCACAAAATCTCTTGGAACAAATCAAATCCTCTTTTTATTGCCCATCTGATTCATGCTGATCTCAAGGGTTCTTGTTTCCATTCACGTTTTCATTCTGAATTTAACATAACAGCACTGTGCTTGCTGGTACATAAATTAACGGGACACTTAGGACCTCCAGTGAAATCCCAAATTATGCAGTGCTGCAGCAGGTAAAATTTTTAACAACTGAACATTGAACATTTGTGAAGCAGCTACAAAAGCAATCCTCTGGAAGGAGGAATTTGAACTTCCACCTTCGCACGGCTGTGGCCTCCCAGCTGAAGCCATGTTCAGGTTTTGGAGGCAGACTGATCAAAGAGAACTCCTCTCCCCCCTCCATGCACAGCTGACGTGCCTTCAGTAGCATCTCACAGTGATTTACAGCTGTGCTGGAGGAGGACAGAGTCAGTCAAACCTGTGCTGCAGCTCAGCAAAATTGCTTGAAGCTGAATAAACTGGTGCATTCGTGCCAAAAAGAGAACAAAATCTCTTTGCAGGCAAAACCACCGTGCTTAGGCAGAAACACAAATATAAACATGCTTTGAAGATCCTCCCCCAGCCAAAGTGAAGATTCACTGTGGAAGTGTTATTGCCTGTAAGTAGCATTATTTTCACTTTTCTGTGCCACACAGGGAACATCTCTCAATATTGCTTTTTAAATAGGTAGCTTGCAATGAACATCTAGCTGTCATTCAGAAAGCAAAAGGCCTTTTGAAAGTTCCCCAGAAGAACTGAAGAAAAACCAGCAAAGACCAGCTAAAGAAAACACCAGCAAAACTTGCTTCAAAGTCTGAGAAAAAATCATCTCTTGGGTAACAACTTTATTTTTTTTTTCCCTCTCTAACTGTCCCCTTCAGCTTCTGGTCCAGGCTGGGAGCTCCCAACCCCCCCTCAATGCCAGTCCCTCACAGTCAGCCCCAGTGCCCTGCAAGAGGGGCAGCCCAACACTTTCACCTGGGTGTGTTTCCTCACACATGTCCCTAGCATGAGCAGAGCAGCAGCATGACCATTGCTGGTAGAGAAATTAGTAAAAGAATAAAGCACAGCCACCAACTGGGCAGGAAAAAGCAAATCCTGGCTCTGGGACAGGAATCTGGGAGGGAAATCACCATTCTGCAGCACTGCCAGCTGCCTCCAGCCCTGCTGTGCTCTCCTGAAGGCCCAGGCTCTTCCCCCCAAAAGCTGAATCCCCAGTGCAGAACACAGAGCTTGTGACAGAGTTTCAGGTGTCCCCATTTCACAAACAGCTCTGCTGCCTGTGGAAGGGAGCCATGGGCAGGCTCAAGCACACTGCCACACACAGACACTGGCCCAGCTGCAGAAACATCACAGCTGCATGAACTGGGGCTGCATCCAGCTCCTCAGCCATCAGCCTGGCCTCACAGAGGAGTTGTGGGCCAAGAACTGCTCTGTCAGGGCATAGCCATCCTCCTCTGCTCCCAGCAGGGATGGGCTGGCTCTGTACTGTGGCTGCAGACCCTGGGTAGGAAGATGAAGAATTAAAAGAGCTGCCCCACACTCATTTACTACCCTTAGCAGAAAAGAGTCTCTACCTAACCTGAAAAATACTGGGGATTTTCAGACATGGGAATCCAAATACATGGATTTTCAGACATGAATAGTTTTCAAAAATGTTAAAAGTTGGTTTTTTTTTTCATTCAGGGGAAAATTCAGAAATGCTGAGACTCCACCTCATAATTTTTTAAAATAGAATTTAAAAGTAAAGATTGCTTTGGAAATGGAAATTTCCATTCAAAATGTTACCCTAGGGAAGCCTTCCTGTTGGTTGCACTCAAGGACTACCATCTGACATTTCTTCCTGGCATGCTAAAGCAGCACTCTAGCTGCTTCCATTACCTACAGCAGCTCAAGAAGACAGAGGCAATTGCTCTGCAGAGCTGCACAGCAACAGACTTGAGGCAAAGGTCACCAGCTGCAACAAGAGAAATACCAGTGGGGTATAAGGGTGGAAAGAACATCAATAGAAGCAGTAACACATTGGAAAGGGCTGCCTGGAGAGGCTGTGGGATCTCCCTCTGCATAGATGTTCATGCTTGATCAGTGCAGGCTGAGCAATCTGAGCTACTCATGATGTCAGCCTTGCTTTGAGCAGCGTGTCAGACTTAAATGACCTCTGCAGGTTCCCTCCAGCTGACTTGGTGGCTAAAATACAGCCCATTATAACAATTTCAATGCTGTCAGCTGTACTTTATTCCTCAAATGATTCTGGTCAGCTTTTCCTTTATATTAACTAAAATACCTTATCGCTTCTGTACAGCAAGTGTCTCCTGGTGGCTGAAATGAAGAAAGCAGATGTTTTCTTCAAATGGATTATGTAAACTATAAGACTGAAATTACATGAATAATTGCCAGTACACTCATAGAATTTCAAGCAAAGCTTTTCCAAAAATATTTAAATCAATTTCCACTTTCCCAGGAAATTTCTGAAATATTGCTTTTATGTAACATGACAAATTCCAAAATGCTAATGTTTTCCAAATTTAATTACCTCTAATTCTAATTCCCATCAAGTAACTAAAAACTATGACAAAACATGTAAAGGACTGTTAAGTGCAAAATACATGTAAGAATTAAACAAGTTCAGGAAATGTCTTTCAAATTATTAGAATGATTTCATTATGGCTATTGGCATATAATCATATATTGCTCTAGAGCAGTTCAGAGAAATAAAAGGCCTTGATCTTATAGCATTATCTTCCTGAAATAAAGATTTTAAAACCAGTCCTTACCATGTGATTTCAATAAAAATAGAAATGGAGCAGACATTCTCACAGTGGCTGCAACCTGCATCATTAGGGAAGGGTAGGAACCTCAGCTTGGTCTTTGCTTGATTGTTTCCAGGGAGTACTTGGCCTCTAGAAGAGACTGTGAGCTCTAGAGGCTGTTTGTAAGAGTGATCACAGTCAAATATGGGTAGGTATAAAACCAGTACCTTTTGTGTGGAGTGGAGGAAATCATAGAAAACATAGTAGGTCATTCAGAAAATCTGTCCTGAAGTTGCCTTTTTTTTTTAAATCAAAACCACATTCTTGAATCTTAATACAAGGGAAACATCTGTTATATAATTAAATGTTTCAGAAATATCTGGACTTTCATCTCCAGAATCAAAAGCAACAAGCTTTTTCACTACAAATCTATTAATTATATTAAGGCTCATTAAAGACTTGGGAAACAAACAAAAAAAAAGGCTTTACGCTCAAAATTCCCAAGAGAATTATTCTCTTGACCTTTACTGACACTTGTTGCTAGAATCAATCTGCAACTTCCCAGTGAAAGGGGTTTCAGTGCAAAATGCTGAATCACTGCAGCAGCAACAAAGCCATTCCAAACCCTGGCAGAACATAAAAGGCTGCAGCCCACCACCTGCCAGGCTGCTCCAGTGCCCAGCACAGGGACACTGCCCTCCCCCACTGGACACTTGCTCCAGCTGTCTCTGGCCACACCAGGGATTTAGGAAGCCCAGAAAGCTTCAAGTGAGTCCAAGTCTGACATCTCTTCCTCCTAATCATTCTTTCTGTCCACATATTTGGCTCCATAGGATTAAAAAGCAATGCAAACAGTGTACTAAAAGTAGCTTGCCATTCTCTTATTCCAAGTATTGATGTACTTGATGAGCTTGAGAGGCTACTGTTTGAAATCATCACATTGGCAGAAGGGGCTAAAATATGACTAAAATATGGAACTCCCGGGGAGGGAAACCAGCAGTGACTAAACAAACTCTGCCTTACCACTTGGGTTTGTTGTCCAACAATCAGAGAACAGATATTTCTTCAATGAACCACTGACATTAGACACACTCATCTGCCTGTGTCGCGCTGGACGCTGTAGGACTATCACAGTCAACAGTGCTTTTTGTTCAAAGAAATCAGAAACTGGGAGAAGCCCATCACACTGACATCTAGAAGCAGAGGGCCATAATTCTGATTTATGGTGAATATCCCCAGCTAATCTGTGTTAGAAGATGACCCATGTGAGAAGACAAGATAAGTGTGATTTTCCTTGCTTGGCTAAGACGGTGCCAGAAATGTGTTCAGTGGAATACCCTGGGCTGTACCATAGCTGCTGGGGGCAGAAAATGAATGCATGTTTTAAGTCAAATTCTGCATGGATTTAGATCAAGAAGCCCTGCTAAATCCAGCAAACCACATCACTCCCCAATGGAAGACCATGGATTTTCCACTGATTGCATCAGTAGGTGCAAATTTTGCCTATTCCTGCAAGTGTCCATACTTTTTGAAGCTCCTGTAGAGCTGACCTCCTGAGCCCAGACTACAGTGCCAAGGACAGAAGTCAGAAGTAAGGAGAAAAACGGGGAGGGGGGAATCACTGAGCATGCTTTAAAATGGACGGTCATTATGTTTAGATATTGCAAAGATCTCTTATATTTTTGTTTGAAATCTAATCTTAGAGGTAATCAAATCTGCTACAGCATGCTTTTTTCATTTCCCTTTCCTTGACCCTTCAGGACTTTCTTTGGGCTGTTGGGAGCCACTTTCCTGGAGCTGCCTTGCAAACACCTGCTTTGCTGCAATTCAGCCAACAACCTCGCCCTTGGAAAATAGAGAAGGGAAGAGCTGTCAAAGACAAAGCTACACTTAATTAAGTGTAGCTATTGTTTGCAGTTGCTCCTGCAAAGCTAAATTGCATTACTGTTCTGAGGGTGGATACAAAATATAATGTAAAATGCATCCATTTTATAGCTGGTTCAGAATTCCTGCTAATATTGAGATTTAAATGAAAGAAAGTAGAGAAACTTATTATGTGTACAGGGGCTGGCAAAATGCCATCATACATTTTAAAAGGAGGAGAAGTCAGAAACTCTTAAAAAAGCACGGAGTCAACGTAACACCTCAGAAAACAAGGAGGGGACTGTTTGTGAGAGAATGCCAAGTTAGCACACTTGTCCTGAAAAACTCCCCCTGCCCTGCTAAAAACAGCTTCATTCCAGAGTGAACGTGCCATCTTCTCATACAAGAGCACAAAGAAAGAGCACAGCAAAGCAAAATAAGAATGCACATTACTTCTAGTCCATGAGAACAAATGTTAAAAGGCAAGCATTGTGCCAAAAATCCCTCTTACTGTCACGTAAAAACTGACTGAACAAAGACTGTTTGTCTCCATTAAACTTTTTTCCTATACCTTGTACTTGGCATGTCAAAAGTTGTTTAGCAGAAAAAAAAAAAACCCAAAGCAAAATCATTCAAGGCTTTGGGGTTTTTTCTGCTTCCTTTTCATCTTTAGAATGTTGAAAACTCAGGTACTATCTTTGCATACACCACTATTCATCTTTAATTTAATAAATGATCTCTTCAATGTATTAATGGTTAGCAGTGCATATAAATTAGCATTTATAAAAATCAATTACATTGTCTCATAAGACAGAGGAGAAACCAAGACCTTCATCACTGGATCATTTGTATTTATCTGTTAATTATAAACCTTAATTGTCTCTTCTTATCAGATTCATTTGCATAAATTGCATAAGTTTAATGTTTAACAGGTTTTAATACCAGAATACAATTATTCTTTAAACATTCTTTGTTGAAATATTCATTATTAATTATAGCATTAAAATTAGAAGTTCTGATAATTGACCTTGGCTTCTCCTTGGCTCATCATCATCTGTCCATTGAGGTCATTTATCTCATGATTATGCATGCTTTGTGGCTTCTTATTACTGATGTACTCAGTTTTAATTGTACTTTATAGCCTGTCACATTTCTCTGAATTTTGACTTAAAGCAGAATATTATGCAGAGTTCCACAAAAGTGGACTTTTTATAGTGTATTCATCCTCTTAGCACACCTACACATAATGGCATAGGGGGTGAAAGGACTTTTGCTATATCTGGACTATTAGGTACAACTATTGCTATCCTGGTGAGGAAAGACTTCTTTTCAACAGATGACTTACAAAGTAAGAGAGACATTTAAGCTCCCAGCCAGCCTTGGAAAAAAAAAAAAGAATTAGCCAGGTATTACATTTGACAGGTCATCTAATAGGCTTTTGTTGCTCATAACTGCCCTTTTCACTTTAAACATTGTTGGGGTTTCAGCCCAGGAAATAATGAAATAAGAATAAAGATGACCAAGACCAAGTCTTGACAGAGGTATTCACCTGAATTTGGCTGGCTTGAATGAACAGAATTTTTGAAAAATCATCCAGTGCAGAGGTGAAAACAAGTGGGTTTTCTCCTCTGTCAGATCATCCACAAAGTTTCACATACAGGGATTTACTGTGCTGGAGTTTCCTTCCAGTCAAAATTATTCATGCTATTCAGTTAAGTAAATATTTTAGATAACATCAGATATATGTCCAAGAAGAGAGACTAATATTTAAAAAATATTCAACAAGTTTTTTTTATATTGCTTACAGTTACTATTATTAAAATGCTAGAGGGTCCCTCAGGTCAATAGCTTATAGCATATTCTTCTTAAGGGAGTCTGGTAAGGGAACACTGAGTCCAGTCTACTTGAAACTTTCAGTATCTCCTTTGACTTACCTGTGGTCCCTAATTCAAAGATTCAAAGCTACTGCCCCCTTGTCTGAAAAGCACGACCAATGTATTTCCAGCCAGTTGCTGGCACCAGGGTTTCCCGAGTTCTCTTTTCAAATTCAAGTAAAACCTGAGAGTTACTCTGTGCAAATCATCTTTTTGCACCAAGGACTTTCTTCTGCTGGAATTTCTGATGCAAAAGTCCATGTGTGAATCAACAGAAAACAAAAAAATCAGTACTGGATGTTAGTGTCATTACAACTGATTTGGTGTATCTTCATCATGATTTATGCATCCAAGAGCACACAGATTATGACTCCAACTGATGAGGAGCCTAAGGAGAACTGGTTGGCTACTATCAGATCATGCAAAGTACAAGTAATAGAAAATTGTCAATGCCTCCTCACAGAGTCTTACAGGTGACTAACTGAAGGAATGCACAGAACAATTGTTATCCAGTCCAGTCCATCATCTTTGTAGTAACTCGAGGCTGCTTCCTGATCCCTCAAAGAAAACCAATACTTGGCACTGATTTGGCAAGCATTGCCTTTTTTTCCCTGCTTGAAGGTCAGCTATAATTATCTATTTCATTTCAAAGCCAAGTTGCTAAAAAGTGCTTCACTTGATCAACACCTTGATGCCTGATTTGATAAATGACATCTCTTATGCAAATATATTAACCACCTTGATTTACATTTAAAGGAAGGATAGCAGTACCTTGGACATCTTATTCTTTAATCCCCTCATCTTGCAAGAAGAGCCTGAAACAAGAAGTAGACCCCTCTGTTGCCTAAGACATTTTGAAGAAATTGTGCAGGAGAGAGTGCTCAGTGTATGGTGACCAGAAACACAGCAGGGAAGCAGTGCCTTCCATGTGTGCTGGACCCTCTCCAGCCAGGGACTGCAGCTGGGCTCCTGTCACACTTGAGATTTCCTGCTCCTCCACCTCTCACATCCCTTGCCCCAGCTCTCCCCAGGAGCATGACAGCAGCATTTCCTTATGCCAAAGAAGTGGAAACAAACAATACACAGATACCTTCACCTTGAGAACCTGCAGCATCACAGAACAAGAGTTAAAGCCTTTAACAATGGTTCTGCCCACATTAACAGCTATAAACACCCTTTATTGTGCAGCGGGAACAGAAGGATGTCACAGAAATCTGCAGACTGTCAGAGGTTATTTCACAGGCAGTTTTCTGTTACTCTCATCCTCTGTTTAGTTTCCTTCTGAGGAAACTGATCTAACCACAAGATGATTCTGTTCCAGGCAACTCCACTGCCCAGGAGTGTCAAGCACATGGCTACTCACCCTTGTAACATCCACATGCTGTGGAACTACTGTCAGCCTGGTGGCTGCTGGTCTACAGCAGATCTAGCCCTGCCTCAAAGAGTGCACTAGAAGATGGCAGCCACTCATACCTCCACGACATTTTGCTGCTCTGCCTAGGGTTAGGGTTCAGAAATCCACAAAGTCCAGAGCTCCAGGGACACTGCTAAGTCCTGCCAAGGCCAGCACAGCGCTGCCCCAACATTGCTCCCTCCACACTTTTCTCCTTGCAGGCAGCATAAGCACCTTCTGGTAATCAAATGTGATATTTCTAGGCTTTTCTATACCACGTTTACCTAGCAGAAAATGCTTATAGGGAGTTTTTTGTTTGGGCTTTTTGAGGTTTTTTGTGATCTGTGTAGTGGCTGGCCAGGAGTGAGGCAGTTAGTAGTAACAAAATGAAGGTGGGCTGACAGGACAACCCAAGTGCTACATTCTGTTCTTGCTCCCTGGGATTTCATGAGCCTTCTGTCAAAGCTGTCACATATAATCGTTTTAATCAGAATTTTTCCTTCTCTCTACAAAGAAACTTATTCAGCAGGCTTTTCAGCTGCTAGGTTCAATGCCTGTAATTTCATTTTAATAAATGAAGGGGAGAGTTCAGAACTTCAAACATGGAATGTTTGGCTCTTTTTGTCTTCTGATCAGTCAAATCTAGGTTGCCCAGACTGTCTCCCCTGTTTATGGAATGAAGGTCCAGCCTCTTTCCCCTCTCCAAAATACCTCCCTTTTGCTCTGCTGTCCAAGTCCCTCTGCTGCCCTTGTGCCATGCGTGCCAAGGAGTTGTAAATGTACTTCACTTCTACTGAGCTATTTATCTCTCTCTGTATATTCCCATTTCTTGCCAGTCATATAAGGAGCAGAGGGATATGGGGCTGTTTAGCCTGGAGAAAAGGAGGCTCAGGGGTGACCTTCTCCCTCTCCACAAGTACCTGAAAGGAGGGTGTAGCCAGCTGGGGCTTGGGCTCTTCTCCCAGGCAACAAGTGACAGAATAAGAGGACATGGCCTCCTGCTGTGACAGGAGTGGTTCAGGCTGGACATCAGGAAGGGATGGACAGGCATTGGAATGGGCTGCCCAGGGAAGCAATGGAGTCATCATCCCTGCAAGGGTTCAAGAAATGACTGGATGTGGCATTTAGTGCCATGGATTAGTTGGTGTGGTGGTGCTTGAGCAAAGGCTGGTCTCTGTCATCTTGGAGGTCTTTTCCAATGGCAGTGGTTCTATGAATCTGGCTGTCTTTTCTGACTCTACCTCCAGGGTCAGCTGAAACTGAAATAATCATTCCAGTCAAACTGCAAACATGTTTTGCTTCCCTTTTCCACTTTCTGCATGCCTCTTTTGGCCAGCTTACTGGAGCTGTTGTCAAGATATTAAAACTTCATTGTGATTGTAACTTTACACTCACTTGTCAATGCTGCTGGACACACCAGCTACCAAAGTAATTTCCTTTTGTCATTGCATCAATTATGTCATCCCCAGCCTTATTACTCTAAGTCCTTCTGCTGGTTTTCATTCTTAATGATCTTCAGTTGTGAACATGTCATTCCTACTTGGAGCAGTCAGGAAGATAGAAAGCTACCTTATGCATGGAGTTACCACAGAAGAAAACATGGCCACATAACCACACAGCTTTTTACCTCCCAAGACCTGCACAGTGTCATTACAGAAATGCAAAGGCCTTGAAGCAAGAACTGCACCACCCTATGCACCCTTGTCAGGATCAAGCCATGTGGGGTATTTCCAAGAGCAATCACTGGCACAATGATGATCATGCTGACAGTGAAGATAATTCCTCCTGATTTCATAACATTACCATTCACGAATAATCCACCAAAGAGTACACCAATATTAGATCTGCTCCAAAGAAGTCTGGCATTTTTCTCAGCTGTCACTTTGCATGAAAAGGCCTCTCAACATGACAATCAAAACTTTGAAGAGGCCTGTTTCAAGAAGTAGAGCAGGTTAAACCTCCAAACAAACTAGACCCAGGTGACTTTGGCTCTAGACTGTAGAAAACTGAGGTCTTATTCCACTGCCAAAGCTGAAACACTAGTTCTCAAATTCCTTTGCAGTCAACCAGATTGCATTCATCCCAGTGGAAGAGAGGATGAACAGGTGAAACCATATCTTACCTGAAACCATATCTTACTATCCTCAATACTAAGAGGTTTTCCCTCTTTGCCTCTAGAATATACTGACAAATACTAAATCTTTTTTTTTGTAATTATGTAAAGCCCCATTCATTACATTTATGGAGAAAAAAAAAATCCTGTGCTGACCTCTAAGAAAACTTAACAGAGCCTTAACAGTGGCCAAGTTTGTTTTCTCAGTATTACATGTATATGACAGAATACTCTGATCCCTTTCTTTTCCTGGAATACAAGCAGGTTTCATGTTTCCCCTGTGTGTAATGAAAGTAATTACCCTCTGGCCAACTCAGATTGTTGTTTCTGAAAATTGTTTTTCTCTCTGGTTTTATTGGGCAATGTAATTATTTGAATTGCATGAGAACTGTCTGAAGAAAGTCTGGGATATCAAGCCCATCAACTCACAGATTTCCTAGACAGTCAGGGGCTCTAACAAAGCTTGCTATCTTTTTCTTTGCATAACAAGACAATAAAAGTGCAGTCATTTAAAGAACCAGTTTGCAATGTTGAGATGTGCAGTTTAAAACCCAGTAACTGAGTTATGGGGAACTTTAATATTTAATGTGCAGATTAAGTGCACATTTAAAAACTTGTGAATGCATGCAACTCATGCAAGCTGCAGAACATACTTTGCTCTAACACAAGGTCCCTGGCACTTCAGAAGGATGAAGCAAAGAAAACAGCACTTTTTGGTGACCTTAAAATCCTTGCAGCTGAGAGGGATACCAGATTCTTCCTACATCACAAGGTAAGTTTACATTCACCTGCTATAATACACTTACCCCTCATTCAGACCCCTAAAAAAGAAAACTGTTGTCAAGAGAATTATGAACAGAAATGTTTTTCAATGAGTAGCAATGGCAGCACTGTTCCCTGCAGCATGTAAAACAGACAACTGGTCTGCATCCAGCTCTAGAAAAGCAGGCAAATGAAAAAAGAGGTAGTGGAAAATCCAGAAAAGCCATTAGGCCTTGTTTAAAAGCAGGTAATAAATATATCAACAAAACTGGGGCAATGAAGTCACACCCTGCCACTTCTCATAGCACCCTGCAGCAGGGACAGACATGGCATTTGCTGTGCAAGAAGGGTCATGGTAAGATGTTCATGAGACACTTCTGATTATTTTGAGCTTCTCTGGCTCCCCCTCAGCTGTTCCTATGCAGAGCCCCTCTATTCAGCAGGAGGCAAGAAAGTCCTCTTGTTCCCAACTTAGCAGTTACATGTCCAACTAAAGCTTTGGTGATTGTGCTCCAGAATACATCAAACCTCTGCTGCTTCTCCACACTCATGGCCTTAGCATTAAACTTCTGAATAGAAAAGGCCAAGAGCTGAATGCTGCTGCCCACAGTTTCTGTTCTTAAGTCACTAACAACTGGTCTCACACTTCCAGGAATCCCAGCCCAGGCTCCAAAGATGAATCTTGTGCAAATTTTCAAATTTAAGAAGCCTTTTCAAATTTAAGAAACAGCTTTTGATTGAGATAGTTCTGCTTTTTGAATAAAGTAAAAAAGTAAGTGGAGCAGAGCTTCTCAATAATTCTGAACTTTACAATGCATGCAATAATTTAAGAGTGTGCTAAGCATGCATGAAGTGCAAGCATTTAATATGAATGCTGTATCTGAAGTGCACAAATAAAAGATAATTGAGTCAAAAATTTAAAATAGACCCCATGCTTCTCCAGAGTGCAGAGTTCAAACAGAAGTATTAAAAAGGGGTCTGAAGTTGATTGTCATAGCCCTCTCTTTGCAAGTATTGGCTAATAAACCAGCTACAACCCATGAAAGTAGAATCATGCCAGTGGCTTCAAAGACTACACTGGTTCTAAGCATCCCAAAACATTCATGTTTTGACACCTTATAATAAATATTTGAACTTTATTGCCCTTCATAACTGATGAACACTTAGGTCCAGATTAAGAGTATTAAAGTTCTCAATGCTTCTGAAATTGTATTTATTTCAGTGGACCAGTATACGCAAGGGTGGAAATCACATGTGCCAATGAGCCTTAGCCAGTTACTACTACATGGCACCTATAATTCCATTTATAATCAAATGGAATCTAAAAAATGCTACAATGCTACAGGAAATGCAGGACAATAAGAATAGAAAAGGCAATAAGTTGTGTGTGGTTTGTTTAGACTTTTTGTTTGTTTTTAACCAAAAAAATCTAGAGTCTCATAATGATTACTTTTGCCAAGGATGTCTATAGGAGGACAACACATTAAATTACATTATGGGACTCTGAAGTCGAGATAGAAATTAGGTTTTCCACAGGCAACCTTTTAAGCAGCTATCAGCAACATGGTACTAGCACCAAGGGTCAGTAATTGTGGACTTAACACACAGGAAAACAAGAGACCATGAAAGAATATTTGCACATCCCATTTCAGCGTGAGACAACTGAAGACACTGAAATCTCTATCAAAATTAGTGACACCCTAGAAGCTGAATTTTCCATTAGCTGCAGGAAAAACCTTTCAGCCGTATTGAATAGCAATAGCTATTATACATGCTTGGATGAGGCAGCTTTATTTCTCCTTTATCAAGCTGGTTTTCTCTTTACTAACAGCCCTCTATCCAAGTGCTCAGAAAGCTACTTTTAAATACTCTTATATTTTCAGAGGCTCATGCTAAGTTTGCCATTTTCATCCAAGACAGTAATTTCAAACTGATGAACCTTTAGCTATGAGGATCTAAAGGTCATTTAGGGAGTGTTGCTTTCCACATAGCTGATTCTCACCATATACTCAACTTCTATGCAGCTGATTTACTTCTGCACATAACCAATCCATTCCTTCCTGTCAGAAAACATTTTTATTTTACTCCAATCATTCTCACACATCACTGACTGCATGGGCTAAAAACTAGTTTTTTAGATGTATTCAGCCTTTCCTTTCTCTGCTGTCATTGCTTCAAGTGGAAAAGGATTCCAGTGTCTGGGTAATTTAACCCATTCCCAGGGATTCCTCCAGATCATTGCCATCTAGCAGAAACACCAAGGAGGGTCTTCATAAAAGTACCACAGATGACCTGAATTTATCACCACTCTTCCTGAATTCACTAGTGATGTTCTAGCTCTTCCTGACAGTCTTGAGAATCACAAAGAATGTATTGCCTTAGTGCCATGGTGTGCCTTCAAAGATCTGAAAAGCAACTCCATGTTCCAGAAAGATTTGTTCTGCTGTTTTCTGAAGCCTAAATTATCTAAGTTCTGGATTTTCAGAAAGAAGAGAAAAAAAAGAAGTCACAAAAGTCTCCACTTCTAAACCTCTAATCAGCTTCAAACCATTACTTCTTCTGCGGACTAGAGCTCACCAAGCACAGTGTTGCTCATGTCATTTCCAAGTTCTCGTCACATTCATTTACATTCTAAACAATGAAAAAAATGTTTCTTATGGGTGTGTTTTGGAAATGAAATGAGCTCTTGTGCTCTCAAAAGAAGGAGGAGTTCTTGGGCTCTCACTTCAGCTGGCTGGGCCCTGGAGCATCTGCTCACATATCCATGGTGATCACCTCACTTGGTTTTAGAGGCTTATTTTGACCCTGCTGCAAATTCTGCTGCTTCTAGTGACATCCAGCAATAGGAGCTGCCAGTGAAGCAGAGCAGCAGGTGTAAATGCTCTTCTACTCCAACTCACTAAATACCTTAGGTCTTGGGAAAATGAGGGTAAAAGAAAGAGAATCAGGTTGTCTACTTCATTCCTGGCTGAAGTACGTCCTCAAATTCCAGCCACTACAAGACTCTATTCCTTCTTCTGTGTTCTTTATGGGCATGGACACCATTTCCAGGGGCAAAATCTTTCCCTCTCTAAATGCAAAATTGTATGCAACATGAACCCCAAATCTCAGACTTGCCAGGAAAGTTGCCATACCAAATGGTGATGCAAGAGCCTTCAATGTGCCTAACTTGCTTTTTTTAACACACAGGACAGCCTATGCCGATTAAAATTAAATAAAGGCTCAGAGCTTCCTTCTAGCTGCATTTCAGGTCCAAGCAGCTTGACTCCCCTCACAGAGCATCAGATCCTTCCAAACACACAGAGAACAATTTTGATATGTTGACTGGATGCAGAAAAGTGCTTTCTTCTTTCTCTCTAGAGCTTAAAAATAAATCCCAGAGAAGACTTGGTAAATTTGGTGAACATGATTTCTAGAACTCTTTACATTCAAATCAGCACAGCATGATAAAATACTTCTCTTCCCAGTGCTGTATGGGGACTTGGGCTAAGGAGCAGTTTCTGTTAAGCACATTTATCCCATTCTTTCCTATTGTGCTCAGTGGAACTCTTGATAATATGTAAGTATTTGGAGGTCACATCAATTATTGCAATCTAAGATGCCATTTCCGGACTGAAAGTAAGAGCACCTTCAGTTTAGCAAGATTTAATAGAGGTTGTTAAGGGTGTCTGACATTTTTTGACCTTTGCTCTTCCCTGTCAGAGTTTGAATAGGTCTGATTTAATTAGGCAGAAACTGTTTAAGAATGAATGAAAAAGTAAAGGCTCAGAAGGAAGGATACACGTATAAGAAAAATTACCAATTCAGTATCTTCAAACTGCCGCCAAACAAATCATTGATGAGGACAGAGTCAACAGGAGACATTTTACTGGTTGGAAATAAGGAAGAAATCATGTCAGCACTAAATTATGGTTAAGGAAAGTCTGAAAGTGAGCCCAGTTTATGATTTTTTTTTAAGTTGGAAACATAGACAGCCTTTGGAATTACCTACGCAGAAGCACAACAGTTTTTTCTGTCTGACCACTTCATCCCCCTACACTCAGGATTGTTTTCCCTCCAAAGGAAGGAGCCTTTTCTCTAAGGGGGAAGGAGAAAGAACAGACAAATTCAAATAACCAGAAATTCCCAGACAAGCAAAAAGCCTTGGGGTCCCACATATCTTTCTCCGGTTTGGCTTGGAACCTGGAAAACAGGCACTGACATCAAGTTAAAAAGCATTTTCTGAAACTGATGATCTGTGTAAGTCAGCAGAGAGCCAGCTGGGGGTGAGGGGTTCAGAAAATATGTCCTTTTCTCATCGGGTTCATAGTTCCTTACTGGAGTGTTAAAGGGGTAGTTTAGTCCCAAACATGATGTTTAGCTCCTGCTTCAAACTAGTACACTCTGTCATGACCCTGGCTTTTATTCTTGTCACCTGGCCTTCTTCCACACATTACTACTACTTCTACTCATCTCCTAAAAATAAAGATACACTGACATAAAAATATTCCTGCTATGTGCCTAACAGAAATATACAGCACACAGAGTGTCCCCAAAGCTCCATAATGTCAAAACTTTG
Source organism: Agelaius phoeniceus (assembly GCF_051311805.1). Classification (NCBI taxonomy): domain Eukaryota; kingdom Metazoa; phylum Chordata; class Aves; order Passeriformes; family Icteridae; genus Agelaius; species Agelaius phoeniceus. Next base: position 38,589,231 of record NC_135270.1, read on the forward strand.
AGAGGAAAATTATATTATATCCTAGGTTATTCCAACGAATGTTAACAAAACATTACAACTTCAAAAGTTAACTGACCAGTAGCCCACATCCCACTATCAAATGGCTTGTTTATCTGCATTACTTACAATACATCTTTTATCAGAACAGTCATTTTAAAATAAGGTCATTAGCTAGGGAAAGAAAAATAAATCAGAGTACAGTTGTATAATTATTTTCAAAACCTTTATGGAAATCATTACATCATTTAGGCTGTAGAATTGAATCTTCTAAACTAATGACCCTCCTGTCTCCAGACCTGATATGTAGGTCTGCTGATTTACAACATGAATCTGATCTTGTGCAGGTGAGAACAAATGCAAGTACATGCACATAAATACAGGTGAAGGTGGAGTTGATGTAATCAATGGTGTCAGGAAAAAAACTCCGAGACATCAGATTATTTAAAAAAAGTAAAAATGTAGTTTATGTATTAAGGTCATTATCTTAAAAAGAAAACAGAAATGTATTTAGACAATAGATAGGAAAAATTTTACAGAACACATAAAGGTAAAAAGTGTTTCTCTCTAAATCAAGATAGGTGAGAGGCAGGGGAGGGAAGAATAGGAAGCCGGTTATCACAAAACCCCAGGAGATAACTGTGGAGCTGAAGGATGAAAGCTTAGATAAAGGCAATTAAATTATTTTCTATTGTGCATTAGATTTGGACTTCATTATAGTTGTGGTTTTGGAGTCCATACTGATACAAGCTAAAAGAGAAAAGCAAATCAGAACCATCTTTATAACTACAGAACAGGCAGTCTAGCTCACATCCACCTTCTGAGGCTATTGCTCTTTTCCACCTCACATTGAGGTGAACAGAGAAAAACCTGTCGAGAGAAACCAAGTAAACTGCATACCTGGGAAATTAAGGACTTCTATGACAAAATTAAAATCTATATTAGAAAATGTGAATTGCAGTCAAATGGAGAGGTGGGCTTTTTGAAACGAGTAAACCCCAGCACATGAGAATGCAGAATAATGCACAGGGTATTAGACACTACATAAAATATTTCTCATAGGTTCTTCCACACGGATACCCAAGACTAAAGTGAAGCAGAAAACTTTCAGTAACAGTTGTAATGAAATGTTTACTGCATATCTGAAGAAAATAAAACTGAAAGAGAAATAGAGCAGCTTGGCAACAAATCATATATTTGAAAACCAAACTATAGACTTTTAACCAATAACAAAAAAATGGGGAGTTTATCTTGAACAAGTGGTATGGAATGAGAGCTGTTAAAGTAAAAGAAAGATTAAGGCACCTTTTGCATGGCTTTGTGCCAAGAACCAAAAACTCCTGCAGTTCTTTTTATGATAGCATATACAGACTTGATTTATTCTAGGGGGATGACAATTCAGCCCACACTTTTTGACAGAAAGTAAAATACTCAGATATTTGCATTGATGTCTGCCAGGAACAAAAGTGAGTTTTAGGCAGACTTTTCCTTACCTCTTCTGAGGAAACATCAAAGTGTTGCTGCCAGCAAAGTACAGCTCAGGGAATTGGGACTTTGCTTGGCCCACACAGAACAAGCACTAAAGCTACTGAAACCAAATATTTGGTTTCCTCCAACAGCCAAAGGAAGTTGAGACCCTTCAAAGGAAGCGTTGGTCTCAGATGCATCTTCAGCACTGTCTGAAAATTCAAAATTGCTCAAGACCAACAGTTGCCAAGCATTCAGTTTGATATGCTGAAGAACTTTTTTATCATCTGTGACTAACTTCTGAAAACCCATGACTGAAACCAAGTTTCTCCTATTTTTTCATTCTTTTCCTGAATATTTTCATTGTTTTCCTACTGTAGCAATGAATACAATGCTAATACTTTCCATTTCCCAAAATCCTGCATCAGAGCCATGCAGTAAATACAGACCTTAATTCACAGTTTTCCTGATGGGCCTCAAGAGCACCAGTTTTTTGTTAGGGGAATTTGATGATCCAGCAGGAAAACCTAACAGTAATTTTGGCTTAATAGCTTCCATAGCTCTAAGGCATCTTGCCACAGTTTATTTCTGCTCACCACAAGTTATTAGCCAAACCCTCTGGCTATTGACCAAATTATCTCATGCTCTTGGGAAACATGGACATTCACTCCCATTTAATCTTTAGGTGGAAATTAATGAACTAATTTCACCAATTGAACACCTGAACCACTGCTTATTCCTTCTGAAGAAGCCAAAATGCAAATATTGAAACTAAATCTGAAATTTTTGAAGTCATGACACAAAGGAGGAAAGCAGAGTTGCTCTACTGGCAAGTTCTTGGATTCTGAAAGCATCCTGAGAGCTGAAATAGCACAGTACATGAGAAAGACCAAACCAGCAAGCTTCAAAAAGAAAAGTAAACTGAAACTTCAGGCCTTAATCTGCTGCCTTTCAGCCATGCAGATAGCATTCACTACAAATAACTACTTCATTACATTGGCTGTATTTCATTTCAGAGCAAAAAAGGCCCCTCAAACTTACCACAGCAATTCATACTCCAAAGGAGCCACAGAAGTGGAAGTCAGTATTTGAAAAATAGTATTTCACAACTTAACCAGAGAGTTATCTAGGATGCATAGTCTGCAATCCAGTTATTTTGACAAATGTGGAAAGGTTTTCTGTCCCCTTGAGACAGGAAATATCTCCTCCTATTTTACTCTTTGGCCTTTTGATTTACATATAGAACCAACAAAATACTAAGTGGTAGAACCTCCAGCACAACACTGGAGGGAGAAAGCTACCAAAATACATTCTGCATCCTGACAGATATCACAGACTGGCTTTCGGGTCACTTAATGCTATTACAGAGTGTTTCAGAAATGCATATAACATTGAACCTTGCCATCCTTTTTTGCTACCACAGGATATAGCACTCTGGTGTATTTATACATATGAATTGTGCCCAGGATAGACAGCAAGCAACTGACAGTCAAAGGGGATACCATACATACCTGGGTTCACTGTGTACTTTTACAGAAGTTTGACATAAACCACCTTAAAAATGTCACTGCTTTTCCTACGTGTCTTGACTTAATCTATATGAACATATTATACCAGTGTTCTCCTTACCAAAAGCTATTCCATTTACCTGAAGTCACACCTCATCCAATTTCATTCTCACCCTTCCTGGGAAACAAGATTTCCTCCCTCAGGCTTCACACATAGCAGCCATAGGCCAACTTTGCAACAGTCACCAGCACAGCATCAAAGGAGATAAGTGTCTGTTGAAATATTTATAAACTTGAATTCCTTGCCACTACACAAACCCAATCTTTAAGAAACTTCATCCTTATATGTGAGTTAGATAAACACCTATTTGAAGGAAAACTTCTGTGAAGCAGAATAAGGAAAGTAAATGATTCAGGCCCAAGTCACTCACTCGAAGGTGTTACAGAGGCCATCAAAAGGACACAGGTGGGACGATACCAGCAAACTCCCTGTCTCGATGGAAACTTCAACAGGCTGATGACTGATCCATCTGGAGGCCTGAATGTTCTAGGACCTCTAAAACAAGGGCATCCCTGCAGAGAAAGCAAGGAAGTTGGTACTGACACTGTTGGTACTCTACACAAAATGCACCAGTTCCCAGCAGTGTCATATGCGGACTTTTCAGTAACCCTTAGGTAAATATCTATTTATTAAACTACTGCAGGCAAGGTTTGCACTCAGTGCAGGCAGGAATTAAAGGAGCCTCTGTCAGGACTCACTGGAACTGTTATGAAAGATCTGCTAGCATGAACTAGCATGAAAGATCTGCTCAGGAGACCCTTACAGGCATTCAGCTGGAGGAGTTTCACATCTAGATTTAGTGAGGTGAAGAGTATATAACAGCTAGCATCCTACACAGAGAGCCTGTGTTCATCTTGGCAGAATCCTGCTGGCCCTCACGTCTGTCACTGCAGCTGCATCCCTCCTCACCTGACACTGAGTTCCAGAAGACCACGTACACAGACAGAGTTTGGCTTCCTGTTAGCTCAAGGCTTTGATCACACCCTTTTGCCACAAATCCTCTGCTCAGATGATGAGAATGCGGCACCTGCAAGGAGCCAAGGAGGAGCTTCAGAAGCAACCTTAGTACAGCAGAGCAGCACTCCTGCCAGCTTCTGTTGCCACAACACACGGGATCCTTTGCTGCATCGTGCCAGTTTCACAACCCATTTAATCAAGTAAAAATGGGACTACCAGCATGAATAATTCCTATTTCCAGATATTTTTCTCTTCCCTGTGCTGATTATATCTAGCACAACTTGTACATTCACTTTTCTAGGAGCAAAACAACCTGGGCTAGAACAATTTTAACCTACTGGAATTACTGAAAACTGTGAGATGAAAACCAAGACCATCTGAAACCTACACAGTTAGACTAAAAAATTGCCTGAAGGCATGTACTAGCTTTCACACCCCTATGCTTCTTCTGCCTCCCTCCTTTTGGCAAACTCACAGGCACAGACAGTCACCATTTAACAATTACTCTCACTCAATTTTCTTTGCTGCTAAATAAACATTACTTAAGACAAGACAATTTATGAGCCATTCTACAATTAGAAATCCACTCTGGAAAAGAAATAGCTTGATATTAAAATAACTCAAATTCCCTACTGAGATCATAGCTACCTAACACGGGATGGGAGTCCAGTTTTTAAATGCAGTATTTTGATGAAGGAAACCACAGAGCAGCACACACTAAGATATATGTAAATAGAAATCCAAGTAAGTTTTAGCCATTCCGTTGGTCAAACTAAACTGAGTTCTAGCAAAGCTTCCAGAAATGCCTCAGGCAAATTGAAGTGTGTTTTAAGACAGAGTCATAAATTTAGCATAGGTATCAAAGAAAAGGGTACTCACCTAGTGGCAAGGAGTCACTTCACAGTAAACAGCAACCCCTATTTTTAGCAGTAAATATAGAACGGAATTATGGAATCATCTAGGTTGGAAAAGACCTCTAAGACCATCAAGTACAATCATTCCAGTAGTGTAGAAGTCCTGCAGGCGGGTAAGAGAAATCACCCCCAAAGGTAATCTTGTTACTGATGGCAAAATGGATATCCAGATATTTGTATCAGGCAAAGAAACGTGCTGTTCTCATAATATTTATCAAACAGCATTTAACAAACATAAAATTTAAAAATAGTATGGCCATATAGGTATAGAGGTGCTCCTGTATTTTATGAGAGTAAATGTACAGAAGCCAGGAGAAAGGTGCTGGTGGTAGGAAGAGTTAAAAAAACCCAAAAACAACCAACGAACAACCACCAACAAGGAAATGACCACTCAAATAGCTCCAGATGAAAAATTTGGGTGAGTGATATCACTGGAGCCTTGTCCTACAAAGTCTGTCAATACTGGTCTTAAAGATGCCTTCTCATTTGGAGCTGCTGTCATTTTAGACCTTTCCACAGCAGGGACTCAAGACAAAAATCAAAGAACCAGTTAAGGAAAGAGGGACTCCATATGCTTAAGGAAGGTGATCAGAGGTAAAAAAATCAGTTTAAGAGGTAGTAAAATGCAATCCTCAGCTCAGGAGAATAATTTGTTTGGGGACACCATTCCTTGAGGCTCCTCTTGAACCCTCTGAGTCCTCTTGTAGGAGAATTTGCAGATAATGCTTTCCCCACTCACAAAAGCTTTGTTTTAGAGGCATTTCATTGAGGCAACACAGACAGCAGGGGTAGGCTTACCGTAACATTTTACACGAACAACTGTGTTTGAAGCCCAGTTTCAATGTTTCTGCCCTTTAAAAGCCAACATAGAGATTTTCTAGTTGCCTAAATAACAAAAGCAAAATATTCCTCCAGGGAGAAGGGAAAACATAAGGAATAGTTATTATCTAGAGAATTGTTTACACTCCAGTATTTGCGCTACAAAGGTTGATGAAGTGATGTGAATAAAAGTGGTAAAGGGAATTAATTTTCAGCCATGGACTGCATTAGAGCTTAGGGCAGTCCCTCTCCTCTGTCAAGTGAGAATGGAGATTGGAGAAGATATGGTGCAGAAGCCTTGAAAACAACTACTTTTGATCTATGCTGTCATTCAATGTGATTTATTTGCTGAGACACACAGTAAGTGCAAGACTTCAAGTCAAGCACAGGTGATACACACACACACACACACACAGCCTTTTACAAGTTTAATTTCTCAGTCCTTAAAATACTTCTAGCTGCTCTGCTAGAACATCACCAGGTTTCCAGAATAGAGCTACTATTACAGAGCAAAGGGGAATCTTTTCTTCATTAAGAAGAGTTCATACAATATAAATCACTCTAGCATAATTTAAGAATCCCACAAATAATTCAAAATAACTTTTCACATAGTAAGCCTTAAGTAGATTGCTTCAGTGCTTCTGCCACAGCTCTGCTTTAGGCACTCTTCTGCTCAATCCTGAACAGTTTTGTTTTCTGATGTATAATACACCTCAACAGAGCAACTAATAATACAACTTAATAGAGCAGAAGGTGTAATTAACACTCTCAAAAGTTAACAGAAGGGGCAAGAGTGTTTCAAGGGGCAAGAATCTAGTTAAATGCATTTCCCACAGGCAGACAATCCAAATTATTATCTCCTTAAAATCACATCACATTCACATGACTTCTGTCATATGAACAGATTCTGACATATGAACATATTCCTGTGTGTCATACATAGGAAATAAAATTTAAATAAATACTGTAAGGCCCATGTAGGAAATTTTACAGACAGACATCACAACGGAGTAGGAGGAATACCTTACTGGAGGAAGTTAGGAAGGCCTGTTCTCCACACTGAAGAGCCTCCAGTCCAGCTGATTGTTAAGGAGGAAAAAGAAACCAACAAACAAAAGCCCAGATGTTAACATGTAGCTGCTTTACTGAAGGATCCAGCTCCTACAGGGAGTGCCCAGTGTAACATTGCACAGCAGAATCTCTCCAAGCTGAACTCGGGCAACCCCTGAGGAGAAGGCATGTCAGCTCCTCTTTTCAGTTAATCCTTGGCTTTCTTCCAAAGACCTCTCCAGAAAGGATAATTAATGCTAATTACAGGGTTTGGGGTTTTTTAAATGAAGTACACAAACCTCCATCTCTATAAAACTGGGCCCTATTAGATGCTGAAATAAAGAAATTAAAGACTTCAAAGGAATTTTTTTTTACTAATTCTCTGAGCCATTCAGTGCATCTTGCATCAAAAATAAGTTGTATTAAAATTAAATTGCTGTTAAAGCAGCAGTGGTCTCTTGCTTGCGAGCCAGTCTACAGCTCTGAACTTCTATCAGGGTTCTTAAAGACAGTCAGGAGAAAAAAATGCAGGAGAAATACATTTTTTACTTTAAAAAAATAATATAAAATGCATTTTTTGATTTCCTGTTGAATTGCTCTAAACCAGTGATTAAAACAACATAAACATATGAATGTTCTGTCTTTAAAAAGTCAAAGTCTCCAAATAGAATCAATTGTTGACTTTTGTTTGTACACTATTCACAAATATGGCATTGTATTTACTTATTCTAATCCTATACCACACCTTCATTTTTTTTTCTTTTTATTTACACAACAATCATAAACATTTCATCTCATTCTCCCTTTCTTCCTCTCTGACAAATGCCTCATACATAAAGCTTTCCTTTGCACTGTGCAACACTTCTGGCATCAACAATGGTATCCTGGGGCTGCCCAAGGCTAGGATTTGGTACATCCTGGCCTTATTTCCAGAGTTCCTTCAGGTAGCAGTGGTGGATAATTGAGTATTGCAGTTCCTGCTATTACATCTTATTTGAACTGTTGTAGCTTCTGGATACCAGAGTCAGGTGGAAGCTTCGTATTGTGACAGACACTTAAGGGCACATGATGAAAAGATATTCCTTGCTCAAAATATCTACAATCCAGGCAAGACTGTGGATGGGAGAAGGAGTTGCATGTAAGGAAGTCAGAATCCACAACAGAGCTGTCTTCATTCAAAGAGATGAGAGAAGTACAATATGTAATACTGCAAAGAGTTGGAAAAGTCAAGGAGCAAAAGTCAATTCCAACAATTTCTGCCACTTTATACAATCTTTCAAGTCCACTACAGAAGAGCATGAGTGAGTTCTGCTCTGAATTATTAGCATCCTTTTGTTTCAATTTCTTGTCCTGAAAATGCTGTCCACAGGAAGGTCAAAGCAACAGGGTGGTGGATTTTGCCCACCCAATAGCCCAATTTCCCCTTCAACAGATTTGGGTAACAAAACAACTTGATTGTAAAGCTCAGATCTGTTCTTGCATCCACTGTGCATGAGAAAAATCAGCACCTGATGTCAGTGGAAGCAAACTGAAGCAGTGCCAGGTTAAGCTGTACCAAAAGCAGGACCAGGTACTGTATTGATGAGGGGTTTTTTACTAAACCTTCCTCAAATCCTGTCCAATGTCTTCCAATGCCAAATCCAGCATCTGAGCCCTAAAGAAACATCAGAACTAGATCAAACTAGTCGCCAGGCTGCCCACAGCAGAAGTAGCTTGGGTTCTGAGGTGCATTTCAGATGTGGAGACTTAGATATCCTTTCAAAAATAGCAGCTCTTCTCTCATAAAATGATCCAAAAAAAGACAAAATATTTATTTCCACTTTTTTCCTTCTACCTCATCCATTGCAGATGGCAGCTGAGCAAAGCTGTCTTTTTTTAATAAAATTAACCCAAAAATATATAAACATGGATTTTTGATGACTTCCACCTGAGTGCTCATTTAAAAGTTCATATTATACTTTTTTTCATATAACGTTAATATAAAATGCATTATGCATTTTCCTGACTCACTTCCAAATACTGTGAGAACAAAAAGAAATCCTTTCCATCATTCAAACAGCAGAAATGTACCACATGACACTGTTTCAGAGGTTTAAAAAAGCCTTTTCGCTTCAGCTGATTGCTATTCATTTCTGAAGGGCCTACTCTTGGTAGTCATTGTTATTTTATCTTTGAGGAAACCTTGTAAATGAGACTATAATGCAATATTACTAATTTCATAGATTGCAAAGGTGTTCAGGGTGAAAAGCAAACAACTTATTCCATTCTTAATATAGACTTTATCTTTCTCCTTCTCATAAGGTCTTGAATATCCCTAAATATCTACATATACTCCCAGTTTCCCATCCCAGCTGTTTGCACTTACACCAAGTGAAGCTGATGCACATGGAAAGTCTGACCACTGTTTATGGCAAACATTTTTGCATCATTATGTGACATGAGGGACAAAGGCAAACACTGAAAAATTACTGCTTCTCCCCACCACATCTCTGTGTGCTTCCACAGCCTCTTGACTGTCTCCTGTGCTTCCCTGTGAGTGAGATCAGCTCCTCTTTCTAACCCTGGCAACCACCTGGTCTCCTTCATCTTGAGTAAGCTTAGACCTCCTTGAGCTGCCTTTCTTTTTTACTTTTTCCTGCCAGAGTTTACATAAATTGCAGATACAGCAAGGGTAAGATTTATACCTTTCCTTTTAAGAAAATTTGTTGCTTTTCACATTTTTCTACTCACTGCTCAAGAGGCCAGCCTAATCCTGCTTTCCATCTTGGTTCTCCAAAAGCAGCACAACTAAGATAATCTACTGACATTTTAGTGTATTCTTCTGCATGACACTCACCACCATTTACAACCCATACAGTTTCTTTTCTGTTCCCCACATGGCACACTTGACCAAATCATTTCCACAACATTAGGAAACATTTTTATTATGTACCTAGTCCTTTCAAATTAATCTTTACTCCTGTCCAACGGTTTACTAATATTTTAAAATGTTGTTTCTTCTCTTTATTAATATCCACTTTAGGAAGTGAGTCCATGAACTTAGATAACTTTATTACTCCCCAGGATGATTAATGAGGTGATCTTAAATATCAATAGCACAACATTAGCATTTGGGAAAACCATTTATATTACACAGCAAGAAAGCGATTTGTAACTTCCACATAAAACAGCTCCAGAATGGAGATGTTTCCTCCAGTTAAGTCTTTGTTTATCTTAACAATGACAAAAGCAGACCTTTTTACTTTGGGTTTCATGCTGTAGGTCTCCAACATGAAGTGGTTTACATCCACTGGTTTCAGCACATAAACACAGAATATTATCTTGTAAAGTGAAGATGCAGCTCTGTGGAACTCCTCTATTTATAAATTAAGCTTGTAAATGAAGAAACTTTCCTAAAAGAGATCAGGAAAGTTCCTTTTCTAAGCATAGTTTGGTATCATACCAGTCAAAGCTGGAATGTTAACGGGTTGCATATAAAGCTTAAGACAAGCTGATTACAACCAAGTCTGCTTTTGACAGCTACCATCCTGGCACTGATGACACATTGTATTCTGCCATCAGGTTTCTCCCTCTAGCAATTTGTATTTCTACTAAACACATAAGCAAATTTCTTCATATAAAGAGGGAGTCAAGCTATAGCTTCACCTGTCCAAAACACTAAAAGAATAAAGCTAGCAGAAATGAAAAGCCAGGGTAAGAGGATTTTATGGCTTCACCTGTCTGTTTGTTTTGCAGCTGCTGTTCTTGTGTCCTTCCAGGGCAAGCTATGGTCAGAAATAGAAAATTACATACCACAAAGAATGTCTTATCAGAAATCCAAGCTATGCTGAAAGTAGCAAGTGTCAAAACCACAGCAAGAGCCTTTCTTGTGAGATGTCTCAGCTTAAACACCTTGAGCAGTTCAGATAATGTTTACCAAAGCCTGTGGATATGATTTTCCAAGCCTCTCTAACTGTCTACTCTCAAACATGTGGATTAGACTAGCTGGTTCAGCAGCCATTTTCCATCCTTTCTGCTGGGAGCTGACAGCTACATGGACATTGAGCTTTCACAAAAGCAATCCTCAGATTCCCAGGAGCACCAAGCCTCCTAAGTGAGGCTGGCACTCAGACCAGCCTCACCTTGCTACTTGCCCAAGGAGGTTGGGGAGGGCAGCATGAGGAGGCTGTATGTGAGCAAATGAAAGCCAGCAAGAGCACTAGGGAGCAGACAGACAGACAGACACATGCAGGAGTGCAGTTAGCCCAGACACTGCTGAGCTGCTGGCAAAGCTACCCTGACATCCCCCATTCTTGTGGCACTGCCAACCACCTGTGTATGACAAGGGCCAACCCAGACCTTCTATCACATCACAAAAAAGATATGATGGTAGAGACTATTCAATATGCACCAGGATAAAAATATTGCAAACTGATGAGCTCCTCAGCACTCATTGTCTCTTTCCCATGCATAGCTACAGTATTTGCATGCCTTCTCTTACCCCCTCCTGCAGCAAAATCCCAGCAATCACAGAAAATAAATACAAGCTATACACACTGGTCATTGGTATCTAGACCATATCTTGGATTAAAAAATTCCTTCCTAAAACACTCACATCTATTTCACCAATACCAACAGCAATTTTCAAATTTGAAATGTTAAGAAAGACTGCACAAGTTCACCAGAGGAACAGATGAGAGGTGCACTGAATAGAATTTTAGTGCTGCTCATTGTCCTAATTGCAGTGAATAATACTTTGGCAGAAAGACCAGAGTCCTGATTGTTCCAGGAACTTCCAACAATCAACAGACTATTACCTCACTTATTTACCCCAGAGACCTGATCTTCCAGTCACATGAAGCACGTAGCACGGGCTTTAAACACATGAACAGTCTAATTGACTTGTTTGGCACAACGAGGTGCTGAGGAATGAACCTGAGACTGAAGCACAGGTTCTCCTGCTAAAGGCTTTCCTGGTGTTCTGCATACTGAAATCACTCCAGCCTCCATTTCTTTTCCCCTCTAAAACACCTCTGATATACTCCCTGATGTCCTGCCACCAACCCACCACACTGGCATGATTTGATCTGGAAATTCAGATGGCTTACTTGCACAAGAGCCCAGTGGGGTACCCCAGTCACTTGGGAATAGCTGGAGAGGATTGAAAGGTTTGGCTTTGTTTGCAGTAATTACAAAGGTGATAGCTACATTAAAGCAGACTCATGAAGTTCAACGCACCCCTTTCTCTTGCACTGAGAACATATATCCAAATGCAAGACTTGCAAAAGGGTAGAAAATTTTAAAATTCCAGGTCCCCCCAAATAAACTTCCTTTGATTTGTGGGTTGTCTAGGGCAGTGAAAGCTAACAAGGAATAAACCTAGAACTGGAAATCAAATAATCCTATTTAATTTTATGGTTGTTGACACAACTTGTTACATGTGTTTCCTACCAGAATAAATGAAATCATAGTCATCTGATTTCCAAATTACCATATCTATTGTTTCAGAAATACAGGGTGTAAATAATTGCAGTGCAATCGCCTATGTCTGGACCTCTCTCATCCGGAACCGTTATCAGGATTAGCATAAATTACGGTGCCATCTAATAATGAAATCACTGAACACTGATTGTGCCAGCTATTTAAACCTGTAATTATTGCTCATTAGAAACGTGGTTCACATCATTTGCCCCTTGCAGGCCCAAAGTTTTTGTCTAAAGGCTTCTGCAAAGGATTCTACAGAGAAGACTGTGGAGAAATTTGAAACAATAGGCACGAATTTCAGCTGCAAAGACCGTCTATCAAAAGAAACATGTTGTGGGCACCATTCATCCAACCTGAAAGACATTTGTATCTGTTACTGCAGAGTAAAGTTGCAGCAGGCAAGAAAGGAATGCTCTGGTATCATTCAAATAGGATGAAGAATACGTGATTTTCTGCTTAAGTGGGCAGTGATTAGCTCACAGTGTTTGTTATCATAGTACACAATTAGCATAACAGACTCTAAATGAAATAAGCTCCTGACCTAGCCAGAGGGAAGACTTTTTGGCAGCTCTTCTCATGGCTAGGTAGGGATTGACAGCTACCTGGGACACCACACCAAAGGCAGCTTAGGACAGATGCCAGAACTAAAGCAAAAATGACTGTAACTCTTGCATGCTCCTCTGTAAAGGGTTTGCAGAAGAGAGCTGATTAAGACTTGTCAGTTGCCCTTCTGGATCAAGCTGTTTACAAAATGAAACGTTTAAGAAGAGGCTTACATAAGTGCTCTTCAATCCCAATAGATATTTTAAATCCATTTTCCTTGACAGAGTGAAACCAATTTAGTTTTTGCCATCCTCTTTGCACTGCACATGCAAAAATTTTAACAGAAGATAAAATAATAATTTTTGACACTTTCAGAAGCAAAAGGGTATAAAAGCAAGAGAGGACAGACAAGTATATATCATTTTGAAAGACACATCTGAGTGCAAAGATCTCATCTGACAGTGAGCCTATTCATCTTCCCTGAGGACTCCCTCCAACAGCTGATTCAAGCCACAGTTTAAAGTTCCATTCCTGTGGTGAGTGGGTTCAGTAGACACACAAACACACATGTGTACCTTCAGCTGCCAAGGTACACATCCCCTGCAGACTGCAGACCCTCACAGCAACTGGAGGCACACCTGTGAAGGCTTGAGCACTCTTGAAAGTTTAGCTCGTGTAAATGCTTCACAAAATTGTAGGAGCCCACCTCCATTTCAGCCAGGATGCAGAAGGCTCAGACTCTGTCCATTCTCTGAACAGAAGGCCCTTATTTTACTTACCACAGGCTCTGCAACAGGGAGAGCCTCCAGCCTTCTGATAATTGAGTGATTCTGCCCAGCTTCCAGCCATTTGCACCAATATATTGCCATGATGCAAGGCCAACAAACCTAATCATTGTGTGGGGCATTTAACTAATTGGTTCTGAACCCTTAAACTTCCTACCATCACCTGGCAGGTATTACAAGCCTTACCAGAGGTTGTAATTTGATATATGCAGAATATAGGAGAAACTCTACCCTTCCTGACATGATGTGCATGATATGCAGCTGTTCTTTTTAGCATTCAACAACTAACAGCTTCAAAAAGAAAATAAAATGTTTTCTTGAATGTGTGGGACACAATATGTTCAAAAAGTAAGCCACAACTGTTGTGTTGACAGGTGTTTGCAAATAGAATTAAATATTCCAGGCAAAGACAATCTAAGGGTGTTGTACCAATATGGTACTATCTGCAGGTATTTACCCTCAGATAAAACTTTGCATTACCTGAACATTGCCTTACTTACACCTGTAGTCTGTGATGTTACTACTGCAAATATTTGAAATTCAATGTCTGATGGAAATAATAAGTGGACTTGGCTTAAAAAAATTATTAGGCAGTTCTGTTGTACTGCTATTAGCTCTAGTTTTCTTCTCTAGTAAATATCCTCACAGAACTGTTAGTGAACAGCCCCTCCTCCAAAAAAAAGAGCCATTCTTGGCTGTTCTAATCTGTATCTGTGAATGATGTAGAGCCCAAGTGCATTTTCTTTTTTATTACCAAATACTCTTCTCCAGTAATTTGCTGGGCACTAAGCCAGATTCTGTTATTTGGTCTTTCTCTATAACTTTTTTGCTTCATGAGGAAAATAAGCCCCTTTCTCTTTCCTAGGGTATATTTCCGAAAATAAGGCTTTTGCAGGTTTATTATTTATGTTTCTGGGGAGAAAAACCTCCAGGAGTTTTTTATTTTTTTAATTGTTTATTAAAATAGTTTTAATTGTTTATTAAAATAACAGAAGCACTTTGATAATTTGTCAGTGTTGGTAACCTTCAACCTAGACTATGTGGACAGCACTGGTTTCTACTGCACAGGATGAAGGATACACCAAATGGAGACAAAATATCCATCTTAGAACTGTTAAACTTCATTAAAACTATTGAAATTTTTAAATTATTTGTACTTTATAAAATAAATTGGTATTCTTTAACACCAAAGAGGATAAACTGCAATTCTATTCAAATTATTGTTCTGCTTTTTCTTTTTGACAGTAGAAACCAGGAATTTTCTTTCCATTTGACTGTATTATATTTGGTGCATTTATTCTGTTTTCTTCAAATAGAAGTGGTGATGTGTGGTGACAAGAAAACAGACCTCATATTACCATATATTTATACTCTGTTGAAGGAATGATGGTACATTAATAGGTTTATTAAAAAGACTGCTGTCCTTTAGGAACATGAAAGAAAGGACAAGACATCAACCAGTTTCACAACTATCAATCCACTACCTATTTGTTTACCCAATTTAACATATTGAAAACTAATCAAAGAGGAGAGATTGGGGAAAGAGGACAGTTTAAAATAGCAGCAGTTAGCAAATACATCATTGGAGAGATTTGCACATCCTGGACAAGATACCAGGGCTCTGAAGTGGATTCACCATTTAAATATGGATTAATTGCCTTGGTCATATTTCATTGCAAGGTCATGTTAAAGCTTTGATTAAGAATTATCTTGACATACCTCTGACCAAGGGAGAAAAAGGAGCACTGCTATTGCTGCTGCTACAAGAGCAAACAACAATCAGTCATTCAAAGGAACTGTGTTAATGATACCAAACATGTGCTTTGTACTATTTTGTGTATTTTATACCTGCTTTCATCTCCTTACTTTCTCATACAAGATAATTGCTAAAGAAAACTTTAAAGCAAAAGTAGGTAAAAATGTCCTGATATCCCAGTCATACAATGATACACAAAATTAAGGATACCAGGAAACACTACTTTATTATAAATATGAAGGGAAAACCAGATAAGTCTTAAAACACCTGAGATACCAGACCTTAAATGAATCTTCTCCCTAAACTTCTCAATGGCCTGAAATAGCAGAAAGAGCCTCAGAAGAGGTAGAATAGGGAGTCAAGTTCCTCTGTAGTCAGCAGTACGCACTGAACACAGTTTAGCATAGGTAAGATAAAAATGCTATTATCACATTTAATAAGTGAGAGCATATAGGGTTTGTTGAGAGATGTATAAATATTTGCCCATTACGATGTGCGTGTGTTCCCAGGCAGGTACATTTAAATATGATATAATGTCCTGGTATAAAGAAAATGGGGAATTGAAATCTTAGTGTAGTTATGTCTCCATAAAAGCCTGCCTAATAGCTCCAGGTCAGGGAGCCCTCAGCAATAGATGGCCTAGCTCCAAGCTGTAAGCAAAGCAATATGGTTCTAGCCTAAAAAACCCACAAAAAATTACACCATGAAAATTGGCTTTATAAATAAAGGAAATGATAGCCTGGATGCTTAGAAGTCATTTCTCTCCACATAAGAGGGTAAGATCTTTCTGGTATTTCTACATGTAAATTCTGAGTCTTAACCTCTCTGGGAGAGATAAATGTGATATCAGACTCTAGAGCATTACATATTCTCTCTGTCTCTGTCCCTTTCTCTCTGTATATATTAATTTTATAGATCTTTTTATTGTCTCAACTATACTGGTTGCGTGAGAAGCAGAACAATAGGCCAAGTACTTCCATTTCACACATGCCACCTCCATAATTCAACAAAGAATAGTAAAGAAGATCTATAAACTTGTTATAAATCACTGTCCTAAACTAAATTAACCATTGAAATAGATTACCATAAAAATAATGTCTTAAAAATATTCTTCACCTTTCTAGCCCGTGTGTGTGTGTGTGTGTGTGTGTGTGCGTGTGTGCACTCGGGCCGCTATCCCAGCACCAGGGACAGTGGTCGTGCTGACCCTGTGCCAAGATGCCTTCCACAGCCCTGGAGGAGACAGCAGGCAGCCTGTGAGGTTGGGCTTTAATATCCCTGTGTCTGGGAAAGTAACCCATAAACAGATCCCTAACTACATCAGTCACCTTTAGTAGTACTGAGTCAGCTCTGCTTTCTTATTAGCACTGAAGCTCTGGTCTTTGCAGCTGTATTTCTGAGGCACTTTTGGAAAAAAGATAAAACCAATCAAGTCGCAGGCTAAAGGATATGGCAATTTATGCAATACAATCTTTTCCAAGTCTGGGTCCTGCTCTGCTGTCTCTACACACCCACCCCCCAGTATTTGACCTTTATATACATTAACCTGCATGAGAAAGGCATGTGTAAATACATGGAGAGCATATAGAGACAACTGGATGAAATTCATTTCTGGACTGATAAGGCACTGTTTCAAGAGCTAGTAGGAGTTCTTCTGATGAGCAGACACTCACTCTATAAAGAGACATTAGAACAGCAGAGCCCAAGGTGGTGCTTTCCTTACCCCCCTCCAGCAGTGTTTTCTCCTGAGCTCACACATTGCTATCATTTAGTTCACAGTCATCACATGGGAGCACACCTGTATTTCTCAGTTGTTGTCTAATGTTAGCCATCAAAATGGCTTTTTAAAATCTGGAAGTGCCAGATCTTCCAGGCACAACAACAACAATCCCTGAGAACCAGTGGCAGCACGGCAAGAGTAACTCAGCCCCTATACTGGCTTCCCTCTACAGCCTGCCATTCCTGATTGACTTTCTCAATCTGTATTTTGACAAGATGATTCTCTCAACAAAACTGAACTGTGAAATCTTCCAGAAAGGCAATTCAGCTGCTTGAAATGGTAGAATTGTGCAGCAGCCACCTGGCACAACCAGGGTCTCATCAGCACCGGGAAGCATTGCCTTTTGTAAAAAATGGGAATGGAGCACAAAGAATAACAATGCCCAGCCAATAAAATGGGTTAAAATCCTAGAAAACTGCTCTCTTTCCTGCTAGTGAGATGGAGAAAACAATGTGGAGAGCAACAACCACCTCATGAATAAGAAAGAGAAAGCCTGGGGAAAACATGTAAGGTCTGAACTGAAGGAGAGGGAGTTGTGATACGTGACAGAACTGAAAACAGCTGTTTGGGAGGTATCAGTCATTATCTCAGCTCACTTTAAAGGGCTGGTCAACACTTCAGGAAGAGCCTGTGAGGTATTTCCTAACTGGGGATTTTAGAACTGGACAGGAAATATGGATCACACGGAGGAAATGGATTTATTTCTTTCTGCTCACTGGGTTCACATGTCTCTATTTTGTTCTGATATAGGACATAGTGTTGCTGTAAAGAGTCAAGCAGATCACTGTCAACTAAAGTTCCCTTCATTTGAAATGAGCTCTATCTCAAAGGAGCAAAGAACAGTCTGTCATTACTGGGGCTAGGGCTGAGAGAGTAGGTGCTGAACTAGGATAGAAGTAAATTAAAGCAGCCATACAGAATTGTAACATGAATTTTCTAGTGTAACTGGCACAGAAGTTAATCCAAACTGTGCAGCAATTCCCTTTTTCATACACTGTGGGAAGCAATGGGGTTCAAAGCACCATTGCCCCTGAAGGGGAAGGACTGTACATTTTGTTTTTAAATGCCTCAGTCTGGCAGATGAGATAAACTCATCCTTCAAGATAGAAGAGTCTTCATGCCATTCCAAATAATCATTGTTAGAAATACACTGAACTGCTGGGCCAGTTAATAACAACATCACATTTTATTTATATGGTTCCCATCTGCTAAAGCCTTCTAGGCAGCTCACAATGGGTTTGATTTTTGGCCAGAATTTAGCATAGCTTCTGTTTATATGGATGCAAATAACAGCAGTTGGATGGCTGTGTGCATAAACAGGTCTGACTACTAATCTTTGTGGCCACGATGCAGGGTTTTATTCCTTCACGCAACAACAAAACATCCATCTGAAAAATCCCTTTGACAAAGAATACAAAGTGTGAAAAAGAACTAAGCTTTTCTGAGTTTGAATGGTTTCAAAGAATCCAGCACTGGCCTTGGCAGCCCCATGAAAGGGTCATCCCCATGAAAGGGGCATCACCACTGTGCCTACTGCTTAGCGAGGACCCTGGACTTCACACTCCCCAGGACAGGGTGCAGCCCTGCAAAGAAGAAAGCACTGGATGCTCATTTCCTCCTCCCATCACCTCCTCTCTCACTCACCATTCTCTTCTGTACTGTCAGCCAGCCTTTCTCACCCAACTCTGCAGGCATCTCTTTGCCAATGTCCTTCCCCTCTAACTTGCCTCCTTTCTGAGCTTTGTTTCAGCTTCTTTCATGCTCCTCACAGCCTCTTTTCTGACTCAGGGTACTGACTTCTCCAATGGTACTGACTTCTCTTCCTACACCACCAGTGCTGCCAGTGCCACGTGCACTGATCTCCATGCCCTTGCTTGGCACTGCCTCCCACGTGTCCCAACATGTTTCAGCAGTGGATGACTGGCTCCTCTCTTAGGTGTCTGAGTAGGACAGACATTTCATCTTTTTGCCTTTCATGCTGAAAAAAACGGAAATATAAATACCCTGTCGAGTTCAGTGCTTATTGTCTGGAGTGCTTCTATCAACTTGATGGCAGTGAGTGCAGTGCCTGGCAGTGCTCACTGAGCTGGCCCTTGGATAATGGGGATATTTATAGTATATGCATTGCTTATGTACCCAGGGCTGCCAAAGTAGTAAACAAACAAATGCTCTCCATAAAACAATGAGAAAGTAGGATCATAATCTTTGATCGATGAATGAGGATGACAGCTTTAAAAAGGCTTCCTCGCTCTTTTATGCAGATTGCTTTTCCAACTTCCTGAATCTCAGCCAGCATGAGGAGGCTGAAAGTCTGGAAATGGATTGGGAAAAGCAACTCCATGCTCTGCAATCCACCCACTGTTGGAGAAGGATGTGAATGTGTGTCTAGCACTGACCCTACAGGGCAAGAGATGCAAGAGGACAGTCTGTCCAAGTGCCAAGAGGGACAGCCCAGAGCCACACTGCAAGATATGCACCAAGTAAGCTTCACCTGCAGGAGCAGGATATGGACAGGATGTAGCAAAAAAACTTGTCAGACCCTTTGAGACAGATCTGCTGCTCAGATGGGTGGAGACCTCAGTGGGTGTAAGAATGATCTTCTACAGAAGCTGTTCTGAAGAGTGTTTCATTGAGGTTTGCAAACTGAATCTACTCCTGGAGGACAAGTATAGGCATGGTTCATCCAACAGGTGCCCCAACAGGATTACAGAGACTTGTTAAAACTAAGATCCATATATTGCTCTGTATCTAAGCTTTAAATCAGTGTCAAATCTGCCTGCAAACTCTAAATCTGCATTTGCATTTCCTTCCATATACCCACATTAAAATGAAGATATGCTCAGTGCAACCTCATTTATGTTTAAATTCATATATAAACTAACCAATCTGTGAGTCTGAGCATGGCTCCATGCACCTTCCTGGAAGTCCAGAGAGATTTAAAATCAGTGATCTTGATCAAGACATTGAGTAACTAATTAAATTCCATTTAGATATTTGTTTAGGCACTACCTCAGTAAATTGCAATACGTGTAGTTTAAAAAACAGCTTAACTAAAAATGTGGGACAGTTGTACCACACTTATCCAAGACAGCTCATGGTGAGTTTGAGCTATTACATGTGAATGGCCTGACTTCCAGATTGGCACGCAGTAATAACTACAAGTTACATCAGTGGGTGTTCCTATGTTTCCTTTGAAAACCCAGCCATTAGAGACATTCACCTTGAAATAATATTAAAAATATTAGGATATAATGTTAGTGTGGATCCAATAAAATAGTATTTTTATGAAAGATCTGTATTATCTGAATAAGAACCATTATTTGTTGATTGAAATACAGAATAAAATTAATGTTGATGACTGAACTAATAACTCTGTATTTAAACAACAAGTTTCAAGCAAAGGCTCCTCAGGCATTATGGAGATGGGAAGCATAAACATGCCATTAGAATTTTAGGTAGGCAGAATGCAATTATCCAAATTGGATTCTGGCCAGAAAAAATGGGCACTACCCCCTCCTATTCTTGTTTTTAAAAAAGCTCCCTGACAAAAGAGACAACAGCTGTTACAAGAGAGGAATCCATCAGTTGCTCACACCACCCACGTACTTGATTTAAACATCCTCAGTTTCTACCACAGACAATCAGCAAAGAGGAAGAAACCGGCCAATCACCTACACACGGAAAGTTGCAAGCTAATATTCTCCTTCCTCTTGGACTTCATGCAGGAAAAATTCAAATTTCTTACTTGAACTTAAACTGCTTTAATTTCTCCTGGAAGATGGGGGTCCGGAGCTGCATTGTGTGGGGTGAATCTGCTGGAAGATATTACCCTGTTGTGCAAGACTTACTGAGAGATGCAGGAGAAAAAAATGGCATTTGTAACACACCTGCTGCTGCATCCTCCCCATTTCTCTTTGCACTCTAAGTCACCAGGATCTGTCCTGATAAATGGGCTTGGCAGATAGAGACAGTAATTAGCTTTGTTCCCACTGGTGATCATGAAGACCAGAGTTCACAGGAATTCTCCCTGTACCAAGACAGGACTGCAGAGTGATCCCCTCTAGAATCTATTCCACAACTTTACTATCCCAAAATGAATATTCTCAAAAGACAAGTCTTCTCACCACAGTTTCTCCTTAAATTACAAGGCATTATGTAGTCTCTCTGGGATTCAAGTATCATCTCAATCCCAGAACAACCTCTAAAGGCCATTTAGGATTCACAAAAGCCCTGTTTCAGTGGGGCACTCAAGCATGACTCCAGATTATCAGAAACTGCAGGTCAGGAAAGCACTTACACCCTGGAAAAAATTGTAGAATTGAGGTACATGTCTAAATCCCCCCTGGATAGAGAGGAGGTTATTCACACTTAAAAATGCTTTACTTTTTGGGGCTCAAGATTCATAGAAGAATTGCAGTGGACCAGCATTGAACCCTGCCAAAAAAAAACCCCAAAATTATCTCTGTCCCTTTCTTCTTGAAATGCCTCCAGAGCTGTTAGCAGACCAAGGCTATTCTAGAACTAAAAAGGGAAATTTATTCAACAAGCACTATAGCAGGTGGCAGCTGCTAAACAATCTGCCACCAATCAGCAGTTTATGAAAGAGAGTAAAGAATCCAATAATAACTCACAGTTGGGGAGGGAGACACCAAGCCTGCAGTTACTGAAGGAAGCTCATAACTACACAGAGTCAACTCTTCAGCAAAATTATTTCTCCTAAAATCTGCTTAATTGCTGAAGTTGGCACTCCCCAGCTCCTGCAGTCAGGACATCCACAGCTGACCGACCACAAGGTAAGCTGTAGGTTAGAGCTGGGAGGCTTCTTAGGAGGGCCAAGTTGGTAAAAATTGAGGCTGGTGGGTAACCCAAATAATTTTATCTCTGTTCTTTTGACCATTTCCTTCTCCTGGAAAAAGTTTATCCTTATGCAAGAACTCTGGATTTTTAGGACATGCAGCCCTTTCCAAGACGTAAGTATGCAGATCAGACAATGGCACAATTTTCCGCAGTACCTCCATGGTGCCAGTCTGGTGAGGTGGAGCCCAGGCTGAACAAAGCATGAGGAAGATGGTGAAGGTGGTGTGCCAGGGCGCCTGAGCCATCTGCAGGTTCCTGTACCACTCCTTCTCCAGTGAACTGAGTTTGCTGTGGTTACTTAGAACTCAAAATCCTGCAGGTAAGAAATTAAGCAAAATAGATCTGAGTTCAGCTTCTGAGGACTAAGACAACTCCATCCAGCCGCAGAGTAAATCTATTTTTTTTTTCAGTTATATTACAGCACCATCTACAGGCCTTTCCTGATGGAAACCTTGCCTCAGACAGGTTGTTTCACTATATGTGTATAAATATTTTGTGGCTGCAGCAGCATGTCTAGTGCAGTGACAGACTGCACAGTCCAGCTTAGTGTAAATGGGGCAAAATGCCTGGGCTAAAATAGAAAAAAGTTAGGTAACAGATGACAGACAGGTTTGCTTCTTCACAAGAAGTAGCAATTAGTGAGTGGCCTTGGATTTCAATAGCTTGACTCTAAAGCGCAATGTAGGGTCCATCAATTCATTCTTACTTTAAACATTCAACTAAAATTGTCTTTTAGTTACACAGTTCTGTTTAGAACAGTTGAACCAGAACTGCAAGACAGAAAAGTAAAAATGCAGAACTCAGATTTCAGCTAAAAATGGAACAATATATTTTTTTCTGCTATTGTATAGGATGAAAATACTACTGTCCATGTAAGACCACATATAAGTAAGAAAAGTTGATCCACCAGGATCCATGATTCTGATCTTAGCTGTTTGACACAGATAGAACTCTCTACAAGACATCTGGCTCATCTCTTTCTGGAGACTATTATTTGCTAAATTACATGACAGAACAAAAGAAACTTAATTTCTACTATGCATTTATAAGATCCTGGGATAAGCACTGGTTCAATGTGAAGGGGGGTGTGATGAAGCAAACCTACAGAACAGCAATTATTTGTAATAAAATAGTATCTCTTCATGCAAAATTTATCTGTCATAAGAAAGTGTTTCTGTCTTCATCTGAAGAATAAAACCACAAGCACAATGTAGATTGGTCATTTCTGGCACCAAACACAGTCGCTTGAAATCCACAAGAAAGATCAAAAAAGTAAGATCTAAATGGGAATCAAAAGCTCCAAAAACTGGGGAAGAAAAAAAAAAAGCCTTGGAAAACTTTACCTTCCTCCTGATGTTTTTTGGCTCTTGGGAGGGGAAATGGTATTTCAAGATGTTCTCTGCAGCTAGGAAAGAAATGGGTTTTTCTTTTTTGATAGAAACTTAAGATTCAAAAAAAATCACATGTAGAGAAAACCTGAAGCTTTAGGACAGAACATTAACTATCACAAGGCTCGTGATAATATCACAAGTGCTGGCAGCACTTTGTGAATCAGCACACAAAGCCTACTGGAAATTTTCAGTTTTTGAATCTCTGCCATGAAAATAATTTAGCTCTAATATCTATGTCATGTGGGGACCACATGCATAAATGCCTTTTAAATGACATTCTCCCTCTCATTCCAAAATGGAGAAAAGGTAAATGGTCAGGGGGATATGCACACGTCACTGTTACCACCTGTGCAAGGATTTTGTTTTCTAAAATGTAGTTGTCTTGAATAGTACACATCTTATGGAATTAAAGTCATAAAGTTGCTGTCTTCTTGACGTGTAACAGCACAGAGTGCACACCAACCGCTTTGGATTAATTGCACGTATAAAAACAGATTTCTTTTTTAAAAGCTTGCACACAGAGAAGAATCATTAATTTCACTTGAACTGATTCCCAAACAGGATACAGAGCTCTAACAGCCCTTTGGGTTGTGCCAATTGTTTTGTGCAGGTGTTTAATCCAAGTGCTGAAGCGCACGTAGGGAACAGTCGTTCTGCAAGCACCGGCTGGAGTGGGAGCTGCATGCTGGTGTCACATAACTGCAAGGGGTTGATTCCTTAAAATCAGCAGAAACCTCGGGAAGCTGCTAATTCTTGTAAACAAGAGCCTGGCTTTTATGGAGCAAAATGGAGCAGAAAACACTGAAGTACACGAAAACCAAATCCCTTCTGCGAAAGCCTCTTTTATTATACCAGGGAAGCACTAAAAGCTGCCATAAACAAGCTGATTGCTCATTCCAGCCTCTCTCTCTGCAGTCAGGAAAAGCAGCAGCAACCACAGACTGAGCTGAACGGCTGGAATAGGAAACATCTCTTGAAGGTCAATGTTCCTTGTATTTTTAGGTTTCATTAGAACTTCCTCATTCACACAGACGTGAAAACAATGTATGCACATATAGGATAAAAGCTGAGCTGCAATCGTATGTACAACACATCCGACCCTTTTCCCTCTCTTTGTAGCATTGCAGTTTGATAGCAGGCTACAGAAAGATTGGATGGCTCTGAGGTGAAGGAAGGGGAGAGGTTCCAAGGTGTCATAAAGAATTTTTGAACCCACCACATCTGATTGTGCGGAGTTTGATGAAAAGAGAGGCTCCCTTAAAAGCCAGCATGGCATCTAGAGAAACAGATTGCATGCCCACCTCTGATTTGCAGGAAAGCAGCCCTGCTGCAGGAACCAGGCTGAATCATTGGCAGTGTCCTGGGAGGACAGAGAGAAAGAAGGGGAAGAGAAAGTCAAAGAGGATGCAGGAAGACTGCACCCCACTGCCCTGTATAATCAAAATATGTTTCCAAAGGGATGGTGGGTGCAAAGCTCTGTGCAAGGCTACCTGTGGAGGCTGAGTCACAGTCTCAAACCTCCTAGAACTTCTTGTCCCAGTCTCTTTCTCACAGGCCACCTGCCACAGCTCTTCCTTCTCTGACTCAAGTAGGTCCTCAAAGTGACTCCCATTCAACAGATCTGAAATTAACTCCAGGCAGTGTCAGTTTAGTACCTTCTGGAGATGCAGAACCAAGAAAAAAAAAAAAGTAGAAAATCATGAAATGGGTATGAAGGCTACAGATGATGCTGTGATCAAAATCCAGAAAGCCCAGAGTTCAGGCCTTGAAAGAGGAATGTGGTCCCATGAGAATCTGCACTCCAGCCTGTGTTGATCCAGAGTTAGCAGTTGCTTTCACTCAACCCTATTCAAAGATCTGTGTTGCTTTAAGTATTGTCAGGCCAAATACACAAACTTACTGGAGCAATTGAAGGGCAGAAACTGAGCCATGGCAGCAGTGGGTGCCAGCCCAGCGTGCCTGGTTCTGGAGGCCGCAGAGAAGTGCAGGGAGTGCTCCCAGCCAGCCCCCAAAGCCCACGGGGACAGCAGCGCCCTGCCCGCTCCGCACCGCGACGCCTCCAACACAGCCCCTGGAACACTGCTCCTGCCACCAAACAGGATGGGCTGCTGCAGGCAGGCTGACCAGAGCAGACCAGCTCAGACTGGGTTTCACCAATGAAATTTAGGTGGCATAAAGCAAGTGCATTTACTAATGAATTATTCCAAGATAATTAACAGTCTGAGGGAGACATTTGCAACAGTTTAATGCTTACTGTCAAGGGAAGCGAGTACCAAGCTCAGCACTGCCTCACCAACTCACAAAAGGAAACAAAGCAAAAATACAAGGGAGTGGAACATCAATGAAAAAAATACGGCATCTGAGAGCTGTTAATTACAAAGGTGCACATGTGGGATGCTAATAGAGTGTTATTAGCAGAGGAGAGATCTGGTTTTGGTCGCTCTGTAAAAGAGGAAGCACCCAGTGGACCCAACACTGGGCTGGTGCAAACAGCATTTCACTAAAGCCAATGCAAACCTGACTTTGGCACTCAGCACTATCTGCATCTCCCACCTCCCTGGTAAAGCTGCCTGCAAGGTGCACGGGGAGCTGTGAGGTTCTGTGCTTTTCACACACTAGGTGGTTGCATGCCTGGCGTTTGATATACATTTGCATCTTTCAAGCCATAAAAGGCGTTTGTTTTTCAGCCTTAGCACTGGCTCTAAGTCTAACACTCAGCCCACTAAGGTGCTGGGCAGTTGGAGCCCCTGCACAGGCAGAGTGGCAGCTGCACACACAGCCTCTGCAGGGAAGACACCCCCAGGAGATTAGTAGCTTACCCACATATAACAGGGATAAATAAATGGCAGATAATCTGATATCAATCTTACAATGTGCTTTTTTTTTTTTTTACTATGCTCGAGGCAACATAACTCAAATGCTTCTGTGCAGTCATTATGCACAGAGCCAACATGAGCTCCCACTTATTAGAGTATATTTAGCACCCTTACTCTGAAGCTCTCAGATCAATGGAGTCCACAGTCTTAATCTCACATTGTTCTTGCTAACAATGTGGTTACTGTAGTGTTGGCCCCGATTCTCCAAGGAAAGAGGATATTAGAGCAGAAACTTCTGGTAATGAAATCTCGTGTAATGAAAGAGTGTTTACAGTGAAATGTTCACATGTTGCCAGCAAATCAGAGCCTTACAAGGTGATTTCTGAAAGCCTCTGTAATTATACAAGTGCCACGAAGTGCAGTTGGGTGGCAGGCGGGCTATTTAACATTTATTGTTACCACATAATACACTACAGCTCTGCAAGCAAAAAGGGTGTGAGGGATAGCAATATTTCACAAAATACACACAACATAATTAAGAATCACAGGCTTGGAACATTTATAAGTGCTTTGAGTATATGTTACCCCTTATTAAAAATGAACTGCATGCAGCTCAAGAGAAAGTCCTGTAGATAGCAAGAAACCACAAGGGAGAAGAAATCTTTCCAGTGGATACTAAAAGAGTGCAGCAGCAGTGAATGAAGAATGAACATGGTAAGGAGAAAGCCTGTGTGCTATGGAAGTGCTGCCCTGTGGGACAAGGTGTTTCAGCTTACCTCATAACTGGTGACAGGTGAATCAGAGCAATCTTCTTGTCACCAGTGGTACAAAGAGAAGGGAATCCTTGCAGTGCTCTAAGTGTGAACAAAGGCTGTGCATCTGCAAATCCTCTGTATGTGATGACACCTCAACACAGAAAGGTTATCTGTGTTATGAAGGGTTGCAGGATTTGGCCCTCAAGGTGAGAATTCAAGCAAAGGGGAGCAGAGTGACTTGCATGCACAGATGCTTCCCCTTGTGTAAAGAAACACAGTTAAGACATTTGCTTTCGGTTTGCCCTCTGAGTTAAATGAGTTAAAGCTAAGTGTAACTAAAGCCATCTTCACCTCTTGCAGTTCTAATGCCCATCCTGACATTCAGCAGGAATGGGCAACCCTTATTCTGCTACAATAATAGTAAAACTTCTATATTTGAAACATCCTTTCAGAATGTTCTCAGCAATATCAGCAGCTTTCAGACAGATGTACCCATGTAATCATCAACCAGTTGATTATCTACCGTTTACAGTATCCCACATTAGTTACTCTCTCCCCAAACAGAAGGTCCATAAAAAGACACTGGTGTTCAGCTCCTCGTTATCAATTTAATTTCAGAGGTGGAGTAGGGGTTAATAGATCAGGTACTATGAAAGCCAGGAAGCCAGATGTCTCCTCTGCATGAACAAGCATGCTAGAAATACGTCTGTCTGCTTGGCCAGCTCTGCCAAGATCATCTTCCATCAAGATCACTCTATCAGGATAGCACAGGTGCAGCTTGTGAATCCAGTACATTCATCAGCAGAGCCTGAAAACTCTATTACAAATTGGAGCTCATTTGATCTAGACAAAGTGTTGATACATTAGAGGCAGGTCCCAACATGGGATATTCAGTGTCTGAACAAATAAGGCAGATAAAGACTGGGAGGGAAAGAGACAGCACAGTTCCCCCATGATCATAAAATAAAGGAAGCACCAGGAAAAGAAGTGCTGTAGTCTACCCTATCTGCTGTGCTGTTCAAGGACCTTTTATTTTCTGTTCATTACTTGTTAATTATTTCTGAATGCTGGAGAAGGCAAAAAGCTAAAGACAAACAAGCCCCCATAGAGTTAGAAAACATCCCTGCTGTAAGGCAGACTCAAATTGGTTGAGTTTGCAGCCAAAAGCGTTCCCAGGAGAGGGAGCAGTGCTTGCTGCTACAAGAAAAGGGCCAGTTTGTTTCTGAAGCCCATGGACTCATAAAGATAAAATTTGAGACAGAAACTTGGAGCCAACTGCCCAGTGGAAGCTGCCCACACATGAGCAGGCTGTGTCTCTCAGAGGCTGGGATGTGCACTAGCAGGCTGCTGTGTGCAAGCATGCAATGACTGGGACACAAATGTGCCACAGCAAACCTGGCTCCTTCGGCACGGGGCTGCCCCAGCGCCACGCTGCAGCTTCAGGGCTTTAAACACCAGCTGGCTCAGTCACTCCAATCCTGTGTCCCTGTAAGCTAACCAGCAGACATAAAAAACATCTCAGTGCCACTGCAATCCCACCTTTCTGTACTGAGGAAGTGCCTGGTAGGCTGGGTGAGCACTCAGACGGACAACTCAAAATTATTTGAAAACTGTGGGCATGTACATACTATCAAAGGCATTCTGGCTCAACACAGCTGCTGCAGATGTTCATGCAATTTACACAATAAACTCACCTCAGACACCAAGCTCCAGAAAGTATCTTCCATTTTGAGGTTTTATGTCTCATCAAGTCAAAAGTCAATTAAAATTAAAATATGACAGCTGTATAGAATTTTATGGCAACAACATAAAAAATTGTGACTTACAGAAAGGTTTTTTTTCTTTGTTGTAGACCAAATATGAGGGGCAATCCCTTGTCTATAAAGCTATATCCTTCAGTAAAGCCATCATAAAGAATTTAAAACCCTGATAACGATAAAGGGCAAGCTTTAATTTTTCAGTACTTGGAGTACCTATGCCAATGCAGATATCCTCTACATCTTTGCTTAACATTTAACCTTTCCCTTTTTTCCCCCTAAAATTTTTTTTTCAGATAAATTTCTAACATATATCCAGAAATATTTTAATATGAAGCTGTTTTTTTGAAAAGCTCTTGTATGAACTAATTACCAAGTATAAGAGAACTGAGCAACTGTTTTCTTTGTCAGAGTTAACAGTAATGTTGGGTCAAACAGTAGAGCACAGCTTTACAGCTGTTTGCAGCATTTATTACAACAGTGCTTAAATGAGCAATCTGAAGCTACCTGCTTTCACTTCTTGCCTGAGCTCTGCCCTTCCCATGGTGAATTCTGCTGTGACTGATGGGGACCGAGCCCCTCCTGTGGGGCAGAGCAGAGGAGGAAGCATGCAGGCAGACATGAGCACCACTGACAGGGTGGGTCCTCAGGACAGCAGGGATCTGATGGGGTTGAGGCAGCTGCTGGGTGCCCAACCAGCACTTCTGCTCCTGGGATGGGTGGTGAGGCACTTCTGCGTTAAGAAGTGGCATTAATCTCACTGCGCTTGACCACCAGCAACTGATCTACCCCTCTAAAAGAGTGTCTAATCTTTTTTTGAGCCCATTTAAATCCTTGTTCTCTAGTCAGGTTAAAAAAATAAGAACACAATTCAATTAGGAACTGTACAAAACAAGAAGTTTCTTTTATTTCCTGCCTGAAAGGTTCACAGGTTACT
Source organism: Agelaius phoeniceus (assembly GCF_051311805.1). Taxonomy (NCBI): domain Eukaryota; kingdom Metazoa; phylum Chordata; class Aves; order Passeriformes; family Icteridae; genus Agelaius; species Agelaius phoeniceus. Next base: position 38,618,844 of record NC_135270.1, read on the forward strand.
CAAACGAAGCTTCGGCACTGGTGAGCACTTTCATCTCCCACTGGCTTCAAAAAGTTCCATGAGCTCTTAGCAACTACCAAAAACCAAGTCCAATATAAACACATAAGCTAAATTACATGCACATTTCCTTTTTCTTATTCATCTTTCTCCACTCTACAGAAATGTTGACTTTCCTAATGATGTTTTAGATATATTGGAAAAGTGTATAACCCATTACATAGCCATAAATATAACTATGGAATTACACTAGTTTTCTAATTGTCTAAGGAATTAGTAGGGACATGAATGCCCCAGCTTGCAAAATCAATTTGCATATTCAACTTAGATGTTTATCCATCAAAACATTTTAATTTCCAGTTTAAATCATTATCATGAGTTCTGCTCTGATCTTCTTGCCACAGATGTAAGTCAAGTAACAAAAATCGGAGAAAAAGCTAAAAAGGAAATCAATGAAAGTTCTGTGATGAGAAGGTCAAAATATTGTTCAAATTTGAAAGAGAGGCAGCGGTGTTCATGCCACTACAGAGTCTGTATTACTCACTGCTTTTCCCCAGCAGGTAGCTTTACCAAGCATCATATTCTACTGGGTTTCAGCTATACTTGTATGGAAGTTGCTCCACAGATAAGAGGCACAGAACCATAATAGAGGGAGTCACATTCATAAACGTGCTCCTACACCACTGATTTGGCTGCAGAGCTAGAATAGTTGCTATGTCACCACTAATCCTCTCTTTTCTGGTCAGCTTTTGTATGTTATGGCTGAGACTGTACTTATTTCTTTTTAGTGACTGGGTAAGGCACAAAATACTTCCCACAGGTCTCTTGTTCACACAGATTCAGGCAAAGTTCAATCCAGGCATGCTTTAGAAGCGCCACCACAGCTTCAGAGAGCACAGATGATGGACGCACAAATTCATGGCCACTGTAAGGCACGGACAATCAAAGCAGTGATGGATAGCTTCCCCTGCTAAAACATGGCCCAAATAAAACTCACAAAGGCTTAACATACTCACTGCAGATGACGAGGATCCTGAATAATTGCTCCAGGGAGTGTGTGCAGTATACAGCCATTTCAGTGTAGTAAATCAGGTGATTTGGTTTGAATGCATGTCTCCCTATCATCACTCCTGCATTGATCATGCTGCCAGACCCCAGATGAAGTATCTACAGCCTCAAGAAGCCAGGAAGGGACTGGTAGGTCTGGCCACCAGTGGAGTGGCAAGTTTCCCTCTCCACAGCAAAGCCTTGGTATGAAAGAGAATGTGAAGAGTGGCAGTTTGCAGGCAACACACATTTAACCTGTCTGCCTCTAAACATGCACGGTCCAGAACTGCAATTAATTTCCAGATCAATCCAGACTCCTTCTAGTTCCCTCTCCAATGTTTTCTAACAGGTCTTTGTTATGAACATGATCTGTGGATGGAGATACAAACAAAGAAATCAAATGGGTAGGAATAAGATTTGAAGTCCATCAGCAAGTTGATTCAGCTTGTAGTTATGAACATTCATGGCTGTAGAAATATCCCTGGTTTTAAACAGTTTCTGGTATGGAAAATTGGAAAACCACAATAATTGGAATCAACCTGATTAATTTAGTACTAGGACACAACATTTTGGAGGGGGATTTATGCAAGTTCTGTTGGTTTCCATGGATCAGCTCTAGTGTAGGGCAACTCTAATGTCAGGTAAAAGACTTTGATGTCTTTTATTATATTATAACATTATACTTTAGTATAATGTTATCTAGCCATGCTTTTTATAATTTATTTGTAAATTTTGAGCAGAAAACAGAAGTATTGTATTTGTTTCAGCAGACATCTGATAAATGTCTCATAACTCTATAACTTCCCTCCATTTTGTCCTACCCATTACCTTTTGCCCTGCATTTCTGTTTGAGGGGGTTTTTTTGGTTGGTTTGAAGGGTTTTTTTGAGAAAGAAAGACAATTAATTTTTTTAAGGTAGAGTTGCCCTGCTGCATTTTCAGTATGCCTGTACAGGTAGGCTAATCTAAATCCTCCTTACTTATCATTTTCCTAGGTTACCATCATGTTTCTGGCAAAATGAGGTGTGTTTTCAGTTCACAGGAAGCAGATACGACTAACAGAATTTCCAAAGATGCTCAATGTTGATCTGGCAGCTTTCCCTTCAAAAATGACTTTCCACTTGCCATCAGTATGGAGAGGACAAACCAGCACAAAGCACTTTAGAACCTACCCTTAGCATACTAAAGAGAAAATTACTTCTTTAATGATTATCCTTCTATTTTCTTTCATAACTTCTTTACTCACTCTTATTCTACTACTTATCTGTGGTTATCACACGGATCTTGTACCTTCAGAAATGGGTCTCTTTTCTCAACTCTAGATACTGTTATTTGACCTAATGCAAAATTTGTTTTCTCTTCCTTTCCTTCACACTTTTTGCCTCTCAGTAAGCTTCACAAAATAACTTTTCTAGCCTTGCCACACAAGTTACTTGCATTGGTAACTTTTATCAAAGCACACTTCCCCATATACTTTGTGATCTCAGCTCTCAAAATCTCTAGGAACTTGCCTGCAACGAAGTTCAATTTACTACCCCATTATTTCCTCTTACAATACTGCTTCTTTCAGAGACTAAGATAATGTTAGTTTTCTTTGTGTCCATTTACACCACTCTGCCTCCATATAGAAATATTACATATTCATTAATAATTCAGTCAATATTCTCCTACAGCAACAAAACTCAGTACACTCCTCTGTCTATTTTTGCCAGACCTGAAGTTCTGCATGAAAGTGTTCAGGACCATGTATAACAATTCATACGCATAATCGTGCAAGCTACACCTTGTAGATAAAATCTTTATTTAGAAGGGAGGGGACCAGGGGTCATAGGCAGTAGTGAGAATGGTATAAACACTGAGTAAGAAACCTTTTCTACAACATCAATTTGCAAAAGGCAGACTGAAGTGTTTCTGCTCCCCATGGTAGAGGAAGAGTGCAGGAACCCCTCTGGCTAGACACATGTTTAGAGGTAATGCCACTAAAAGGAGGGAAAAAACCCAGAGATAATTTTCAAAGCTCTGGCTTTAAAATACCCTTTTCAAGAGTGTAAGGGAAGTGCAAAGCAGACCTTAGTAACATGCCCTCTCTCATTCTGTAAGGTAAGGAAATGAATCACACTTGCAGGAAAGCAATGTGGCTTAAAAAAAAACATATTTCTGGGTGCCTTGCTACCCCAGCTCAGCTCTCAGCCTCTCCCAACACTGTCAGAGGCCACCTGTGATGCTGTAGCTGCTGGTGATGCCAGCAGAGGCTGCACATTAGGACAAGGAGTCCACAGTCAGTCCCATTTCACAACTCTTGGCCACAAACTCTTTTCCTGGGTCAGGCCCTTGAATAAATTGGCAGTTACTGCCTTGATGAGCAAACACAAAGTATTCCAGAGCCTATAGACCCACCCTGAGAAATTTTTCCCTTTTCCTGTAATCAGATTTTTCCACAGGCAGACAAGCCTGGGAAGGTCTTCTGGCAAATCCCTCCCCAGAGCATTTCTCTGGAGCCAACCTTATGACAAAAGAGTGAGTAGCTCATTAGCTGTGAGGAGAACTCAGGTGGCCTTACAAACACCCCCTGCCAGGAGATGTGAAGGCAGGGGCTCCAGAGCTGCCAGCAGCTCTATGTGCCTCTGCACGGGCCAGCAGAGCCTGGTGGGCTGGCTGGCCTTGGGAGGAGGCGGTGTGGGCTTCCTTGGCTGGCAGGATCTGGCCAAACAACAGTGGCTTGACAGAGCTTAAGCTGTAAATCATTTCCAAACACAAGAATTGACCTGCCAGTCCGGAGCTTGTCCTGAAACTCTGGGTTTCTCAAACAAAGACAGAAAAAGGTGAAATAAAGCAAATCTCTCATGGGCTAAACCACAGACTATGTCCAAGCCCTCCCCACTTGTATTAACCCTAGCAAGTCTAGGTGATACTCTTTGTATCAAAAATAATGTAAAGGAATATCAATTTAACCATAAGCTTCAACTTATAATTTATCACAAATCCTTTACTGACCTTAAATACTTGATGCAAAGAGAGATGTTTGCACACAGCTTTTGGCGCACACACCTTTTGGATATTTAATTAGTGACTGGTTTTGCCAAGTTGCATGCCTAGTGGGAAGCCTGGCTCTTATTCATCTTTCTCCTAAAACACAACCAAAGTAAGAGGCCTTGTGCAGTCATCCTCAATGGGTCTGATCCTCAGAAACAAGACTGGAGGCAGCAGGTGTCTTGTGGCGCACTCCCAGATGGGCCGGGCCGATTAGTGTGGCGGGAAGAGCTGCCTGCGCTGCGGAAGCCGTTCCAACAGCTTGGTAATGGCACCGCTCTCCTGAGAAAAGCAGGGTCATTATTAAGTGGATGGAAACTGTTGGTTGTAAAAGGCATTCATACAAACATAAACCCTGCTTTACTGCCACATTAAATTTATCACAATGCAAAGAACTGTCAGTAAGTGGGTGTTCAGTCTTCCCCATCTACCACAAGCCCATTTAAAGCAGATAACTTCATCACTGGTGTCTTAATCCAAAACTGTATGTTCAAGAGTTGATCAAAATACTAATCCTCCTCAAATCCTTTGCATTCCTGGTAGAATCCCTTTCATTCCTGTTCAAGGTGAAGCTAGTCGCTGATTGCATGACATACTGGGAGCAATGCTTATATAGGGTACTTAACACCTTCCTTATAAAAGAGAGGGACAGAAAGAGAGAGAGAAATTGTTCCTCCTGAATAAATTTGCAAGCAGCTATTACTCACAGCAGACCTATGACATTTGGTTTGAAGAAAAATTCCTTTACTTTCTTTCATAAAATTTCACTTGTGCTTTGCTTGGCAAAAGCAAAAGCTGAGAAGAGAATCCTCTCTTCTCTGGCTTCCATTTTCTGAGGAATAGCAGCTCCACAAGCAAATCCATAAGCAACAAGGAAGCACCACAATTTTTTGCTGGAAATCCAAGAAATTGCTGCAGCACTTGGAAAAGCAGAATGGAGACAAGCTGATTGTTACCCAGCTACAAGGTCTGTGCAGCTTACACCCCACCAACACCCAGAGACAGCAGAAGCACTCCCAGAAATATGAAAAAAATCAAAAAAAAAAAGAGGTTTGCCATAATCTTTCCTCACTCTGCTGAACATCACCAAGACCCAAAAGGTAACTTTTATAGCCCTATCCATCACTGGGATAACAGGATCTCCTGCTATCATTAGTTTTCAGTTCAAGTGGTAGTAGTCTCTGCTGCAATGCTTAAGGAGATGGATGAAAATCCTATAGGTGACAGGGAAAACGTAATTCATAGCATCATACAGTACTCAGTTTAACTTTTTCTTTAAAGAAGTCCTAGTTTAAAACCAATGCTTTGCTTTTTAAAGTGATATTCTGGTTTTAAAACAATGTTTTCCGATTCCAGCACTATGAAATATCATTTCTTCCAGAAATGCATCCCCATATACACACTTAAGGGACACAGTCTGGACTAGCATTTCTCCACAGAAACCTGTCTCAGTCAATCACACATTGAAAAATTAAAATCAGAGCAGCAACTAAAGCCTTCTTCAATAAAGGCTGACTAGGTTTTGAATGTAAAACTAGCAATTATGCATAATTAAGAAAAAAAAATCAAAACACCAAACAGTTTTCTTCAAAGAAAGTAAATTTCATTTAGTTATCCTTAAAAATATTTTCCCCCAAAAGAAATGAACAGGTGGATATAGACTGACCTTGAAGTGTTACACCATTATCTTTTGTGATATCCAGCAGAAAAAAACCCCCACAAATTATTTTATAGGCACCTGGCTCATTATGTCTTACAAATTAAATCCTCATTTATCTATATGCACCTAACAGTACCTATTCATCGACTTCACTTAAAAACACATTGCCCTTCTTTCTAGCCTTGTTAATTTCCAGATGCTAATTAAATTTAAACTCATAAGTGTATCTGTTTAGCATGCATGACTAGATCATCCCTCAATATCCATTATCCATTGTACATTCCAACATGTTTACCTACTGCTTTTGTTTTGGTTTGTTTTGTTTGGATCCATTTCCATCAGTTTAAAGGAGGGAGCTTATGAATTTAAGTTTCCTATTTTGATGCTGGGTGGCTGGATTCTCAGGCTTAGTGCTTTTGTAAACACCTTTGTCTCAACCTACTGTGAGACAGAGGTATTTTCAGATTATAGCATCAGAATATGGAAGAGCAGAATGGAAAAAAAATCCCTCTGCAAAGCAGCATACGGAGCATTTCAGCAAAGGTAGATTTTTTTTCCCCAGTCCTGCCCTGCCATTGCAAAGTCTGGCTAAATATGTTTTCTGTATTCCCTGCTCCACTCAGTGCAAGCAGCACAGCCCAAACTCCTGAGGAAGGGGCTGGGACTGTCACAATGGAAAACAGCACCTGGGTTCCAGCCTGACTGCTCTTGCAGGTTTGCAGGATCTGGTCAGGAGGATGACCTGGCAGCACAGCTGAGCACTTCCCTGGTGACCTGACAAGCAGGCAGGTGACTGCCTCCAGCCTCTGCACCTGAGCAAGCACAGAGCCTTGAGAGAAGTCTCAAATGGAGAAAACCTCTAGAGCTCTGTCCCTGTTCTTGTCCCACACACTGCCACTGCATCTGCCCAGACTTGCAGCCCGGCCTTCACTGGCTCTCCCTGCAGCTGGCTCCCAGACTTCCCCAGCCACCATCTGCTTCTTACGGGAGGGACAATAAAAGACAGATATTTCTTCTTCTCTGTTTCTGAGCCTGAACCAACTCCCTGGTCTCAGAGCCTGGTCCACTCCACACTCTCCATTTTTGTGTGTTTTGCACTTTTTTGGCATCAACTAATGCCATCAACTTTGGTCTGACACTGAGTGACTGGGATTTGTTGTCATAAAGGACACTTGTTCTATAAGAAATCCTAAGATTTCAACAAAAGTTTGTATTTCAAGATAGGATTAAAAATCTGCTTTTTAGCAGTTGAGAGCATTTTGGAAAAAAATCTGCAAGTTTGTTCCTTTTCTCTCTCCCTTACTAATATTTTCTTACTGAAATCTGATTTTTTTAATACTGAATTACATCAGCCAGGGAGGAGTTCAACCCAGTTTGACATTTCACAGTGCAGACTGCATATCAACATAGCATTCCCTGCCCTTCACTGAAATTAAACCTCAGATCTGTCTTAGACTCCTAAGGATCTCATTCCAGGCTGCTCCTTCTCTCCTGCCATGCTCTGTCCCCCAGCACAACCACAAAAACCATGACTTCCAGCATGGCTCGTTCAGTCAGAAAGTTCTGTGTAGATAGAAAATGCCCCTGTCCAGGAAGTCTGATGTCAGAGAAGCAGTGTGGCTCAATGTCCACAAACTTCCACCTGCACTGGCCATTGCAGTACTTTTTAGGACACAGATGGATTTTGATTCAGTCTAAAAGCTACCCAATTTAATTGAAATCAAGTACATGCTGAATTACACCAGTTCAGAACCTGTCCTCCATTTCCTCCATGTGAAAAACGTGACTAAGCAAAGCCAACTGTTTTTTGTTAAGAAAATGTAAGTGAAACATTCCCAATGCAGAACTGGCACATGTGAAACCTGTACATGTGATGCTTACTTGCAGAGAACTCAAAAACTTGGTTTAAGCATGCCCCTAATGCATGTCCCCAAAACTACCAAAATACATCACTGCTCACCAACTTAATGAAAAAGATTCTTTCAAAAAGTCAGAAATATTCCAAGAAGGATGGTTTGACTGATGCATTTGGCTTTGAAGATTACAGGAATGGCCTATTGGGAAGAAAAGAGCAAATACAATTCTTGTCACATGGGCTGGTTTTACTGCCAGTAAAGCAGGAGAGTCCCGCTGTAAGAAACACCTGAGACTGAGTTTGCTGCAAAAGCAGAGGCAAACAATGAAGGCCACTGGTTCACTTACACGCCACCAATTCAGTGATTCGCTTCGGCACAGGATCTGCAGTGATGTTTCATTCACTCTAACACAGACAATCATTATCTGCATGTGGGTGCTGAGAGGACAAGGCGCGAGCGTGGAAATCAAGGTCAAGGAAGCAAGAGCTCCCTGGTTTATCCCAGGGAACAGTTATTCCATTCTGCAATAACACAGGTTAACAAATAATGTAATAAAGATTGGCGTGCTGCCAGGATGACTGAATTGATTCCTACACAGCACAGCACAAATCTTTTGATCTCCCCATAAAGAATGGGAAATTATAGCCACAGTGTGTACCTTGCAGGGAAAGCAAATAAAAATGAAATGAACATTTCTAGCAGTTTTGACCTTGCTTTGGGGAATACTGCTTTAAATTTGATTGCCCTGCCCACTTATTATTTCACAAGAAGACACAAGCAAGTCACAAAGACAGTTTTTAGTATTCCCTTTGATGAGGTAAAAAACTGGATTGTCTTCTCCCACCCACTTTTTTTTTTTTTCCTTCATTCTTACACTCAACAGAAAAGATTTTATCCAGGCTTTGATTTGATTTTCAGGATTTCTGGTGGGAAATTCTTACAGCAGATATTTTGCTTCCGTTGGGGTTTATGGTGCTATTCTGTCTAATTATTTCTGGCATTTTGCCCATCAAATTGTGAGTTTCTTCAAAGGAACGAAATGACAGGAGGCCTCCTTTAGAGCAATCATGGATCAGGTTTGAATTTTGTTGTCTTGGAAACAAGCTAGTTCTTGTCATTGAATATATTCATAAAATAATGGTTGAAACATCACTGATAATAATGGGCTCTTTCCTTGTCAAAATTCATGTTCTGGGGACTTTGCTGCAAGAGGCTCTGTCAAAGAGTTTTTGCAGATGTTGAAGATAATTTCACACTTCTGTTTAAAATCTCCAGCTCAGGATCCCCATCTCTCCACACCTGTGGCCAGCTCTGCTCATGGGAGGGGTCAGGGGGTTAGGAAATCCCCAGCATCTCTTCCTAGCCCAAGGAGCACCAACTGACTGCATCCCTACAGCCAAGACACCGAGACACGCACCCTCCTATCCCCATTTGTCAGCAATGGATCCAAACTGGGGGGTGAGCACCCAGCATGGATAACTTAGGCTGCATTGTGCCAGTTAGGTAGAAAATGTATTTTCCCCCTTGCTTGCTGATACAAGTCCCCAGGCTGAGGGTATTTACACTCTCTGCCAGGGTCTTACCAGCTTTCCAGCAGGTTCTTCACTTTTCAAACAGATGGATATTGACTGATGAGTAAAACCCAGAGACCCAGAGAGGGGCTGTTTTTCAGGGAGACTATTCAAATCAGGAACCCCCTGACTCTGACCTTCTGTATCAATTAATCTGCCTTTGGTTTCAGTTTTTTTCTATTTCCCTTGGTTTTAAAATCAAAGGAAAAAAAGCCCCTGTATTGAGATGCTGATGGCTTCTGAACAGCGTGAATTAAGCTGAGAACTGTGCAGGACTTGACAAACTCCTGTGTCTCCCTGAGACTTCCTTTGTGTGTGTGGACATGCACGCATGTGTGCATGAGTGTGGCACACAAGTATGGAGGAAGAGGGGGTGAAGCTTTAAAAGCCACCAGTGGGGACAGGTCATAAAAAGCTTCCATTCTGCCAACTTGTCCGTGAAGCATTTGGCTGGATATAGTAAACCTATGGGACGCTTGAGAAAATTAAAACTCTAAATTATTATGAGTGAGACTAGCTATAATAGATCTGCTGTGAGAATCTTACTAGCAGTTTTATGATTTTATTCTGTCCTTCTCAAATCACTACATAATGACACTCAATACTCAAATGTCTAACAAGGCCATTTAATGTAGCCTGCAGAAGAGGATTCTCCTGTGAAATTTTACTACAGCCTCTTTAGCACAAAGCTTTCTCAGATTATTAGTAATTTGCATTAGGTCTATTTAATTTTGAGGAGTGCCAGTTCAGTGACCACATGCATATTAGAGCTTAGCAAGTGCATGTGTCTAAAAAGTTACCAAAAGGTCATAGGAATTCTACAAGGCATTTGGGATTTTCAAATTTTCTCTTCATTACAGCAAGGGAAACCAGCATGAACCTTTTCACAAGGCCAGAGCCTCTCATCAGAGATGTGATGAGTTGCAATGATATGCAATGCTCATGTCCCCGCAGCAGAATCCTTTTCCACTATATATAATGGTCTTTTAGCAAAATTTTCCCATTTCACTGTGGAAGAATAGCCTGATGATGGGGAAAATTCCTGCCAAGAATTCTGAAGGAAAAGCACAGCTTTCCTTGCAAGAACTGGTAAGAGCCCCCTCTTTCCAAGCAAGAGTCTCATGAGCTGCTGGTGTGACACATAGGTGGTCATGGAGCTAGGGGTCATTAGAGAAACTTCAGGGTTAACAGAACAATCAAATAACAAAGGATAGCAGCAAATAAAAGCAATATAAAGAAAAGTCAGTTTTCCTCCACAAAGACATTCCTACTTTCTCCTTTCAAAATATCCAAATTCGTGCTTTAAGTAGTTCCCAAAGCCTATGAGAAGTGTAACACCCAAATGAGCAGGCATGATACACCTTTTTTGAGAAGCCAGTTGCTTGGTAGCTGTGTTTCAGCAGAAAGGCCACATCCTGCACCCAACCATAAGGTTACACCTCAGTGGATGTAACAATTGGTCTCAGAGCCATGTATCCTCCTGACACAAACACCAGATGATAACTGCTTCTTCACCTTGGTGAGATGGAAAAAAACCCTAAGAGTATCTGCTGTCCTGTGCACCAAGGGCACATAAGCTCTACATAACCTCACCGCTTTGTAAGGATATTTTTATGCACTGACTATTTTACACACATGCAATATTTCAGACTCCTGTCACAACTACCCAAACACCAGAAAAAATATGATTATACTGGCTCAAGAAAGCAGGAACTTGCCAACAAAATTAGCTTATCCCTGTGAGTCAGACACTCCAATCAAGGTTGTAGAGTATCCTGCTGTAGGTCTGAGAGAAACACAGCTTTACAAGGACAGAGCATTTCAGGCTGTCCCACATCAGGATTCAAAATGGACTGGTGTTATGTGTTGTTCTAGTGTTGCATTGGTCTGAATGCACACTGAAACCCGGGAAGATGGGGAGCAGACGGAAAGGAGAAAACTCTGCAATCTGTTCTTCGTAAGTCAATGATTATGAATCAGTTATCTAATGAAGCAGTAATAAGAATGATGACTAAGTAAAGTAGCTAATAAAGCTAATTTATGTGAAGTTGAAATTTTTAGTACTGTGCATTAAAATAAGCATGATGTCTCAGCATAGTAGGGACAATATTAGTGCTATATATACCAAGCGCTTGCAATACTTCAAGATGGTAACACAACTAGATATGCTGAGCTTCTGCATTTCTGATTGAAGGCTTGGTTCTTCAGCACAGACCAACCTACTGGCCTTTCCATGCCACCCACATGTTTGCTGTGAAACACACCCTGGTCAGAAGTCCTGGGTGCCAGCATATCTTCTCAGCCCCACCAAGAAAGAGAATAAACAAATGAAGCATCTGATAAGGCAGATGGTTTTTTCCTATTACCAGTGTCTCATTTACTTTGCTTTTTTTAAAAGAAAAAATCAAACATGAAACCAAACATGAGCATGTTGATAACCTTGAGTGGAATGAACCTGATATTCTGCAACACATATAGTGGGCAATAAACTATGGCACATACAGCATCCCAATACTGCATTTCCATTTTAACTGCTCAGCTATGAGAGTATTTCACTCATATGCTAACTCAAATGATTACAGATTACTTTAATGCAATTTGCTCTTTTTTTGCTTTCATGGACTTTGGAAAATTAATAGACATAAGCAAGCTTGCCAGGAAGTTTGAAGGCAGAAACAAATGAAGGTCTTGGGAGCCCAAAACACAAGGTACTTAGCTACTCAAACTATACCCTTCTGAGAGAGGAAATGTGTAGTGCAATATATTTGTTTGCTGTCACCGGCAGGAAGGCCTGCCAGGATAGCCTCACTGTTCTGGCACATGGTCAAGTTCTCTTCCCACACACAAAGTCAAACTGAAGCCAGGGGCACAAGGACTCTTGCTACCTTTTGCTGAGAAAACTTTTCCTGGAGAAAAGATAGCTGAGATGAATCAAAAATTAATATTTGGGTAAAGACTTCACAGTTCAGGTTCTCAAGTGAAGAATTTGAATGCACCCATCAAGCCATCGGTTCATCCCAGCACAGAGGTGAAGGGCTTGGCAGTAGATGCACAGACAGATTGCATTCTTGGGACCCCAAGGAGGCACTGGCAGCTCCCAGCACTGAGACACAGAGGAGCAAGTCCAAGAGCCCTGGCCAGACAAAACAGCCCATATCATCACTAGAGCACACTTTGCATCATCTGGCCCAGAGGGAGCAGTGCTTACCACGCAGGATTGCCATGATGTGGGACACACCAAGGTGCTCGTGCACAGCCGCCTGCAACCCAATGTCCTCACCACCCTGAAATCACAGCAGCAACTTTAAAAGTTGATTTTTTTTTTTGTACTGCTATCACAAGACAGACAATACTTTATTAAGATGTAATTTGAGGGCAAGAACGATCTACCAAAGGCAGTAGCCAAAGGGCCAATATTTCTGAACACAGGCATTTTATTGCTTATCATTTCTACTAACCATTCTCTCTCCCTCTCTGAGCCTCCGCCCATGAAATTGAAAGATTTCTAGTAGAAATGCCTTTGTTGTATCAGCTTTGGAAATATGGATTACACTATTCTGTGAAAAACATTTATTACTCTGAACTGTGACTTGGACATTGTTGCATTTCTAGGGTTATAGATTTTCTTTCAGCTAAACTAAGGCTGTAAGTCACAGTGACAGTTGTAATGTGTGTAATACCACAGTACCAGATTCTATTACATACATATTTTTGCTAGAGGTTTATGATGTTAAAAATATTTCTTTTCTTTCCCCAATACCTTTCCCTACCTGTTGTGCAAATATATTGGAACCTATAACACTGAAGTCAATTTCCAGATAAAATGTGCATGAGAACAAGTAGTTTTTTCTTTTTCAAGAAAAAAAAAAAAAAAACAAGGATGGGGGGAAGGGTACACTGCATAAAACCTAATTATATTCAAGCACAATATTGAATTGTAATAAAAGATGAATGAGAGAAAGTGTGTGTCATTGTGAGGAATGAGGAAGGTTACAGAAAACTGAGACTGGGGAAGGATTTATCATGTGTGATGCTTCAGGCATTGTGTTGAAAGATCTGCAGACTTATTTGCAAGAGTGTTTTACTGGAAAAATAGAGCAGTCTGCATAGGAAAGGATTACTATAGATTTTCATCCTTTATACAAGACAAAGATACAAAGATAAAACACTGTTTCTGTTTAAAAAAGAGAGAGAGAATCTATGGAAGAAGTCCCAGCTGCAATACAGAGGGGGAAACCTTTCAAACTGAGCTCTGAGGCCATCAACTGCATAAATTCAGGGAACAGACAGTTGTTAAAATACAGCTGATCCATAATTTTTAATGTAAGCACAAAAGTGTGCTGGGCTTAAAAAAAAAAACTCACAACTTCAACAACTAGAAAGCTTTCCAGTTTTGCTTGCAAAATCTCAGTGCACATATACACGCAAACAAACCTTTTGGCTGGTTGTTAGAATTCAGCTCCAGTACAGTCATAACACAGCTGTGGAAGCTGGAAAAATAATGGCATTCTGGTTGTATTAGTATGCAAATGGGCATGCCAACACTCCCACTTCGCTTCCAGAATTCATCCAGTCTGCACATGTCATGTTTCAAACCAAATAGGTCTGGAAACCAGGAGGGTCAAGAACACCTGACATTCCTCTTCAGCCATTCCTCCTTAACCCAGCACCCAGCTGGGGCAGTGCAAGGCTGCTCCACTGCCTCTCCAAGCAGAGGTGGGATTAAGATGCTCCAACACCATCCCTAGCAAGCATGAACCTGCTGTTGGCAGTATGTTTAATAGCTACAGAAAGGTTCTGGTTAGGCTGGCCTGTGCACCAGACCCACAGAGTGCATTGGGATATTCAACTCCATACCAAGAAGTAGGTTTTGCTCTTCCATCGTGCTTCCAACCTGAGTTCACAGGCCTCTAAAACAGGCATATCTAAATTAAGCTTCAGGAGGTGTTTACCCAGCTCACGAGGGTATTCTGGTCTCTGTTTTACAAATGGAAAAACTGGGTCACTGAGAGGTTAAGTAACTTGCCCAAGGTCATTGTGCTGAATCAATTTCAAAACTAGGATTAGACGGAAATTCATTCTGAGCATCTGATCACAGAAACACAGACAGCATTGAACTTTTTTTTTTCCCCCAAAAGAAGCTACTTATATGCTAAGCTATTTAGGGTTGAAAGGCAAAAGTAAAGAGCTTATTTGAGAAGTGAAGGGATTTGTTTTTAAGGAGTTTAAATTCAAGGAAGAAAGAAACAGGAAGCCACTGTACAACATTCCCTTCAGAGCTGGAGCCTCCCCTTGGGTACCCAGCAGCCAGCTAATGCAGTCCTGAACCCTGAGGGCTGCACAGCCTGTCCCCACATGTCAAAGTCCAAACCAGAGCACCCCAAAAAAGCCATTGTAGCTGGAAGGACAGGTTCCAAACCCCAGGGCTCTGCATCCCCACACATCCCGGTGAAGGGAAGAATGGGACCGTGACCTCTAGGCTGCACCTCCAGCTCCCACGCAGCAGCTCGCCTGATGGCACTGGGCAGCTTGGAGCACTGCCAGCAGCCTCCCAGCCAGTGACAGCTAAGAGCCAGGATGGAGGAGCTGCCCTCACCCTCTCTGCCCACCCCATCAAAGCTGTTTGAATGGCATGGGGGCACTGACATTTCAGTCCCCTTCTGTAAACTCCACCGCATTCTGATTTCTCTGTGTGGAATTAAAAATAACATTAGGAAAGAAGGCTTACCAACCACAGAAACTCAATTAATGGGGCTGTCAAAACTCTGGCAGACTTCAGTGCCACCAGGATTTCAGATGCAATCCCCATGACAACTTTAGCTTGACCCTTCTGTATATATGAGCTATGATAATGGCTACACAGCTTTAAAAATCCTTCCTTTTTAAACCACAGGCACGTGCATCTGGGCTGATTCCCACAATGGATCACATTAAAGGGGATATAGCACACCCTTCTGAGCTGCTACACAGCCTTTTATCTCGTCTGCAGTCTCAGAGAATCCACAGCTTCAGATGGCATTGAATGAGTTGTGTGAGTTATTAGGGGAAGAGAAGACAAGGGTCACTAGAACAACAAATGCCCACTATGTTCTGCTGCTAGTAAATTCATGTCTATTAATTGCAATAAATATCAGGTTATATGAGCAAAGTGACACAAAGAAGTTCTCAGAAAAATAGGTAATGACAGGAAAAACAATCAGGCTGCAGGTTTTGTTTGCCACTCCCCCAGAGACTATGTCAATTGAAGCATTTTTTCTTATGCAAAGAGTGGTGCCATGTAAAGAACAGAATTTGCAAAACTGCTGAGAGTCATATGGAGTATGAATAGGCATTACAATTACAGAACCAACTTCTAACTGCCAGCAACAGAAATTACTCCAACAGCAACCCCAGCAAATGCAGTGATGCTTGGAGGCCTGGCAGGGACCAGCATCCCATCATATCCATTCATGTATGACCACAGAAGGACATTCTTAATCTAAACAGCATCTCATCCAAAGATCCATTCAGAGACCTACCCTCTTCTGCTGGAGGGCTTTGAGAAATACTAGTGTGAACAAACACCTAACAGACAAGAGCTGGCTTTATGTATTCTGGAAAACATGGGAACTTCTTGAAAACTTTAGTCCCTAAAATGAAACTTCCCATATATTTAATTTGTTCTTAGGCAAATTTTACTTTGTGTTCTGCAGAACTCTTTTGGAATTACAGAAAAGCTAAGTACCTTACCATTTTTCTGTGCAAGTAGTGTTTTAGATACTGGCCTATGTGCAGTTCAAAAATGGGCTGTGAGATTACAGGCTCAGCTCCACAGGTTAACTAACAGGTTTAATAGCTCAGCTGTAATGTTACATTAACATTGATTTTTGTACGTAACAGCCTATGGAGTCTAGAGGACTAGCACAAATTCATTCAATTTTCCTTCTGTCACAGAAAGCCTCCCAGTTTCACCCCAATAGAGAAATCCACGTACACCATGCTTCAGCTGTGCTGCTCCCAGCACTGTCCAGGCTGGTGCAATGGAGGTGTTTCCCCAGGGACAGCAGCACAAATGCTGTCTGAGAGAAGAGTTCAGAGTTGTGTTACATCCTTTGTGCAGCTCTTGACCGCGGCACATAGAACAGACCAAATGACTTGCTCAAGGTCACGCTAGGGAGCAGGGACTGACCCTCATACAGAGCTTCAGGGGTTCCCCCCAACGCCTAGACTACCTTCATGCACCCTTCAAAGTGTGCACACAGGCCAAGCTCCTCTTTCACCCGGTCATTTAGGGAACAAATGTCAGAGAGGATGTTTTCTAAACCAGGTGCCTTGAAAAGTGCTCTCTTCTGGATCCTTAGAGCCAGCCCCAGGAGTCAATCCAGATCAATAAGCCTAACAAGCTTCTGGAAGCCTTTTCTTCCAAAAAAAGCTTATGGGAAGGGAGGAGACAAGACACACACAAAAACAACATAGAAGTCATAAATACTCAAGAGAAAAGAGCACAAAGAAATTGCACAGCACTAAACAAGAGAGACCAACTGTTCTGAGATCAGAGTGTGCCATGGTGCTCCCCAGCAGTCATGGGTAGCTGGACTGGTTAAATTCTCTTTCTGTAACAGGGTGTTATTTGTGAGAGCTTTCAGCAGGGACTGATCTGCAGACACCTTATTATAAACTTCTGCAGAGGTGAAGTCAGTGTTGAAAAGCACTTCTCATTCTGTCTTCTTCCTGCCTGCCTTGTTCCTCACATATCATTTTCTTTTATCAAAATGGATGGCAGTATCAAAATTGAAAGGAAGTAGAAGCTGTGAAAATAACAGACCCAGGAAAAGAATTTTTAATTTTGCCTCAATTTCTTTGATGATGAAACCAGTGCTGAATATTAAACAAGTCCTGAGAGTTGAACATCAAGAATAGCTGAAAGTTTTGCTTCTGTCAGAAATGTGAGCAGAATTCCTCTATGGCCCACTTCAGCCTGCTATTCAGATACAGATAAGCCCTCCTCAACTTCCCCAGAGAGATCCTGCTGTGCTGTGTCTACCCCACCTTTGGACTTCCCTGTGGCATCAGAGTTTGTCTGTGTTTTAACCAGAAAGGGTAGGGGGCTTTCCCCCATTTAAAACCAGGGTACATCTTTACTCCAATACTTTAAAATAATTTTGAGGCATTTATTCAGTAAATGAGAAAACTTTTTAAAAATACTATGATAATGATTATTCTATCATTCTGTTTAGTTTATAAGAACTTAAATTACACTTTAAGGCCTAAGGGAAAAGGAAAACAAATAATATTTTTCTTTTTGACAAGACCCAAAACCACAGTGGAAGACGTTTTCCAAACTAGGTTACAGTAATGGTCTCTTCTAGCCCTAAAAACCTTTGAGCATCCCTTGATGTCATTAATAATAAAATTCCATCTAGGGCAGGCAAAACAGAAAGCTCCACTTTGGCAGCCCTGTGCAGGGACGGTAGCAGTTTATAAAACCTGAAGCAGAAACACCACCAGAGGCAAAGTGCTGCTTCCCTGGAGGAGCACTGCAGAATCATGCTGGAGGGGCAAGCTGCTCCTCCCAGCAAGGAGCAGGGGCAGCAGGGGGAGACAGGGACAGCACTTGGTCCTGGGATGGGTACAGAGCCTCTCACTGATGGTGGGTGAGGAGAGGACTTCATTGGACAAGGCATCCCACATGCTTCCCAAAACAAGGGGTTTGAAATTACAGAGCCTTTCTAAAAGTCTTTTTTTTTCTTTTCTTTTTAAATTGGGAAGTTTAAAGTAATATCAATGTCTCATTACTGAATCTAACTTTGGAGATTTAATCCTTTCTCCTTTATAGGAACTTCCAAAGACTTGAGAAAAGTTTAGATGAGAACAGTGGGCACCTCACAGATTGTGTCAGTGCAGCCTTGCTTGCCTATGGATGATAAACTCTAGTTATTCTAGTTCTAATGGTCTTTTTTATCTTTCCACACACAAGAAACAGATGAAACAATTTCCTCCTATTTACAAATACAATAGTGTTCCTTTGTTATTCAATAGACAAGCTCTTTGTCATAGAAAAACTGCACAAATCTTTTCTGCACTGCTTGATTACTGCAAATAACCAGAGAAAAACCTATTAGCCTCCTATCACCTTGGTTTCATCTTTGCCAATATTTTGGGTTACATTGCACCTTAAGGGTTTTAATAAAAACATCACTTACTGATTTTTAATCCAACTTCCTGAAGTGAGGCAGTTGATTTGACTGCACTGCCTGAATTTCCAAGTTCAACTTGTTTCCAATAATGCCAAACCTGTTGTCCAGTTTTAACCAAATCTGACAAGAGCGTAACACTTCTGCTAAAACAAGTATCATAGGATGCCAAATATCTACACTGGAGATATTTTTTACATGCTGTAACCACAGGACAAGTTTTGATCAATCTCTGCACTCTGTTGGGCAAGAAAGAGCCTCACCATGAGATGGAAATGAAGTGCAATAAATTCCACTGCTCAGTGACCTCACAGCACAAAGGCTGCTATGGGGAGTTCCCCTCTACTTCCTCCAAGCAGGTGGGAAGCACCCAGCAGGCACCGAGCCCTCCTCTTCTCACCATTCAACTTGCCCAGGTTCAGAAGACCCTTCTTACCAACACTCTCTCCACTGCCATCAGGAAGGCTCTTTAGTCTCATGCAGAGCTTTTCTGGTGTCACTTTTAGGAAATATGAAGACTGTACAGGGACTTCTATGGACAATTCAAATCTGATCACTTCATCTTCTGTCCACCAGCAGGAGTGATGGTGAGCTGTGTGCCCAGCACCCACCAGAAAACACCTGCAGCACTCAGGAGCAAAGGCAAGCAAAACAAGTGACCCAAGGACCATGCTGCCAAGTGGGCAACAGCTCAGGAGCAAGTGCCTGCAGTCCGCATGCAGAGGCAGAATGTGAACAAGTGAGAAGGCTCTCAACAAGCCTGCACAAGGGAATTAGAGGAGTAGGATCTCAACAAGTCTCCTGCCTAATTCCGTTTCAGTCTCTGGAGAGCACTGGGATGGTGTCATGGTTTAACCCCAGCCAGCAACCAAGCCCTGTGCAGCAACTTGTTCACTCCTCACCTGCAAGAACAGAGAGAGAATTGGAAGGGGAAAAGCTAGGAGACTTGTGGATCGAGATGAAGACAGTTTAACAGGAAGAGCAAAAGCTGTGCAGACAAGCAAAGGAAAACAAGGAATTTATTCACTATTTCCCACAGGTGTGGGCAGGCAGAAGTTCAGCCTTCTCCAGGAGAGCAGGCCCCCATCGCACATAACATTGACTTGGGAAGCCAAATTGCATCACTCCAAATGTCTCTCCTTTCCATACTGAGCATGATGTTTTATGCTTTGGAAGATCCCTTTGGTCAGTTTGTGTCACCTGTCCCAGCTGTGTCTCCTTCCAGCCTGTCATGTACACCCAGCATGGCAGAAAGGCCTTTGCTCTGTGTAAGCCCAGCTCAGCAATAACAAAAACATCTCTGTATTATCAACCCTTTGTTCAGCACAAATCCAAAACAGAGCCACTGTGAAGAAAGTTTACCCCAGCTGAAACTAGCACAGATGGCTGCCCTGCCTTTGACACAGCCACTTCATCCCTGAGCACTACTCAATCATCCCATTGCAAACCTGGAGCAGGAGAAGACACTTCACTGTCTTGCATCGAGTGCGCTCGGGACTGAAACAGAAAACCCAAATGCTGTCACAGCTGCTGCCCCACTTTTCCCCACCAGCTCTCAGGCCTTTGCCCTTGCACCAGTGTCCCCCTGTACCAACAGGTTTTGACCACACTGTTTCCAGAATTTGTCCTTACTCTAAGTCCATTTGCCAAATACCTTCCATTTTGGCTGTGACTGGAGGAAACAAAACATCAGCTGACCAAGCCACCTGATGGCACAGCATGGGAGCACGGGCCAGGAGCCCGGCAGGACAGACAGTGTCTAAAGCAGCACTTGAGTACCAGCACAGGTTCTCCAGCAGTAACACCAACTGCTGGTGAGACAACAGGCACTCCGGGGCACTCCATGGACACACAGGAGCAGCTGTGAGGGGGGGGTTGCACAATGCATAATCAGAGCACAAAGGAGACTGAGCCTTGCGCTAGAACACAGCCTGACAGTGCCCAAAGCGCGAGCACAATTTTGGCCTTTGTTGTCAGGAGTTATTTCAGGGGCTGGCAGAGCAGCTTGAGTTGTGCTGGATTGCCCCCTGCAGCCCGCGGCTCACATCGTCCCCAGCCCGGGGCTGGCCTCGCAGCGTGGCACGGTGCACGAAAGCAACCCCCGAGAAAAGACTGCGATCATTTTAATGGCATTTTCCTTCCTGGCTGTAACCACAGAAAGCTGGTTTGCTTGTTTGTTTCCAGATGGTTCTCTCTGATTACAAGGGGAGCTTGGCAAAAGAAATTACCTTTTAAGAAACACTGCAGCCTCATGTAGTCTTTCCTTTTGCTTGTGGACAGCAAACACCTTTTCCTAGGTATTTCTTTTCTTTTCAGAGTACAAAAAGTTGAGGAAAGAGAGAGGGAAAGAGGAAAGGGACAGAGAATATATGATAAAATATTTTTAAATTCTCCCAAGTAAATGAAAGCAGCAAAGCACAGGAGATGTCAAAAGAAGGTGCTTTTTTCCCTTCTCCACACACTTCAAAGATATTTATCCTTGTATAAAAGATACAGGACAGATGGCTAGAGATAACTTTGAAGAGTGCACAGAGCACAGATGTGGAAAAAACCAGGGTAGGCCCTATTTTGTTTAGCAGCAAAAGCACTACCAGATAATCAGTTATTTTACTCATGTACTTATGTCTCTGCCTCACCACACTGCTGTGAAACTTTTGAAGTATCATGGTTTACTTGCCAGTAAATGCTGGACTTCAAAGGAATAGGAAATGGATGCTGAATGGCAAAGTGACCTTTTATTACTCCAGCTACAGTTTGTAACCTGGAACGTGACAGAACATTTTTCATTCTACTTTAACAAAAAAAATCCCACAAAAGGATCACACCTTCAAAGCAGCTTCAGTCCAAACATTACAGAGCAGTTTTGACAAGATACTGAAATCTATTTTCTAGTTCTAGTCACGCAGCACAGACCAGGGTGACAGGAGGGTAGAGCTCATTGCAGAAGTCTCTCTCTGGCTTCATTAGCTGTCATTATAGGCTCTTTCCTGGCCTCAGATATTGCCCTCTCACTGTCTCCAGATGTTTTCACTGGCAGAAGCAATCTTCTATTCCTATAGGTAAGTGGCTGCCACTGTGTAAGGTGGGTAACTGAGGTTTCCCCAGTGAACACTCTCTAATTTCAATCCTCACAATCCAGTGGTACATATCAAAATTTGGTAGCTGCTTTGGAAATGTAGCTACTTGAATTATATTGTCTCTTGGGAATTGTCTCATCATGAGAATAGTTACCATATAAAATCTTTTGTTCATGTGTTTTGTGAATTTACCCTCAGCTAATGTAAAGGAAAAAGATTCTGGCAGAGGCTCAAGAGGAACTATTTGAGGCTTCACAGTCCCACCAAATGAAAGCAAAAGAGTAGCTTTACACTGCAAGACAGGGTTCATAATATATATTACAATATAGTATACAATATTAAAATTTCTATATTATCTTGGGCACTGATTAGCTTGGAAAGTAATGTGGGTCTATCAGTGCATCAATACAACCCAGGAAGGACAGCAACAATTTGTGCTACTACACCCAAACTATGATGTTTAAACAGCACTAACAGTAAAGATCCCATCACTACTTAGACTTGGGTTTCTGGCTTTAAGTCTTGTCAGAATTTCTAGTCTGGGCAAAACAAAATGAGCATATGTGATGCTTGTCACATCACCATCACTCACATGACACTAAAATACAGCACTCTTGCCCTGTTTTGGCATGCTTGGGTGTCCCTAGGCAGCAAGGGCTAAAGACAGGCAGGGAATTCAGCTCTCCCTGTCATACCCAGCACAGTAAATCCTGGCATCTCTCCTTGCAGGTCTCTGCTCACAGAGGCTGGCACTCCCTAAAACCTCCCCCAGGCTCAGATGAGATCTTTGATCCAACCTCACCCCCCACCACCCACCCCCACTCCAGCCTTTTTTTTATCCTTGAGGTAAAGGCTGCAGGGCCTGACCAAATCCTCTTATGCCAGGGATGCAGAAGGGATGAAAATGTATTCAGCAGCAAAGTAGGTGTGGAAGGACTTTGGAGAACAGGAAGAGAGAACTGCTGCATCCATATGATAACAAGCAAGGTCAAGCTAATGAAACACATTGGCAACGAGTAGTCAGGAAGAGAAAGAGAAAAGCCCGAGAAGGAGAAGAGGAAAAAAATATTCTACCTAAAAGGGAAAATATTCAGCCATTTGAAAATGAAGAAGAATCTAACTGGAAAGAAACATATGCTAGGAATAGAGAAATAGAGAAGTATGGAGAAATAAGAGAAATAGGAAAAACGAATGAAAGATCACACTCAGAAATTCATACAAATTCCATAGCAAAGTGGCAGACTGAATGAAATGCTCAACAAAGCAAAATATTAACAGTACTGGCACTATATCCTATAACCACTTCAGGTATATTATGATGTGACTGAATGAGGGTCTATTTCATTCTGCTTTTCCAGAAATTGAGAACAATATGTGATAGTGCATCCAGATCAGGCAGAAAAGAAAACCCAATGGTAAAGAGGATAAGTCAGGACTGGTGACTTACCATGTTCTTTTCCTCATCTGTAACAAATGGATTTAGCACAGAAAAAGAAAAATGTGTAACCGGATTAAAGGAAAGGCAGGGGCATCTAGAAAAAGAAAAGTATGCCTAAAAGAACAAGGCAAGAACTACTCAGAATAAACATTATGGATTTTAAATCCAATCAATATTTCAATATGGCACTTTAGAAAAAAGCTCTGAGTTCAATAATCCCACCTGTGAAGTTCATTTTCCTTAGCTTGAGAGGTTCTAAAGTTCCTCAGTCAAAGGTTGCTCTGATGATATCCTTGCTTAATCCTGAAACATCTCAGCTTCCTCCCAGCTGGATTTATGGGGCCCCATCATGCTTGAGAGGGAGGTGGGCAGGTACCTAATGACAAAAAAACTTGCATGGGTGGTTTTAAAAAAATCCAGATGAGC
The DNA here is from genome assembly GCF_051311805.1 of Agelaius phoeniceus. Lineage (NCBI taxonomy): Eukaryota > Metazoa > Chordata > Aves > Passeriformes > Icteridae > Agelaius > Agelaius phoeniceus. The sequence continues at coordinate 38,642,118 of NC_135270.1, forward strand.
TACTCAAAGAGCAGAGCTGGAGAAAACCACCTCCCTGATGCTAAGAAATAAGAGAAGGCCACACTGCCTACATCACCCCAGCTGAAACCAAAGAGTAGGAACTCCACTCCCCACATAGTCTGTGTTTTTTTAGAGAAATAATTTTTAAAGTGTTTCTCTCCACAGGGTGAGGAATAAAGCCAGCATTTTGGCTGAACATCAGAAAATTTGTAAACACAAGCATGGAGCCTCCATAACCAGCTTAAATAAAGGTTTTCTTCCAAGCATGCTGATACAGAGAGTGTGTGGGAGACAAATTTAGACATCAGACAAGGGCCTGCACAGTAGAAATCCATCTGGCTACACTCAAAAATGGGCATTCACTGACTCAGACATGCTTTTACATTATATACTAGGCCATTTGGATGACAGTAAAACTGAGCCAGTCAGAAACATCATCATGTTTATGTCTGCCAGTTCTGCCAGGATAAAGTTGGTACATCATTTATGAGCATTCAGCATTCCACAAGGCTCACAATATGGGAAATTTATCTACGACCTCCTGTACATAAATAAATATTGCATTATCTCCTATGCTGGTACTACTGATATTGTGTGGGAACAGATTTTGTCTTCCATCAGCAGACTGGTGGAATTTAATAACATTTTTGGTCATTCCATCCAACTGGAAAGACACATCACACCCATTACATTGAATGGCTCATCATCAGCTGAATATATAAATCTGAGAGAGCTGCAAACAGCAAGAGAGTGACAGAATCTTTTATTGAACATAGATACATTTTTCTTTGACCAGTGGGAGTCTCCGGGGACTTAGAATTTATCAGTTGTGCACCAATAGTGTGCTCAGCGTTGCACATGACTCAGTGAGAAGATGGGCCTGATGAGTTTGCAATCCAAGGTACTGAATTCTGGAAATGCTCTGGTTGAAATACTCATAGGCATAAAATTAATATGGGGTGTCTTGAGTGGTGTCTAATGCCCATGGAGAAACAAAGAAAGTGGAACATAACATGAAATTGAGAAGAACTACCAGCACAGTTTTCAGTCTGAAGGTTTCTCCAATAGCAGCCGATACCAGCAGTAGGTAACAAGCTGTCATCAGATACACAGCAGCAGGCAGACTTTCTTACAGTGTATGTGGAGACTTTCTCTCCTCTCAGCAACAAAATCCTTCCTCCACAGGATAAACTGTATTGGCCAAAAGACTGCAAACCAGTTCATAGCCCTCTGTCTAGGACTACATGGCCAATAATTCAGATTTTTTTCCCATTACCTAAAGGTTGTGGCAAGTTCCTGCTTCCCATATGTAGGTACAAACTGGATTTAGCCCTGGAGCTTCCCTCTAAGCAGTACCTCAGCTGTGGTACTTCCATGTGGCATTTTTAGACATCTCAAATACTCCTTGATTGCAGATTCTGGTTTAGATGGCAGCTGCCTTCTTTTGCCTTGGCTTACACCATTTCTTTTTGAATGTCTTCCCCAACACTCCTCAGAAGGGGACAGTACCTGCTATGTTCCCACCTTCTCTCTCTCTCATCAGAGACTGAATTTGGTGCTAACCCAGGTCTGGGATCCTTGGGAAGCCAGAGGGACAGTCACTCTTCCATGAGATCCCACTGAGGTACTCACATGTGACTTTGGCCAAAGTCTCACCAAACTCCTCCCTTAACATTTTCCTGACTCTAGGTCCACTTTCAGCATCCAAAGACTTGTCTTTTGCCTCGTGTTGCTTTGCTGTAAGCCACTGCCTATGAGAGGAAATTCAGAAGCAGAAAATGAGGCAGAGGTTCTGCCACAGAGCCTGAGAGATTTGTTCCTAGGGCAAGAAGAACAGTGCCATGGCAATAGCCAGCAGCTGCCGGGGTGTGGGGAGCAGAAACCAGAAAGAGAGAAGGAGACCAGGATACATAGAGGTGATGCAGAGCCTTGGGAAACACCCAGTCACAAATCCCTTACCAGGCATCCTTTGAGCTCAGAGGAAATATGATTTCACTCCAGTTGCCACTCTGGCACATGAAAAGATATTGTGCTCCCTTCCTCTCCAGTGAGATCTCACCTGTTCTAGCTCCTCTGAAGTGCTGCTCTATTAACCCTGCTCTGGATGCTGCACCTTATTTTGATCTGTTCTTTGCATGGAGAATAGAGTTCAGTACAGTAGAAATAAAATCTCTGCAAAGTCTAAGGCATTACAATAAAATCAGAGCACATCTCAGGTAGAAGAACCTGTTCTCAGCTGATGCAAACTAATAGGAGCCAGTAAAATTCCAGCAGTTTCCTCACAATCCTCCAACTCTCTTTTTCAGTTACGTGAAGATATCAGAAAGGCTGCTGAAATTTGATAATACAGTAAATCTGCTTTTAAAAGAGGCTGAGTTCTCGGATCATCCCCATTTCCTTTGGAAATCCCATGTGTTATTTCTGAACCTGCAGACACCATTATGTTTTTTTAATTTAATTAAGTTCCAATAAAGCTGCTTATACTGGAAACAATAAAACTCTTTCTACCATGTCACTCTTCCTTCTTTAACACACATACAAAACACACAGAAGCCTCAAGAAAGCTCCCGGCACTCTAAGAAAAGAAATAACCAAATACCACCAAATATTTAATTTTCTATGCCGGAAATGAGAAACAGGTGTAATTAAAATAACACTTTTTAAATTAAGTGACCTCTCTTGACCAACCATCTGTGAATAATTCAGATTTTTTTCCCATTATTACTGCAAAATTAAAACTAGGGCATATAAATGACGAGATTCTCTTTAACTATCTTTAAGCACCAGCAATATATATTTTCCACCAGTTAAAATCCTTAATGATACCAAAAATCTGTCAAGCATAACTCCCCCAATTCATTTGCCTGAAACCATCAATATTTTATCATGCATTTGCAGTTGGCTTTAATTTAACAGTCCAGGTTACTAATCAAACAAAACACCCAAGTCATTAAAAGTTAGCGTGCCATTTAGAAAGTGCATTTCACGTTTATTAAAATATCTTTCATGGAGCCATTAGAAGGCTAAAGTTTTAATTACAATCAGATATTTAGTTCTACTTCAGTTATGCTTTTGGCACTCTCTTGCAACTGCCTTGATTAATCTTCCAGACAGAGCTCATCCATTACCTCCTGAAATTATTTTCCTCTTAACTTCTTCATAATTCATCTTTTTTCTTCCCCCCTCCAAACATATAAAATGCATTAAAAAGGTGTGCACAATACCTGCCTGAAAGATAAGTCATTAGAAAGATTCCATTTCAAATGCAATTTATTCTCAAAAGTACCAAATAACCATAATTCAAACAGATGTATTGAAATTGAAATGTAGGTTTTCTTGTCTTTGTTGTCATTTTAACTATTTTCCTACAAATGAGAGACTAATCTGTGCTGCTCTTTCTCCTGTCTCAGGTTTTGAAATATACAGTTCAGCTGAATTTAGCCTGGGTAATTCTGAGGGCATCTCAAGCTCACACAGAGTCTCTGTCATAGAAAATTTCACTTTTTTTCCCCTCCTCTTTAGTATAATGGTCATATTGCAATACATTTTACCAAACTTCTGTGCTGAGACCATTTCAAAGGCTCTTTCCTATCCACTTTATCTAATGTCATGTGAAACCTCAGTCAGCAATAATGAGAAAATACTCTTGTGTTGATTGATATTTTAGAGCTAAACAGACACCTATACCATGTTTTGCAAAGTTTCACCCTAAATGGATGTAAAATTTCAAGGACTGAGGAAACAAATTTGGAGGAATGAGTCTCTCATTTCCACTGAGCTTTGACATTTCTCCTGGATCTGGCATAGATAGATTCAAATCCTCTAAATTCCACATTTCTCATTCTACATGCTTTTTTGCTGCAGGTATAGACAGATTTGGATTACACACACAAAAGCAAAGCCTTAAAGAAACCCAAATGGACAGCTGAAGATCAGGCTTGTCACCCACAGGTTTAGATTCTTAGGTACATTGTATACTACAGCCTCTTCTCCAGAGCTCAACCTCATCCTCAGACTGAACAGGATCAGAGAATGGTCTTAAACTCTGCTGTGCATCATCATCATCATCCTTTAATTTATCCACAGCTGCAGTAAATCTACTGAGAAACAGACTGGAGAGATCTTGCCAGACCTCAGACAGTCCTCTCCTCCCCACAGCTGCCCACTCCCAGGAGTCTCCAGGGAGAACAGGCTGGCCTGTGTCCCCTGCCCACAGCCAGACCAGGAGCCAGAGATCACTGGGGAGAGGTTTAGCCATGCTCCCAGCAGAAGGCTCCCAACAAGCACCACATAAGCCTTTAACCTGCCTCTTCATCAGCTGGATCCAGGGCCACATCCACCTGCAGAAGGAAAACCTCTATGCCCATGTTGGTCTGAACCAAACACAAGTCAACATCTCTCCTACCACAGCATCTCACTACAACACTGAAGCCTGGTATTTCACACCAGCAGTGATCATATGGTGGGAGGCAGGGAAGAGAAGGGATTCAAATAAAGGCCTCTACCCTCATTCATATGGTCATCAGAATTGGCTTCAGGCAGACTCGGGAAGAGAACTGCAGAAGCATTTCAAGACAAATCTCAAGCACTTAAGCTGCAAATTGGGAGATGCTTGAAAAGTCTCTCTACATGGCCCTTATACAGCACTGTTCTGTGTTGTACTGAAAAGCCTGCTTTTATTGTCTTCTGTGCTGGAGATTATTGATTTCTTTCTTTTGAACCTATCCAATCCATTTTTTAATTGGAAAATACAGCAAATTGCTTTAAGCAGATCTGTTTAGAACAGGTTTAAAGGGGTTTTCCATTATAAACAACATTTGAAAATATAAGTTAAGAAATGGGAGCATATAAGGAGGAGGGAGGGAGATGGGGAATTACAGGAACAGATTAGAGATAAATGAGATACTGTGGCTACCAGTAAGCCAGGTCTCTGATGCCTGTCACATCCTTACCATGGACCAAGGAAATACAGGAGGAGCAGAGCTTTTCTAAAAGAAAAGGAAACCAGTAGATTGGGCTGAACGATGTCCAGGTTTGGAGCAGAGCCGGCACTGGCAAGAGCTGATGTTCAGAATTAGGAAAGGGTTTTTCCCCTGCCGGGCTGTTCAGTGAGAAGGGAGAGAGCAGCGCCGGGCGGAGCCACGGCGGTGCTGCAGCACCATCTACTGCCAGCGGGGAGGGCAGCGAGCGCTCACAGCCGCCTGCCAGCCTGCCCAGAGACCCTGCGCTCCCTACAGCCGCAGCCTGCTGAACAACGAGCCTGTAGGTTACCCCAAAAACGCGACTTCCCCACAGCCAGGTGGGACAAGGAAAATTCTGGCTCGGGATGTGGAGCACGGGGCTGCGGCAAGAGAAACGGGAGAAAACGTAGGCCTGTACTGTATCAGTTCTTCACAAATGCGAGTGGCAAAAGTTTTGGTTCTGACACTGTATTCAACTTGTCTCAGGAAAACTATTTGTATCATTGAGCCTCTGAGACATTCGACCTTTTGAAGGAAAGCTTTTCTTTCCTTTAACTTTTTGAAAATACTGCTCTGATCCTCTTCAGTGTTTGAGACTTTGTCATCGTATAAATTGGTTAGATATACTCCCCAGCAGAACACTGAGCAATAATAAGCTGAAATTATGTTTAAGATCCTCTCCACATAGGACATAAAAGACAATTTCTGCAAGTGGAACCATTTAAGTGAAGTCAGGGACTTGTCCTTACCAATACATATCCTGAAATCCTGTCCTCACTGGAGTACAGCCAGTGTTACTGCTGATTTCAATGGGACCATGATTTCAATCCTCCTCCATCTCATCATGGCAAGTGCCAGGTGCTGATATAACTTAACTGAAGCCTCCTGTCATATGTACTGCATTTCACTAAGTTCACAGGTGTGCCAAATAATGCAATCTGCTGGAGCTCTAGGCAGCATGATAGAGCTGAACATAGGAAGAAAATTGACTGCCTTTCATACAGGGCTTCAGTATTGACAGCTGATTGCTGTACTTCACTTAAGTGAAACAAAATCTTCGTAGAAGCATATTGACTAGTCTGTGCATAAAAATCATTCCATAGCTATAAAGCTGGAAAACACAGACTTTTCCTGACAGCAATATTCTGCTGTCCCTTAAGAGGGCTAGGGCTCAAGGAGATGATACTTTAATTATTGAAATTTTATTTTTCACTAAAAAGTATCTTCATTTTCTTGTAAGTAGCAGAATAAGGGCTGCTAAACCAACCAGAGGTGGATTTATTCCTCTGCTTATAGAACATCTTTTCAATATGGCCCTTATCTCTGCAGACTTTGCACACTATAATAGCAAAAAAAATGATGGTAATATATTTAGTAATAATAAATGTTAATTAAAAAAAAAAAGCCCAAACCTAAACATAATAACCAGAGACCAACAAAAATGCCAGTTGCTCTTTTGCCATAGGTGAGATATATGAAAAGGAGTGGAAAGCATCAGTTCTTCTTTCTTTACCTCTTATCTTTGGTGGTAAGAGTAAAGGAATCTAACACAAAAACAAGGGGAAAGTCTAATGTGGAACTAATGCAACATTTACCACTTATTATCTGATTATTGTTCCTGATGATATTTCTGTTTCTCTAATCTTTAATCTTCTTGTATGTAGATTTAAAGTCCTTTGGGGCAAGACTCTTTCTACATCTCTGTGTAACATCTAATACAGTGAGACCCTGATCCTCCCTCTAGCCTCCAGAAACTTATGAAATTAAAATATACAAGTGATAAGAGTCTCCAAGCTTGACTCACCAAAGAGTTTGGAAAATAGAGTACTTAGTTTCTCAGCCCTCCTAGGTACTTTGCCAGCTTGCAGAACTGGGAGTCCTTAATCAGGTGCCCAGGTGGCCTGGGCAGAAGCAATTGCAGCATGGATGACTGACCAGTGCCAACACATAACCAAGAATATGCTACTCAGGAACTGGATGACCTTGAAGGTCTCTTTCAGAACCTTGATGATTCTATGAAGCATTAATGGGACCCTGCAGGGCCCACACCTCCCTGGCAAATCTGCAGCTATTGTTGATGACAGGCTCAACAGAACCATGTGCCTGCACATTACCCCAGAGCACACAGTCACAGATTTGCCCTGTGTTTTATATTGGCTCAAACAGTTCATCACTAAATGTCAAATTGTGTCTAAACAGGAGGTACTTAGCCCAGGTGCTGCTCAAGCAGAGCAGTGCTGTTCCACAGCCCCACAGCTTCTGCCTTGTTCAGGGCACAGTCATGCAAGTAGGAGTCATGAGGTGGGAGATACAAAAGAGAATTGCAGGTGTTAAACCAGAGACCTGCTGTAAGGAGCATTGCCCCTGTCTGGTCTGGATGCACAACCTTCAGCTCTCCCCTGCTTTAATGAGCTAGCACTTTATGATAGAACCTGGCCACCAAAGAGAAATTTTGGTACAACTTCCCTCATGTCCCCTGGGAATCCAAACTCACATAATAGGTGTGCAGCATCCAGGGCCAGGATGGTGTCAAAACCACCAGACTGTGGTGATTTAGAAGCTGTTCTATTTTTTCAAGGAATACTTAAATATTCCTTGGGCCACAAGAACAAAAGAAAGTCCAGCTACATCCTTAAAGCTTAAGCTCAAGCGAAAAGAACAAATTCTTCTTCTAATGAATACTTTGATGTTCGATTGTAGGGATTCATTAATATTAATTGTTGTGTTTAAAGCCAATATCTTAGAAGTCTTTCTGAATATTACTTTCCCCTGTAAGTAGAAAACTACTGTCATAAAAATTTTGGTAGCCATCAAAGAGATATATGAGCTGAGGAAATTCAGATGCTAGATCTCCACAAAATAATTTGTCTTTTCCAACAGTTCTAGGAAAGTTTCAGAAACTTTGACTAGGGAATGATTAAATAGTCATTTCATGCAAGATGCATTGTAGAGAGTTTAAATCATATCCAAACCAGACACAGGAGCATAACTTTCTTTTTAAGTTTCTAGAACATGGATTTCTTTGAGGGTGAGATATTGCCACTCCCATGTTTTATGAGTACAGCAGCATACCACTTTCATGCAGAAAATTAAATTTGCCTTCTTCACATATTAGTATGTTGTTATATGTGATAATAAGATCACAAGAAGAGACCTTATAGAACAAATTAACAATGAAAAAGTTTTTTTGTTTTTTGTTTGTTTTTTTTTTTAAAGAGACAATATAACCAACAACAATGCAGGAAGGTGACTTCTGCCAGCTGGTCAGCCACAAAAACTGTGGAAGACAGAAAGATGGGAGCCAGAGGATTCCTGCCTGCCTGCTGGGCTCCCATCAGGGCTACGGTGGAAAATGAAACTCTGCAAGCCCACAGCAAGCAAGCTGCAGAAGATAAATTGGAGTTTAGATGAAGAAGTATCAGACAAATAAATCTATGCAAAGCTCCAGTGCCCTGATGGGAGTCCTCCATGACAACTACACAAACTCATTCCAGGAGGGCTGGATGACTATGCTGATTCAAACAGAGATAGTTCTTCCTAGATTTGCAACAAAAGGTTTGGATTATTTTGAGTGATTTGAGTATTGACACATTATAGCAAGAATCATTGCTTTTAAAACCCAGGTAACACACAGAGCCAATTTGTGCCAAACAGGTACTCAAATACCTCAGGAGCATTTGCAGCATTCAGAGTAAACACAACAAAAATGTATTTTTGAAGAAGCAGAGTAACAGCTACCAGCCGGTGGTGCAGCAAATAAAATAATCTCAGCAACTATCTACTTGAGAGACTGACAGCTCTCCTTCCTTGGTGCTTCTGAGCAGTGGGGAACACTGGCCAAAGGGCTCTGTTAAACTGAGATAATACAAGATGTTGACTAAATGTCAAAGATTATGTTATTTTAGAGGTCACAGTCTACTTTGGAAATACCCAAGGAAAATGCACTAGCAAGGATAATGAAATTTTTTTTAAAGGAAGGAAAAAAAACCAAAAACAAACAAACAATATATCCCCATTAAAACACTTTCCCTGAAGAGCAGTCAGCAAGGGGTTGTGCAGTTGTGCAGAAGAGCTGATGGCAGAAAGGAATTCACAGTGAAAGACGGTCAGAAATACTAAGGCTGGTAGGGAGCCAAAGCATAAGAAAACAGCACAGTAAGATGAAATTAGTCTGGAAGGCATTTGGCATTAAAAAAAAAAGAAATATTAACTCAGGTAAATGGACATGCCAGCAATACCATTTTAACTGGCTTATAAATCATTACTCATGGTTTGCTAATGTCAAGAAACAAAGCTAGTAATAGTACTAGACTGGATAATCAAAGTTAACAGTCAGTTAAGGTGATATTAATTGTACTTGACTGATGAGAAGGGGCAGAAGAGTGAATAGCTGGCAGAGGGAAAATGTAAAATTTGATGCCTGCTAAATGAGGCATGATGAATAATGGTTTTTCTTGTCAAAACCACTGCTAGATTCCCCTCAAGCTGCGAGTGGGTATTCAGGAACACGTGTCTGGTTCTAACCAGGGGTCTGATCATTCTCCTAATAAAAGCAACAAAAAATATGATAACTGATGCAAAAAGGAGCTGAAAAAGACCAAGATAATGTCCTACAGCCACAAGCTGAAATTCCATCTTATTTCATAAAATGTACATCCAAAGCAAGTTAAAAACAATCCAGGGAGGGTACCTATTATCTTGCATGAACAGACAGCAGTTGTTGACAGGAGTTAATAGCATTTCTCAAGAAACTAGGCATAATCTGGTTTTTGTTGAAACATTTTTTTTCATGTATTTATTAACAATAAGTAGAATTTCTGACAATATACTCTCTAAACAAAGCATTAAAAGTGGATCTCACCTAAATAAAATAATACAGCAGAAACATAAGTCATAAGTCATTCAGATCTTAGGATAAGGTTATTCAGAGAGTTAGTATCAGTGGTTTGTGTTTATCTTACTTGCTAAATCTTTCCAGAAATTGTTCAGCTGTTAGCTGGCTCTATTTATACAAGCAGTTGTCCTGGAACAATGTGCATGAATTGCACTTTTTTGGGGAGGAAAGCAGAAACAATTGCATGTGTTGACTGCAGTCTGATATATTCTAAAACTGCTCTCAGTTCTTGTTTTAGAGAATCAGGACATTTCCTATCATCATTGTAAAAAATGAAATTGTGGTAGGGCAACAAATAAATCATTACTCTCTTTCATTTTCTTCTTATGCACAAGACAACTCTGTCCAATTATTGGGTCAAGAGCCCCAGGTGTTTTCCACATAGAAACTTACACCACATAACAAACCAATAAAGATGCTGAAAATAATATGCAGAACAGAGATGTGCAATAAAAACAACAATGCCTGAGATTCATTCCCTCCATAAACTACCTTTCAGACACTTTTTTCTCCATTGTTGCTGAAGCAAAGTGATGCTAGATGTTTAACAGCAGGTTGCAGAAATAATTTAGGCACAGAACAAGCAAAGCACGTCCTGGGGATGAACTGCTGAGCGAGCTTAGCCACAGACCCATCAAGGTCCCACTGATTCCAATGAAGAAAACCCTGAGCAGCAAGGGCTATGTAGCTATGTGGGTTCCACATCCAAACTTTTAAATCAAAGGTCAAAAAGAGCCTTAGCCAGCCATTCATTACAGAGCTTCTTACATCTTGCCCAAAGTATCTATTACTGACCACCTTGAAGTACTGTGAGACAAATAGATCCAGTGATTGCCCAGATTGCCAGACACACAAAGCAAATCAAAGTTTTGAGAGATAGAGAATTAGCACTCCCAGCCCACTAAATCATGGGATTGGAAATGAGACCACATCACCACAGAGTTCAGGCCAAAATCCAAACTTCCCCCAAATTTAGAGGGACTAAAAGTCCAAGTTCTAATTTAGATTAGATAAATTCATAAGCTCAAGGGTCTGCAAAGTCTGTTTATGAATCATGCTAATGGCATCTATTATACAAGTGTACAGTGCCACTGAGATCACTGAGGAGGCCTGAAGGTCTTCGAGCCCTTCCAACCCTTGCAGGCAACACGAGGCACAAGTAGAGGTCAGGCTGAAAAGCAGGAGGGACTTATCCACAGAGCAGGACTCAAACCCAGCATCCATCTGCAATGTAAATTCAAAGTGCCACCAGTCATGTGTTAGTACTAATTAACTGATCCCAGGAACCTTACATTTGACACATTACTTTCAATATCTTTGCAGCTCTGTGGTTACCCAGTTTTTTTTCCAGTCCAAGAGCTCTGCTACACTGCTGGAATACTCAGGGTACTACCTCTGCCAGGTTCTTTCACTGCAGAGGTGGCTCCAGGCTGTCCCTACAATGATCCTGTAACCACAATTCCTTTCTCAGATACAAACATGACTCTCACACACCTACAGCCACAAGCATCATTTTAACACTGCACCTTCTCCCTCCCACAGACCAGCCTCACAGAGCCTGCCAAGATGCTCCAGCATCTACCCCACCACAGGGAAATGCATCCAGAGCACTTGGCAGATGATGTGGAAGCATCTATCTCCTGACCACCTGTACTGGGAGAGGTGGCAGATGAAGCTCTAGCCTGGGTGTGTGCCAGAGGAGGGGCCTGGCTTTGTGGGCAGTGTCTGAGTGACAGGACAGGCAGAAGTGTGCATGGCCCCATGCAGCCTGCACATTGTGCTGCTCACACCACACTGTCATGCATCATTCAGAGAGAAGACACTGCATGCTATTACAGCCTTCTATCTAACAAAGCCCATGGTGAGGAAAGTTAATACTTACTACACAGGTAGTAAATAATTCAAGGTTTTGATATCCCCTATTTAGCAGAAAGTTTTGTGACAGCCTTTTTTTTTAACTTACACTTTTTTTTTTTTTTTTTTAAATTGCAATGCTTGTTAAAGTAAAAATACTAGCACAGGAATGACATAAACAAATTCCATATAAACTTGTAAGCAGATTTCTACAAACAGTTCTTCAGCCCAGCCTGAAATACCCCTGCTGATCCTATGCAAAACCTTCTAGTTTCACACAACTGCCTGCTGTTGATGTGACCTTTCAAAGATGTCAAGTTGAAAGGAATTACAGAATAGTTCAGTACACCTCAAACAGGCACTGGGAAGAAAGCACAGTAGTATGTGTTGTTCAGGAGAGGGGAAAGCACTATTATGTATGTGCCTTGCTGGAAACCAGCCCTTCATTTCTTTCTAACAACAGGGTCTCACATTCTGCACTCATTTCTGCAAGGAGCACACATTGGTTGGTTTAATAACATCAATATAAGCAACACACACCAAAAAAAAAGGAACTTTCACTCCTTTTTGATTTCACCCTCCTCCCCAAGCCCTGCGTGCATGTGAGATCTCCCTCCCTCTCCCCCCAATCACTTTATGTTGATTTTAGCAATATGCCTCACACAAAGAGGTGCTGAGGTTGATTGGGACACTTTGTGGGTCATCTAGTCCATCCCCTGCTCTGCTACAGATTTCTAATCTCTGTGTTACAAGCATGCAAAAGCAGAACATATGCAGGAGGTATTCATCCATGAACTTTTCAAAGGACTTTCAAACCTTCTAGCCTATTAACTTATCCAGACATCATATTTTTCCACCAGAGAGAACAGAAGGTGTCTCCGTATGGCACCATGAGAAACAAGCTACAGCAAGCTCCCATAAACACACAGCGGGGGATCACCCCTGGACAATGAACATGCAGAGGCAGGCACAAATAAAGGCTTTGTAAATTCACATATCAGCACCGTCTATTGTCAATGGTAAAACTGTTGAGAAAGTCGTACTACCATTAGGTGTCATCTGCCAGAAACTGCAGCAATTCAAGTCACTTTATCTGTAAATGGGAATACACCATTTGCAGCTCCCGCTCCTTTCCCTGAGAGCACTTTGCTAGGAGCTGGAAAAACAGCCCCACGGCAGAGCTGTCCTTACCTGTGCTCACACAAGCGTGGGCTCAGGCTCTCCTTGTGCAGCTTCTTGGTGAGCTGAAGCAGGGACAATGTTTATCTGTGAAATTTTTGAGAGAATTGATGGATTTTTTTTTTTATTTTCAAAGATAAACATTTATAGCATTGAACTAATATGTAAACACAATATACCACCCCTGCAGTAAAGAAAGCAAAGTACGTGGGCAACATCCGTAAAATCTGTTTGAAAATCAGGCTCATGCAGTTGAGCTGAAGCCAGGCTGTGAGGCTTCCCACCCGCTCACAGCAGAGGGCTGTGTTGGGCTGAGCAGAGCCAGGACTGACAGCCAGGAGACCGAGACAGCTGCAGGGGAAAAAAGAGGTTTCGAGCAGAAACAAATCCTCAGGTCACTCACGGTAGGACAGGGAAGAATCAAGAAGGACCAGTATGACCTCCCCTCATCTTCCCCCCTCAGAGCACTGGAGGTCCTGCCATCACTTCTGCTCCATCCCAGTAATTCACAGTACATTGTGAACTCTGGGCCATGCAACCCATCCTCCCCTGAAATAAGCCTACTTTTCCTATGGTCTCTCCCATTTTCAATTCCAAACATTAATTTGTTTTGTTACACACATTTATTCCAGGAGAGAGTGGCTCCTGTGCTGCCGCTGTATAAATCAATTGTCCGCCCTTTGCCATAGGCACGCACACATTTCTGCTCGCTCCAGTACAAAAGGGATACATCAGCACTGACAGTGTTTCTGGGACAAATGCTATGGATGATTAGAAACCCAGGAAGTGTAGAGCAAGTGCAAGGAAATGGAGCTGTTATCTTAGAAAGGAGATGAGTGCTACAACATATCCTTTAAAGCACCACAGATTCTATGTACCTGATAGAACATGAAATATTTCATTTCAGGGATATAAGGTGGGATATTCTGAGATATACAGTATGCACTGTTGCTATAACAACATGTCAGGAGTGCTACCATCACAGCATTAAAACTCCAGATATTTGTGATGGAGCTTGATTCATAAGCAAAGAGACAGAAGCCTAGAAGGCTGTAATGAGCAGAAGCCTGAGGTCAGATCAAATATGTTGAGGGGAGGAGAGGGAAATAGAACTGCAGGAATTGAACAAGGCAAAACCAGCATTAGGTGGTTGCAATGACCACTCAGCCCAAAGAACTGCCTAGCACCAACACTGCTTCATCATAACAGATCCATTTTGCTGTAATATCAAAAAGTGTCTCATGTCAACATGAGGACGAGCTGTTTCACCTCTTGTATGACTTAGGTACATGAGGTTGACTTTCAGTGTAAGAGGTGCTCATTTAAGGGCGAGCTCTTCTGTTCCTGGTACATCTTTGGAAAGATGAGTTCTTATTTTGCTCACTGTGACATGTCAATACTCTGAAGAAATGACAAGTATTGCAGTCTAAATAAATCTATTGGTGAGCAGCTGCCTCTCATCTATTTTTGAAAAGTAATAGTTCTGGTGTCTCCTAGAGTTTTATCAAGGGAGCTCTTTCCTAGCAATAACATGAGGCAGAAGATCAGCAGAGAGATGTTCAGGCTTTATGGCACTTACTGTTGAGCGGGCTCTGTACCCCACTGCTATTTTCATTGTTGAGTCACCCAAGCACTGAGGCACTTCTCACAGGAACAATTTGTATAGAAACCTATTTTGAGAAGGGTAAGGTTCACTCTCAGAGGTACAGTGATTGCACATCAGGCAACTCAGGCCGTTCCCAAATGAATCACAAAAATCTCCTCACAAGGGTAAATGTCAAGATAAGCCGGCATGAGTCACAGCTGTCATCCTCCCTCTGTTCTGAAAGGTTTGAATCCTTATGAACTGTCATTGAGATTGAGACAGAAGCATGATGCTGCTAAACTTGAAACACTGAAATTAAGCATTTCCACGAGCATTTCTGTCCTGTAGCACTATTTCAGGCAACTGAGTTAGCAACTGGACCAAAAAGGTGAAAATTTATATAAATAGGAAAGAGTGAGAACTGTCAGAAACTCAGTATCCCACAGCAGCAGTATATTTCAAGTCTTATATGAGATAAATCTCATTTAGAGATTGTGGATTACTGTCTCCCTTTTTATTTTCCTATACATCTAGTATAACCTAGGAACGGGGATTAGTCTGAATATAAACAATCTAATCAAAGCAAAAATTAGGCAGTGTGAGAAATTGACAAGGAGGTGGTACATATTTTTCAATCATCTTGTAAAAAGGGTGGGTCTCATTCAAGAGATACAAATTAACAACCAAAGACAAATTTAGCAAAGTGCTGTTTGTTTTTTCAGACAAAACTAGTCTGTTCGTGCCAGCCTGATACACACAGTGACATACTAATGGAAACAAACTAATCCCACTGTCACATCATTTGAACTTTTGAATAATTTGCAGCTAAATTCATTGACAGTTTACAATGAAGCTTAATTTGCTTTAGATTATTGTATTGTATTTTGTACAACTGGCTTTGTTTTAATTTCAATTAGCATTGCTGACATTGTAACCCCATTATTGCTATTATGCTGGCAAGGAACAAGTGTTTACACATGTCGTCTATCTGCCTCCATAACATAAGCTCCATGACAGGCTGCAATGTTCATCATTACTGAGCTGACCATGCCTCAATATTACATTCAGAAAGCAGTAAGCACCTGAAAGCATGGGCCAGTGCAGATTCAACCTCCTCTTTTCAGTGCTGACAGCTGTGAGCACCACAGTCAGCCCACCTGCATGCAGCATCAGCACCCATCCCTGGGAATTGGTGCAGAGTGCACCAACAGGAGATAAGCACTGCCCTGGTACAGCACCACCCACATCTGCTTAACTTCTCCAAGTCCATCACAAAATCCAAGGAGGTGACAGTGGAGTCGCCTCTGTTATTAATCAATAACCCCTCATTAATTTAATAAATGCACATTCTCCTATGCAGGGGAATAGATGGAGCATGGATGTTATGAAATCACCAGCACTGGTGGTATCTCAGGTTAGACAGGCATAGGTTAGATAGGTTATAGTCTAGTTCAACAAAGCAGATGCTGCTGATCTGCACAACTGGTTCTGCACTTGGATGAGACAAGAGCAAAGCCATGTCCAGGGTAACTTTTTCTGTGGAACTCAGATTTTGCTGTCCTAACATTGCCATTTTTCTTCTGTCTGTTCATCAAAACAAAGCACTTATTGACTTTAAAACCCATAAACATGCAGAGCAGTGAGAGTTGCCTCCCCCTTACACCAGACTAACTTAGACCCTGAGCAAGCCCATCATTACACTGTCTGAAGAAAGGAAATTAAAGGGGACTGCACTGACCAGTCTGCTCAAGGTTACCTCAGCACTGGAAGCACAGGCTGGAACAGCATCACACACTGGTCCTGTCTGCAATAAATAACGTATTTATTGCAGTATTGAGTATTGCCCAAGAGTAGCTGAAACACTTCAAGCAGATAAAATACCTTCCAGATTAGACATAACCACAGTGCAATTAGAGGTGTGGTTAGCTGCATACCCAGGCAACACTGTGGGTGCCCAGCAAATACATCTGACACAGTAAAACAACCTACTTCTGCCACATTTCACTATGGAGGCAAGATTTATATGGACCTTTGAAAACTACAAAAGCAGGTGTTTGTTCCTTCCCCACACCAAACACTTCTGATAAAATTAGACAGCAACCTGGTTGTACAAGAATTTGCCAACAATTCCCAATTATTAATTCAAATTCCCCTCACAATTAATAATTAATAATAACAATTATTAATAGACCTCTGTTAATATCCAGAAGCTGTGGCTGGGAGACAGCACTAGGTAATAATCAGGAGTAATTTTATGGCAGACCAAGCCAAAACAACATATGGACCCTGACTCATCAGGGGAGCTCCTAAATAATCTGTAACTAGCACTCCCCAGTTCTTTCCTAACCAAAATATCCACAGCTACTGTACGAAAATGACTTCAGCAAACAAACACAACACAAGTGTAAACTGAAATGTTGAGAAAGCTAAAAATTCTAGGCTTTATTTGTTACAGGGTATGCTAAAAATCAGACCAAATAAAACCAGAACAGTAGCATAATAAATATGGAGAGGATATCCATTACGCATTACTATCCTTGGTTATTAATAGCCTTAAAATAAGGAAGAGTATAACCAACCAAAGACTTAGAAAATGGGATGAATTAGGAAACAGACTTTCAATACAATAAGAAAGAGCACAAATTTAAAACAGCATGGAAACTGAAAGTGAAAACAGTAAGCAAAGAGGGGAAAGAGGGCCAACAGCAGAAAAAAAGCAGGAGGACAACAGAAAGAGCAGTCTTGTCAACTTTCATCTTTATAAAAATACCAATTCCGTCTCCAAAACATCATTACATTAAACACAACAACAAAACTCCAACAAACAAACAAACAAATAAACAAAACCTGCAAGATTTCAAGACTGAAAATATTTTCCCCCTCCTCCTTCTTTTTCTTCCTTTTCTTTTTTTTTTTTTTTTTAATTAAGAACGGCTTAACCTCACTTTGTTTATTAAAGATTTTGACTGTGCAGAGCCTGCACTTGGGTGTGCCTTGTTTGGCACCGAGCTGCAATACAAACAAACTCCAGCTGTGATGTATGAAAAGCTTAGGAGCAGCAGAGAGCTTAATGTCTCTAATTAATGTCTGTTTGGACCTAAAATGAGGCATTGGAGACTCCAGATAAACTTTGGCATGTAACATATTTCAGAGGGGAATTAGGAACCAGATAAATAGGAGTTTGTCACTACTGTGCCCTGGATATATTTTGCAAAACAGAGATGGTGATGAGATCAGAGTATTTTCTTCTGTGCTGTGCCTAGGCATCATCATTCTTGTGTCTCCCTTTTACTGCATGCCAGGTCAAGAAAAGGAGAAAGATGTGAAAGAATACCATGTTTAACTTAGCTTCAAACCTACCTTTTAAGCACTGCAGCTATGTCCAGATTTGACTTGAAACAAACCATCTAAAAGTATGGGTTTGTTCCCCTGGAACAGGTTTTCAATGCCAATCTGCTTTTCAAACAAAAAATTACTGGAAGTCAGCTTTAAGTGAGGATAAAAAAGACCAGGTTTATCAAAGCTTTCATTAAACCCACAAGCCATAAAATAATCATAACCTTTCTGGTCTCCGTGCATCACAAAGAAGAAAACACACACGGAGAGTGCTTCTGCCTCTGCTCAAAAGCTGAGTACATTTGTGGGCACAGGTGATCCTCACTCAGGTGCACCATCCTCAGAGCACAGACCTTGGCTGCATATTCTCCTGCTGAGGTTTCACTGGCTGTGGTAAAAGCACAATTAAAGGCACTATACAAATACTATATGTCTGAACTTACAGTCCAGAAGCCAAGGTTTTTATTCCTCACATCAATACCCCTCCTTACCAAGCAATGCTACACACTTCCATGCTTTGTTCCATCACCTAGGTTCTCATTACTGCCTACTTGCTCAGGCTTGACAACAAATATGTATATCCATAACAAATTCTAGAAAACAAAACAGGAGTTGAGGCTGGCCAGGGACAGCAAGGTGGCGGTGGCTAACTAAGAAGATCCTGTAGAAAAAGGGTTATTTCAGCTTCTTGTGCTTAAGAAGAGACCCAAGACAGCCAGCATGTGGCAGCAAATGTGTGTACAGTAGGATTCACCATAGAAATGGTATGCTCACAGAATGCAAAAATGAATTATCACAGTGAAAAACAAAATAGACACAGAGTCTGGGATAAGTGAATATAAAACAGAATGTCAGTCCCTTCTGTTCCCAAAGCAAATCAGACCACTGTGAACAATCCACAAATCCTTCAACAGAAACTGGCCAGCACAGGGTTGACTTTAACTCAGCATACCCAGTTAAACAATTTCCTCAGCTGCCCATTGGTCACGGCTTCCAGAAGGGGCTTCTAGGAAATAGGAGTCAGTAATGCCTTCTAGAAGGCTCCATCTCCCCTCAGAAGCAGTTTGTGAACAGGAAATGTTGACCTCAGACATAGATAATCATTGCAATTATCAGTGGTATACAAATATAGTGGCTCATAATGAAAACAGTATTTAATGACCAAAATTTCAAAACAATTTCCAGAGGTACTGTCATAATTATGAGCTTCCATTCAGGAAGACAGAAACATTCAATACCAGGTAATCCCATCTTTCAGATTATCACCAGTTTTTCAATTCTGTATAAATAAAATGGCCCATGCTTCAAATCAGGGTTGAATCATCCTATTACCCAACCAGAAGCAGGGAAAAAGGTATGGACTTAATTTGGATTACCCAATTTTTGGCCCTTCATTATGTCAAAACAGATTGTGTTTAGCACCACTACAGGTCTGCAGGAATTAAAAATCTGATATTTTTTCTTCACAGTTATCCTTGATTACCTTCTACTTCTTCAGCTGCTGCCAATCTCAGTGTTAAAACTAGTGGAAATCAATGTGCAGAAGATGAGCAGTAGGAATCTTTGTCCCCAGCTTTGCAGGGCACGCCCCAGTCCCACCCCCCACATCTGGGTTGTGCTGCAGGGTGTGCATGGGGCAGCACCATCACCTGTGGTGCAGCATGGAGGTGGCAGTGCAATAAGTGCCCAAGTAAGGGGGAGGCATTAAGTAAAGATAAGATGGAGTTTCATCTGACTTTGAGATATCTCAAACAGTATCATAAAGCTTATGGGAGTAAGCCCTACATGAACACCATCCCAGGGAAGGCAAGAAGCCTTTTCCACACAACTCCCTAAGCACAGCCTGAAGTGCAATCTAAATGGAGAGCAGCTTTTTAGGCAGTTTGCCAGAGATATACTCTTTATGAAGTACAGAAAATGGACTCTCATCGGAAAGCATATTTTAATTTTATTCTCCACTGAAGTTCAGTGTACCTAACTATAAGAAATAAGGTAAAAAATCTCATGGAACTGCTCTGTACTGCCATAGACTGAACCATTTGCTGTACTGTAGTCAGCTCAGCCTATCTGAAGTTCTCAGCCCTGTGCAGAGCTGAAATGTTAAGCCAAGGACCTTGCATCAGAAGTCCCCAGTTGATGTCCCCTAAGGATAGAGATCTCCAGCTTTTTAGCTTCCAAAACTACAGAAGATTCAGCTGATCATGAAAATAGTCTCCTTTCTTTTCAAAACCATGCACTGCATGTTGCTGTGCTGGCAGTCCCCAAAATGAATCTCTAATTGGAACAGAGCTCTGCAAAAGCCCATAGCTGGGAGCAGCTGGGGAATCAGCCACTTGCAGACAGACAGGTGCCACTTCCTTTTCACTAGTGTAAACTCCACTGCTCACTTGACAGCATCCTTGTTAAAGAGTAATTCTTGCAGGGATGTCATTTGCTGATGGCTTTGGGAGAAGGCTGTTTTGACTAGAAACATTAGACTTACAGCTCATTTAGAAACATAGCAGTTGTTTGATGGTTTTAATCTACTTGACATCCTGGCTTGTTATACCAGTACATCAAGATGGTATGACAAACAGGCCAATTAAATGAAGAGCAGGGACTATTTTCACAAGCTTCACCCCACACTGTAGAGGTGAGCTCTAATTCCTTGAGTGCTTTCATTCAAAACAAATCACTGAATTTAGCGTTGTTGCCAGGGGCATTGCAGGGATCAGGTGAAGGTGCCCTGAGGTATATCAATTGAGTTGTCAATAGAAAATCTGCCTCATTCCCAGAGTAAAATTTTCAATCAAGGTGTAAAGAAAAACTGGAAGCTAATGTACTTGAGGCCAAAGACACAGTGTGGTCGAGGGGTACCTAGCCTGGACACATGTTAAGAAGGATGCTACAGTCTCCCTGATACTCCCTGATACAGCTAGAAAGGGTAACCACATCCCATGCCCATTAGACTGGACATAAAGACAAGAGGAATTCTGGTTACAGGGATCCCCTTGTTTGCCAAGATCTCAGAGACCTTATAGTCCAAAGAAGATAAAAATCAGCTCTAGCAAGAAGAAAAGCTCTCTCTCTTTTCAGCTAGTGCAAAAAGCCAAAAAATAAAGGGCTACTCTTTGACAGAAGGCATCTAGGTGGCATTTTTAAAGTGTTCTGACCCCTACAACAAAAGAGTTCTTTACAAGATGCTTTTTTTCTTGCTAAGGAAGATCCAGGGCTGCAAGATAACAGAGCATTCTTTTTACACAATTCTTAACCACATATCATTTGGGAATTCACAAAAGAACATTAACAGCAATTCTATAATAACCAAAAGGAAAGAAAAAATTAGTCCATAAATATTTACTGCAAAAACAAGCTTGTTTACAGTTTTCCACCTTTCATGAGAAGAACAAACTCCCAAAAATAAGCTATTTTCAAGTCCACATGGAACAGCCTCAAACTGAATGAGTGGGAATTACATTCTTCTTTTTGTTCTCTTCCAGAAACAATACTTCATAGAAAATGAGAGGAAATATTTTGATTTCTCAGCAGCAGAGTCATTCAAGACTATGACATGTTAAGTCTCAAATATAAAAGTCCTCAAACATGAGCAAGAATGAATCAATGTTGAAGCCCAGAAGACAACTCAGGACACATATTCCAAGGCAAAAATAACAGCAAACTACAGGTCAAGTCCATGAGACACCTGTTCTGGAAACAGAGCTCATGAGAAGGTAAATAACTGCTCAGCTTGCAAGCTGTTCAGTTTCGTAGGAAATATACTTGCAAAATACTGCAGCAGATGCCTGTCTTGATTTTTTTTTTTTTTTCCTCATTTCAAGCTCAGAAAATAGTTGGGCTTGTTCTGTTGGTTTCAGTCTTATAATGTTTCATTGACTAAAAATAGCATTGAGAGAAATGCAGTGTTGCTGTAAAGATCACGTTGGAATCATGTCACCACTGTCACCTCAGCAGGTTCCCTATACCTTCAGTCTGTCATCCTATGAGTTTCTAACACTGGATTCTGTATCATTCTCCTAACCCTACTCCTTCAGTTGCTGTTATGAGCCATGTAAATACTTTTCTCACACTCCTTCACCGGACTTCTTCATTGTGTTTAAAGAACAATAGAAAAGCTGTTTTAAAAGGGCTTCCTGAGATCATCTAGTCCAGCCTCCCTCTGAAAGCAGGACTAATGGCAACACTAATCAGGTTAGTCATGGCTTTGTCCAGAGGAAGCCTTGAATACTTTCAAGGAGAAAGGTTTCACAACTGCTCTAAGAAACATGTTCCTGACTCCTCATTTTCTTTATAGTCTCTTCAGGATAGTTTCTTACCATACTTCTGAAATCAAAGAGCCCAAAATCAGACACAGTATTGCAGCAGCTGCCTCAGCACATGATGAGGACAAAAAATTTTCCTCAGTTTGGTGGCCAAATTCTCCTACCGTAGTCTAGCATGCAAGCTGCCATAATTGTATTGTGAATTCACTGCTGGCTCATGTTCACACACCACTGATTCCAAGGATCTCTCTCAGCAAAGCTGAGAACTTTGCACTTCTCCGTGTCAAAGAGCTTGAGGTTTCTGTCAGCCAAATTCTGAACCCAGGCTCTATCTTGCAGCATATTAATTCTTTTCCCCATAGAGGAACATTGACTGATTATGAGGGTCAGCTATGAAGATACTGAACATCAGCCTCAAGATCACCTTACAGGGTACTCCACTTATAGCCACTTTACAAATTAACATTGAGTAACTGCTCTGAGTACAGTGATCCAGCCAGTTCAAATCACCAAACAGTCCCTTCATGTTACTCATGGTTCCTCTGGTCCCCATGCAAACGCTGTGGGAGTGTGTCAGAAGCCATTCTAAAGGCAGTGTATGAGAATATCCACCACTGCTCTTGCTGACATAACAAGTCATTTAATCTTATAAGGCCATCTGGTTGCCTAAGCAATGTTTTTACACATTTATAGCCCGTCCCTACTTATTCCACTTCTTTTGTGGTCTTCTAGTTCACTGACAAGCACCATACTTATATGAGTAAGCCTTAAAAAAAAAAAAAAAGAATAATTCAATGCTTTACCCTTGGTAACTCTAGTCTCCAACAGTCAAAACACACCTGGTAACTCAGCAGGTGAAATAAAATGGACACAGATGGATTTCTGTTTCTCTCAGCCCTGCTTCCTTGGCATGTCTGCTGTCCTGTCTAGGCCTGAAACTGTTTAAGAAAGCATACAGTGGTTAAAGGAGTTTAATGCACCATGCAAAGGGTTTATCAGTAGTTTATGGAGTTCCAATGTTGCTGAAACGTCAGACAAAAGCAGATTTTCCAGCAAGACTGCTTCTTGCAGCAAGTAGATATACCCATATCATTGATATATCATGGGATATATCAACATTGATTTCAAAAGGAATGAGTCATCATCTGTCAAATTAGAGATTACCAATCAGTGTAATTGCACCTGCTCCCCAGATTGCAGTCACCAGGCAAAGGAGGACCAAAAGACTTGAACTACACTTGCCACCCTTTTGAACAAGCCTTAAGATTATTCAAAAGGCACAAGACAGAACATTTGTGCTCCCACTTGCACGTAGCATCGTCAGAGGCAACATGGAAAGCCAAGATGTCATGCAGATACCTACAGGCTGTCTGCCTCACCACACAGCACAAAGCAGAGACCACAGCTGCCATGCTTTACTTCAACTTCTTCATGATTCCTCACAAACACTTGAAATTTTTTCAATGTAAGCATAGCTTAATATAACTCTCTTTTCAAGGAAATGTAGAGAAGTGGCATAAGTCCTTCTGCAGGGCACTTCTGATCTCAGCATCAGGCACCATCACATCGTGCAGGCAGACCCTACAGCTGTGTCCTGACCCAGAAAGCCTCACGTCCTCAGTCCACAGAAGCTGTCACTTATTCTCTGGGTACACATAGTCCTTTGATCCCCTTCCAGTGAAGTCAACCTTTCCATTTGATTAGAAAATCAAGAGTTCAACAGTCCCTCTTTGTGGTCTAAGACAAACAGACTGTACATCCTCAGTCACACTGAGCTGCGCACTACTTTTTTGTCCAACCTATTGAAATACTCTACAACACAGAAAGGGTTTTGAAGATTTTTTTGAAAACAAGTCTAACAAAAAATCATTGACTAATTCTATCCTGAGTTGGGGAACTATTTGCTAATTCTGATTAAAATTCAGGAAGTATTACCTAAGTATATAAACTTCTTGGATCCTGGGATGTGGCACAGGAGGCTTTCTCTCAGAAATGCTTACTTTGAGCTGGTAACATAGCATGAGCAAAATAATAAGCTGTGAGCAGTCTAGCACTAGTCAGTAGTCTCAGCTAGGTATTCAACTTCAGAGTACATGCATGCCTGTGGATCACTCCTCAGATGAGCTAACAAGATAGTCCTATTATTCCAGCAAGACTATTATTCAATGACATCTTCCAGAATTTCACAACCTTACCAGTGTGTCTTAAACAGCAACAGAGAGATAGATATGTGTTCTGAGGCATTTGTTTCTTCTTTTTTGAAGTATGTGCAGTAAGAACATCTTGAATATTTTCTTGGAAGAGAGGACAACAGCTAATCACCACAGAGGCAAGAAAGGAACATAAACCTTGGCCAGAAGACGTTTGGTTTAAATTCCAATGTGATCATAGCTACATGATTTTTCTGCCTCAGTAGACAAAACAAATTTCACAGAAAAGACAAATAATATCATTGCCATGGCGATTTTTTCCCCAAAGAAATTCTTTTATATAGGGGTTATATAGTGCATCTTTATATAGGGGTTATATAGTGCATCTTCTTGTCATTGTAAAATCTGGGCCTGAGATATGCTCTCCATCTCAAATTGCAGAGAACACAAAATGCAAGACATGCTGAGACAATTCCACCTGCAGATACGGACATAAATAAAAACCAGATACATTATACAATAAGTGATCAACACTTTGATTAGTTCCAATGATGTGATAGATCTTTTACTTTAGAAATTGGATCACTAAGATTTACATCAAGGCCTGTTCAACTCTTATCCAGCTAAACTCTCAGAAAGGGTTCTTCATACCTTCATAACTTCTTTGTGTTCCATCATGCAGTGCTAGTTAAGACCGACTGATGCGGTGATGCACTGAAGGTTATGAAAAGCAGAGGGATTTCTGCCCAAATCCTACACTGGAATCTAGATCAGACCTAGACATTCATCTCTCTCTATTACAAGGAGAGGGCAGATCCAGCTCTGGGCTATGATGCCAGATTTTCTTCTTAAGTCATCACTACACAAACAAAAGGCAGAAAAGACAGCAGCTATTGTGTTCGGTGATGACTACTGTTGAAGGCTGACCTAGTAGATCAAACAGAAAAACAATGCATAATGGTTTCGGCTTCCTTTTGTCAGAAAAAAAAAAAAAGAAAGAAAGACAAAAGCACCACACTGGTAACAGGATAACATGTCAGCAAGTGGGGAAAAACTGTCTTCCTACAATAGCAGTTGTAGAAGACACAAGCAAACAAGAAGGTGCAAGGAATTTCTGGCACAGAAAAGCTTTATTGGGGTGCCAATTCCAGAGTCCACAGCTCTGGTATTTTACCGAAGCAGGATGGCTGCTCTGTCCACACCTTTGTGCACAGCCTAAGGTACCCAATTCTCTTCAAGTTGTGACTCTTCACCTCAATATAACCTTTATTTGTTGTTAGTCAACAGCAAGTACCCCTTCTTCAGCATTTATAAGGCACACTTCATTTCTTCACCTGAATGGAACAATGCTTCACATCACACCAGTCTGCAGTTACACAAAGCCCATCTATCACCCAAGATTGCCCTTTGCAGTGCTATGCTCCTTTCACACCTACTTCTTTTTAATATTGATGGATATACAAAATCTATTTCTTACAAAATTTTGTAAAGAAAGTCTCACTCTCTTGTAAAGTAAAGGATGCTCTGGTGTTTTCCTTCATAGGGAAGAAACCAGAAAAGAAACTCCACTGCCTCTCACTGTCTCCAAACTAATTGCTACGTAATAATTTTTGACAAGAAATAAACAGTATTTACATATATATATATATACACATATACACACACATACTGAAAAAGTTTGTGCATATATGTGCATACATAAAAAGATATAACTGATTCAAGTCATACATACGCTACATAGGTCCTGGATCTGTTTCTGACTCCAGCCTGACATTCTGCAATACAATGCCTGTTTTGGTTAGAGCAGCTCCTTCTGCAAAGGTTTTTAATAAATAATTGTACAGTACCCAGCCCTGGAGGAAGCCAAGAAGCCTTTGCAGAGCTGGCTCTGGGAGCCCCAGGGCCTCCAGCACAGCGAGTCACCCCGGCTCAGTCTGCTGCCTCACGAACTGGAATTATCAGTTTTGCTATATGACACACCTAATGCGTTTTTAAATGCTTATTTCTAATGACGCAATCTAAACCCCAAGAGCTATTACTATTAAAAAATTAACAGACAGCCAATTGCATGTCTCTCAGGTAATTTTTTTTCTCATTTCTCACAATTATTTTTTTTCAAATTTTACCTAAATTACTAATGCCTCAATTTTTATCAACATGTTTGAACAAAAGCATGATTGACCAGCTGCCTCCAAATGATATTCAAACTGCCTTTGACCTCCAGCTTGCACAAAAGAAAAAAAAAAGCTTATGGTTCTATCATAGAGGATATGATAGCTGACACAACAATAAGGCAGACTGCAGTGGGAAAACAACTTGGTAGTCTTCTGATTTATTTATTATTATTCAAATGCAATGATTAATTAAATCCCTACCAGTACTCCTACTTTAAAAAAGAAATCTCTGCTTTGTAATTATCACCAGTTGAACCGTTTCTTCACTAGCTCAACCTAAACAAAAGGACACACTGCAAAAACTTTCTTCTAGAAATTTAAACTTCAGTAAACACATTATATTTTATTAATGAAATAACTCTATCTTTAACAAAGTATTCAGAATCTAAAAAGAACTGTCCAAGACTAATAGATTCTTGATTTATGCTAAAAGAAATACTGAAAAACACTGTACTCAAATTAGCAAATTGAATTCAAGTATGGTATCAATCAAACCAACATAAGGCAAGTAACTGGAAATTAATGGTTACTCTTCTTTTTCTCAACAAAAAGCAGACAGCTAATAAAAGTCATTATACCAAAGGCCTTCTATAAAACATTTTACAATTAAAAATCATGCCTAACATTCCTAATGCCACCACCGGATCAGTTCTGCTACCAGCTCCTGAGGCTTTGTCATTCTCTTGGACCTTTTGTGACTGAGGAAAACCCAAACCTAAAAAAATCCCTTGTAAAGAAGGGATTTTCTCACCCTCATACAAATAACATTATCTACTGCTGAAAAAGAGGTTATCAATCATGGTAGTAGTTTGCAAAGAAACATCACAATCAGGTATTGATTTGATTCACAGAGAGATTGGATTTATGCTATGTTACTTCAAAAAGAGTACATTAACATTATCAATATCTCCATGTATACACTTAAAATGCACACATACAACTCTGGATACATTTAAATAAAACCACAATAAAACACCACAAAAAATAACAAAAAACCACGATCCCAGAAACCTACCCATGTTTTGTTGGCCAGTTATTAAGAAGTGAAAGCACTGAATTAGAGGGAGACTCCTACCAACTTCAGGAAAGCTCAGGTTCATCTAAGAAGTTTAAGGCTCACTGTTTTTAGTTCCCAAAACAACAACAGGGTTTTTAATCAAATACATATGAAGTTTTTAAACACAGGGAAAAGCACTCTCTTCTCACGAGTACACATTTGAGAAAATGAAATAATCTGAAAGACAATATCCCTATAGATACTGTAAATCTACAATTTCTGATGTCAACAGATGTTGCATAAAAGACATAACAGTACTGATTATTGGGCCATTAAAATCACAGTTCTTTGGTCAAGTATCACTTTTGGGAAGTTCTGAGAAAAGCAAGCAGCACTCAGAAACACATTAACTTCTCCAAGAAAGTTTTGCATCAAAGCTCTGCTTTTTAACTTTTATTTTTTAAACAACAACAACAAAAAAATTGTCCACTTAGGAAAGTTAAGTTGTTACCCTCTTACATTTCAGAATACAAAACTGAAAAAAATCCCTATTAAAAAAAAGACAGGACTTCAGCCAAGTATTCAGCTACTTATTGCTGTAGTTGTAACTCAAGTCCCTTGAAAATCCCTATGTTTTGGTCGTTTGTAGCGAAAACATGTTTGGAACACTAGCAGCAATAGAAAACCCCTTGAAAACCTAGACGTGGTTACACTGTTGAATGAAAACCAGCAGAAACCATAGCCACTGGAACATAATAAAGCATCCTGTAAAAGTGAATTGGTAGCTAGAAAAATGGTTGGTTTAAAGTGCTATCCCAAAGCCATATGTGGGCCAATGCCGGTAAAGAAAGTCCATTTCCCCCCCACCCAGACAGAGTCCAGAACCACAGCACTACTAAAAAACATAATGAATGCATTTTGCTTCAATGCCTCATCTCCCCCTCCCTCCTCCCACAGGCAGAATACAGAAACTTGAAATAATTGCTAATTCCAAATTTAGGTGATATGCACAAATATACTGTTGAACAAAGTTTGGACAGCGAACAGTACACCTGAGTTCAGTCATACAAACTAACTTTTGTAAATAGGATTAGACGAATATATCCATGTCTCTAATATGAATCTAGATGTATTTTCTTACAAAACGCATTAATAGAAATATCCAGGCAAATACATACCATACAATAGCAAAAGCTTTAAGCCCCATTTAATAAGATGACTTTCTGATTAAAAATAGAAGGCAATTAAGATTTACTCAAAAGTACAATTAAGAAAAGCTTTCACAGTGCAATATTCAAACTGTCACAAAGTTAAGAAAATACTGATATCAAAGTACAATCACAATGTTAAAGTAGACAAAACTACTATACAAGGGCATATCTTGTAAAATTAAAGGGAATGAACACAACACAGGGGACATCTCACGTCCCTGCTCTACACATCTCATTTCCTAGTCTTCAGAGTCATAATTGTGTCTTTCGGACATCAGTAGAAATCTTGGTAAAACTGAGAGGTTCATTCTTCTTTGTAGACCAGATTTCAAAGCCCGGTTACTTCTTGAAAACATGTTCTTCATCACTGCACAATTTCAAAGTAGTGCAATATTGCCATGATGTGCTGAGGCATGAACACATAGCCTGTGTACAGTGCCATTCCAACAATGGAAACTAGCATGGAATCTGAACTACAGTTGAGGAAAAAAGCTTTTGAAACAGAAACCACCGAAGACATCACAAACTACAGCATTAAAACTTTAGTGGTTACTATCTTATAACATTATGTTTCTGAAACAGACACAATCAACTGTATTCAGCAATTATAAGCCACAGAAGAACCTACTGAACACTGAAAATCCGAATGCCAGTAGAAGCAATCAGCTGAACTGCAAAGGATGCCTTGCAAGTTACCCACTGCCTTGTCAGTGACACAGGAGGACAGACGAGAGCATGGGAAGTGTGATGGAGAACAGAAAATGGGCACTGAGAAAACACACGTTTTCACATTCATCTTCTCAGATGTTGAGCAAGTCTTGCAGAAGCCAGCCCCATTCAGCCAAGCAGAAAAAAATCAACCACCATAAAAATAAAAAAGAAAACAAAACTACAATAATATGAGCAACTTTACTAAATAAGAGCAACACCATTCTTATTTGTGGATGACTGCCTTTTTAAGCAGACAGCATAAGATGCTTTCTAACTACTTCACTCACAATGCCTCAGAGCATCAGCATAGTTTTGAGTCAAGGTGTGTACTTAAATAAACACACTCATTGGTACTTTACTATAGGAGGTTGCCCTACAAAATAAACTTCATGTGAAGCTATCTGCTAAAAATCTGCAGATAACCACTTTATTAGCTGAACTCATAACAGGGAGCTTTTGTAAAACTTATATAGAGAACTGAGACAATAGCTTATAAAGTACATGTACAGTTGGACTTGAGAGAACCTCTAGGGCTTCTGAAGCTTTACCTAAACAAATTCGGGCATCACAGGAGAGGAAAGCCCCCCCCCCCCCCCAAAAAGAAGTGGGGGGGAAACAATGCCTTAGGTTTTAGGTTTTATATTTTTTAGATTCTGCACTGCTTTTATCTGTAGTTCTGAGCTTCATATGAAGGGATGGTAAGCTCTCTTCACAGAGTAGCTAGACAAAACAATTCCTTTTCTAGCTTGGGACCAAGGACAACTGATCCAAATTTCAGGCCCAAGAGCATAAACAATGTGGACTGAAGAGAGAAAAACAAGAAGGATGTGACTTCATAAACTAAAGCTATAACTGGACAATTAATTCCAATATGCTAATGGAGCAAAACTTATAAAAGCGAGAGACCTCTCTTTTGAACGGTTGTCCCTTTTGTGGATATTTTGGGTTCATCTTGGGTGTAGCCCTGGCTGGGCTCTTGTACTGCCCAAGGTGTACCCACTGAGGCCTTTTAATAAATATCTACTTTATTCTTTGACTCTGTCTAGCCTCTGTTCTAGGTCAGCCTTGACAAGGCATCAATATTACTACAAGATTATGGTTTCAGAAAGCTTAAGGTCTCAGAAATTCAAAAGTACACAAAATGAATAAAAAAAGCCGTTGATTTCATCCAACTACCTGCAGAGATTCAGTAAACTTAGCCGCAAACACTGTAAAACACGCTGGAGATTAACAAGCATGATAAGGCCAGAGAGCAGCACTCAGTTTCCACAGGTGAAACCCGAGGAGCTGTGCATGCTCTGCGAGACCAAGTCTGCACAGCACAGGTGTAACAAGCGCTCCACGCCCCACTCGCGCACAGCACAGCAGAGCTATGAGGTGCACCTATTAGAGCTGCTTGGTGTATTTATAGTCCCAGAGGATTATACAGTGAGATACGAAAATGAAGGTCAGGTCATAAATCCACATTTCCGTATCAGTGCTCGCTTCTGATACTGGAGCACAGCCACGCACCATTAGTTCCCAAGGCCACTGTGCCCGCACTGCATCCATACAGCACCAGCAGACATGACCCACCTACAGCCAAAGCATCCAGCTTGGGGACAAAAAACAGTTTTGCTGATCTGACATCAGAAGTGATGCTTGTGCCACTCTTTACATTTGTACGTTATGTGGAAATTACAATATGAACATTTTATGAAAGTAAACGTGCACACGCTTTCATTTACTCAAATATTTTGCACAAGGTAAAAAGGAAAAAAAAAGTACTCAAGACTAATATAATTGCAAGGAAAACAAAAATTAGATTTTCTCAGTGATACAGGCATGGCATAAAAGGAAGAAGGTACACATTAACATGGAATACAACATAAGAACCCCTACCTGCACAATTGTGCACAGTGAGTCTATAAAACTTACTACTTCTCTTTTCCAGTAATCGCCCTTTCTACTGACTAGAGACAGGAAAAAAAAAAAGACTGATCACACTGCTGTAACTTGGGCAACCACTTTTACATAAGAAATGTGAGTTTCTTTACAAAACTAAGCAGAATCTCAGTAAAAGCAGCTTCTTGCTACTGCTTATACCCTTCTCTATGCTAATGTTTTAATTAATTTCTCTCTCTACCGCTCAGCATTAACTGGAGATGGCTCACGGTCACTCATATTGAGACATCATTTTAAGTCAAAAAAATCAGAGAAAAATACTTGTGATGCCACAGCAATACTTAAGAAAATGTACAAAAGGACCAAGTAAAGGAGCAAACCTATAAACAGTCTTTACAGAGACGCCTTTATATGAGCATCTGTCAAGTTCTTCCACTCTAAAACAGCCAAGCTAACTTACCAGCTGGAGGATTAAATAGCCATGTAGTAAAAGCCATGTGACAAAGCAGCATGAAAGCCTAGGTTAGCAAGGTTTTGCAGCGTGCACATTTACTTTCCTCTAGGCAAAATACAAAAGAAATCATTAAAGACACTTATCCTTAACAGAAAGGTCGGGATTTCAGTGCAAAAGCCACAACTACCGTAAGTCCAAAGATATAAACTTATGCCGGAGAAGAAACTGACTACGCTGCCCGACGCCCGGACACAGCATGCGAAACATGCTGGTTTATTCCCAGCAAGGTTTATTCCCAGTCCGGGCAGGATGTTAGTTTGTTAGGATGAGGAGCTGAGTCCCCGCTAGCAAGGAGAGGTCAAGCCTCGGTCCCAGGCGGAGGCTGCCGCTCCTCCGGCCGCCGCGGGCTCTGGCCGCGCTCGGCGCCTCAGGCCGGCTGCCCCCGGCCCGGCCCGGCCCCGCTCCCCTCCCGGCCCAACTCTCCGCCGCCCCCAGCAAGCCCCGCCGGCGGCAGCGTTCTCAGCACGACCCCGGCCCTGGCGCTCCCCGAGCTCCGCGCAGGGCCGGCGGAGCCGCCACACCCGCCCGGCGGCCTCGGGGCAGCCCCGGAGCCGCCGCCGGACACAGCGCGACAGGGAGCGGGGCAGCCCCGGCCCCACACTCACACCCGCCCCGCCAGGCCCGGCCGACAGAAGGATACTGAAGACGGTGCGCTCCCAGGGCTCCAGCATGTAGAGCGCGGTGACCAGCAGGTACTGGTAGTACAGCCACGACATCTGCTTCCACGCCGAGCCCAGCGCCATGGCGCTCCCCCGCCCGCCAGCGGCCCCGCGCCGGGCCCAGGCCGAGCGGAGGCGGGGGCGGTGCAGCCGGGACCGCCCTCCCCCGGCCCCGCCCCGGGCCCGGGTGGCCGCGGCCGGCGGCAAGGAGGCGCTGCGGCCTGTGCGGCTGGCCCGGGGCGCTCCCGGAGCGGGGGAGAACGGCGGGGATGCACATCCTTCCCCGTTCTCCCCACTGAGCGCCGACATCGGGCCCGATCTGATTAAATTATACGGCTGACCCTGAAGCTGGTAACTTCCCGGCCCGAATCACACCGAGGAGGTGGTGCTGCAACCTATTTTCTCTCATCCTGTTTAATCCTGAATTGACGTTCTGGGAATCACGGAAAAGCCAAAGCCTGTGCTTGGCAGGGCCTAAGGAAGACATGTTAAAAATTATCTGCACGATTCTTCAACTTCGTTCAGTTGTCGGAGGGTAAAGCTCACCCAAAAACGTGGCTCAGATAAATGCGACCTTAAGATAGGCCAGCTTTGGCGAGGTTAATCCATATGAATAAGAAAAACAAAGAGGCGATGAATCAGCTGTTTACTGTGACTGTTCCTAACGTTGCGCTACCCTAAGGCACTCGAAGCCAGAAACCAGAGATTCCCAGAGACTGGTTTGGGACTATGTGATTAGGAAGGCCCTTGGCAGTTGATGCCGGCACTGTGGAAGGCACGGTTTGCGAACCCGCTGGAAGGGGATGTGCACAATCATCAGGCACCTTGAATGAGCAGAGCGTGTGTTGCAACTTCCAGGCCCTGCGTCCAGGCCAGTAGTCCAGACCACACATTCCAAGTGTGCACAGCATAGAGTAGAAACTGGAATTGACTCACTATACTTACTCTGCTTAGTAAATCAATTTACAATTATGTTACTGAGCGATGTGATTCTGTCCTTGTAGCCGTCCCACCCCTACCTTCACCTGTGCTATTTATACAATGAAAAATAAGGAAGTACAACCATAGAAGAATGCACATTTGAGTTACTCGGACAGCTGCAAAATACAACTACAGGACCAGGAGATAACTGAAAAAGAAAAGCAGCTGGCAAAGAAAACTGAAGAGTGTACTATTTTGTGTGGCAGAATTTGAAATAGGATTTCTTTCACCCTGAAGACATTTAGACACACCTTATCTATGCAGATTTATTTGAACAAGAGGAGATTAATACCCTGACATAGCAGCCTATGGGAGCTGTTGCCATTATCCAAGTCGGCTGTTGCTTGTTGCAGTCTCTGCTGGAGGAGTCCTGTGTTGGTGTTGCTGCTTGAGTAAACAGTGGTAATCATGAAAGGAGCCTTTCTGTATAAACATGCCCAAAGTTCAAGGACAAGTTCAATAACTAAAGCATTATTCCCATTCAAAGCTGCAGGAAGGCTATCAACATGGAGCACAGGGGTCCAGTCCTCTCTGTTCCTGTGATTCCTAACAAGATGCTCTGCAATTCAAGTGGTAAGGCAAGCAAAATGCAGCAGCAATTAAGGACCTGGGATGAGAGGAAAGGTATGCCTAGAGGCATGCCAGCTTTACAATCTCGTACACCTGCCCTAACCAACCAGGTAGGTGGGCCCTTGCACTTTTTTGGTATGGTGCATACTTATGAGAGTTTTTTTGCTAGTTAGCCCCTTATGGAAATAGACATTACTCCTCTGTACAGTTTCCCCTCCTTCACCAGCTCCATTCTACCCCTGCTTAGGGACTGTCATCATGTAATTGTTTTTCCTGATTCCACCTGCATCAACACTTGAGCTCTTGAACTACATTCTCACATGCTCATGTTTCCTGCAGGTCAATGCAAACATCCTTAACCCGACACTGCAGAGAGCCTTTCTGTTTCATCTGGAATGTAAAGAGAAGTAAATCAAGGCCAGCATGCTCCAGAGCACAGACCATATTCCCTGTTACATGTATTCCTCCACACTTCTACCAAGGAACAGTACTTCATATATTCAGAATTTCCTGTGTACACCTCTTGGCTCATGGCACACAGTAAGAATTTATCCCACTTCACATGATCCCACAGCTATCTGATACTGCAAGTCAGATACTTCACTCTTGAGTCTGAATGTAGGTAGTAGCAAAGATGAGACTGAAATCTTGTCTCACGCATACCCCAAGCCTCAGAACCAGTAGAGTTCCATTTTGTTCCTAAGGTTGCATAGCAGAGGAAGGCACATCATAGTGACCAACCACATGTTCAGCAGCTGCATCAACAGTTCTCTACATCATCAAGCAGAGGTTAAGTTTCTGCTGATTTGAAAATACTGTGTTTTTCTTATGTAATCCTGACAGAAGAACCAGCAGGTTTATTTCTTCCTAATCTGATGTAACAGCATAGAATGAGTGTGTGTAGATCAGTAAAATACCACACCAGGGACTACAAAAGGTAACCAAAGAGTTACAAGATTTTATTATAATCTAAGGCACAAAAGATGTTATTCAGGTTTCTACCTCCTAAATTCAAATATTTCTGACAATTCCTTAAAGCACATGTAACTAGTTATTCCTAGTACTATTACGAGAAAAAAAAAAAAAAAGATTTTATTTTCAGACAGACCCTTGTTCAGTTAAAAAATATCAGGCTATAAGAGATGTTACAAATAAAGAGTTTGCCTCTGGAACATGAGCATGTGAGCTATAAGAGATGTTACAAATAAAAAGTAAGAGTTTGCCTCTAGGGCACACACCTGAATGAAGATAGAGAAGGATCCAGAATTAACAATACAGTGGCTTCATAGACATAAATACCAAGTACAGAAGCTCTTTGTGTTTCCATAAAGAAGCTGTAAATGTGCTAAATAAACAGAAAAAGCAGACTAGTTATATGGTAATAGATCTGCCTATAAATTTCTTCTTAAAATGTATCATCAAAAGGGAAAACAACAATAAATCCAGTACTTTCTTCTACTATGTATATGTAAATATACATATTTATATGTACAACATTTAGCTGTATTACTAGGCATGTTGATTTACATGATCAGTGGAAGAACAGTCCATGCCAGCAAAATCAATGTAAGCTCATCTTCCAATCTGTATAAAGAAAAATTTCTTTTTTTTGAGATCTTAATGAACCAAAAATCCAAATATCATGACAATTCCTTCTTTATCAGTATCCTAGTTTTGGCTGGGACGGAGTTCATATTCTTGTCAGTAACTTGGATTTAGTCTGAGGATAATGTTCTCATGAGCACCAGGATGTTTTGGTTGTTGCTATGTTAACTTCTAGGGCCCAAACAACAGCCCCTGAGTTAACCTCTAGATGAACATTCCAGCCAAAAGTTATGTATATATTCACTCATTAATAACGTATTATTATATGTATTCAGTTATATGTATTCACTTATTTGCAATAAATAAATCATACATATCTAGAAACCTGGGAATGCCTTACTAGGGGTGTATAGGATAAGAGACAACTCCCTTGGTTCCTCCTGGAGTCCTGCTAAGGCTTTAGGGAAAAGCCAATAGAAGAATGAAATTAGAAATTATGTCAGCTTGTTTGTTTAACAGTATACAATCTGGGCTACTTTCACAGCAAAGTCAGGGAGCCTGGAGGCCTGCAAGGTGGACACACCACTGGAGTTCTGTTACTGGGCATGGTTCTCCAGTCCTTGGCTGTGACAGCTTCTCCCCACAGCTGATATTTTCAGGACTTGGACAATGGTCAAGTAATAGGGTAACTAGTGATGTATCTTAATCACTGTAGGCATTCTTCCATAGTAACAATTAGGTGCATTGCTTATCTTATCCTTTTGTAATTCTTTGCTAAGGATTATGTGCATTGCATAGCCTGTCCTTTTGTGATTCTTTGCAGTTTTGCATTATAGTAAATTACACTGTTCCTTAAATTGGTGTTTGTGTCTGTGTCTCTGACCCTGCTAACTGGCAAAACACTAAGTGGCACTTAGGATAAGTCAAGGACTTTTCAGTGTCTCACGCTCTGCCAGTGAGGAGCGCCATAAAAAACTGGGAGGGAGCCTCGCCAGGACAAGTGACCAAAGTGGCTGAAGGGATATTCCATACCCTAGAATATCATGCCCAGTATATAAACTGGGGGAGTTACCTGGAAGGCAGATGATCACTGTTCAAGGCCAAGCTGGCTCTGGGTCAGCAGGTGGTGAGCAGTTGTGTTGTTGTGGTGGATTGACCTGGCTGGATACCGGGTACCCAGCAAAGCTGCTCTATCTGTCCCCTCTGCAAATGGACAGAGGAAACACACACAAAGGTCCATGACTTAAGGACTGGGAGAGCTCACTCACCAAATACCATCATGGGTAAATCACACTGAACTTGGGAGTATTAACTGAATTTATTACTAACAAAATCAGAGCAGGATAATGAGGAGTACAATAAATCTTACTTTCCCCTAACTCACCCTGCTTCTTGGGCTCTACTTCCTCCCCTACCAGAAGTGCAGGGAGACAGGGAATGGGGTTATGGTCAGTTCATCAACCATTGTGCCTGCCACTGGTCCAGAAGTCCTTTCCCTGATCCAGTGTGAGGTACCTCCCACAGGAGACAGTACTCCACTAACTTCTCTAACATGAATCCATCCCACAGGCAACACTTCTTCCAAAACTGTTCCTTTGTGGGTCATTTTTCCAGAGTGCAGTCCTTCAGGAGCAGCCTGCTCCAACATGGGCCTGCCACGGGGTCACAAGTTTTATCCGAACACCTGCTTTAGTGTGGGCTCCTCTTGCTGTGGGTCCTGCAGGACCAAATTTTCCTCCCCACTGGGGGAGGAGGTGGAGGGGAGTGAGCAAGCAGTTGTGTGGCCTAGTTGCCAGCCAGGTAAAACCCTAACACAGACCATGTGTGCAAATCTACCAAGAACAACAGCCTAATGACATCAAACATTCTGACTGAATGTTGTTTATCCCTTGCTAGAAAATAACCAATGCAGCTATGGAAAATCAGTTACTATAAAGTGTTTATTCCAAGAAGCCATTCTAATACACACTCAGATGATGAATGATAGTAGTATATATACAGGGAATGATCATAATATACAGATCTACATGGTATTTACAAAATATTTAATCCCCAATGATACCACCTCCCGATGGTGGGAATGAATATTGGTCTCACATACACACAGTTAACTGTATGCCTTGTATAAACATTGCAAAAAGTCCAACCATTATAAAGTTCTCAGATGAAAATGCACATTTTTAAGACCACATTTTCAAAAAGGCGAGTATGCCTGCATTTCTAACACTTCCCATGCTCTTAACAACAGCACAGGATTTTTCCCCCTGCATTTCCACATTAGGAGTGGCTGGCCAGAACATTGAAGAAGTGAAAAACTTCATCTTTATCCATTACTGCTACTTCAGTTGAGCATTCAGTACATAATACTGGATGATATATTTCCTCTTCTTCTTGATTTGATTGTATAGAGTCAATTTCTTTGCTGTGCTTCCTTTTCTTACTTCTCTTTACCTTCTTTCTGTATTTCAGTATTTCCTCTTTGTTAACAACGCAGTTCATCACAAACATTGCTCTGTACTGTGTTTTGTAAGATTCATGTCTATGGAGAAGGGGAGAAAATGCAAGTCATACCATTCATACAACACTGCTTCCAAAAAATCTGTTACCATCACTGGGTATGGGATTAAAGATAGGAAATAACATGCCAAAGGGCTGAAAGCCAAGTAAGCAGGAATTTCATAAACAGAAGTCACAGCTACAAAAATAATAAAAACATAGAATTGCAGCCATCTGTTGTTTTTTAAGGCATTTTTTAAAATACTGTCTGTTGCTGAAAGAAGCGCCCTGGAGTACAATGGTACTGGTATTGCAGAATTATGCATTGCTACATATACCTCATAATAGTAAAGGATCAGGAAGCTGTGAGTGTAAATGACTCATCTGCTGGCAGTGACATCCTACAATGTCATGCAAGTCTGAAATTCCTTATTTATAAGTAATATCATTGACATATCACACTAGAAGCAGCATGTCTATAATAAAACATAAAATTTCAGCTGTCATCAGTCTTAACAACTGTGTATCTGGAGGATGTAGCAAAATTCAGTACTGTAGTTCAATTTAACACAATGTCCCTCAGGCTACAATTTTACAGCAGCCTGAATGAATACAACAGTGGCTGCAAAAGTCCAATCTGGAATTCTGCTGGCTTATTGCTTGTATGACACTGTGCTGAGCTATTGCAGTGGATTAAACCCAGGAAAGACCAGTCTGACAATAAAAATACAGTTAGCTTAGCAAATTGAAATACTTAACTACAGAAAAAGGTCAAGGAGTACCAGAGCCAGCAAAGCCAAAACAGAGAAAAACAGCAGCCAGTACTTAGATGATTTCAGGCTGCTGTGGAATTTCATCCTCTATCACCAAAAATACTCAGTAAATGACAGGTATTTTATTCCTCATTTCAGAAGATTTCTTTCTACTTTACTCCCACTTCTAGAGTCCTTTTCCTTAGCACAGGTCAGCAGCACTAACTAGGCCTACAATGCAGTCAGATACTGGATAGTAGCAAACCATACTGTGGACTCTCACCTAAATACCTTCCTGGCATTTTTAAATGTAACTGCACTCAAAACCTAACTGCTGAGACTCAAACCAAGCAAGAATACACTATCTTTATTTTGCTTAATCCTCCTTTAAAAAGACATTTTTAGACAAAAATGACCTAGAATAGTTTTATGCCTCCAAACATCAAGCCAAAATATATATTAGATAGGTATCTCTAAAATCCCCAATCTTCCTGAAATGCCTGTTGAGTCTCCACAATTATTATTTTTTTAAAAAATTTACCTACTCCACTATGCTAACGTTCTACCCTATTATTCCCCATCTCCACACTGCAGGTTAAACTGATCATCACTCTTACAAACCAGCATGTAAATCTGACTCACATCTACCTGCCTTCTCATTATTAGGGCTATCTTGTGAGACAGAGTTGATAAAAATTCATAGATCAAACTGAATATGCTAACAATACTACTGACTGAAAAAAAGAAATTACAAAAAGACCCCTTATTGTTCACTGTTATTACCTCTGGCAGTCCAGGCATAGTGTTGTCATGCAGGCAGGGCAGTTCAGAACAGCATCACTGTTTGGAACAGCTGCAGGTTTTGCCTGCCTCTGCTGCGGTGCTCTTCTCTGGTTCCGGTACCTACCAATTCGAGAGAGGAGGAAGCAGAGACAACAAGTGAAATTACATGCCCTTGCTGTTGGTCATAATAACAAGGTTCAATGTCAAACCTTTCTTTGCATTAAAAGAAGAGGTTTGACATTGAAGAGGTTCAATGTCAAACCTCTCTTTGCATTAAAATTCACCAATTAATACTTGGCTCATTCTGGACACCTTTTGCATTAAGTCATCATAAATGAGAAGGTGAAGGGAAAACACATACCAGTATCTTTTGATTTACAGAGTATTTTCATTTGGTGAGACAAATACATCTAGCATGAGAATTTGTGCCTAACAGCCCTCTCCTCTGACAAAGCAGGTATCTCAAGTACCATCTCTGCAGGCAACATTCATTATCTTAATCAATAAATTTAGGTGGAAAATTTTACTTCTTCTGCAACAACCACTTTTCTACTTCAACCTTCAAAAAACCCTCATTAAAGTACCTTTGTATTGTTCCTGTTTTCTCTGCGCATTTTGTGGCTTGCTAAGTTCAAAGTTTTCCAAAACCAGAAATTCACTGTTTATCAGGAACAAATATTAATCAGCAATCAAATTATCTTGCAACAGTTTAATTCATAGCATGGTTGTTTAGATGAGATCTACAGGCAAAACTGGCTTAGAGAATTTTGAAATCTTGATTTTAAAAATTTTAAAGTTTTGTGTCATTTTGAAGACTCAAGTTCTATTACATACACCCAAAGCATTTTACAGGCTTTTAAGTTTCTTATGCTTTAAGTTGATATATAAAAAATAGTTTCATATAATGGATTTGACAGCATTGGCATTTTCTCTACATTTACCATTTTCATTTAAAATTTTCAGTTGATGTTAAGTATCTTACAATTCAAGTATTTATGGTTGCTTACCCTCTCCTCTGTGAGTCTACCCACTCTTGGTCTCTACTGTCTTCTTCTGGGTCATACAGCAGCTCATCATTGGAGAGAATCCGGCGTTGCTGATGTTTTCTGTTTTTCCGGACATCCTGTGTATCTGGAAAAAAATGTGCAAGAACATATTCCATCCATCAGACACAAATTATCAAAATATACAATATACAATATCCAATTTTCAATTTCCATCCTTGCAATAAATCTAAACTGAAACTTACATGCCCGGCTCATCTCTCCTCTAAGTGCGTGACCCCAAAGCATTACATTGGGATACATCATAAAATTGCAGGAGCTATGCTGAGATGATGTAGGCTGATAATTTCCTTCAAAAATGCTGCCTTCAAAAACAGCCTCTTGACCCCCCCCCGCCTCCCCAGAGGATTTTACAGGATCTGAGAGAGTAAGTGGCAGTATAAAGATGCCCTCCCCTTGCCTCTGTCATTTACCTATTTTATCTTCATCCTCTGAATCAGAATCAAAGTAAATGTCATCATAGTATTTTGAAGTGCTGGCAGATCCAGTACTTGAGGAAGTACCTACAGGTGAAATTAGAAGTGGTAAGGACACCCTGCTAAAAGGACAGCAAGTATATAGCCCACAACAAACCTTTACTTTCAAGTTACTCTGTTCAGAGTGCTTGGTTCTACCTGGGTGTGTTAAGTAACAGCTCTCCCAGGTTATTCCCACACCCATATCATTCACATCACTTGTGTTACTTCATTCACAGGTATTCTCAGAGCAAAGCTACTCCCTTCTCCCTCGAAGATGAACCTCAGGTACCATTTGAAGGACAGTTTCTCCCAACACTCCCTTTAGACACAGAGGACACCACCATCATTCTGTAGGGCCTGTCTGTGCCCTACAGAATACACAAGACATTTTTAGTCATGTGAAAGAAATACAGGTGTGGCACATTGTTTCACGAACTTTGATTACAATAAAATTCACTAAAAAAGTCCTCCAAAATTTCAGGGCCACAGAAGTTCAAAAACTGCCAAGCAGTCACAGCCACTCTGCATCACAATTCCTATTCTGTGCTGTAAGGATGTGGTGATGTAAATACCGCTACATATTCTTAACTATACAACCAAAACCTAAAGATTATCTGGCCACTAACACATAATTCAATATTTCATATGCAAGCAGATGTTAAGCTTGATTTACCCATTTCAGGTGATTTCCATTTGCCTTCCATAGTCTTCATGGTGGTGTTTAGTTCTGCTTCCATCTCCTTTTGGAACTCATCGTCGCTGGAAGACTCACTCTCGCCAGTCAGGCACTCCCGTATCAGCTTCCGCTTCTGGTCAGGAGTGCCGTGCAGGAGCACGTCCACTTCATCCTCTGAGCTACAAACATCCAAGTGGTACACACCTAATTATTACAAATAGGCTAAAACGTGGACATAGTCACTTGGGGAATGAACATTTAATTGTGTGGGTGCACGGGAGAGCCCTTACTCCTATGCTTATGGGCAATGTACATATTAAAACACTTTATTAGCTTAGGAGTATTAAAACTCTGGTTTAAACGCAAAGGAGCTTCAGCCGACTGCGTGCGGCCTGCCACAACGCCCCGGCAGCTCTCGCTCCGCGCAGGGAGCTGTGCAGTCAGAAATATAAATACGCCGGTTTCATGGAAATCGCCGCGGCTGATGGAGCGAGGCCGAGGCCGATCCTCTTGCACTCTGCGGGCAGCCCGGGCTCGCTGCCCACGGCCTGGCACCGCCAGCGTCACTGCGCGCCCGGGCCAGCACAAGCCAGGCGGGGAGCGGGGCCCGCCGCCGCCGGCCCGAGCCCACCCCCCGGCCGGCAGCTCCAGGCACCTGCTGAGCGCTCGCTCCTCGTCGCTGGGCTCCTCCACCACGTACGGATCATCCTCCTCCCGCAGGCGGCTCATGGCGCCACCGCTGAGCTCGCCCGCTGCCGCAGCCAGGCCCGGCCCGGCCCCTTCCGGGCGGCCGGCAGCTTCCGGCGGCCGAGCCCCGCCCCGCCCCGCCCCGCCGGGGAAAGGCGCCCCCGGCGCCAAGGCCCGGCCCAGAGCGGGGGAGCCCCGCAGCGAGGAGCGGGCAGGCGGGCGCTTTCCCTTTCTCCGCGGAGTTGCGGGTCCTCGGGTCACGTTTTAAGCACTCTTTTCCAGAGCTACCGAGCCAGAGTTAGAGCTTTAAGAGACACACCCAATACCAAGAGGCTTGGAAAAAATTTAATGAGCTAGTAACACTCAACAGCGAGGACTAATCTAAAAACTGTTCCCACATCCTACTTAAAATATTTACAATATTGTTAACTGTATATACATTGTCATCGTTGTCCCTTGTAGTCTATTTATAGATGAGTTCCTTAGGAATTATACCTGTTATATCTAGAAGATGAACAGCACAGTATTGGTGTAGTAGGCATTGCTGGGAATACTCTCTGTACTAGCTAAGTTGCCAAGACCCACTGGGCACTGGGCATCGAAGCCTGAGGTGAGGGGTACATGAATCAAAGCACAATGCAAACTTCTCTGCCTTTGCAATGTTTTGATGTGCAAGGCAGCAGGGTAAGTGTACAACACTGTGCAATTTACCCTATCTGAGAAAAACAAACCACACGCCTCTGTGTGGCAGTACAGGGCATCTGTAATCAGACACTGACTTACACTGATCTGCATTTTCAACCATACCATTCACCCAAACTTTGCTGCTCCACTGAAGGCCTGCAAACAGCATATATTGCTTATAAAGCAGAAATCCCACTGTGAAGAGTGATTCCTCAAGTGAC
This sequence comes from Agelaius phoeniceus, assembly GCF_051311805.1. Classification (NCBI taxonomy): domain Eukaryota; kingdom Metazoa; phylum Chordata; class Aves; order Passeriformes; family Icteridae; genus Agelaius; species Agelaius phoeniceus. The sequence goes on from NC_135270.1 coordinate 38,685,403, forward strand.
ATTTTATGACATCGTGAAATCACACAACATAGCAGCACCTCTTGGAAAAGGGTCATAGTTCAACGAAGGGAGACCAATCAAGACAACTAACAATACTGGATTCATAGCTCTAAGTCTTAAGTCCAGTTAGCAGAATGAGATCCTCTTAACACACTCCTTTATAGGGGATACCTTCACTTTTTTCCTGAAGCAAAACATTTTATCTGTATGACAGTGGGGCAGTATTACTTTTCACTGATTTTTTATGCACCTTCTGAACTCCCTTCTGCTACTTTATTTCCCCTTTCTCAGAAGAAACCCAGGAAGTTCTCTCAAATGTATTTCTGCCAAAGAAATTGCAGAGTCAGCCACCAAGCTCAAAACAATTTAAGTACAACACTGGGTAGGAAAGTCACAGACAAACAGATAAAACCTGAGAATGCAAGTGAAAAGTACTGGGCGAGTAGTGTCAGACCAATCCAATACTTAATGGTTTTTACACGATGAATAGAGAAAAAAACCAAATTAATCTAATTTACTAGAAAATACTAAGCTTATATATGATACAGTGTCTGCATCATTTTAGAAAAATCACTGATTTCATGGTTTATTTTACAATAATTGGATTAGTCTACAAGTTAAGGCAAACATACTAATGCATCTGCTTTTCTTTTTAAATCATAGTTATAAAGGTTACACAAAGTTCTCCAAAATTTCTAAGAAATGTTCACAATTGAAAAAAAGATAAGTTTTTTGATATAAGTACATGGAAAAAAAACTAAGACAGTGTATACAATGCCATTATAGTAACAATATTCAAATATCTAATGGTAATATTTAGGCCATTTGAACAATGTGCTTCAAATGGTGATCTTCAGAAATTACTTACAAAGGTAAATAAGATTGCAGCCGTATCATAGTATTCATAACATGAACATTATTATATTGGCTATTTTCACAAAACCCGAGCATTTGGTTTCTGAACAATGAAAGCGTATAATGATTAAATAAACATGAATATGTATGTATAACAAGTATGCTGTTCATATAGTCTGGAGCTACTTTCACATGTTTAATTCTTTTGAAAGAAGAAGCTTGCTTATGTGCACTTTGTCAAATGTTTTCTCCAGGGAATTGTAAATGCCTATTTAAAGTCATGAAAAGAAAATCCAGAGGAGGGCAGCCCTTGTTAGTGGGAGGACAGACCGTAGCTTATGTGTCACCATTTAACACTGCCAGGCAGCTCTGCAGAAGCTGTAAGTTACCCTGTAAAAATAAAGAAAAATATCACCACATTTGTCTTCTTTCTTTTAAGCTTGTGACAGAACAATGTTTTTTAAATAGCAATGACACAACTAAAGAAGAATAGACAGGTTTTGAACTTATGGAAAAATATGTGTAACTTTTGTATTGAAAGTTTTTTTGAATGTAGGAATATAGTGCCATGGAAATAAAGAGAGCCAATCTGAGATTCAAAAATAAGCACTTAATACCCTTTCATATTTCTTCCTAGAGGTCTAGTCTGGCCACAAAAACTATTCATTGCAGAGCATTCTCTCAGCAATGAAATTCACAGTTGCAAAGTTTAAAATATTTTATATAGCAGGGCCATTGCTCTGTCTCTAGAATGAGATCCCCTAAATCTAAGTATTCATGTGTTACTGAATACTGTATTCATCAGCAAATATTAAACAATTCACAGCACTCGGGATCTCCTCACTTATAGCAGCCATTTGAGTTGACAGCTTTGTTCAAGGAGGAGGCCCTGCTAGAAAGACAACAGACTGATTGACATGCTCAGCCAGGTGATTTAGCCATCGAGTTTAGCCATTACAGCCGGAGCTACAGAAGTGATTATCAGAACATTAACTCAACTCTAAGCCAAGCTCTGGCCGCCTTTCCAAACACAGTTTTTAATCTTATTTAAAGCATTCTGGCTCTACCATAAAAATATACAGACTGGTTTTCAGGTATCTGAATGAATTTAGAGAACTGACACTGTTGTGAATTAAGCAAATGTGATTGATAAGCCAGAACTTACTTTGCAGGAAAAAAACACCACCAAAACAACTCAGAATTCATATGTTCATTCATGTATGCTTACATCACTTTAAACTACTAGCTATTCACTATAAATATCTGTACTACATTTGTTCCCAAATCTGAAATCTTCATGTAAGAAAAAAATGTCAGGCTGTTGACAGTGTTAAGAGTAATTCCTATCAGGTTCAGATAAAATGCAGGAACAAAGCACTCTGCCCAGTTATGAACATGGAAGAAACTGCTGACTTCTAAAACAATTTTTGGATCAAAAAAGAAAAGTATAAGAAGTTCAGACACACAGAAGCATGTATCTGTGATTACCATGCCTTTCATAAACAGTCCACAGAAGTCCTTAAGAATTTGTAAATACTCCTTCAGTTAAAAGTGCTCCAATGACTTGTGATAGATAAGCAGGACATTCATCCCTCAGCCCCAAAAGCTAAAATCATAATTCTATGCCCCCTTCAGGTTCTTAAAATCCAGATTAAGCAATTAACTGATTTAAAGGCTTAAAAACAGATTCCCAGTTATGCCTACTAAATCCTTCTCAGTCTTATCTAGAAGGCAGCAATACCAGTTACAGCTTCAACAGCTTTTTTGTCTCTTTATGTCTAGACTGGCAGAGGACAGTGACAAGGTATTTTTCAGAAGGCTTGTAATTTGGTGACATGAATAAGTTCTATATATGCAAGGTACATGAGGACTTGGCGGCCCATCTTTGTGGTGTACAGGATTCATAAATTTAAGGTCTCTGCTACTGAAAAGCTGATTCTTGACCATAACGATCTAATGAATTTAAAGGAATACTTCAATCTGAAGTCTTCACTCTTCAAATGGAATTCAATTTGAAGTACATTTATGGACTGCACACATTACCTGTAACTAAAGTGTGACAATAACCTTTTGGCCTTCTTATTACAGAAGCATGAAGTATATTTATAATTTACAGACCATTATGTCGCACTCTAAAAAAAAAAGTTACCAGAACATCTGTGCTGGGCTGGGGTAGAATTATTTTTCTTCTCAGTGGCTAATATGGGGATATATTTTGGATTTGTGCTGAAAATTATGTTGATAACATAGAGATGACATAATCATTGCCAAGCAGCTCTGACTCTCCTGCTTCTTGTACTGGCACGTTGGAGAAGTGGCTGGGGGTGCACAGGAGATGGGAAGGGACACAGCTAGGACAGCTGACCCCAAGTGACCAAAGGGATATTCCAGACCATATGACATCATGCTTAGTATATCATGTGGGGGAAATAAGAAGGAAGAGGGGGGCATTCAGACTGTTGTCTTCTCAAGTCACTGTCACACATAATGGGGCCCTGCTCTCCTGGAGATGGATGAACATCTGCCTGCCCATGGGAAGCAGTGAATAAAGTCCTTGCTTAGCTTTGCTTGTGTGCATGGCTTTTGCTTTCCCTGTTAAACTGTCTTTAACTCAACCCACCAGTTTTCTCACTTTTCTAAGTTTCAGTTGCCAGCTGAGGTTAAACCATCACAACATCCTTTACACCTCAGTCATTTCCAGACTAAGCCAGCCAGTTTACTCAAATTTTCCAAATAGGCACATAATTCATTGTCATTAGATCAAATTTACAAAGTTCACAAGAACACCTTATTTAAATTATAATAAATCAAGGACAATAGAAACTGTGAACCATTACTCCTTGTGGCTGCAGTATATGACATACTTGACTTACATCACCACAGCTTGAGAAAGTCCAATACATTCAGATTCAGAAAAGTGTTTCTTGCCAGCTCACACTCCTAAGCTGTAGATATTAAAATTATTGGCAGAACCACAGTGACACAAACATCCTTTTCAGGAAAGAAAGAATTACTGACAAAACATTTCAGCAAATCCCTTAGCACTGCATTTTGCTTACTTCCTTCTTCTATCGGTTCCAAACAGACATCTGTTGCTAGTACACAAGAAATTCTTTTTCCAAAAAACACAGAGAGGCAAGAGTGTATATGTAAGTATTTGTGGAAAATAAATGTTTCAGTTTATTTACATGAAGGAAGTGGCTGTCTTACTCAGTTACAATTCAATGTAGAAAGACTCCAAATGTACAGCCAAGGCTATGAATGCTATATGATTGTAACTGTAGCAGTTTCGCCAGCTATCAAACCTCCCTTCCTGAACACAAAGTCCAGCACAGGAATACCTCAAAATCCAACCATTTAAAATGCTGAACAGTACACCAAATGCAGCTTTTGCACCAAAATGGCCAAACACTGACTCAGGTCTTACATTAGCTACAGCTGCATTAAGTCAGGAAGAAACACAGAACTAGCAAAACAGAAGCTAAGCACTACCTAGGGGGGGGTAATCAGCCAGAATGGACACAGAAAAAGAAATATCAGTATGTTTAGAGTAGGTCACTGACCAATGATAATCTAAAGCTTCAGTTTGGCAGCTATTCTAAATAGATCTAGGGTACATGCTGCTGCTAAGAAAGCAGCTCTCTTTTATTACCAGACCCTCCCAGAAAAAACTGTGTGTTTTGTTACAAGGGATGTTGTGAAACAAGACAAAGTAAAGCTTAGGAAAACCCAGAGCAACCTTCAGTGCCTTCTTACTATGCAGCTGCACAAATAACTGTGCCAACATAAGGGAAAGGAAGAATCATGCATCATCATCCTTCCTGGCAGCAGTCTGCCCTTTCATCATCTTAAAGCAAACCCAACCCACAGATTTTTAGCTTTTTCAAAAGTCTTGAGTTGTAATTCAAAAGGAGAAGAGGATATTAACAATACTTCCAAGAAGTATGTTAGAGGGAAGTAGTATGAACATAACTGGGCAGATAGGGTTTACTTAGAATTTGTATGTACAGTGTTCCTGATTTACTGAGTTTATTTCCCTATGGCCCTCAAGTCTTCTAGAGCTACAGGCAGGTATAGCTCACAAAATGCAAGCTGTGCCTCAGAACCTTCTCTCAATTCTTTGGTCACTCTTGACTTCTTCTGTGCAGCAACCTCTGTATTTTAGGATTTGTGTTTTTCTTTCCACACAGAGCAAGTAACTTTAAATGGCAAGTCAAGCAGCAGCCTTCATTGTGTCCAAACTCCTCCAAAAGAGCCTCTCAGGTGAGTTCAACACACAACTGCTACATCATATTTCAGCTCTATGTTTTTTGTGTGAGGCAGCTCCAAGTCCAGAAGATACACAGCTAGACTGATTCAGAAACAGATGCATCTGCATGGCATCTAATCTGGAGACACTCACTACTGAAAAAGACAACCCATAATAGAAGACTTCTAGCAAAAGGCTGCAGCAGTATATCCATTGTCCCCAGACCTCTTCCCTACTTAGCATTTTTGCTGGAAGCAAGCACGTACGTACACTTGGGTAATAGTTCATGTTGCAAAGTTTGTCAGCACTGTGCTCCACACTCGACTGACCAAGCAATTGCCATTTTGTTGCTACTAAAACTTCACATGTCTGCCTCCAGGAAGTGCAAAAGCACAGAGACAGACTGCCAGCATCAGGCAAAGTATTTTGCCAAAAACCTAGAAGCAGGGGGCTTTTGATCTGACGTAATTAATTGACTGCCTACATGAAAAACACGGCTTTCTTTTATGCTTCCACTAGTGTCCAAGAGGAATTAGGTGTCTAGAAACAGCCCAGCTTAGCCCAGTCAAAACCAGGGCTACCTAGTCCTTGAAATGGAAGTATTGCTCATGATTTGCATTTCAGTCATATTCTTCTAGCACTGCTCTTCCCACATCAGGGCACAATACTACATCAAAAAAAACCCCAAAAACAAAAAACCCACAACTCAACAAACAAGTCTTTTAATATCTTATTTTCTTCTTTTAGGGAACTAACCTAGAAAGTGTGCATCAAACCATTTCATCCTTCAATACTCTGTATAGACTAATAAAAATCTATCCATAAGGCTCTCTTCAATTACCTTGGTTACTGCATTAATAAGAAGATTCCCCATTATATAATGTTGAAAAATACAACCCACTGAACTTGTAAATTTTGTAATAATCAAACCCAGAATTCATAGAAAGAAAAACACTGCAACCAAACTGATCCATCTGTAACTTAGCTCGTTTTTAAATATGAAACAGTGGCGTTGAAAAAGAGATTTTTCAAACCTAGTGAGAAATGAAATCTCTTTCATTCAACAAGTTACAGTATTTGTTAATGTTTCAAGACTTATCATTCTTAGTCAAAATGACCTTTTATTATTGTAAAACTTTAAAGATTAAAAACTGTCTGGTGAATGGTGTGCTCTGTGACGAAGTAGGTGAAAAGGGTCAGCAAAAAAAATTCATCTTTAAAAGTAGAACTACAATTCAGAGGTTCTATATCCAGCTTCATGGACTCCTTGTTATTAAATTTACTAAGACAAGGTAAGTCACAGAGAGACTATTCAAAGAAATTAGTGTTAAACACAAGCTGTGGCAACAAACTAAAGCTAAAAATCTTCAAGAACTTCCAGGTACTGAGGACACAGGAAACATGTATCAAGTTGAAAGCTACACAATTTAAGCATCTTCCCCCTGTATTCCACAGTTATTAGCTGTCAAAATTAAAGAGAATATTATTCCAACATAGTTAAAAGAAGTGATTCTTTAATAGAAGACAGAGACATCGTCCAAGCATTCCCCTTCAAGGCATGTGGAGACTTCAGCAAGAGTCAGTTACAAGAGATGATGAAGAGTCAATGACTGAAGCAGGACAGAAGCATTCCCTTACTAAAGCACAATATGGCAAATCAATAAAAATTGTTCAAGTAAGATTGCTAGGACTATTTAAAGTAAGGACTGTTCATCTGAAAAAAAGAGTCATGTGTTCCATACATTACTGATTGCTTTACCAGCAATACATAAATATCTCATTAAGCTGAACTTACACCTACAAAGATCTGTAAAAAAAAAGTTTCCCAAACAACCCTTATTACTGCACATGGGTTATACAAGCAATGGGTTTAGCAGAAGGAAGAATGACAACATCAACACTACTGAAAAGAAAGCAAAGCAGCAATACACCTCTTAACAAGTCCTTTCAACAGATATATTCTGAGTTAATTCACAGCTTCCTAACCAATGCAGTTTCAGATTTGAAGAGAAATGATAAAGAACTGATTTTTAAAAGAAAGCTGCCTCCAGCTTTAAGACTGTTCAAGTAAGAGACTGTTGTAGTCATCCATGAAACCAAATACATTGTGAAATTTAAGGACAGTACAGGCCTCCTAAAGTTCTTTTCCCACAAAAATTTATGTTCCTGAAAGGGCTATCTGCAACATGCCTCTTTTGTTAATGGTTTAGAGTTTAAAGGCAAAAAGGTTCAAAACCCATACTTCATCATACCAGACAGGTCAGTGTGATCTCATGCTTAATATCCTATACATCAAGTCCCAAAATCTGGCTAACAGGAGAAACCACTTCCTTTCTCATAGTGAAATGGAGAGATTAAGTTTTAAAAATAGGTAAGGTTTCAAATTCTGCAGATGTAAATATCAAACAGTCAAATAAACACAAAACTGAAGGCAAAATTCTCTTCCAGGATATGAGTTTTCTCTGAAGGCACCTCAAGCATACCAATCTCTCAGAGACACTTCACCTAGACTTAATTTTCTCTTTATTAAAGAAATTTAATCTTTCTGGACAAAACTTAAAATTCTCCTTCTTGAATGTGAAATGTGTATCATACAACAACTGAAGCCATTTTGGTTAATCAAGCATATAATATTCAAAATCACTTGAAATATAGGCCAAAAAGGATCACAGTTACCTTAGCATGCTTTAATTCCAGTTCTGCTAGTTCCACCAGATTTTTTCTGAACGCTGCAACTCTTCTTGTCTTAAAGTCTATCAGTTCTATAGAAAATAAAAATGGACTCATTAACAGTATCCCTGCTAGTGACCTCAGCTATTAACAGACATTCCTTCAGGATGGAAGAGGTAAAGGGGGAGAGGAGGGAAAAAGAAAAACCTCACGTTTAATCTCAGCACATTCTGGGCTCAAAAATGCTGCCACTGAGTTGGAAGAAAGCAAACCATCACTGCAGCTCCTCACCTCTAGGTAAACTTTTATGGACACTAAGCTCTTTGGAAAAAAGATTGCCAAGTGGATGCTTTTAACACTTATTTCTCTTATTCCATTGCACTGTTCTTTCAACACTGATACTTGAAAGTCTTCAGGGAATATACTAAGCTAAAACTTCTGCATATACCATTGTGGCTAACAGGATCACTCATTCTCCACTGTCTCATTTACAGGAATCATTAACCAGATTTACAGGCTCAAACAACTCTTCAATCATAAAAAGAGGAGAGCATGGTGTTTAAACCTTGAACAGATCTGCCACAAATGATGACTCAGATACCTACTAACTCACTGAAGTTTAACCTAAAAAAGACAGTAAGTTTCCAGAAGAAAAGTAGCATGTAAATAAGGTTCTTTTTCTCTATCAACTCTGTAATTCAGTGAAATCTCATTTCATTATTTCTCCCTTCTCTAATGTAGCATCGTATCTGTGACAGACTGGTGCCTTCACAGAAGAAAGCATAATTCCCCCCAAAAGGGGAATTTTAACAACACTAAAACATTTGTTTGCTATTACTGCTAACAGTTATCATTTTGTATCCTAGCTTATGTATGTGGGAAAACAGCTTAACAAGTAATTTGCACCTAGACTGCTCTACCTATCAGAGCTGTAAGAAGCCAAAGAAAAATATAATTTGAACTTTCTAAAATAAATAAATAATAATTAAAAGATAATATCCCTGCTTAGGAAACAGTACAAAAATCTATTCTTATTAATTGCATTAGTTCTCTCTAATAACATACTAAAATGTTAATTTTCAAGTAATAACATAGGATCAAGGACCACCCAAATACCTTGTTTTGCTGATTCAGAAATTTTCTCAAATTTCTGACAGCATATTTGCTGAGTAGTTTCAGCTTGCAGCACATCTTTATTTTTTGCTCTTGCTTTATCCAATGCCTTATTAGCATTTTCATAATCCACTAGTGACCTAGATCTTCTATATAGGAGATCCTGTTAAAAAAACAAAGGTTGTATGGAGTTTATAAGACTCTACCCAAGGATTTTATTATATTCCAAGTAATTTAAAAAACCAAATTAATTTTAGTCCTTGTTGCTGTATTTCAGGTCTTAGTAAATTATTTGCATTCACTTTACTTCATCCTCCAAGTCACAGGAATGTCCATACTAGATCAGATCCACAACATAATACTGTTTGGTCTCCTCTTGTCTGACAGAGGCTAGCAACACATGGCATAGATCAAACTCCAAAAAGCCAAAGAAGGCAAACCATGGGAAGTTTCACAGCTTCTTAGATTAGAAACAAACTACATTTAGATTATGTATCTCAAATACACACAGAGCCCAAGAAGCAGTAGTAATATTTTTTGCGCAACAGTTTGTGATCTTGTAACTACAGACGTTTGTTTACTGTCAAATGCTTGCTCATTCTGTGATATTATTTAATCATCTCACATCAAACAATAGTAAGAATGAAATTTTCTGTAAGCACAGAATATCAAATTCAGCCCATGTGTTTTTGTATCAGCACTAGCAGATTATATGGAATATCCAATTTTAATATTTAAAAAAAAGCAGAATTGCTTGCAATTACAAACACCAAACACACTGCAAACACGAGAACAGCCCTTTCAGTGTTTCTTGTTACTGCCTGATTTGGCCTTGACAAGTGGCTTACTCAGCTCCACACAGCCAGTCCCACATCAGCAACTACTTTGTTACTCCTTATATCCAACAGAAACAGGTTTTAAAGCTAAGGGAAAAACTGCAGGCTCCAGGAGGCAGCATTTTAATCTATCAATATTCTGAGTTGATAAGCCCATATCACTTTCTCTAATTTTTTTTTTTTTTGCTAAAAACCCACAATTTCACTGAACAAAAACCCATGGATTCACCTTAGCAGCTTGAGATTCCCTAAGGTAATATTTCAGAAGATCAGAAAGCTTAAGATCTTCATCAGCAGATACTCGAGCCTCTATTTTCTGGAAAAACAAAACAAAACACCACCATAAAACAAAAAAAAAAAAAAACAGTAAAAAAAGGATCAGCTTAAAAACAAGTAGACTTTGGGTGTATTCATTTGTATGATACAAATTATATGTACAATATGCAGTACACAACAGATGGTCTTTTTCAAAAACTAAGATCAGGTTTTAATGACAGGATACTTAAAGATGCAAAATGAGAAGCAGTATTAGGATTTTGTATTAAAATGTAAGGAATAAGCTACTCTACAAGAAGTAATTGACAACTGGCTTTTTATATTAAAAACTGGGTTTTTTTCCCAACAGCAATTATATTTACCATATGCTAGAAAAAATGTAGAGAAACAAACTTATATTAAGAGTTGCACAAGCAGTTTTATGTTGTTGAAATTAAAGGAAAAGAAATTTTTAAGGCACCTTTGCAGACTAATTGTGTAACTGCATGCGCTAAATGGTCTAAAAACCAATAAACTAATTTGCTTGCATTTGAAACAGATTAGAAATAGAGTCTGCAAGGGCATTTTTAAACCCTAATTTAAAAAAGATAATTTCTGAAACGCAACATTTTGAGTCAAAGCAAGTAATTCTGTCAATTTTCTTTAAAGTATGTGTTTATACAGATACAATTGTCAGTTTAAGAAATGCACACATTTTTCATTTAGAAGTCTTCCTGGTACATGGCATACATATTCTCTCTACCAAGCCAAATAAGTAAGGCACAAGAGAAGATACATGAAAAACTGGTTACAAGCATAAGCAATATTACTTTTGAGTCAAATAATTGCAGAAACAGATCTTGGCTCCAGAAAAAAAGCAACATGACCACCATTTTTTTTTTGATTAAGGATTCAATTTCTTCATTTCTTTTATCCATAACAAGTTCTGTGATTCCCAGTAACAAGTATGGAAGACCTCAATGCATTTTAGAGGAACAGAAGGGTATTACAGCAGACTGGCTAGAAATGTTTAGTAGACCGGAGAGTCCAAAGGTTCATTTTACAAAACACAACTGAAATCTTACACTTTCTCATTCCATACCACACTTTGCTTAAATGCTCCATCTAGAAGCACCCATATTAATTCACATATTAATTCCTTGTTGACACATGATGTCTGTTTCATAGTACATACCCTTGTTTTGTCAAATAACTCTGACACCTTCAGAAAAAACCTGTGCAAAGGAAACAGCTCATATTACAACATTGTTTTGAACAGTCTAATTTCTAGAACTCACACTATAGTCAGTGTCTGGCAATAAAGATTGCAAAGGCATTGTTTACAGTTATAATTCACAGAACTCAGAGAACATACTAGTTTCAAACTTCAAATGTGTGGGAACTGGGCAATGTAAGAAAGGCAAGGGAAAACAAAGCATAACAAATGGATATTTTTAAGTAAAGAATAATTGCTCAGCTCCTCAAGGATTCTTTATGCTTCTGTGAATTAAACCCCTAACACCAGCACGATGGTCAATGGTCTTACACTATTATCAAGTGTCCTTTACACAAATTTGAATGTACTTTTCTTCACTCAGTAAACACGACATATGTCCTACTTGGAATTCAGGGATGCTGAGCAACAGCATGGCAATATCTCCACTGCAGGAGACAATACAGGGCTTCAGTCCTAGCGCAGACTGAATTACAGTCAAATGATATTTTGACAGAGGACAGATGTGATTTCTGACACACCCTAATGGACTACAACAAATATCAATACTATCATCAAAGTATCTGGTATATAAGCTATCACCACACCTGGAAGTGTATCACTGTAATTCAGGTATATTAGAAAGTTAACTTTCATGTCCTACCTGTTGTCACACTGACACCAACATCACACTAACTGTGTGTATGTTGACAAGCACTGACATCTTTAAGCTAGTAACTAAGTTTTATTGTCAGATACACCAGACTTCAGGCAAATCACTGAAAGATTAAAGAACAAACATCTGTACATGGAGACACCCTTCTAAAGTTCTGGGGACCCCTGAAGATTCTTTTATTTTCCTAAGGGCAGCAAACTTGCCAGAACAGCAGAACTATTGGTCAGGATGTTGATATACTCAAAAAAAATTGATATACTGAGATCTGTGCTTGATCTGCATATATCATAGAATTTGAAACATTTTTTTTAAATGGTGAAAAAATTGTGGGTTTTTTTCCTTATTTGATGAGGACTTTTCCATCTCAACTGTTCCAATTTTCTACAGATTTTAGAAATTGGCTTTTTTTAACAGACGAATATTAAAACAAAACTGTTAAATGCAACCTGCTAAATCAATGAAATACTAGAGGAGAAAATGATTTAATGTCATACAGCTGTAATAACTTCTGGTTTTCTCCTAACAAGAGCTACCAATCTCACAGGCCACCATTAAGACTGCTACACAGCAAATTGCCCCATAGGTTATTAACAATATCTTACTTGCATATATCTGTGGAATCCTGCGTTCCTAATGCATATAATGAAGAACCAATTCTATTATAGTCATCCGCCACATCTAGAAAAACAAACAAGCACTTGTTTTACTACCTCATTCCTCTTCTTTCTGAAAATTTTGAAATTCCTTTCTTCAAAAATAGGTATTTTTCTAAAAGGACATGCTTTAACACAGAAGTAGAAATAAAATTGCAATCTTATCACTTAATAGGAAGGATAACTTCACACAATAAAACAGCGGTTTCACCAAATTGTGCAATCTGTAATGTATCTAGGAGTATTTTATGCAATTAAAACCTGCTAGGTGAATTAATCGTGCAATTTTTTTAGGTTTTATTTTAGTGGAAGATGCACAAACTTAATGGTTAAAGTCTGAATTTAAATTTTATTTTAAAACTATTTGGAAAAACAAAATCACAGTTTAACAGTTACAAAGCCTGTGTGCTTGAGAGCACTTAATTGACTACAAAACCCAAACTACAAAAAATACAGCACTATATACACAACACATTTTCTAGCACATCCCTGTTTTTAGAAAACCCTTACCTCTTCAACAAGCAGTCAGTGGTTAAAGTAGCATTAGTGTTAAATCACTTTAAACAATAAATTAGAAGCAACATTTGTAAGAAGGCTGTGTAATTTCACTAGTGAGGTATTGCTGTATAATATAAAAAAAATAAAAAACAAATCTTTGCACACAGAGCTTTTTTAAAAAAGCTCTAAGCATTAACTCAATTGATGATGAAAACCAACAGTCCCCAGCAATGAACAAGTTTGTTTGTTATTTCTGAAGTTTATATGCCTTTAAGCAGAATTATTTTTTCCTAATAACACAACCTTAACAGATTGAGTGAGTCAGCTTTCACCTAATTCATTACTCCATACATTATCAATGCAGCTGGTTACAGTGAAGAATGGTATCAGGAAGCAATTAATCTCTCCTTCTATTCCTCCAATTTCAACATAAAAATTGATTTTCTGCTGGAAAGAGCAAGTTGGTGTCTTTGCAAGACCTGCAGCTCTCTGTTGATCATGTTATCCATAAACTACAGATTGTCCATTTCCAAAACAGGTTCCCCAGGTCATTGCTCTACTCCTCTAGCCAGAACTTCAAAAGGTGCCATTTGTCCCAGTTCACAGTTTGGCAGAAGTTGTCAGTAAACATTTATGTGATTTGAGCCTGGAAACCAACGAAGCTTTGTCGTGAGTTTGATCAATCCTTTTCCATCAGATCCTCTACAACCTAATTTCAAAGGATTTTCTCACTTCTACAGCCAATGTTAAAGCCTTTCTCACTCTGTAAATAAATCTTGGCACTTCATTACCATGAATGAAGTTCAGTTCTCATTTTAAGAAAGCAACCAAAACGACCAGAACCCACTTCAGGTGAGAACTGAATGCAGATACAGGGCCTTTAGCTCATTGAGCCATATTTGACTCTTTCCAACTTCTAGCACAGATACTAAAACCTACAAAAGACTCAACGTTCATGCAACAGCAAGAGAAGCATCTGAAGAACTCAGGAAATTCTTGGTTTAACATCTCATCCAATATCTATTTTAGAGATCTCATCAATGGAGATTCATGAAAGGTTTGTGACCTGGTTTTGTATGTATATTACTGTAGACAGCAAAGACAGTATCTGTAAATCACACCCAAACTTCAAGGAATAGACAGAATCTGGAAGATTAATTTTGATTTATCTAGGCAGAAAAACTTAAAATCAAAGGCAACACAGGCCAATTTCTTCTGAGCTTCTCAAAGCACAGTAATCCTAAATCAAACACAATAGTCCTAAGCCAAAGATTTTTCATTTTCTCAAATAAATGAGCTGCACTTGAGAAGACTATCTAGAGCTTTCAGAGATCACAATGGTTAGCACTCAGCTCACGAAGACAAATCAACAGGCAAGTGGTAAATCTTGTCTCAGTAAGAAAAGGGATCCTGTAAACCAGACTACTCAATGCACACATTGCTGTCCCCACTCTAAATGGCTAAAAAATGGAGACCTAGTCTAGAACCAATGGGCCAAACAGGAGTTTGCTACAAGAAAAGGTAACTTTGTTAGCAAGGTAATGCAATGCCCAGTTTGCCAAGAGATTGCCCTCAATGGAATCAACCACATCCAATCCAGAACAACTGCACTAGGAGTAAAATCACCTGTACTGCCATATTACCCACCTCTACACCTAAATGACTAAGTCAGACTTCAAAAAAAATATTAAAACTTAAAGTGTAATTCTTTTCAAGCAGACAGCATGAAGAATAAACATATCCTCATTGTTGCACCAGACTCTTCTTACTCCATCTAGTCTACTGCAGCAAAGCCTAAACTTAGAAATTCAGACTGAACTTCTTTAGACTGGGAAGGCTACACTTGGAGAAATGAATTCACTTTTCACGTGCAAAAAGTAAACTAAAAATTACTTCTCCTCACTAACAACTTCTGTACATTTTAACTAGTACTATTTTCACCCTGAAAAACAACTCACTTTTATGTGATCTTGTCATTTTATCAGATTTGGCAGAGGCATCTTTGACTCGGTTGTGATATTCTACAAGGAATGTTCTCTCATGTTCAAAGAAGTCATCCACGTCCTACAAAAAAAGGGAACAATTAATAAAACAGCATTTCACCCACTCTCCACAGAGCAATTGCAGAGTAAAGTTGCACATTTCACTGCTACTGTGACAGGAAATGCATCTGGTTTTCATTCTCTGGTTTTCATTCTCTAAAATATAAATGGTGATTTATATGAACCGATTTCTTCTCCACTCTTATATCATGACTTCAAGTTTTATTAAGAATTTAGTAAGAATTAAGAATTTGTAAGAAGTATCCTAAAGATCCATATAACTAAACATGAAGGAATAGCAAAGGATCACCAAGGGTGACAGACAAATAGAGTACATGTAATCTACTTACATGTAGAGAAGGAATGAAAGTCACCCAGCAGCACAGAGGCTGTGGTCTCAGACAAGATGATTTGAACTCCTAGCTCAGAACACTGATCTTAATGACAGACTTCTTACAATTTGGTAAACAAAGGTAAATGTTAATATTGTCTGTATTATAATTTGAGATAACTGGTTTACACTTTTTTAAAAACCCTCTAAAATAACACAGATGCTCAATACCATGGAATAGCCTACAACATGGGCTTTGAACAATATTATGAAACTGGAAGTTATGTGGACTTCATATTTTTCTCCAAGTCATAATTAATCCATGGTCATATCCACTTTCCAGCAGTTTCAAAAAAAAATATTTTAAACCTAGACACTTAACTCTTGTAAAAATTGCTACCAAATGGAAGGTCACCACTAGAAAGAAAAGAGATTAAAAATCATTCTCTGCAGAATTTCTGCTTGCTATAAAAGTGCTCTTGTACCTTTTGGAAAAGTATAAATTAAATTGAATTTTCATTACTTTTTTTTCCTCAGTTACATTCTTTAATCTAGGAGATGGGAAAAATCATATAACCTACTGCTGCTCTTTGAAACAGCAGACAGATTCTAAGAAGTGGGGAAAATTCACTCCATTAGTAACTTCTGAACAGAAGCAGTTGTCAGACCTACTTCTCCTTTCCATTACATAAAATGGCAGGCCTGAACAAAAAAGAACCCCAACAAGATTATCAGTTGTCTATGTATAAAAAAGGTGCTTAATTTCATAGAGTACTGAAAGGTCAAGAAAACTCTCAGTTAATTTGTACCCAGGCCACAAGTTCTCACCCAAGGTCTGCCACTAATTTTTAAGTTAGATATCACTACAAAAATCTATTTTTGTACCTATGTAAATTCTGCTTCATTAAAAAAGGTGACAAATGTTAATGCATTTTAAATCTTGCTATGTGAAGCAGTAATCACCTTTACTCCTGAAACAATGACACCATCTGCTGATTTAACCATATTTTTGAAGAAGTCTTCAAGTTTCTCTTTCTTATTTTTCCCACGAACACTCAACTGAAAAACAAATTAATTTATGTTAATTCATTTTCTGGAGGCAATACAAGCTTTAAAAAATTAAATAGAACTACATACCCCTACTAGCTATACTTAAAACAGTTCTACTGTTCTCTGTTTATTCTTATACTCTGCACTAATGGGGACAGGGCACCTTGCATACAGAATGAAGAAAACTTCATTTACTAGATTGTTTATCACCTAAAATACCATTCTAGGGGAAAAAAAAGGATAAAAAAAAGAGATCAGCACCATTCTAGCACCTGTTGTACAGAGTGTACATTTCAGTTACCAATAACACAGTATTTATCATGCACAGTATAGCTGAGTTGATGTAACAATAGTTGAGTTAATACAACCATGTTTCACTCTCTGGTGAATGGCAGATCTTTGACTTCCAGAGGATCATGCTAGTTTAAGCCTCCTCACACTCCTCCTTGTCCATCTAACTACTCCCAGTTTAAGTAAACTGAGTGCCTGAACCTGTAAGCATTTTTACATCATTTTTACAGAGGAACCTCTGTAACACATTTTCAATTAAGTATGTACACAGTTGAGCCAGTCTGTGTAATAATTTCTTCCACTTAATGTTTATTCCTGCAATTCTAAAAAGTAACTGAAACTCTTTGCAGAATAGGAGCAAACACTGTCTCCAACACCAAAGAGTTATGAATCCAAAAATACTCTCCATTATCTCAATTCAGTATGTTACATGTGGATAACCACACTAGTCCAATATTCAGAAAAAAATTAACCACGTTTTCACTCACATCATTAACATTATCAGAATATTTCATCAGAAATTCTCTCTAGTTTTGTTAGCAACAGAATTTACACCAAAGTTCCAAATCCTAAAAAATTAGTGTTCCATTTTGTTCCATCATTCTTCCTCGCAGCAAATAAAAATAATTCAAAAAGTGGAAAAGTATACTGTCAAGTAAAATCACCACCAAAAGCTCACCTTTTTAATCCAAAATATAGTGGATTTCCAGTAATCTTTTTGATGCTGAGGTTAAAGCATAGAGTACATTTGGTTCCCCAGGTGGCAGAAAATGAACTCCTACAGACTAAACGAATTTCTAACTTTTACGATACAAGTATGTCTGGCATGAAGGAATTGATGTAATTTGCTCCAGGAGGTAATTCCCTCTTAATCAGTTTTCCATCCCACCATAAAAGCACATCTTGATTTCTCTTGCCAGCGATTCAGTTTTCAATACTCACATCCTGATTATATTCCAAGAATACATGGAAATTTAAGTCCTTTCTCAAAATAGGATGTGCTGCCACGCGACACAAAAACACTTCATGCATTGCAACTGTCTTCTTGAATATTGCCAAATATTCACTAAAAACAAGAAACAAGACAGACATAAGAATTTCATATGAAGCAATTAAGTTTGAAATAAACCTAGTGAGCAGCTTTAAGAGATCCTCAGTAAGGGTACAAAATTACAAGCCGATATATTGGAGCTTATCACTCCAATGTTTGATATAGACATAAATAAATACTGCAATGTTAATACTAGGGAGAAATTTGAAGCCCAAACACATTACAGAGAGACTTTTAATGAAGAGTCAACAAATACACTCTAATTTTTATGGTTAGCTAACAGATACTGGTTTGCTGAAAGTGTAACCTCATTTCATTGTCCTTTCCCCAGCACCCCAAAATTCAAGAAACTAAGGTACAGACTACAGTCCCTCAGCACTGTGTACTGATGTGCAAATTCCTTCCTCCCCATCTCCATCCCCTTGCCCATTTGCACCCTCCTTACTTATTTATATGTTTATGTAGTTTTGTTAGCTGTTTAGACAATCTTTTATTTCATGTTAAAGCACCTAGCCTTTTTGAGCCAAAGCTTACATTGATGTCTCACTTCATAGTGGTTCTAAAAGTGAAATTAAGAGCTGCATTTGGTAGGTACAACAAAAAAACACATTTAACCATAACAATCACATAGTTGCCCAGCTCAGCCAACTCAACTTCAAAGCAATCACTCACTTGCAATTTAATTAAGAGGAAGGCACTCTTACCAATACAAGTTTGCTAGAATTCATTGCGCTTTGCAAATTCAATGAGCAAGATGCAACTCATCTAAAAATGAGGAAAGGGTTCTTTTTCCCATTCTGAGGTCAAACAGTGAAATTATAATCAGTGCTTTTCCTTCCACTATGTGCAAGGAGGTTAAGATTTACATACCAGCAAACCAGCAGGGCCAGTGTTGGGAGATGTTTGATCTCAGTGAGAGTAGTAGTCATTCAGTGAAGACAAAAAAGGAGGATGCAGAGGATGGAGGTGGCAGTAGAAGAAACCCAAAGTTTTCTGTGTTATCCAACCCCTAACCAGACCACAAGAGAATCATGATCAGGGCCGCTGGAAAACCAGATTCTTTAAAATCTAGAGTGTTCTGCTAATTTCCAGTTTTCTGCATATGAAGTGTATATCTACTCTGCTATAAATTATGCTGTACATATCACTAATACAGAGCTTTTAAGACATTTGCTCACAGCAGCTGAAGTTCGGAGAGAAAGCAGCAGTTGTAAGAGTTCTATGTACTTTTCTTGCCAATTCACAGCTCTTGATAGAAGCAGTCTAGAAGCAGCGTAAATATACACTTGAAAACTGAAACCAATGACAGGAAAAAGATCAAAGAAGTGAATGCATGATAAAGAAAATGGACGAAGCAAGGAGAAACTTCACTGTGTAACTCAATATGGAACAAGAAGCTTCAGAGCAGTTATTTCAATATAAATTAAATTCATAGTAAGGGAAAATAGTTTTTTCAGGAAGTATATTCTCCTTGTGCAAAAATTAAAAAAAAAAGTGTCCAAAAAGGAATTTTCTAGTAATCTTTGTATTTCTTGGGGAACAGAAGGTTGGCATCTATGTTTACAGTACCAACCACATGCACAACTCCCTACTCCCAATCACTGCGTGTATTACCCTAAAGACTAATTATACTTATCAAATGTGGAATACCAGAACTAAAAAAGATAGAGGTTATTTCCTCCCTTTGCAGATGTTCTGTGAAGAACAGGATCTAAGTACTTTCCTTCTTATGAAAGAATGTTCAAGAACAAGCTAATTTATTTCCTGTTTCAGAAGATCTTCCATGAAATTATTTCTACAATTTTCCTAATGGCACTGATCATGATCACTAAGATTAACCTTGGTTATATAACAACTGGATTCTCAAGTCTGTGTTTCACAGAGAACCTTTACAGTGAGATTGGAAACATGGGACAGCAAACAGCATTAAAAGTTTTGGAAAATAAATAAATTAATAAAGTAGTAATCAAGTCTACATACGCTTCCAGTTCTTGTTTCATCTTGGTGAATTCTTCTTTAGTCATTGATCCTTCCCCTTCTCCAAGTTTCTGCAGTTTCTCCCTAGAGGCATCGAAGTCAGGCCTGGGTGGTGCTGGTGGAATCTGGAATTTAATCCAATTTTTTTTAAGTTCTCATTTTCTCAGTGAAACAACACCCATTCACAGTACAGGAACTGTAGACTGCCTGCAGCTTTTTAATACATGTTTCTCTCTTTCATCATTCATTACAGCATTTCTGGATAAAGTCTCTTATTCATGAGTTATTCATGCTGCATTACTACACCAACTTCGGTCAAGTGTCCTTGAAGATTACTAAAGGATTAACTAATGGCTTCAGTTTAATTACAACAGAAGCCAAATAATACTTCATTTCCCATGACAATGACTTAAAACTTGAAAAAAATATTTTTAATTGGTTTTGGTTTAACTTATTTGGTAAGGATTATTTCTCATTTAAAGAAAGAAGAAGAAAGGATTCCAGAATTGTTTTCAGACCATCCATTTCTAACTCCCAAAACTTTAAACCAGGAAAACCATTCCCTATTGTTTGCAGGCACTAGCTCTTTCTTGCAGCACTGCTGACATTAAAGAAAGACATATGTGTTGAAGTAACAAAGCCTCCAGTCAACAAGGCTCTAGGTTACTTTTGTAATACAGTATATTAACACTGAAAGAGAAAACATCAGAGTCAAACTAAACCTGAATTGGTGCCAGGAAAGGAACACAGAACCAAATATGTTTAAATTTTAATTTACTGATATGGGCCCATTACATTACCATATTACAAAAAAAAAAAAAAAAAGAAAAATCCAGCATCTAGACAGTCAACTGCCTGAAACTAGTTATTACCACACTGAAGGTCTAATCATTTCAAATAGCTCTTCTGACTAAGAAAAGACTAGCTCAAGAATGGTATGACCATCACAGATTATACTCATTATAATTTACCCAGTAATCAATTAGAAATATCTGTAACCCTCTGAATCAGCAAACACCCCCCCAAACACAAAACAAATACCAAACTTCATACCAAGAAGACAAATATTCCTATTTGCAATTAACATATGAAAAGCAGCACCATTTTTAATATGCCGTATCATATGGTGCCTGTTTTGAGACCTCTGTTCCTGGAATGCCTGAAATTAACTTCAAACTGTAAGTTATTATATATTGAGGTTCCCTGTGTAACTCGGTTAAACATTAGCTTGCAGAAACAATACCACCAAGTTACACAGTTCAACCCTCTCCCACACTTTTAACACAGTGGCATAAAAATATACTTGGAGACAAATTAAACTACTCACTTCTTAGGAGTAAAGGGCAAGAAAGTATGACAGCTACTGTAGCTTTCTTCCAAGCTCGCTTCAACCATTAATTTTGTGTAATTGCATAAAATGACGTATTAAAGAAGCTTATCTGATTTTATAAGGAATGAACACCTGCTGTTTCCACTGCATTTAAAAGCAGTCTCAAGTAGTTTTGATCCAGCCCACAGAAAATGGCACACATAAACCAAAAGAATACCAGTACTTACAATATAGCCAGCATAGTCCTCATTCTCAACAAAAGAGTCATGAAGCCAAATAAACTCTTCGTGTTGCCGGACAACAGAAAATTCGTTTTGTTTGAAATTTGGTAAGGAACTCTAGAAGGGTAAAAGGAGGTAGAATTATGGGGGGGAAGGAGATATGGAGGAAGAAATGCGCAACAAAAAACAAGGTTTTTCATTACTACATGAGAAAAAAACCTTGAGGGAACAACAAAAGTTCATACCACAGTAATTACCCTCATCTTAATTATGCAGCAATCAACTGGCATGGGTTGCCATAAGAGGTTGTGGAGTGCCTGCTCTCATCAACACATCTAGTATCTTTATCAACTTAATCCTGGAGCTCCATTTAGTATCTTTACTGATGATCTGGATGAGGGGACCAAGTGCCCCTTAGCCAGTTTGTAGATGACACCAAGTTGGGTGGAGGTGTTGACCTGCCGGACGGCAAGAAGGATCTGCAGAGGGATCTGGCCCAGCTGGATCTATGGGCTGAGGCCAACTGTAGGAGCCTTCAACAAGGTAAGGAGCCAGGTCTGCACTTGGGTCACAACCCCAGACAGTGCTACAGGCTGGGGACAGAGCAGCTGGAAAGCTGCCCAGTGGAAAAGAGCTTGGTCAGCAGTGGCTGGACATGATCCAGTGTGTGCCCAGGTGGCCAAGAAGGCCAATGGCATCCTGACTTGTATCAGGAATAACATGGCCAGCAGGACCAAGAAAGTGACTATTCCTCTGTACTGGGCACTGGTGAGGCCACACCTCGAGTGCTGTGGTCAGTTCTGGGCCCCTCCTGACAGGACAGACACTGAGGGGCTGGAGTGTGTCCAGAGAAGGGCAACAGAGCTGGTGGCAGCTCTGGGGCACAAACCTAATGAGGAGTGGCTGAGGGAGCTGGAGGTGTTCTGGCTGAAGAAAAACAGGGATATGAGGCCGTAGCCAGGTGGGGGTTGGTCTCTCAAGTAATAGGTGAGATGACAAGAGGAAACAGCCTCAAGTTGCACCAAGGGAGGTTTAGATTGGATATTAAAAAAATTTCATCACCAAAAGGGCCGTCAAGTTTTAGAAAGGGCTGCCCAGGGAAATGGTGGAGCAACCATCCCTGGAGGTATTTAAAAAACATGTAGGTGTGGCACTTGTCCCTACATGGTTTAATGATGGACTCAGCAGTGCTGGATTAACGGCTGGAGTCAATCTTAGAGGTCTTTTCCAACCTAAGTGATTCTATGATTCTGTAATTGAAACCCAAATGGACAAATGCTGAGCAATGTGCTCTTGCACACTCTAAATTAATGGTGAGAGTGAAGGAGGAGATAGGATTAATGATGTCCAGATATTCTATTCAACTTCAGTTATTCTGTCACTCTGCAATCAATAAACATTCAAATCTAAAAAAAGCCATAAACAACAGTAATTAAAAATGATCCCTGAATGTAATACAATTACAAAATATGCTTTTAGAATCTGAAAGTATAGTAAGATCTAATCAAATTAAAAAACTATACTGAAGTATATTCATGTATATTAAAGATTCTACCTGCAAACAGGCTAATTAATAGGCATGGGAATGGCATAACAACACATCAATGCAAAAAAAAGTGAACACAACTTTCTTCTAAACAGTTTCTTAACTCTTAGTCATCTTTTTCTTATGCACCGCAGCTACATAGCCTTGTAAACAGGAGATAATTCTACTTTCTCATTTCCTCTGGATTGTGTTACACTTTGTTTCAACAAACAGTTTAAGCACACTCTCTTTTGTATATAATTAAGAATTGCTGCATGTACAAACCCAAGTTTTACCTTTGTATGGACTGTGAATTTCACTTTATCCCTCTCACTCAGTGCATCTGAGATATCCACTTGCAGAGCAGCATCAGTCTGGAGATCTACATTTATTGCTCTAAGCTGAAGGAAAATATATTTAGCTTAAAATTTTTTTAAAAAAAGGTAAACTATATTTCCATTATTCTTTCTTTGAAATGAACCCTGATCCTGTAATGCTGAAGACAGATCACAAAACCCCCAACATTAAAAGGTTATTTCCAGCAGAAAAAGAAATTCCAGCAGTACTCGTTATGAACAACCATACAAATAATAATCACCTTTACAGTATGCCTTGTTAGTGCACTATTTTCATTTCTGTAGATTGTTAACTTGCTAGTAATTGAAATGCTCAAGACAAAGTACATTTACAGATAGCAACAAGTTTGGTAGGTTTTTCTCTTTATTGTCCCCATTCCTCTGAACTGACAAGCTGCTCTAAATATACTTGTAAAGGTAATTATAAAGATATTAACAATTGGAAAGGTACTTTTAAGGAGAAAAGTGGCTCTATATTTCAAAGAAGCAAGAGCAGTTACAGACTTGATTTACTCACACTGTCTTATTACACTATTCTGTTCAACATATTTCATCATGTAATGAAAAAGCTTAAAAGAATATCCTGAACTTCACAGAGATAAGTCTTCTTGGAACTATTGTTTTTTCTGAAAAACCCCAAAGCAAAACACTCAAACCCAAGACTTTGATGTCTTCAAAATGAGCATGAGAAATGGCAAAAGTGCAAGGAATACATGTGTTTTTTTCTACAAGACATGAAACCTGAACTCTTTCACAAAATAATTCCAGTCACACTGGAGAAAAAAAAAAGAGAGACAATGATAAAATATAGCAAAACTGAAATGTTATCTGAGCACCACAATATTTGGCAGAAACCAGACCAAAGGCTTCGGTACTTAGCGTAACCTCATCTAGAGCCCAACTGGAAATTCAAGTCCCCTCACCCTTGCACCCTTGTTGCTCTAGAGGAATTTGTCCCATGACAATTTCATCATCATGGCCAACATACATTTGGAATGTTTTTACAAGCACTAATACTAACCCTGAAATCTTTTCCAATCACATTGTCAAAAAATATTTCAACATCATGCTCACAAGGCATACTTTTTTTACTGAGACATGGTGTTTTCTCTGCTGCATTTTTTCTACAAATATCCCACTCTACGGTATAAAAATGCTTTACCATACAGATTTGGACTTTTCTCCATAAATTTTTTCAAGATTGCATTTTTAAGTCAATACTTAAGTACAAAAATGCTTTAAGCATTCTCAACACACAGGAGGGAAGTTACACATGAGCAGATTTTGAAGGTAACACTGTGAGGCACTGGAAAAGCTCTAGGACAGAAGCATCAACTGCCACACCTTGTTTTCCATAAGTTACCTTTACATTAAATCACAGTGGTCAGATCCCAGGCTAGTGTTGCTGTTAACCTCGATGCAAGGACAACTCTTGCCTATGTAGCAGCAACCAGACACATGGATCTCAGAATTAGTGTGTTAAAGCAAACCAGAATCGTGCAGTCCACCATATTCTGCTAAGGCTAGCAAAATGTAACTGTTCAAAAGCTCTGACACATAGCTTTTCCTTACAGTGAAGTTGGAAATCATTAAAATGACTGCACAGTAACATATTCACACACGTGATTCAGGCACTGCCTTTTGTTTTGTTTTCCCAAGGTTTAGAGGGTCACTGCCTCACACAAAGGCATATTATCATGCAATGGTTTCTTGCAGATCACTTCTCAGAGGCACAATCTCCTAGCTCCTACTGAGCTTCCACAGTGCTTACCATCTAATTTAGGAAAGAAAAATATAATGACATACCAATGTCTCCCTTATGTCATGACACCACATTTTTCAGCATGTAAAAAGGTTTTTGTGGTTACATTGTCTGGGGTACTGTTTGTTTTTCTCTGGTCCCCCCAGAATACATTAACAGACTGAGTACTCTCAGCAAATAATCTGGATTATCTAAATGGTATTTCTGTAATCTTTCACAGGTCACAAATATTTCTACCAAAATACTTTTGCACCTCCTTTTTTTTTCAAAGTGGTACAATACAAAATTCTAGAATTCAGTGTAACAGCTGATCAAGTTTGCCATTAGAGCATATCCAGTGCAGTGCAGCCTGATCATATGCACTATTCCCAACTTCATATACAAAAGTCCTATCTGTGCTGAGAAAATTAAGAACTAAATATGACAACTTCACCCATGACATACAGCTGTAAAGGACTATTTGTTTGCTTTATACTGAGTTAAGTTTGTAACAGTTTTGAAGAGTTTAATCACATGTTAAGTTATGCCATGTAGCCTGACTGCCAACAGGGAATGTTTTCATCTGCAATGGTAATGAAGCATTTATGAAAGGTGTCAAAGACAATCAGTAAGTTGAAGGACTTTAAATATATTCATGTGACACAATGAATCACATTGCATTACTAGAAATTGAATTCACAAACAACATCATCACACCACAAACTTAAACAAACTCTGCAGCACTACTTCCAAAATAAAACTGCCACCAATGGATGGTTTTCTAGTGACAAAGGAAGTAGAAAATGAAAAAATAAAAGAGGTCTGATACAGATGAAAACTGAAATGAAAGTACCTTAGAGTAAGGAAAAAATAGAGATAGGGTAATCTTGGCCCCCTTCAAGTCTAATACATACAACAATGCAAAATAATTTTATGCTTACATATGTTATCTACATCCATGCTGAACAACTTGCAAAACAAAACCTGATTTAATTACTTTACAGTTTCCTACGCTATACCAAAGCTATACCAAGAAAGTCCCTGTTCTGTTCAAAGGGTCTAGAAAACAGCAGAAGCCAAAACCCAGGCCAAGGGATGTTACAGTGCTAACTGAGAACACAATGCAAGCAGAGCATTTACATCTAAGCTCTTGCTTAAGGATCAATTATACTTCAAATGATAATGGAAGGAATCTGGTACAGACAAGGGAAACAACCAAGTGTTACATTCCTAGGTAATGTCATCCATTAACAGTAACTTTCCTGCTCTAAGCTCTTTCAAAAATGTTAAAGAGTAAAAAGGACCCTATCTTCAGCTGGTTCTTTACAGGCAAATACACAAAACAAGGGGACAAAGAATACCTTTACAATAAAAGCTTTTGAAGTGTTTTCACAGCATTAAGCTTCCAGCAGACCTGTTCTAAAGGATAGCTCATTTCCACTGAATGAGTGTTACCTAAAGATTATACAGATATAAAATACACACTAGGCAGTACTAATGGAGCAATACTACACCACTTTACAAAGATGTATTGTTTATGTTAGAGAGAGCACAAAAATCCCAACAGGACCCAAGTTACACCAAGGAAACTCAATCCTATCCTATTTCCTAAGTGAAATTCAGAAAAGCAATTCCCACAAGTTCATTTTATGCAGACCATTTATAATAAGTTCCTTCTACAGACCACCCACTGCTACTTCCTCAAAGAAGATTCTCAGTGCTCTGTTTTACAGTTCTCCAGAAAAGGCTCCATATGGTGTAACACCATTGTCTGAGAATTACTCTTCTGTGTGGCATCAGCATAAATTCCAGCCCTCTTTCATCCCACCACCCCAAGATTAAATTTAACACAACTGTAGCCAACAAACGTTCCTGCAGCAGTAGAAGTACAGTTGTCACAGCAATATCTGAATTCAACAGAGGCAAGAGTATTGATTTTCAAAACTAAAAGCTCAATTACTCCGACTAGAAGTTACCATCCATGCTTACAAGTAAAGACTTGACCTACTCATTATTTAATTGCAGAGAAAGGCAACAAATCAGAACTAGGGAATGACTTTTCATATGAAAAGATGCTTATTTTTACTACTTCTACTTAGAAAAAAGTATTACAGTTTTGAAGATTAAAGCACAGCAAATCCATTCATGAACAGACTGCCATATTGCTTTTGATTAACTTCCTGTATCACAAACAAAATCATGCAGATAACAACCTGTGTTTTAACTCCAGGCATTTAGACGAGAAAAAATTAAACCCTCACAGTGATTGGGGACTGAAAATAAGAAACCCTTAAAAAACTAGGGAAATGAGAAGGCCACTGTTCTAGTTTAATTCCTCAGTACTGGATGAAGATGCAGGAGAGAAAAAAAAAAATTACTGTATTTGGCCAATTGAGATGGTAAGTCTTAAACAGTACAAACAAGACTGCTAAGAGATTTCTTAAGGTTTTCAATTACCTTGTGAACTCTTTATGACCTGTAGCTTTAGAGGGAAAACTAATAACCAGCCAAACAAACAAGTTTCACAGGAGGTCAGATCCACATTGTTATGTTCTACCTGCACCTTCAGATAAAGGCAACTTAACTGTGCACATCAAAGGCTGTTCCTAAGTACCAGGGAGAACCTATGTAAAATACCTACATAAATAAAATTCCACAGTTATTAAGCTCTTCGATCCTTGCTCTGAAGACATTCAAAGGACAACAACGACAACCTCCTCTCTCTTTTATCTCATATTCTTAGTAAAGTAGCTGTACCCATAAAGGCAACAGCTTTACAGTGGCCAGAATTGGCCTGATACAATATTAGAATGCCTTTTTAAATTTCTGGCCATAAACTGGAACATAAAATGCACTGAATTTAACATCTGACTATGGTGTGCATGATAAAACATCACACCAACACAGTGTGTCTCAGATTTTTGTATTTTTAGTAATATATTGTATGCAGTCACTTCAATAATCACCAACAGCCAAGGGAACCGAAGAGACCCTGAAGCTGCTCTCCTACCTTGCTCACAGTTGGTCCTTCTCAAGATACTAAGTGACAGGGATAATCAGTCTGACTATATTGTACTAGGTTAGCTGATTTGTTGCTTAAGTGAGGCAGGCAAGTTAAATAAAGATGGACACAGCAGTCAGAACAGAAACGAAGGCCAGAAACAGAAGGGCAGAGAAAAAGGTTTTCTCAGTAAGAAACACAATTGTGGCATCCTGTCCCACCAACAGAACTTCTCTTCAATAAAGAGTTTATTATGCAGCATGAGCCTGCAATGTAAATGTCCCATTGTTATCTTACGGGAGAGCCCCCTGGGCCTGAAGGGAGAAGGGAGGGCAGGACTGCATCACCCAGGCCCCGGATCGCGGCTGGCGATGGAAGCTGGCGCTCCCCAGGGCTGCTCAGCCTGGGCAGGACCGGCCCCGCCGGGCGTGTGCAGCGGGAGAGCGGGGGCCGCAGCGGAGAGCGAGCATCCATCCCCGGCCACAACCCCCTCCCAGCCATTCCAACGACAGCATCAAAGAACTGTCCTTCCAAAACTTGGGTGACACAACAATGAAGGGCACACGCACACAGACGCCAGTATCACTGGGAGGTTGTGCCAGGAGCAGATCCCGGCGGGCGGGCGGACGGACGGACAGACAGACAGCCCGGACGCTCGCAGCCCAGCATCCCGCCTCCGTCCGACACCCACGCGGCGGGCTCAGGCCAGCAGCGCCCAGAGGCCCCCGAAGAGGGGCCGACCCCGTTTCCCCCACGCCCAGCCCCAGGCGCCGGGTCCCGACGCCTCCCCGCGGCACTTACACCTCGGTCCTCCTCCGAGAGGAAATCTGGGCCGTCGTCCGAGCCTTCCTGCTTGGGGGCGAGGCGGCGGCGCAGGCAGGGGGCACGGAGGGGCACGGCCGGCGGCGGGGAGGGTGAGGGGAGACAAAGCGCACAGGTTAGCGAGTGCCCGGCCGCGCCGCCCGCCCTGCCCCGCCCCGGCCCGGCTCCGCGGCCGCCCCGGACCCACCATCATGGCTGCTCGCGGCGCTCTGCGCCCGCCGGAGCCGCGGCCGGGCGGGGCTGCGGCGTGCGGGGCGTGGCGGGGCGGGACAGCGGCGGCGAGCGGCGCCTCTCGCGAGGGAGCGGCCGTGAGGGGAGGGAGGGAAGAGAAGAGAAGGGAAGGGAGGGCGCCGGGCGGCGCTTCGGTGGCGGCTGCGGGCGAGGGAGGGGAGCGGGGCCAGCCGCACCCAGGGCGGTGGTTGCTTGTGTGGCGGCCGCGCGGTGTTACCGTGCGCTGCTGGGGCTGGCGGGTGCCGGGACGCGGCTGCTGAGGGCACTGGGCTTGCCCCGCGCGGGGAGCGGCTCTGTCCGCTGGAGCGCGGCGGCAGAGGCGCGCCGGCCCCCGGAGGTGCGGGCAGCGCCGAACCCGCAGCGCCGAACCCGCAGCTCCGGCCGCAGGCCGGGGCCTCCGCGCTGCCCTGCGCCGCTCCCCGGCATTCGTACGTGACACGGGCTGCGCACGTTTGTGCAAGCCTGGGTGTGAATCTGTGCGATGACTGCGCGAGAAATTAAGAGGCTTATAATATGGCTTTGATCTTTGGGCAGTTACGTGATTTAAGATTGATAGCTGCCTGTTTCACACCATGGAGTGGAGCCTTTAAATCCTGCTTTGTCTAATGACAGTGGAAAAGGTCAGCATCCACACAGTAAAGCGGATGTAAGCGTGGAGGGACTCTATGCCTGAGGCTGCGTTTTTGTGTGAATCAGAGCTAGAACGGCCAAGAAGCGGCCCCAGGGTGAGGTTTTGTAATCAGCACGCTCCATCTCGGTGTTGCCGAGGGATGCGGGCCGGTGTGGACATCAGCGCTCCCGTGGGCCTGCACTCACACAGAGGAGGGCACCAGCCCACCTGCAAATTAAGACTGCAACAATTTCGTGGTTTCCATCCTAGCTGGCTCCCTAGCCAAGTCCATCGTTAGTTACAAGCACGAGTGGGACAGGAGCACTGCTTGCCACAGCAGCACCATGTATTTAGGTGAAATTAAGCCCATCAGGAAACTGCACCTTGAGAAACCATGCTTGTATAGCCTCAAGATAAGTGAAGATAATGCTTTCTGAACTGCACACTGCTTAGAAGGCTGCTTTAGGACGCAGAAAAAGAAATTGTCTCCTGAAAATTGTTCTTAGTATGGAGAAATGTACTTGAGTATGCATTTTGTAAGTAATTTTAAAAGCTGTTCTTTAAACAATTTTCAAGTATGCAGCCTGTTTCTTGATACAGAGGTGCAACATCATCCAAAATACTGCCTTACTTCTGAGGTTGAGAGAAATAAAAATATTTTATGAAGTATGGAGAAAGTATGAAAGACCCCTGGTTAAACATCAACTTTGTCATTCTGAAGGGTTAAAGACAAAAGCGCACAGAAAACTGATTTCTAGGGGTTCACCTGTATCTGTGCACATTCTGGTTCAGTATCATATACCATTCCACTCAGCAAACATCTATTTTTATGGGGAAAAAAAAAACTGGAGACAGATTGATTTTGCTTTCTTAATATTTATTATTTACTGCTGATACATTTTATTAGAACCAAAGAATCCAGGTCAAGACGTTGAGGAAGTGCTTCACGAGGAGCAATGACACGATTTTTTCTTACAGGGGAGAGCTAAGTGGATCAGCAGACTAGTATGAATCTAGCAGGATGACCAAAGGTTATATAGCTTTCCAGTGTGGCTCTGGGAGCATGGGCTGGTCATGTTTTGCTTGGCACAGAGGCTCATAAGGGACCTGGTCTGGTAAAAAGTGTCCCTGCATTCAGAGGCATTCAAACAGCTGATCTTTAAGGTTCCTTCCAACCCAGCCTATTCTATGATTCTGTGATTCTATGGTATTCCATAACAGCAGTGCTACTATGGCTCTAAAATTTGATACCAAACGATGATTAAAAAAATACTAATCTTTGATCCTGTCCTGATCAACTTATCCCAGGCCCATGTCTTTCCCACTGATGGAGCAATGCATGCTGCCTGCTGTTCCTGCTTCAGCAGCCAAGACAGATGGTATGTGCCATGGGACACCCTGGCCAGGAGGTGGGAGAAGAACATTGCCTCTTCTCACTGCTCTTCTCTCAAGACTCACTTTAATCAACCTGCTCTGCAGCTCCAGGAGCAGTTTCCTTTGACAGCTGAGCTCACCCTACCTAACGAGTTTCCATCTTGACTGTTTGCACACTCTTTTCTATGTCTATACAACAATAATAAATCAAGTCAATGAATTAAATATAACCCAGGAAGAATGAAATTACAAGTTGCAACTGAGACAATCTGACAGTCCTTTGGTGTGACCGCATTCCTTCCCTCCTCCACACACCTGGCTGTCTACACCAGCTCTGGTCTTCAAGCAGGCCCTTACTCCTGCCAACCTATCTCACCAGCAGGAAAATTACATGGGATAGAGGAGAGGGAAACTCTTTTAACAGTGAGTTCCACTGACTCTGATAAACTGTATGGATGGCCCATATAAATGCAGTTCAAAACCGAAAGGAAAGTGTTGGGGCTTTCAAATGACATATTGAGAACTTATTCCCTTTAGTAGCAACATCCTCCTTTAGCTCCAGGACACACTTTGACTCACTCAGCTACTCATTTTTGGTCTCGTTTTTCCTCCCTTTTTTCCTCATTTTTTCTATTCAGATACCATGTTTTCTTAGTCTCATTTAAGATGCTAAACCCTTGAGGCAAAGATCAGCATTATCTTGAGTTTACAGAGCTGTAAATACAAGGAGGAAGCGAGCCCGTTCTAGATGGGGGAACGCTGCCGCGCTATTGTAACCCGTAGGGCTCCCGATTTTGAAAAAACATCCACCTGCAAAGACCCATAATGTCAGTAGATGGTGCTATATCCATATGTTTCGGAATTCTTTTCGGCCGAGGTTTGTCCAACCAGTAGCATTTCCTTTGTGTTTGAGCGTGTTATCCCTGGAAAATCAGAAGCCATACAATTTAAGAAATATTTGGCTTTTGTCAGAGAATCACTGGGGAGATCTTCAGTCTTCCCACTCCATAGCATCATATCATATAGTACTGTCTGCACTGAATGACTCACCATGGAGTGATTCAATGGATGCAAGCGTTTGATATAGGCAGGAACTGTAGTTCTGGTATTTCATAAGCTGATATGTTTGTTTGGTTGGGTTTTTTAAGTGTGAGGAACTATTCTTCATGCACTTTTTTCTTTTTGAGAAGTTTCTCGACTTTCCTTTCTAAATCTAATTACTCAAAATTTCCTTCCAACTACCTCATGTACTACTGTTCATGTGAAGCTCAAATAGAGCATCTTGCTGTGGTTGTAAGGACCAGCTTTCCTGTATCTCAGTAACAGATTGATTCCTCCTTTTGTTTTGAGATAAAAACACTTTATACCCTTACATACTTCATTTCAATTTTCTCTACTGATACTAACTGAAACTGTATTAAGGACCCAGATCATTAAAGCTTTATGGTGGTGCTTTTTTCTTTTTTTAATGACAGAGCAGATAATTACATTTTGTAAAAGATTAATCAATATTTACCTTTTATTTCTGTGGAAAACTAGACTTCCAAGTGTAATGTTCTTAGAAGTTAAAGGCTGAACAAGAAAAGGGATACAAAACCTTAAAAAAATCTGTCTAAAAAGCTCAGTTAGCAATAGAGGCTTTTTACCTGTTATGGAGATAGATCACTTTATAGCAAAAAATTACTATCAAATGGATCATATTTCCTTAGAAACAGAAAGAGGATGTGATATGTAGGATTAAAAGAACAGACAGGGAAAATTGTATAATATTATAGAGAAGAAAGAGAAACATAGCTTAGTACTGCTCAGTAACTTCTAGACACTCTGAGGAACAGTGATTTCCATAAGAAAAGAAAAGAAATATCTGTTCCTCAGTGTGGAATAGTCTTCTGTGAATTCCAAAGCATAATGGGGACATATGCAAATAGTAAGGATGTGTGGGTTTCTATTCAGACTGCAGGGACTCAGAAAAGGCTCACTCTGCAGTTTTAAAAATCCTGGCTTCCTTGTGCAAGAGGCTGACTGCATGTATGAAGCTATATTGTAATGCAATTCAACACACTTCTTCCCTAGGAAAGAATCAAATTCTTTCTTTTTAAAATTCATTGACATGGCATTATAGACACTGTCTGCCATGAATGACCTAATGCCCATATGCACTACACTGATGCAGAAAGTTGAACTATATAAAGCCTCATTTTTCACCAGTGCCATGAACTAACACCAAGAAGCTGTAAGGGGAAGAATATATTATGCAGTACACACAGGTAAAATTCACTTATTCTAAGCTCTGAACATATTGACAGTTTTCTTCTTCTTTGGATTGCATGCTGTTATTAACCTAATCATCATATTTCTATAACAGATTGTAGATGATCACTGATCTGCACAAATTCTTCATTACAAATGCATGCTAAAGGAGACTGCATATCCCACAGCTGGGAGATGCAGTCTCCTATTGTATGCATTTGGATTGTCTAGGAAGGAGCCTGTAAAGTAGTTCTCTCTGGTTCACAGGGATGCAGAGAAATGTTTATAAACAAGTCACAGACTCATTAGCATCAGCTGCCTACTCTGGTTTTAAAGCATTTGAACTCATCTCTTCTCCTAAACTCCAGTCCCTTCTTTATAAATCAGTTGAAACATGGAGTATTTGAGAGAACGTTCTGAGAGAATTCTTTCTAATCATTCTTCCCAGTACTTAATGTCCTTTTTTTAAGAGAAAGCCGAAATTTCCTGCCTCACCTTTGCTCCAGACTAAGGGTTTTACTTGTACCAAGTACAGCACAAAATTTTTTAGTTCTTTATTGTAACAAAATTTATTATTATAACAGAAAAAGAAAAACTATTTTGGTGACATGACGGCTGAAAACAAGGAGACTTTTTTGCCATGTCAGTTATCAGGTTTTTAGTTTTAGAGCTGCCTGGTTTAATCCATGTGCTGTGGAGGGCAATAAGAATGTTTAGGATATCAGCTTCACAGCAGTCTTAACTCTGTCAGTCAGTAACTGCAATGGTAAGAGCATTATGGGAGACTTCTCCAAAGCAGTGTTATTACTCTTTATGTTTAAGATGTTGAGATGAGTCTGAGGTAAAAATACCAGAAGACCATTCACAGTAGTGCTTGTCACAGTTAGGGTGTAGTAAAATTGAAAAGAACCCTTAGTATAAACAAGGCCTTGTTGATGAAAGTGCGACCAAGAAGGATAAGGAGCAGATTTGCTAGGACTGACCTCATACATGTCATTCCTCATAAGCCAGCTCTGCCCCAGCAGGGCAGCACCAGGCAGGGAAGACAAAGCAGCTCTTGTCACATCTTGTCACTGGTACAATAGTGGGTATCAGGAAGGACCGCACAGCGCTGCTTATGTTGTCAGAACTGACTGAATGACACTTTCTGCCTAATTCAGTATATATCACTATTGTTGGGGACTAGTAATCTTTTGCTCCCTGTTATCTTATTGCCTTTTATACTAAGATTTGTTTTCTTTTTTATTGTTTCTCCCTCTTTTTTAATATTTAGCATTTTACCTTCCTAATATCTTATTCTCCTTCCAGTCTGTCTCTTCCTTTCTCTTTGTTGGACCACCCCATTCCATACCCCAATTTCCTTTAGCTTTGACTGAGGGCAGCTGTCTGTTCTCTCCAGCTTATTGCAAAATTGCTGCTTTCCCCTCACTCCCAAATCTTTAGGTCCTCTGTGTAATCAGCTCATTCCATTTTTCTCTCTGCTTAACCTCAGTCTTAGATTCAGTCTCCTCCTATTCTGCTCCTCATCGGCTTCTTGGTCACTGTTTTTTGCTGTTGTACTCTTGGAAGAGACACTGTTCTGAGTTCTCCTCTGAAAACCTTAGATGTCTCCCAGTGCTTCCTCTGAATGCCAATATTAGTAGGACATCACTTGCAGTGTGAGAGGATGTGATGACCACTAACATGTTCTGCTTGAGGCAACATTCACAAGCCAGCCAAACACTAATTCGGTGTTCTTTGTCTTCCTGCACATATCAGGTGAGCCTTACCTGACCAGCATTCTAACAATTTTCTGACCAAAGTGATCTAATTCATAATGATCAAAGATAAGAAAAACCCCAAACATGTTACTTCTGACATGTTCACCAGAGGAAAAGCTTTGTTTGATAGATGCCATTGAGCAGCATTAAACCAACAGTCATCTGAGGCATTATTTAATGGCCAGGAACAGCTCTTCAAATGTGACGATATCTGACCCAAAAGCAAAGCTGCTTCCATCTCCTGGTAAATCTGTTGTGACATTCAAATTACAGCACAGCTGCATGGGAGTAGCCACCCTAAGACACATCCTATGTTTTGTTTATGGTCTCAAACTCTTGCTTGCTCAAAGGTCCAGTAAAAAAAAAAAATTCTACGCTGCATCCAGATGTGTTCCTTTCTATGTAGTATCTGCAGAGTCGGAGGCATTAGGACTTGAGGGGTAGTCAGAAAAAAACAATTGGGCCACAGAGACATTAGCTGGGCAACCAATCACTTTCTTGGTTCTCTTTTTCTGACTTAACAGCTATGGAGATGCAGATGCTTGTTAATTTTAAATTGTGTTGGACAGCCAGTTGCAACACAGAAAGCACTCACCGTTTAGCTTCACTGCAGTTTTACTTCCAGCTGTCTGCTTTTGAGTTAACATCTTCTGAGACAGCTTGACTCAACTGATGGTGCTCACTGCAAGCAGCCAAGACGTGCAGGTTTATCATAATAGCTGCACTTAGTAACTGATTCCCACAGTGTGACCACCAGCACTTGAGCTGCAGCCCATGCTTCCAGACAGGCCAGTTCTCTCCATCTGGAGATGATGAATGGAAAACAACCAAGGGTGCAGTTTGGATTAAGCTCATTGTCATCACTGAACTCCAGCTGGCAACTAAGTACTACACAGCTGCTCACTCACTCCCCACTCCCCACCCCAGTGGGATCAGGAGGAGAATCAGAAAAAGGTAAAACCACAGGGTTGAGATAAGAACAGTTGAATACTTGAAATAAAATATAAACAGAACTCATTTTTTTTTTAAAGTGATGCACAATATAATTGCTCACTACCCACTGGCCAATGCCCAACCCATACCAAGCTGCACTTGGTGCCCTTCCAGGTAACTCCTCCACTTTATATACTGGGTGTTCTGTGGTATGGAACATCCCTTTGGCCAGTTTGGTCAGTTGTCCTCACCATGCTACCTCCTAGCTTTTTGTTTACCTCCTCACCGGCAGAGCATGAAACAGTGAAAAGTCCTTGACTTGGGGCAAGCACCACTTAGCAACATCTAAGGTATGAGTGTGTAACCAACATTATTGTCTTACAGAATCTGAAACACAGCATTGTACCAGCTATGAGGCAGGAAATTTACCCTATCTCAGCTGAGGCCAGGACACACATCAAAGGCCATGCTCCCACTAAGGGGGAAGTCATGTCTATGTCATGCCCCGACTCTCTCTGCTGTCCCAGTGCTCCCTCAGTGCAGCCCCAGGGGCAGAGAGATGAGGGAGCTAATCCAAGTTACCTGTTTTTCTTGCAGGATCAGTTTCCTTTAGGCCAGCATAATAAGAACATAGGGAGAGTATTAAGGGTAGCACAATGCTTTTTAGCAGCAGTGCAGTTTTAGGTTGGCTCAAACCAATCAGGAAACCTCTTGTGGCATTCCTAGTACATTACTTCATCCTGCCCTTCAGGTGCATTACAGTAAAGCATCCTACTGTGAAAATCCAGTGAGCACACCAGGAAAAATTTGTTCAGCTTCTGCTGTGATGTTTTAGAGCAGTGCAGTGGTTTTCACTGATGGACAGGACGTGCCATCAGGCAAACACTGAGCCCATCTAAGCACAAATTCAGCTGGGATAGCTTGTATGACAGAGAGGTCTGCACAGAGTATGCATGGCTAAAGCTAACAAAAGCACTTGTCCATCAGCCTCTAGGCAGCAAAACTTTATGATGTTGTCCAGGCCATAATCTGGAATGAAAGCTAATGAAATAAAATTTGGCTTTCCATTAGCACTTTATTGAGTTGCAATAGTCCTGCGGTCAAGGCAAAGATAATATGATACTGTAAGAGTATGTAGAAATCTAAACTGTAATTGTATACTTGAGCACAAACAAGCCTTGTGTTGCAATGTGGAGAACTGAAATGTTTGGTAGTTAAGCCCCTGACGTGCACTGCCTGTAATCAGGCAGAGAGGTGCTCGTGATGTTCATGAACAGGTCCAGGGTCAGCTCTTCAGAGAAGAACCAAGCAGTGTTAAAGATGCTTTGTATCCCAGCTGGACAATGCGTGTCAGAGGGAAGGAAAGAAAGCATTAGTGCTTTGAGTTCCTTTTGTTCTTTTTCCACATTAATGCCTTTTGATTTACAGATTTTTGCATCTGAGTGGGTGAATTTGATGGTGAGCAGGTGAACCAGCCTAAGTGAGAATTTTACATGTGGCCAATGCCACATGTGGTGTCATTATAGCACAAGAGCTCCATTATCATTACATTGCAAGGGTTCTACATTGCTAGAGTTTCATACCTCCTTGATGTTTCTTGTAGGCAGCTCCTCTAGGCACTGACTCTTCCTTGTCCTTGCAGCAGCCAACTGACTCCAGTTCCCCTCAACCAACCAATCCACTCTTTTATAACACTCTTCTGATTGGCTACAGCTGTGGCCTAACATCAGGCCTGCTCCTAAACCTTAATAATTGGCTCAGCTGCAATCCCTTAGGGGGTAAGGTTACTTTCTATATTACCTTTATTTACTTATGTTCTATACCCCTACACACATGGGTGGCTCTGCAAACAGACTGAGCCAGCCTAGAAAATGTTGCCAGTCCTCACACTGGGATGAAAGTTTCTCATTCCCAAGCTACAAAACCAAATCCAGAACATTAGTTTGGGTTTGGGAATCTCAGCTCTGTTATCCTAACTGCCATGTCCAGCTCTGTCCACAATTAACACAGTAACCACAACATGTAGGGCCAAATCCTGCTGATGATCCTGATGGAATAATATGGACTCAAAAAAAAATCTTCAGTGAGGGCAATATTTGACACCATGCAAAGGGCAGGGAGTTGAGTGTCCTGCTCTTTGCTGCTGAATTCTCAGGTACCCCCCTCTGCTCCTGTGGTAGATGCTGTACAAGTGCACAAAGTAATACATACCAGCAGTTGGGAGAGGGGAGGTGTGCCTCAGGACTGGTGAGGGATCCTCATCCAAATCAGGGAAAAAAAATACAGTAAGTTCAGGTTCCCCTCTGGGAAGCGTTCCTTGCACTTTGTGCACTATTACTGTTACAGCTTTGTCACTGGAAGTGTAAGGACCTGCAGAATGGAGCTACAAAAGAAACACAAACCCTTAATAATCTCTATTTTTGATAATTATTTCAGGAATATTATCCACATTAACAAGACAATCAGTAATGCACCTCCTTCCACTCAGCTCTTCCGCTAGTGCAAATCAATGTTTTTCTATTAAAGTCAATGGAGCTTTGCTGATTACACGGAGTCAAAATCATTATATACAGTTTACTGGCTCTAGCCATTTTATAATAGTCTACAATAGGAAATCTTTTACCTCTGCTTCTTTTATGAGATACAAAGGACCCCTGCAGTTTCAGGTCATTATGTTTGTTCTAGTCCCACCTTCTCAAAAAATATCCTTTTGCTATCTCTTGCTTGAGGGGGCAGCTATGACTAAGTGGCTGAACAAAACCTTCAGATTTACCAAACCTGCAGTGCAGCTTATTTCCCAGCATTTAAGGCAATGCTATTTTTGGAATTCAGACTTTGAAATCTCCCCACCCAGAGAATCAGTGCTTACGACAAAGAAAGGCCTTACAAAACAGGGTAACATTCAATTGCCAATGCACCTAATAAAGGTCTCTGCTAAATTTCACCTTTCACTTCTCACAGAAACATTTTATTTGCTGTATTTCTTATTTTAAATCTCAAATAATCACCCAGCTGTAGCACTGAAGACTGAGGAGTTACAGTAATATGTTCTGGCAATGGATTCCCCCTCCAGTCTGGGCTGATTTTTCTCAGCTCTGGACTTCATGTAATCCTGTGTTCCAGGCATATAGTCACAAAATCAGCTCTGAGCCACCAACAGCTAAGAATTTTACTTAATCATGATTACTGTATGTCTGTGTACATTAATTTCTGATCCATAAAACACACCACTGTTCTGCAGTGGTACAAGAGTGTATAAAATTCTGCAGACAAACCAAAACTGAATTACACCACATCAGTAGCTGTGGGACAAGCTTATAGGAAGGAACTCT
Organism: Agelaius phoeniceus; assembly: GCF_051311805.1. Lineage (NCBI taxonomy): Eukaryota > Metazoa > Chordata > Aves > Passeriformes > Icteridae > Agelaius > Agelaius phoeniceus. The sequence goes on from NC_135270.1 coordinate 38,724,649, forward strand.
AAAGTGTGCCATCCTCATGATTCATGAGCTGACACATCCCTCTGCAATGCCTCTGACCCAATGTCCTAAGGTACACAGCTCTCTGATTTCCACATGAATCATAAAATGGTTTGGCTGCTTTTGAGATATGATTGTGTGTGACCTGTAAACTTTGTATGAACTAAATCAAATTAGAAGAGCAAGTAAGGTTCAATCAGATTCAGTAAGGCTCTTTGTTAAATCTACACATTTTCAGCTTAAGTCCCATCCCAATGTTCTACCAATTCTTTTAACCTCCTCCCCTTTGGGTCACCTGCTGTTTACATCTGGTTCTGAATCTAAAACACATCAATGCTGAAATTTATTTTAAGGATGTGCAATGTCACAGCTGAGTCTGATTGATTCATATTGGGTGACAAGGCAGTCATGTAGGGCCCCACAGTGAGATAACAGCATGCTCCTTAATTCAAATTTGGCTAAATGCAGTTTACAGAATTTATGAATGTCATCCACAATAACATTTATAGCTGCTTCATTGTTTTCATATTTCCCCTCTTTATACATTTCTGAAACACTGTTTAATAATTATTAACAAAGGGTTAGAAAATATCATTTTTACTTGTTTTAGCATTTTAATTTTGAATGAACAATCAAATATTTGGGGTTTAATTTATTAACAATAAAATTGAGATCTCAATCTCTTAATATTAGTTTTTAGATTTAACTAAGAAAGAGAATAAATTAACTAGGTAGCTGCCAAAGTATGTATCTGTGAGCTGAATAATGATCAGGATTCTATGACACATTTGGAAGGGAAACATCATAAAAGATAAAGAAGGATCAGAAATAGGATAAAAGTACACCACTATCATGGATAAATTCTAAATTCTAGACTTGTTTGATACATTTATTTGATAAAATATTTTTGTGTTCTTTATAGAAATAGATTCTAGACCTAATCTTGCTGGACTCCTGAAGGTATTTTTTATTATATTAATTAAGATGAAAATCAAGACTAACATATGAACTGTAAAGCATATAATAAACTGACTGAAGAGTAGTCCTCTGTCAGGAGAAAGGGAATTATTAATGGAGTTTCCTAGATTCACTTTGGGAACAGTCTTATTTAATCTTCGCATTAATGATCTTGGCACAAAAAATAAGAGGTAAATGAGCAAGTGAAATCTGCTAAAACAAAAAACTGGTAGGTACTTCTGATAGAGAAGAGGATTGGAGTATCATGCAGGAAGACCTTCACGACCTCAAGGACTGCAGTAACAGAAATAGGATGCAATTTTTAGCAAATATTGCAAAGTGATGATCTGAACAGGCCAAAAGAAATTTCTGTAAAGGCAGAGGAGAAAAAAAAAAAATTAGATATACTAGTCATGTGATATAAATAGACTTCTATGCAAGAAGGCAGAGGATCCTGTGATGCAGAGAAAGCAATGCATTAATATCTTCATAATCTGTAGTGGTAAAGCATGGTCAAATGTGTCCTGAAAAGACAGATTCAGACTGGACCAGGCACCAAGAGGTGCTGCTAGAGCAGTGAAGGGGATGAAGGAGGCTATCTTACTAGAAATACCTTGGTGTGAACACATGAAAAAAGGGAATATAACATCAGAGAATAAAAAACAGGGAGGGGAGGGAAGGCTATTCTAAATAAAGAATGGTACAGGTACAAAATACTATGCCTAAGAATATGTTTTGGCTAGTATTAAAATAAGGCCTCAAGGCACCAATGCAGGATTCTGAAACATCATCCCCATCATAGTACTAGGGAAAAAAATTAAGTTGCACTTCTTACATTTGAGGGAGGGGGAAGGAAGAGCAGCAATATGGCCTGATTGCAGGCAATAGCCAATGACTGGAGTGAAAGCTCCATTGGATGGGGTCAGGGTCTCTATTCTCTGTCAGATTTGCATTGAAAAACAATGTGTGAGCTTTCACATATGCTGCATGGAGTCCTGATCTGTACCACATCTGCAGGTGTGGGGCTCTGTGGTCAGGCTTGCAGGCATTTTGGGTGCTGTGGAACACCACACCAGCTGGAATATGGGTACCTTTGTGAGCCTGTGTACCTTTGGCTGTATCTTTGGCAGCCCTGTCCTTCAGCAATGCAAAGGACCAAGCAATTCCCGCGTGAGAAGAAGTGAACCAAGCAGCTTTGACCTGTTCAGTGAGCCCACCCTGGCAACATGTGAAGTGCTGAATTTACAGCAGTAACTGATTTTTATAGCAATAACTTACAGGGATGCCTATCTCACTTCCCAGATTGTGAGTGCATGGAAATATTTCTTGGCATCTCATCACTGGAGCTTAGGCTGAGAAAAACAGGTTTACTTACCTCTGATCAAAGACAGTGATCAGGAGATGATTCCTGAAGGAATGAAATTAAACTCACGGTGATGTTAAGCCATCAAAACAAATAAAGAATTGTTCTGACAACTGAATATGATTTTTCAAAAAAGTTCACATGGCTTATTAAAGAGAAGTACTAAACAGACAAATAACACAAGTAAGGCATGTGTTAGATGTGGAGATGTTCATGTTATGATCTCTAAGAGCTGAATCTACAAAGTGCCAAGTGAGCTAGATAGGATGATATATCATCACCACAATGATACAGACATCACCGTATCTGGTTTCTAAATGGCTGCTCCCTTATCACTAAAAACCAGAATATTTGTACAGTTCTGGAGGCAGAAACCAGGCAAAGATCCTGACCAGTAACCAGTGTCCTTCAAGATGCAAAGTTATGCTGCAGTCAGTGTGAGGGTGTGTTAAAGCACTGATTTGTACCTTGGCAGTATCAAAGATAATATTATATATTATCTATATAATAGATATAAATGGCCACATGGTAACAGCATTTATCATTGCTTTTGGTACATTTAAAAAGTGAGAGCTATTAGGATAAATTAAAAGAATTTTTATTAAAAGAATCATGCCTGCATTTCTTGTATATATTGAGACCCATCACTTTTCAGTCTGGACTCTTTGTTGCCTAAAACTCCAAATCTGTGTTGCATGCTCTGAAATATGCATAATGCTGGCAAAATGTTTGGCTTCATCTATGGTACACCCAGTGCATTTCCTTACTGCCATTAATATCACACCATACTATTCTCATGATTCCAGAGAGCAATGAACTTCTAATAAGCATTTCTAACTTCTGCTGATTTTAATGGAACTACACCTAATAATGCTTGGATTACATCAATCCTGACAAAATCCCCCTCCAACTTCATTTATTTTTAGCATATACATGCACTGCTTGAATTCCAAATACACATCAGGTGAGCTATTTTGCCTATTATTTTTGTTTTCTACCTAGTCTATAGTAAATCCTATTTTACTTTCCCACTTAAAACACCACTAGATACAATTCACCTGGAATGCTAACAGGAAAGCGAAGCTGAAAAAACAAAGTTTTTCTCACTAATGAAGTGAACAAAGCGAAACCCAAACACTGTAGAAGCTGTCCCTTAGATAGTCAAAGCTCAGTGACTGTGCTGTACATGGAGCATGCTTGCCTACACCCTTCAGAATACCATGGCATGGCAGCATTCCCAGTCCCTGAAAGCTTGGAGTCAGAACTTCAGAATCTGAGGAATTCAGTTAATTCATATCACGGATTTCATGGGGGAAGGGTGGCTGGAAGTTCACTGTTCCAAGGAGGGAAGGAGGAGGCAAGAGCTGGGGTCAGGCATGCACATGGCTGATGTGGTGCAGCTCCCAATTTCACCCTAAACACTGAAATGCCTTTACATGTCCTGTGCTGCATGACCAGCAGCTGAGTGCTGATGGCCTGAATTTCATCAGTGAACTTCAGGAGTCAGAGTGCTGAAGAATACACAGTTTAAAGCATGTGCAGAAGAAGAAGCTGAGATGCCAGTGATCATTGGGCTTTCCAGATTTTTGCTCCAGGTTTGCCAGATAAGACACAACATGATGATGTCAGAATCCTTCATTACCTACCAGAGACCCAAACATCTGATTGTTCTGATCTTTGCTAAATACACTGTGAGTATACACATCAGCTGTGTGATATATGGACAGAGAATGTCCAGTTCTTCCTGGAAGTGTTGGATTTACTGTACAAGATACAGGAGCCCAGCATCACCTAGAAATACACTGAGCAACATGGAAGAGCATGGTGGCTGTCATGAATCATAAAATCATTTATAAAATCATAGAATCATGGCATATGCTGAGTTGATCATTGATTCCAGCTGTTAACCCAGCAATGTCAAGTCTATCACTAAACCACTAAACCACATCCCCAAGTACCAAACCTACACATCTTTCAGATACCTGCAGGGATGGCGACCCCACCACTTTCCTGGGCAGCGTGTTCAAATGCTTGACAACCCTTTTAGTGAAGAAAGTTTTCATAATATCCAATCTAAACCTCCCCTGGTGCAACCTGAGGTCATTTCCTCTAGCCCTGGATATCTGGGGGAAGAGACCAACCCCTGCCTGGCTACAAACTCCTCCTTCAGGCACTTGTAGAGAGGGATAAGGTCTCCCCTGAGCCTCCTTTTCCCCAGGCTGAACAACCCCAGCTCCCTCAGCAGCTCCTCACCAGCCCTGTGCTCCAGACCCTTCCCCAGCTCCATGGCCCTTCTCTGGACACGCTCCAGCCCCTCAATGAACACTAAGTTTAGCTCCCCCACAGACACCCTGCATACCAAATGCTGACCAAGGCAATTCTCTGAAACATCTGAAACATTTCAGGCATTGTGCCTCCCTAAACAGGCAAAAAAAAAAAAAAAAAAACAAAAAAAAACCAAAACTTTTCCAAAGCAAGTGAGAACAGTAGATTGACAAATTCACTGCCTGACCAGGCAGATATGAGCACCAGAAATGAGGGGGGCATTCAGCCCAGCATGTGCAGGAATGCCCCTCTTATCCCACTGGTGTCATTAGAGTGCCTTCAGTAGGTTGTCAAATAGCACCCTCAGATGGCTCTACTTCATATATCTCTTCATCAGATTTTTTTTTCTTTTCTTTTTAAAATCAGGAAAAGGACATACATCCTTATTGCAATGCTGTCAATTCCTAGTGCTTCTGACTGCAGAGAAAAGCCCAAGGAGATGAAGAAGCCTAATACAGGGTTCCAAAAAAGGAAGCAGATAAAAACACTTGAAAGGTATTGTATTAATATAATTTCTGATTATACAAAAGGTTACTTCAAGATTTATTGAATCTAACTTTTTAAACATGTAATATTGTAATATGGCCTCTAATGCTTGTAGCAGTTTTCTATACATTTTGTAATACTGAGATGTTCTCAATTTTGCTAGGAACCAGTGCATTTGGCAATGAACCAGTGAGCCATGCAATTAACTTGGAGCTTCTGTGTTGATACACAGTTTATTTCACACTATTTCTACAGCTTCAGTTTTCAATATATCATAAATTCATGCATCTGAAGCAGTTCCTCACACTCTAAGAACTTAACTACTTTCATGGAAGTTATCAACTGAAATCAGATGCTTTAATGATTGCAAAAAAAGGAGCGTTCATGCTTCTGGCACTGAGGAGAGCATAAAATAACCCAATATGGCAATTTCCCATCTAAATGGTGAAGTCTGGATTTCTGAGTTAAACCCTGTGGACAAAATGGAACTGCTCAAACATCTCAAGAGATTATTTCAAACTGTTTGACACTGGTAAACTTTGGTAGTCAGGTTTCAATTTGAATAATTTCTTCATAAGGGTTCATATTTTTAATAAAAGAAAATAGTAAATAGATAAAAAGTGGTTTGGTTTGTGGGGGTTTTTTTAATTGTTTTCTCTCTGTTTATGATCAAGACTAAAGGACATGTCTAATATGAAGGAACCAGAGGAAAATGAGAACTATCAGGGAGTAAAAAAGGGATGAAAGGAAGTGAAACTGAGGTAAGTGAGGTAAATAAGAGGATTAGAGGAAGCAGGTGAGCAATATCTCAGGGATAAAGCTTTGGAGGAAGGGGAAAGTGCTTTGGAGGAGATAGGACACAAAGAAAATCAAAGGCAGGGGAAAGGCTTGGGTTTGTCATTTCCATCCTCAGCGAAACAAAGACACAGCAGGACACTTACACCTGTTCAAAGGGAGCTAAATGTTACTGTCTGTGAAAATGACAAATTCTAATCTGAGAATATTTGTTATTCCTTTTGCATAGAGCATGGCCTGTAACTTCAGTACCATTAAATGAATTTAAGGTCAGTGATAACAGATACTATGTTACCATAACAGCCTTTCTGTGCATTCTTTCATACTGTGCCCAACAGATGGAAAATCAAGCCTTAAAACATTACAGGAATTCCCCCAAAAAGATTAAGGGAAGTAGTTGCTTCTATTACCTTCACTTTAATTTTCAGACCCATAAAGGATGTATTTCTTCAGAAATAAATTTCCACTAGTTGGAAATCATCTTTTAAAAGAGACAACAGATTTTTGTGAAAACATCAAAACATTGATCACAGGTAGAAATATTCTATATTCATCTGGAGGGCTCCAAGTTTATAATAATAGAAAATTATCTCAGACAAATATCACAAAGTAGCTGGAATATTTATGTCTCTCAGTTGCTGATGCAACGTTGATGAGATGGTGTATGATTATTTCAGGATTAAGCACTACAGTAATAATCTCATTCCCACTGAGTGCTCCTAAATACTCTCAGCAAACCCATTTGTCCCTCTTCCTTGACTGAATCCCATCTCTGTAGAAAGAAATAGCTCCATAAAACTGGGTCAAGCAAACAGTTTAGTCTTTCCTACAGAAACTGTATATGTTATATACATAATACCTTCTTCCTTTGATAACAATTTTATCCAGTCCATATTAGGCTGAAATATGATGCAGTGTGGGGAAAGTGAGAACACCAAAACAAAAAAACTAACAAAAAGGAAAAAACAGATCCTAATGGGTAACTTCAGGAATAAAAAGTAAAGTGCTAGCGAAGGAAACTATAAGCTTTAAAAAGTTATTAATTTTTTCTCCCAAAATATGCCCTTTTGTAATTAAAAGTTTTTATCTCACAGCTCAAAAAACATATGCATGCTCACATTAATACTGTAAAATGTGACTTACAAAAATCCTATGTCCTTGTCTGTTAACCACTGAATGTGATCCAAACACTATTTTAAGAAGAAACTGAGAGGGTGTGTATTTGCACACAATGTAAGATGCTGATGCAAAGAGAAGTAACTCTTCTCACATTTCCACAGTTTGCTGTTACAGCAGAAAAACTGGTTATTAACACCATTGCTAAAAAACAAAAATAAACACCAAAAAAAGGTAAAACCTTACCTTCACTATCTCCCATAGAAGATAGCTGTTAAATTAACATAAGATTCTGAATTACTATTAGTGTTAAATATATATTTATGTGCCATTATTAATTTGTGCACAAAATAACTGCAGATAAACACAGAGCTAGCCACATGCTTCTTGAATCTGGTGTGCACAAAGCAATTACTGGAAGTATCTCAACTTTGTATTTTCTGGAGTTTTCCAAGACCACGCACAACTCATTTGACAAGGTCACATTTTGTACCTGCTGGGTACAATAGCTGAAAACAATTATGATGCCTGCATATGATTGCAGTGCTGTGTTTTGGCCTTATGCTGCACAGTGGGATGAGACACATTCTTTTCTCCCTTGTGGTAATCAGGAAAAAAATGAAATTTATAGCTGAGATCCTTGACTGTATTATCCTAGGAAAAATGGAGCATACTCAACTGTAATTGCAGTCTGTCCATTCTAGTCAGAAGGAGAAGGTGAAATACTTTAAATATTGATACCACAGTGACCTCAACATCTTCCAGGTGAGGAAATGCATCCAGCCATGCAAGAAAGCAAAGCAAACTGCTCTGATATGAATGCTCCAACACTTCTTCCATCTTATCACAAAGATCTAAGGCAGGTGTCAGTCAGGAACTTCCTGCAAGACCACCTAACTTTCTAAGAGAGTTGTCATTGTCCTTGCAAAACTGAGACTAGCTCAATAAAATAAATAAATAAAATTGATTTATATTATTACTAGTTTTGATGATGACTACTTTTAAATGTTCCTCAAGCTGTGTTGCAAGATAACATTGGCAGTGCTGAACACTAGGCAGTTAAAATTGTAATGGAGGTGAAGTGAGTGAATTAAAATAATGAGATCAAAGCAACTGCCAGAATTATCAAAAGGTTATATATCTAAATATAGCTTGTCCTGAAGATACTTCCAACCAGTGCACCTGTCTAACTAAATCCATAAAACTGGCTAGAATCAAAGCCAGGTGTTTTTGTCAGGACAGGTAAAAAGAAAAAATCGAAAAGTTGTTATCACACCCAGCTTGCAAAGTCTTTATCTGAGCAAAAACATTTGCTCAGAATTAAAACATTCTTTCCTGTTTCCACAAATTTTCTGTGTTGGGCTATTCCACAGAAACCTGAATGAGGTGACCTTTCATCAGAATAACCCAACAGGCAGAGATGGCACGCAGGGCCAAACACGTTCAGTGGCCACGCAGGCTAATACCGTGCATTTGTTTCCTATGGGTGTTCTACAAGATGCCTTTCTACTTTAGTCACACAGAATAAATATTGTTTAGGAATTCTGGTTACTTGGAAGGAGAGTTCTGGGAACTGAATTTGAAGTATGGATGCAGAGAAATAATGCAGCACTACAAAAGGAATTTGTCAAGCAGACAACTAAAAACCCTCAGGTGACAGATTCTGCATCAGTATATTCAGTGAAGAGCTAAAATTATGCTACTGCTGCTTAAAAGAATTTGTGAAGGCAATGAATTCTGTGGACTGGGAAGTGTTTCATCTTTAAGTCATGCTTAAATAACAGGGCTAAGATTCAAAAATATGACCATGAATTATATTTGTAGCTTGCAGTCACCTAATTAAGAACTACATCCGTTCGTCCTCAGTGCCCGTGTAATAGCATAATTATTGTATTTGGTGTAATCAAAAGCCACACATTTTTTAAGGATTGTTCAAATGCGGCTTAGGTGCATCTCTCCATATGACATGGTTAACCAAGAGCACTGCTGTAGCAGGGCTTCACACTTTTGTAGGAGTAAACCACATTTCACTGATAAAGAGCTGTGTTCACATTTCATTGCATGAAAGCATTGAGACAGTTGAGACTGTGGAATCAGTTTGTTCAGGCAGAGCAAAAGATAACATAAGCCCAGTCATTACAGCTGCAAGCTCCTACTGAAATTAAAAGGAAACAAATCCTCTGCTGTAACCCTTTCCCCCCCACCAGATGTACAGGTCTCTATGAAAAACTGCTGCTTCTAAACCTTCTCTGCTTCCCTGCACCTTGTTTGCTACAAGCACATTCCATTTTCTGTTGAAACAGCCAAAATGGAAGAAAAGCTTAGCTCTCACATCAGCTTTAATAGAAGGTCACAGATGAAAGCAGTGCTGCCACTATGAGGAAGCAGACACAAATAAGGCTCTCTAAACTGGTTCTCAAAATGACATCTCTTTTTCCAAGCCAATGTACACCCTGCAGCTGTGCTCACCAGAGATTAACTGATGCTTTTAACTTTCTGCATAATAGAAAAGGTTTCGAGGAGCACAGTGTTACAGCAGTTAGTTTTTCTAAACCAAACTCCTACAATCACAAACAAGAGAGGGGAAAAATAGATACTGAAAGGTACAAGTGGAGATTGTCTGTAAACCTTTACAGAAGACAGTGGGCAGATGGTAGGGATTTGCAGTGACACAGCTGTTTTTAAAAATAAAGAGGTGGAAGAGGAGAGGCATGATTACACATACATTTCTAAGCCTGTACACACAAGAATAAAAATTAGGCTTGTAGTGGGAAATTGAAGTTTGTATATTATTTTATAGTCCAAATTGACATTTAGAAACTTCTAAAAATAATCAGCAGCATCTTCAAGTTTATTTTCCAATCATTAGTTTTCTAAATATCTATGAAGCAAAGCTGACAACAGAAACATTAATCCACAATGAGTTATTAAAAAGACAGTCACAGAATCTTAGGAATGTAAAAATTACTTTCAGTACCTGCAATTAGCACATTTTTTCCTAAGCTTTATAATGTAAAAAGACAATTCTATGAAATCATTAAATGAACGTAAATTATGTCACCTGTTTGAACTTCCTATGAAAAGATTTAATTTTTACTGTTGTATTTATTTTTCAGAGGTTACTAGTAGAATGCATAGATAAGTAATGCAAGAAAGAGTAAGATGTATGGGGACTGTTGTAGATTCAACAGAATGGGAGGTGAGGCAGAAAAATGTCCAAATTCAATAGGGTCAAGCACTGGATATGAATTTAGTAAAAATAGAACATTTTTAAGCTAAACGGTAATTTTTATTCAAAAAAACTTCAGAGACCTTTCATTCTTTTTTAATGCAGATTCTTATGTATGTTCCCCACAGCCATAGAGAAGGCTTATGTTAGATAAACAGTAAAGGGTTTTTTAATGCACATTGTTAAAGTCTGCCTTCTCCAGAGAATTCAATGAAGCTGTTTCTTCACAGCTTTGTTTACAAAATTAACTCTCCCAGATAACATATTCCCAGATCCAAGAAATCTTACGTTAACAAGAGACAGGCCACTGATACCAAAACGGTAATATTTTGATCTTTCTTCATGGAGTCAGTTTTTTCACACATCAGTTCACTTCCTTCCCTGTACTAGAAATGACTTGCCAGTGTAAACATACATTTTACATTTTCTATATAAAAGCCATCTAATTTTCTGAACATACGAGCTGGGATCCAACAAAAGAAAAAGGCTATCTAGAACCAGCCCACTAAAAATTTCTTTATATCCATCTCCAGAGCCACTAGTGCTGGCTTTTGCTACAGTTGGATATTGATCTGAATGGGCAGCAGAAGAAACCTGTTACAAAAAATCCAGGTATTCCACAACTTCTTTCACAGTATCTGGGCTGCTCCCAGTCCAAAGACAACAAAGTGATTAACGTAGGTGATGTCTAGCACACAAACAAACTCAACAACTGAAGACATTTAAATTAATTTTATTTATACCAGGTTTTCAAAATCAGAAATATTTCAAAGAAGTTCAATAGACAGGTGCTACATTGATGATCTTTGATCCACCATTAGTGCCGTGTTTTCACTCTACAATCATTAACTCGCCACCACAAACTAAAGGGGACTTACAGAAGTTTATAAAAAATAGGCAGACATGAAAATTTGGTTTATACTGGAATTGGCATAAGAGAGTAAAGCTTATTATCAAATTGTGGCAATTGCTGTATTCCATCACTTGTTCTGAGGGAATGGTAGAGAAGGAAAAGTCTTCCCCTTAGTGAAACACTTTGGGTTTAACAGAGCATACTCAAATTCTGCTTCATGATGTGACCAGGAGTCATTTTTACAGTCAAGTCCATACAAATTTAAGCTTTGCACTTCTAAAATCGCCACAAGCATAAACCTCACTTGCACACTCTAGTCTTGGATTGGTTTTCCTTTTCAGAGAACTCAAACCCATCTATCTATACCTCTTCCAGGATTTACCAAATCAAACAAAACTGCTGGCTTTGAAATATTATTTTAGAAGAAAAATGCCATTTCTGCACAAGCTACTCTCATGAAAAATTTAACATTTCTTTATCAATAAAATAACTGAAGCCAAGATATCCAAAAGTCACGTCTACACAGAGATACACAGAAGATACTCAACTTGAGAGGATTTTCCTCCACTTCTCGATCACAATGAGGCCCTCACCATTTTGCATAATGACAGAAAACAACAGCTGACAAACCATTTTGGAACAGATGCCAGCTGTCTCTCATTTGTTTTATAATTCAAACAGTAACAGTTCTGTAGCACTTTATTGGTTTTTGTTTTTTTGTTTTTGTTTTTTTAAAAAGCAAGCCATCTGAATTGGACCTCACATCAGTCAGTCAGTCATTCATTTCAAGAACAAACTGAAGGCAGGCTGATCCTTTTGGATCCAAAACTTTAATTTGGTAGGAATCTTACATAAAGACAGTTTGTGCTTCAATTTCATAGCTAGTTGGACTGAGTGAATATACACCTAAGCTAGTTAAAAAAAAAAAAGAAAAAAAAAATAAACCTGTAATATTCAACTAAAAAGCCACAGACATTTTTCCGGACTGCAGCAAAAACAAACAATAAATTTAAACACAATACTCCTTAAAAAAGTTTACTGTCTAAAATGAAAATTCAAATGGTTTATTAAAATTTAACATTTTCCATTTTGGCTTTTTCTAAAGAAACAATTTATTCCTTGTGAAAAATCAGTTAAAAGATAATTTCATTTTACTGTACTGAAGTCAAGTTGAACATAAAGCACAGGTATCTTTACATTAAACTGGGCTTTGCATACAACATGAATGATCAGAAATAGACTATTTTGAGGAATAAAAAGTTGTGGGATTTTTTTTTTTTCACCTAGACAACATGCATACCATCAGTTATTTTGCAATCTTAAAAGGTACCTGAAAGGAGAGTTTTGTAGAACAAAACCAAGACTCATTAATACACTTAGTAAGTCAGTGGTCATCATGCCTTTTTACTTAAATTCTAGTAAAGTTTAGTCTACATAGAACAGCAAACACAATGAAGTGTGCAAGTCACAGGGATAGCCAGAAGCCTGAAATAAAGTCTTAAAGTTCTACAGGACAAGAGAGCCTAAACACAGTACCACTAGGTTATTTAAACTATTGGGGGGAGGGGGGAAATAGAGAAAGTATTTGGATTATTATCTGCTTCGTTGTTGAAAAAGGGCTATGAACTGAACATAAAGAGCCTGCATTTAAAAGCTCCACAGTTCAACTCTACCAACTTTTTAAAATAAGGTAATGATAAAAGAGCATTCCTTCAGCAGCATGTACAGTTCAGCTGCCAGTGGCTGCCTAATGGCGCTCCTTTATGCATACCAGGAGAATCATGTCCAGTTTTGCCATTTGTGGATAACGATGACAAGATACAAAAGCATGTGTTTGCCATAAATAGCTCTGGCTAACGGAGGGTTGCTCACACAGAGCAGATCAAATTCTCTATAAGGAGAGCATTATTTGGCTCCCAGCCAAAACACGTCCCCTATGCAAGCCTCAGTAGTGGCAAACACTTTCCAGTTCTATTTACATAGAAGCTAACAAGTAGAACAGTTCATTTAGGCTAATTCTTGTACTGGGTCGGTCTAACTATAACACTCAAGAAACAAAAACTCTTTTCCCAGCTTCGTACTCTGCATGTAACTGTTATTACACATCACCTTACCCAGAAAGACAGCAAGCTGTAAAAACTCCTGCAAGGTTTTACTCTGGCATGTAGAACTTTAAGAACATTCAGGTACAAAACACACTGCATGGTTAATTACTTCGTATTTTTGAGTTTCTGACACAAGTGTTTCATGGAACTAATGGTCTCCAGCAGTGGTAGCTTCTTTACTTTACGGTAAACTAGGAGCAGGTCCTTTATTGAACGGCCAGAACAGAGCCACAAAGTATTGTAAAGCAGTGCCTAAATCAGTATTAAAAACTTGCATTATTCAATATGAGATTAATGATTGTTTACCTTTACAATACTTTCCACAGAAGTTATTTGAAATATGCTTAAACACTTAAAAACTATATTTTCCAATGAAAACAAGGCAACGTTCTGTAATAAGCCACAAGTTTTATTGCAACGTGGCCAGTTTTTGATCTCAAAGAACAATGTTCCATTTAAGGCTCTTTTTAATACAGAAATTGCCACCATGACTGATGTTTTACAAAACTTTAGTGTTTCAAGACTCATATGGTAAACAGATAACTTCTACTCCTGTTCAGTAGTGTACATTCAATGGAAAACGAAAGGCATCATAACAGCTACTTCATTTATAAAGATATGCATGTAACAGGAATGAAACTGAGGTACTACAATAATTTGATGACACAGTTACAGCAACTTAATTGGCATTCCTTGGGGAGGGGGCGGGTCAAACATATTACAAAAAAGTGCTTTAAATGCATAGTGTTGTGTGCTGCCATGTCACAAAAATAGGCTTGTCAAGGCAGGTGAGGTGTATGAATGCACAAGAGCCTCATGGAACTGCAATCAAGTGCAACTGTAAGTAATACTGTAGAGAGTCTACCATCCGACCAGTGGACAATACTTTCAAGGCATTCGATTAGCTTACCCTTTGCTGTCTGCTAGACTATTTACATTAACTATCACATTCATTGAACATGTTGCAAGGAATGCCTGCAACGTCAGTTTTGGCCAAGAGGATGACGTGAAAGCATTCCTTGGATCCTACATAAAACTACCAGGATCAAACAGTCTAATGGCAATCACTGGTAGACTGCTTAACAATGACATCTCCTTCAGGGCGGTGGGGAAGGGGCTTATTTTTTGAGGAGGGGAGGGGATGGGGAGACTAATACTATTCCAATTGAACGAGCTGCAGAAATGGAAGCTCCTTAGATCCAGATGGCACTTGTCTGTCTTTTTATAAGGGTTTTCCTTCAAGTGAAACTACCACGTTGCCTCCCAATTTCTCTCCAAGTGTTGAACGGTCCTTAATATCATCCAAACCATTTACTTGCCACTCATGTTTAATACCTGAAAGACAGATGGACAACAATGTACTTGTGAGAACCTCAACATCTAAATGGCACAGTGGTTAACGAGAAAAACATTTTTAGGTCCATACCTGTAAATTTCTTTTTAATGGCATCTTTAGAGCTTGCGTAGATCATCTTGCTTTTTAAAGGTGCACTTTCAGGAGCCCTTTAAAGAAAAAAGCCAACAACAAACAGTTACTAAGTCATCCAGTGGTAGCTCCAGAATATTCAATTTTGACAGCAAGCTTTACTTTCACACACCAGAATATAAATACCAGGTCTTCTTTCTTAGATTCCTTTGTCTCGTATGTGGCATCGTACAAAGCGTATCGGCAATCATTCAAAGGTAGCAACTTCACAAAGGCTGTGTAGGGGTCCTCCACAGTATCACCAATGTCACCAACCAATATCTGCTTTGCCTCCTCTACAATTATTTGTTTTTTGTCATCACTTAAGCAGAAGAGAACAGCTTTCTTTCTTTTTTTAATCTCTTCTGGGGTTGAAGATTTCCTTACTTTCATGTCATTAAAAACCTTTATGACTTCATCATTCACTGTTACTCCAGAAGCCTGTAAAATGAGATCAAAGGAATAATTTAAACAGCAAAAATTAACACTCACCAGAAGACGATGATAGCCCACAGTGCAAGATAAAGTCTGCCTGCCCCCGTAAGAATAAAAATACTAAACTCGACCTGAACACACTATGAATTTAGTAATATTGGTAGGACTGGAGCAGAGGATACAAAGGAGGCGTGAATTCAGTAGTTTCTTGTTGTAGATCTCAGCATTTTCAGCTCAGCAGTTCTGGATAGCAGTTTCATACAACTAGTCACACAACTGTACTGCTCAAACAGTTTTCCTTTACCTTATCATGCATTTGGCTTATTTGGGGGGGAGGGGAAGAGGGAGTGATGGGGGGGTAGGAACTGAAGACAGGAGAGGAGTTTGTAATTTTCGGTTGGGATAGGAGGGGGTGGGGTTTTGGTGGATAGATTTTTGTTGGCTTTTTTTTTTTTTCTAGTAGAGCAAACACTACAGCAGCAGCTCACATCCAGCACTGTCATGATTCTCATTTTGTTGCGTGAGGTAAGGCTCTACAAGCAGCAGAAATGCTTTCTGCATTGTGTCAGCTTCAACACCGCGCCTTAAGAACTCCCGAATTTTACTTCATACTGCTGCGGGAGTATTGTTTGACTGATCTTCGTTCATATAAAAATACCGATTACAACTGTACAGCTCCCCATCAGGCTCGCAAGCCGCTCAAAATAAGAGCCTAAAACAGCAAGGAAACAAAACACCGGCAGGGCAAACGGGCAGCTCCAGGCAAAATTAAAATAATTTAGCAAACCCCGCTGCGAGTGAGCAACCGAGCTCAGCCCATCTGCAGCGCCCTTGCTCTCGGTCCAGCAATTACATCTGCCGAGGCAGCGCTGCCAGCGCAGGCTGCCGGGGAGGGAAGGCAGGTGCTCGCAGGGAGCCGCCGGCTTTGTCCCGGGGGCAGAGCCGCGGGCCCCTCTCCCAGCTTTGTTCATGGGGCCGGTGGAGCCCCGCCGCCCCGCACCCCCCGTCCCTGCGCGCCGGCACCCCCGCCCTGCCCCAGCGCTCCCCCGCGGCCGCTCCCGGGTGCCCCTCGGGCCCGGGCACCGGGCGGCTCCTCGCGAGGAGTGCGGGACCCCTCTCTCCGCGCCCACCGCCCCTCACCGCCCCGTCGGGCACTCGCACGCCCGGGCGGTGCCGCAGGGAGCGCTGCGCCGCCCGCCCGGCCAGGCCCCAGGCCCCAGGGCCCGGCCCCGGCCCCAGCCCCAGCCCCGCCGCCCGCAGCTGCCCCGCGGCCGCTCCCGCGTCCTCTTCCCCCCGCACCCGGCTAAAATTAGACTAAAATGGCCGCCGGAGGCCGCGGGGCCGCGCCGGGCCGGGCCTGCTCCGCTCAGCCTCGCTCGGCTCCGCCGGGCCGCGCCAGCCGCCCGCACCGCCCTCCCCGCCCGTCCGCGCCGCGCCGCGCCGCCCTTACCATGGCGCCGGGTCCCGGGGCGGCGGCGGCTGCCTGCGGTGCGGGGCTGCTGCACGCAGAGAGCGCTGCGCTGCGCTGGGGGCGAGGCGGGCGGGGACTCGGCCGGGCGGGGGATGAGCCGCAGCGGCCGGGGAGGGCCGGTCACATGGGCCGCGCCGCCACCACGTGCCGCCGCCGGGCCGCGCTGGGCCGGCCCCCGCGGGGAAGGGCCCGCAGGCGGCGGGACCCGCCCGGCCGCCCGGCCGAGGCAGCGCCGACGCCGGACTGCGGGTGCCTGGCCTGGGCCCCGCAGCCCCGGGCGGCCCCTTCAGCGGGCCCCGGCAGCGGCCGGCTGGCTGCGAGGGGGCGAGGCGGCCCCTCGGCTGGGCCCGGAGCAGCAGCGTCAGGCCGGGGCACGACGGGCGGCGCGGCCGCTCGGAGCCAGCCACCCTGCCCGCCCTGCCCGGCGCCGCTCCCCGGGCCGAGGCGCTCTGTGCTGCTCTGAGGGGTTTGCCCCCTGCTCACGGCTCGTGGCCCGGCGCTGCCAGGCTGCCCCAGCAGGCGGCACAGGCGGCATTGTGCCGCTGCCGTGTGCCACGCCGCCCTGTCCCCGCTGGAAGGGGATCTGTGCTGCGGCTGCCCCGGGCTGTGCAGGGAAGGGCCCTGGGCACAAAGGGACCCGGCACAAAGAGTGCTCTTTCTGCCGTCTTGGCAGAGCTGCTCAGACAGTGGGGCGGGACACAGCACGTAGGGCGGAAGGTGCATTAAAAGATGAGAAAATGACTTACAGGAAAACAAGGAAGGACAGCTTTCCCGACAGTGTTTTACTGTTCCATACTGAGCTGGACAGGGCTTCAGGCACAGGGCAACAAACACAGCATTTTATTTCTAGCCCATCCAAGTGGACAAGAGGATTCTCAGTCCTGTGTGACTCCTCACCCTGAACCGGTGTGTTTGAAAACCAAGGAATCCTAAACATTGAGGACCTCAAGGAGCTGTACCTGTGAGCCTGCGTTGTGACCAGCCAGCTCTCTCTCCCCCAAACACTTGAACTACTACCAGTATGGTGGTAGAAACCGACAAGCCAGTGTTTGTCAGCACGTGTGAATGTGTATTAGATTCCTCTATGTGTTTTAGATACATATATATTCGTATATTCATACTGCATTGTGTGAGGGATGTGTTGACATTTCTCCCCCCATTCTCCATTACTGCACATTACCTTGTTGATCAGCTGAGACACTATGTTTCCAATATCCTTTTTGAGTTACAGCCGGCCCTCTGGGTATATCCTCCCCTCTGGCTGCAGAATTCAAGACTGATTTGCATAATCAATATACAAAATTTGATTCATCAGCCTTGAAATCACTAATCCAGAGCTGTATTTACCCCTCAGCTCCTTACAGCCACACATTCCAGACTTCCTGCTGCCACTGAGCTGTTTGACTCAAGTCTTTTTTTTCCAGATGACTCGGTTACTTTTACTGCCTGTGTAAGTGCCAGCAATGTGGGACTCAGGAAGGAGTACCTTTATTGTATATTTGGCAAGCAGGTGTAGCTGTGCTCATGTGCACTACATCCTCTGGTGCTGCTGACCACGCTTGCTGCCATGCAAACTTCTAACATGTGCACAGGAGCAGGAATCTGCTGTGTGTGAGTGCCCTAGTCTCATGTCCTGGCCGAGCACCCTCAGTCACCTACATGGTGTTCCAGGTTCCTAAAATGAAAGGTGTGGAGTTACCAGCTCCAGAGTTGTGTGGCTGGATAGGTGCTCCAGGGATGACAACTGCAAAACTGTGCATGACTCACCCTCTGTTTTTAACACCATGGAAACTGAATAATGAATCAGGAGTGCTTGATGCTCTCTTCACCTCACAAGGTGCATACTTGAGGTACCCAGGCACCAAGGGCTGCTGCTTCTGCTGCTGCACATCACTGACTGATACTTGGCAGTCACCAGAGTACAGAAGCAGCACAGGCTGAAGGAGTGTGACTTTACAGAAATCTCTGACACAGAAATGAGTTTGCCAGAATTTGAGAGCATTTCTTAAAGGTGAAAAACAGGTCACAGGTAAACAGAAAGGGGTTTCTCATTTTCAAGGAAATTAATTTTGAACTCCTGGTGACTGCAGTGATCAGAGAAGGAATTTGTGACAGAGCCCACTGGTGAACTTTGGAGGCCAGAGAAATGGCCAGTATCCAGCCAAAAGCAGTAATGACCAAGCAAATCTTACTGCTGAAGCACACTCAGACAAAGCTGGTTCCTCACTTTGGCATCTCACTGCATTGAGAAGCATCGAGTTTCACTACCCCTGTGCCACAAGACCTGCATCCCACCAGGCACCACCGAAATAGCCCAATGATTCAGAGAGCCCAGCAGCAGCAGCAGCAGCAGCACTAAAAGCTTTGTGAATGATACCCTCTGTGGAGCACATGCCTCTGAGGAAGCCCTCCAAGGCTCCCTTTACCCTCTGTGGATGGAAGCAATGACTCACCGTGGAGCAGGAGGCACTCTTTGTTTGGATTCAGCTCCTGGGTGGTCATTAGTGAGAAATTATTATAATCGACTAAGCTGCCTTATGCACTGAAGCTCTTTGGTATCACAGTCCCTTCCTTTAGTGCTCTGTGCATCCTATTTGTTTTTCTGTGGTCCTCGCTGAGCTCAGTGTTACCACTTCAGCTTCATTTCCCATGGAAGCAAGGCCTCTGCTTGGCCTCCTCAGGCATCCCCTCTCTGACTTGGGCTAGTCCTTGTCTCAGCGACTTTTTGACTTGTTAGCTTGTTTGAGTTAAATCTGACACAAGAATAGAGGTCACAAAAGTAATTAAGATCCATAATTAAGTAATTAAATTTTATAAAATAATCTCATAATTCTTTGAGATAGAAGAAAGTGAGGCTATATGTCTACCAGTCCAATTCAGGAACCTGTTGGTTTCTGCTAGGGGCATTGGAGCTGTTACGGTGTAGCCAGATTACCTTCAAGAGGACTGAGCAGAGGGAAAGGAAAAGCAGAGAAATTTGCATAGATGCACACTGAAATGACAGAGAGTCTTAATACCATTCAGTTCAAAAAATCAACCTGTCAAGGAAGAGAAATCCATAGGAAACTGCATCTGATGTGATCTTTTGCTCAGGACACTTCTTTTTCTCCTTTGCTGTCCTGTGTACCTCTGCAAAATACCAAGTTTCCTTCTAACAATTCTGTATTTTCAGTGGGAGTGCAAAGAAAGCCAGACAAAGTCTAACTTTCGGTAATGTAAGAGAGCATTAGAGAAAAGCTGTGAAATGCTAACACTGAGTTTTTCAGTTTTTCTCTTTCCTTACATTGCAGATACATTCCTCAAAAAAAAACCAAAAAAACCCCCAAAAAAACAAAAACCAACCTCCCCCCAAAAAAAACCCTCACAAACAAACAAAAAACCCAAAAACCCACCCCAAAACAAACAAACAAACAAAAAACCACAAGCAAAAAACCATCAGTAAATATATTTGTCTCTTAAGTTGTGGATCCTGGCACGATTTTGCTTCAAGTTAGGAAGACCTGCAGTGCCTCCCTGTGCGCTAATTCCGGAGCCTGAAGCGAGGGGCAGTGTGCGTGTGCTGGTGTGAGGCACGGATCCGCAGCCAGCCCCATCAGGGCAGCTCCACACTCCACTATCCCTTTCCCACGGGTCACTTGTGCAGGTTTAAGCGGCCTCGTCCAGGGGAGCGGTCCCCGAATCCCCCTCGGGCGCCTCGAGCTCCCAGCGCACCGGGCAGGGCAGCGGCTCCTGCCGGGGGCCGGTCACGCCCGGGGGCTCTGCCCGCGGCGGGGCGGGCGCGCCGAGCCCCTTGCGTCACCCTCACCGGGAGCCGCGGCCGCCCGTGCCAGGACATTCCCGGGCTGAGTCACGGCCCGGCTGCTCCCGCCGCCGCCGCCTCGCAGCCCCGGCCTGCCAGCTGCTGCCCCGGGGCTGGGAGCGCTGCCCGCCTTGCCGCCGCCTTGCCCGGGGCTCCCGGAGCCTTTGCCGCCGCCCCGCTGGCTGCGGCGCGGGGATGCGCCGGGAGGGGCGGCGAGCGCGGTCCCGGGGCGGCGATGCCGGCCTGAGCGCTGCGATGCCTCACTTGGGTTAAGCAGCCTCTTCCCCTGCCAGGTGGGGAAGGCCCTTTCCAGCCCGTGCAGGGATGCGGCCGAGGAAAAGCTCCTTTTTCCCCTCCTCGCTTGTCAGCCGTCCGCGTTCCCTGGACGAGCTGACCTGATGCCGTATGCCGGAAGGGCAGGCAGGAGGAGGCAGCAGGGAGCGGCACCAGCGTCAGCCCAGCAAGGATGCTTGAGGAGCAGCAGCCACATGTTTTTCGGGGCAGGGTGGAATTCCCCCTCTCACACGTGTCACTGAATCACAACGCCGGGCAGCCACGGGCCTGTCAATGGACAGCAAAAGAGAGATTTAATTAAAATGTTATGTCTTGTAATGATGTCGTGTTAAGGATGGTATTTAAACACAGCAAAAAAAGGAAATAAAAATTCGTCTTGTGAGAGAAACATGAAAAATAATGGCAGAACAGAACAAAAAATTCCTCTACAGTTTAAAATACAGGGAAACTTCGCTCAGCCTTATTAATAAAAACAGAAGACAAAAATTAGCACATATTCGACTTTTACAAGGGTTTACACATTTGTAGCACTAGAAGAAATTGCTACTGTTTATCCTGCTAGCCTTTGTAATTCCCTATGCCCTACAAAATGTGTCTCCAACTGCTGCAGTGCCCTTTTGCTACGCACATGCATAAACAGCACTCAGCAATTTTTACAGTTTCCCCATGTCTTAAAAAATGAGCGATAGTCCATATGCTGGCAGTCTCCAAGTTTCTATCCTCAAGCTTAGAAAGTCAAATTCTGGTGCCTCTTATGCTAGGATTTTAGTAGACTTACCACAGCACAGAAGCAGAAGTTTTTGTTTCTTTTTGAAATCAGAAGAGAGATAAAAGTGTGGTTTCTTTCCTTACTCTGTATTGTGGCTCAACAGTTGGTTCCTTGCTCACAATATTATATTAATTATATTCTATTACATATTATATTATATTTAGTATCTAAATATAATAGATCTTACACAAAGAAGGAGTAAGGACAGCAGTAGTGTTACTGAAGTTCACATCTACAATTCTCTTAGCAGTGAGTTCATCTTGTTTATGTTTCTGAAAACCTGTTGAGCCACAGAGCAGTGACTCCTCTCAGCAGACAAGCATGACAGCTGGAAAGGGTCATTTCTTGAACAGCCTCAGCCTGGTTTGCAGGACAGCTGCCAAAAGTTAGGAAACAGCCAGCCATCTCAGCAGATGGCACAGTTTAAACTGGTGCACCTCCAGGAAAAAGTGGCAATGGTTTCCAAAAGCTCTTTTCCTTTAGGATAGGTGTGTGCAGACCTTTGAGTTGCTGGGGCTGGCTAGCACGTAACGTGTATAATGATTCAATTTTGTTATGTTCTTTTTTACAGGAGAGCCCCCCCTGAGACAGGGCTCCTGGTAGGACAAGGAATCCTTGTTTTTCTGTGCTGGACAAGTGCAAAGCACTACTGTACACAGATTGTACAGATCTTTCAGGCATTAATCCCAAGTCTTCCAGGCTTGGCCTGATTCTGCTACTAACCTTCATTGCTCTGTGCCTCTTTTCCTGCTGGGGTTCTGTCATCACGTTGGAATAAAGTCCTTGGAAAATGGACTGTTTCTAATCATGATCAGCACTTCTATGGTATTGCAGGTCTGATTTAAGGAGACATCTTTTAAATACAAAAAAGAATCACTAGTAAAGGATCAAATACTCTCCAGGAGATAGATAAAGCCATGACTAAAGTGTGAACATGGCAGAGATTAATTCAAATGGCCTGTTTTGATTGGAAGTTTTAAAGGTCAGACAAAAAGGAGGACAGACATTCTCTTTGATGAAGATTGACCTCAAGGGTTGGTTCTAAGAAACCTCTTAAAAGCAACAACTATGGAACCAAAAGATGCACCGTCTAAACCTATTCAAGCATTTCAAAGCCCCCTCACAAGATACAGTGCTTAAAAAGTTGATAGTGCCTTTTAAAAACCACAAAGTTTTTCTTTTTCAGACAGCAATCTAAAAATAGAACTTTAGCTCAGCCTAACATGCTAAATACATGAGTTGAGATCACTTTCTGGTGGTTGAGGATGGGCTTTAGGATGACTGAGGCCCAGGAATATTTATAACCATTGCTGGATCGTGGGGCCTGTCGGTCAGTGCAGAAGTGTCCTCTGGTGACAGCAGCATTCACAAGCTGTGCCAGGACTGCAGAGCCCAGCATGTGACTGATGGTGGGATCTGCACAGGAATGCTCATGAAAAGCAACTATGAAGCCCCACGCTGCCCAGTGTCAAATGCAGAACTGCCATCCAAACCCCAAACATTTTAACATCCTGGCTCCTATTTCTGCCATTCTGAACACAGAATTCACAGCAGATGAGCCACAGCACTGCCTGTCTCTTCAAAGTCCTTTCCTCTCCAAGCTAATTTTATCTGTAGAGTGCTCAAAAGAGAAAAATTGGAAAGCACGTAGATTATAATACACATTCTTATAGGACTGTTACCCTAGGAACTATCAATATAAATCCTAAATATATTGGTAAGACAAGACTATCAAATTGGCAAAGCTGGACTGTGTGCTATCCTAGCAGAGCAAGGTAATCCTTGTAGAGGATTCCTTCTAACCTTGTAACAGGGAAATTCTGGGACAAGCATGCCATTTTCAGTCCCTCCATATGGCATGGTTAAACCGGGCAGCACAAGCACCAGAATAACCCCAGACCACGATGCTGTGGCACATTTTGTGTTATTCAAATAAAGACCCTTTCTTTCATGGTTCTTTGAAATCAATCTAAGGAAAGAGACGAACAACAGCAGAGAAGACAGAAGTGAAAGCTGATCTTCCATGGCCATCGGCCAGCGTTTTGGAGAGTATGCTGTCATGTAACATCCTTGTAGGAAACTTGGCCCAATCAAACATTTCTCTCATCAAAAGCGAGTGACCTGAACAGCTGGATAAACGTTGTGAGCAAGCAGGGAGGCTCAGGCAGAATGCTGGAGCTTTGCTGCCTTCTCCCCCCTCTGGCAAAGGCTGCAGGACATGGTGTGGGCTGAGCACCTCCAGCCTGGCCGGCTGCTGCGTACCCAGAGCCGCTCACAGGGCAGCCGCTGATACAGCCCTGTCTTTGCAGACCCAGGAACACTTTTTTTCCTTCTTTCACCCCTAAAAAAATTTAAAGGTTGAGTTGCACCTTAAAAATATATATTTAAAATAAATTCAGCAGTTTTCCAGGAAAGAAGCACTACAAACCCAGGAACTGATATATTATGATAAAGAAACAAACCTAAAGTTTGTCTCAGTGCACTTTTTGGAAAACACATGCAATCTGTGGCTTTCTGCCCCAAGAACGTTTCAGGTGTAGCTTGTATTGATGTGCATTTTATTGCAGTCCAAAAAATGCCTTCCATTACCTGAAGGGAGCTTACAAGAAAGCTAGAGGCTCTTTTTACAAGGGCATGGAGTGACAGGACAAGGGAGAATGGCTTCCCGCTACCAGAGAGTGGGTTTAGATTATGTAAGAGGAGGAAATTCTTCACTGTGAGGTTGGTGAGGCACTGGGACAGGTTGTCCAGAAAAGTTGTGGCAGTGTTCAAGGCCATATTGGATGGGTCTGTGAGCAACCTGGTCAAATAGAAGGTGTCCCTGCCTATGGCAGCAGGGTTGGAACAAGATGATTTTTTTGAGGTCCCTTCTAACCCAAGCCATTCTCTAAGTTCTAGGATTCATGAATGTTAACCATTGTTTTAATAGTCAGTGACTTAGAGCAGTTAAAAATCCCAAACTTTGCCTAAGTATATACAAATACATCCACAAATACAAAATGTGTTTTAGGGATGGAGCTACATCAGCATCCCTATTGGGAAACAAGGTAATCAGTTTACTTACCTGCATTTATAATTCTGATTTGCAGCACAAATTATTTTACCTTTTGCATCAGTCTTCATCCAGATATCATCTTCAAACCTGAGTGCCCTGAAATGGGAAGTGTTCTTATTGGTGATAATTGGAGACGAAGAGTTTTTACACAGGCCTGATACTGGACATATACTCAATTGAGCACTTCAAAGGCAAGCTTTTAATTGCACTGCCTAAGGAAGCACCAAATTAAGGGAAGTGGGTAGCTGATGAAGGGCAGGAGGAAGAATGCATCACTTGGTAGTAGGCTGAGAAATCTCAGAATATGCCCTTGCAGCAGGCTGGGTAAAGCACCAGGAGCAGCCCTGCAGAACTGGACTATGTCACTGTTGGGAAGATCAAGGCACTTGAGGAGTGCAAGGGAAAGATCTCTCAGAGTTACAGCCAAATGCTGTACAAGAAACTTCCTGCAGTTGTCTGGACACTGGCAACTTCTTTAGAGTGAGAAGGCTTTTTGAGGGCAGAAATAGTCCTTGCTAGCCTCAAGAAGTGTTATCTAGAATCACTGTGATCAGTTACAACAGGGATCCCCAATAGGTAACGTGACCTGTGTTAGATGTTATTTATTGAATACAAACAGATAAAACTTGGAAGAGAAAGATCACTGCAGGGTAAGGGTTAACTCAGTGGTTACATCAATGATTCATAAACCACAAATGTAATCTCCTAAATCCTAAAGCACCAGATTACCAGTGCAGCACAAACATGGTGCTGGGTAGGACTCTGGCACGGTCTGCTGTCCCCAGAGACCTGCTCCCTGCACATGTCCATGGAAGGCTCTTCACTTCTGCACTGTGACAGATGCAGGGACAGCTGGTTCTGGGGCAGCTGGTGACTGCAGTGGGGCTGTTCAGGGTCTGCCTCCCTGGAGCTATATATGTACATTCAAACTGGTTCTCAGCTGCTACGTACTGGTTTCTAATGCCCCTATTTGCTAAGATTATGCTAAGATAATATTTTTTTTTATTGTTAATACTAGTTTAAGTGCTCTGTGCTAAGTCCTTAAAACCTCACCCTCCACAAAAGAGGCATCCAGTAGTGGGTGCTGGGGCACTGGCCCCAACTCATACCCCTCACAAAGAAGAGTGCTAGCTCACATCTATCATGGGCTGCCACACCAAAGCAACACAAGCTTTCCAGCATTGTTACAGACTTCCAGAAATCAGACTTCCAGCAGGTGAATCTGACACTGGATATGCCAGTCAAGGTCATCACCTGCCTCCTAATACAGGTGAAGGGACTTGATACAAGTCCTAGCTACGCTGATGTTGACACTTAACAGCCAGTATCAGCTTGACTGCAACCACCACAGAAGGCTACAGCCAGCATTTGAAGTGGCCTTCACCTTCCTACCCACCTGCTTGGGTAGGAAGGGCTGCTTCTAGTACCAGCAGTCACTGTGGGGATTGGTCTTCTGCAGCTTTGGTAGCCTGTGGTGGCCAGAAGGTGAGCAAGATTTCTTTGAGGAAATTCTGGTGTTCCCTGGACAAGAGAATCCTTTGGATTCTTTGGGCTCTAAAAAACTATTCCAAGAGAATAGTTTTTGAGAGCCCAAAGGGACTGGTCCCACGGCTACTGAAGAGTCATGTACAAAAAAACATCAGAAGAAATTGCCTAGGGCAGTTACTCAGCTCTGAAATGAATGAAAGGGGCAGAATTTGCACAGCAGGAAAAGCAGCTGGTGTTGCAGTATCCAGATACATGCCAGGGCTAAGATCTATGGAAGCTACCAAGAAGGGCAAGACTTTCACTGTTGCATCTTGTTAAAATGCTTAGAGCACAGATGCTACACTTGATGCTACACTTACACTCAACTAAGCCTACTGCCTCTTTTCTACAGCCTCATCAGTCTGAATCCAAAACGAAGCTGCTCACCCTCTCCATTTTGACACCTTTGTGAAAAATTTGCCTGAAGCCCTGACAGATACTGTACAGATCTTACTCTGATGGTAACATCAGGTGGGATGGCTGATCATGGTAACACACTTTCAGGGGGAAAAGATGGATGAGGAGCATGAATATTTCAGCCCCTAAGACAAGGAGGGAGACAGAAGTAACCCCCCTTTTCCCAAAGGCCATAAAAAAAAATGTCCTGACACAGCTAAGAAAAAGCATCACTGAAGTCTGAAAAAGCATCAAAGAAAGTACCAGACCAGGCAGTCTGCTCTGAGGACTTGGTTCATGCCTCACAAGCACCACCAAAGCCAAGGACAGTCAGAGCTGAACTGCACATATGGCAGACAGGAGTATTTTGAGCACAGCTGTTCAAAGCAGAATAGCACCTCCTGTATTTCACCTTCAGTGTATGTAAGTGAGGCCTCAGGCTTGCAAACTCAAAGGGAAATCAGTAACTTCGCTGAGCACAAGCATACAAACACCATTGTCAAGCAGAGATTTGGGTTGGACTGTTCCCACTTGCTCTATCCAAACCCAAAATTATAGCTGCATTGTTAAGGGGATGCTATTGAAGGAAATAACCCTGGAAAAAGAGTGTTAGGAATGAACAGCTGGGAGTAGGTTTGGAACAGAAATTATTTAACTTACATCTGCCACAGACAGACTTACTCAGCTCACTGTGCCCCTCCTCAAAATGTATTCACACTCAAGTCAATGGGGATTATTCATGTGAACAAGAATGAGCACAACTGTTTGTGCAACCTACTAGTCAGGACTTTGACAGCCTCACAGGACTGGACAGATGCAGGGGTACCAAGTACAGCTTACACCCTGCAACCAAGTCTTCTGCTGCTCATATTCCTTGCAGAATTTAGCATTCTTTACTGGGAGCATTTCTTTTGTGGGAACAAAAAATGTCTCTTAAATATAGACAGAGATGTCAGCTCTGAACTGAGAGCTTTCTGTGGAAGCTTTCCACAGAAACTCAGAAGTATTAGCAGACATTTCTAAACAACATCCCTCCCCCTTCTCATTCTTATAATTTTTAAAAATTATTTTTAAAAATCACCAACCCACAACTGCAACACTTTGAACTGATCAGTCTCCTATCCACCACACCCATTCCCTGAACTCAAGAGAATGCCCATTCTCACACCTCTAAGGCAAGGTAAGCACTACAGCAGCCAAAGCAAGCCCACAATTACATAGCAAGTAGTTGTTAGGAGCATATTCAGGCTTTAACCCTTTAACACAAGCTGCATAAACACAGGGGGAAAGATGCTCCAGCAGCAGCAAGCCTCATGTTTGTTTTTCCTACAGCTCCTTCCTATCCCCAGGCTTCCACTCCATAGTTTTTTCTCGGATTATGGCATATCTCCAAGAGGACGGGACTGATTTAAACCTATTAACTCAAACTGAGCTTAATAAATTTACATTAATAAATATTGAAAATAAAACTATCAAGCATACTAAGGATACTTTAAAGAAGCTGCTGGTCAACTGAACAAATCTGTGAATTTTACACAGTAGAGATGCAAATTAAAGATCCATACAACTTACCCAACTCACGTTACTCCAGACAAACTGATGGACACTTGCATACCTCAGAGACCAGCTAGCACAGTGGCTGCAGCTGCCCAGAGTGCTGGCTGGGGTACTCATACTGGAACCACATTCTGCTGTGTTGCCTCCAGCAAACTGTCCTCAGAAATTAATGGAAAGGTGGTGCAGCAGTACAACTCAAGAGGAAGTCCAAACTCAACATACTTTGAAAAAATGTGTCATTTTATTTGTACACTTCCAAAGCTGAATGTAGAAATTTAAGAGTACAGTCCTGCAAATTTACTCATTGCTAGAAGAACTGCCAGGGACACAAGAAAGTATTTATTGATTGATCATCAAGTCAGAGGGGAAAAACAAACAAACAAACAAAACCCCACCCTCCAAAATTTAAAAAGTTATGGGACTTTTTTTTTTTTGCCCCAAGTACAAATTTTATAAATACAAAACAAATTCACAAATTACTTTGAATGCTAAATAAATATCTACTTAATAAACTCAGACCGAATACCTCCAGCCAGCACTGGTACAGTACTTGAAAAGATATGCAGTTGTACTCATTAGTGTTGAGAAGATATGCTCAAACAAGTTTTAACAACACACACAGTTTCTTCAACTGTGCTACAGCAGAAGATTTTCTCTGAGTTGATAAAGCCCTCAATACCACAGCTCCTACAAAATCTAGAGGATGAAACAACGTTATTTTGTGCAGGAAAAAACAAAGTACTTCTGGAAGATATCTGGACACATGAATGTATTAAAAATGTACAAAACCTCTGTAAACCAGTACTGTATCCAGTACATCTATCAAAATTATTAGACACTGAATAAAACTGTAGCAAAGGTAATCTTTCCTACATTCTCCTGAGTGCTTAATATTATATTGAGAATATAGTGCAGGCCACACTTCAAGGTGGTTAAACAGTTGTTATTGCTTTAAATAGACATGACGACTGGGTAATTTAACAATCCATTTTAATGAATGTAATAAATTCCCTCAAGAACTCCTTTGGAAGGCAGAGGTTAGATTCGAGATTTCTTCGCCGCGGGAGCGGTGTGGTCCACGTTACCAGATGTGATGGGAAGTCCAAGCTTTTGAGCCTGAATGTGGAAGAAAGCTTGAAGTCTAGTTCCAGCTTTTGCTTCACTTGTGTTACGAGGGTTGTATTCAAAGCAGTTCGAAAACATCAGCTCAATATCTTCAATGAATTCAGCTAGGGAATAAAATAAGTTAATTTAGCATGTTTCAAGTCATCAGCAGTCTGACAAACAGTATGGCACCAATAAATCAGTACAGTGATCCTATGCAGAGCCGCAACACAAAAAGGTCTTTACGTGTATCGAGTTTCTATCCTTGTATCGGTGCTGCTCCATGTCAACATTCTTCAGTTTCTCTGATTATCAATACAGGAAATACAAATCAGAGACAGGAACAACAGTACCTTTTCTAATTATTCCATCAGTGTCACTCTTTGATATTAAAGGCTTGAGAACTACCAGAAGTTTCATAGCTGTCCATTTCTTATCTATCCATCATGTATGTTAGTAGGAAAGGAACTATGTTCAACAGATTTTATTTTAAAAAAGTATTAGTAATTGCTCTTTTAAAAAACCTAAAACACCACAAAACCCCAAAGCAAACACAATTTCAGCTTTCTAATCATCCAACACAGTTCTATTTTAGGACAAGGATTTAAAGTGAGAGAACATGGTACAATATACCCCTTTCAATAAATAATACTTACATGCTAACTTATATTCACATTTATTCACTTTTTCACGGATTATATTTAAGGCAATAGGTTTTTTGATTATATCATAGTAGTCTGGTACCTAAAAGAAAAAATTCAAACAAAAAGATTAATGGATAAACAAAGGGAAGCTTAAATTCTGCCTATGTAAAACATTAAAACAAATAATGTATCAGCAAAAGGCATTTATGTTTTGCTTTTGAATAAACAGAGGAGTCTTACACAACTACCTTCATTCCCTGAACTGAATACCAGTTTTCAGGCACTGTTTTTTTTTTTTCTATCATTCAAGTAGCAGATTACAACAAACATTAGCCAGCAATTTAATAAATAAATCTACTCCTAAATGCCCTGTGAACAACTATAAGAAAATTGCATGAGCAGATAAGCATTGTGCTGTTCCAGCTATTCCCACCTGTCAAGTACAAAAATTATTTCCAATATTTTAAATTTTTTATTTTTCCTGCAATCTATTACAATGTTAAAAGCTCTTTAATCATGAGTAATAATCATTTTGACTCCACCACTATTCATTCAAAATTCAGAGATTCCATTCACTTGTGTTGAAGAGCAGGAAGCAGGAGATTCTACGCAAGTACTATGGGATCAAGAGTCAGGGGAGGAAAAGGACTGCCTAACCCTTAAGTGTACTGATCATTTGGATCCAGTTTTGAATTCCAGTAAGCACCAATTCCTGGGTGCCAGTCTCACAAAGTGGGGTGGGGGAAGCAAAAGAAAAAGGTATCTGATCCAAACATGTCTTCCCCTCCTCCAAGGAAAGGTACCCACATGCACTACCATTTATGTTTTAAAACCAAGGTTTTGGTTATGGCCTGCAATTTTATTCTAGATCAACTGCAACCTGCAAACAAACCTAAAGGAAGAATCAGTAAAAAAACAGAATTAAACTGAAATATTTTTCATTCCTTTTCCTTTAGGAGTGCTGTTTATGTAATTACTAAAAAGAAAAGAAGTATTTTTCTCTTTCTGGCTTGCTGTGCACTGCCCATTCAATGTATCCTTTACATTGTCTTAAAGGCAGCTAAAAGTTTAAACCAAAATATCTATCATGATGAAGAAAATCTGGGTCTGGTATGGATTTCTCCTTCCAACTATATAGAGACTATCCCTTAGTGATGGATTCAGGCAAACCAGAATGCACTGAATTCTAGCAGTTTAGTTTCAGCACCAAAACTAAGTTGAATTCTCCATCTTTCTTTGCATTCACCAGATTCTTGCCCTTCCCAACATAATTCCAATACTCTATTATTAGGCAGTCACTATTCTCCATTTCATTCAAAATTCCTCTCCTCCTCTGTTTACTTTGTTCATTCACATTTGTACATCATTCTCTTTGTCCAGATAGATTACCCCTCCAACTATTTGTGACTCTGAATTCAGCATTTCAGGTCTTTATTAAACAGCTATTATTGCTAGTTTTAGCAGAGCCTCAAACACCAAACTCTGGGTTTTTTAAAACCAAAGCATTTCACATTTTAAAATGCCCAGTGAAAAGTTTATGTAAAATTTTGCCAATACCACATCAATTGTGGAAGTTATTTCTGACACGAAATATCTGAGCTGAAATGCAAGAGTTCTCCTGAATCCCATTGCTTGGCTCTATCCTGCAGTTTGCACCATGGTGTATATTCCCCAGGTTTACCAGCAGCAAGCAGGGCTCTCAGCCATTACTGCTGCCTCTAGAGTTGTGTCAGTTACCTGGATTTTGGAAACCAGTTTCATGAAAGGCCAGCTGTCATCATGCCGCACCAGCTCCACTATCAGCTGTTCAAAAGCTGAGAGTTCATGGACTCCGCCCTGACGTCCTGAACTTCTCCTGCTCAATACTGGAGGAGATGATTCTGGAAAAAAAACCAACCCAACATCCCCCAGATAAAGATTAAAAGCCTGACAAATAAAATAAAATTTTTTAAAAAATTAATAAAAAGCTGAAACACCATTATTTTGGGGTACTAAAACTGTAGTTTAAAAGCACAAGGCATGTAGTTTGACCTAAAGTAGTAACTATAGTCCAGTCTTGTCATTTACTACTAAAATGTCTCTCTTGCCATACAGAATGCTAAGTACCAGGCCTTAGCTGGGTGCCTCCTCCATTGCATTAATTTTGGACGTGATTTTTTTCACTGATTTCAATCTTAAAACAATTTGTTAAACACTTGAAGAAAAGCCCTGTTAGAGAAAAACAAGAATAAGCTGCCTGCTCCTAACTTTTACTTTCACAAAAACCTCTATTCAGATTGGTTTTATCTGCTTTCAAGAGTAGTCAGCAGGGTAGTTAAAGGAAAAGTTCAGACATTCTGAATAGTGACAGACAGAAATGGTGAAGAATACAAGGCTGCTACACTGGAGTGCAAGCTCTTTTACGCTCTTCAGTCTCACACTGGGTCCTTTTTGTTTTAAAAGTTATTGTATCTTTCCAAGTATTTCCTTACCATCAAAGTATTACTTTAACAAGCACAGACACCGTTAGCCCTATACCAGGCAGACAACATTTTTCTTCTGGAAGCAGTTTCTTGTTCTGTGTGTATATTCCCAATTTCACTCTATATGTGCTCTTCACTGTTTGATTCTTTAATAAAATAAAATCATAAAAGCTACAAGTAAACATTTCCATTTGTGTGGATTGAGGCACTTCCAAACTTTCAATCCATTTGTGTGGATTAAGGCACTTCCAAACTTTCAATCCACTTATTGTAGAGCATATTGTGTGCAAATATGAAATTTCAAATATGGACACAATAAATCTCAGATGGCTGAAAATTTTAAGGTTTTGTCAGTGTGAAAGAAAAACTGTCTCATTGGAAGTGGCAAAACTGCCTTCAACCACTACTCATGATCTCCATGCTCTATCACGCAAGTATTTTATCAAGGAACAGAATGTGGATTTTGCTGTGATAAACACATTTCTCTAACCTGTAGATTGTCGTTTTCTGCCTCTTCTCTTGGGTTCAGCAACAGGAAGGGAAAGCTTTGAAGCAGCAACTGGCAGTTTCCTGAGCCGCTCAGCGGGCTCTGCAGTATCCACAACTCGGAACCCGAGGGAGTTGGAGGGGCTGCTTCCCAGTGGGCTCTCAGCGCTCTTTCGTCCTCTTCGTCTTCTTCGAGGACCAAGTAGCTCCACAAAAACATCTGCTGGTAATGAACTTTGGCTCTGACGAGTGGTCCGGCTATGAAATCTTAAAGTGGGCTTAGTCACTGCTGAGGAGGCTGATTTTATGTTTCTCAAACCCCTTCTGGTCGTTTTTGACGAAGATTCAATTGGCTGGCTCCGAGAAGCATATCTTGCCTGACGCTGGCTGTTCTGACTTGAGAATGGATTGTTGAGCTTGGCTGCTCTCATTTTTAATGGAAACTTGACCTGAGATCTTCCCTGTTTTGATGGGCTACAAAGTGAACAATTATGTTTATTTATTCCAAAATTCCATGCGTCTCTCTTCCCTGTTTTCTAATTCAGCATTTAAAAAACCCAGCCATTCAAGGTTGAACTGGTAAGCAGCTGGCTTACAACCTGATGCAGTCAGTCACCCAAAATTACCATTATCTTAAATACTCCTCTGGGGTCTCTTAGTGAAATATTATGTGGAGTACATACCTTAAAGGAATTTTCAGAATTCTGATCACCTTTGCAGCTTATGCAATAAGAATACATTAACTGGAGCACCAGCTATCAATTTCTTTAAATCACTTATTTCTCACAGCAAATGTTAGCTACTAAAATTTCTGAACATTATTATCAGCCAGATAAATAAAGCGCAGTTGTAAAATGCTACTTATACGAGTTATGCTCTGGTCAGGTTTTGTAACTAATATTTGAGACTCCCCTTCCTTTGCAGGGAAGAGACAAGATCCCAGAGATAAATTTATTTCCCAAGGACATGCACATTCTCTCCAACTACTGAATCTCAACTGTCAGAGCTGCTTGCGTTAGTCAATTCAAAAGACTGTACAAAAAAGAGAAGAAAAATACTCTGAGATCAGAAAAGTTTCCTTCAATTTTTATGTTGTTGACATGTGCATCAAATAAAATTTTTATTGAAATTATCACTTTGTATTATTTAGTTGATTGTATAGTGTTTTTTGGTTGGCTGTTTTTCAAAGATATTTTCTTGGGTTGTTTGTTTGGGTTTTGTTTGTTTTGGTGTTGTTATGGTTTTGGGGGGATTTTTGGGGGTAAGGTGGTTTGGTTTGTTTGTTGGCCTTTTTTAAACAGCTACTGCATTAGTCCTCAGGGACTCCCAATGTCCTGTGGCCTCCAATGGATTGTTTTCTCTAATGTTCTAATACTGTATGCATCTAGTCCTCAAAAATTCAAAAGTGGACAAAAATAACTCTGGGTTTTCTCCAGAAAACCTTTACTGTTTGAAACTCTTTCCACTTCACATTCACACAGCAGCTGTACAGAACTAAAGCTCTGATGGCCTTCTCTCACCCATACATTCAAAGCTGGAATTTTTATCCTGAAAATGAACCCAAGTCCAGAGGCCCTAGCTTTTGTATTCAGTATTTTGTATTCAGTATTAAATCTTTTGGTAAGAGCCAAATTTGCAACAAGCTGCCATTTTTCTAAAAATAAACATTTTTTTCATACTAGAGTTTCAAGATACATGCTTATGTGAACAACTACTCCAAATAACGACCAAGGTGATATTTTAACAAGTCTGTTTACCTTATCTCTTCCTCCTCTTGCGATTCATCCTCCTCATCTTGCTCTTCTTCATAATGCTCCTCCTCACTTTGTCCCATCTCATCATAGTTTGCCTCTTCTTCCCCTTCTAGTTGCTCAGCAGTCTCTTCATCACTTTCCACAGAAGGTCTCTGTCTGGAGGAGAGGCGTCTAGAGCGCTGTTTTGGTCGGCACTCTGGGCAAAACCAATCTCCTTCAGGAATGACCTAGAAACAGAAGGGGAAATGAAAAAGCATTAGCATTTTAAGAACTATTCAAGCTCTGTGTGAAAAGGAAGCAGTCCTTTCTCCTGAGGTACCTTCAGCTTGGGCCTGATGCAGTAGGTGTGATAGCCTCGGTCGCAGCCATCACACAGCACCATGCTTTCCGCATCGCCTTTCTTCCGGCACACCTTGCAGCGAGCGTTGAGGATGGACTTGGACCAGATGACGCTGCGGTCCAACGTCGACAGGTGAAGGAAGACTTGGGACAAGCTGGTAGAAGAAAGAAGTGACTCTCTCCAGCGATCCAGAACTGTTTTATAGGACCGTCCACCATCACTGGCATCTTCCATTGGAGAAAGGGATTTAAAAAAATAAGAAAAATGACAAACCCCCACAGAATTATCAAACTTCTTTTTCAAAGATCCAGGTTATTCTAGAGTAAGAGGTAATACTCTGTCAAACAGACAGCAAGTAGCAAACTGGGAAAATAATTTTGTCTTATCTCTTCAGTACTGGAGTATTTTCTACATAGTTTCCAAGATGCTGGAGCTTTAATATTTTACTCTTCAACACCTATTAAGCTTAGAACTTGCACATACATAGGTCATTAATAAGACAGTAAACTCAGATATAAACCTGGAAACCTAATTTGATTCAATTTATAAAGTATAAAACATAACTTAAGATCATGAAAAAAGGATCACATATCCAATTTACCTTCCTTTGTATTTACATCTGGAAATCCCAAAACGTTTAAAGAAATTACCTGAAACTTCACTGGCAAAGAACAGCTTGAAGGGCACTTTTCACCCACACTTGCTCCAGTACAATCTACCAGAGAGCCTTGCAGCCCTCTGCCCATGCCTCACTGCCTTCAATCCTGCCCTGCACTCACTCTGCCTTCACAAGCACCTGCATCTCTGTGTGGCTGACCAGGCTGGATGACTGACCTGGACGAAATGTAACTGTTTCCTTAATACCTTTTAAGCAATGTAACACACAGGAGGGACCCGTGGTACACATCGAGTGTCAAACCAAATAACACCTGAGTCTCTAATTAAGTTAAAAATAAACGGGGGAGGGAACAAGGGTGAGAAATTAGATGGTATTTTCAAATAGTTTTGGTTTGCAATCCAGGCCATGGGAGCAGCTACGCAAACACACACACTGAGTAACGAGGGGGACAGTACTGAATGGGAATGGGCAGCTGGGAACTAGAGAAGCAAACAGGCTGTTTGAGAACCTGAGAGAAAATAGAAGGTATAAATGACACCCTGCACTGCTGCTCCTGAGCAGGAAGCTGGTTTCTTTATTGAAGCCAAAAGTTATTTCTTGCATTTTAAAGTAAGAGGGTTTGAGGACAGGAAGAGACCATACAACAGTGCTTGTGGTTATGGAGATGTCTGCAGACTTCCCTTCTAAAAGTGATAGTCCAGCTACTACTGTGTGATCTCAGTTGATTAATGATGCACTCCAGTATATAATGCCACCCTGCCTGCTGGACTACTGACAGCGGGCACACGAATGGCCTGTGATGCACCTGTCTGCCAAATGATTTATTCCCAGGACTACAAGAGAAAATATCTAATAACAAATAAAATGAAAGAACAAAAATGAGACTAATTGCTCTCCTGGCAAGGCCCTTCTGCCTTCTCATCAACTGGCTGCCAGGATTTGTCTAATCTTGCATACATTTGCATTAGCAGCAAGCAGCACAAGAGAAGTGATGGGAGAAGGCAGAGGATAAACAGGCAACACAGCTTCATAAATAAAATACAGCCACTCCTGAACTGCAAACCTGTATTTCCTAACATTTTCTAGTACTTAGATCTTAGGCTTGCTGTGTTAAATTCAGTCTTCTGAAGACAGTAGACAAGGTCCTTTTCACAGTACTGCAATATATCTCCATGTGTTTTTTTAATTCAGTAAGAAAATTAAAATTGCTTAAATCAGATTTGTACTGTAACTCTTACTCTTAAAGACACTTTATCTTAAGCATATATATAGTCTGGCAAGCATTTCTTTGGCTAACAATGACAGCTTGAGCATTATTACTTTTATTTGGAGGTTATTTTCAGCCTGGATTGGCTTACCAATATAGTTCATCACACAACAAAACAAATATATTGCAACTGTGAATTTGCAGAGCAAGTAGAGATGAAAACTCCTGACCACAACCTGCTTCAGTATGTCCTGCTGCTGAAACAAGCAAGCCAAACAACACTCACTGTTTCAGATCCCAATTTGTAAAATAAGAATAACACTTTTTTCTTCCATCCATCATCTTTCTCATTTATATTGTTAACTCAGAGGGAGAAATGGCCTCTTTCTTTGTGTCTGAGCAGCTCTACACTGCGCAGTGGGATACCCTTCTGTCAGCTAAGTCCTCCAAGCCTTGCTACAATGCAAATGAAGTCATTTGACAGATCTATGCACTCATCTATCAATAGCTAATTGAGTTCAGGGAAGGGTTTTCCATTTTAGTTTTTCTAGAAAGGATATGCAGTTGCACAATGCAGTCAAGTTTCAGAAAAAAATGGGGACATTAAAAGAAAGGGGGAAAAAAACCCCATGATTATGTGAACAGGCAGATTTTGGCCCCAAAGTGAAAAAAAAAATACAGTTCTTTATTTCTGGTTGCAGAAACCTTTTTCTTAGTTTTAAATATTTGAGCTATATTTGTTTCATGCTTAAACCTTTGGCTTCAATACCATCAATGTAAGGAACTGGCTACAAAATTAAGTAAAAACCAATAAAAAAAGAAAACCTGATAAAATATTCAATGCTTTCTAATTCTTAGCAATACAAGTAACATTTAAAATTTACCATCACTCTGACTAGTCTTGTCTTTCACTCTCTTCCTCCTTTTATACCCCCAGTGGTGCCTTTCATCATCTTCTGCATTACCTAACATTAAATTCATAGAGTTATTTCAAATACCTTTTTGAAGCATGGAAGATTATTTTTTAATTAATTTTTATATTCCATAAATGTGTAGTCTAAAAACATGACTTGAACAGTGAACAGTGGTTCTCAATATGTGCAGACAGTGAAGGGTAGGGGAGTACTGTGCATGGAGGAATTGCACATCCCAGTGTTTACTCTGACTCCCACTACAAACAGAATGCTTGAACTAAAAGCTCTGAATCCTACCCTGCCTTACCTTTCTGTCCAACTCTGGTGCAAATGGCCACAGGAGCAGATACTAACCACAGGTTTTTCTCAGCAAACAATTTGCTTGGTCTGTGGTACCACAAACCTCCTCAGCTCAAAAAATGTAGCCAGGTTATGGGCACAGTTCTCAAGGACCAAGAGAATTAGTTCATCTGTCCACTTGAAACAATGTATTTTGGATGGTTTTATGCAGGTGTGTTCTGGAGTATTAAAATGATTAAATTAACCTCTCAGGAAGGAAGAGCCATGGTCAACCTCATCTGCTCCAATTACAAGGCACCTTCTTAGACTGTCTTCTCTGAAGAGTAAACAAAAATTCTGTATTATAAAAAACCCCATTTCCACCTTTGCTGCCTCTGCTCATGCAACTCTGCAGGGAAGTAATGGAAGCATAAGAAAAAAGTCTGTGTATATACCTGTCATATCCCAGGATACTGTTGGAAGATGTCTGATGCTATTATGAGGACAATTATAAATAGGAAAGGAAACAGCTATGGGAGTACAGGAAACAAAGATAAAATCTAAAAAGAAAGTAATTGAATAAAGACAAGCAAAAAGGAACAAAAAAGTTGGTTTGGGTTTTTTTTTGTCATGCAAGGAGTGCATGGCACAAGTTACAAAGCAGGCAAATGGTTCCCTCCATCAATCTCAAAGGTGCTCCCATGAATTAGAATCCAACCTTTTGCATGGAAATTTGAAGGATGCTTAAATGACTGAAATCCTGAACTAGTGCAGAAGGCAGACTTTTTTGTGCGTGCCTCACTGAACTCCAGGGCAACCAAATCACTTCATCATTTTATACCTCAACTTTCACATTTCTGTAAAAGGAATGATGAGACCTATTACTGCACTGCAAAGTATTTTGAAATGCAAGGAAGAGTAAATTTATATCAAAAAAGAAGCAAAATTCATAATAAAAACTGCTTGCATTTCTTCCTTCTCAAACAATTTTTTTCTGAGAAGCAGGACTTCAGAGTTTCCTTCAAACAACTATTCAAAAAAGAAAAAAGGCTTTTTTACATCTTAACTCTGAAAATTTTGCAGGAAAACAATGTACTGCAACTGCACTCCCTCCCTTCCATGAGTCTCCTGTAACATTACCTTGGGCTGCACTGAAGGAAGAAAAACCAAATTTTCATAGTAATATTTAATGAAAAGATTTCAAAAAGACAGTTCACAATTAAGAAATGCATACAATTAAAATCATGTTACATTTCATCACCAGACAACAGAAGATTAGTGGGCATCTAGCAGCTCTGTGAGGCTGAAGGGGCCATTTCTGGGGTTTCCAGATCTCTTTTCACATCACTATCTTCTCTGTCAGTCTTTTCTTGCTCTTCCACTTGAACATTTGGTATGCACCTCAACTCTAAACCTATCAGAATCACCAGCAAGGCTCTTGGCAGCCTGATAGAGCCTCAAACAAAAACGGAGCTGAGAGGAGCAGCTGGTCCTTTTATTGCTGTGCTGGGTCCCTTTGTCTGCTCTGCACCCTGGAGGCCACCAGCATAAACCTGCCAGTGACTGCAGGGAATTTCACTGTGCTGGCTTTAGGACTAGCAGCCATAAATGAAAACTAAAAACTGTTAAGTATAGCTCCATTCCCTAATAGGAACAGAGCAAAGTAAAGGGAGGGATAGAGAGGGCAAATAAACTTTGCCATGAAAGCAAGAACTGAAATAATGACAAAGAACATTTTCAGTGTGGTTTAAAGCAGAAATGCAAGGGCACTCTTTTTACTGCAAGTGTTCCCCCTGTACTGCTACAAAAACAGAACTCCCAGCACTTGCTTGACTTCCAATATTTTTACTTCAATGGTAACTCAATCAGCCAAAAAAGTTGGGATTATCAGATTTAACATGAGAAACAGATATCCAAGGCATTTTGTTGG
Organism: Agelaius phoeniceus; assembly: GCF_051311805.1. Lineage (NCBI taxonomy): Eukaryota > Metazoa > Chordata > Aves > Passeriformes > Icteridae > Agelaius > Agelaius phoeniceus. Next base: position 38,764,382 of record NC_135270.1, read on the forward strand.
GAGGGGTGGGGGGGAATTTCCCTTAAATAATTGGAACAACTACTAAAAAAAATCCCTCCTGTAGGAAAAAAACCCAGAACAAATGAGTGCAGAGACACAGTAATCTATATAAGAACAGTAAGACAAAACTAGAAACTCCTCAAACTAAAACCCAGTGGTTACAAACTCATAATTTCTATCATCAGAAAACTGTTGGTCACACTTTAGAGGGGTCGGGAAAAAATGCATCACAGCTCTGAGCACACAGCAGTCCTGAAAAACAAGTGTCCACTTGTCATTAAAAGCACTACAAACACCTCCTTGTCAAGCTGAGTAGAGAACTTTTCTATGTCTGTTGTACATACACAATCTTGCCTTCATTCAGATTCACCTCCTGTTAAAAGCAGCCCATTACGCAACTGAAAACATGAGACATTTGGCACCAAAAAGCAAGAGGGAACCTGACACTGTCACTTAATGATTAGGGCAGCAAGCCAGACCAGAGGACACCTGGGATCCTTCCTGCTCCTCAGCAATGTAGGTTATTCTATACATTACTGTCATCTTAGAGCAGTAGCATTTTTCACAGCAGAAGAGATCCACAGGCACATTACAGTAAACAAACATCAGAGATTTAAGACATGCAAAACACATCTATTTGCTTTCCTTTTATACTCTCTTTGCCACTCAGTATAAAACACCTAAGAGAACAGGATTTCCAGGTTAAAAAAAAGCCAACCCACCATCATTCCAAAGGTAAGGCAAAAACATGAACCAACATAAGATTATGGCAGAGTTGAAACCACCAAAAAGAAGACAGAAGACTGCTAAAAAATTCTCTCTCCAATACTTCTGGGGCATTTTTCTTCTTTTAGTCTTTTTCCTCTAACTCAGGATGCACGACCAATGGCCACAGCCTGCTAATAACCATATTTTTCCCCTTAGGGGAATAGTAAACTTATAACTGTCAGCAAGGGGCTGTCAGCAAAATACTCACAGACCTTGTATGGAAATGGAGGCATATAATGCACAATGTATTTACAACTTGTACATGAAAAGTAGGACAAATGCTAGAGGCACTGTCAATTAACTCTTGCACAGGTTGCAATCTAGTCATATAGCAGGAAATAAGCTGTATCATGCCTGGCTTGGAAAGTGCAGACATATTTGAGTTGACCAAACACTCAGCCAAGTAAAGCTTTTAAACAGCTGCGGTTTCAACTATTCCTGTGCTCTCCCCTTTCATCTCAATCATTTGCTGCACTTCCCTCTTCTAGAGGTCATCACACTGATATCTAAAGCTTGTGGAAGGGAGCCCATGCCCACGGTGTCAGTCTCTGGCACAAATCTAGCTTAAAGCCATCTTCAGTGGCAACTGATACCCAGACAGCAGGCTCCATGCAGGAGCAGCCAAGATGCAGAAAAAATTTCAGGTCAACTGCGCAACAGGGCACCTAACATCTTGTGTTAACACACCAAAACCTGCACTTTTGTCTTCAACTACTACAGCAGAGTCTGCCAGAGCAGAAAGATTTTATACACAGTGACTTTCAGAAGAGTATCAGTCTACCAGAGTGTAGCAGTTGTTGCTCTGGAATGTGCTGCACTGGCAAACCAGAGGTGAGAGGTAAAGCAGCCCAGCAAGCACAGAGCACAGCTCATCCCCAGTGTGCCATCAAGACAGGAAGTCTGACCAAGACAGCCACCTTGGGAAGGAGGAACTACCTTTACACATTTCTTTAAGATCAAAGTCCACTTCTGAATTGCAAAAGGATCCTAAGGAATCCAGACCTGAGGGATCATGGGAAAACAAACTGACTTTATGCACTTTGGATCCTCTCTCTCACCTCCAGAGCCTCTTCAGAGGAAGCCAAGTAAGAAATACGTGTCAAAGTCAAGCTGTAATCCTACTGTTGTTTAAATTTTTCTTGCAACCTTTTATTTCCAAGTTTTACTGCACAAACACAAAACCAGAGAATCTTAATGTTTGCAATGTAAGTATTTCCTACACTTCACTGTAAGTATTCTGTTATTGCTGAACAAGATGATCCAGGTAAACTAGGTCTATATTGCTTTCATTGAAACGGTATAAAAAGAAGCAAACAAAACAAAACAAAAGAACTGCATGATATACTGGCCTCAACAGTAATTCTGAACTATAGTGTTCCCCCAGAAAGCTTGATCATTTCTGCCTAAGGGTTCAATTTGTCTGCCAATGCATCAGTATAACTGTAGCACCACATAAACAAGGTCACTGGAAAAAATCTATGTTCAATAAGCATGCATTTAAGAATTTGCTTGTTAATTAATACATTATATATATATATATATATATATATCAATATTTATGTGGGTGTGTTAACTTTTTGTTCTTTTCCCCAAGATGTCCTTCTAAAGCATCCAGTCTTACAAAACAAGCAAGTGGGTTAGGGGTCAGGGGTATTACTGCAGTGCTGGGGTGGATGTGTTTGGTTTGTTAGTTAGAAAATCCTACACAAGACTAGAGACAGAGTTTCAATTCTGAGACTTACCAAGAGGTGATTTGAGGAACCTGCGTTCAATTCCTTGTTCTATCTGAAGCAGTGCAGATGCCAAGTAGTGGACCACATTACTGACTGGCTGAGGAGTACTTGTGCTTGTTGATGCAGCACTGGGAGCTTCGGTTTTTAATCCAACAAGTCTACAAGAGAAATTTATTAAATTATCTTTTGAAGTCTCTGAAGTTAATACCAGAGATTCTTGCAAATGTATCTACAGAAGCTTCTTGTTTTAACTCCATGTACTCACATGGATTACTGACATGAACAGATAGCACACAGTGTGATGAGCTATCCTAATGCTTATGTTTGCTCAGCTAGCCTGGTTGATCTAGACAATTCATCTTTAGGTAACAGTTACATAAATTGCAAGAAATATGGATGACAAATTTCAAAACAACTCAGATTTCCAGAAAATCTGATGTGACATCCATCAGCTAGTTTATGGTAGATTTCTGTGAAGAATGTAATCCCAACAATTCTTCAATGAAAACACTTCCAGTGGCAAAATGTAGTCTTTTAGAACACATCCACCTGCAGAAGTTCAATTACATAGATCGCTACAATTCAAAAGATTTTTGAAAAGAAAATTAAAAAAAAAAAACAAAGTAATTTTTAAATGTAAATCAGGAATTGTTAACTTGTATGTCCTCATGCTTGGAGGATCTTTATAAAATACTAACTTCTTATGTAAGGGTGGTTAAAAAACCTCCCAAACAATAAAAAAAACCAAAAACCAACAACCTAAAAAACCCCCTGAAACCAACCATACAAACCCCACAAACAAACAAGCAGACCACCAAAGAGGCAGTTTTCCAACAGAACAGAACAGGACCAAAAGACTAAGCAATAATTTCAAAATGTAGCTAATCTTTCTGAACCACAAACATTAAATAATGTGTAGGAGAGCAGCTCACACTACTGAAAGCAAAATTCCATTTCTACTTGGGTTTATAAAAAATTAACTAATTAAAACTGTCTGGATTCTGCCTTATTCTCGTGAATAAGCAATGCTTTTGGTTGTCCCTGTTCTTTTTTCACACTTAAAAGCTGTTCATTATATTTTGCAGTCACACACATTTTGAGAGCCTGAAAGCAAACAGAAAGAAAGCTGCAGTGTTATTTACATTTCACTAGTCAAACTCCAAGGTCTTAATGAGATGTCACTTGCTCTGAGGTGGATAAAAAGCCCCACATCAAAAGCAATCTGTCACATGATTTCAGAATCCTATACTCTGATTTAACAAGCAAGACTTTATTAGAGTAGACTTTATTCAGAAACTCTGATGGAGTCAGTATCAAATGGAAAAAAATTAAGCTACAAAGTTCTGCAGTTGAATTAAGAGTTGGCAATGGAACAAGTACCCAACATTAAGTGGAAACAGATAAATTTCAGCTTCTTAGTTAAAACAGTGGAATACTTCTATATTGTGGTTTTCAGGAACCAAATGTCTGTATACTGCATAATTAATAGAAAGGATGATCCCACCCATTTTGCATGGAACTAGAGAACTCTGACTCAAAGGACAGTCTAACAGGAAAATTCTAATTCACAGTGATGAATGAGAACTGAAATAAAATGAGAAAAATACCTGAAGAACTTCAAATTCCTAACATCCAACACAGCATTCATTAGTCCACTCAGAAATACAGCTTTTATAGAAGTCTAACAGCAGAAATGCCTCACAAAATATGTAAGGCAAACAATATGTTAGTACAATGACTGTCTCGAATCTTTTTTCCTGATGTATTTCAATATTCACATCCTATCAAGAGATACAATTTCATATGCATTAACTATATTAAGGTAGACATTTATTTCTGACAAGTATGCAACTTTAGAGAATTAAGAATTTGGAAATCTTCACCATTTCTGTGATTTCTCAAGTTTGATTTACAACAAGAACTGCTATCAGAGAGCCACATCTGTCTCAAATGTTTAAAAACTAAACACCACAAAACACTTTACAGCTACAACACTGTAGGATTTGAGGTTTCCTTCCTTCATTATGCTGCAGCTTGCTCCACAGAAGTATTATCATTCCTAAAGTTGTAAGATCACATCTCCATTTTGCTGCTAAGCTTAAAGTTAATCCAGACCATGGCCTGTTGCCCCAGTGGTTCTAACCATGACTCACGAGGTAAGTGAACAGGCCAGTTCAACCAGAGATTTGTTACTATTACCATTTTTCCTTTACAATACCCCTATACTCTTCTCAGAAATTGAAGAGTTTTGATTTTGTTGTTTTGTTTGGTGGGTTTTGGTTTTGTGTCTTATTGGACATTTTTTTGTTTGTGTGAGGTTTTTTTGGTTTGGGGTTTTTTGGGGGGGAGGTTCTTCTGGGAAACACATCATCAATTGCCAGTGTAATTTTTTTCCCTGCATTTAATATTACTTCAAAATGAATCCACATGTTCCTTCTTTGATAATTAATGTTTACTTTGAGCAGTGTAATATCTGAATACTGAAAGATGTAGAAATTGGTGCCTTAGTCTTATATGGCAATAGAACAGCATCATTTACAGACTATAAACCAAAGTAAAATCCTGCTTTTTAAGATACACAGTCTTAAAAATCACCATGTAGAAGAATTTGAGGGTAATAATAACTTGAAGGTCAAAAAGTCCCCAGCCAAACAAAGCCAGAGCACTGCTATAAAACTCAGAGAGAAGAACCATTATTTAAACTATAGCTCTTACCTGTCTTTCACAATAAACTTATCATGATCATCAGTTTCCATTTCTTCAGATTCTTCATTCACAGTTTTAATAATGCCATTTTCTTTGTTTTCATCATTCAGAAACTCATATCGCCCATGTTCTAGGGCTGCTCTCCAAGCCTGTCTGTCTGTAACCTGAAGCAAATATACAAATTTGAGGTTTCTAAAGAATCAAAGGACACAAGCTTTTAGTACCCATTACTATCTACATTTAATTTAATTATGCTTTCAGTAAAACCATTGCATGCAAGAGTTCTCATTTAAGTTACAGACTTGATGGCACCATGAGGTTCCCACATTCTACCATTTACAAATACCTTAATAGCCCCCAATGTTCCTTGGTAGATCCTGTCTTCAATGTCCAAAAGAAAGTCCCTAAGTCTCAGTTCAAGTTGCTTCTCTGCAGATGGGTGAGATCCATCATGGACATTCTGCATCCTTCCCCTGCCTACAGGAGGTCTGACATCACTCTGAGGTTTTTCTGCAAGAACAGCAAGTAATTTGGTGTTAGTAGATCTTGTTCCTTTAAAGCAGCTGTTGGCAGAGGGAACAATAGTACAAGACAGAACAAGCTGAATACATGGGTTCAAAATTCCCTTCTTGTAACGAGGTGCCAACACCAACATCTGTGCCAGCTAAGGAATCTGATTCAGCCAGGCAGGCTAATGATGACCAAGAGATGGCCAATAGAGGATTGGCATCCACTCATAACAACTCATGAGAGAAACCCTTGCTAATTTAAAAGTAGTTCTTTTGTCTTAAAATTCTTTCAAAAATAGTAGATAAGTAACATCAACCTTACTTTAGGAGGAGAACAAAAAGAGAGAGAATAAAGTCACATTTCTATCATTTGATTGCTCTTACTTTACAAGAGAACTCTTCAACTGTCTTTCCCATGTGTATCTTTATCATAGAAACACTTAAAATAAGCATGTGCAATTGAAAATCATAAAACCTAACAGAACAAGACAAGATAAAATCTCTTTTGAAAACCTAACCTTAGAACAAAAAGATAAGATGATACAGGTACAGACAAGACTGACTGTGTCCTCTAATTAAAGGCAGGGAAAAAGGAGCAAGACAACATGCTAATTTATGAAAATAAGGTGAGAGCTGATGATGATGGGCTTTCAAGTAAAAACCTACTCCCAAGAGAACTCAAAGTTCATGCAAAAACTCAAAAGCCACAGGAAAGAGCTGAAAGTCTGCCCAAATCCTAAATTAATGCTTGCAAGTCTGCATAGGTGCTGAACATTTTTGTTCACAGGATTTACCTTAAAACCTTTGAGTGCAGTGATAAGAAGGTACATGCAACAATTTAAGAGGTATTTAATAGATAATATAAATAAAGCCGCTGCTAAGAAAGCACAGGATGAATTTCTAAGGTGCTCTCAAATTGCTGAAAGGATTCCCTGTAACTGAAAGCAATCATGCAAATATTCTCAAATGTGGACTAGCAACTCTACTGCCTGGATGTGGGAAAAGTCTTTTTTGGTTTAAAAGCAGAGAAGAAATGCAGTATTTTTTCTTGAGCAGAACTAGAAAAGCAGCAACTGCTTTTCAAATAATTAACAAGGAGAATTTAGTGGATACTGGAATAAAATCAAGTAATAGCACATACCAATTTTACTTCCATGCTCTTTTGAGCAGGAACTTGAAAAGGCAGAAGAGCAGCCTACAGTGCAGGAGAATCCCTCTTGTCCTACAAGTCATTTGAGTGAAGGCAATAGGGCAGCATCAGGAGTCCACAGCAGAAAAGCTCCCAACCCAGTACACCTACACGTGGCTATTTGTCCCTGCTTATCACACAGTGGTGTGGCACCATTGGTATTGGACCACTGCATTTGAATTTTCTTGATCTCTAATAAAGTGAAATTCAAGGCTGCCTCTCTTTTTTTAAAATGAAAATCAATATTATTCAACAGTTCTAACTTAATTAAAAGAGAAGAAAAATCTGTGACTATGGACATCAAGTTGCTTCAGAGCAGAAAGCAACACCCAAAACACAGATAAAGATGCAGGGATTAAGAAAATAAGGAACCACACATAAAAGAACCCAATATAGAAAAAAGGCCCCAAAATAAAGCTTAATCACTATGCAAAAACTCTGTCCTGTGCTAGTTTCCACCAAAAGAGATGGTAGATCAGTCATAAATTTAGCAGTATCTGATGTGCTCACAGTGTGTCCTAGCATACCCACTCCAGGAAAACAGAATTTGTGTCTGCTGTGAATAATATTCCCTTGCCCCAATACAGATAACCCCAAATCCTCAAAGTAATTTGTCATAATTAAAAATAAAATGCAATTTCTTAAACATCACCCTAGGGAGTCTCACTTTGGTAACACTGTCTACCCACCAACATGCTATAAGCAAGCCAGCTGTAAACTGTATGTGCAGAATTTTATCAGCAATTGGAGCCAATGCCTTGCCACTAAATGTCAAAATACTTGGCTAGGAGAAAAAGGAAACAGCCCCAAACCCTAGGTCTAGGATGGTGTTCAGTACACTTCTATGTTTAAAAAGCTATAAAAACATCTGCTATCCTGCTGCTTCCTTCTGCACTGAGTGTCTGCCAAAGGAAGAAAAGGGAAACAAAACCCAGAAAAGAATAATATCACAAAATGCCACTGCACAGATGTAAATCCATCTAACAACCAACCCAGCTACACGGCTTTTTAACATGTATTAACTTTTATTCCTCAGTTAATCTTTTTCCAAAGCTAAAATTACTTCCTAAAGTTGTCTGTTTAAAAGCCAATCCCGGTTTACTAAGCAGTAAGATCACAGAAAAATTATTGCTTTTTTTTAGCATGAAACACCAGAAAATACCACAAAGGTCTCTCAAGTAGGAAGAAAAAAGAAATAGAAGGCAGGGAAAAAACCAAACTTGTCTTCCATTGAGTCAAAAAAAGCTTAAGGATAATTCTTAGACCCTAGAAATTACAGTTAAATTAGAACTAGAGATTTCTATAATATTATATAGAAATTTAATCCATAGAATCAAATTAAGACCAAGAGCCTTTCATTTACCTGGAATATGGAATTTCTCCACAGGAAAACTGCTTAGTTGTTCATATATTCTACTTTTCTCTTGTAAAAGAGTTTCTTTTAAGGCACTCTCCCTATGTCCTCGGGAATTGAGAGCCTCTAGGAGTTGGTCCAGTTGTTCCCGAGAACTGTAAAAGCACCAACGGTTTGGTTTGTATACTGGCCTTGGCACCTCTACGACAACACTGGTACGTGAATCTTGGTCAATATTGGAGGTAGATTCAGAGGATTTCAAAGACTCTCCAGTTTTACTGAATACCTGAGGTTCATTTGTGCAAGACTGTCCACTATTCTGAAAGGAAGAGGTTCGAGGCAACAACATGTCTTCTGTGAGACCAGAATAGTCCTCCTCGACAAACAATCCAGGAACAGAAGGGAAAATCCAGTAGCGTCGGTACAGGCGGTCACGACCCAACGGGGTGATATTTGTGCAGGCTGTTGCATTCTGAATCTTTTCTAACAGTTCCTTCTCTTTCTTTTGTTGTTCCTGTTTTAAAGCTTCTTCATCTTCAGCAGTAAGAGGTTCGCTCTTTTCACAAGTGGTCTCTTCTTGTCTTGTAAATTCTTTAAATCCATTTTGCCCTCTCCTTCCTAAGTTAAAAGAAGTGTGATAGGAATTAATTTACAAATTTTTTAAACCAAAAACTCAAGTAAAGGGCAAGTTTTAGTTCTGTCCCTTTTTGGTTATCCAAACTTGCACTGTCAAAGACCATCAGCTCAGTCAAGAGACAATACTGGCTTTATAAAAGAAAAACTCAAGTGATTAACCCCCATTCCCTTGAAGAACAGGTAACCACTTTAAATACACCCTCTCTTTGCAGAAACTAGACTAAGTCTCATTTATTGACACTGTAATCTTCAATATCATACAAAAAGAACCAAAATTTTAAGAATGCAAAAATGTATAATAGAAATATCTTATATAAAGTAGAATTCTAGCAATTTCAGTACTGAATACAAACTGTGATCCTGACTTTATTTATCATACTCAAAATGATGATCTTAAACCACCAAAGGTCCCAAGAAAGACCACAATCCCTACATAGCAGCTTATATAGCAAACTCAGGTATCTTACATTTAAAAATTAAACTAATCAAGTATTTACTATTATTTTCCCCCCTCAATTTGTACCAGCTGAAAACATTTCAGTTCACGTCTTTCGTTTACACCAAAGTATTAAAGTCCTGGTTGTCATCTAGACCAACATGTCTCATAATTGATGCATGCAACCTGAAAAATGCAGTCAACACTCAAGTTCTACGCGTTTCCAGTGTGACCTTCAGTTCCCTAGCTGCACGAATGAAATAACAACACTTGTTTGTCATCCAGTTGCAATGTTTCACACATGGGTATTTGAGAAACCTGAAAGCATGGCAAAGCTCTAACAAACATGTAAACATGTATTACTGAATGACTCAGAATTCCCAGGTACTGTTAGGAACTGTACAAGTTTGCAACTTAAGTCCACAATCATCCAGGACTTTCACTGGCACAGACACCAGCATGAAGCCTACCCAGCAGAAAGACAAAGATGAGCTAGCAGCCCAAAGCCATCAATAATTCTTCCTCCTGTAGTGACATCTATGTTTAGTTAGGAACAGCAGGCAGCACCATTTACTGCACTGCAGTTCCTACTAGCACACTGCTGAGAAAATTAAATCTAGGCATAAGTCTGGTTTTATTCTTGTATAGGAGGCATGCTGCTTCATTAACAAAGGAAAACTATACCTAAATGCATGATCTAACGTTTTCTTCTGAAATAGCAGTTGGTTTTGCACTTTACTAAAAAAAAAATTTTAAAAGTATCAAACCCATACCATGTCCTATTAGATGAAACTCCTACAACTGTCTCTATACAGGCAAGTACTTGTAATGGCAACACCATAACATTTTTAGACAACAGAGGAATCCACACAGCATGTATGGAAGACAAGAAGAAACAGAAATGTGAAAGAACATACAGCTGACTAGAACTACACCAGGCTGGCTCATGTACTTAAGAGCCCATTGTGATCATATTCTAGTGTGGGTTTGTTTCCTTAAAAGAAAATTACAGCAAAGATCGATGCTTTTACTATGAAACACAAGAGCTTGCCAGGTGCATGCATGCAGGTGCACAGGCACACAAACAAATCCATTATAGCATTACCTCTCCGGCGTTTTTTGTTTGGTCCCAGCTCTTCTTCATCCTCTGTGACTGTGTCCGCATCTTGCTCTTTACGTTCCATCTCTTTGCTCTCTGTGCTAGTATCAAGCTCTTCCCGTTCCTCCTCACTGACACAGCAAAATAAACAAACTGTGACTAACCAACCATAAGAAAGACACAATAAAACATGGCATCTTTGACACAAAGAGTACTTTTATCTCCCAAGTACTTAACTAGTAAAACACCTATAATGCTCTTAAAAAACCAACCGTAAATCACAGACTATATTAAAGCCCAGAAGAAACCCACTGAACTGTAAATGTGAAGTTCTATATTAAGGACTAAAACCTGTTCTTTGGTGCCCACACTTTCATTTGAAGAGTATTATTATTATCATCAGACCATTTTTGGAGACATCTTAGTGTAGTTCTATTGCTGTGAGTTTTTCTCATGTCTAAGTAAAGTTTCCTTCCCAAAAGGTATGTACCATTCTGTAAAATGCTTGTTACACATTTTTGCCTCATCTTGCAAATATAATTAATTCCCTACAGAAAAACAGGCAGTTTTACAAGGTAACTTTTTTACCAATTCTACACCATTATGAAGAAAAATAAAATCAACATTAAGGACAATATTCTTAAAATATAGCTTTGTATATGATCTAGTCAATGAAACTACACATGCGAGGTCTGGCCACAAAGCTGAAAAATGCTCTATGTTATACATCACAGTAATACTATGTATCATACCCAACAGATATTTCTACAGCAGGAATTCTTTGCTCCTCTTCTTTCAGCTTTTCTTGTTTCTCTTTCATTTTTAACTCTTGTTCTTTTAACCTTTCTTCTCTTTTCTTACGTATCCTAATAGTAAGAAGGATATAAAAAAACAGTTGCAATTAATCTAATATCTAGTCTGTCCACCAAATAGTTTTCTTTTATACTACAACATCATCCAAAAATAGCAGAAATATGGGAAAACAACATTTAGCACAACTAAGTTTCACTTCTGTCTACTGTCCCAGGAAACCAGCATAGAACAGAAACATTACTACTGTTTCTCATATGACTTCTGCAGCTGAGACATTAATCTCAATTGTAGCACAAAACTTTAGTTTTCCATATCCTAGTTCTACCTGGCTGCTGCTGCCTCTCGTTCCTTGCGGTGCTGTTCTGCCTTTAGCTCCCGGAACTCCTGTTTTGCTTGTCGTAGCACATCAACAGAGTCCTCAATGAAATCTCGAGTGGAAACGAGAGTCAGAAGTTTCCCACAGAGAGCATGAAGGATCTTCATCTTTTCTCCTAATAAAATTTGGACCAATGTTTATATTTCACTATGTAACTGATAATAAGCCTAAATCTTACAGACTCCAAACTGGATTTGTTCTCACTTAAGAACAAGTGAACAAACATTTGTAGCACATGCAGACACATTTCCTGAAAGCATATCTGCTTTGTTCACAGACACAAGCCTTTATTTTTAATTTATTAACTTTTACCACCAAAATTAGTAAAATGCAGTATTATCTTCAAAGTAGAGACAAAGGAAGAATTGACAGAAATTTTTCTCCATTTCCAAATAACGAACAAAAGACCCAAATACAAACGGGAAAAAAAGCAGGGGCTGAATCAAACACGCCAATGCTTCTTCCAGAGAGATCCCCTTATTCAAGTAACACTAACATTTTTAAAATGAGATGAAAGAAAAGCTACTCAGAAGTAATGAAACTGCCTAGCTCTGCAATCTCTGATGTGGTGGGATGTGCTTGTGGGGACTGAAGCATAGGGGGGTGAGTGTTGGTCTACATAAAGCCCCCAGAGATCCTTTCCAAACTCAATTATTCTAGGATACAATAAATTTTGACCATTATTGGTCTAAAGCAGTTGCAAAATTAATCACTTATTGAGCAATCTAATAATGCCTAACATGTATTCTTTTATTACCTGGCAACAAATCATATACTGAGGTACTTGAAAGTTTCTTCAAGAGACCAGGATTACTTAATCTCAGCTCCATGCAAGCATCATCAGTAGTATCAAACCCTCCTCGTTTCTGGTAACGGTATTTTGCATTGGCTGATGTTATATCAGCACCTGATGCTAGAATGTGAAGTCTGAGAATCTCAGAAAGAGTGCAGCTATCAAGATCCAAGCTTTTCAAATTGCAGCCTACAGTTGAGAAGAATGAACAGTTATTTTATACAGATATTTAAATGTACATAAATATAAAAATAGTTCTTTAAAATACAGAGCAAAATAATAACAGTAACAAAACAAGAAGTGAAACCCACACATACCCTGATGTAACTGGGGCCATGCAGCTGCCAAAGTTGCAACTGCAGACAGTGCAGATTTTGTGGGGTCTGCATCTTCATCCAAAGCCTCTGTTAAATCTTTAAGGAAATAAACACTTTATTCTAGTGCAAATTAAAACTTGTACTGTGGAGGGGAGGAAAGGAAGCTGCGTTTTGAGAATTGCAGACAAAGCAAAAAGAGGGATGGTATTTACAGATGCATCAATGTATTCAAAACTCAATTCAACATCCAGACAAAAATTTACAGATCTTGAAATGCAACTAAAAAAACCCATCTAAAAGCTAAGGACATGCACCACATGCTATATATAGGGAGAACAACATCTAAGCTGTTAAAGCAACCGCAACACGCAGAACATGCACAATGGCAACATTAAAGGCAGCAAGAACAAATCCAGGAACACACTTGAAAGTGCAGACAAGTAGCAATGCAAGAACACCTGTATTTCCTTTCCTCAAACAAACTGTTTTTCTTATCATAATTTTGTTTTTAGGAAGCATAACTCAAACCAATAATGTATTTTGATACTGGCTATCACCATACACTTTCTATCTATAACTCACATACAGCCTGTTCTGCACAAACACAATTACTAAGACATTACAAATAAATCATATTTCACCAAATCAAGCACCTGCACTTAATGACCATCATACATAAGCAAACCGACCAGGAAAGCAGGGAAGTGAAAGGGAGAAACAGCAAGTTCCTGTTTCTTAAACAAAGGTTTCCTCAGCACTTACAGGTATTTCTCCAGAGGGTTGGCAGAGTATTTTCAGCAATGTATGCTGTTTCAACAATTTCACTTTATTCAAATCCAAATTATTAAGCACTTAAAGTCACCAAGTCAAAATAAAACCACAAACTATACAAACAATATGTAAATGCAAATCCACAACAGTCCTCTAGGATGTTGTTTGAAAACTGTCACCTAGACACAGCAAAATGCATCTCTGCACCTCCCCTTTCACTTTAACTATATAACACACTTTGAGAAAGAACTGCACACCCCCAAACCACATATCTGTGGTGTTCCCTGTTGCAGAAACGCTGCCTGTACAGAATTTAACTGAGCAAACATGCTGACTACTGCTAGTTTGGTTAGCCAGAATTACACAGGCAAGACTATGTAGATCTTTTATGGGAAAGAAGATGTCTAAACAAGAGTGACAAGAAATGAAAGTTCTGAGGCAAGTAAAACACAATAAATGAAGTGCCTTACCCACAACTCTGCTAAACTAGAAACAAAATGGAAGACTATTGCAATTATCAGCCCCATTATGTCAAATTAAAATATTAAAGTTACATTATGTTTTTTCTGATCAGCCATACAAATAATATAGAATCTAATCAACTATTCCATTATTACCTGATTGTAATTCCTTGTTTGTATTGCCAAGGCAATACTCTCAGTAGTTAACAAATACAGTTTAATAGCTAAATTCAACAGTAATTAAAATACAGTTTAAATTTACTAACACCGTCTCAAATCTCTATTCAATTAACAAGAGAAGCCACTGTTATTAAAGACAGTGTCCATGCTTTATATAAGTTATAGACTGGACATCAATCTTAAGCATGAAAATAAACAATCTTCAAGGGAGGGGTTAAAGGAACTTTTGTTTAACTCACACACCTGGCTTGCAGGGGCACCATGGAATTCACTTGACCTCAAAGAGGGAGTGCTCTTATGTACCTACCTCTAATAAAATAAAGGCGAGTAGGATGGGTCAAAGCTTCTCCTTTAGTCAGCAAATTTGGCAGTCCATAAACACAGGACTACAAATTTGTAACAAAGCCTGCACTTCCTTCTGATCAGTGGTTAGTATACACTGAATGCCTCTAAAAATGGAGACATCAGCTTTAGAGGAAAGACCAAAATCAGAGTGACTGTGAGAGTCTTTAGTGAAAGAACACACACGGTAGTATCCAGGAGTTGTGGATGCATAACTTCAAGCCTTGAAGGACAATGAATATTTAATTCACCATTACAGTTGTGCTGGGGAGTTTTAGTTTTTAATCTACTTAGGTACAGATTTTTTTAGAGATACAGATATCTTTGAGAAGACTTAGGAAAATTACTTGTTTCCTGACCCTCAGGAGAAATATGTAACAGTGCTGGAGGAAGAGGAGGAAGGTAAAGATGCTTCCTGCACCTCCAGAACACAAGCAATGCTGTTAAAAGCTTATTATGCTTTGCTGGACACAATCATAGTAACAATGAGCTTCCTTTTTCTCTATTCCCCCCAGACTCTGTGGTCCATGCCCAGTTTAAGGCTTTAATTTCAGATTAAAGAGAAAAAGCAAGCCCATTTACATACAATATCCATGCATAATAAGACAAGGTTAAACAAAGGAGTGCCATAAATCATGCAGCTTAAAGTTAATTCCAGTGCAACTTCAGGTTTTCAGCAGTAAAATTAAAGATCTGACCTTTGGTCTCAGCATCAGCTATTTGATCTTTGGCCACTTCCTCTTCCTCTTCGGCCATTGCCTGAAAGATGGCAGTCAGGAAGAAAAACAGCAATTCACATAGTGGGCCTTCAGTGTCATTTCCTACAAGAGCTTCCTCTAAAACCTCTGTGAATAAAGTTTAAGAAGCGTCACTTTTGCCGCAAAGTTGGAAAAAAAATTATGTACTGAAGAATGAAAACATTTTTTTTTTCCCTTCAGGTATGATAATTAAATTACGTTTCCATAATTTACTGCATATATTCCTAGAATGATGGTGCCAGAAAAAGTGTTGACCAAACATTGTTTTCTTAATAGAGAACTGCAAGAAAAAAGTACAGGTAGATCTTCTGATAAGCAGAATAACAACTTGTACACCAAAACTAGTTTTGATTTTACAAGTCCCTTGGAGTTGACCACGAACTGAAAACTGGATTGATACAAGTGTTGGCACTGACAGATTAAAGCCACAAAGAAAATTCTGTAGCAGTGGTACTTGTGCACACTTAAGATATTTGGTTGTTTGGTAGAAGGGAAACCACCGAAGTGGGGCACCTTGCCATATAAGCCACAACTTGCCTAAAGTCACTCCTTCAGGAAATTCATCTTGAAGATCAAAAAGTTCCCCAAAAGCATGTAAAAACTCCAAAACCATCAGAGCATCACCAAAGATCTCAGGAGGAAGTCTCGTCTTCACTGGCACTGGAATGGGAAGTTCCTGCAAACCAAATGGGACCACTTAATACAGTATTTGGTTTGTGCAAAGTACACAAGTCATTAAAACCAAAGAGACTATTATCCTAAGGAATGTATTAGTTGAGTGTCTCTGTGTTTTACTAAAATGAGTCCCACAGGACACATGATCAGTTATCATGGTAACACTGGTGATAGTATTAACTTTGAAACTGAAGAGCATGCAACCTGAATGTAAAATTTTTGAGAAAGTTTACTCATGTCCATGAAGTTTGAATCTTTATTAAGTGAAGTTAATCCCACTACAAGTTAAAAACATTGACTGTCAAGCTTTTTCCTTTATACCTGTATTATTTCACAAGAGTTTTGAATTTCCTTTTCCTGAACTGTCTGAACAAGCCAAAATAAACATACTCTTAGAAGTTACTTATGATTGCTTGCAAAGACAAGCAAACCAAAACCCCAACACGTTCACATAAAATGCACCCTTCTAATACTAGGATATGCAAGATCATGTCTAACAACTGTGTGTTCTGGCACTGAGTTTTTTGCATTTGTAAGGCATTTATGGTAGCTGAAGACATTAAAGGGAGCTGATGTAACCATATAACAAGACCACTTAACAGAGACACCACCTCCAAACCACAGATAACAGTGCCTAACATCACGTTTGTTTTTGAAATTACTATTTTCATGTAATCCTTCAAGATTTGTCTTCATTTACTGTTTCTTAGCACACATAGTTGAATAATTTTCAGAATTATGTCTATTTTCCACAAATGTGTTAGTTCACAAATATTATAAAGAAGAAAGCCAAATATTGTGCTTCAAAAGAACACAGTAAGATATTTCATAAATTTCCAGAGATGGGAATCTTTTCAAAAGCAGGCCCCACCTGAACTCATCTTTATTTAAAATCTTGTCAATTCACAGAATCACAAAATAAAAGGTTATTTTAAGTTGTAAGGGAACCACAAAGACCTTCAGTTCCAACTCCTGGCCCTGCACAGAACCATCCATGTGAACCATCCTGTGCCTGAGAGCATTGTCCAAAAGGTTCTTGAACTCTATCAGACTTGGTGCTTTGACCACTTCCCTTGGAAGCCAGTTCCAGTGCCCAACCACTCTCTGCATGAAGAAGCTTTTGCTAATATCCAACCTAATCCTCCCCTGGCCCAACTTCAGGCCATTTCCTTGGGTCCTGTCACTGTCACCACAGAGCAGAGCTCAGTGCCTGCCCTTCCTCTTCCCCTCACAAGGATGTTGTAGACTGTGATGAGGTGTCCCCTCAGTCTCCTCCAGGCTGAACAGACCAAGTGATCTCAGCCACTCCTCATATGGCTTCTTCTCCAGGTCGTTCACCATCCTCTTTTCCCTCCTTTGAACACTCTCTAATAGCTTAATGTCTTTGTTTTATTGCAGTGACCAAAACCTCACACGGTACTCCAGGTGAGGCTGCACCAGGCACAGAGTGAGGTGAGTAGAGCAGCAGAGTCTCAGTGTAGTGATGACACTGCTTTTCCACCCCTCCTTTTTCTTTCCAGTAGAAATACAGCAGCACTGTTTTCACAGCTTGCTCTCCCCTTTCAGCAATGACCTTTTTCCCTTTCTACATAGCTAGGAGTTTTCACTCCCATCTTCAATGGCCATACAGCTCTCCTTGCAAATATGTTCAGCTCTCATATTCCTCCCAATCAGTGATTTCATTTGAATTCATTTAACACTCTCCTTTATTTCCACTTGCCCTCCTTGCACTTGTTACAATTCCCTGTGTACCTCAAACTCTCAACCTTGTGTTTCTGACTATTTTCCTCCTTTTGCTACCCCCTGCCAGAATGAATCCCAGTAAAGCATACATAAACATATAACACTAGAAAATATTCTGTGGTGTACAGCCACACTATACTCCTGTGTGAATCCTAAGTTTTTTGAGAAGCAAATTCTTGTTACTTTCTACAGGTTTCCAATATCATCATGAAAGATGTTAATTAAACATGATATTTATATTCTATTACTACAGTTTAAATCAAAAGAATGCCTCAGGAAGTAACAAGCCAATATCTTCTCTAATTTTTGCAGCCAAAACTTTAGTTTTTTCATTACTCAAACCTTTTATGTAACTCACATTTTTATAAGTGAGTTCATTTTGCATTCTTCACAGAAAAATCAGGTATACTCAATACCCCTCACTCAGTAATGCCAGCACATTGAACATACTCCATTGCAGACTGAGCACAGGCTGTAAAGCTTTTCTGGAGGTTGAAAATGCAGATGCAGATGATCCCATTAGCATTGCCACTGGGAAATATGTATTACACACTGCAGGTGACTCACAGCTTCTAGCATTCCAATCAGATCTATATTTGTCCCTGCATTAGGGAATCTAATCCATCTGGGAACTCTGCAAACTACAATCCTCAGCTATCCCAAATTCAATCATACCTTAAGGTCATCACACTCCATATCTTCTCTAGGCTTACTCCACTGTTTGAGGTATTCCACATATTTTCTTTTTTCCTCACGCAGCTTCTCTCTTTCCTGAAAAAAACAGTCACAATTGCATATAAATATTGTTACATGGTCTTACTGCAGTTTCTAAAACTGCGCCATTTACTTACTACTCAATCACACTAAAAAGTAAAACATCACATTTAATTAGAATGGAGTAATCTATTAATTTTATTTTGTATAAAACGATACTAGCAAATATCTTTAAATGAGGTGATACATTGTTGGATTAGTTGTTGCTTTTGTTGGGGGGATGTTTTGGGTTTTGTTTTCTTTTTAATCGAAATGACTAAAGAAAAAATATCAAAAATTACACACATTGATGAACATTGCCTCAAAAAAGACCATCTACAACATCCATTCAACCACAGTGAATGTCACTGTGGTAAAATATAGTGGAATCTTTAATTTCTTCATATTCAACTTGACAAAAAAGTTACTTAGTAATTTACATCCAAAAAAAATCCACACAGAAACCCAAAACCATTAGATATGCTGTCAATCTGATGCAGAACAGATACTTCAAAGAGAAGACAATTATTAAATCAAATAGTTTTATGCATTATTGGCAAAAAAACCCCTAAACCCACCACATAACTTCAGATGTAAGTTCAAATTCAAAATCAACTTTTGGTAAACTAAAATTATAGAGAATGTTAACCAGAAATACTATCCATCATCAAATCTTGTAACTGCCTATTTTTATAAAGTTCATTTCTAGAAACTGAAAATGATTAATGGAAAATAACTTCAAACAGAGACTAAGAAACAAAAAGCCATTATACTGTTCCATTATACTAGAAAGCCATTATACTGTTCCTATATGAAACACAGATACTTCAAAAGCATTACTTTTTCCTTTTCTATTTTGAGTCTCTCTTTCTCTTCTTTCTTTTTCATCCTTTCTTCTTCCACAATTTTCTTTAATTCTTCTCTCTTCTTTTCCTTATCTTCTTTCTCCTTTTTCCTAGCTTCTATAGCATTTGCCTTCTCTTGTTTTAATTTAGCTTTTTCAAAAGCTATAAAAGAAAATGACAAACCTGAGTTATTTTTCTTTTGTAAAACCTTAGTTTTAACCAATAAATAGACTGCATTTTTATAATTACCATATCAGAAAGATATGGTTTTGAAAGCTGAATTGTTTCCACACCAACCAGAAATTCAAACACTTGGAAGTTCTTTACAGAATCAGAGTTTCAAGCCTATGTATTAGACATGTTTTACGAAGTTGTCAACAGGTAATAAAGTTAAATATATCTGGTTTTATGAGTATACAGAAGGTTATTACTTGTTTATTGGTTTCTATCAATTGACATATAAAGATGAGAACTGATTCGAACATATAATTACAGCAACATATTTAGTAATGACTGGTTAATAAAAGCATGTCACAACCAGGTGTGGCACGCAACCATGAAATATCTCTGCTGGTAAAAACCTTTAAATAAGTGATCTTTAAATATTTAGTTCTTACTCAATTACTGAAGTCAATACATTTGAAACCTATGTAGTATTTCAGTGTGTTTTGCTCAAATTTTACTTCAGTTACACAGTTTAAGCTGAACTTTAAATAATAAATGCTACTGCCTGAAGAGATGCAGGCCTCTTTGCAGTCATGTGTACAAGAAGAACAGGATATAAATTTCCACTTTCTGTGGGCAGACAGCACCCATCAACCCACACACAGGCTAACAAATAAAAGGGGGTCTTACTGTTTTAACTGAATAAACAGGGAAGCTAGAATCATATGTGAATGAAATGAAAAAATCCTCACTCTTACCAAGTGGAGAGTACTAACAAGAAAAACTTTTATTGTATTTTCCTATAACATTCTGAAAATGGGCTAGGTCCCTTCTACAGATAGCTACTGCACATAGCAGCAATGTATGAATTTGGCTAACAAATGCAGTGAAGCTGATCCTTGGGGCTTTCAACACACTCAGAAGGTTAATTTTTCAAGGTACTTGGTAACTTGCTACCTTTTCACATTGTGAAAATGTGTCTTAACTACCCTTCTAGAAGCTGCAGTTTCTGTCCACACAAGAGAGGAAGCAGCTTTGACACTGATCAGCTGTTACGTCGGTCTGTGCTGTCATTCCCAGCACATGAACAAATAGATGCTTGTTGTGCAAGAACATGGCCACACACGTGTAATGGAACCCATGAAATTCTAGTGTCCCCATCTGCTATAAAGGAAAGGCCCAAAGCAGTGTCAGACAACTGTGCTGTTATTTAAGCAGATGCTGGACTAAGTAATTTCTAAATATCCTTGCCATCTTAAAAAATTCTGTCTTCAAGAAGATGAGAGGCTAGAACCGAAAGTTCACTGAAACACTTCCACAGATGAAAGCCTTTCCTTAGGAAAGGCAATCCTTACAATCCAGAAGAATATGTCCTTGTCTGACCTCTCTCCTGATAGAGAATTTGGAGGTGGAGAGGAAAAAAAAAGAGCATAACAACTTTGTCCTCAAGAAGGGATACCAATTTATCTAGTTAAACCCAAACAAAAGGCATATGGATCACCTTACTACCCTACTTGAAATCAAATTTAAATTGATTTGGAACAGGTTAAAACTAAGCCAAAATAATTCAAATAGTCCAAACTAAAAATCTCTGAATCTTTTAAACCCCCCCAAAAAATCAAAATATATTTCAGTTCTTTTCAGTTTTGAGATTGTTGTATGAGGAAAATGCATAAATGGAAAAACTAACGGATTTGTGTTACACATTCGTGCTTTGATACACCTTCAGCTGGTAAAATTTACACATGACTTCACCAGCCAAGCTTCTACAAAAAATTATTTAGCTCTTTATTTGTCTGAGAGAGAAATCAACACAGTTGGGCCACAAGCTTCCTACATTTCCCCAGTTTAATCAACTAACATGGAAAAAAAAATAAAACCAGGAAACAAGTGTGCTAACTATTGAAAGAAGCACTTGGCCATAGTGGTGTGGCAGTACACTCTTAATACATTTTCCCTTTGAAAGGTACAACCCCAAAAGCACCCTAATTATGGCCTGCTCTGAAATCTGCAAAAACTAGTTCTACTGGTCATATGAGTAAACTTCAACTTACCTATGGCCTGCACATCTTCTTTTTGCTTCTGGAACCTTGCTCTTTCCCTTGATACTTTACTTTTATTTCCTGGGGTGTTTTGTTTAGGTTTAATATTGTCCTCCTGATAGAGAATTTAGAGGTGGAGAGGAAAAAAAAAAAGAGCATAACAACTACAGTGAAATGACCAGCAAAAGATATTCCCAATTTTTCAACTGTTCTGTAAAACATAATAAAGTAATATAGTGACCAAGAGTCTCAGTGTTTAAATACAGGCAAGTGACATACCTGTATCTGAGGGCAAGTGACATAATTTTATATGAGAGTTCAAATTAAAGCTTTTTAGTAAATTATTTATTAATCCCAGAATGGAAAAGTTCTGTTTGTCATCACAACACACTGAGAAATTAGTTTCTTGATGGGATCCCAGAAATAATAACAAAAATAAGATGATAACATATCAATTATGATCACTTTTACCAGCTTGACTATAAAGCAATTACTTTAAAGCAATTGTGGAATATATCCCAACTGCCCTCAAAATAAAAGAAGCACAATGTCAACCCTGTATTTCAAATGATCTGAAAA
Source organism: Agelaius phoeniceus (assembly GCF_051311805.1). NCBI lineage: Eukaryota > Metazoa > Chordata > Aves > Passeriformes > Icteridae > Agelaius > Agelaius phoeniceus. The sequence continues at coordinate 38,786,425 of NC_135270.1, forward strand.
CTCAGACAAATAGGAGTACCTCCTACACTATGCTGATGTGTCTTCATCCGGGATTAGAATTGTTATTACTTACAAGACTTGCAAATGCCCTCTTTGGAGGTCGCCCTCGCCGTCTGCTTGCAGGACTGAAGATAAACGTGGGTGGTTCATCAGGAAAGAAATAGGAGAAGTTTTGTTCTGCTAGATTATATTTTTCAATTGATGTTGCCTTCGTAAGAAAGATGAAAATAGATATTCATGGTGAAATTCTTACCTTTTTAAAAATATAAGCTAAATAATCTAAATATAAGCTAACTAATCAATCATTAATTCACAAAAGAAGACAGTAGGAGCAACCATATCCACAACTACTTAACTGAGGATAAGAAATAAACCTCTGAAATAGTGTAAGTGAAGAGTTAATCTACCAAGTTATAATAATAATGTATGCAGCACCCATCTGAAACTAGAATTTGGCTTCATTTGGTAAGATGTTGTTTCTTTATATGCCTTTCAGCAAACACAGCTCATAAGTGTCTTCTTAGCATGTTACTGAAGCGTGTCAAGAATAAATTTTGACAGATAAAAGCAGAAACTTAACTTATTGAAGAGTTACATAATTCTCTATTACACAGGTACTTATTTCTAGAGGAAGATTTTTCCAAATTGTCAAAGGTTCTTTTCAAGTCTACTTTCTCAACCATGACTTCAGGAAATCTGCCCTTATTGGAGAATACAGATGAGGATACAAAGGAGACATTCCAAACAGGACATGTTAACATAACTGAAATGCAAGGCAATCAGCAAGAGAACAAGACACTCCACAGAAAGCCCAAATAAAGACAAGATGACAAATAAACATATATAGAATATAACCATTTTCCTGAGGCTTCAGAAAGCATCACTAATAGATGACTAGTCCTTAATGTGGTACAGTGAGCTGGGTAAAAATGACCACTAACAAGCCCAAGGAATGGGGTGGTTTATCCCTTTCAGCTCTATTTTCTTCTATTTCCATTTCTTTGGAAGAGACAGACTCTTAGGAGTTACAAATTTATTTAGAAATTCATTGCCTTTGTTATTTTCCACAGCTTTCAGAGGCAAGACTCTCATGGACTCATCTCTCTGAGCCTTCCTGTGCAGAATGAGCAGTTACACAGCTGTATGAGAAAATAACAGACATAATCAAAATCCCTGCTACTTTCCAAAAACAAGAAGATAGCAAGGATTTCAGGGTCAAGGCTGCAATACACAGGGAAGGAGTCCAGGATCTCTTGTGGTACAACAAGCAAGGCAAGAGAAATTGCTGCCTTGTGCGAAAAGCTGCTCAAATTCTCAGTCCTCTGGTGCCCACTAAGATGTGAACTTCAGTCTGAGTTGTTCCAAGTATCACCATATATCTAAAATTACAAACACATGCACAACCAAAATCCAAGGCCTTATCAAAAATCCATTCCAGCCACCTAAACTCTAGTACCTGTCTCACTGAAGATACAGAGACTGAATTCAATCTATTATAAAATGCTTTCCAGCTAAAAGAATTAGAACAGAGTAATATTGGTTTACTGTACCAACACAAAACCAGTTCATTTTTATTCAACTTAGAAGTATCAGCCGCATACCTTGAAGAATGAAAACAATTCATGTCCTAGACTAATCAAAAGTATATTATACTTAGCAAAAACCTAAATGTGACGTAGTATTTAAAAGGAGCTCTGAGCAGCTAGGAGAGAAGAGCAAAAAAATACTAAATAGTGTCAATATTCTATCCCATAAATTATGTCTTCTTGCTTACCTTAGCTTTAATGACTCCATCATGTGGTTCACAGTGCTGTTTCAGAAAAAGTTTAAGTCTATCACGAGAAAAGAGATGTTTCCTCCGGCTGTATTAGGAAAGAAAGGTAGTATTATCAACTAACATCTTTAATTAGTATTTAAGTACAGCCAAAATTATGTGCAAGAATACATGTGATAGACCATGTGATTGAACTTTTTCTTATTTTCTTACTTATAGTTCTTTGAAAGCACAACTGAATTAAAATTTTCCTTATGAATAAAAAAAAAAGACAAGTAGTACCTAAAGAGTTGGTTTATGCATCTGCAATTTTTATTTTGAAGATTCTGTTATGTCCTCTTTTATAAACACCCTTTTGATCCACAGTAAATCCTCCAAATACTTCTTAAAATTCCTAACTAAAACTCAAGTCTGATTGTTTGAGGGAGGACAACAAACAAACAGGGACAGCAGGAAAGCAGCATTCACATCTCTCAAGCAGGGAGGCAAGCCAACAAGTGACAAGGTGAATTCACACACTTCTCAGTCAAGCTATGCCACTTCTTTCTACAAGACAGTGTGCACTCTACTGGCTCCTGGCATTCCAGGGAACCTGCATTACTTCATGGGAAGGAAAAGGCTTCATTACATAGGAGTAGTTAATGGAAAAATAAATCCTGATTTGTGCTGGAACTAAATGACTTGTAATCACGTAAACTGAAGTTTGTGTATCAAAACTTTATATAAACTGGATGCTTTAAACAATTACTCTGAACAGATATTTTAACTAAATTTGAGAGAAATTTGCTATTTAAGAAGCAAAACCTCTACACCTTTCTATTTTAAATTAATCTGATTGCCAGTGTCTGCTCTAACTTTTCAAACCAGCAATGCTACCAGAGTGCTCACAACTCCAATAGCTCGTTATTATCGTTATTAGAGTTCACACACTCTTTTCCATCTACTCCATCAATGACAACAGTAGCCAAGGTATCAGAAGTCACAGTCTTGCAAAATGTGGAATACATAAAAATTTCCTTAAGAAAGGATGTTCTTTGATGTTTGATCTTTGTATACTTTCAAGCCTAATCAACACAAAAGGAAATTTAATGCATGAAACTGAGAGCTTGGTTGTTGGCTACTATAAGTGATGTCCAGGTATTAGAAAAATAAATTATTTGTTGGTAGAATTGCCCTGTTAAGGTTTAGGGCTGGACATACTTCAGTGGTCTCAGACCTGCAGGGAGGTTAATAAAGCTTGGGAATAAGAATGCCCACTGACAGTGGTCACAAAGAACACAGAATTTAAGGGTCACAAAGACATCTAGTAAAATTCCCAGGGTAAGGAAACCCAACCAAGCAACTATACCAAACCAGCTCCAACTGGGTAAAAGGTAATTCTGCAGGGGAAAATCTGTGGCCACCAACTCAGGACCACTGACCAAGAAACTCGCTGACTCAAAAGAGAAAGACTGAGCAAGTGGACTAATTACCATAAGATGTAGGAATTAATAAATTAATTGGAATAATTAACAAATAGAAAATAGAAAAGTAATTAGTAAGAGAACTTATGTAACTTATAGCCAATGAACACTCAATCTTTTTCTTGCTAAAACATGCTTGATTTATGGAATACCACTGATCACCTAGGCTTGTGAAATAAAAACCTCTGTCTCTCTTGAGTGTGTAATTATTGGCTCACTGCACACTGGGTAACTAATCTGATTTTTGCAGACAACAACAGCAGGTCTCACCTGTGTGCCAATGAAAGCAGAGACCTGCAAGGAGTTGGTACTGTGTTAATGCTAGCAAAGCTTGGAATCCTTGATACAGAAGGTCTGTATTAGAGTATTCTATTCCAGTGCTTTTAATTAAGAGCTCTAACATTGTTTTAAAATGTCATTTTATATCAAAAAATCTTACACAATTCACAGTTATAAAGTATAGTTTTAACTTCCACATACTAATTTTTACCTTAGTTGAGATGCTTTAACAATAACAGCTTCATATAGGTGTTTTTTAATAGGTTGGACTTTGTATTTGAACAAAGAAGGATCAATTATGGCTTTCTTCTCCCTAGGAAAAAAAAATTAAAAATTAAAAGTTTACATTCACATATCATCAGCCTCATATTTTACACATTTAATATATTTATATGCCTATACAATGGACTTCTTAAAAATAGCCAACTTGTAACTTCCACCAGGACCAAAGAGGGCCTATTAATTTATGCCAACTTTTCTGCTACTATATTTAAATCTGCATTAAAACCAGTTCCTGCAAGGAACAGGAAGAACAATGAGGGATGTTTTCTTAGCAAGGAAATGGAAGATAAGAAGGGAAGGAAGAAAGAGAGAGAGACAAGTAATGATACATCCCTACACTTCAGAAAATTGTCTCCTTAATACTCTTAAGTACTCATGATGGTAACAGGAAGACAGGAAAAAAGAGGAAAAGATGGTGAGAAAGGATTCCAAAAGACAGAAATAAATAAAATTAGTAAAACTAGTAGTCCTTGATCTACCAATTGTGTTGCAAAACAAGTAAAAAACACCTAAAATATTTTTCCAAAATAACACTTTAGGAAAAAAACCAAATCCAACACTTTACCAACAGCATAAAATAACAGGAAGTAACAGAAACCATAACATATCTACACTTCAAAATAAATGCTCATCAGGCTACATACTTTATTAGCCAAAGTGCACTTCCCTTTTACAGGTATTCCTACAGAGACCTGGATGTTTTCCCCCCCATGGAAAATATTTCTTCAGTTTTAACATACCATTAACTGTTTTGTTACACCTCTTCCTAGGTGGATAACACCCAGGTTCTGGTGTGCTACCAAAATTCACTCCTTTTCAAGAAAGAGAGGGGCTCTGCCATAGACAATATGCTTTAAGAAGAGTAATGTATTTATGAACAGAGCTGAACTAATAAGACTTCATTTAAATAATGTTGCATTTTGGCATTAAACAACAGAACTAACTTCTCCTGAGGTGACAATTTGTAATCAAGACTTGTACTGCTTTATCAGGAAGAATTCAGTCATCTTCTTATTTCATCAAGAAGGAAAGTTGAAGCAGCTATGTAGATGAACTAGGAGATTTAAAACTATGCATTTCATCACTGTCAGTCCTTCCAGCATTTACAAAATGCTTTCAGGTGGAGTTTGAAAAAATAAACCAGTACATCACTTGCTGTTCTTTAGCCTTGTGAAAAACATGCACATGATATTGAGAACTGTACTTTGCAATGCTCTGAAAATAAAATTTGCTACAATTCTTGTTTTTCCCCACTAACTCTGTGAAAGAGAAATACAAGAAATGTTAACCTTCCAATGCCTAATAAATACATTATTAACTACAGATTAAACAAAACAGTACTTATTCACCGTTAGTGTCATTTCAGATGAGAATAATTTGCAAAGTTCTCAAGAAAAACAGTTTATAATGATTAAATTATCAGCATAGTTAATAATAAATGGACTGACAAAAAAAAGACAGACTTGGAAACAGGAACATATCTACTAGACCTACAGATAAGTGCTGTGATTTGCATGCAGTGTCTTGCATGATACTTCATGCACATCACAGCTGAAGTCTTAAAGTTGAGTCACTCAGACCAAACACAGTTTAAGAAATATAACAGAAAAAAGCCCACCCAGCCATTCATATTAGCAAAACAGAGATCAACTGTAATCCAGTATATCCACTGGCAAGATTTTAACATATTTACATAAGTTTGTTAGAAGAGCCTTCATATTCTGGTCATACCATGACTTGGTCTTCCATGACCACCTGTCTAAGACAGGAAAGCTAAAGTAATAAAGGCTGTCCCCAGGAATTTTTGGATAGTATGAAGGAAAAACTTGCACCTCATCACACACCACTGCCTTTCCAGGCCTTTGATCTAGTAAGCTGAAGAATGGCCCAAACACATGATGTTCAGATACAAAATAAAAGGCATCAGAGTACCAATATGAAACCAAAAGTCTATCAGCTTATTTACACATTTTGAATAGGTTCTAAGCTTCAATACTGTGCAATCAAATTCAGGGCCCAAAGAATAATGAAATTTTTAACTCTTCATCATTAATCTTTTCTTCTTAGCTCGTGTAAATCTTTCTCAATTTCAGTGGATCATGTATAATAGCCCAAATGTAATATCAAAACACACTAAATTTTTCTGCTTAGTTTCTGAGTTTCTAGTTATTATCCAAAGAAGTAAATATATTCCTGACATCCTCTGCCAAATTTAGAGTAAAAATTTTGCTTAGTGCAAAAGAGGAAGAAAAAGGTAACTCAATACACAAAGCAATCTTTAAAAATTATATAGATTATCTAGCAGCTTTAGCGTAAAAATATTATTATTTTTGCTTATATTTTATTTTGTAAAGCATTATATAAAACACATTAGAGTTAGCAAGGGTTAGATCCATTTCACAGCAGAGTTCCCTTACAAAAATCTTCTCAGCACAGTTCTGACACACAAATCCAGAAGAAAAAATACAGAGTATTTTGCAACTTAGTAGGTAAAAACTACAACTGACTCACCCATATCACAATAGTTTCTACTGCAGTCAAGTGAATGTGATTAGTACTTGTGTGAGAATCTTGCATTTTTAATAAGGTTATAGTGAACCACTGACAGGTAATAATCTCATCAGGCCTTCAATTACTTTGGCATGTTGCCCACATGACCTGAACATAAATTTCTTCTTACACTACAGCTATGCTACACTCTGACAGCACAGTACTAAGGGAGCAGTACCAAGTAACCCCTGAGACCTTAGAACCATGGAATTGTTAATGCTGGAAAAGGCCTCTAGGATTGAGTCCAACTACCAACCTGGCCCCATCGTGCTCATCACTAAATCACATTTTCAAGGGCCACATCCACATGGCCTTTTGAACACTCCCAGAGATGATGATTTCATGACATCCCTGGGCAGCCTATTCCAATGCCTGATGTTTCAGTGGAGAAATTTTTCCTATTATCCAATATAAACCTTGCCCTGGCACAATTTGAGGCCACTTCATCCTGTCACTTGCAACCTGGGAGAAGAGATCAACTACACCCTGGTTTCAGGTCCCCCCTGAACCTCCTTTTCTCCAGGCTAAATAAACCCTGCTCCTTCAACCTTATCCTCCTGAATTACCTTGTCCAGGACACCTATCTGCACTATCTGGTCTGAGTCTTTCCACAGTTACCTGTATCTTACTGTATTTAACAGAAATTAAAAAATTGTACCAAAAAATACTGAAGTTGGAGGATCCAGAATGTTGTCCTGAAGTGCTAAAATGACTGCTGTCCCACTTTTCCAGAAAAAGGCAGTGGCTTTTTTTTCTCTTTCACTAAATTTGGGAATGGACAAAACTCCCTTGAAGAATGCTAGGTAAATAACACAATCATTTATGGTCTCATCACGCTCCAGTGCAAGCCTTGCACAGGTAGCCTGTCAGCAAACTGATCCCCATGGCATGGCTGCCTCTGACAAGGAACTCTGTACTGAGCAATAACAACAACTGCCCACTTGGAATTGCAAATATTTTCTGCAAGTATTTTCAACAACAAAACAGAGCAACCTGAAGACTGTTAAGAACAACGTTCTAGGGACAACACAACAGCACTTTGCAACAAAATCCTGATTTTAACTTTTTGGTGAAGATTTTAAGGTGCCTTTGATCCAGGTACTTTGGTTTTTCCTTATAACATAAAAAGAGGACTACCCATCATTATTATTCTTGGATTCAAGCAATGTAGGAATGAAAGAGGAAGAAAGGAAACATAAGAATTACATATGAAGAAAGATTTTACTGTACTGAAGATATTATATAGCTTTAATGACAAGCTATGCCCACATTTTGACATATCCATTTACAAATTTTTTTCCTCCAAATAAATTTTAAAAACTCATTTGAAGATGCTAAAAGCCCTGGATAGTAAGGTTACACTGACATTACTTCCAAAAACTGTTACCTCTTATATCCCAAAACTTGCAGAAACAATTAGCCCTTCCCCAAAATTAATCTTCAATTCAAACTAAACAAACACCCAAATTTATTGCCATAAACCAGCCAGCAAACCAGTAATTTTTTTTTCTAGTATTTCTGATGATGCTTGATGATTCACACTACTCACAGCCCTGACAAAAGGAATGACATGAATAATTAAGTTGCAGCTGAATTGTATGCATTTGGCAGCAAAAGCCCCTCAAACCTCCAGGTTGTTGCTGAGTGCTAAAGCCAACACAAGAGTTCAACCTTACCTTTAAAAGTCTATCAGTTTAAGGTGTGAACACTACTACTCCATGTGACCACTATCCTATGGTGGCTCCTATGAGGCTCCCAGGGCATAGCAGAAATGTTTTAAGAACTCAGAAGATTTGCTACCTTTTGCTATTTAAGCCAGGCCTTAGAGCACAGCCTGTTTTTCTGAAGGAAAGTAAGAGCATCATAGCCTCTTTCTTCCTGTACCACCCCAACTTTTACTGAAAAACACAACAGAAAAGGTCAGCAGGAACATTTGTACAGACTACACAGCTATTCCTGCCCCACACAGACAGGAGGAGTAGGGTCACAGAAAGGCTGAGATCTCTAATGATGTCTATTTTCAGTTAAGATTCTCTAGCCTTACAGATTCTTTAGGAAAAATATTTGCAGATGGCCCATCAATCTGTGCTGTGCTCCCCTCCCCCTCCCTCACAAACACCCTGAGCATCTGCTGTACCATTGTTTAACAGCACTGCAGCTTTGCACAAAGACAGTCTCAAAACCTGGAGATTTGTGTGCAGGCTGAGGCAGAACTGTCCTGCACATATCAATTTGACATTGGTCCCAAGGTGACTCACATCCATACTCTCCATATGCAAGTCTCTCCATAAACAGCAAAATACAGTCTCTGAAAGACTAGGGATGCAAAACCATGTCATTCAGTTCAGTGAGATTTCATTGTTTTGAGCAATGGTACAAAGAATCTTATATGCTAGCATACAAAAATTCATGACAATGCTCTACTTACAGATAGGTTTTACACATTCTGCAAATAATACTTTTCAAGTCTGCATATACCCAGAATATATCTAGAAAATTGCTGTTACTACACTCTCACATTTGTTATAAACAGACTCACTTAAAAGTTACAGTAAGCATTTTAAAGACACAAGAGGTTTGCAATTTAACTTGCAGCATAAATGTTAGATATGTCCCAGAACACTGCTTCAAAAGCCTGTATATTCTCACAAGAACTCCCCTTCTAAGAGAAAGAAATTATTTTCCCTCCCTTCTCTGCATTGTCAAAATAACTAATCAGCTGGGGAGAACAACAGATTGACTGGGAGTGCAAGACTTAGTCTTACCACCAGCTCTGCATGCATGGAACTGACAGCACTATAATGGATCAATCCTACAGTCAGCTCTGTGCATGCTTGCCTAATTCCAATAACCTCCTTTCAAATGCCACATGCCTTTTGGAATACTGAAAATGCATTTATTTTTTCAAATACATAGGACATCTTCATGAACAACTTAGACACTGCCTTCAAGAGACAGCAAAGAAATTTAAAAATTATTTATCCCATGTTATTTTCTTAACCAAGTGAGGAGCTCTACCCTAGTTATTCTAGGCATGTCAGGACATGACTTCATCATAAAGCAATCAACAAGATTAACTTCTGCATCCATGTGACATCTTAAAGTCAGTAACAGTTCATGCAAAGCCCGTATGTTGCTAGATCCTAGATTAGGGCCCACTTCAAAGACTCCTCTTTCATCATCATGCCTATGAAACATAGAAGTCTTTCTTCTCAGTATACTGCTAGGATAGGCTCAATTACTGCTCAGTAAAGGGACACTCCAACACGATAAACAACACAGTTACAACCAAGAAGCTCTCCTATTCAATGTTATTAGGCTACTCCAGCCCATAGGAAGTTCCTCAAGACAAAACACACAGTTTCACTACACCTAACATCATAACCAAATCCATCAAATACAACGATATATTTATATGGACACATGCACAATGAAGAAAGCTTGTTATGTTTTTGGTTTTTTGGACACAAACACAACAAGTCTCTGGGAAGACTTTTCAGAGAGCTCCAGTAACAGCGTGTCCTCCTGTCATACAGTAATGTCAACTCTGAGCCCCATAATGGAAGTGAAGTGATACCAAACTGCCCAACTGCAGCACATGCTGCACTTTCTGCTACAGCAGCACAGATGTCCCAGCACAGAGAACTACGAAGAGGTACACACAGCTCTTCCACCATCGCTCAGCAAAAACACTGTCATTGCAAAGAGATAAACAATGATTAATCTGTAGGTATTGCACTTCTCATAATGCAGTTTTCTGGTGCGTTAGCAGAGCCTGCACCTCAGAAGGTTCAGCTTGTCACCTTCAGCTGTCTAAACGCTCACAATCCATACAGATCAAGTAATTTGTTTCAGTCAGACTCTGACACATCTAGCTTTAATCTCATTCCCACCCAGTCAGCATGACACTCAGTAAAAGTATCCTGTACCCGTTTTGTGCAGAGCTATTGTGCGTTTCTGAGTCGTCACTGTCGCTGATGACAATGGTGTCCCCATCAGCACTGCTGGTGTGCCCATTCGCCATTCCATTGTGATGGGCTGGAGCTATGACTTCCAAAACCTTACACTGCAACCTGCAATAAAACACAGACATTTATTAATGGCAAAAGTCTTTCGCTAGTACAAGGAGCCTAAAATTGTAGCAGATGTTATTTTAAGAATACATACATAACTGAGCATTGTACTGTCTAGTAAGTAAGTAACCAAGAGCCTTCAACTGAAATACTAGGTAAAATATCAATTTCGTAAGCACCATCTAATAAATGGACAAATTCATCTGCTTACACAGCCATCAGCTTCACTTCTCAGGAAACAAATCAAGTTACTTGTGGTTCTGAGGTTTTTCTTCGGTTCTCATTTAAGTAAACTAAAAAGTTAACTTAATGTGTTACTTTAAAACTAGACAACAAAACTCCTATGTTATTTTCATAGCAGTCTAAGAAAAGGAAAAGATTTTGAGATCATAAAGTATTTTTACTTGTAAGAGATCATCATCTACTACTGTTGATGACCTAAATAAACAAGGCTGAAATGATCATTATGCATCTAATCTTAATAATGGCCCATTTATCTGCTGACACATATTAAGGCTCCATCTGGCATGCACACAATTGACAAAACAAGCCTATTCCTTTGCCATCCTGAATGCTAGTTATAAAAGGGAGAATTAACTACATATCAAAAAGTATGATTAGTCAACACTTCATGCTGGGTAACTGTACTATAGCTGGTTCTTAACCACTAACTTTCACCCCTTTCTAGAATTCCATGGTTCCTATTATTTAGTTTAACATCCAAAAGCCTTGTCTGATTCATGAAAATTAACTGCTGTAGACAATGGATGTTGTCACATTCTACCACTAAAAGCTCAAAGCATGGAGGAAAAGAACACATAATAATTTTCTTCTCAGGGCACCAAGCAGTCCCACTTGAAATATGTAAAATGAAGAATACACGAAGTTCTGGGCTTGAACTAGTGGTGTCACACTTAGGCTAAAAACAAATAAACCTCACAAAATCCATGACAAATTCTAAATGTTCTTCTTTCTGAACTGAACATTGGCAAAAAGGAAGCAATGTCAAAATATTTCTTGAACACATCTTTCTGCAAGCAGATAGTACTGCCAAAAACTTGCACACATGGAAAAGACTGGGGATAGAGAAAAGGGAAAGGAAAGATGGTGGTAGCCTGAGAAAACCCCAAAGAATTAAAATAACATAATGACATTAAAATATCCTAGGTAGTATTCTTGTGACATTATCAAGGATCAGTAATGCAGTTAGACTCTGTACCTGCTCTCTCCAATAGGAAGGGAGGTCCAGCTTGCTCCAGCACGTTATTTAAAAATATGAAAATAATTTAATTTAAAAAAACCAACAAAACTATTTACATCCTTATATACTCCTAGAGACAACAATATGACCAATCCTTACAGTGTCCATGGGGACACGAGAGCTGCTTGCATGCAGAGGCAGCCTGAGCCCACTTGGACTTGCTGGCCACAGGCACACTGCCATTCCAATGCAGCCTATCTTGTTTCCAAAGCTGGCTGGTCTGGAAGACATGTCTTCCCAGACAGTGGAGACCAAGCTTATTAACTGTAAAAAATCTAAATGGATTCTGTATGAAGAACCAAGAGTGTCCAAGTATAGTGGAGGTAGAACCTGGTGACTGCTCACAAAGTCAATCCAAGTCCAACAAGGCTTATTAAGGCCTGGCCCAGCACCAGACTCTGAGTCCTCTAAGTAAAGTCTATTATTAGTAACTTGGTTTTCTACTATTTGGAACATCACAGTTGCCTCTTCATCCTATATAATATGGAACCAACTGCATGACAGAATGTGTATTATTAGGCTGGGTTTTTTTAAATCCAACAAAGATCATCTCCTAAAAAAAGTCTTCTTAGTAGAATTAGTTTTGTTTCAGGTTATGAAGTACATTTCCTAGTGAGTCCAACTCAAATGAAGCCACACCTTTAGTTTCTCACGGAAACCAGCGGAGGCTGCCGACACGCTTGTGCAGTTCCGGCGCTCCCCACCAGGGGGGGCGCACACGGCACGGCCCCCGCGCCCCCGCTGACAAAGAGGCCTCAGCGCACGCCCGGCCCGGGCCGTCCTCCCGCACAAAACCACTTCATGTTCCACTCACCGAGGGGCTTTCCAGCACTGGCTCTACCTGCTCATCCATCGAGCGCCCCGTAATTTACAGGGCATCACATCTCTTTTTCTAAGAATGGAAATTACATATTCTATATGCTTGATTCAATAAGCAGCCAAATCCCCAATAACAGCTGCATTCCACTCCCGCCCCTTTCCCCTTTATTTTTCAGCAGGAAGAATGACTAACAGATTAAGCTATCTTAGAAAGGAAGTGATACTCCATCTTCTATGCCATTCAAATCATTACCAGAAACCTTTGGGGAAGGAATCAAGTGAAACACACATTACCTGGTGCAATAAAAGCACAATCCTGTGCAATTTAATGCTTGCTGATGGACAGGAGATTAAAGACAGTGATGCAACCATTCCTTCTGGCATTAAAGAAATAATCTATGAATGATTTTTTTAGCTTGTAGTCAAGTCATGGCTAATAGCACCAATTCCCTGGACTAAGTGGCAAAAACACTGTTTCTAGTGCAAGTGGTCTGCTCTTCTCGATAACCTAACAATTCCCTGAGTTCACTCACAGCAACTCTTATTTTATATTATAAGGCACATAAAACAACATAGCTGAAAGCTGAAGCAAGACATTTAAATGAAGCACACTTCCTAAAAAAGATACTTCAAAATCTTTACACAGCTTATGTCAAACCATGCTCACTATTCCCATAAAATAAGATTTGGGGGCAACTCAATCTAAAAAGACAGCAGCATCGACGTACATAAATATGTACCCTAAATATCCCCATCAGTTAGGAAGCACTTTCTTCAAATTACAATAAAGATTACAGTCACACTGAGTGAATGCCAAAGGCTTTCAAAATAAATTGAGAATAGAACCATTAGGAACTTGCACACAACAGTCCCAGCAACTCTAGCTCAGACAATACTTACAACAATTTTGCTTACCTATTTCTGCACTACAGGCTGTTATCAACAGTGGGGTCTTCTGGCTCATTGAAAGGATGGCCTCATGCTTACAGATCTAGTTTTTGTTAGGCTCAGAAACTAAGATCTTTGAGGTCTGTTATAGTAAGGGCTCCAATAAACGCTTAGCCTTATGGTTTTATCTTTATTCTTTTAAAAAAACCAAAACAACAAAGAACAACACAGGAGTCCAAAGGTTTTCAACACAAAGCCAGAGTTCAGTATCACAAACATAATTTATTTTTAAAATGTATCTTCTCTCTCAAATGAAGAAGACTGAGAACTTCCATTGATTTCCATTACTGTTGCGTAGGGCTGGTCAGCTGCACAAGCAAAAGAACAGAACTAACTCCAGCAACCCAAGGGCTAGGGACTACAGACTGGGGCACAGGACAGTTCCCCAGGAAACCCAACTCAGTCTCCTTCTGCAGAAACTATTCTGGGCTGTGCTTAGAAGAGCCTACATCTAACAGAAAACTAAAGTCTGACCGAACCTTGTCACTCCCAGAACTCTAAGGAAGTTGAAGTAGGTTGAAGTTATACAAAAGCAAACTGCACTTGCAGCCTAGGCTGCTGCTCCACAAGATGCAGAGATGACTTAATGGCTCCTGTCAAATGGGGAGATCTTCCTTTGCCACTCCTCTTTCCAGCCACATACATGGTGCTTGCTTTTTGCAGCTCTGGCAATCACTGTCATTTATTAATTGTCATGAAACTGGATTCAACTACCTAATAAAAAACTAAACAAAAGAATATATATTTAAAAAAACCCAAAAATCCCTAAACCAATGCAAAATGCTGGGTAAGCTTGTGTTATTATCACCTACTTTAAGCAGCTCACTGAAGGATAGATGAGAACTAGGGCATATGCAAGTTACAAACACTGACCACAGATAAATGCAGAGGAGGATGGAGAGCTGTCCATCTACTCAAGAGGTGGGAGAAGAGGGGCTGCCATTGAAGACCAAGGCAAGTAAGTTTTTGATTACCTCAGCCTTCCACTCATCCATTGTCACCAGTTTTCCAGCACTGTTTATCAGGGGGTTACACCCTCTTGACCTTCCGTTTCTGGTTAATGCACGTGTTAAAGCCCTTCCTGTTATCCTTTGCATCCCCTGCAAGGTTCAATTCCAGCATTGCCTTGCTCTTCCCAGGTCACCTGTCAGTCCCATCTTCTTCTGTCTGTGTATTTGCTTCTTGCTCTTTAGTTTGAACATCAGGTCCCTATCAGCCAGGCCACTGTGCTATTTTCCAGCAGATGTCAGGGTAATTGAAGACCCCAGGAAGGACAAGAGCCTGTGAGTGCAATGGTTCCTGTAGTCAGCAATAGTTCCTGACGAAGCAATAAGGTTTTGTCAATACAGACACCTTGATCGGGGTGTCTGTAGGAGTTACCAACCTTTGTTACCAACCTTGCTTCCTTTTGTTGCCTCAGTGTCTGATTTTTACCCACAGGCTTTCAACCTGCTCATGGCTGTTCTTCAGAGACAACTCTTTACACTCAATCCACCTCTTGATGTAGGGGGCAACCCCTCCTCGCCTCTTCCTCCCATCTCTTCTGAACAGCCTGCAGCCATCAATGGTCACAGTCCAGTCATGGGATTTGTCCCACCATATTTCAGTAATGGCAACAAGGTCATAGCTTTCTAGCAGCAAAATGCTTTCCAACTACTGTTTGTTGCTGATGCTGTGTGCTTTGATGCAAAGGCACCCTCAGCTGGGCTGTCAGCTGTGTCACCTTCCTAGAGGAGCACACCCCTGAATTCCTTAGAGATAATTCTCTGGTGGTTTCCCTTTTGGTTTATAATACCTTAGGAGACCCTGGCTCATCTCCCTAACACTGCATGTTCCAACATGGCTCACACATTTCTGAGTCAGTATAATATAGATGCATTTCAGCTAGACTACTGATTTCACCCCCAACGCTAGCAAGCCGGGTCTTATCCCTTTCCTCCTTCAAACCTAATTTTAAGCCTTTTCAATCATCCCTGCCAACTCATGGACTTTTAGACAGGCAAACCCCATTTGTCTACAGCAGGCCTGGTGCCACAGAAACTGTCCCATGATTGCAAAAGCCAAAACACCACTGATGGCCTTTAAGCCACATGTTGATCAGGTGAGTTCTCCTGTTCCTTTCAGCATTTTCCTCCCTGCTACCAAAGGATTTGAGGAAAACACCACCTGTGCTCTTGTTCTTTCAATCTGTTGCCCTAGTGCCCTGAAGTTCTTCTTGACTGCCATGAGACTTCTCTCATCAACCTTGTCACTGCCAACCTGCACAACTAGAAGTCGGTAATAATCAGAGGGCTCAATTAGTCCTGGGAGTCTCCTGATGACATCCCTTACCCAAGTCCCAAGGAAGCAGCAGACTTGCCTGTGGAATGGATCCAGATATGGAGCCCTCAGTTTCCCTGCAAAGGGAATCACCTACAATCACCTGTCTTTCTTTCTTAACACCCAAAGTTGTGATCCATCTGGCTGACTGACTTGTTCTGGGCAAGCTCCAAGAGAGAACTTCATCCCCACTATTTTCTGTCTGACCCTCATATTGCAGACCTTCATACATTTTCTGCAAGGCCACTTGGAAAGGAAGGGGAGGCTGGGGGGAGTTGTCCTGTCTCCCTGGACAGGGACCTGTTTCCATTGACCCACACCTTTTAGGTCCCCCCTTCTCCCTGATGGTGAGAGGGTCAGGGTTTCTCTGACTCTTGCCAAGCTTCCATCCACTGCATTTCTCTCAGGGGCTGGAGGATGTGACTCCACCAGTCTGTTTTCTCTCACACTCCCTGATACTCCTCAGCCTTCTCCCTTCCTCTTTAGAATGAAACAAACCAGAACAAATTCTTTCCTTCATCTCAGCAACTCAAAGACACATATACGTACAAGCTATCAGGAGTTGCAACGGGCCAGGTATCTCCATCTACTGCTGCTGGAGAAGTAGAAGAACACAGTTTAAACAAGAGAAGAGAATCTGCTATGTAACAGGCCCAAACCATTACAGGATACCATCTGAAAAACCTCGACCCTGCAACTATTGGCACTTTTTCTTCCCAGTAAAGTTCTTCCCAAAGGCCTTCCCAAGCAGGCCTTTACGTCCAACCAAGGCTGGCATTAGAGAGGCTCTGAGAGGAGAGACCACTTCTCACAGCTCCTCAATTGAGCATTCTGCACACCAGCTTCTGATCTGGCTGGCACTAATTACTCTGACAGAAATAATAGTCTGGTATTCAGCTATGTCCCCATTTCAAGTCAAAAAAACAAGATACCCTGAAGGCTCAGATGAGTTGTAAATGTGTCTCTTTATGCTTTATGATAAGCAGACAAAAACTATCCCTTGGATGGCACATGGCTGTTTTAAATGAGACAGTGGGGGAACACTGCAACACTTTGAAGCCAGCTTTTAAAATAAAACCCACAATGATCAGTGAATCAGAAGCAAATTCACTTTTTAAGACACACAAATGAAAGTAGTGTTTTTCAAATGCCAAAATTAAAAAAGCACACTTTTTCTAAAAAAATATGAAGTTAGTTGAATACAGAAACCCCCATAAGAGTAATACAAGAAGCTGCAGTAGCAAGTGCTAAAAAGCACCAAAAAAAAGCTATAGCACCATTCTGTTTTGTGAGCTTTTAGGAAGTTTTTAAGAAGCAAATGTCAAGTAAGTGCAGTCACTCATATCCTCGTCCTAACAGTTTTCATACGCTTGAGAGTAATTAAAGAGGTAAAAGACAAGATCTGAAGGAATAAGTGACATCTTTTACTAAGCTAACTGATACTGTTTAATGCACACACAAACAAAAGCACACAAAAAGGAGACAGGTTTTATGCACATAACGGCTTCCTAAAGTACAGAAAGAGCTGCTGCTTTCGGGTTTTAGCATCTTTATTCAAGTTATAATTAAGATTGTATGTTTCAAAGAAAGTAGTAAGAAACACGGTTTTGCTTAGGAAAAGAGCAAGTACAGACTAGATGTATCAGCTGTCTCCTGCAGAATTAGGACAGTACTACACTGGTATATGTATCATTTTGACTGCCCAGCATTTGTTTCATAGCATTAAAAAAAAGTAAGCAATAAAACAAACCAAAACCTTTACCTTTGAATTTATATTTATAAAATAGAGAATGTGAGAATGAGAGCTAACAGAGACTGGCAGTGCCAATTGTTGTAACAGCTGTTTTAACAATCCATAAGAAAAGAGCTGCAGGTTCTTTCCCATATATCATCATCTCATAGCTTCCACTACTCAAATACAAATATATTTATTAGTCAAAAAATTTACATTTACATCCCAAAAGATTTAAGGGCAATGGAAAGTAAATTCGTTAAACATGATTTTTCCAGGCCAGAAGTTGACTGATCCTTAAACAGCTATGCTGAAAAAATGCATACTGTGTTTCCATTATGAATAGGTAAGCTGCTCTCCAGTACTATCAGAGATGCTGTTTCACAGATCCATGCTAGTTTTGATACTTTCTGGAATTTCAAATTTACCTTTCAAAATAAAGTAGTAAACTTCCTATGCATACAGGAACTTACGTTTAAGCATTACCACTGAAAAGCCACACAATTAGTAATTATAATTTAAATCATTTAAATTCTCTGTAACTCATTAGTCTAAACATGCAAGACACTTTGTCACTCACTACCTAGTGGTCTTATTATATAATAACTCATCCTAGCACTCAGAAGACAACTACAGATATATAGATATAGACAGATAGATATAAGCAACTTGCCAGTTTGAATAGAAAAGTTGGAAAATTAGCTATAACTTTATCTCTTGCAAGGATTATCTTCCACCATCCTAACTCCTTATCAGCTACAGTCTTGACCAGCAACATGCTTCCTGTGCCCCAGTTAAGACTTACAGAGATGAAAACAGTATGCAAATCTTTTAATTGGCCTAATGCAATGGTTAATCCACTCCTAAATGAACACTCCTAAAGCACTGGGACACCAGTGAAAACAACTGATGAGTTAAAAGAAGTTTGATCTCTGATTATCTGTTTCCTGCAGCTTGACAATTGTCAATATCAGATCATTCAAAGCAGAGAAAGGATCTTACCCTATTCAAATGTATGATCAGATGCAGCAATTTTCCTAACAGAACATCATCTACTACTTCTGCAAGTAGGCTCATTTTTAAAAGCATTCTGGTGTTGCTTGGTCACAGACATTAGGCAAGTATTCTTTTGCAGTGGTGTCATCTAGTGGTCAAATTCAATGAAAAAAAGATATTCCTTTCTGTATTATTTTCTTCCTTCTTACACACTGACCTTTAAGCCATCTATTTCAGTCTGTAAGTGGCTGATTTTTTACTTAAGTGCCATACTAACTAATGGACAAGAATCAGTTGTGCTCCAGCCTCCACATGGGGAAGGGAAGACATCACCACATAAGCTATTTTCAAGAGTGGAAGTAGAGTTGTCAGATCTCCTCACTGCTCAAGTCACACCAAAAGCTTATAGTTTAATTAACTAATTATCAAACTGCTCACTTATATATCCTGATAAAGAAGGACATTACTTCTTGTGATAGCACCCAGACTCAGAATACTGATGATAAATCACAATATGTTGTTTACATGGGCTGTAAATGTAGTTTTTCCTCCAACAAATTAAAACAGTTGTAAAATCCAAAAAGCATGATGCTGAATTTAGGCAGAAAAGAACAGGTCTTACTGCTGAGCAAGTTAAGCTGTTGAAGGGGTTTTTTTTGTATGTCTGAGGCATTAGCTGAGGTTACTATTTTCAGGTAGGCCTTCCATACCACATAGTTTCAGCTTTCAGGTAACTGTCTTCAGATGTCAAAATGTTAAAAATCAATTTCACTAGTTTCAAGTATCAATAATAAAACACAGTACTAAGACAGCAACAAATGGACAGGTTCCTGCAAGAGACACTATTCCTTGTGGAAAATCAAAAGACCAACAGGTACATGATGGGTCTTGAACTTCCAGTTTTGAATGTCAAATATAGGAAGCAATTCCAGTAATGTGATCAACATATTTCCTCTCCTTCAATAAAGTGTCAGCTAAAACATTAGCTACTTATTTTACATCTTAATTGACTATGGCTAACATGAAATATTGCTCTAATCCTCCCCCCAATAAAATCTCAAATAATTTCCATGCCTTTTTCAATAAACTACTTTCCATAAACTGCAATGTGACATTCTAATGAACAATATTTTGCCATGTCAACTAGTTTCAATTCTTTAGCAACTCAAACTTAATTTTAGATTAAGTTTTCTTTTTATTCTATAATGTTTCTGACCAATATTTCAAATAGTAATTTTGTCTTTTGTGAAGGCAGAATTAGGAAAATGTTGTTACACAATTCCTACGTTTCTTTAACTGGAAATCTGAGCATCTTGTGTTTGAAGGCATAGCACAGCTGCCACTTTGGAGAAAAGTCAGCCACAGTTTGGCCAGAAAAGTCAGACACAAACCAAGAAAGATGGCCATTTTTAATCAATACATCACTTGAAAGGGTTAAAGAGCAAGCAGAATTATCTCCTTGTTGCTTCTAACAGATTACCAAAATGCACCCATAATTTTTAGAGACCACCTGAACAAGGCATATGATAGGATTGGGGGGGGAGGGGGGGGGGCTTTCTCTGCAATTTGTTTCTGGTTGATAACAGCTGTTGGAGGCACCAGACATACCAAAACAAGAGGAGGACAGTATATCCCAAACTCTCCTGAGTTCCTCTTACCAGACCTCAGGAACAAGGCAGAATTAGCCAAATTCAAAACTGAGCACCATAGCAAAAGGCTAGAAACCAGAAGAGACGTAAGACCAGAAAAAGTAATGGAGCATTAGACTCTGCAAAAACCAGAACACACAGGTTTCATACAATCAAAAAACCCATCATCTTCCTACACTCTGAACAAAGAACTTGTCCTCTCTTTGCAAATCAGCTGTCATCTCTTACAGTGTTATAGACAACTTCATATGCTCAAGGATAAAAAACATTTATACTAAGCCACTAAGCCAAAATGCTAAGCCTTCTAGTGATTGGGCTCCCTAGTGCTTATTTTGTTTGAAATCTAGAAAGCTGCAGTCTATCTTGTGAGTATATTACACATGGAAAGTCAGGAGTTATAAAATATCAATATTTAAATTGTTTGAACAAGGCTTAGTTATATATGCATTATGTAGTAGGCTTGGAATTAAATGATGCACAGAGCTCAGAAAACCAAAAAATCCTGCTGACATTACATGTGCAAAAAACTTTAAAACAGTGGAAGAATTTACAACACCACAAAACAACTGGGTTTTCATGATCTGCCAAATTCTGTTGCTCTCATAGGATGCTATTACAATATAGATGGACTGTGGTAACTTTTTCTAGAAAAGATCCCAAAAACATAGCTGCAAATGGCTCTGCTGAAAGCCGTACTATGTACAAGTAACGTGAGTTGGTACACTTAATCCCCAATGCAATACTTCAAAATGCAGGGCAAAGTCAACTGTTAATTGGCACACAAATAACTACACCTCACCTCCTCCCACTTTGTATTCTTTAATTATGTACCTCTGAGCATGAAAGTCCCTCTGCATTACCATGCTATTTGCAGTGTTTCCTGGATTTAGTATTAAAGGTCGGAACTAGTACCCTGCTATACCTTTGTCTGCAATATCAGGTGCATACAATCAGCTAAGGAAAGTTTTTTATTCTTCATTTTACACCAATTTATACTTATGTAGTTTAAAACATACAAACTCTAGCAGGCTAATTTGTGATGGAAATAAATTTTATTTGAAACTTTAAATCTTTTGAAAGGTATCCATCTCAGAGGCGCAAGAAATTTAACTTCTATCCTATACATGTACTGATCAGTGAAAGTAGAACATACACATCTAACTATTTTGTGTTTATCTCAACACAAGTGCAAGTAACCAAGAAGATTGAATTAAAAGCTGGTAACAAACCCGCAGCATTCTCTTAAGGTGATATCACAGCTTTACCTTTGGAAACATGTTTGGAAAGCTACAATCCACACATGCAAATATTTTAGAAAAGTAATAGAAAGAGGGGAAAAAACTTTTAGAAGAACAATAATTTTTTTTGCTATTATTTTGGAAACTGTTTTCTACATCTGAAGATACTAAGGCATTTCATTGAGCAAAAGAAAAAGAACAGCTGAACAATACTGACAGTTCATAATATTTGGGTTCCTAAATAACAAATGAAACAAACACACACCTCATTCTCTAAGCTAAATACTGCAATACCAGTGGAAACCTGAGTCTAGTCATTTGACAAGTATAAGGATGAGAAAGAGAGAAAGAAACTTTGGATATAAGTTTTCCATACAGAAGGCAGTAACCCTACCGAAGTTGTTCTCATCCTGGCTTTGCAGACTGGCACTTTACTGGTTGAAAAGAATAGAGCAGTGAAGAGAAGGAAAGCTTTTCTATTAAGCACTGACCTTATGTACATAACCATACCAATTCCCTTACAGCTATCTCCTGCAGTGCATCGAGATTTTTCTTCCTGGTGTAGTACAAAATTTGCCATAAATAATATCTGGATCAGCCACTACAAAAACTGACACAGAATAACTGTTCTCCAATGACCATTTTGAACCAGCCTGCTCCTATCACCCAACAAACACCAGTCTATGCACTAAGTATCAGGCTACCCAGAGGAGTGCCTTCTACTCTGAAGTGTAAGCTGTCACCTACCTCCTGAAAAAAAGCAAAATAAAATGACCCTACAAGCAACAAAACCCCAGCAGCAACAGCTAAACCCACAAAGGCTTTAGCACCCATTCTGCAGGTACATCCAAGCTAAGCATGTTTTTTCACATCTTAAGCCTCAATTAGGTAAAACTGTAAACTCATTTAGACAAAATATGAACCTTTTCTAGACCTCCCCTAGAAGCTGCTTTAAACAAAGACTCAAGCTTATTTCTACTATAGAGCATATGTACCAATGATATGAGAAAGAATGCATCTGAAGCTTAAAATTCTTCCAAGGTTTTAATCAGTCTAAGACAACAATAAAAACATTTGCAGTAAATACATCAGTATAACAGTAAGAATAACATTAACTCTGAGTGGGAAGAAACCCCTATCAACCTAAATTCCAGATAATCAACTATTATAAATATTATACAATTAATTCCCAACTTCACTGAAAATGCAGTCACAATTTTTGCACTCCCTAAGAAGTAAAAATCCAACATTTATCAGTTATTTTAAGCTTTCAGTAGTTTGGCCATTAATTCTGAATGATTCATGAAAATTGTTGTGTGTTTTTTAAATTTGTATCTTCCCCTAATTTCTCACTAAATCTTATTCTACAAACAAACCACCTTTCACAAAAACCAACATTCCTTTGCAAATCCACTACACAGACCAAAAAACATGCAGTGTCAAGACCTGAGAACACTGTCATATCTCCACAGCTACTTCAAAGCTAAGGGAAGGTATCAAGCAAGCAACACAATCCTGCTCTTAATTAAAGTAGAGAAGCGCAGTAATAGTATCGCCAACTGAAGCATCACACCTCACTTGGATGTATTTGTTTGATGGAGTTTATTACCCTGGGGTTTGGGTTCAAAAATGCACACACAAACAAAAATTAGTATTTTTAAATATACTTACCTTGCACCATTATTTCTAAGTACTTCCACTATTTCATCAACAAAATACCGATCCTTGACATAAGCAAAGATTTCATCACAGATCTCATGCAGGCGGGTGCGATGGGTAAGGGTGGCCAAGTAGAGAACTGGAATGATGAGTGCTTCTGGAAAACTTTGAAGATTATGTCTGGCTTTCTTCTCTGATTCCAGAGCTTCCTGATATGTGAGTCCTGGTTTACCTGTGACAGCACAGCTCCACACAAGGCTGTTGCACAGAATGGTGCGCTCAAAAAAATCACTGGAAAGGAAGAAGGGTCAGAGGGGGAAGAAAGAAAGAAAACAGTTGAGTTCTGACTAACATTTTAAACTTGCTCACATTTAATACAGCAGCAAATTGCAAATATCTTTTACAGCATGAAATGCAAAAGCAGCTCTACTCCTCTACAGTTTGTACATATCAAGGGGTACTTGACGTTTTTCAGGCATGGTAAATTGCTATTGTACAACCAAAATCTCCTCTCATTACAGACTACAATAAGAGAATCAAGACTTAGACATGCTGCAAACAAATATTCATGTATAAGAAGCCTTTTGCATAATAATAATCACACTGGGTTTAATAGGTGTCATATCATACTCACATCTCCCCCATTTCCACAAATATTTCTAAGACGAGCGCCTAAAACTGTACAAACACGAAATAACTTTAAGATCGCAGAAACATGTTGCAACTTGAATAAGTTCCAGATTTTGAGTGCCTTAACTCACAAACTAGAAGATGGGAGAGGTAAAAAATTAATGTCAAGTAGTTCTCTAAATAGTTTTTATTCCTTCACTGTTTGCATAGCTCTTACAAAAAAGCACTGAAATATTTTTTCCTACAGATTCTTTTCCTCCCTTGTTCCGTTAGTAAATATTGATTCTCCTCCTTCCACACATTTCCAATTAAGGCTAAAATTGCATTGTTGTTACTGCTTGCTTACTAGCTATTATATTGGAATCAAGAATGAAGAGCTTTCATTAGTCAAAATCTGTCCATTTTTGACAGGTGTCAGAAGAACAGCAGCTTATTAAAACATTTTCTAAATGAAGTAGATGATGCATCAATTCACAAAGCCATGTTAAAACATATCATATACTATGGATCAGTGATCAGACAGCAAAGCAATCTTTCAATATGCCCCAGTTCAGACAATGCTTTTACTTGCCTTTACAAATATTAATGGACTAGTATTGATAACTACTGAATACACATGACAAACCAAGCTCAGAAAGCTTTCTCAGTCCAACACAGCTATTTCAAAGCACACAGTACTTTCAGTCAATTGCATGCTACATGAGATGCCTATACTGAAGTTTCATTTCATTCCCTTCACAAAAAAACCAAAACCAAACCACACTGTTCCCATTTTTAAAAGGATAGACCTGTTCAAATAATTTCTAGCAATGAGGTTAAGAGAATTGGACAGTTCACAGTCAGTTTTTTCTTGCAGTCTCCCTGCAAACCCAAGCTGGCAAATGTTCATCAGTGACACTGATGCAGATGACAGTGTTCACTGCAGAGGGACAGATGAACCATAACATTTTGTAAATGAAAATGGAAATTTCAGATTGAGGACAATGAAGGGTCTTGGCTCAGATAATCCTTTCTGTATGAGCACAGGATTCCTCTGAGCAAGATATGCTTTAGGAAGAATCATCAGCTGCAAGAAGGACAGAAGAGGAAGGGATAGATAAATTATCTGGATAATATTTAATAGCTACAGAATTTCAGATTTTTGTACCATCTGCTATCCTGCTATCTACTTAATATATTTGACAGTATATGGATAATATGGGCCTGCTTACTCTAAAGACAAAAAGGACAAGAACAAAGGAGAGAGAATTAGATAAACTACTCTTCAAGATATGAAGAACAGATGGCTGTCAGTCATTCTTTGTGCATCTTTATTGTGTATTATACTTATTTAAACATATTAAAGAACAGGTTAGACAAAAATCTGTTTTGTGAGTTTAGATTGGGTTTTTCTGTGAGGTGATAGAATAGATGAAATGTGATCACTTCAGGTCTTGTCTTGCCCTACATTTCAATATTTCTGTATTAGAACAAGGTAATTTTTATGGATGGATATTCAATGGATAAAGTAGCATTTACTTCAATCTTCATTCAGCTGCATTTCTAAATATATTTTTGCGTCTCACTTACCCAAGAGGCTCTTGATAACTATCTTTAGCCAGGAAATAGAAAAACACTTTGAAGAGTTACTAAAAAATGTACCAGAATATAATTTTTTAAAAATCATTAAAGTAAAGTTTAAAAAAAAAAGTCAAGGAGGCATCAGAGAGCAAGGGAGAGACAGAGACAGTGTCCCTTTAAGAGCTGCTGTTATTCTTTGTGAGGGGACACCGGGCAGTCATGCTATTTAAAGCAGCAGCATTGAACTTAGAGGAGAAAAAAAAATAATTAAAAAACAACGAAAAAAAAATTTAAAAATCCCAGTCAACAAACCTCTTTCTAAAAATTCCTAATCCATGATTATTACAAGTACAAAATGCTAAGATTATTTTAACTGAAACATATTTGAAGTAAATATGTTCTATTTACACATGAGCATATTTTGTGTATCTAGTTTCATTCTCCCTCATTTCCTCTTTTGTTTTGTGTGGATTTTTCCCCTGTGAGTTTACAGGGAAGAAAAAAAATAGTGTGAAAAACAGCTACGTTCCATTTGAAAGCATTATTTAGCTATCTTTACCTACAGTGCATCAAAACCATCTGTGGCTTAGTCTGTTAGCAGAGTTTCACTGCAGTGTTTTAAGGATCTCACTTTAACTTGTTTTAGAGAAAACAAAATCCCACAGTATACCACTAAATATACTCCTTCTGTCCCTGTCTCTCTCCAGGGCACATCAGTTATCACAGAACACTTGACAAAGACACAACATCTACCAAACCAAGGAATGGCAGCAGCAGCAGTGATACCCTTTCCCTTTACTTGAAGGGTAATAATGCCCTTGATCATATTCTACATCCAACTTAACTTCACAACAGCAAGAGCATCTGCTGCTACATCACATCTCAAGCATTCCCTATGTCTTTATCTAGGGTATTATGATTTCTGGGGCTTCCTTGCTGGTTCAAGATCTCTGTGGCTCTTGGCAACATGGAGGGAGAAGTTCATACAAAACACATCCACAAACGTCACTTGCATGGATGCATCTGCATTCGAGATGTCCAATGCAACTGCAGCACCCTGGTGATGTCCACATCAGCTCAACTACTCGAGCAGCATGGACTAAAAACTAATTTGTCTTTGTAGTTGTAATTAACACCAACTTCTCAGCTGGATGCCTCTTTTCATTTAATTAGTTAGTTTTCTATGCAAGGTAAGGCAAACTGTAAAATTATCAGCAAATCATTGAGTAGTAGTTTAATGCCACTACTCAGTAGGTATTCGATAGGAGGCAGGTCATTAACAGAAGCAAGAAATAAATTATTGGCAACCTCTGTGCTGACTGCATTTGCAACGGATATAAAAATCAGCCCAGTAATTACGGCTTTTTCTTGAACACACCAAATATTCCTCTTGATTTTAAGACTGACTATATTTTTAGTGTGCTTCGAGAGCATTTATTGCTAATATTTACTTCCATTCTTTTTCTTAGCATATGTTAGAACAAGTCATTTAGTGTACCACAGGAGGGTAATCAGAGAAGACTAACTCTGCCATTCTGGATCAGAGTTTTCTAATCTCTTGGTCTCCAGAAGTAGTCAAGAACTTGCATTACAAATAATGCACAAAACAAACAAAAAACCATCATAAATACATTTATTACTTAATATTTGTAGGTTAATTATGCATTAAGGAATACATTTTAAGTGATGAGTTTCTCTCCAAGAAAAGAGGAAAATTCACCTAATTTAATTAAGGGTTTTTAAAAAGCCTTTTGAAAGATCTCTATTTGACTGTAACCAAGAACTCTACAGGTCAGCCTCTAAAGAAGTTTCACTAAGTTTGAAGGTGAGGAGAAACTGCTCTTCCCCGCTATCACGTTCTAGAATGAGAAACATTCCTACCACTGTGTCTATACTACTCATCATTGTCTTTTTCAAACTATCTTCATATACAGGACTTCCCACACTTTAGTAGTAGCTTTCTCTGCACATCTATATCAGCTATTAACTGTCACAGACAAGGTGTCAAAGACTGGTGGTAACATCCCACTGGTTCAATATGTTTTTCATGCATTCCATATATCTCATGCACATCCGTACTTGATTTTTCTACTTTGACACCACAGACTCTCCTTGCTGGTCTGTCCCTCTAACCAGGAATGTAATCAAGCATGGAAAACATCAGCTTTCCCAGTTTCTGTTACTAAGGATAAATATAACTGGACGTGGCTCTCCCTTCTGAAAGGATTACAAAATTATGTGATTGTATTTCGAATTAAAGAGGAAATACATTCTTTACAGGAAAGTCACTTTACAAAATACTACTCTTGCCAAATTTTTCTCATATTAGTATAACCATTTCATATATAGAAAAGAGTAATACTAATGTGTGATTTCTAATCAACTCTACTAAAGCTGACATATGCATGAAAGCAGCTTTTCACCACTAAGTTTGTGCTCTGCCAAAAAACCCACCAAACAACCCAACAAAAAACAAACACAAACCCAGCTTGAGTCTTAACTGTTTATAATAGTTAAAAGCATTCATGCAGTTGATGTAGGGGGTGAATTCACATTATCATGTATATCTGTACAGCCCTCTTCATCTAGTCGGACTCTGGAATTTTTAAATTCTCCACTCAAATAGTAGATTCAGAGAAGTCTGACTTAGACAATGGCTTTCTTTCATGAAACAGCTAATACAATTTTAAAGAAGTGGGCCCTCCCTTTCCCTATTAATCTACTTGCCCTTGCTTAGGCAAAGAAATAGGTAATACTGTTTTCAGAAGGCATTATCAATCAGCAGAGAAAGCCGATGTTTTGAAAGATCAAAACCTTTAAAACTGTCTAAAAGACGACCAACCTTATGTTCTCCAGCAGATTATGCCATAACCAACAGTAACCTAAACTTACAACCCATCTGTGCCAGAACACTTTGCTAGGTAAAGAAAGTACTACATTTTTCAATCCAATGCACCAATTTTATCCAACCTAACAAAAAGGGCCAGAAAACAAAACCAACAAAAACAAACCCATTACCAAAAACACACACACCCCCATACACAAAAAACAAGCATAGCAGAGTTTTCTGTGGAGTCTTCCCAAATACCACATTCTAAAGCCTGACCTCTCAGCTAACCACCTCCTGACATTTCTAGGGATTGCCTGTGTGAACACATCTAAATTTACTCCTTAATTCCTGAACTTTGGTTAAGTAAGGAATTTGGTCTTTCATACTTATTGACAACACCTCTGCAGTATAAATATGCCTGTCAGAATACTTCAAATAGTCACCAAACATTTTGAGGACAGACAGACATTTTAAAAAGATACTCTCCATACTGAAATTTTAGTAAAACTACATGTATCTGAAACATATTTCCCTGTGTCAACAAATACATTAGAGTCGTCTAATGATGTGATAATAATTGTATCCAGAAAAGTAGCTTATCAGAATAAGCAAATCAATATCAATGTAAGCAAAGCAATATCAGAAGCTGGGGGAGGGGGACTTAATTCCTACAGAAACAGGAGGCTGTCACCTCTCCCTTGTTAGGTTCTTATACACCCTATAAGGAAAATACTCCTTACAGAACTCCCAACAACATAATCAGCACCCTGAGAGTATATAGTTCAGGGAAAAGTAAGGCATTACCCTTCAAAGTTACCTAATCCAGCTTCTTTAAAATTTTATTAAGCCAAGTGTATTTGAACAACAAAAACAAGTCTAAACATGAAAAAGATTTAGGTGTGCTTTTATTTCATATGTTGCAAACAAAAAGCATTTTAGGTTTAACCTTGTTAGTCTGCACATTTTAAAAAAATTATAGTTTGGATGTGGGGGCCTTTTGTAGGTGGGAATGCTGCTGGATCAGACCGGTGGTGAAAACCCGTAATTTATCGGCTTTTGAAAAACGTTTTGCTAATACTTTCTGTCCATTGTTCTTACAAGCGGTGAAGTGAGTGGCTGCAAGTTCGGGACTACCCGTGCCATCCGCCTTCACTCGTTAACGGGAATTTCACCTATCCTGTTCAGCTTTGTACACACGGGGGGGAAAAAAAAAGAAAAAAAATATATAAAGGATATAAGAGCGATAAAAGAAACTATAAAAGCCTCACTAGGGAAAAAGCTCCTAAGGTGACAGGTGCGCTCGCTGGGCTTCAGGCGGGGTTTAACCCCCGGCTGTGCCGCCCGCCCGCCCACCAGCCGCACGGGAGGGCTCCGGCGGCGGGACCCCTGCCCCGCCGGACAGGTGCAGCGACCCCGCGCCCGCGCCGCGCTGCCCCGCCGGCCATTTCCAACCGGATCAGCCGGCAGCTCCCCGCGGAGGCGGGGCGAGCGCGGCCCTGGGCGGCGCGGCGAGGGCCGGCAGTAAGGGGTTAACCGCGGCGGGAGCCGGCCGGGGAGCCCAGCCCGGAGGAGCCCGGCGGGCCCGGCAGCCAGTACCCCCCGCCCGGCCGTCAGCACAACAATAGGGCACCGGCACACGCCGGGCGGGCGGCCCCGCTGCGCCGGCTGAACGCGGGCCCGGCGCGGCCCCTTCCGCGGGGCGGCCTAGCGCCGAGTGCCGCCGACACGCGGCTGCCGGCGGGGGCGGACGGGAGGGAGAGCCCGAGCCCGGCAGACGCTCGTTGCCGCCCGCCGCCTCCCACACGCGCAACTTTCACTTCCCCGGCGGGGGCAGGGGCGACACCGCGGAAGGAGCGAGAGAAGGAAGGGGGAAGGAGCCGGCTGTCTTCCTGCCCCGAGGGCGAAGGGGGCTGCGGGGTACCCCCGGCGAGGAGGGGCAGGGATTCCCCTGCCCCAGGCGAGAGATCCGCCCTCTCTTCCCCCATCCCCCTCGCGAGGGCACAGGCTCGGCGCCAGCCGCGGTCCCCCACTCACACCCCCCGGCAAAGCTCCCCGCAGCGATCCGGGGAATCCCCTCTCCTCCCTCCCCGCCCGCCCAGGTGTCAGAGTGGTTGGGGGCTCCAGCCGCTCCCTGCCCGCCGCCGCCGGAGCGCGGGGGGGTTGGCGGGGGAGTGCAGGACGGACATAGGGACGCGGACACCGACGCGGGGCTGTTTCTTACTCGTAGTTCCTGAAGATCTCGTTAGTGACCCTGCAGTAAAAAACACGCTCGTCCGGCCGGAGGTCGGCGGGGGGCTTCACCCTCACGAAGGGCTTTCGGTGCAGCAGCGGCATTGCCCCGCTCCCGGCTCTCTTCCTGCCCCAGGATCGGCTTCAGAGGGTACGAGGAGAATAAAAAACACGGAAGGATTAAGCGAGGCAGAGGCGCCCACCAGCCCGGGGAGGAGGGAACGGGCCCGGCGTGTCCCTCCTCCCGGGGGAGCCAAGGCAGGAGCGAGCAGGAGCGAGCAGGAGCGGCGGTGGCGGCTCGGCGGAGCCTTTTGTGTGCCCGACACGCCGTTGCCTGCCTGGGACTGCGCGCGGACCAACGGCGGCACCTTCCTCCGCCTCCGCCCGCCTCACAATGGGGCCATGACGCCGAGCGGCGGGCGGAGGCGGCAACCCCCTCGCCAGCCGCGCAACGTGCTCGGCTCGGGGATACCCCAGCCGCGCTTTGTCTCCTGCGGCGCCTCTGCCTTCGGGTCACCCCCTTTCCCCCGCCTCTGACCCACACACGCCGGGCCGGACACCAACTTCCACTCCCCCGCGGCCGCCGCCGCCTCCGCCTCCTCCTCCTCTCCGCAAAGCAAACACCCAGGAGGGGCAGCGCCGACCACTTATCTCCCTCCTTCCCTTCCTGCCGGGTCGCTGCCTAACTAGGGTCCTCGCCCTTCCCGCCCCGCGCCTCGCCTCACCCCGGCCCGGCGGCTGCCGAGCTCCGCCGCCGCAGGACAGCGCGGCCGCGGCGCGGGGGGCAGCCCGGCCTCCGGCCTGTCCAGCGGGGGCTGCGGGACTCCCTCCCCTCCTGCCCACCTGGTGCGGCCGCAGGCTCTGCTCGCCGCTCGGTCGGTGCGGAGCGCGGTCCCCCTCGCCGCGTTTCTTCCCTTTCCTCAGCCCCCCCCCGCCCCCCCCGCCGGCTCCTGGGAAGTTTTTGATCTACTTCTTCAAGCCCTCAATCAGGAAGAGCTGCGGGGAGGAGCCTTCCCCTGCTCTCCCCTACATCTTTATTGGCCGCTCGGTGCCTTCCAGCGTGTGTCACACAGGAAGACAGCGAGCTACATTATTAATTAATGGCTGAGAGGGCGCATCCTCCATTTTTGAATTATCAGCGGAGACCTCCGGTGCGGGGGGTGCGCGCAGCCCGGCTGCCGGGGGGG
This sequence comes from Agelaius phoeniceus, assembly GCF_051311805.1. Lineage (NCBI taxonomy): Eukaryota > Metazoa > Chordata > Aves > Passeriformes > Icteridae > Agelaius > Agelaius phoeniceus. The sequence continues at coordinate 38,817,903 of NC_135270.1, forward strand.
AAAGGCGGCTCTCTCGGCGCGGCGCTGCGGCCGGGCCGGGCCGGGCTGCGGGCGGCTTTAGCGCGGCGACCCCGGCACAGCGGTCACGGCTCGGCGGGGCGGCCGAGCCTGCGGCGTGCGGTGCTGCCCGCCCGCGCCTCCGCCCGCGGGGGCAGCAGCCGGTGCCGAGGGGCCGCCGAACAGCTGTGAGACCGCCGGCCCCGGAGCCACCCCCTCTCTGCCCTTCGTACCTGCCCTGCGAGCCGGGCCCCGGCGTGTCTCCTGCGGGGCTGATCCCGGCGGATTTCGGCGTTTGACAGTGCAGGGCCGGGCACGTTGCTCTCTCAGTTACAGCCCCCGAGCCACAGTGCTATCGGCGCGGGCGGGGGCGTGCGGGTGTATTTTGCAGAAAGTGCGATTGTATATAATTAAGATGAGCGTGAGGGTTGTACGTTGGCCCCCTAACATTGCTTTTCCTTCTAGTTCACCGAAAATGTCATTAAATGGTTTCATTAATGTATTCATTTTTCATTACCTTTTTTTTAAACACTAATGCATTTACAGTGTCATTGGTAATTAAAACTGGAGTATTAAATTAATTGTGTTCCTAAGAGTGCTAGCCAGGTTGGGAGACAAAAACCACAGAAAGTCCACATCCATTGTACTTAATCAGAACTAAGTGAAGTGTTTATATTAAAAAATCTACAGAGTAACTGCAGAAAGTCCTTAGAACTATTGAGGTGGTTAATATCTGAAGGCTGCTACCTAAATAATTCAACAACTGAAAATGCCGTTCCTGCAAATAAAGGTCCGGTGCTGTTTCCTGCACCTGTGCATGGTTTTTCTTCTTCTGCAAGTAAAGGCAGCAATCGGTGCTGCTGTAGCAAGTGTGACTAAAACCTAAAAGAATGTATACATACAATCCATTAACTATTTTTAAAAGGTCAGGTTTTAATCAAAAACACTGAAAAATGTTAATGTTCACTTCCTCAAATTAAGTTTACAAAGCTTGAACTGCAAACCAGCTTAACTCCTGAGTCCTACCAGTTTATTTTCCTTTACCAGCTGGCTTCCCTTTCAGGTTTTATTTTCTTTCTAGCAAAGGGCACAAATGCTACTTTAATTAATGCACTTGTATCTAACATCTGGTAATTTTTAGTCAACTTTGCTCAAAACTGTATAGTACGCCATGCTTATGACATTTAGTGTTGCCAGCTCAGGGTTGCAGCGATTTTGCAACACTTAGCTTTGTTTTAAGCTCTTCAGCAGATGCAATTAAATTGGAACCTCAGGTCACCTTAAAAATAATAAATCTCAAGTTTGAGAGAAATGCTGGAATAGGCAGCCCCAAAAGGCTTATGAACTAGAAGGGAAAGAAAGCTTTGAGTTATAAATTTTTGTAAATCCTTTTTTTTTTTTTTTTTTTAAGCCAGTATCATGATATTTGGGAACCTGGCTGCTTTTTTTCATGCTTGTATTGTCAGCACAGCATTATTTTAGCACTAGTTGGTATCCATGAAAAATGCATGAGCTGATAGAACTGTGACATCAAAAGCAAATTCCCCTTTCCTCTTTGCTCTCTCTTGCCCTCTTTCTCTTTTCTTCTCACCTTTTCCTCCTCCTCGTGTTCTTCCCCCCTCATTATTCCCTCAGTGATTTTCCAGTGAACAGATCCTCACTGAGTAATAGGGTTGCACTGTGTTTTCGTGTTCTTAGGACAGAGAGGAGCAGTTCATTTAGTTTTCACCTTTGTTCTTTAAAATCTACAAATCCAGGCTCTGGTTCTTCTTACAATAACGTCAGCAGGACCTAGAACAGGTTTTTATGATGCCAGCTAAATGTCTACTAAGTGGGCATTGAGAAATCAACATAAAATAATTCTGAAACATCAGAAAAAACTTACTTTCCTTCCTCAGGAATATTTCTTCTATTTTAACACAATGCTTAGTCTTTACAATAATTTGGGACTTTTTTACAAATTACTGAAAGTAGTTTTAATTCAAGATGCAGGAATGGGATGACTGGTAACATTCAGTGGGGTTGTTGATGTGGATTTTACCACAAAACAGCAAAAATGAAGCTGCTTTCCTTTTAGAAGATGACTTATGCACTAACAGATATATTAAACATAGTTCCCTAGTCAGGGAGATTGCAGTTCTCACTCACAGAACTTTAAAAAAAAGTTGTATTTGGAACATAAAATCTTATAAAACACTTGGTCTCTATGCTTTACAAGGGTAGAACAATTTCCTAGGGACAGAGTCAACCCAGGCTTGGGGCAGCCTCCCCCACCCCTGCCCAGCTGCTCCTTCAAAGCTCCCCACAATTTTAAATTTTTTTTAAATTTCTGTTCACTGGATCTTTCCAGTATTACAGATTCATTTCCTTATCCTATTTCTTCCCCTCTTTAAACTACCAGGAGCTGCTTTACACAAAGATGCTCCAAAATTTTTATTCAACTATGTCCATTACAAAATAATTCCATATGTGACTGTTGTTATTCTGAAAAAAGTAGAGCACATGCAATATTTTACAAAAGGGTTGTCAGTTTAAAAATCACACTTGAATTTATGTTGGAATAACTAATGCTTGTCCAAATCTTATACTTGGAACAGTGCAAAAGGAGAATTTTTACTCAGTTTTACCTATATTATCATGCAACTGGGAGAGTATATTCTGCAGTGTGTTTAGCCACTAGCTCGCTTGCTTTTTTTGTTCTTTTTATTTTTTTCTGCAAAGTTGCCACTTTGTTGTCTCAAGGTTTTACTGAATTTAGAGAAAAAATAATTGGATTTCTTAATGAAGAACATCCTTGGACCTTGAATGGTATGCTAGGTTCTCAACTATAATTTTGGTAAAAAAACATATGGTTGAAAAGATAAATGTGAAAATGTGTAAATGATAGATTGCTAGTAAGTTCTTCTGTCAAATGACATGATAGCAATGACACCTTTTTCACAGTTTACTAGATCATATATAAAGGGAGAAGTATAACATATATGCAAGCATTGACTCATTTTAATGCACTAGTAGATTTTGGGAGACTAGTGTCATCCCTTTCCATTCCAAATGCTGTTTTGAAAATGCTTATTTTCTGTAATGTAAACATTAACCATAGATCTCTTTTTTAAAGCTTAGGGCACCCAGCAAAATATTTATCCATTTATGCATTTTATAACTTACTGATACAGCTTTTTTTCACCTTTTGCCCTTTCTCTGTCACCTTGCTAAGTCAATTCACTCTTTTGATCATATATCTTTATTTAGACTTTAAACTATGTGAACAAAGACAATGTGCTAGTTTTATCAATCCACTCCAGCTGTGGGTAACAGTAACATTTGGTCTATTGTCTTTTACTGGCTGTAAAGCACTATGTTCAGTGTTTAATAACATACTCACTTATAAATAACATTCTTCAGTCAAAAAAAGAAGCCATAGAAGAAGTACACATGATTTTTCACAACACATTTAATCTTTCTTTCATTCTGGCGCAGTTATATTTCAACATACTTTTAAAGTAGTTCTGTGATCACAAGAACAGGAGGTTCCTTATTCTGCAGCTGCTGGATGCATTCATTACTTTGTTGCTTTCATGAGTCACAAATAAAGGTAAAGAACCAATCCCTGTTGACAGTGAATTTTTCGTGTGGTCACAATTTTTGGTAGTTTCTTAATAACCTTAAGACAGGCATTCCACAGTTGCAAATGCAGGCATAATTGTTGCGTCTGTTGCTATCATAGAGGGCAGTAAGTCATGGCCAGAATCTGCTTTGGCTCTTTTTGAGCTTAAATAACACCCAGTACAGCAGAGCCCATCCCTCCACAAAGCCCTTGGGGAGCACTGGGATGTTTCTTATATCATTGGATTCATTCTGTGAAAAGGCATTCCACATTCTTAATTTTTTTCACAGTTTAATAGGATTTAGACATATGATTCTCACTGCTTTTAACAGATATTGCATGTTTAATTTCTGTGCAACTCTAGAAATTAAGAGATACGTTCCTTTAAAGTTTAATCACATCCTATTTTTTCTCTCTCAGAAAATACTATTAAAGGTATTTAAGCTGATAACTTTATACTAGTGGGGAGGAACTCTGACCTTATCTACTTTGCAGCAATGACCATGTATGATTGGCCTCTAACCTGGTTACAAAATGATAAAATGATGTTGTGAAACCACTATTCATTTCATAATAGTGTCTCTGAAACCAGCTTAAGCTCTGAGAGGATTGCTACCGCGTTTTCTCTCTTACAGTTATAGTGCACAGGATATAGAGCATTGACACTACTGTAATTTTCTTACACTAAAATATGCTGAATTTCTATTGCTAACTAATATTTAGAATGAATGATGGCTGATTAAGGATTTTGAATGAATGAAGACTGAATAATGGGCAGATTTGTTAATTTTTGCTACATATGCACATTGTCACTACTGGAGCAATTTTACAATAGACTTAAATATCCTGAATCAATGTGCTTGAAACCTGGATCTGTATGATTAAGATATTCTTTGTACAGTCAAATTTAAGATTGGAATCTCTCAAGCTGAATAATTCTAACCTACCATTTACTAAGTTTGCATTCATCTTATTTGAATTTCTTACATTGAACACCTCTCTGTCTAGTTGATGAGTAGAACAAATAATTTCAAGGATGTTACTTTATGATTTTATTATATGACTGTACAGTCCCAACTTGTTTGTTTGCTTTTGGTTTTTGTGGGGTTTTTTTGTCACTAATACTGAGATTAGACAAACCCTCTTGCACATTGAAATGATCCCATGCAGTGCAATTTCTCTTGAGGAGCACATGAAGAGAAGTTGGCCCAGTAGCTGATCTGGGTTATTTAGTCAGAGTGTACAGTGATGAGTCAATCTGAAGCATATACATCTGCTCAATCAAATACAGACCATGCTGGATTTTCTTTGAGTCATTCATTTGACAAATGTGATGACTCACAACCGTGACCAGTATTCTGACTTATCCCTTTAATATGAGACTCCTTTGTCCTCCACTTTATTTTCTTCTGTCCTGCTACTCATCTCTAACAGAAGACCTTCAAAGCTAAGGCAAAGAGGTTAACTATCCAGGCACTCTTCTGATGGTAGATCCCAGATCAGAGCAGAATTGGAAGGAGAGAGTAGCTGGCTGAAAAAGACTCTGGATGTCTCCCCAGTTGACCACACACAGGTGAGTCAGGGTGTGTACAGGTGGAACAGCCCCACCACAATGCTTCTGCTCATGCTCAGAGCACTTCAGCCAAGGCAGATGGGGGCTGGAGTTAGCTGGAGTTAGCTGGTAGCTTGCTCTGCGTACAAAGCAAGCTTCAGTTTGGATTTTGAGCTTTTACAGGATCCAAGCCTGCTCAGTCCTATACCTTGAGGGAAGGTATATCACAGCCACAGAATATAGTCCTTGGGAAATGCTATACTCCAGGGAAATCCTCTGAAAGGAAAACTCTTCAGGCTCAACCCAAATGATCGTTCTCCCTTCTCCCACAGATCCAGGGATGGACATGTTTTAGGTGGACACCTCTGCCCACAATACCCATGCTGGTGCCTCACACCCAAGAGAAAGTGAGATACTGACAGAATTTCTACATTTCTTAAAGTAGAACATTTCTAAAAAAGTAGTACATTTCTAAAAGTCAGGCACTTTAGAACAGGCATAAATATGTCTGTTTTATATAAAGCATGCATGTAGAGCAGAACTGAAGGAAACGAACTTTAAAGGTGGTAAATCCAGTGCGTATGTTAGTCTTGCTCTCTTTGGAAGACTTAGGACAGCTGGAAAGTTATTTGGATTGTTACCATACAGTTGCTAATCATTCATAGCAAGGAGGAAAATGTAAACATTGATAGAATGAAATTGCTAGTTTCAGAAACTTATGAATTAAGAAGCAACAATTATTTCAGTTGTAATTTCCAGTCATCCAAGAAGTTCTTAGACAAAAAGCAAAGGCAAAGGCAATCCTAAGACTGCCTTCACACATAGAACTTATAGACTACAGTGTGGACATATATATAAAGTTGCAAAAATGCTTATATCCACACAGTTTATTGTTCTATAGGAACACTTTCTAGTGATTCAATGTATCATAATATATCTCTAAATGTATGCATGTTTAAGGTTGAATTGGCATAAATATCTCAGCCAAAAATACATTTTAAAAGTTTTCATCCTTGTTATAATTACAGGATGTTGGAAAACATTGCATGTAAATCCAGATTTACAGAGACAAGAACACTTAAACCAGCATACCAACCACTGTGTTGCCCCCAGAAATCAGAAAGTTAGTTATAAGTGCAATCTTCCTTTAGTGCAAAAAGAAAGAGTCATCTACAGCTCTGCCTGGTCCTTATTGGATGCAATGGACAAGGTCCCTCCTTAAAATAACTTTCACTTACACTCTGTACCACTGACTCATTTGAGGTACAGTGAAGTAAGTGCAGCTAATAATGAGAAAAAAGGAGAAAATGTGCAAGGTATTTCTTTTACACCTTATACCGGTAAGTATCCCCACTAAATCAGTACCAAGAAGAAAGGTTTAAAAGGTCAGATCAAGTTTAAAAATGCCCATGCTTTCCCATTACTGCCCTGAATTGCCTTGATTTTTATTTTCTAATGTTTATGAGTGGTTGTGTTATGCCTCTGTGAAAAAAGTGAAGTTCAGTGAGAGAATTTCCTGCTTCAGAGATAGGTTTTCAACCATGCAAGGCATATGCATGACCTCAATTCTCCATTTCTTGCCTGTTGTGCAACTGAGAGTTTAGCAGAAAAAGGAGTTACAACCCTCAGCATTATCTAATACTTGTGCATATTGCATGCGCACATGCTTGGATAAAAATGTTTAGCAGCTGACACAAGTTGAAATAAAACACTTCCTCCCCCCTGCCCCCAATAATAATTCTTTCACACCGTCTAAAAGAATATCCTTGGCAGGAGGACAGTTTGTCAAAAAGTCGGGAGGAGGAAGGGGAAAGGTATGCCAGGAAACACAGCTCCTGTCTGTGTCCATGGTGGGATTCTCAATGAGTTCCACAACAGGCTGTGAGTACAGCCTATCTCTGAGTCCAACACATATGGATTCTTCCTAATGTTCATGTAAAACCTGGTTACAAAAAGTGGTGACTCCAAACAGCTTTGCAGAACCAAATAGAAGCAGTGCTCTTCATCTGGTGAATCTCAGTCTGACTGTGTGAATGAGGAAATGCTGCCAGAAGAGTTTTATTTGCTGCCATTAATTTGTTTCTGTTAGGCTGACGTTGCCACCCTGGCGGGCACCATTTCACAGGCTGGCCTGTCAGTGGGATTTGGATGGACTTTGGCAATAATGGTGGGATCTGGAAAAAAACCACTTGCAGGAACCACATATTTTGTGCCTAAACCAGGAGCAGTTCGGGGGTCTCTAGTGGTCTGTGACATCCATCGGGGGCTGTGGCTGTAGTGGGCCATGGCAGCCATACAGGGGAAGGCCCTCACAGCTGCCCATTAGGGCTGGCCTTGTCTCAGGTGGAGCTGGAGCATCTCCCTGCACACCTCTGGGTGAGGAGGACAGTTAAAGCTTGACCAGAGCGGGCTGAGGAGCAGGGACAGCCCTCACAGCTCACCTCACCATCTCACAGGGGCGTGCAGGGCTGGAGGCCACCATTGCCCAGGCCTGCTGCCTGAGGAGGAGGCTCAGCGCTGTGACTGCCATGGGAAGTCCATCCCCTCGGCCTCCTCCACACGTCCGTCTGTCCGGCATGTCCCCAGACGGTGTGTCGGGAGCCCAGGCAGGGCTGGGGCTGCTGCTGGCCCCGGCATGGCAGGCCTGCACCACCAACACACCATGGAGCAGCTCACCACCTGCTCTAGGGAGGCCCAAAGCCCTCCCCAGCTTGATGGCCAAAATTGGGTAGGAAGTGTCTCTTGGCTCCAAGCCAGGTAAAAGCTTTGAAGCCTGTGGGTTGTGCATGCTGGGTTTGGCCACCCCTTTAGCCAACAGGGTAAGAAACAGTGCTGGGTTAGCACTGCCGGCTGTGCTGCTCCCCTGCACCAGCCGGATCGCGTCCAGCGCTCGCATCGGTGCGTTCTATATATAAAACCTCACGGAAATTAAGAGGTCCTTCTGCTGAGAGTCATAAAATGTAATCAGTTCCAGTGGGGGTCAAACAACAAAATGCTCCTGGGAATAATTTGGACTTTGTTTCTTCAGTTAACCAGAATGAATCTACTAGTGATTCATATTTCAATGGTGTATAGACCTTGTGCATGTGACCATCCTTTGTTCTAAAATTAAGTCTGTTCCTTCTCTCTCTTTATTTTGTAAACTATCAGTTCATAAGGATTTAGGGAAAGATAAAAGCTCCTGTAAATTGTTACGGTTTCACAGTGTTAGAGAATGCAGAACAGAACTTTCTTGATTTTTTTTTTAACACATTCTACTCTTAAATCCTACTCTTAGATGTATCATAAGCTTTGCATGCAGACCAGACCATGAACTAGTTTAACTAGAGTTATTCTGGCATCACTTTAGTGTCTCTGCTGAGAACTGTCAGGTGGACACATTGAGAAACAAGGTGTAAACACTACATTCGCACATTAACACAGAGTTTTAAAGGTATTTAGTTAAGTAGGAGTAAAAAGGGGTCTAGATGAGTCAGCGAAAGCTTTGTGCATAGACTACTTTTTCCTTTTATCTGGATTTGGCTTGTGTAGGAACTTTGCTTAATTCTGTATCAGATGACTGGTGTAAGTATATGCCTGTCCCACCAAAGGGAGATTTGCCTTAAACTATCTGAAATATGTGTCCTAGTATGTTTCCCTCCTACAGTAGTAGTGAAGATAAAAATCCATCTCTGTCAGCTGACTTACAAGCTATTTCCTTTACACTTAGGTGTAGTGTATTAATTCCTTTGGCAATCAATAACTATGTATTTCAAGAGATAATTATTTTCTCCAGATGAGTATGTTTTAAAGCCTTTGCAAAATGTCTGCAAAGGGAAAAGCTTTGAACTTTGTCTACAAGGGGAAAAATGTTAGAACTTCTAAAGAAATTGAATGAAGAGTCCACAGTAAGATGAAAAAGTATTCAGAAGGATGGAATGTTACCCACATAAGTTCAATCATACTAAAATTTCCCTTGTGCTCATTATGAAACCTGATTATCTTTTCCCAATAAAAATAATATGGATGAGTAAAATCTAAATTTTTCTGAAGGAACATGGGCAGAATCTTTAACGATTCAGTGGTGCTCAGTATGTCAAAACACTGGAGCAGCTGTAAGATCAGAACACAAAGGCCAACAAGCAAGGATGCAGCACCCAGGAATGTAATTAAGGTAAAATAAAAGGTGGTTATATGGGCTCCATTGTAGTTGCTATTTAAATAATCCTATATGAACTGCACCACTGTACAAAAAAAAAATAATCAAGTCTTGCAAGTTTGTGCTTATGCAACTTCAAAACAAAATCTATCAGTTGAGCCAGGTCCTTGGCACAATTCCAATAGTTCAAAACAGGTCTAGAGCCAGCTTAACTGCCCCAGCCATAAGTATTTTCACTTCTCCAGAAACAGCTCTGCCAGGCTTAGGCCTGCTGAGACAGGGTACACTTCCCTGCTTCTGAACTCTGACTCCCAGACCATAGAAACAAAAGGCATGGGAAGCATGGACCTGCTCTGCAGCGAATCTCTGCCACCAGAATGCTCCCCCTGGGCTAAGAACAGCTGATTAATTCTTTAAATAACAAAACAAACTCCAAGATAATTAAACAAAATGTTTGTCATATCTTTCTTCTCCTATCCTCCATTTTGTTTTGTTTTGGTTTTTGTTTTGGTTTGTGTTTTTTAATTCTTCATCTTTGGAGAGAGGATAGAATAAGCATTGAGAAACTATTTAATGATAGCTAATAGGGTTGGGGCATGTCTGCTTTTCTCCAAGATATCATTTTAGAATTCCTGTTGCTTGTTTTATACAAACATGCTCTCAAGCTTCTGTCTGATGAGGAAGTAATGACAATTTGTGGAGTAATAAAAAGGAGTCAACATTTTACAATGTTGAAAATTGTTAATAATCAATATCAAAAAGTTTTAATCTGTTGACAGTTATCTACTAGATTTGTACATCTGGCTGCCCTCCTGTCTCTTCTTTCAGGCTAACTGGAGTCAGCTCTGAGCTATGTGTCTTTGTACAGCAGTTACTCTGGAAACATGGAGGTAGCAGCTCTCCCAAGCAAGGGGCTGAGCCATTGCTGAAGGCCTGAGCAAGAAGTAGACCAGGCAGTACATGTGATTTTCCCAGGCTGATGTGAATGAATTAAGAGCAAAGACACTGCCTCTAGGAGCAAAAAACCCCACCAGCCCCAAAACAAAACAGAACAAAACCTCCAACCCTCTGTCTAGCAGTTGCCTAGAGCAAGGGGATGGAAATTTTGGTTTGTGTTCTTGTTGCCTAGAGTTATGTAAAACCTTTGCCCTTTTATAACTAGCAACAAATCCTGGGGCTGACTGTGTATTACACTGTGTGAGAAGGAAGAAGAAAGAAAAGAGAGAAAGAATCATTTGGGGCAGTGAATGGACCTGAGGACCAAGCACAGGTTTTGAGAAGAAGACATTTCTTACCATCTGTTTATTTTAAAAACTTGAAATGAAGGTATAGAGTTCATACTGCCCTATTATCCTCCCAATAGAAGACAAATTAATTCAAACATTCCAATAAAATCTTCTTATGCCAGGAAGAAAATGTTATTTTTCCTTTACCAACAATCAGATGTTTAGTGGGAGGAACGCTCAATGTGCATCTAAGAGATAGGTGATGCCAGTTATGAGAAAATGAGGACTTCACACCCTCAAACTAAACCTGTTTGGTTGCCAGTGCAGTAAGCAGCCTGAATAGCGCAGGGATAGGATTATAATAATTTAAAGTAGTAGGTAACACATAAAACCCCTTATCTAGAGACACCATAAACTTGTATGGCTCGCTTAGCAAAATGAAATGATGGCTAATGTTCTCCAGACTCAGGCTTGTCTCTTTCTACATTTGACTGAGAAGGGAATTGATCAAAGACACCTGAGAAAGATGCTGATTTCAGCCTGTTTAAAGCTGCTTTACTGATGTAAACGATCACATTCTGTCCTCTTTTTCTGCAGGTGCATGAAACCCTGGGTCAAAGAAAGATTTTCCTCTGTATCCTATTTTGGAAGGTTAGGTAGCGACAGGGATGAACACATGACAACCAAAAAATTAAAAGGCAACACAGGTACCTGTTTGAAATTACCCTTTTCATTGTTTCAACATTCACCTTCTAATTTGCTCCATCTCCTTATCACTTTATGTGCACCTTGTCTCAGAAAAAGATAAGAAAAATGTTACACATCAGATGATTCAGATGACTCCCTATTCTGACACTTTACAAAGAAAGTGGTGTATAGATGTTATCTGTACAAGGTGAACTTCACCTTGCCTTTCAGCACTCAATTTCAAAAATTATAGATTTATAACATTTCTGTTAATGTCACACTTTTCAGTTTGGTTTTGGTTTTGTTTTCTTTTATCTCTGAACTTGTTACAGTTGCCTAGAACAGATAGTTCCAGAATAGTTTAGATCATGAGGAAATATCAATTGTTGGTGTTACTTTAACTGCATCCTTATCAATTAGAAACACAGTTTGGCATTGAACTGTCATATCCAGCTTCACAGCAGTAGTGTACATCAAAAGTAAGCTTCTTCTGATGTTATAAAAAGTTTTTGTAGGAGACAGAATTCACAATTCCTTGGGATATTTATAGTATTTAAGAATGCTTTTAAGTCACTTGTAATGGCAGATGCCATTGGGTACTCTGTCATAAGTGGTTTCCTTATTCATAACAAGTAATGCATATTGTAGTACATTTCAAACCAGGCCCACATTAAACTTGGTAGAAAAAATAAAGACCATGTCTGTATTACTGTAAGAATTCCATTTGGATCTTATTAATGCCATGTTGTGTTTTTTGTTTTGAATACAGCTCCAAAGAGGGGTTTTTAGCCATCAATTTGATTGTAGGGACTTCATGATGGTTTTATTGGACTAGACCTAAAGCTCCAACCCAGGTACCAATGGCACAGGCTAAATGGTGTTACCATCAGGTATAATGGGCTTGTTACAACAGAACTGACCCTTGAATGGCTTGGGCAGCAGGCCTGCAGAGTGAGAGTCCTACTCTTCCCAGTGCTGGCTCCCATCTCCCTTCCACAGGTACCTCCTGCTATCTCTACTCCACAACCTCCCCCCAGGGTATGTGGCTGTGGATTGCTGCCCCTGCAAACATTGAGAGGGATACAGTGCTACCTGGCTTGGATTAGAAAAACAAGAGGGACTTGAAAGACCATTGGGACCTCAGAAGGGCTGGGATACCAGTTCTGGAATCTAAACAAGTTCCAGTCGCTGGTCCAGAAGGATCCCAGTCATGGAGTTAAAAGTTATCAATGTGCTGGAAAGACAAAGTTAGAAATTACTAACCTGTAAGTGATAGGATCAATTCACAACACCACAACTCTTCCTAGAACAGGAGCAGGCCACATTCTAACAGAAATTGCCAAGTTTGGTAAGATTTGACATTTCATTCCGGCTTCTCCAGATTAGAAAGCCCGGCTCCCTTGGAAATGACAGTGGCTTCTCACACAGTATGTGTGAGGCTCCTAGCACTACTACAAGGGTTTTCATCTTCACACAACACATTTTTGTCCTGTATGCACCAGTCCCACTTGCTGTCCCTGCCTGGCCTTACCTTTGCTGCCAGTCCTGATCCCTTCCAACTTCTGCTTCTCACCATCCAGTCATAATCTTCCCTTTAAATACGTATGCTCAGTGGCCAGCTTTTCTTCTAGAATGTCTGTGGTCATTCATTATTCTAAGTTACACTGTAATGGCAAGTAATGAGTGATTTCACAGCTGTTGAAAAACTTCTAAGAAAATAAATTTGGAACTTCAGGGGCATGTAGATCAAACTATTTACAGTCATTCTTAAACAGGTTAAAAAATAGATCAGTCTTCTTTCATTTCTACTCTTTTCTCAGCCATTTAACATCACATGAGAGGATTTTGATTTTCTAAGTTACACAGATCCCTTTATCAGCAGTTCTCCCCATCTCATAAAAATCAAAGAGTCTGGACTGGGAGCTTCTCACATGTTGAGGCCTCTAGTCCAAACTCCATCTTAAGCACTGTTAGTATGATCCACACTGGGAAGATGTAGCTCTGCTGATTTCTGAGGGTTTTTTCCTTGTTGGTTTTTTGTTTTTTGTTGTTTTTTTTTTTTTATTTTAATACATTTATGTAGAACTAAGCAGATAAAACTCTGTGTGGTTGCCTCAACATGCCACTTGAGTCAGTCTGGCTTCATCAAAGCACTGAATTGACACTCATCTTAGTTTACAGTTCTACTTGTTGCTGCTGAGTCTTCCCTGCCGCAATCATTCCACAGACTCATAACTCAACAACCTGTCCTTTTTCCTGTCAACACAGCGTTTCTCTCAAAAATGCTGTTAACCAAAAAAATACCTTCAAAGAGGATGACACTGCTATTGCATGTGTAGCTTTTTTAAAAAGTCAGTCATTTGCTGAGGTGATGAGAATTTGAGGGATTCTGTGTTATAAATACACGGATGTTTACAGTACATGTATGGCTTGCTTGTGGACAAAGTCAGCACTCAGAAGACTTCAGCATATAGATAGAAATACAAACAGGTGATGTTTAGTCCTGTCCTGGTGAATTATGTACCAGACACAGAGACTGGAAGTTCTATTTTTGAACAGGTGTTTGAATTCTACATCATTTTAAATGCTGTAGATGAAGCAGGGGCTGGAAAAGGCAGATTCTGGTGGCAAAGTGAACCTTTATGTTGCTGCTAGCCTACAGTTTTCACTTATTGCCTTTGATTATTCTTGAATTGTATATTAGGTATTGCTTATTCAGGGGATTCTCAAGGGCAATGAGTGTTTTGTTTCAGCAAAGTGTAAAGGTTACGATAAGAGTGACTCCCAGAAAGTAACAATTAAGTACAGAAATGTAGATTTCATTTACAGGAAACTATTTTTGAGATGTATCATCACTCAGAGAACAGACTTGGGTTGGTATAAGCTAGTTATTAATGGCTTTCTGACGTTGGGCATGGTATAGATCTGAATGTGATTAAGTTAGCAGGAATTCTGCCACTCTTTGCTGACAATGACCTTGAGTCCTGAACTGAAAAATAAGAACATCTTAGCAAGAGAGTACTCTGAATAATTGAAGTAAAATATTAGAAAATTTCAGGATAAATGGGAAGAGCAGACCTCAGGATGAGTAATTAAAAAGAACTACATTGTCAAGATCTGATTATTATGCAAAAACTGAGAAGCTTAAAAAATCCTTAATGCTACAGTTACCATTTTTAGTCTTCTGGCCATCTTATTTCTAGGTCATGGCATGATTAATATAACTATGGAAGCAGCTCAAATTTCTTTCAAATGCTTTACTGTTAGCAATACTATCAGCTCTAGCAGAATCTCTAAGCCCAGTTTTCAGCCTATTAGTACAGGAATAATTTGTTTCTCAACTGTTACTTTGAAACATATTGATTTTTCAGCCTACACATGCTTTTACTTGTTTGTGATCTTATCTTACTCAAATTTCAGAACCACACAATTGACTGCTAAGATAAAGAATGCAAAATTATTCACCCGGTTTGGCTTCAGACAAACAAATGGAACTCAACACAAACAAAGAGAGTTGTATCCAAGCATTATTTGCCTGAGTTCTTAATATTTCAATACTTTGTGGAAAAAGCAAGTTGGGTAACAAGCTGTTTTGACTTCACTTCCAGTACACTTTCTGGTTTCTCTAGTCTCCAAAGCCAAGAATCCAGTCTAAAGATGCCACAAAGCTTCAGCATGCTTAAGGCAAGACGGTGCTGTGTTCTTTTTCAATCTTTGTTGCTACACTTTGGAATAAAATAAAAGTTTTGCCATAGTGTATAAAATAAAAGCAGTCTAAGATGTTACCTAAATCCCCTACACTTATTTCATATGTGATTTATGCTTAGAGGAAAGAACCCTGAGTTGGAACTGGTTACATTTGCGTTTTCTGCTTAAACAAGTTCTGAACTTGAAGCATGTCATTGGAAGCACCCTGCTCTGACAAATTTTCAGTAATCAGAGCTGGTCTGACTGAAGTCTCCCCAAAATGGGGCACCACAGCCACCAGGTCTCTGGTCTTCAACCTGCTGGCAAATGGCCTGTGCATAGAGCATCCAGATCATCCATCTCAGTATCAGCTGGCACAACTTCCTCAAAGAACAATTGTGATTTTTCTAGGAAAAGCTCAACCCTTGCAAGTGCCCATACTGGCATGAGACTGTTGCTCCACAGTTATGTAGGAAATGGGCTTTGTAGAGAGCAGCCTCTTTCCTGCTTTGGGTCATTGAACCATCAGCTTGAAAGCCAAGCTCCCACAGCCCCAGAAATGTCCTGAGAGCCTGCAAGCCTGAACTGTGGCCCTGTGAAAGACTGCACTTTCTACCTAAGTAAAATATTTTTGATTCATTGTCTTCATTTTGTAGCAACTTGTCTGCATCAGTACCAGGGAGGACGAGACCTGACTTTTTGAACAGCTTTTGTTTGTCCCCAACAGGCCTTGATACTCCTTGCCCATATTATCCAAGGCTGGCTACCCTGCATGTGACAGAATTGTCTGCCAAGAACTACCACCACCTTTCTTTCCATCAGGGCCACTCTTTCAATGCCAACTGAATGGAAAGTGTTTGTCAATTTCTGTTTTATTTTAACTTCCCCTGCACAGATCTGGAGAGTCCTTGCCTATAAATACTTGCTTAGAGAGTACTTGGGAAACTCCTGTCTTCTACAGGGATCATGTTTCAAGTCATGTTTTACAGAGGGGGAATAAAGGGCCTGAATTTAATTTTTCTGCATCAGCATCTCAGTCATTCATTCATTTGACCAGGTGGAAAAGCCTCATCACAAAATAAGGGTTGCAGTCTAAAGTGATGGTTTCAGAGAAAGCAGGATCCCAAAGCTAAAGGGCCCCCAGTGTAATGGAGATAAGCAATCTTTTCCAAATCAAAATAAGTAGTGTAGTGATATACACCAAATATGATATGCAAATTTTCAAGTCTTACTATAAAAACTTTTCCAGTCAATTCTGAACGTGTTTCAGACTGGTCTATGAATCAAAAAATATGTATTAAAACAGAGACTAGAATGTGTGACTGAATTCCAATTCAGTCTTTGCAATTGAATTCCAGACATCATAGAATGATTTTCAAGATGTTATTCAAAGCAATGGAATATGTATTTAAAAGCAAGCTTAATCTTGACTGCATTTTGAATTAAAACATTTGGAAATTCATGCTAATGGATTTTTTTATTACACTTTAATTTTTATAGTATTCAAAAAAGCAATTGGAAATTAAAGGCTGCAATCCTGCAAATATCACCATTAACTTTAACAAAACTACCAGCATGATGCTAGGGGCTGCTAAATACCAATAATTAATAAATGTACATTTTGTTAAAAGTCTTTGCTGAAGCAGTACAAAACTGTGTCAGCAATAACAATGAAATCATTCCAGTTTTTCAAGATGTTGTTGAAATTATCATGAATTTCTGAATATACAAATCAATCAAAACAACCAGCCAAAAAAATGAAGCTTTGGGAAAGACCAGACCTTTATTGGACAATATACTGCACGGAAATGCTTAGAACTCCCTGAAATGCATGTAAAAGATTTGCTGTGAACAGCTTGCTTTGCTTTTGAGAAGTACAAGAGACAAAGAGTATTCCTTAAAAAATCACCATGTGTTTCACAGCCCCTAGAGAACACCGAAAAAAGACTTTAGAAATGTTTGTCCAGAGAGAGCACATAGAGAGTTTCTATCAGCTTCAGTAAACCTTGTAATAAGTCTCATTGTATGATTTTAAAGATTATTTAAGAAACTTAATCTATAATAGTAGTTTACAGTACTGTCATTCCTGAGTAAGAATTACTAATTTCTTGGTGCTGTTAATATAAGTTTGTTAATTGGAGATTGGTGATCAGAGAGAATGTCAGAAATAATTTTTTTTAAACTTTGTGCTTCGCTTAGCTGTCTTTCCTCTTTTGGGTGAAAGAGTAGTGGTAGCATTTCATTCTTTGTCCTCATTACCCCATGAAATTATTATTCTGCATGTGATTATCTTTCAGTCCAGTTTGTACCTCACTCATGACACAAGGGTGGTAGGAGCATTCTGCCAGAAGGCAAAAGAAAAAAAAGCCATAGAAGGACTATCTAAGTGAAAATGTTTGCAAGTCAAAGGGAGGGCACGTTTTACTTCACAAAAGAAAATGCTGGTTTCTGTTGTAATGTTGGTTACACAATCACATAAGGTTTTATTTTTAAAAGCAAGTAAAAAAATTATAGTGCATCAGCTCTTTGACTGGTGTAAATCAAGATGGTTTTATTGACTTTGATGGAGCTATGTCGATTTATACCAGATGAGGATTTGGCCTACTGTATGGAGATATTTTTATTTCTCTTCTCACTCTATCAGTTAAAGAAAGGGTAATAATCAGCAAGCTGGAAGCAATTATGCGTGTGTGAGGAGGGGGTAGTTTCATAATAGCTAACTTGATATTATTTCCTGTAAAATGCATCAGGAGACTAAAGCCTGGAGCCTGCTGACCAGTTTGTTTTGTAAAGAAATATTTGTTCAAATCTGTTTATAATAATTTGTCAAATTATGGGCAGATTCAGCTGAAGCACTTGCCTTCCACTGACACCAGAGGCAGCAGCTCTGGAGCTGACCAGGGCACCAAGTGGCACCCATAAGGGAAGACCCCGGCAAAATTTGGCTTCCACTTCCATCTGTATAAATCTGGAATAATTCTACCAAAATCAATGGAAATATTTTCTATTTACAAGTGTGCCTAAAAGCAAAATTTGGCACCGTCTTCAACTGAGCATTTATAAGCTGTTTCTGGCAACAAATAAGGATGGGGGAGGAGAAGATTATTCATTGCAGATGCTTTGTAAGATTACCAGAGGCTTTCTGGTGACAATAAAGTCTACTAACATAGCCACTTTTGGAAAATGCTTTTGAAAATGTGATTTGAGGGAGTTTCCTGTTATCCTTTAATTCTTACATCATTTCACAGTGGTAGAAAATACTAACCAAGACCTCAAGTGAAATTACTTAAATTGTTCTCCTTACTGTGGTGAGGCAAATGAGTCCCAACCTGCAATGCCAAGTGGACTAAAGCAATTCATGGCAAGCTAGATTTCTAAGAAACCATCTTGGATGAATGCATTTCATAAGGTGCAGTTTAATTATTGTTAAGCAGCCACACATTGACAAGAGAGCTGGAGACAAAATAATCACAACTAAAATAAACAGAAAGATTTATGAATTTATTTTTAAGTTACATAGCAGATTATTCTAAAGTACCAACATTAGCATTATAAACACTAAAGTATATACCAACCAGCTTTTGCAATATAGCTCATTCATCTGATCTCTTTGCTCTCAGGAATGCTTTAATTTTTTGTAATGTTTTAAACTTAAGAATATAAATAAAGTGACTGCCTGCCCTGCTAGGGTGAACATAGTTCTACTGGGCTAACAGTACTTTTAGCACTATAGCTTATACCCATAGAATTATACCCATACCTCTTTCTGAACTGCTCTACAGGTAAATGAATCCCAAAACCAGCATGTAGATGAACCCTTAAGCAATAGCAGACAATTCATAAAAGAGTGGAAAATATGCAGTTCAGAAATGATTATGCATAAATGCAGCTCTTGCCCTAACTAGGGAGAGCCCCGAGGAGCCCTTCATCCCTGCACCAGCCCTCTCCAGCCCTCCCTGCTGTGTCTCCCTGGGAAAGGACTGGTAGCCTATTCATCAGGCCCTGGACTTGGATTTGAACTATGTGTATGTCTACCATTTCCTGGATCCTTTTGAAGCAAGGAAGAAGCAGAAAATTTCCAGGGAAAGTTTGCTTATTTTGAGGTTCTTTTTTTAATAGCTTAAATGCAACCACCTTGAAACGAAACAAGGCATTATTTCAGCTAGGGCAGGTGATGGCATTGTGACATTGAATTTAAATCCACCTTCCTATAGTGAATATGGAACTTTAAAGTGCTGCCTGGTTTATTCTGTGTGATGCTGCAATGCATCTTTCACTAATTTTCTTACCTTTTCAACTATGCATGGAAATTCATGGGGTGTTTTTTCCCAGTAAGTTTCAAATGTATATGCTGTTCTACGCTGAAAAAAAACAACTGCAAGGTTATTATCATCTTTTCTAGTGAGAACATAGAATAGAAAATAAATGAAATAATGTAACCAGCAGCTACATTGATTGACAGAATTTCTATGATTACATCTGTGTACATAGGGGCATGGGTTACAGGTATAAATTAAGTATTCTATTTTTTATAAATGCATGCACTCCATTTTTTTTACTATTTAGTATATTGCACAAAATATAGCTGCTTACAGATAGTATTCCTAAAATCAATACCACAAAATCAATTCACACTAAGAATAATTTAAAAGGATGAGAAAACTTTGATTATTTTTCTGCTCAGGTTTCAGATCTTTACAGGAAAAAAGAAAAAAGATTAAAAGATCTCTTTCAAACCTGGTCTGTGCTGTAAAGATGAAGTTCCAGCTAATTTTGACGTGGACAGAGGTTACAACTGAAGTCAGGAATAGAGAGAAGATTAAATTCTAAACCATGACCCTGTTTTCATAGCAACGTATTAAGAAAACCAAATAGAATGACACACCTAAACCAAAGCATTTCTAAGTAAGGCATCTGTCAGATTTTTCCATGAGGTGTAGGCAGTTTATGATGTACTGTGATGGTCAGATTTCTGCATTTTAGTATTGCTCAGCTTTCACAGCAAGAATGGTCCAAAGCCTGAAGATGAATTTCAGAGATAAACTGAACAGTAGCCAGGAAAAAGGTTAATATCACAGTAGTAACAGGTTTATATGAGTCAGCTAACTTGAGAAAAGACTAGAAGAGGTGATCATTAAATCAAGTGAAGCTTGAATGTATGAACGAATTTGAGTTTGGTGTTAAACTACATAGAGGGTCAGGTACTACACCAATATCTAATCCTGTATGTACTACTGGAGTTGGTGCTTAGTGCAGCAGAACTTCAGGCTGTAAGCACAAGTTCTCATGGGGAATATCTGTGGCATGTACTACATCTCTGTTTTGTCCTGATCAGGAACCCAGATAATCCTGTCACCAGGCAGAACTGAAGTCTGCTGAGAGATCTCTAAAAGCCACCTCTTGGGGCCCTGCAGGAACCACTGCTAATCACCTGAGGCTTTGTTCACTTGCTGTTACCCAGATGCAGAAGAGAAGTGACCCAAGCACCAGCTGAACCCTCTAGCCAGAAAGGACTTGGGTAAAAACTGACAAAAGTACCAGATTTCCCTTCCAAGTGCTCTAACCTGATCTGAGAATAAATATTAATAATATCTTTACTGTCTAAAATACAGACATAGAGTTCAGCTATTCTAAGGTACAGATTAAGGGTTCTGGAGGCCTCACAAAGTTTTTTTGGGGTTGTTTTTTCATTGGTTAGTCGAATTTGGTTGATTTTTTTTTAACTACACATGTACACATGTAATTAACTGGTTTACCAGTTAGAAATAAATATTTTCAAGCAAGAGACATCCACCTCATTACAGTCATCATGTTCCCACAGGTATTATGAAGGATGGAACAAATAGGGCTGGAAGGAATTTCTGAGGGGCATCTATTCAAACACAGGTTGAAATAGCAAAGATCAAATTGCTGGAATATTTTCATTCATATTATCTGTTTCTAGTGTGCAGCCTGAATCTGACTCTACTACAAGGTTTTACAAAGAGAATTACTGTGGGACTTAAGAGTTCCTTGGGAAGAAATGCAAACAGAAGTGTAAGTAACAGAATGACTTCCAAAATGCTGTTGCTCAGCTTGACCTCCAATTGAGTATCAATTTAGGAGAACTTTTAATTAAAAAATTAAATTTGATTAGTCTGGTTAGTCCTGAAATTTAAAAAGCTAGTGTCAAGGCCCATAGAGCCTGAGACCAAGTACAGTCTAGTTACCAGGCTGTAATTTTTACATT
Source organism: Agelaius phoeniceus (assembly GCF_051311805.1). NCBI lineage: Eukaryota > Metazoa > Chordata > Aves > Passeriformes > Icteridae > Agelaius > Agelaius phoeniceus. The sequence goes on from NC_135270.1 coordinate 38,839,023, forward strand.
ACTACAAATAAGAGTATTGGAGGAAAACTGTCATGATTCAGAATTCAGAAACCACATCCTCCCTATTTTCTGGCCATCCCACTCAGCCTCTGAGAGGGAGTGTTCAGAGTGGAGTAGGTGAAAGCAGATAACCACATCCCCAGTCTGCTGTCATCCTCAGACAGCAGAATGTCCAATGATGTGCCTTCTGCTTACCAAAGACAAGTGATCAAATCAAAGAGGGTTTAAGTAACCTCACTTGTCAACAGGTGCCTCCAATATAATTACTTGTAGTTGGCCTTTTGCCAACAGGCAAAATTTCAATTAGCTTTTTAGCAAATTTCTGCCATGTTTCCACTTAGAAAACTCATAAAAGTGTACGATTTAAGGCATCTTAAACTCTACATAGATCCTCTCATTCATGAGCAAAGGGTCTGCAAAACTCTAACATATCTCCCCTTCTTGAGGTATCATAGTCACAGAATATTAATCTCTTTTGCCAGGTAGCAGAGCAGGACTCGAGCATTTGCGAGGGATATTCTCATTTACAGCTGGGTGTTTTTGCGCAAGCCCACCATTGTTATTGGCTTAAGACAAAGCCCTGGGCTGTGAACAGGAAGGGATGAGGTGTGTTCCTGACCTTGCTCCACTCTGCAGGGAAGAGAGCAAGCTGCTTGTGCTAATGCACTGAACTGCCTGGCTAGAGGTGCCTATCCAAGGTTTTGGTTAATTATGAGCAGATTCTACTAAATAACATCAAAGTAAAGCCGCTTGATTTGAACTGGAAACCTCCATCTTGGGACTGATGCATTTTAAAGGCCCTGACAGATGGGCTCTGCCGACCTGAACAGCAGCAATCTGTAACGCTTTAGCTCCCCCATGTCTGCAGTGCCCTCTCCAGTGCCGTCTGTCCCAGCAGCAGGGGAAACGAGCAGATGCTGAGAAAGGCAATTTCTCCGTGGGGTCTGTGCGGGCTGAGGCAGCAAGCCCCTGCTTTGGCCACTGCCAGGGCAAGGACCCCATCAGGGAGGTGGGGGAGATGGCAGGCAGACAATGTGTAACCATCACTGCTAAACCTGACAGGGTTCCACCAGGATGTCTCACACTTCCCTGATTTGCCAAAACCTGCTGCAGCTGCCTCCTGCGGCACCTTCTTCACACGCATAATAATTTGACCACAGTCGAAGTTTTTGCTTAAAGCAAAGAATAAGAGAGTACTGGTGCAGTGCAGGAGGAGAGCAGAATGTGTTTTAAAGCCTTTTCACAGCTTTGATCAGAAACCTTTTGGTTTCCAGTTAAACCCATTTTGCTCTGCCAGCAGCAATCCTCACAGGAACACAAACAAGGGCCCTGTCTCCTCCCTTTTGCAACACTCACACCCTCTGCGTCTGGGCTTACCTGCCAAATTTCATGCAACTCTGTGTCTGGCACCTATGCAAATTAAGCAATCTGTATCTAATGTATACATTGTCATAAATATAGCTTCTGAAAAAAACACTGGTAGGGGTGATTAAAAGTATTAGGCTGAGCCTTGGCTTTACAGGGAGAGCTTCAAAGACCAGGGTCGGAGTGCAGTGTAGATGGGAAAGAGCCTTCTTGACAGCCAGTCTGGAAAGCCTTTCTCTGGAAAACACAGGTGACAGGTGCATCCAAGGGTTCTTATGGCTCTCTTCCCGCTCAGGATCTTCTCTGGCCAATGAGCATAGCAGTGGAAGACCAGAACTTCCACTTCCAGAAAGCTGTTCCCCATGGAAGGAGGAGTGTTAACTGATGTCCCATGCTACACACTCATTAGGTGCTGCCAGTCCTCCGCTGGCTCCTTGCTTCCTCTTCCCCCTAATCCACCTCTTCCTCTTGATTGGATGCTCAGTGCCCTAAAACTGTCCTGGAAACGTGGAGCACACAGAGGAGAAAGGGATGGCTGTCCATCAGATGTGCATCACTCCCAGCTTCCTTCCTGGCACAATTTCCCCTAATTCTTTCAGAACAAGCCCTCCTGCTCCTGATTTCTCCTACTTTCCTCTCGCCTTGCCCCTTCCCCACCTCAGAGGAAGACTGGTTGGGAACCAATATCCAGGTGAACCAGTTTGGGCAGAAAGAGATCCCAGTCTATTGACCTCTGTACTCTCCAACTTCCCTCACCAAGGGGTGAGGTAATTGGATAGCTCATATACATTTCTGAAAACATTGTAGGAAGAGTAAAGGAAACATGACTGGAAGAGGTGGGATTGTTCTGCAAGGCAGGGCAGAGAAAACAGTCCAGGTCATGCCAGAAGCAAAGTGGGAATTTATGGGGAGAAGTCCTCATTGACTTAGCAAACCCAATGGCTGCAGGAACAGACAGATGGCTGCTCAGGGCTGGGAGTGATGGAAAGGGCTCAAGTGTGGTGCAGTGCACCCTGTTTAGACAGGGTTTAGCACCAGGCTCAGGTCATTGCTGGGTCTGGAGGCTTTGCCTCCTCTCTGGGGCACAGAGCAGTGTATGACTGCTCTTCCCACCAGACAGCCACCAGGCTGCTCTGGTCATGCTGAGAAATTTGCACCTTGTTTCTCCTGTGCTGTGATCACAGCAGTAAGGTGAGCCCGTTCCCATGCACTGGAAATACTTGTTTTGGAGCCTAGGTATCTCTGACAGTTAATTTAGGCTGTGAGCAGGGATGTCATCCACAAATACAGGATGTTTGTCTGCTCTCCTCTCTGCCAAGGTCCTTCATTACTATTAAGGCCTACATGGGGAGGGGACAGAATTAGTTTCTGACCAGCTCTGTCTTCTCCACTCCCTCCATGCCCTTTGCAGCCACTTGCAGGAAGGATGAAGGAATAATCCCAAGTCACTTATCACTGTAGCTACAAGACAGTAAAATAAAATAAATCCTTATTTCTGAAAGGCCATTAGCTCTGGGTTGAATGGTCTGCTTCGAAGTCTCAGTAAAATACATCTTTCTAGCTACTAAATACTCATCCCTATTATCTGTGAGAGCTGAACCATATGCACAGTTATGATTAAATGTGGGTGCTGCAACTAACACTGTTAGTTCAGAGCAGAACTATCATCTCAAAGCAGTAAGTGGTAAGAACATCTTTCTGTTATGAGAGTTTCAGGGTGGCATCAACTGTTTTGCATGTAAAGTTTGGGTGAAAAAATTGACCAGGAAAGAAAACCCCACTGAACAAAACCAAACACAAAAACAAGAGACAAAACCAGGAGGAGAAAATTAATGCAGTGTTGGATTTTATATCGTACATGTACTGTAAAAGAGGATCCATTTGAAAGGGATTGGGAAATTTCACAGAAACCATCTTGTTATCTATGTAAGTAAAACCAGACCTAATTATCAGGCTGTGCTCAGTCATGCTGCTCCTGTTAGCACAGCCCTCTCAGAAAGTGAAAAAAAAATCAAGTGATTTTAGGGTTCCTCTTACCTGCAGAAAAATCTGAGGATGGAAAGAAAGAAAATAGTAGCCTTAAGAGGTACGTTCAGCCTTCTAGACATTAGGACTGCTAACCACCTCATGTCTGGCTATTCTGCAAGTTAAAGTATCATTTAATCAGAGCAAGCAAAGTAATACAGATAATGCGGAAATTCAAAGGTACCTTAGATCCATTTTTGTACTTTCTCTCTCAGCCCATATCTTTGGCTGTAGCTCAGGGTCTGAGCATCTGTGCATAAATTGGTTTAAAGATCCATCTTCAGAAATCTTGATGCTCAGAGTTGAAGGTAGAGATCCAATACTCAGATGATGAGAACTGGAGGAAATTCAGTGAAGTCTTGCAGACACAGTTACACCAGCAGTCAGCCAAACCAGCCCCACCCCTCTTTAATTTTATCTAACAATTCCCATGGACCATCTAATGGGTCATGGTGGCTCTTAAGTTGTGTCAGCTTTGTACTGCAGAGATACTTCAATTCACTCTGTTACCTGGTGGGAAGGGATGAGAGGCTTGCAGCAACCCCATTTGCTGGTGCCAGCCTTCTGGCACCTCAGCTAGCAGGTCTCCTGTTTCCATGCATGCCCAAGGCACTGGCTCCAGGGCAGCAGTGTAGCAAACCTCACTGCAGAGACACACCAGCATCTGAGTCGAGGCATGGACCAGAACACAGGCTGCAAACCTCAGGGCATGAGCTGAGGCTCCTCTCCAAAGCTGTCACTCATCAGGAAGCATTAAGCAAGAGCCAGGGGAGTCAGAGTTAGAAAACAACCCTGTAAAAGAAGCAGAACATAGCAAAGCTGGCAGCAGGCACAGACGGGCCAAGAGGACCACGGATCACACCAATGCATAGGAAGAGCTGAAAAGGAAAGAGCTGGGACCATGCAGCAGCAGCATGAAATGGCCTGAAAGCTGGATCTGGGAGCAGAAGATGCTGTACTCAGAGTCTGCATGAAAAAAAAAAAGCTATAGCTGAAAGGTAGCTTCCCAGCCATATTCCCCAGCTGAGCATGTGCAAGTAAAATAGCAGAGGTAGCACTGGAAGCTGGTATTAACACCATCACAGCTAAATGTCAGAAGTAGCCTAGAGAGGGAACTTCATTCTGCAAAACACATAGCTGTGAAATCCATCAACAAAACTGATGTCTGCTTCTATTAGTACCACACAGCAGCTTGACCTAAATAGTAATTTCTGTTTGGCATTGAACGACAAACAGGAATAAGGTCCAAAATATGAGTCATTAAAAATAAATAAAGGCCAACAACATGTACTGTACTCCTCAATCAGCCCCTTCCCAAAAGGAGGCCAAAAGCTGTACATATTTTGGATTCTTCCATAGCAAATCTTACTGCCACCTCAGAATTTTTGGCTGACACCTTGATGACACTGAAATAGAGAGTCAGACTATGACACAGAGATTTTAAACAGACAGTGGTGGTCCTTACTAATTTCAGTAAGTGCATTAAGAAACACAGACTCACAGTATTGCAACACCACATGTGCTCACACATGCAGCAGTTTTGACCATAAAATCCTTGAATGCTTGGCAACCCCCTCATTGCCTGGCTCTGGTTTGGATGTTTTTGCTGATGACCTTTTGGGTTATTGCCCTGGCAAAAATGGAGAGCTGACAATGACCTACCAGTCACTGGTTCAGTCTTTCTAACATACACAAGTGGAAAGGAATCAGTGGAAATGTCCAAGATGCTCCTGTGCAGACCTCTGAGAGTGACACCTCTAGTGCATATGTGTAGCATAGTAGGTCAAGATTACTTGAGCTTACTAACTCAAATAATTGTTTTCCCTAATTGCCACAGCTCCTAACTGAAATGTACTTACTATTCAAAATGCTTTCAAAATGACAAAGCTGATATACTTGTTTACTTACATTCTCAGCATGAACACCTTACACAGGGCTGAAAGAAAACATGTAGGCATCTGTGATCTCTAGTAGAGAATACTGCTTCTCAGCATCCAACCCTAGTTAGTCAGCAAATGCTTCCACAACATCATGCTTAGTCTCATTTTAAGATGCTAAACCTGATGTTTTGTTAACTTTCTGTTTAGCTTACTATCAAAATTAGTAATTTTTTCTTTGTTAGTTTCTTTGTTCAAGCAGTTGGAAGCAGGCAGCTCCACCCAAATTCTTCATTACACCAGTGCCCTTAAAATGTTTATCTGTGTGTCAGCTTGGTGCTTGTGTCTTTAATTGTTTTGCCAGGAAGTCACCAGTGATGTCCTGTTCCCCTCCCTTACCACCCCACCACCCCCCTCAGTAAATTGTGTACTACTTATCTTCTTAATGTCATTTTTAAAATAAAGATTATTTAACGGCTATGTATTTTCATGCTCTTTAAGTCCCTAAAAATACTGACCACAAAGAGTGCACTCAGCAATCCTACAGCAGACCACGTGTGTGCAATTACCTCATTTACACAGTCACAATAACCACACAAAATTCAATGCCCCATCTGGAAGATAGGAAATATTATTTCCTTTCTTCTACCTTTGTCTGTGTACATGGCTGATTCTCGAGGATAAGCAGAGTCTCACTATGTTGGTGGATATATGTACACACACACACAATACATATGCTCACACAATACTGCAGATAATTGGGGCCCCATTTCTGTTGGGGCTGCTAGCAACTCTGGTAAATTATTGTACTGCAAATTTTGGCATGAAACCTCTTGCCAACTTTGCCCATCCTTGCTATTTCCAGCTCAGGCTGACAGTTTTGGCTGGCTGCCTTCTTGGGTAAACCCCTGGAAGAACAGCTGAGCAAAGATTCAGAACCTTCCCTCTCCCCCCGCCCCATAGGTGTTTGGTGGGGCTTGAGCCAGGTGATGGAAAGTAAGCCATCACAGCCACTTTCACAGAGAGAGGGGCAGGTCAGGAGAACCTGGACCTCTGATGCATCCTGTGATGAAGAATGAAAACTGTTTTGTTATCCAAGTGGAAGGAGAGGAGTCTCCAGGGAAGCACGAATGCAAAAATCCCCAAGACAGAGTCTCCAGGTTAAGTAGTACCACAACTGCCAGGGAGCTGGGACATCACACAAGGCATGCAGCAGAAAAAAAGGGGGGAAGCAAATACCTAGTGCAAAAGACTTACAACTAATAGTGAACTTCTGGGTTTGGGGTTTTAATATCTCTTTCTTGGATGGGGAATGACTCCAGCATGTGTTCACATAAGAACTCCTACATTACAAGCTACAAGGGATACTGGAGGTGATCAGTTCTAACTAAGCCTTCCAACACACTGCTACCTTGTTCCTGTTGGAAAAGACTCACCCCTAGGGTGACACAAACATGTCAATTTTTTAAGATATACAAGCTGCACTGAGTTTCTGCAAAGGAATTTAAAAGACGTGCACTTAAGCATGATGTTCCATCTCCCTTCCCTAAAACACTGTGCCACATTAATCTGCTCTCAAATAATGAATGTGTGGAAGTATAGACATTTCCAGGAGCATTTAACATGCATTTGTTGGAAAAGCAGCACTGCCTTCTTCTCCCACTTATTTCTACAAATACAATTCCCTCTACTGCAGAGGGCTTGTGACAGCCCAAGGGCATATGAGAGGCCATTTGTTAAAATGCTGGCAAAGAATACTGGCATTGTGCATGTCAACCCCTGCTTTACCAAGGGTGGGCAGGGGGCAGCCAGAGCCTGAGTCTGCTTTGAGGCCTCAGAGATGAGATGGAGCAGGGTCTGCTCTTTTCACTGGAGTCCCCACCAGGAATTCCTGGAGAGCACAAATCAACCCCTTAAAAATGTTTCTGTCATTATTCCAGCCTGCAGTGAGTCCTAGAAGCTGTTCAGCTGAAGTTACTGGTCACATTTTCTATTATTGTCTTCCAGTAACAGAGAAAACGTGCAGGCTGCAGCCACACTCAGGCACACTCCTGCTGCACCATGGCTGGTCCTGGCACTGGCAGCAGTGAGAGAAAAGACAGCTGAGAAGAGACAAGAGACAGGAGAAACCTAGGAAAGAGAGGAGGATACAGATGGTGAAGAATGAAGGAGCTCGATTTGGGTGTTTTCAAGCTTGCTCCACTGTCAAGATTTCCTAAGCATGGGCCATTAGCCCCTTCCAGTATTGCTTACTGTGAAAAAAGGCACATGGAAAATGACACCCCTTTGAGAGCCAGGCTGTTCTCACTAGGCATTTGGTGATTTTTTGGAGACAGTCTCAAGTAAAGATATTTGCAACATGTCCTGTCTGCAAAGTGAATCTATCATTCTTATAGCTTAACTTTTTTTTTTGTGCTACTACAGTGGATCCAGAGTATTTTTTTTTCCTTCTTTTACTATTAGAGAGTACTTCTTTTACTACTAGCTCTTGATGGATTCAAATTTCAGATGGCTCTTTCTGCAGAAACCAGGGTACTGCATGGGAAGTTATGCTACTGGGGAATAGCAGAGCTGCTTTCCATGTGTGACAGGAACTCCTGGCTGTTCTAAGTGCTGTAGATATTCATCTCCCACATTAATTTTTTTCTAACTCAGGCCTACAAAAGTGAATTTTTTGGATTTACAGTTGTTCAGTGTACTGCTGCTGCAGCAGGGGTGGGGACCTCTGTCAGGCCATACAGAGCTGGGTTTCACAGGCAGTGGCAGCACACACCAGCTGTGCAGCCCCAGAGCTGTGCAGGGCAGCGAGGGCTGGCAGCTTATGGCAGCCACCGTGACATCTCCAGCAGCTGTCACAGGGCTGCCGTGCACGCAGGCCTACAAATCTGGGTGCCAGATACTCCCCTCTCCCTTCCTCCCAACATCAGGGGCCAGCTAACAGCAAGGACAGTGTAAAAACAGAGCTCTAGGAAACAATTATTTATGCATTTTCAACACTGGACTGTGGTTAATCTGTGCTTCCTTTTCAATGCTGTCAGGTGAAGGAAAGAGCCAGAAAGTATCTTAGAGGTACTGGTATTATCTTTGCCTTTCAGGTTTTTTAAATTAGGTCACTTTACAAAGAAGAGCTCCACTGTTTAACATTTTTTATATGACAATCTCAAAGCAACTGATACTCAATTAATTCACAGCCTTGCTCTGATTTTGGATGTCACTGTAGACACCAAGGAAGAGAAAAGTTCAATCACTGGCCAAATACCAGGCAATTCAGCAGTAGCAGAACTAAGAACAAGGACTCAACATGCTGAATAAACTCTGGCAGCTTCCTCAAGCTGAAACAGCAAAACCTTAGTTGAGGCAAGACACACACTCTGGTGAGGATTTCAGCTGATGTCTGAGGTCTTCTGAGCCGGCACAGGGAGGACTGATTTGCCCCCTTTCACAGGAGGTTTTGCAAACTACATCACAATTTACCTTTGCTGCCCTTGTGTGTGGGAATGTGTAACAGGACTGAAAGGGGCCAGCTGGAAAAGAGACAATTACTACCTTGTTGATACACTGGCTGTTTCTAGCTCTTCAGTAGGTCAGTTAGGCAGCTCATAACATCCTAAAGAATGGCCCTGTGATCTCTGGCCCTAGGAAGTCGAGTTAGGAAGAGGCTTCTAAAAGGACAGAGGAGATATATCTCTTAATATGAGTTTGATAAAACCAAACTGAATTACCACCACCTCTTCTCAAGTGAACGTGTCAATGTGAGGGTTTTCACCGAGGACTCATCAAGGGCAGGAGAGGAAAACACACACTTCAGCAGCTTGAACTCACCTCTTGAGTTTCTCCTGATGTCTAAAAAAGACAGGGGGAGCTTCCCTTTTGCACCCTCTGCTGCATATGAGCTCCAGATGCGTGCATGCTATTTTCAGTCAGAGGATACAGATGTCATTAAATATGCTGGTGATCTGCTCCGGTCTATTGAAATTTTTTTAATCTGAGATCAACACCCAAAAAAAGTATTTGAAGACTCAGCATGAAGAGGAGAAACAACTGCAATGAAAGTTGTAGTTCCCATATTACCAAAACAAGGTGCAGGGCACAGATCATACCCAGTACCATGAGCCCCAAGTCCTGGTAATTGATTCAGGAGACCTTTCAGGACCTCTGGAAAAAGTGAAAAACATTCCAACATGGTGTTTTCTTCTCACATGGTAGTAGGGTTATGAAGTAGCTTTTTATGACCCATTCAGTTTTCCTTTTATATCAGCCTATTTATATACTCCAATTCAGTCACAGATTCCACTGTACTGATCACTACAGTGCTCATTTCCTCATTCTGAACTGCGCATGCATTTCTTTTCTTCTTTTTTGTTCTCTCCTTATCAGATCTGTTAGCCTTGCATTCACCTCCATGCTGTTGCTTGGTCTCTCCTAGGCTTCTTTCCTAGGGGCACTTGTCTCACTGACAACCAAGTAACCAATAAAATAAATGTTTTAAGAAAAGCTTTCCATCTTTTTACATTTTTAAACACATGAAGAATAGATTCAACACAGTATTGAGCAGTGATTCAGCATCACTCAAGTTAAAACATCCTCTGCCACTCTGAACAGGACAGGAAAGTAAGACTTAACACTCACTATCCTTTCTACAGTCCCATTTATTTACTGAGTTGGTGAGTGCCTAAAGGCCACTAATCCTTTTTGCTTACAGCAGGTATTATCAAAGTCACGGACCTGTACATCATTTGAAGACTGAAATCCAATTTAATGTTTTCCCATTTACACTAGACATAAGTTGTGCAGCAAACTTTTTAACAATGCTTCTAAATTCACAACATGCTTAGTCCCAAACTCCTGAAGATAGTATTTTTGCACTTGGGATTGTTAATGTTTGCTAAAACCCAAAACATTCTTCAGCTGACTAAAAGCTTTACATCCTTAGAACGTAAAATCTAAATATAAATGTGGTGGGCGTATGTGGATCTTTTCTCTCTGAGGAGGCTCTGTTACGAATTTCCACTGTTTTACGCCACTACCAAGCCTCTGCTAAGCCATGACACCTGTTCAGAATTTTCAGTTTCTTAACCCCTTATTACACTTCCTACCATCCACAGAAGTAGTGCAGGAAAAGAGTTCCATTGTCCTAGATTTGCTGTATTAATACTCCATGGCTCCTCGGTGTCCTTCAGTATTTTATATTAATACCCACCTTAAGGACAACTAACTAAATGGATGAACTTGCCTCCCTCATAACATATGCCAGTAGATAATCTGGTTATCAAGCAGAACCTGGAGAGAAAACCTAAAAATTCCACAGGAGGAACACCAAAGATAATGCTGTTAATAAATATTGTTACTGATAAGAATAAATGCTTTATATCAAAATGAAACAGCACTACAGCTTTTATGTAACATTACGCTAACTCATTCTTATCATTCACATCAATAAGGATTCACTGTTCCTAGGTTTGATATATTTAGCAAACATTGGCAGTGCATAATGCCAATGTTTGCTAAATGACCAAAAGTTCTTTTAGCGTTGCTATATAGATGCTCTTTTTAACATAGCGTTGCTATATAGATGCTCTATTTCTTCTGCAAAAAATAGACCATGAGGATATCTCCTAAATTAAAAGTCAAAATACCCTGTTGAGACAAAATGCCTCAGTAAGAAAACCTGTTTCAAAAGACTCTTTTTCATTAAAAACCACATATATCACTCAAATTAACCATAATATTATTTTTGACCTGATTTATTCACACAAATCAATCCAAGTTCATTTTAGGCCCAAAATATATATATCATAAAAATACTAGTAAATTTTTCCAGGTACTAGAGAATCTTGTATAAATGAATCTGTTCGAGTGCTTCTCTGTCAACATCCTTTTCCATATACACATCATAGTTCAGCTGCACCTCTTCAACCCATTGACTGATCTGTACATCTGTCTGAAACAAGGAAAGCAGATCCTTAAATCAACACCATGTTAAGAAACAGCAGGAGTTTCAAGGTTAAGGAGTTTCAACATTAAGAAGGCAAGAGAGATTAGTCATTCCAAATTATATGGCAATGATAAATTAATTTCTGGAAAAGGCTTTTTAACTCAAATAGGACATAATAAAGACAACTTTAAAAATTATCTCAGTCAATAGTCTAGATATTTTGTTAACATATTACAACTGCCTTTCTTTATGCATTTGTGTAAGCCTCAAGCATCCTAATTCAAAGGGTGACATTCTGACAGATGTGCTGAGGGAGCAGCTAATAGTATCATGGAAGAATCACAGGTATTTTCTTGTTTTACACACAGGGAGTATTGTATTAAGGCTACAAAGGGCTTCTTAGCTGCTCTGTGACTACAGCCTGCTCCAAGAAAAATTCAAATGACACTACTGCTGGTCATGGGGCTGAGGATCTACTTCACCCATCAGCATACAGGCAACAAATGATTCAATTTCTCTAAAACTAAGTACTGTTGTGAGAAAGTCACTTTATACATAACCTTGTCATGTCTGATCAGTGTTTTGTTTCCTAACTAAAGCTAGGCCACACAATTTGACCAGGTGTAACACACATGATCTCAGATGACCAATAGCAGCATGGACAGAGGGCAGAGCATGGCCCAGCACAGAGCATTCAACACCTCTGAAAGAGGCACTGCTGTTATGTTTGCTTCCAACTGCAATTTAAAGCTATGTAACTGATCCAAGATCCCTGATGGTAGTCACTTGGCTAGTTGGGGGACCACATCTCTCACTAATCTGTACTTCCAAAAGCTCATACTGCCATATTAATACACATGTTAATAGAATGATTCATGCAGCCTACTGATAGAGGCTGGGATTTTCCTTTTCACTCGAGGACAATCTAAGTACAGGGAGATGTGCTGGTGGCCAACCTCAAAACAGAATCCTGAGTCTTCCACCTTTTAATCTCTGCACAAAATTACTTATCCTTCCTTACAGCAATACTGGCAAGCAGCTAACTTCAACTACAGAAATGCCACTTTAACAGAAAATAACAAAATGTGTCAGTTGAAATAGGCCAAGGGAACTTACCTGGAGCTTTGAAAGTGATTCCTCAAGACTTGGAACTGTCACTAGTAAGGACCCTCTTTTCCTTACATTACAAGCAATAAATTCCCAAGCTCTGAAACATATTTAAAGGCAGGTGACCACTTTTTTGGGAAAAAAACACACATATTTGATATACAATGAATCTAACACTTGCAGTTTATTGGCCAGAGGTAGTCTATGCTTAAAGACTTGCAATATATGCTTATCAGTCATTATTAATATCTAAGCAAATGTATTTGCAGGAATAAAATCAAGCTTTGGATTAAAAACACAGGGAATACATGGTCTTACAATGTTAGATTTTGTAACTTTATAATTCTCATACATACATGCATATCATTTGGTATTGTCAAGACTTTCACTATGAACAAGGGTTAAACATTTACATTTGGCCCCTTTGGTTTGAAGAAAATCCAGTCCTGAAGTGCAGTCCTTTATTAAGCTTCACAACAAGCTTCTCTTTATATACATACTTCGTGTACAGTCGTGACAAAGTACTTCTTTTAAGACATCAGTAGTCAGAGTAGTTAAATACAGCCTCCAGCATTCCCTTTTTTAATTTTTTTTTGATTTTGCAAGTAAGATCATTTCTCGCAGCACAGCAATTCAGACTAAAAAGAATTTAATTTCCAGCATTCTTCAAATGTCATTTGTCTTCATACTACTAATGCAACACTAAACCACTATTCCCAAGTTATGACAGAATCAAATGAATTCTCAGTCCTGTGCCTGGAAATATATCTCCTGGCATTTTGAAACACCCACTGTCCTTCACCCATGCACTCTGTGCCTGTCTGGTTGGTATTATCACCTGGTATCCAGGGCAGCAGGGCAAGCCTTAGCTGAAGCTGGTATGGAATGACAGACTTGGCTGGGACCAAGTGGAGACACAGGCACTCCTTTTTTCTGACTGCCCATTCTAAACTCAGGATGATCAAGTTATTTACACTTTAAAGGATGCTGCTAGCTTAGCAAAAGCTCATCTGTGAGTGCCTTGTACCTGAAAGAGAACCTTAGCCACATGTTTGTTTGCTACCACAACGTTACAAATATCTATTAGCAGTATCATTCAGAACCATGCTTTGTAGTCTGTATATATTAAAGCTCTGACATTAGCAAGTCAGTGACTCTTACTTCTGAAGATTAAGCTTTATGCTGATACAGTAATCTCAGGTTCTTTAGCAGCAAGATACTATTTTAACATATCAGTGCAAGGACTCAAGCCAAGGTTTGGGTAAACAAAGCAGCAATGTTCAGTGGGTTTAACAATAAACAACTGCCAGAACACCTTAGCACTTAAGTATAACAATTAGAAGTAGACAGTATGAAACAATTTCCTTATATAAATTATGTACATGCCTTCAAAAAGCACAACCTTAAGGTTTTCCATTATTCACAAGGTTACACAGGTATTTACAAAGAAATAGGTAACTTGTTTGGACACAGAGCTTACCTGGCCTGTTCCTGTCTGTCAAGAAAATATTCAAAGACATTATTCATTACAACAACATCAGCCTTCTGCAGAAGTGAGGGCTGAGTACAGATGTCTGCATGAACCACCTGAAGGAGAGAAATTTCCCGAGGCATAAATTAAGAGACAAATACAGCCTTTGAGAAGTCATGAAGCCTGTCAGCCTAATACAGCAGCTGCTACCACCCTTTTGAACCAGTCACAAAACCAGGCATTTCACTGGCTTCACAGTAGATAAAACTGACATATACAACCATAATAACCTTGCAATTTTTTTTTTAATCAGATTTAACTCTTCTAATTAAGATACTCAATCCATTATGCTAAGCAAAATAAAGTACATCTGAATTTTGGTTTAGAAGTGTGTGCCATAAAAGGGGAGATGGCTGTTACATTCGACTTCCCTATATTTTATCAGAAATGTCCAGTGATTTCAGGAAAGAAGTTAAGCTAGTTGAAGCTATTTTGAGGATAATAAGAGGCATCTCACAGGGTCAGTGGGTTACTGAAGGATTATAGCTAGAAAAGACATACAGACCCAGATTTGACAGCTGAATTCTCACAATCCATATTGGGACTGGGAATGTTGGAAAGGCAGGATGCTCAGTAGCACTGGAGGATCCTACTAAACAACTGCCTCTCCAGTCAGCACAAGAGGAGCTGTTTTGATTTCATCTACCTTCACCTACCAAAAAGGATATTAGCACATCATGTCATTTTTCAAAACAAGTGAGACAGGAGAATATGGATGCTCATTAACACTCTGATGTGTTTGATTTCCTCTTAAAGACGGAGAAATATTATCAATCTGACTCAATGATCCATATGGGTCCTTTTCAACTGAGGATATTCTATTATTATGCATCCCAAATCTGATGAGAAATGCAAACTGCAATATCTTTTGAAGGGCTAAGTAGCAGTCAGCATGGATTCACTAAAGTCCTGCTTAACAAATCTGATTGACTTGTGTGGTGAACCAACTACCTGCATGGATGAGGGGAGATCAGTGGATTTTGTCTATTTTGACTTCAACAAGGCTCTCAACTCTGTTTCTCACAACATCCTCACAGGCAAACTCAGGGTGTGAGGGCTGGATGAGTGGACAGTGAGGACTGAGAATTGACTGAATGGCAGATCCCAGAGGGTCATAAACACTGGCACAGGGTCTAGTTGGAAGCCTGTCACTACTGGTGTCCCCCAAGGCTCAGTACTGGGTCCAATATTGTTTAATTATTCCACACATGACTGGGATGAAGGGGAGATGCCTCCTCTGTAAGTTCACTGATGACACAGAGCTGGGAGGTGTGGCTGATACTATGGAGGGATGGGCAGAGAGGAACCTTCTGAAATTCAGCAAAGGCAAATGCAGGGTCCTACATCTGGGGAAGAATAACCCCATGCACAGGATAGGATACTAATGGCAGTCCTACTATTTTTAAACCACTGTTCAGATAGCTGCTTAAACTAATGGAAAACTTTCAACATATGTCGATGTTTCCTTGACCTGAATGATTGACTTAAGACTTGACCTAAAAATTACTCTGCATTTACAGAGTAGGTGACCATACTGACCAAAGTGACCTAAGCACCTCATTCTCCCCAAACATATCCTCATTCCTCTTGGGGATTTTGGGACCACATAAGCATGTCTGGCTGCACAATGAGCCAGACCCAGATACTGCTCTAGTCAAAACCCCAATATTGCTGGGTTTGGTTTCAGCTGAACCAGCTCTCATCTGCTTGGCTGTGTGCCGGCACAACAGAGGAGGCAGCAACTGATTTTAAAACTGCCCTGTCATCCAGTGGAATACACACCAAGCCTTTCATGACTACAGTCAATTTCTGAATTGAGGTCTCAAGTTTCCTAAGATCTGTTGAACTGTTTACTTTCCTCCCAGTAGCTGAATGTTTCCTCAAATGGCAAAAGATGCTGAGCAACCCTCTATGTACTTTAACAAACCAAGTGTTGACCAAAGAAACACAAGGTTCACTCAGAGATTTAGCCACTAAAGATACCATTTCACTTTGCTATCCTTTAGGAACATATTCTAATAAAAATTCAGAATATGTTGAAAAAAACAATCTCTATTGAAGAAGAGCCTCTAAAACGTTTTTCAAACTTGTGCCATGAATTATGACCAGCATCTGGATTCTCACAATTTTTCAACCTGATATGTACCTCTAGAGAGAATTTGTTTGGGGGTGAAATAAAAATATAAGATTGAAATGTTCAAAGCAGTGTGATAACAGGAGTCACATGACTAAATTAGCATTTAATGAGACTCAAATAGCTAAGTCCTCCGGCACTGCTTTGAAAACCTATTATCTTATCTTTATGCTCCAAAATGAATACTTCAGCAGAATTACAAGGTGTGAAGAAAATACATAAAAGCTTATAATAAAAAATATACAGGGCTGAAAAGCATGCCTATAGATCTCCAGCTCCACTGAATTAACTTGACAGAGCTCCTAACTGTACTTTCAGTTTCATCACAGTAAAGTGTTATGAACATAAAACATACACAAAACCCAAAGGTTATGGATAAACTGTCAGCAACTGTGACTGAATTGAGCAACCCACTGCTACTGCTTACCCTGTGGTAAATATGTCTATTACTTATTTCTAGGTTAAAATTGGGTAACCTTAATACCCAAGAAATTACCATACTCAGCAGTTTGTGTGACTCCATTCAAGAGCACATGCATACAGCACAGGATTAAAGCCTGTATTCTATTCAGCATATTCTACTTACCAACTTTTGCTGGTAACAAAATCATGGGTCTGGTCCAGAAAGGAATTTTTTTTTTCTCTTTAAAATATTAGTAGCTATTCCCATAATTAAACTAGGGAAGTGATTCCCATAATGATAGCACTTTCTTTGAAACCCATTTTGCTTGTGGTAGGTACATATACACTGGCATTCTATGAAAGGAAATATGAATAATTCTAAGTCCTTTAGGTCTCCTTAGATGCAAATTTGCAAATCCTACAAACATTTTTCTGCTAACAAAAGTGAATCACAGACATTTACTTTAGTGTTTGTGACAGAAATTCTTTATACACTCAGTTTCACAGAAGTGAGTGGCAATGATGTCATTGATTTCACTGGGAGAATTGGCTAAGATTTATCTGTTTTGTGTGGGCCAACGGTTAAGTCCAGTGAGGAAAAAGGCTAAGTGATTAATATTTTGATAATTTCCCTCTTCCTCTTTACTATAAGGTCTTTATTTCCTAATGCAAAGCCTTTGCTTAGGATCAAAACAAGCTAAGGCAGAAACTTCTCAGAATGCTGATTTAGAAGCCACTCACTTAAACCAGATACCTTGTACACGGTGGTTAAAAATACGAAAACTAAAACATATATTTGGTTACCTTTATTCTGTCAATGAACTCGTACTTTGTAATCATAATTTCTTGCAACTGGCAAAAGTCTGCATTCATTTCTACTCCATACAGCTGGGAAGCTGAGCTATAAAGATAACCCTACATTAGGAAAAGGAAATTTAGTAACTGTGATGCCTTTAAAACAAGTTCAAATATTTCATTTAAAAAGAAGAGAATTAAACACAAGTTAAGATTAGAGAAACATTTTAAAATAGTGTGTTGAGAAATGTCTTTCAGTGGATGTGAAATATTTTTCAAAGCTAAGCTCCTGATTTGGCAATTCCTACTTAAGCCTCACAAATGTTAGTAAGAGATCCAAAATGACACATCAAAAAAACAAGAAAAGGAAAGCTCCAAGTTCACTTGAACTGCAAAACAGATGGAAAATACTCTAAGAAAGAAAAAAGGTATACAAAACAAATTATGAAAATACTGTGAAGGGAAAAGATTCCACATGTCATTTTTGTTTCTTGGGAGAATTGAAGAAGAAAACATCAAGAGAAAAGAACAAAAACATGAGACGTAACAGAGTCAAAATGAGTGAAAATGGAGGACAACATACCAATAATATAGTGGGATATTTTGATACCAAGTCTTTGTCAGCTTCTCTAAGTTACTGTATTACTGACATTTTCAGATGCTTCATACAGGTATATATGCAAAAAAAAAAAAAAAAAAGCTAAATT
The DNA here is from genome assembly GCF_051311805.1 of Agelaius phoeniceus. Taxonomy (NCBI): domain Eukaryota; kingdom Metazoa; phylum Chordata; class Aves; order Passeriformes; family Icteridae; genus Agelaius; species Agelaius phoeniceus. Next base: position 38,856,901 of record NC_135270.1, read on the forward strand.
ATGACTTAATATTAAGCCCAAAAAATAGTTCAGTTTTGGGCTAAGATTTGGGGAAGCCAATTGGAAATGTTAGAGAAAAAAAGTACAAAGACTTGAGCGTACAGTGCCCTAACAAAGATACTGCTTTTAGTGCCACTGTCTCCACTGAGCAGAATAATTACACTTTGCCAACACTGGCAAAGACAAACAACGTGAAGATACAGAATATCTGAGATCCACATGTATTACAACTTCATTATTAAGGTTTTCTGAAACCATTCTACTCAGAGAGTAGAAAAGCAACCTGTGAAGTCACCCCTCCTCCAAGGCAAGACCATATTACAAAGCAGAACTCTTTTTGTGAAAGAGTGCTTTGAAAGTATCTTCTACTATAATAATACAAGCATTTGAATACTTCAAAATAAAAATCAGCCTAGCCAAAGTGTTACCATTTAAGGACCCAATGCTGCAAATATTTACAAATGGGAGTAACTTTCCTCATTTGAGTGATCCCAAAATTAGACTATTCAAATGAGTAAAATCACATGCTCAAGTGTTTGCAAGATTGAGCCCTAAACACACATTGACTTTTTTAAGAAAGTAGTAATGTGTGTTTTGCATTGCTGTTGGCCATATGTTGTACCAGCCATGCCAAAAGCAATCAAAATTGCACTCAAGGTTCTTGATGAAGTATTTTATGTGCATTTTAAAATGCAGAGCAGGACAATATGTTTTTGGAGACAAATTCATATCAAAGTCTTCCTTTGTATATTTTAACAGTTTATCAGCTTCATAAAGGAATTTAACATAACTAATCTATATATAGGCATGGTCAAGACATAAGAGGACAAACTCACTTAAGAAAGAGACAGCAGGAATGAGCAAAAGAGCAGCATGTGTGACAGCAATATGCTACTCTGTTGGACAACAGACTTTTCCTCTCCATAAGCAGGATCATTTCTATTCCCTCTTGTGAGGAACACAGGAAGAACTCAAATTGCTAGTAAACAGCACCTTACACTATTCAGAGAGTCAGATCAGAGGTGCCTCTCAGAATGACCCATCCAATATTGAGTAATGAGAGTAGGCAGTCAGAAAAGAGGGAAAATGTTTGTCACAGTAACAAAATATGAATTCCTGTGCTGGAAGTTACCGCAAATAGCACTGCACCAAGCCTGGAGCCAACGTCAACCACTACCTTTCCTGTCAGGTCAGGCAGTACATGGTGATAAAGAAACTTCAGTTCCATGAGGGAAAAGGAATGCGAAATAAACTCTGGGAAATAAGAACAGAACAAAGGTGTTGGGTGGGCAGTACTAACTACTGTGTAATTAACCATTGAAATAGTAACCTGAAGTATTATCTTCACTGAAAACTTGTGTGGCTTCTTGCCTGCACTAGTGCATAGGGCAGGGTTTGCAGATCACAGGTAATCAGCCAAGAAGCCTGTCCCAAGTCTGAGGATTCCTTGCCTTACATGGAGAATTTTGAAATCCTTCATGAAACTGAATTACCTTTTTCTGAACAGTATGTTAAAGAATACAAAACGAAGTATCTTGGAACTGTTTAACTGAAAAAGGAAACGTAGTAAACACAATTTGTGCAAAACTTTTTGTGGGCAGACATATTAATAGCTTTAATTTCAACTCCAAAAGTTTTAATGAATGGAATGTTCTCCATATAAACCATTCCTTCAATGGCTGTGCTCTACTGGCAACAGCACCGATCCATACCACACACAAGCTTTAAGACAGATGGTGATTTCCACTGGTCTTTAGCATGTGAGAGGAGACCCAGGCTACTGCATGGACTCTACAGTATTGTCTTCCTCTTGCATCTTCCTCTCCAGTGGTACATAGCCCGCTTCTAACCTGCCCAGTTTTTGTGGGCAACAATTGTCACTCATACACTGCAAATTAATTCAACTTACATGTGTAGGAGGCTCCTTCCACTGGTTATGGGAAATAATTCTGGCCTGTATATTGCAGCAGTCTGGACAAAGTCTCCCATCAGCTGGATGTTGTCATGTCCAGCTGAGTCACTGCACAAACCAGTTTAGTTAAACTCAATTTGTTTCTCATGCTCCCGAAAGAACACTTACCTAAAGATGCAGTTTTGTATGAGCCACACTCTGTGCAGTAGCTCCTACTCATTTTCCCCTCCTCACACAATGAATCAACAACATCATCATCATAAAGGAATGCATCAACATGAATCATGGGCAGTGGATGCTGGTGTATCTGAGAAGAGGAACAAAACCTTAGAAAGGAATAACCAAGTCTCTTAACTTCAGTTACACTGTCACATGTTAACTGTCCCACCATCCTACCTTTCCCAAAATCCCTGAGATCCATGCTTTTCCCTATGCAACAATTACAAAAAAAAAAAAAAAAAAAATTAGCTACAGAAATCCTGCATGTAAACTGGGTTATCAAATTCCACTGAGATAACCAGTAAGTGGTGGTCCACAAACAAAAGCAAGCTGGTTTTGATATCTGAGTAGGGAGAACTATGTGAATGTTGCCTCTTTAGTGCTTGCTTGGCTAGAGAACATACAGGATAAAAGAAGCTTTTCCGCCTCTTTTAATGAGGAGAATGTAACTTAAATTTAGCAGAAAGGTCAATTCTGCTTCTCAGCCTCAACTGACTGTTTTCATCATTGTGCCTTATGCCTCTATCTAGAAGCACCCTAATTAACATGGGTGTCACTTTCAATCAAAAGTATACCAGTTGGGATGCTTGCCCTCTCATCATTTCAAGGGGCATAATCTTCATCCTCCTACTCATCTTTCCTTCCTTTTCCAGGCTTGCTGTATGTGGCCAATCCACTTCTCCCACTGAAGAGCCACACATCACTTTTCTGGGAAATGCATTAACTTTCCTTGCATACTGACAGGTCAAGTAGGAAAGGTGCACTCTCCTCCCACAGGACTCACAGCCCACCTGTTTCTGAGCCATGAGAATCTGAAAAGAGCTGGATATCATCTCTGGGCTGCCCACATTATGGTAACAGCAAAACATTGGCCCTGTGTTCCTGCTGTCTTTAAGGGGGCTGTTAAGAGTCTATTATGGAGCTAGCATTGAAGAATCACTGTGACAGGTGCCATATCACACAGAATGAAAGCTATCCCAAATAACATATGATCAAAGCATTAAAAACTATGAAGCAACTTTCTTGGAGTCATGCAAACACAGAGCAACAGACCTGAGAACCAAACTGAGATTTCCTATACTTCAATCCATGCTCATTTTCTATTATAAACTACTGCTAAAATGCTATCAGAATAAATGATGTGGTTCAGTAAAATCAGACCATAACAATTAGCTTACTTTCTGAACAGCTTGATGTTCTGAAGTGAACATTGCCTCAATGGGTAAACGATTCCGCAAATCTTCAGCGATATTTCTGAGCACAACATCATTGTTACTCACCACAAGCTCATCAAAGTCATCTATAAATCAAGACAAACAAAAACCCCTGAACAATCATATGCAGATCATGTGGACTAAGTGATGACCAGTACAATACAGTTGCAAGACATAAACAATACCAGATGGATAAGGTTTTTTATTCACATGCATTTTTGTTAGCTTTTCCAGCCAATGACTGATTTGGATTGTAATAACTTTGCCACGTAAAATAAATGCACTGCTTTTCTGAGATCTCAAATTATTTTCATATTTATAAATTTATAACTCACATATGATAGTCTGGGCTGCCACCAAAGTGATATTGTTTCAGTTTAAGATATAAAAAGCATCAAAGATGTTTTTGAACTATTGGAGAAATTACAAAACTCAATAGTTGCCTGAATGCAGGCTTTTTTTTAAATACAAGTTTCTTTTTATATGTATGATCTTTCTAGTAAATGTACAAAAAAATTGGGGAAAATGCACAGTTCACCAGTTCAACTCACAATACATTTTACATCACCTAAACTATCAAAATATTTCAAATGAGAATGAAAATAGGAATAAATGTAAACCAATACATTTTTGCAAAGCCGCAGAGTAAATTTTTGTTATTTTTCCCGGACATTTCTGCATTACTTTAGCTCATTTTTTAAAAAGATATCTAGAAAAAAGATTCAGAAGGAAACCATGTGAAGACACTAATCCTTTTTTCTTCCAAGGCTCAGTCAATAGTAAGTATCATTACTTCTTCAAACTGCTCTTTTAAAAATGACTGTTAATGCTGGGGACTCTACAACCACCCTTAGCCATCTATTCCAGTGCTTGACTACCCTCAATATTAGAAAGGAAAACCCTTCTTAACTACTGATTTTGATGTCCTCTGCCACTACTTAGTATTTTCTGCCCCACTCACAATGGAAATAGCAAACTTTGTTCCTTTCTATTATACAGTAAGTATTTACTTCCCTGAAGACTCATCACGTGTCACATCAGTCTCCTTTCCAAGAAAAACCAAGATTTGCCTACTCAGACCGTTCCTGGTTTTTTTTTTTTCTTTCCAAGTGTGTGAGGATTCTCAACACTTCCCTTTGGATCTCCTGGACTCCCATCCTTTCTGACCTGCAGTATTGAGAACTCCAGCTAAAGGTTTACTTGCTCTTACCAGAGTTTTCACATCTTGCAGCCAACATCCTGCTTATATCCCCCAATTTCATGTTAAGAGTATGATGTTCGTAACTGGCATTAGCACAAGATCTGCTTTATGCCTGTACTCTGCTCTTTTCTTGTTATGTTTTCCTCAAAAGAAGGATTAGATGAAATTCCTTTTTGTCTGGATATCTTACTGCTTGAAGGATGTTGAACTGGTTCTAAACAAAGGCACATCAGCTCAAAGCTACAAACCTGTAAAAGACAACCACCACCACTAAAAAGCAACCACTAATCTAATCCTGAAAAAATGTACCAAACCCATCCATTGAGTCTTGTCTAAAAGTGAGACGAGTATGTATGTCCCCACTTCTCCACCCCTTCTGGCTTGCTTCTTGTTTTATTTAGACTGCCAACATGTTGGGCAGTGACTGTGCTCTTTTACATGTACATGCATCACTCACAAAAAGAAAATCTTGACAGCTTTTACAGGTGTTTTTAAAAAAGGCAATGCTTGCTAGCATTGCAGTTCCAGGTGGGAACATTAGTACAGAAAAGCTTGATGGAAAACAGGTTCAAAATAAATCTACAGAACACACTACAAGTTTCTCTATGCTAATATATTTAATCTTTCCTGTGGATCACAGGAAATGCTAGAAAGACTGAGAAATTTTAAGGCTAGTATAGAAATCAGAAATCTGCAAACCTTTAAACTATGAAATGCTTCTGAAATGGTTTTTGCTTAAGCACTGTAGTGAGAACAATATGATTAAAGAAAGCATCCTTCATTGGTGCAAAAGGCTCTCTTCTTTAGACTGCAAATGTAAATGGTTCTTTCAACACATCCAAAAATGGACCCAAACAGACAATCCTGAATCCCCTGTAGTAAGCAGCAGAAACCTTAAATTATTTGTATTTCCCTAAGATATATTTGGTTTATAATTTATTAAACATACAGTTGTAATGCTCCAAAGCCTTGATGGGCCATTACCATTAGTAGTTGTTATACTTCAGGAAGGCAATTTACTGCTCCAAAGTGCTCACAGTTAGGTTCTCCAGAACTTCAGCTCCTAAAGAGATGCACACTTTGCAGCAAGGAACACAGACAGAGGCAGCAGCTGCAACAGCAGCAACATCAACACAACAGGTGCAATGCAGCAGCTCCAGCTTGTCAGCATTTTAATTTGAAACTTCTCATGAGCACCCATCCTGTTAAACTCACAGCCCATCCAACAATTTGCAGATTTGTTATAAACATCCCAGAAGCACAGTGATGTTTCCAACCAGCTCAGGGAAGATTTCTATGGATGTGACACAGCACAGAAGCAAACCTAGATATTATGGGAAGGGAAGGTGGACAAATCTAACTGTAGCTTAACTGAGACCATCAGCACCCCAACATGCCCTCAGAGTGCCAAGGCACCGGTTTGCTGAGGTGGTTAACATCTGAAGGAGCAAGGGGAAAAGTCATGCTACAGACAGAACAAGAGAGTAGAAAGCTGATATTAGCAGCTGAACAGATCAGTGCCTGTGGGCAATAAGCCTCTACATCTGGCACTTGCTTTAAAACAATACTATTACTATGCAAGAGAGCTCATCCAGCTGTTATAGTGCCTGTTAAGAGTATCAAATTCAAATATAGCATTTAATGAAATGCAGGAAGTGTTCCTAGACCACCAGGCCAGCCACATCACACTGCAAATACAGAACTTCAGCTCTCTTCCTCCCAGATCTAGTGTGTCAATAGGATCTGCTCCCTCATGCCCTGGGTGACCTTTCCTGGCCAACATTAGTGATGGAGAGTGTTCCAGCTCCACAGAAGAGAAACACACACCTTCAGTGGGACACAGGCAGCACATCCATCTTCCTCTAACCCAGAATATCCCTTCCCTGCCCTGAGTTCAATCTGTGCAGTGCCTGGCACAACGCTGGCCACCTTGCAGAGGGCCCTCTGATCTCTCCTTGCAACGCAAAGTATGACACACGTGAGTTCTTGTATGCTCTGTACAAAACAAGTCCTGAGGACAACACATATGCAGCTCAAAGCAAAAACTGTTGAAACACTGACCCTGAAAAATAAATGACAAATGTGCTCCTTTCTAACTAGCAGTTAATACTCTAAAGTACAATGAGCAGGAACAAAAAAGGAGAAGAAGGTCTGAACAGACTTCATTTGAGATGACAAAATGGCAGCTGGAGCAGAAGCTGCGTGTGCAACACTCCACACCTGTGTGTATAGTCTGTGACTGAACTCTGACACAGAGAGTCAGGACTCCTTCCTGTCAAAGCAAGAAACAGCAACAGCTACCACAATAACCCATTTGCTTTTGCAGTATGTAAATATTTGTAGATTGCCATCAAGTAGGAAACGCCAGTGCCAAATATGAAAATATGCATCTCTGCTGGTACAGTTTTATCAACTCCACCCTCGTGTTTAACAAATTGTTCACTCTTGAGAATCTCAGTATCGCCTTAAAAGGAATCTTCAAAGAAAAAACAAAAATAGAAAAGTATTTTATATATCATTTTAGTACCTGTTACATACATGAAATGTATACAACATGAAATGGAGAGTGTGCAAGCCAACCTGTGTTCATTGCACAGACAACTAACCAGGAAAGAAACGTACAGTTCATGAAACACTGCAAGATGAATCACAATCATTTGTTTATGGAGGAAGTCTGAGTGTGTAGTGTTTGTATTTTACTTCAAAAACCGGTTCCACTGGATTTACTCAACATGCATTTATAAAATTTAATTAACACGTTGCAAAAAGCCTCATTATCACCCTGGTGCTAGTCAGCCTTTCTACAGAAGCTAAGAAAACATCACAAAGCCTCACACCAGATAGAGAGCACCGCTACACCAACATCTGAACACCCTGGCACTGCAAAATACAGGATTGAAGACAAGCAATGTGTGATTTCCAAATGACAACAGAAGATTACATGTCACTGAAAGAGAGGAAAGAAGAGAATTTAGCAAAGGCAACCACAGCAGCAAGCACCTTATGGTCTTCTAGATATAGACTCCGACTCACAGAAGAGAAAAGCAAATATTAACAGCTGTGTTACTGAAAACAAGGTTGATTTAGTAATTCAGCATTTTTAAATAATACTGGAGAACCAAGTCAAGGAAGAAGCACCACATCCCTAAAACTTTAGTATTGCCCTTTTTGACTAAATAATTTGAGAAGCAATATGTGACCTCAGTATACCGAGTACCTCGGTAACTCTAAATGTTATTTCTGTCCCAAAGCATACATAGTTATTGGTAGAAAGTAATTGGCTTTTTCCAACAGAAATATAACCAGAGTTCATTTTATAAGTTTAAGTCTTTTACACTGGTTAACTGAAAGAAACTTCAAAGTTCAATTTTAAACAAGGTAAGTCTCATACTGTTTCACAATCCCTAGTTTCCCCCACCATTATTACATTTCAATGACTAACAACTTAGAAGTACTTGGTATTCTTCTTGAGACCTCTCTCACACCAGTATCACTTGTCACAAAAAGGACTTGTCACTTGTCACAAAAAAGGAAATTAATGCTAATTCCCACAGTTGATGATTCATCCAAGTATAGGTAACATCCCATTTTAGTTTTTCACACAGAAGAGTGGAAAAGATTTTTGGTATGGTATCATTTCAACAAATAAATGCTAATGTGAAAATGCAATGCTATTTTTATCTCTTCTGAAAGATATTTCAGTTGAATAAATCACTTCTACAAATTTGGATATGAAGCCTTATACTAAATTACTTTTTCACACAAACACAAAACCACATACTATACTTGTCACATTGCAGAAACCCACATTTTCATCCTTTTTAAAGATACTCGTTCCACTTTAGTTTCATCTGCAGACTGAAAGGAAACATTTAAAGAATCAAGTTTTTTCTTATCCTGTTTCCTCTTCTTGTCTTGTGAAAATTATCATCTGATAACTTTACCTAGCATGTCAGAGAACATGCTAATTCCTAGATAATAAAGTACAAGAAAATGCTGGACACACTTGGTCTGCTCCTAAGAGTATGATGAGAAGTTTCTTCTCTGTACTCAGAACACTGTACTAAAGCAGCACATCCTCTGTTATCAGTTAGGTTGACTTTGTCAGATACTCTTCCCTCACTCCCTGTTAAAAGCCTGAATTTACAGCACTGACTGCCCTCAACTTTCAAGTTACAAGACTAAATTGTACTCCAACCTCTTAAAAAGCTGGTTTGCTCCCAGTAGAAGTGAATCCATCAAAAAAAAATTGTACTTAATTATATGTTGTTTATCCTTAAATTAGAAGATTTGCAATGATTATTATTCAATTACTATTTTGAGTGATACTCTTGATATTGAATATTTTGAGTACTGCAGGAACAATCAACAATTCATACCAGTATATCACTTTGAAATCTTAGCTTCATATTTTCTCAGGAAATGCATAGATTGGAAATGGTTTGTAGAGTGTTTTATTACACTGTTGCATGAACTGAAAAAAATTTAGAAGTTTAGAAAAAAATTTTAGAACTGAAAAAAATTTAGAAGTTAGTATCACAACAGTAATATTTACCCATGATGGAAAAATATTTCAATCTTAGACCCCATGATAGAACACAAGAAGCATAAAGGGTCTTATCACCTTACCTGTGCTTCACTGACACTGACTGAGACACAGGCTTTGTAATCTGCATTTAAGCGCTAAGTACAGCAAAAGCATTCAGTAGTTGCCAGTAGGTAGAGTGGTTTGGTGACTTCAATCTCAAACTCAAGATTCAGATTCCTGTATTTACTTCCCCTGATTCCTGTGGTGCTGCTCATGTACACAGATAGCTTGGTCAATTCACTGGTTATCTCCTCCAGCATTCATTCTTACCAAATGCAACCTTGTCTGCTACTGAAAATTTTAGAAATCTGGGCAGTGGAGGCTCACGTGGGAATTTGCCCCAGCTCTACATCAAATGCTGGGACCCAGCTGAGGGGGATTGTCAGGGGGGTTTCCCAAGTGGTTTGAATTAGCTCTTGGGCTTCACCCAGGTTTTCTTAGCCGGAACTTCTGGAACATGGTTATTGCAAAAGGATATTAAAGCATTAATCATGCTATTATAAAAAAGTTAAGACACGAAAGGTTCCTGTTCTTTTTTCCAGCTCTTATTATTTAATTTTCTTTAAGATCTAAGACAAACTCAAAAGAAAAGCTGGAATGCAAGTCACCGTGAAATGACGTAGATCTCACTGCAGTGTGTGGGAAGAGCTGGCTGATTGTGAAACAGCCAAGCAGTGTTGCTAAGCAGCTGCTTTAAAACACTAACGTCTTCTTCCATCACACATAAAGATTTGGAATTTCTAAAATTTTCAATACAAAAAACCCCACATTCATAAGAAAAGGAAAAAAAAACTAATAGAATCTTTCATTCACTTACATTCCCGTAATTACCAAGTAAGGTTAGTCAAAAATCATTGGAGTGAGAATTATGTTCAATGTTCTTTCAGTTCAAAATATGTAAGGCTTTACGTTAGGTCAGATAACTCGCTTTACTATAAACCAATTCAAGTCTTCCATGGAAGTTTGTCAGTAACATTTCATGCCTTCAGTGCCTGAGTCAGAAAACACCAACTAAGTTACAGTAATAAATAAGGCTGTCTTTGCAACAACACTAATCTTAAAGGTCATCCACCTTATGCAGGACTTTACTCTAAGGATGCATGTACACTTTAATTCAGAGAGAGGTGTCAAGAAGGAAAAAGCCTGACTCCAGCTAACACTGGAATCATGCCCAGTTCTCCTCAGCTGGAGGTAAAACTCAACATCTTGACAGAAACAGGAATGGGATACAGGAGGAAAAGGCAGGGAACTGACACCCCACAGAAAAACAGTTTGTCTGTGGAAATACCATTTTTATTTCCATTTATCCTATCCTAGTTTTCATTCACAATATTATCTCCCCATCCCTACCACTTTTTTTTTTTTCTTTTGTTCATCAGAGGTTTGTTTCCTTCCCTACATCTGTATCACCAAAGACTAGGCTTTTATTTCTGTGTGGCACAGAGATCTGGTAACTTTTTATGTCTCCCATAAAACAGTCTTCTTTATGCACAGAGAGAACACCACATTCCCTAGCTGTATTCAGGGTACAGCAACAGAAACCTCTACCAGCTCCTCACTATCCTCAGTCCAAGCACTATTAATTATCACAGGACTAGCTAGGTATTAAAATGGGCAGTATAATTATTCAAATGTAACAATTCTGAGAGGAAAAAAAAAGCCACACTAAAAGTTACTGCCAGTACGCAGCCACAGAAGCAGCTCAGAGAAACAATACTAAGAGAAGCATCATCAAGAGTGCTATGCTGGGGACATCACAGGAAATATTTGCATCTCTGAGGAAAATGCAAAAAAGCTAAAGGAATGTGACCTGCAGGACAAATGCCTCTGCTCACTTACTGTCCAATGCTGCAAGAAAATAAAACCAGTAAGGTACAGATACTGATCTTGTACTCTAGTCCTGTCATCAGGGTGAAAACTAGAAATAAAGCAGGACATAGCCATCCAGACAAAAGAAATCAGAAAAACAGGAACAGGTTAATGCCCAAAGAGGCAGTGAAACATATATTGATTGTTTAACAATGAAAAATTTTTACACATAGGCATAAAGCTTTCTAATTTCCACTCTTTTATCATAAATCTACATGCAAACATATATGTATGTTAGAGAGGGAGACTGCAGCACCTTGAGAGAGCACAAGAACTGGGTAAACATTGATATTTTTCCACTGGCAACTTCTACAAGCATTAGCATGAGGCCACATTCTACAGGCGCTAAATGTCTCCACAAATGTGGCAATCAGGGAAATATGATTAGTCTAAGTCACACATTCTAAATTACACACCTTGGAACAAATGTGGTTGCCTACAGTTCTATACTGCATCAGCAATTCACAAAATACAATCACAACATGTAAGCAAATGCTGAGGATGCAGATGACTAAAGTACAACTTGATTTCTCACAATATTAATTAATAGCATCCAGCCAGGATAGTAACAATGAGCATTTTTTAAAGAGAAAATTAGCATAAAATATTATCAGAGCACAAGCCTGTAAGCAAAGAATCCTAAACCAAAGAAGATTCTGAAGATGGCCTGACAAGGAGACTACAGAACTGAAATTATATTCATTACTTCACCTGCTTGATCCTGATTGCCCTGTCCACTCTGTTCCCTGATCTGCAGCATATGAGCTGAAAAGCCATTGAATGGCAACTGTAAAGCTAATTATGTTTAAAGATGATGCACATAGTGAAGCAGCAGCCATCACTATTGATGCGAACAGTATAAAAATAGAAGGACACAGATTGCTCAGATATACCACACACACAAAGTAGTTCAAGATTTGGAACCTAATCTACTCTTTAGGTTGCATCTTAATTATGAAGAGCAAATATGAGGCAAGAATATATGAATCCTTTCACTGAAAGACCTAGGCAAAAAGCTAGATCATTAAAATTCAGAAAAAATATTTTAGAGATCATAATAAAGGTTAGTGACCATACCATATCATCTTTCACAGAAACCATCTATAGTAAGTTTTGGAAGCTGTAACATAAAAAAAATATTTAAATGTATTCACTGACAAAGGATTTTGAAGTCTACATAAACTATGCTCAAAACATTGGCTAAAAATTCCATGGCAGAAGTAAAACATGATCATAGAATTGAAACAGAGAAAATAGTAAGCATTAGTTTCCTAACTGAAACAGTTCAGCATTTTCAAGTTTCACTAGTAAGCTCCCATGTGCCTTGCTGTATCTGTAAAGGGGTCAGGAAGCTGAGAAAGCTCTATATGCACACCACACAAACTAATAGTGTGTAATGATTTATGTTAAGTGAATAATCAATATGAATGATTGCATGAGAAACTGAATGAGATTTTTATATATTAGAGCATATGGGATAGAAGAAAACCGCTTCTAACAAGATTATTTACAGTAACCCAAGCACTGGACACTGGAAGTGTCCAGACAAGACCTCAAAACTGGAAGGATGCAGTACTGCTTATAGCAGATTGCTCTAGCATTATGTCTACACACACACACAGACATATGCATGTGTAGATAGATACATACACGTAAGTATGTGAACATACACACACAGAAAATAAGAATGTTTAATTGCAAGTAACACTAACTACTTCCATCAAAACTCAGCCTTCACGTTCTAGGGAGGCCCATGTCTGCTCTAGCCGTGAAGGCTGACTCCCAGATGCTCTGGAACATTCGGCGATGTCTCTCCTAGGAAAGAGCCCGTGTGGGTGGGAGGGCCCATGTCTGTCACAGGCAGCAAAGGCTGCTCCCAGCTGCTTCTCTTCCCACAAATCCAGCAGAGGGCCTGCTCCCCCTGAGAAGGCTCTGTCCTGCCTCTCCATCTGAGTGACTGCGGGAGCTACAAACCACAGAGCAGCACGGAGTGAGCTCGCAGCTCCAAGTACCTAGACAGCTGGACAAGTCCTTGGTGTCAGAGCTGCCCTTTGTGCCACGGTCCCTGTGTGTTGGTGCTGGCTCAGGAAGTTGTTTGCACCCTAAAGTGGACGTGCTGGAGCAAAGACCCAAACAAGAACCATCATCTGAGCAAAGCAGGGGAAGTACTGTATTATATGATGAATTTCTGCTAACACACAACCATCAGGGTAGGTTTACCACCCCAGGAGACAATAAACAGGACACACACACATACTGGATCTTGAGACTGGGCCACAATATTGGAGGGGTCTTCCAGATTCCTATAATCTGCACATGGAAAAATGCACATACCCCTGAGACTAAGCAGGGTTTAGACTTTATTCAGCACAGCACTGTGTGACTATAGCTTTAACGCACTGCCTATGATGAGGTTTCCCGTGTCATCTTTTGGGTTCAGTTGCAAATTTACAGCTTCTGCACTGACCCATATTTCCTTTCTTCATCTGCCACAGAATGCTTGACTGCAGCACGCTGATGAAATTATATCCAGGCATAAACAAGGGAGTAAACAGAAAGCTATGTTCACTTAAGGTGACATCAAGTGCGGAAAGCAGCGTTTGTAAATGAGCTCAAACCGCTATTTCCAAACTCCTGAAAGACTGCCGTGTACACGTGTGAAGCTGCACAAGACAAGCCTAAGACCTAAAGGCGTCTCGGCGCCGCAGGAGCAGGCTGGCTCCGCACGCCCGGTGCGCCGCGGGCTTTGAGGGGCAGCCGTGCTGCTCCGCTGCCGGCCGCGCCCGCGCCGCCACACCCCCGCCCCTGCCACGGCACCGTGGAACGGCACGGCACGGCACGGCACCCGTGGCGTGGCATAGCAAGGCACGGCACCCCGGACGGGCGAGCGCGACCGCCCCCGATGGGAGCTGAGCAGGGCGGGCGGCACCGGCCGCGCTCTGCTCCAGCCGAGCCGTCGGGCCGCTACCCGCCGGTACCCGGAGAGCCACGTGCCCCCGGAAGGGGGCGGTACCCCGGTCCGGGCACGCTGCCCCTCGCCCAGGGTCTGCTCCCCCCTCCCCCGGCCCTGGCTGCCGCACGGCGCCCCGGGCCCGACCGGCCGGCGGGGCCGAGCCAGGCCCGCTGTGCGGTGCGGTCGCGGCCCCGCTGTGCGGCGCTTACGGGTGTTGCGCATCCAGTGCAGCAGGCGCGGCAGGTCGGCGGCGCGCGTGCCCCGCACGGCCGCCAGCACCGCGCGCCGCGCCGCCGCCAGCTCCATCGCGCGCCGCCGCGGGGGGGCGCCACGCGCGCCGAACCACGCACGTGCGCGCCGCGGGACGAACCGCGCCCTCCGCGCGCCCGCCCGCCCACCCGCACGCACGCACGCACGCACGCACGCACGCACGCACGCACGCACGCACGCGAGAAGGCGACACCGACCGGAAGAGGCCCTTTGCGCATGCTCGGCCCCGCCCTTCGGCGCACTCTCCCGGCGCGTGCTCGCGCTGCCGCTGGGCGCCGCGCCCGGCCCCGCCCCCCGCTGACGGCGCGGCCGCGGGGGAGGAGCTCCGCCCTCCCTGCCCCGCCTTAAGGCGGCCCGGCGCAATTCCCTCCTGTGCCGCGCGGGGTGCGCGAGGGACGTTTACACGGCGCCACCTTAACGACGCAGCGGTCCCGCGCGTGCCCCGGAAACGGAAGCCAACGGGGGCTGTGGGGTGACGGCCAGTGCTGACGTTTCCCTGGTCGGTGGCGGTCGCCGCTCCTCGCGATCCAGCGGAGTCTCGCTGGGCAGCCTCGCCCCGGCGGGCTGGGCTGGGCTGCGCTGGGCACGGCTCCGCCGCGGACCCCGCGCCGCGCTCCTGGTGAGTGCACGCACTGCCGCTGTAGCCGCTCCGTAAGCGGGACCGCCTCCGGCCGCGGTGTTTGGTGACGCGGAGGGGCCCCCCGCCCAGTCCCGGCGGGGAAGGAAGAGACACCGGTCCCTGCCGACCCCGGGAGGGGCGGTGGTCTGTCCTGCGGCAGCCCGGGCCGGGAGGGGCTCTCAGTCCGCCGGAGCTCCGCGGGAGCAGTTCTGGGCCACCCGGACCCGGCCGCTGCCGCCCACAGCACCGGGACGGGACTCGCCCAGCCGGGGTCCGCCCGCTGTCCGTGCCAGCTCAGGGCAAAGGCAGCGGCCGGGCACGTACACCGGGCTCTGCCCTCATCACTTTTTCCGAGAAAACGAGGGCATTGGACTGTAAGCGAGACAGCCGTTCCCGGCTGCTGCCTTAGGGGCGCCTTCCCGTCGTCAGCCGGGTAATTTTAGAAGGTGGAAACTCGTGAGTTGAGGTTGAGCGTGGCTGCCGTAGCTCGAGGCATTCCCAGCTGTGAAACAGCCGCTTCTCCCTTACAGTGTTGGACTTGCAGTTGCTCTTAATCCGTGTATGTGGACATGTAGTGCAACTTTATTGTACAGTTTTTAAGTGTTCGTTTTGCTTCTTATCTTTTAAAGCAGCTGTTTAAACTGCTGTTACCCGTTAAGCCTATTTTTTTTTTCCAAAACCCTGTACATTAGATATTGCTAGTTTAGCTAGAGTGATCTGGTTGGAGGATTATGCTGGGTGTGTGGGCAGGGGTGGGCAGTCTGTCTCCTCAGAATTGCTTCACTGCTGGCTGGCTATGCCTTAGTAAGACATGCACTATTCCTGCTGCGCCTTTGTCGCTGGAATGCCCGTTTGTGGTCGAAGCACAGAGCTCTTGGGGCTGCAGCAGACCATGGCCTGGGAGCTCAGTGTGGCGGTGCCAAGCTGCTGCTGGTGGAGGGGATCAGAGTGCACAGAGCTCGTGGCCGTGCTCAGCCCTGCTCTGTGTGTCTCTGGGGTGCTGCGTTCAGGGTGGACTGCCCAGAGCTGCAGCTGCTCAGCACACGCACCTTCTGCACTGCAGTACTGCTAATGCCCGTCTGGCTATCTGCCAGCCCACGCTGGCTACCTGCTAAAACATCTTCTGTGTCTTTGTGTCTGGAGTGTGTCTCTCAACTTGGATGGACTGTCACAAGTTCTATTAATTTCTGTACTTGGCAGCCCTTAGAAATTCTGATGACTTACGATTTTTTAATGTGCTAGTAATAGCACATTTTATATAAAAATGCTGAAACTCATCTCCTTAGCAAAGGATTTGAATTATTCCTGTGGTAAGGCTGTTGGAAGAAGCTTTTGAAATTCTGCAGAGGAAACATTCATTTATTAGAACATAATTAACCTTCTGTATTTGGAGATCTGTAAAACTCTGGAAACTAATTTTAAATATTGAGTATTAACATGGCTGGTATGTTGGTCATCCTATCAAATTTCTTTGCTAATATATCCAAGTTTTATAGTTAAGTGCTGTCACTGGTTGCCGTTTTAGCAGCTCAAAGCTTACTGAGGTGCAACACTGTTTTTAAAAGTTTGGAGGCTTTGTTTTTTCTTACACATTGTGATTATCACAGAAAATTATCTGGAAAACGTTTTGAACATCTGTCTTGCTGAGACTGTTTGGTAGAACCTATTGAGGTTTAAAATGCTTTTTTAGAATTATTCTGCAATAATATGACTTCTATGCCTTGTAAGGAAACCTTGGAGTTTTACCACTTCAGATAACATGTAGAAGTCCCCTTCCAGCAATGTAAGCAGATGGACATAAATTTCTATTAGTGTACTGTAGAGTACATTAGTGGAACAGTAGAGTATTTGCAAATACTCTGCTGGCAGAGTTCCTTAAGAAACACAGACTTGTTTTTTAAATTAATATTGAGATGGCATTGTAATGGATATCATTGCTTGTACATTCAATGTACATTAAATCTAAAATGTGTAAATATATTTGTGTCATTTGCCGTACCCAACTCCTGTACTTACACTGGATTTATTTATCCTACATCTTCTGAAGCTTCTGCAGACTTTGTTCTGCATTGTGACCTTAGTATCAGGGGAGTGTGGGTTAGCCTGGCAGGTATTTTTGGGGTTTTGTTGCTGGTTTAACCTACCAAGTTGGTAACAATAGTAACTCTCAATTAGACAAAGCAGTCTGGAGGTTGGCTTACATGGGAGCCTTGTTTTAGCTCTTTTGGAATATATATTTTATTATTTATAGATAATAAAAAACATTTTAACATTTTAAAACATTTTAAGTGGTGCTTTTTGGGGTTTGTGCAGCTGATAAATCTCAATGTGTGTATACAGTGAGCTGCTTTGTTAGCCATATTGATGGCCTGTAAATTAAATAAAATCAGAATGTAGCTAGTGGTGCATTCTTCATTTCAGTAAATGGACTGGCCTTTCTTCTCACTTGAGGCAGGAGGAAGTCCCAAAAATCTTTGAAACTCTCATCTGTTTTGATTACAGAGACTCCCATTATTGAGAATTTGGCTTTCAGTACTGAAAGGAGGAGCTCAAATGTGAGATTCCAATTTGGGCTATCAGCTAGGAAGTAGTTTCAGCTGAGTACAGGAAAGCAACACTGAAAGTGGAAGATAAACATGAAGTATTTGAAGTGCTTCATTTCAGCATTAGCTGTGGTGTTGCAAATTTTTGCTCTTCAGACAAGTTTTGGTTTGCCCTTAATCAGAATTTTAGATTGCTGATTCTACCATGTGTTCTCCTGAATATTTTGCCTCCTAATATAGGGAGTGGAGTGGTTTTGCATGTTGACTAGAATGTGTACCCTTCAGAAATTAACTTTTTATGGTTTTCTAAGTGTAAATTTTGGTATGGTTTAGACTTATATGTGAGATTTGTGTTTCTAGTGAGCAAAAATAGTCTGTTTTCCCAATACAGCCATTAAAAACTACAGTATTAATTTTGCTTATAAAAATGCAAGTATGTTTCTAGGGTTACTGAAATGGGAAATTCAGCTTGATTAATGAAAGCTGATGCAACCGATAAATAATGTTGAATTTTGCTAGCAAAGTATTTTGCTTCTGGTCATACTGTCCTTGCAAGATGCAGTGTTTCTAGTCTGTTTTGCTTGATTTTATTCTGTTATGCAGCATGTTGCTGATAAGAGGATAAAAAGCAGCTGGCATTCTTTCTGGAAGTCTGTCTGGACTGTTTTGTTTGTTTTCCCATGGTGAATTCAATGCACATTTATTCTACACAGTGAAATCCTTCCTAATTGAAGTGTGGTATCTCAGTTTTTAAGTAGGCCATGAGAATTGCCTAAAATTAACTTCAGGCCAATATTTCCTAAAAATAACTTTAAAAAGTAAAACTTATGCACTTTCTGGAATGCAAAGCAGGATTCTTACCCAAAAGTTACTTGAATAATTAATTTGTGAAAGCATAGCTTCAACTAGTTTAAAATGTTATTTTAAATTTTTTTTCCAGATCCTTCTGAGTCATACTTGAAGCCGCCAAAATGGTTCTGGCAGATCTTGGAAGAAAAATAACTTCAGCATTGCGCTCACTGAGCAATGCCACAATCATCAATGAAGAGGTATGTCGTGTACAAATGTCATGGCACTAGCACTGGAAAAGTTCTGAGAAAAAGTTCTCACAGGCTGATGAGAAGCTTGAAGTGGGCTACCTAGATTTTCTTTATCTTCAAGTAAAATTTCTGCTAAAGGTTTTAACCCTCTAACAGTACTGCCAGAAATTAAAACTAGATTTATATGTGGGTCATCACCTCAGACATAGTGGGTCCCATGGTCAAAGGTTCCTTGAGCCTGGTGCTGTATTTAGGGAGATTAGTGTCCTGTGGAGGCAGTGTGTGCCTAAGGGTGGATGGAAGGTAGGTGCCTGCTCTGGTTTATGTGTGTGTGGGACAGGCAGACTATGCAGATGTGTATTAGGCTGCTAGAAGCTGAGATGTGGAAGAACAAATGTAAGGTTTGTTGTCTGAATTGTGAGGAATGTGTTGCGTTGCTGCCTTTATGTTCAAACCAGTGCATGGTTCTAGAATTTTGTTTGGCTTAGCATGGCCTGTATTTTTTCTAAGTAAGAGTTTGGAAGTAGAACTCGGTGTGTTCTGTCATAGGAGTTCAATGCCAGATGGAAAACTAACTAATGTGATGGTTTCAAAGTGTCTCTGAGTACATAGATTGCTAGAAATTCTTTTCAGGTGGAAAGATGTGTGGCTTAAAGTAACTAAAAAATAGGCTAATTGAGAGCTGTAGGGTTAGAACTTACGCATAAAGAAAATGTTTTAGTGTATCTTCTGCCAGGAGAAAAATCCTTAATTGAATCAAATGCAGCCCAATTAATTTTTTCAGCAATGGAAATTTTTATTCTGCAAGAGCTCAAGATGTGAAAATGAGGCCATTTATGCAGGTGTTACTTTCACAAAAATCTTTATGTTCAAGACTTTGAAAACTCAGAATAGACAGGGTTTCTAGCTGAGGCACCTGCTTGCCTAAAAGGCATACAATCAGAGCAGCAGTCCAGTTTCTGAAAATTCAAGTAGCAGGGTGTCCATCTTTAGCTAAGGAATGCTGTAACAGAAATGGTGTAGTGATCTGAGGTGGTTTTTTTTAGTGTACTCTCTAAGGAGTACCCAGAGGGGAGTTCAGGAAGTCTTGCTGCCATATGAGCTGTGGGCCATAATGCAGTAAGAAGTGTTTTGTGTTAGTGTTCTATAGTGTGCTGTTGTTACAATTGAGAACCCTTCCCTCTCAGATTTAAATTGTTTTTACGTAGGAACAAATGCACAAACTTTTTTTGTGACAGTTGATTTCATGATAGGACTACATGCATTTAATTTGTGAAAACTGTGGTTATATCATAAATAGACTTTCACATTCTTATTTTGATCTAATAGTGGCCTAGTTAATCTCTGTGTATTGTAAAACAATTTTTCTGATTTTTCTTTTATATTCCAAAGGTTTTAAATGCTATGTTAAAAGAAGTATGTACAGCATTACTGGAAGCTGATGTTAATATCAAACTTGTGAAGCAACTTAGAGAAAATGTCAAGTAAGTGAAATAATCAAAATGCATTTAACTTTTGATATTTGTAAAAGTTGTAATTTGAGGTTACAAAAGAACAACTAATTTATAACTTAATATGTTGGGGTTTTTTTAGAAGCACACAGTTTACTTTGAACAGGAAAACAGCTGTTTGAACTAAATGTTTAGCCAGTTCCATCAAAAGAGTCTTTGGTCAAATTTAGCCATTTATTGCTGTTACAGGCTTGTTTCAAAAATCTTTTGCTGTCGTCAGTTGAGTCGTCTGATAAACAAGTTCTTCATTACTTCCTAGACACATAATCTTCACATGTTCTCTGCTGGCTATAAATAAATCTGTGTATGTGACTAGCACTGTTACTTTGCCTATTTTCAGATTAATTTAAGTAAATACAAGTCTGAAAGATGCATTTTAGAAACCTGTTATTGTGCTCTGCATAAAAATGTCTCCAATGCATGTAACTTCTTAAGTACATCCTATCTGAAAACTCAGAACAAATCAGGGTACTGTTGCAGTTCCAAAAACTCTATTACTAGGTTCAAGTGATGCTTTAAGTTATGCTAGTGTTCCATGCTTTTCTCAAACTCAGGTCTGCAATTGATCTTGAAGAGATGGCATCTGGCCTTAACAAAAGAAAAATGATCCAGCATGCAGTCTTTAAAGAGCTTGTTAAGGTAGGACTTCAAAGTTCTGCATTGCATCACTTTGCTTGTACAGTCTGGGCTTGGAAGTAGTGCAGTAGCAAGGAAAGCTTTTAGGTGGTTATGTGGTACCTGCAGTCAGGTTTTCTGATGTGAAAGCACAACTGCAGTACTGCAAACAGCAGTATTCTCATTGAAACTGCATCCTGGGCATTTCTCAAACTAACTTCAGTTTAAGCTTTGAATTCAATTGTTCTTATTCTTCAGCTGAAATGTAAAGACAAGAATAAAGTACTGCTAGCTTCTAGACTGCCTCTGGTTGTCCCAGAATACAGCTTTGCTACCCTAATGTTCCAACTATTGATAAGCCTTTGGAAAAGTGATGAACAACAACCCAGCAGCTCAATGCAACATTTCTCATTAATCTGCCTGCTTGGTCAAATCAGGACTTGAGTGTCTGTCTTCTGCCCTCTTTCCAATTTACAGTGTAGTCATTTGCTCCTCTGTAGTCTGTGCCCACAGATATGGTGGCTCTCAGGAACGTATCTACCTTCTACTCATTTCACAAGTGAGGCAGGAACCCTACAAAGCCCTCTGTGCTGTAGGATTCTCACTGGAAGAAGCCCATCCTGAGCAGTGACAAGAGGGGTGGAGGTCACCTTTCTGTGTTGGTTGTTACCCTTGTGCCATATATACAGGCCACAGCCTGACTGTGCTTGGTGTTACAAAGAAATTAACACTGTTGTTGTTGCAGAATTATTATGCAGAACCTTATAGATACCTTGTAAGGACTGTTGTTGTTCATAGTAAATCAGCAAAAATCTAAGCCAAATTAAGATGAGACTGTGCAAAAACTGTTTTTCTCCTTTGAATATGAAACCAGGCACCTAGCATTACTGTGACACCAACTGTTCTGTGCTTTCTGTGCTTTGTTCTTCAGCTTGTAGATCCTGGAGTCAAGGCGTGGACACCTACCAAAGGAAAACAGAATATTATAATGTTTGTTGGTTTGCAAGGAAGTGGTAAAACAACAACTTGTTCAAAGGTAAATGCAGGGGATCTCTTTGCATGGTTTTTGATTTGTTTGTTGGGTTTTTTGGGGTGTTTTTTTTTTTTGCTTGGGGAAGCTGGTGGTCATTGGGCTCCTTAGGTAGGTTTGGCTTGTGATCTGTGCTGGTTTTGTTAGTAGGAAAGTTCTAACTCTCTACATATGTAGAGATATGTTTGCAGAGGGGTTTCTGAGATGAAATGAATGTTGAAAGTAAAATTCTTTTGGGACAATTTATGGCTTGTAGGACTTCCTTCAAAGATTTTTAAACTGAACTCTTGATGAAACAATACCCTATAAGAGAGTCTTTATTTGTACTTAGTTAAACCACAACATTGTAGTTCACTTTCTAGGTTTAAAACTAAATACTAAGAATGGGTGTTCATGCCATTACTTATTTAGAAAAACAGTGGAATTTGGCCTTTGTGTTAGATACAAGGCATCAGTTAAGTGTAAGTTGATGTGAAACCTCTTCCAGCCCCAGATTCGTTGAGGAAATTTGTGTTTGTATTTTTTTAAGGCTAAAAAAAGAATACTCTGAATCGACATATGTTCACATCTGCAACAAGGCCTTCCCTGTTTGTTAGTGTGAGGTCAAACAGCATACCATTCCTTGTGGGATTGTCCCCCTTCCTGTGACAGAAGTTGTAATCCCTGCTTTCCATTTTCCAGGAACTTCTTGGGCTGTTTGTGCTCCACTGTGTTGCTTCTCCAGTAGATGTCAGGGTAGTTAAAGTCCCCCCCTAAGAACCAGGGCCTATGACTTTGAGGTTGCTTCAAGCTGCCCATAGAAAGCCTCATCCACTTGCTCCTTCTGATCAGGTGGCCTGTAACAAACACCCACAACAGCATCACCCTCACTAATCTGCCCTTTTATCTTAAACCATAAGCTCTTGACTCACTCATTCACCCCAGGACAGAGCTTGGTACATTTCAAGTTGTGAGGAGAAATTATCCTGTGGAGAAAAGACACATCTTCATTGTTTTTTGTCATCTCCTTTTGAGATGCACATATAGTGAAATATTCAGCATGGCCTGCTCTGATTTCAGAAGACTTTCGTAGTGCTTATGTAGGTGAACTTTATTTTGAACATTTGTATTTAGTCAGTGTTTTGTGAATATATGTAGCAGCCATGAAAGCTGAGTGTTGTAGGAAGGTTAAGGATTCTGTCCACTGCTTTAAAACATGTCCTTTCAATGGAAATATCCTTGTTCCTCTGAAAGTACAAAAACATAGAGATGTAAAGTTGTAGCCATTATGGTACTGGATATTGAAGTATTGCATTGGGTAGTTTCTACATGCTAGTCCAATCTGCAGTATTAACACTAAGAAGAATTCAGGAGTTAGTAAAATGGGAACTTAAGTTATTTGTAGTCATTCCTAGAGATTGCCATTTCAAGAAATTGAAATCAGAAGCAGAGTCAAGCAGGTGTTTTCATCTTGGCATTAATAATTATTTATAATATGCTTTCCTAAATAATGGCCATGCTAACCATGAACAGTCTTACTCTGTGGCCTCACTTATAGAAGGGCTGGTTTGAGTTTGTGTCCTCTGTGTGTGATTTGAGGCTGTTAGAAGTGTCGTGTCAATGGGACTTTGGTGTAACTACTTGTTTTGGGTTTCATTTCAGTTAGCATACTTCTATCAGAGGAAAGGCTGGAAGACTTGTCTAATATGTGCAGACACATACAGAGCAGGTAACATAGACTTTAATGATGTAGTTCTCTACCTATAATATTTGAAGATTTCCTTAAGTAGTCCCTTGACTATACCTGTCTTACAGGTGCTTTTGACCAGTTAAAGCAGAATGCCACAAAAGCAAGAATTCCCTTTTATGGGAGGTAAGCTTCTTTCAGAAACACTTAGGAGAACAATTCAACTCAGTTATGTATTGTTCTGTCCTGAACATTTTGCACTAAACCCCATCTAGCATGGCCTAATTGTTTTCATTTTAATAATATATTCGGGTAATACTTGCTCTGATCAGATGAACATTTGTCCAGTTCAGTATATTGTCAGGAGTAGCAGGTAGGATAGTGTACTAAGAGATCAGGTGCCCAGGAATAATTCCCTATGGTGCTTACTCAATGTATAGCAGCTCACAGACTTTTACCAGACATGGCCAGATTTTTGAGAAGTATCTCACAGATCAAAGGATATAATTTTTGGATGCTTAATTTTTATTATCAAATAGAGACAGAGGTGGACCTGGAACGTCTTTTTATAAAGCAGTAAATAACTTTCCCCTAAGATTTACTGAAAGTGAACTGTCTAGATGCTCAGCTAAATCCTATTTGAGAGAGGGTCTTATAGAACTTACTGCAGCTTCCAGCAGGTGAGACAGACTTCAGGCTTTGTGCTTCAGTTCACTGAGCAGTAAGGGTAAATGGCTTAGGAAGACGTATTTGTAACCAATTTTTGCTTTACATAAGAGGAGTTCCCTCTTGAAATCCAGATAGACTTATAGTTAACAAGTTTATAGTCAAATGATGAAATTCTGAATCGTTGTTTCTCTTTTTGATCAGTTACACAGAAATGGATCCTGTAATAATTGCCTCAGAAGGTGTTGAGAAATTTAAGAATGAAAACTTTGAAATCATCATTGTTGATACAAGTGGACGTCACAAACAAGAAGACTCTTTGTTTGAAGAAATGTTACAAGTTGCTAATGCCATAGTGAGTAGTTTTGAGAAATACAGTAACTTGGCATTTGATGACAGTTGATTAATCTTTATCCTAATGTTCTGTGTGCATTTTGCTTTAACTCCTAGATGATATTAGAAATTACAACAGATATGAATAAGAAAAGGCTAAACGACCAGTGCTTGTTAGTTTTGTGATGGTTTTAATTCTTCTATTCTTCTGATCAAGGATGCCTGTGTATTGTCAGACTGCCATTCTTGCTTTAACTTTTCCTTTTCAGGATCTTTGCATTGAAAAACTAGATGAAAGAGCCAGTCTGGTCTGGTTTCCT
Source organism: Agelaius phoeniceus (assembly GCF_051311805.1). Lineage (NCBI taxonomy): Eukaryota > Metazoa > Chordata > Aves > Passeriformes > Icteridae > Agelaius > Agelaius phoeniceus. The sequence continues at coordinate 38,881,470 of NC_135270.1, forward strand.
TTAACTATGAATAGTAAACTTTCCGTGATTGTCACAAATAATTGCACTGAGACAGAGAAGATGATTGGATAACTTTCAAGAGTTTTGATATGTAAATGAAGTTGTTGTTTCTATGGGTTTAAAAAGTCTGGCTATTTGTTTGACTCTGTGTCTTGCATAACAATATGACACTTCCCACACAATTCCTGGTAATGCTAACTTATTTTTAGAGGAATGGATGTCTTAAATATCTGAATGTAAAACCAAATTGAAGATGTTAGTTAATAAGCGCTTGTAAATACTAATTATCTTACTGGCTCAAGATACTGGCTAAAATCACTTGAATCATAACTAATAAGCACAAGCATATTAAATTGTAATATTTTGTGTTGTAGATGAATTATATAGTCATTCAGCATCAGAATTTTTTAAATGGTCCTTAGATAATACTGTTCATAAAACAGTGGTCCTGTTTTGAACTCTAGCATACAGCTCTTATATACTGTTATTGCAGTAAGTTCTGCTCTGAACCTATATAATAATAATAATGCATGAATATTGTTTAGTAAAGCAGGAAATGATTATTTTGTGTATCTCATTTCTCCTAGCAACCAGATAACATTGTTTATGTGATGGATGCTTCCATTGGCCAAGCTTGTGAAGCTCAAGCTAAAGCTTTCAAAGACAAAGTAGATGTAGCTTCTGTAATTGTCACTAAGCTGGATGGACATGCCAAAGGAGGTGGAGCCCTTAGTGCGTAAGTACTAATGGGGTATAACAGTGTCCAACATCTGGCTGTGCACAGCCAGCTGTGAAATGTGTTAGTGTTTCACAGAAACCTGTCCTGGGGAGTGTCACTGTCACACTGCACAGAATCTAAGTTGGTCACAGTCACACTTAGATTCTAATCCTTCTTCTGTGGGTAGGATCACCTGCTGATTGTACTTAACATCAGCATTCAGTGATAGGATGTTTTTTCAGTACAGTAGTTTGTATTGTCACAGGTCAGACTTTTGTCTTCTGAAGTCAGCATCGAGCAATATTCATTGCCTATTGTGTATTAGGCATTTTTCCAGAAAGATAAATTTGGGCTCAATAGATATGACTTAAATGAGGAGTTTTACATCTCAAGAGATTTTTTTCCGAAAGGGGAAAAACTGTACCTCATCATATGTGACCTTAAAACTACAATGCAGATCAAACTTCTGGATTGGCAGTGTCCAGAAACTTGATGAAGAGTTGTCTGCAGTCATACTTACCCCAATTCCATTCTTGTTGGACTTTCCATGTCCTGTATCTTGGCAGAGTTTTGACCAGAAAATGCTACATTTTATATTCAGCATTATATGATTGTTTCAACTGCCTTTCAATGCTACAGCTTGTCTGGAGCTGTTTGATCAAAACAGTCAAAATAACTGCCCCTGACTTGCTGAATCCCTGCTTGTCTTTGACCTGAAGTGTTAGAGTTCCTACACTGCCATGTGTATTTTGCTTTATCTATAGCATAATGTTGGAAGACTAAAGCTTTTGGTATTTTCATTTTGCTCTTGTTTGAGTTGTCGTATGCTTGTGTGCTTTAAGTGTGCTTTAAGTGTTTGCCCTGTACTGTCTGTGGACTGGAAACTAAATTTTATCTAAAAGATAGTGCCAGTGTGGTGGAAAGGTTCTAAGTTTTCTTATGTCTGAGCTTTTTCCTGTGTTGAAAATGAGAGTGTCTTTTGTATGAGGTGCCTTGAAGAAATTGTAATCAATGCCTGTCATCTGACAGTATTATCATTAGTATCACTGTATATATCAGTAATAGCCCAGTATTAGGATAAACTGGAGATGATTTATTTTCCTTTATTTCCTCTCAACTTTCTTAAACTCAGCAGTGAAAATTAGCAAATTCTATTTCTGATTTTTTCCAAACAGAGTTTGTATTTTACTAACTACTAATTAGAGAAAAATCTTTTTAACTACTCTGAGCTAAACACCCAAGTGTGGGGTGTTTTTTCATTAATAATTTGAGGAGTAAGGCAGATACTTCAGATAGAATGCATAGTGTTGATGATGCCTAGCTGATTATAGTATAAAAGATGAATGGTGTTTGAGAGGCCATTTCATAAAATATATTTTATTGCAGAGTTGCTGCCACAAAGAGTCCTATTATTTTTATTGGAACTGGCGAGCACATAGATGACTTTGAACCCTTTAAAACACAGCCTTTCATCAGCAAGCTGCTTGGTATGTCCAATGTACAACTGTACTTAAAAGACACTTAGAACTAATGGAAAGTTAATAATGGATAATGGAAAGTCAAGGTGTATTTTTTTAATGCTAATTTCAGATCTGTTTTCTTTATCCAGGTATGGGTGATATTGAAGGACTGATAGATAAAGTAAATGAGTTAAAGTTGGATGATAATGAAGCACTCATAGAAAAGCTAAAACATGGTAAGTTATTCTCAAGGTCTGAATTGCAGATGCTTTACAGTGACCTGACCATGGCAGGTGGTCTGTGACAGAGACCACTGAGTTCATTTGTGCTGTGTGTAGACACAACTTGTTCATGCTCAGTGAAGAACAGATTTTCTTTCTCCAGTAAATGTGGCAGCCAAGTAAATTGAGTTGTGTTTTTCAAACAAAAATCTGTCAGACTACAACTGCAGAAAAACTAGCTTAATGGTTCAGCATGTGCCATCTGAAACTGCTTAGCCATATGAAGAGTGAAGAGGTTTATTTATCTACTTATCTATGTAGTATAATATTTACCTTATGAATACAAAGAGTAATTAAAAAAGGATAGTAAGAGCAAAATGCTGGTGTGACTTCCACTAACTTTTCTTTTGTTGTTGTGCTTCAGGTCAATTTACATTAAGAGATATGTATGAACAATTCCAAAACATCATGAAAATGGGACCATTCAGTCAGATCTTGGTTAGTTATCCCCAAAATAATTTTATTTTAAAACTTCTAATTGAAATTTGTTATAATCTGTGTTCTGTTTTTAAAAAGGTGAAATTATTTGCCTACTGCAGTATGCAACTACTGAACTAACAGTTGCTGTCTATATTTTTTTCTGCTTAATAATGTTAGCTTTGCCTATTCTGACACAGCTTTTGTTTCCCTTTCTTGAAACAAGGGCATGATCCCTGGTTTTGGAACTGACTTCATGAGTAAAGGCAATGAACAGGAATCAATGGCAAGGCTAAAGAAACTCATGACTATTATGGACAGTATGAATGATCAAGGTAATACAAATTTCACCCTCTGGTTTTTTTCTTGATTGTTGAACAAGCTTATTTAGAGAGATGTTTCTGGAAAAATTCATATTGCAGCATGTACAACGACAGAAAATGGCAAGAAATATTTAACATTCTTGGGAATCGCAAGGAGTACATGTGTCTCCAAATTGCTTCATAAATCTAAATATCTAGAGATACTTTGCCTGTTGCTGCTCTGTCTTGTGTAGAGTAGGTGGGATTTCAAATAATTTCCATTCTATTGGAAATCAATGTACTTTTATTCATTGTATTGTAAGTGTTCATAAATTATAAATGCTATACTTGTAAATTGATAAGGTATGTTAACCTTTAATCTGGCATTGCTGTCTTTTTCCTACTCACCCTCAAATTTACTTGGTGACATAGTCTGGTCTCTGGAATTCAAAGTGTTGTTTCTATTCCACCTAGAATTCCTTCAGTAGTATGCTCTTACCCTTGTGCTAAACCCATTAATATGGCTTAAGACCAAGTATCCCAAGAGCATAATTTATTCATACAGCTTTTTTTCTGTCACAGTTGTTAACATATGAAGATAAGAGCTTCTTAGTATTACTTCCTAGACTATTATGCCTCAGTGATTTATGTAAAATTTTGCATTGTCACTTTTAAAACTTATGTTTTTATTCTGTGTCTCAAAATTAAATTCTCAACAGTGAAAACAGGTTTGATGTTTGTTACCAATTGTAACAGTTTTTAATGTCAGTGACTCAATGGATTTTTCTTTTCCACACTGTAATTGCAGAACTTGACAGCACAGATGGTGCCAAAGTTTTCAGTAAGCAGCCAGGAAGAATCCAAAGAGTAGCAAGAGGCTCTGGTGTTTCTACCAGAGATGTTCAGGAGCTATTGACCCAATACACTAAGTTTGCACAGATGGTGAAAAAGATGGGAGGCATCAAAGGGCTTTTCAAAGGTAAAAACAACTCCAAACCAATACCAAAAACCCCACTTTAAAATTTATTAACTAAGGCGGGAGGTCACTTGATGTGTGTACACAGAGGAAATGAGAAAACACTGATTAGGGAGAGGAGAAAGTGAGTTGTAGCTTGCTCATTTTCACAATGTTTGAAATTTCTTTTATGTCACTGGTAAGAGCTGCACTGTTCTTCATGACAGCAGTGTGTAACTTAGCAAGGAAAGCTACTGTATTTCTATCAATGCAGATTTGATTGCTACTACAGTACTAACACTTCAGTCTGGTTTGTGGAGTGCAGGGAGTGTTGATCCTAAATGGACTTTTAGTGGCTGATGTAGTAACTTCTAATAATGGGCTCATGGATATGAATCTAGAATTGGGAGGTAACATTTGGATTTATTTTATTTCTAGCACCATTTGTTAATCCACTTTCTTATGATTGCTCTTTTCTTTTTATTTAGGTGGTGATATGTCCAAGAACGTAAACCCATCTCAGCTGGCCAAACTGAATCAGCAGATGGCAAAGATGATGGATCCAAGAGTTCTTCATCATATGGGTATGTGCTGACTTTTTATAGCTTCAAGAGAGGACTGTCAGTTATAGTGGAGCATTTGAGATACAGAAGTGAGGAAGGGGATGAGAGACTATCTGCAGTATATATCAGTATTAAGTATTTCTGGGGTTTTCTAACAAGAATCAGAAAGTTGAGTCCAAATACTTTGCACTTAGCAGTGCTTAATCTAGTCTTTCATTTGGATTCAGCTCTCAAAATGAGTAATAGCTGTTTCAACCTGGTTTCACAGTTAGGGCTTCTGCCTTTGTATATTACTGGAATAGTGTGTGTACAGTAATGATACCTCAAGCAAGAGAGCTGTGCCTCAGAGTTCATTAACACTTTCATGTTCTCCCTTATTTTCTGCAGGTGGCATGGCTGGTTTGCAGTCAATGATGAGACAATTTCAACAAGGTGCTGCTGGGAATATGAAAGGCATGATGGGATTCAATAATATGTAAAGAAGCCTTAATACAAATGGACTTGGTTGACTCTACATTGCAACTTCAGTGAATGAATTTGCTTTCTTCCTTTTTACAGTGATGAGAGAGTGGTCTTTTGAAATCTTACCCAGCTTCTCAGTTTCTACATCTAATTTCTGAAAACTATTTTTGCTTAAATTAGTTCCTCTCCACTAATAACTGATGGCACAAAGAGCAATTCAATTCAATAAAACAAAATCATGATGTAAAATTTTAATATTTAGAGACACTTTTTAATCGTTTACATCAAATGGCAGCCATTATATTTGTAAACAACCCTGATCTTTGGTTATAGTAACATAAAATGTCACAAATATACTGTAAAATAAAATTTAAGTGGTTATAAACAAGGGAATGGCCTGTGTCTTCAGTTCCTTTTAACTGTCCTTTTAGTGTGTAATGAGATTGTTTTCTTAGTTTGATTTTTTTTTTTTTTTTTTTTTTTAAAGACTGTTGTAACTCATGTTTGGCATAATGATAAGAATAGCCCAGTACCTAAAAATGTGCTGTTGGTGCTCATCTGTGGAGCATTTTTAGAATGTGGATGTGCTGTGCTTAGGTTTGTACAAGACTTTGTCGTATAGAATTTCATCATTCTTCCCCTATATACAAAGAATCAAGGGACTGAAAAAATACAGGTGTGCAGATACCAAACTGTCTTGTATACTGAAGATAATCTTCATACCAGGCTGCCAGTTAAGCAGTTCCTTTTTTCTGGAGGTAATTTCTAAAGCATATTAGGTGGAATTCTGTGCTGGTACTGAACTTTAAAACAGAGCTGTAATGCACAGAGCATATTGCCCCAACTCAGCTACATTCTAATCTTAATTTCCTATAGCAGTTTAATATTTCAGTTTACTCTGTTGATATAAAAAGGGTAGAATCCACAGGCACAATTCAGCAACTAGGTAGACCAAGATGAACCTTGAAATCCAGCATAGATCTTGTACCCTTATCTTAGGGTAAGAGGGTGTATTATAAATTTTAATATACTGCAGTGTTTAGTGTGTAAATGGACATGTATTGCTGCTGTCTAGATAAAAGTTAAATGCAGTAGTTAAAACAAGTGGGTCCCTCGGTCAGCCAGTTCTCTGAGATGGCAGCTGACAGGGAATGTCTGATATACGACATTAGACTCTTGCACTAATAAAACGTGAGCTATGCTGTATTGTAGTTTATAATGTGAAACTATCTCCTGCTTAATTAATGGTATGTGTTCAGTATATGGAGGATGCTGAAAAATCTTCAAGTATGCCATCCACCTAAGTCCACTGCATTAATCTGCACAAGGATCAGTTAATTTGAGTCTTTGTATTTTAAATAAAACAAAATAATGTGTCCTTGCATATCACCAGCTTGTTGGTGTGTGAACAACAAGCTGGTGATAGTGGTGTGCTTATTGGTTCTGAAGTGGTGTGCTTACTAAAACCTGATTTTTCTTTTTTATAGTATTTTCAGTTCTTGAGCAGTATAAACCAATGCAATATGCAAAACCATGCAGGAAAGAGTATGAAATCCTGGTTTGAAATGCAGTCCCTAGGGGAGAGTGGATGGTTAATGCTTTTGATGGAAGTCAACCATGAATAGGGATATTGAGGATGAACAGTGAAGCACTGTGCTCCAGGACAGGCTCAGTCAGACTGTCAAGTTACCAACAATTTAACTCTATTTTCAGCTTGTGGCCTACATTTAGTTTTAACTTTTAGTTCACCATTTCCAAAGTACTAAAACTGCAACCAGATACAGAGAGAGCTGTCACTAGCTGAGTGTTGGCAGAGACAAGGGCACGTTGAGAATGCATTTCCTTTAAAGTATGTGTTAATTGGTATTTCTGAGATATATGCTGGAATTAACAAACTGTATATTGCTCTTACATTAGGAAGCCAGGTAGAAAATACTTTGGAGCCTGCTTAGAAAAATTGCCTAAGCATCTCAAGCCTGGGAAAAAAACACATCCATGATGGAAGCATTAAGAACAAGAGTTCAACTGTATAGGAGCACATCTAAATTGCGTGGGACTTACATGGCCTTTCATAGCTTGATGCAAATAAAACTCTCCTGGCAAATGTGTAACAACACTCCCAGCACCATTTTCTTGCATTAGGGTTTTTGTCCTCACCCTCTATGGCATCTCGGAATAGTCTGCAGAAAAGTTTTGTCCGGTATACAAGGACCTTGAAGAGCTAGGGTCAAGCAAAATTCACTGGAAATGCTTAGAAGACTGAGGTCTGTCTTCCTGTGTATATCTTGCTGAAAGCTGTTGCTGCTGTCAGACAAGCTTTTGTCTGAGCTGTTTTAGCTCAGGCTGCTGCTGAGCAGCCTGCTAAGAGGAAATGGTTATGATGGTCAATGGATAGCTGTGTGATGGAAGCTGGACAATTAACTATTCCCACACACAAACAGCTATGACTTTATCTGTTAACTCTTTGCCTTTCCATAGGACTTTCAACATTAATGTGCTAAATTTATTAAACTTGTCCAAGTTGCAAATGCCAATTTTTCTGGGAGGTGAAAGATTAAGTTCGATATGACTGTACAGCTGCTAAAAACACAGCAGAGGTGAAGGAAAGCAAGTTGGTTGGTTGATGATTTAATGCTGTTCTTGAGGAGCTGTTACTCTATCCAACCAGTCCTTCACTAAACAGAATGTATACTCTGTTGAGGGTAAGAAATATTTATGTATCCTAACTTTAGTTTGTTTCTTTGGAACTTTAAGAGATGTAAGTTTGTTGTAATCCCTTAAGCAGATATTCAGCCCTGTAGTGTCTAAAATAACAATCTAACCTTTCATTCTGTAATCATTCTGTAATCATACATTGTATGTCAGCCCTTTTCACAAGCACCATTTTCTGCCTTATGCTGGTTTAAGTGTAAGTCTGATGTGTCTGTGCTTTACCTGGGCTTTGGTCATGGGCTCTGGATTATGCTTTGATGATATGACTAAGAAAGTGTCTAAGAGCCCATATTGTGCTATAGAGTGTAATTTTTTGGAAACTGTTCTTAATGATACAGGGTTGAAAGATGGCTCTTGCTGTCATGTAAGTGCATGTTACAGCCATTGGTTCCACCCCTCGCCCTCCAAAAAAATTTAAAATTACTCCCTTCTCAATCCCATAAAAAGAATGTTTCAGATGCTTCCACCTCCAGCTGTTTTCACTGGTAATTGACATTTACTAATGTACATTTTGCCGGGATCAGCACACACTGGAGGCAGGGCTCCCACCTCTCTCCAGGAGCAGCTGAGCAAATCTTACCTGGCAAACACTTCTCCCACCCTCCTGGGCATGCATGTTATTTTCTCACCCAGCCGCAGCCCAAGGGCCAGGGCCCTCTTGGTCTGCATTTCTTTCTTATTCAAGGGTTCGTTCATTCTTTACAAAGGGCTGAGTTACCTGAACCATCACCCAATCCTGCAAGGCTGAGCAAGGGGTGGTCCTGGACTAGTAAGCCCCCTAACTACTGGCAAGGAACTCCGTCTGCTTCTTAAAATATTATTCTATTATTTTGCAGGTTTTCACGCTATTTTGGGGAGATGATGTGTGTGTTGCCCCAGAACGGTGCTTTTCCCTCAGCGCAGTGAGGGTACGTTTCCGCCTCTGTGGCGATACGGCTGTCCCTGGCAGCCCGGCCGCCCTTGGCCTCTCCCGTGCCTCCCTCCCGGCTCCGGTTAATGCCGGGCTGCGGAGAGAACCGAAATGACCGAAGCCGGTGGCGGCGGTGCCCCAGTCTCTGCCGGCCGGGTGCCGGCTCCTGTTCGCGGCCGGCCCCGCGGGCCGCAGGCACCGCCCCGGCGGGCGGTGTGACAGGCGGTGCCGCCCGGCCGCGCTCGCCTCCCCGGGCCGCGGCGGGCCCGCTGCCGCCCTCCCCCGGCGCCGCGGCGGGCGGGAGGATGGAACAGGGGCTGTCCGCCATCACCCTCTACTGCGCGCCCGCCGCCGGCGCCATGGAGCCCGAGCAGGTGAGCGGGGCCGGCGCGGCTCCCCGGTCGCTCCGGGCGGGCGGCGGGGCCCGGGCGTAGCCGCTTCCGGAGCGGGGCGAGGCCGCGGCGGATCGGGCCGGGGCGGGGGTGGTGGCCGCGGCCTGAGGCGCCGGCGGTGCGCGGGGCTGGGGGAGCCCCCGGTCCCCGCTGTGGCGGCGGGGTGCAGTGGCCCGGCCGTGGGAGAGGAGGTCTGTCTGTCTGTCAGCCAGTCTGCCCTTCTATCCAGCGCGCTGTAATTACAGACAGCGCGGCGGGCACGCGTGTCTCCGGTGTCTCCTGCTCGTCGGCGGACAATGCCTCTGACAAACGAGCCTGATGAATATTAGAGTGAGACAGGTTTCCACTTCCCTCCGTGCTGTCAAGTTGGCGAAGGCGTGGGAGGAGGTCAGGGACAGCAGCTCTTAATTACAGCGCAGCCCGGCGAGCTCCCTGTCCTGCCGCTCCTCGCTCCGGCCTCGGCTGCGCCCTGGGTGCTGTGGCCGCTGCCGCTGCCCCTTCCCAGCTTGTGGTGCCTTTCCGAGGCTTGTTGGAAGGGTGTCTTTTCTAATAGCCGTCCTCCGGCTCTGTCATCTTGTCTTTTGTTTCTGAAAGACTTATGCTGTTTAATTTCAGTTGAAACACAAGGGTGGAAAGTCAAACAAGCAGTATGAAAAAAACCCAAATCGCTCAAGCCTAAACAACCCTCCTCCCCCCGAACCCCAGCCAAAAAAAATATTTTCAAAAAAATCAGTAAGACAGCCAAGATAGCATTGTAGAAATATTTTTCATTAGCTGTTGCCAGCCTTCCAGTGGCTAGCAGTATCTGGTGAGTAGATCTATGCAAATTGAATTACTCGTCTTTCTCTGGGAAAGTGGGCGCTTTGGTGCTTTGGTTCATAAGCTCTTACAAGGATTCCTGCATTTGACAGGTTAAATGTCAAATGCAGGGTTAAAAGAGGCCAAAGTCAATAGCCTGGTCTCTCCCTATTTCATTTTACTTTTCTTCTTTGTCTCTTTCATGAAACTTTATGTTATTGCATCACCTAATACTATTTGTGTCAGCTCTCCCAGCTTGCCTGCAGGTGTCCAGGCACACCTTATCCTTAACAGTAGTTTATTTATTTTGGCATTTTATATGTGGACTAAAATTCTGTTGTGCTGGGTATTCTATCAGCACTGTCAAGATTCCCTGCTCTGGCTCTGTTTCTGGTCAAAGGGTGAGGTAGAGTAGGTGTAAAGAGGATAAACAAGGAACAGGAGCTTCAGATCCTGACTGCCTGACGGGTAAGGTTTGTATGTGTGCCATAAAGCCAAGAAAAATTCCAAGGGGACATTTAAAAGAAAGGGGCAGTGGCCTTACAGTGTTTACCGAGTGCCTTAAGAGTGTTAGCTGGTGTGGCAAAAGCACAAGGCTGACCAGCCTTGGTGTCTAGGAGTTGCCAGAATAGAAGCCAAAGTAAATACTTCTGTGACGTGGCCACAAATGCTGAGTCTTTCAAGACCATATAATGTGTTAGAGAAAGAGGAGCCTGTGGGAAAAAAATGAGGTCAGAAACCTGACTAAAGCCACACACTAGAAGAAAGGTCTTTGTAAAAACTTCCTAAATTGGAAAAGAAGATCAAATTCATAAAGGAAGATCAAAAGTATAAATTCTCAAATAAGAAATACCGTAACCTTTGAGCTATAAAGTGAATCTAGTTGATAACTCTAGAATAAATTTGCATTACCACAGTTTTGGAAAGATAAAATTTATTGGTACTGAACTTTCTGCTCACACCTGGGAGCGTTTATCAGCTTTTATTGCTGTGCTGGTGAAACTTAAAAGGCCAGTGATGACTAAAACCCATACAGGTTTGTTGACTAGGTAATAACCAAAACAACAGATGACATGCATTATTTTATTTAATGATGTAGGACTTTGAGCTAGATTACTAAGGGAACCAGATTCACTGTTCCTTGGTGAATCCTTACTCTCTTGAGCTACTGCATTTGTCTGAAATGTTCTACCAGTACCAGCTATGTGGAGTTGCTTACTGTAGGGAGTGTGAGTGTGGGAGGGGTGTTCAGAGAACTAAAGCTTGCTTTTAAAACTTGAAATATTAAACCACATTTTTTTAAAGTTAAAATATTTGAAGCATTTGCACTAAATGAGCCACAATCAGATTAAGAGACTGTGCTTTTAGAAGAGCTCTTAAGGAGGGGCTCACATTGCTTGCTATTATTAATCACAGTGATATTTATGATGTGTTTGCAAGAAACAGTGCTCTTCAGTACTGTGCCTAAATATAAAAACAGTGTCATTGTATGATGCCAATAAAGGAGTGTGGAATGTTAATGAAAAGCTGATTCTGTGGTGCTTTTTGCACAAAAAGATACAGAACGGAGTCCCGGGAAGTGGCACTTTTATAATGGCAGCAAGCAGCGCTCCCTGGGCTCAGGTTGCTTCACTGTTTTCAGCATTTGTGTTTTTGTAGCTTTGCCCTGTTCCCAAGACTGATAGACAGCAGAGAGATTGCACTGGGCCCCAGATAGTCAGTTTTGTCTTTCTACGTGAAAATGTGATTCTGCCTGAAAATAGTGTTTCAGCTGAATTACCCCATTGAAAACTTGCTGCTGGATTCTGCTCTGCTCCTCCAGGAGAATGCCTGGAACGTGCCAGCCTGGCCAGAGCGGTGCTGGGGAGCTGAGATGACTTGCAGATTTGAGGAGCGGCGGTACAGGGCATCAATCACTCGGAGCGATGGTGAATGGGTGCGCTCCCTCTCCACGCTGTGGAGCTCAGCACGGGATCTCTGCCGCCTCCCTCCTCTTGGTGGGCGCGGGAAGAAGCCGTGGCTGGAATGAAGGAAGCAGTTCTGCTCCCCAGGACCCTCTGCTGCCTCTCTCCCCCGTGCCCACTGTCTTTCCCAGCTAACCAAGCTGCTTGCCTTGCAAAGCTGTGTTGTGTAATCTAGCATGAGGATGAGGATGGTGATGCTGTGCTTGCAGTGATTAAGGGATGATGCAGTGATTTTATCACAGCTGTGTGATAAAATATGTATTTTTATTTATAATTTTGAACTGTGCTCTATGGAGATCATTAGGTTTGTGTAGGGAAGAAGCTGGAAACTGGAATGCATTTTATGCAACCTGGATCCTGCACACACTGTGCCTGTCATTCCTTATGATACAGTTTCAAATTACATGAGCTCATGCATTTTTAAAAACCTTCATGGTACATTAAAAACATGTGGTTGGCATTTCCTAACCTCTCTGGCCTTCTCTATATGACAGAAGTGTTTTCAGCACAGTTTTGTGCATTTGATGCAGCAGCATCTAAAAGCTCTACCAAGATGAAGGCTCTGTTTTGATAGCTGCAATACAAAACCTTACTAAAATTCTCTGCCTGCTGGAGTGACTAGCCTAAGGATTTATTGACAGGCTTCTGAACTAGAAGTATATATTCTTAATTCTTGTGACCCAAAGGCTGCATTGTAGCATTCAGCAGTTGGAGGACACAGCCAGACTTCTCACTTTGTACGTTCTTAGCCACAAAACTAAGTGTTGTCCTTTTAGCCTGGTCCCTTGCACTAATCATGGTTGCTGATGAAAGCCCACAGGGGCAGATTCCTCCATGCATCTTTTAAAAGCTTGAGCCTGGCTGCTTAGTTATTCAGTTCTCTTTTGTGTTAGAGGTGTCTGTCTGAACTTGCAAAGAGGCAGCTACAGCCTATGAACTACTTGATTAATTTCATTAGATATTCATTCCAAACCCAACAATAAATATTAAATATTTATTCAATAAATATTGATATTTCTATACTTATCAAATTATTTAATGAAACATGACCCCCCAGAAGAAACCTGTTTGTTACTTTTAGAGAAGGGATTGGTTTTTACATATCTGCAAACAAGAATGTTTCAGTCTTTTATCTACAGGCAAGCTCTAATAAGTGTCCACTGTAAATGCTAATTAATCTAAAATATTTTAAATATCTCATGAAGTTTGTTAAGGGGAACTTTCCAGTTCCAGAAGCATACATTTGAGATAATGATTTTTTTTTCCTTTATAGCAACTTTCAAAGGGAGAAAGCGGCTTTGAGAATGTGGAGCTGGGTGTCATAGGAAAGAAAAAGAAAATTCCAAGGAGGGTTATTCATTTTGCAAGTGGAGAAACAATGGAAGAATATAGCACAGATGAAGAGGAAGATGAACAAGAGAAAAAAGACCTGTTGCCACCTGTAGATCCTGTAGGTATTTTACTTGATAAATAACTACTTCTGGTTTACTGGGCAGCTATAAACATTTTATACTTAATTTTTTGTGTCACAAATCTGATACAGTCTTTCTATATAAATTCTAATAATTTGATTGGCTTAACAGACTCAGAAATCTGTGAAAAGTATTACTGGGCAGTTTTGTCCTGGAGTTCTCTTCCAACTAAAGTAGCCTTATTAATTAGAAATGGGTTTAATTTCTTCACAGTTATAGTTTGTCCTCTCCTGCATTTCCCTTCAAATAATACTTGCCGTGTTGATACAAGTAGATACCTTGATTTATACTGTTGCTTAAAAAAAAAAAATGCAAGGGAGACATTTTTTCCTTATGTTTGTTGACACTGAATAATTAAACCTATAATTTAGGGTCACCATAACAACAATTTTATATAATTAAAAGAGTAAAGGAGGGAAAGAAACAGATGACTTGCAGAAATAAAGGAAGACTTGTGTAATTCATGATACATGAAAACCAGATTTTAAAGGACCTGCCTAGTCCATGTAAGTAATGTTCATTTGTATTGATGAGATGTTGCTCAGCCTGTGAATGGAGTTTCCTTTTATTGGTCCAGATTCAAGTGAAGTCTCAACAATTAAACACAGTAGTGTGCATTGTAGCTGCTAAAATGCATTTTCCTTTTTGTCAATGATTGTAGATCTACACATAGAGGTAAAATGAAATATATAAACTGTTTTATTCTGTTGGCCTGTCTGATAAACTATTATGTAGTGATAGTGTGCTTGCAAAGCTTACAGCCACATGTGCCAACACCTGCAGCAGCAGCTGCCCCCCTCTGGCAGTCAGTCCCAGAGAAGATCCACATCCTGCTCTTTGTCTCTCCACATGCCCAGTCTCATGTTTCTTTTATGGCAGACCCAGAAACTTGTATGCCAGCCACCTCCACCCTTCTGCAACAATCCTTGCCTCAGTAAATTGAGTCTGCAGTCCTATTCCCTGCCTGCTGGCAGAGTTCTCTTCTTGGCCTTCTCTGCCTGTAGTGAGCTGGAGGCTCCCAAAGTGGCTGTGTCCTCCCTGCTGTGCTGCTGTGCGGTCAGGCAGCCAGGAGCCATGGCTTTGTGCAGGACTGCTTGTCCTGCCTGGCTGCACACTGGAGGCAGACACTGCTGTGGAGCTCCTGCTTCCCACACTTCAGGGAAGAGGCCTTGCATGCATGGACAACAGTGCCCTGCTTTCTACTTGGCATTGCTGTTGAAATGACTCCTGCACCATTGTGTGGGAATCCATAATTAAGAAATGTTGTGATTGAAGCTTTCTATTTACCCTACGGTAGTAGATCCTGTATTTATTAGTATGTGTATCCATCCTGGGAGAGCTTGGCTTTCTTGAAGGGACTGAAGATTTTGGCTTTCTGCTTATGCTCTTCTGAAGAACTGGTGGACCATAAGAGGTTTGCTCTGACTGCCAAGCAGTACCTCTCTTCCCCTCTGTAAAATTAGTTTATCTTGAAAAAGAAAGAAGGTGGGTTGAGGACTAAGCTCCAGTGAGATTGTGGGAATTCAGGTGGGATTGGGGGTTCCACCAATAGGTGAAGCTATTGCAATGAATTTTATATGGATGGATGGCATTGCCCTCTTTCTTGGTAGGCAGTTATTGTATACAGCAAAAAAATAACATTAGCTTGATAGCAGGTAGGATATTATCAGCATTAAATACACACAAAGTATATAGTTGGAAAAGAACTGTACTGTAATCACAAACAATGAGTGAGATGTTAAGCTGCCTTGCTGGGTACTAGGGTGGTTTTTTCCTCCTTAAGGATCTTCTCAAATCAAAGCAGGAACTGTGAACTTTCTGACTGTTATGGTGATGTTCAGGTATCTTCAGAGTGAGGTCTGTTCCCCACTTGGCAGTCATGTCAGATATCTGTGGATGTCTGAGAGATTTTTGTTCCCAATTACAATGATCAGGGAACAAGATGTGTGTAGTTTGTTGTGCCATTTCCTGACAGTAGAAGAGTTCCATGGTGATGCAGTGACAGAAGGCTCACAAGCCTTGGTGTAGGTGTTGTGAGGGCAGAGACATGCGTGCTGCTGTGCACATGGACACTTAACTGAAGAGCCCTCAAGTGTGCACAACAGCCAGGAATGCTGCGTGATTGTTCCCCTCCATTCCTAACACAGATTTCTTTTCTGAGTACCAAAAAAAATATTGTATGGTGGAGTTAAGATTGCATTATTCTCCTTTTAGAGTTTATTAAGTCCTTAATTTTGAATACATTTTTTAATAAAAGCACCCCCCAAACCGGGGTAGTTTATTGTGAAGCACTGTATGCCTTATTATGTATTGCTTTTTACCTCGGACAGAATGAACTTGATTAGAGCAGGGGTTGCCATTAAGTGAGGCTTACTTTATCTCCTGCACGCTTTGTGTATCCCAGCTGAGCCAGACAATTGAAGAAATGCTAGTCCAAGCTGAGCTTTGGTGTTTTAGCCAACAGCTGCTTTTAAAATGGTTTTTTTTTTGTAGGATTTCTATAAAAGCAATTAAATAGTCAGTTTGCTGAGACCAGCATGTCTAAAACTTGTTATCTCAGTTGGGATACAAAAAATTATGTTTCAGGTAATAGCTGTTTCTGGACCAGTTTATTTTCAGAAAAAGCACATTCAATATTTTGAATAGAAACTTTCCTTCATGAAATATCAAAGCTCTGCTGGTATTAGCCTCCTCGCAGTTTTTGAATGAGTTTAAGGGAAACAAATATTTTGCTGTGTTGTAAAGAAATGTCTTCAGTAAGTACCTTGGTTTAATTGTGTTTTACAGCTAAGCAGACAATGCCAATGTGTTTCTTACTAAGCAAAGTAATATGTATATATCCTGGTAATACCATAACCAGAGCACTTGGTGTGGTGGATTCCTGTTACTCCTAACAAAACAATTCTCAAAAAGAGCTGGGTTTTAAATTTTCTTTGAAAGAACTTCTAGTGCTTCAATAGGTCAGCACTCAGTTCATTAACATTGTTGGACTGGGGTGCCCATTCTATTGTGCTTTGTGTTATTTAATCCAGAACACAGGAATTATTTTTTAGATAATAGCATTCAGTAATATCTGAATGTTCTCACACTGAAATTCAAATGCTTTAATAGCATAGATGTGGTTTTGATTCTTTTGTCCTAAAATGTAGATGTTTGCACTCTATATGTATATATATATATATATTTTTTTTTTTCTTTTGGTTTTGTCCAGCAAAACTTTATTTTGTATTAATTAAGAAGATAATCCTTCTGTTTATTGGTGTAAACTCTTTGCTGTATTCACCTATTAGATGAGTGGGCAGAAGGTGGAGTGTAAGTCTGCACAGAGGAACTGTGAGCAACATGACTTTGGTGTGATAACTTTGGAATCCATCCCAAGAAGACATCTGCAACAAAGCTCCAGGAGGGATTTGATTTTATTAACCTTCAATGCTCAGAAAGATTGAAATACATCCTTGCAGGAAGGTTATCTTGATATCCTGTAGTTAAAAGGGCTTTATCTTCAAATAGCAAAAATTTCTCTCTTGAGGACCATTGAACTCCGGTTTTCTTTTAAGAATTTGAGGATGAAGGAGAAAAATAGTCATTGACCAAGTAATAACTACTCATAATATGGTAGAAGCTCTTGATGGAGTATGGTATGTGTGTTCCTGATCTTGTTTTTACTGGCTTGTCTTAGATGCCACAGTTTTACATGGTCTTACACAAAAGAACCTATTGAACAGTCATTGATTAAACTAATTAGCAAATTAATTGAAACTTTGTCTTGGCACAGTAAACAATAAAAAGTATATATTTGGTGGTGTATATTAACTATTAATCACAGGATTTTGTTTTTGCTAATCAGGTTATTATTATTTTTCTCATTTTGCCATTTTCTCTGACAAAAGGAAACCCTACATACCTTTGAAAGTTTAAGTATTATTAGGGCTGAAATCTGTGAAAAATAAATACATATGTGGATTGTTCAGGAACATGGTGCATTCAGAAATTCAAGAGAACATGTGTGTTACCTTCAGCAGTCCCACACTAGGAAACAAAATCATGTTCTGTTATTGAACCAGAGGCCCCTTGATTTTATCAGTGATTGAATCCATTATGTGCATTCCTATTTAAATTAAAATGATGCATTAAGATTTTTTGTAATTTAAAAATCGGTTGTCAAAACCATTGTTTTCCATTTTGACAACAAAATAAAATCAGGGTAGTTGAGTAATATAATTAAACATTGTAGCAACAGCTACTAAAGAGACTGATTGCAGGAGAAATACTATAAACAGTGTATGTGTTTCATACTGTCCCTTGTTTCCTGTCAAGAAATACAATATTGCTATGTCCTTGAGTTGATTAAAGACTGAAGATGAAGGCTTCTCTGGCTGGCCAAAGAGAGCTGACATGCAGTGTCTGGGTATGTGGTTCTGCAGGTCTGTAGGACCTGACTTGGGTATGGTTTTCCAGTTTCCAGCTCAGTGTATTAAAGCTACTTCACTGACAAGGATTAATTTGTACTGAGCCATTGCTTAAGAGTCCTGTTCATGTCACTTGAACGGTTCCAGTTTCCCCAGTACCAGTTCTTGCCTCACATCAGCCATTTCTGCTTCCCTCTCCAAGGTGCTCTGGGAAGGCACCCAAATTTACCCTGAAGATATGAAGGGGGAAAAAGGCGATGCCTTGGATGTGTTCCTTTGTTCCTGCTTGTTCCTGGTGGTTTACTCTCCAAACTATCTCCTTTTTCCTGTTGATTTCCTGTGATGTGGCCTCTCATGATTTTATGTTGCCTTTTGAGATGCTGGAAAGAAAGTTACTTTTTAAACTGAGGAGTCTGGCAAAGCCTGGCTTGTCAGGGATGAGGAAATGTCTGGTTGGGCTTTGTCAGAAAGCAGAGGTTCCCACAAAGCTGAACTTAGAAGTGCTTCCAGTGTACCAAACTGATTTTTGGCTGTGGTGGGGGAAGAGTAGCAATAGAATCTCTGTGTCTGCTGAGCCTCAGCTGTTACCCACATTTGTGTTACCACAAACTTGTCAGAATGTTCTGAGTCTGACTTACTTCTGTCACATTGAAGCTCAGCTTGTCTTTTCACTCTGAAATATTATGGGGGCTCTTGTAACTTCTTTCTTACAGCACACAGCAGGCCCTTGTTTGTCCTGTGCCCTGCATGAATTCTTTTTAACCTTGTCACCTCATCATGAAGGACTGTGCAGAGCCCTGTCAGTGCCATTATTTGCACCTGTGGCAACAAGTTTTTCCAGCACTTTTTTTGACTTCTTCAACTGAACAAACTCCTCGTTAGCCTTTCTGCCAACTGAGCACATAATCAATGAGCTGGAGGTGCTTTTGTGTGAGTAGGATAGCAGCTGGTTTTGCTTACACTTTTACCTTGGCAGGACATTTTCCATATCCACTGCCAAAAATATATAGCATCTGGCTTTTTGTCAGCCTGCCCAACTTGAGTTTGTGGCTTGACAGACAATTTCTTGTTGTACTGATTTGTAGAGATGATGCTTGGAAAGCACCAAAGTCTAGTGCTTGTGTACATATATATTGAGGCTATACCAGATAGTTTCTGTGGCTGTATTATTTAAAATAATACTGGTTGTTGCTGTACACATATCTGTTAAATAAGATCATAGAAAAAGGTTACTACCAAACAGTTCTTAATAGCAAGTTATAAATACTTACATAGCTGAGTAGAGCTCATATGTTTTACTTAATAAAAGCTAACACTTTAAATTGCTACTTTCCAGAAGAAAGGTACTTCTACAGAGATCTTTTCTGAGGGGAAATATGTATCAAACAGCTTGCCTGAATACAGCAGCCTGTTAACTATAAACATATTTTAGTTCACTGTGAAAGCTGAATTTGCCTTTTCACAAATGGGAAAGCCTACAATATTTTCCTGATTTGCTTGGAATCTGCTTTCCCCCCTTTTATTACACAGTTTGGTTTGTTTTTTTCTTAAACAGATACAGTCTCTTCCCTCAATGAAAAGCATAGCCTGTGCACACCCATTATTTTATAATTAATTTAATTATAAATCTTTAATTTACAATATATATATATCTATGTATCAGTTCATGTGGAGGCTGCAGTATTTTTGCTGTAGCTGTGATTACACCCCAGTCGTGCAAAGAGCAATTCCTTTTGTCTTCCTGGCCAGCCCTTCCTAAGCAGCCTGCATCCCTCCACAGCAGCACTCGGTGCATTCACTGTATCCCTGGGGTCCTGATGAGATCCTACCCCTGCAGCAGCACACAGATCTCCTCATGTTTGTGTCCCATGCTGTGTGCCCTGGTGTGCAGGCTCTTCAGAGAAACTTCCTGACTCACATGCAAATGCTTGAGGTGACCCCAGCTGAGCCCTGTTTATTCCCGGTGTGCTCCTCGTGGTTCACAGCACCCCAGGGGCTTTGCTTGGCTCCATCGCTCCCTCAGAGCTGCAGTATCTCCCTCCCTCAGGGCTCCTGGCTTTCTTTTCCAGGTGTAATTTCAAGGGATAATTTCTGTTTGGTTGTAAATGTTTTAAAGCAGCCTCTTCCTCAGAGGTTTGAAGGATTGATTTGATTTTAAACAGTCTTTTGCAGTTCACTCATTATTGTAATGAGGGACTACTTTGTTACCTCACTTCTCCTCTTGGCCCGATGGAATTCAGAACGTTGTGGAAAGCTTTTTCTAGCCGAGAATTGAGTTGGCTGCTTGTCATTTCCCAAGTCTGGAAGCAGGAAACAAATAGCAGTGAAAGAAATTTTCCCAGAGGTAAACCATGGTTATATCTTATGGTGATATTTTGCTTCACTTTTCTGGTCTATACTTATTTTAAAGCAAAAATATGGTAGTAGCTGGAAAACAGAAAACATTGCAGGTCTTTCTTCTCCAGCCATTTTCAGTTTTGCATGTGTTATTTTGTGCCATGGCCACACAGCTGTACATACTCACACTACTCTTGTTCCTGCAGACAACACTCACATGGGGACCCTACTTGTGGTTTCACATGCTGCGAGTTGCCACATCAACCTTATCAGGTATTGCTTTAGTTAATTCTTGGGTAAACCAGAAGGGGAATACTGAAAGTCACAAAGTCATGTTGACAGACTGTAAATCATCTTTGTGCTCTACTTGTTTTTTCAGGAGTATGAATTGAACTGTATTTAATCTGTGGAGACATACTCTCCTGCCTTAGGCATTTATAATTTTTTTTTTTTTTTTACTTTTAATAAACAATTCTTGCATGGAAGAATGAACAGAAAGTACTCTTTTGATGAATGCTTTTCCCCCTTTTTCTTCATATGGAGATAGATTGATGTTGGCAAGAGAATGTATCAGTTTTCTATTAGATTTTGTATGGAACCATTTTGTGTGATGTTACCTGGAAAGAATGCTGGCTGGTGTAACTAAACTGACAGTTTTTCTGAAGACAACGAGAAAGTATCCCAAGAACACATCTGGTTGTGTGCTGTACTATGAACTTCTGAGGTTACAAAATAAACAGGACTGTTGTCAAGGGTACTGCACAGACGTTTATTTGACTTGTGGACCTCTTAAAATTTTGCTAAGTTTTAAAAATGCTTGTCATAGTCTGTGTTCTTTCCAAGGTAAAGTATCTTGACTGGGTTTTTTTCCCACAAATATTATGGAGCTTCTGTCATTGTACACATAATTTTGAAAATTTTAATATTTTTTGGCAGTCAGTTGTATTAGTTAACCTATCCTTATTTTTAGAAATGCCTTTTCTCTAATGTACAGTGTAACTGTATTCCTTGATGTATCTGTTCTTCATATGCAAGGGTAGATATTGCTTTTCCTTTTTTTAGAAGCCCTTTCTGAATTTGATGATCAGTCCTTTCTTCTTTGCACTTCAGTTTTGGCTCTTACCCCTGTAATTTGAACTGGTCTTTTGCACAGCACTCAGGATGCCAGGATAGCTGTAGAGTTAGTTTTTCT
This sequence comes from Agelaius phoeniceus, assembly GCF_051311805.1. Taxonomy (NCBI): domain Eukaryota; kingdom Metazoa; phylum Chordata; class Aves; order Passeriformes; family Icteridae; genus Agelaius; species Agelaius phoeniceus. Next base: position 38,902,814 of record NC_135270.1, read on the forward strand.
GAATGTTCATTGAAGCAGTCAGTGACTGACTTCTGTTTTTTTCCCTGAGGATGACTAAGTCATTTGCATCCTTGGGGCAGATTTACTATTTGAAGTGCAGAATATTTGATTTCTTGCCTGTCTTTACTCGACCAGTGTTATCTGCAGCCATCACCATGGCAAAGAAACTGACTGACACAAGCTTACCTCTGCTCCATACTTCTGACTGTCCCCTACCTGTTTTAGCAAAGTAGCACTGAATGTAGCCTACAGCTTGAAAATTGAGACAGCTGAAACAAATATTTTATTAATCTGTTAGTATGCAACACAGAACATTGTTAAAACTGACTTGAGGTATGCTTATGTCAGTAAATCCTGTCTGGTTTGCTAGTACCACCAGATTGAACTGCCAGTACAGTTGGTACCCATGTACTTTGGTCTAACCTTAATTTTCAGTTTAAGTTCAGCTCAAGGCTTACCCTTTAACTGATTCCTAGCAAAACAAACTTAGATCCAAAGCTGAAACTAGAAGAATTCAAACCCTATCACCATATATATTTTCACTGAATTTCATATTCTTCTCCATTTGTTCATTCTTTATCCTAAAGAGCAATTATTAGTATATTCAGCTAATAATTACCTATAAGGAGATAACCTCACAGGTTTTTGTGGTATTTTGTGAGTGAAGTAGGACTAGAGAAAACCATTCAGGAAAGATGGTGATAATTTTTATAATAAAACAGCATACAAGAATTTTCTTCTAGATACTAATCCTATGTAAACCTCCCTTTATTTTTTAGTGTGTGATTTCCTGGGGGAAAAGATTGCATCTGTTCTGGGAATAAGCACACCAAAATACCAATATGCCATTGATGAGTATTACAGAATGAAGAGAGAGGTATGTGTGGGAGCTAGGGTTCTTGCACTCCTTCTCTCCCAACTTGTCTTCCCTGGTACTCTAAAAAATAAAATTTGTATTCTAGCATTAAAATGTTGCTTTAGACCCTCAATTTCAGCTTGCCTCCAGTTTTTATTTGATGCATGATTAATGCTTTCTTATCCATCAGCCTTTTCTCTCCAGCTCATCAGTCTTAGAAATGGGTGGGTGCTGACCTCTGCTCTATTTCTCTTGTACCATGCATTCTTAAGTCAACACTGTGAGAAAGTTGGATGGACAGCTGCTGAACACTGAAAAAGGGGTATTGCTGCTAGCAATACGCTTTCCAGCTCTAAAACTTGTTCAACACAGTCTCAAGGGTAAATGGAACACGAGGTTACTGTTTGTTCTAAAGCATAAAGGCCCAATACTGATAAATAGCCAGTGCTTTAGGCAAGATAACCTAACCCTTAATAATCTTCCTTTAGAAGAGATTGAAAACATATTTAAAGCTTTATTACTTTTTTTTTAAAATTGAGAGCTGAAAAAGCTTTAGAGAAGGTAGACCTGTCACTATTGCTGTTAACTAAAACTGCTTCTCTAGATACGTGTCTTTTTTCTGTGTTTAACACAGTTTAATCCTTCACTTTTGGGGATTTTTTTTCCATAATGGGAGTGGAGTTTGGAATGTACCTTATCTTATGATCAACTAGTGACTGTTTTCTAGTGGAACAATTGTCCTTACCTTGTAATAGTAACTATTATGCTCTTATGGAAAGACTTAATCTAAGTAAGTGGTAAATAGTAAATAGTAGCAAATGAATCTGGTTATCTCTTTCTAGGCAGAAGAGGAGGAACAGGAAAACAAGATGTCAGAAGAAGCAGAAAGACAGCATCAGGAACAGCAGAACAAGCCACAAGTTGAAGCTCCTGTCCAGACAGACCAGCCTGGAGCAACAGCATGCTCTTCATTCGTGAATGTAAACTTTGAAAATGAGGGAGATTGCCCACCCACTGCGGAAAATAAACAAGATGTAGTTCCTGTCCCTCCTTAAGTGTAAAGCTCTGTATAACATAGGAAATAAGAACTGTCAGGTGTCACAATCTGCCTATAAACAGGAAAAATAGGATTATGCTTGTTCAGTGAAATACAACTCCTACCATTCTTATTGATCAGGAGAGAGCTAGGCGATGTCTGTTCAGTCAGTCTGCCTAATAAAGGCTGAGGCATTCTGCCAAATTGGCACTTCAGTTAAAATGAAAATTGCACTACAAACATTTGGTCTAAAATTGAATGTGTGAGCTAATTTCTGTGTAAAGTAAGTAGAAATGTCTTTTCTTTGAATTGCTGTGTCTCTAACACCTGTGGATTGCAGAGGCAGTGCTGTTTCCTACTTCTAAAAACCTGATTTGCACATTGTTTGCAACTTGGCTCTCTATGAATAGATTAATAGGAATTAATATCCTGTAACTCAAAGGTAATTATAATAGAGTCTTATCCCCCCTATTTATTGTCACTGTTGTATGCATGTATTTTTTTCTGTTGTTAACACAAGAGAAAAATGTTAGATTTAATGTTAATTAGATTAAAGGGTCCACTGAATTTTTGTTTATTAAGTAAAAAAATCCCAACTTCCAGGAGGCTATAAGCATCCTTATGAACTTACTAACAAGTACCAGCACTCTTGGAGGCTAATAGTGATCAGCTGCTCCATCCAGTGCTGTTGTAGCAAAATTCAGAACTAACATCAGTCTAAGATGTTCTCAAGCCCAAGAATTAAGAGACCCAGGTGCTTGAATGCATGCTCTCAGTGGTCTGGAAAAGAAACTAAAGTTTTGCTAAATGATATTAAGTGCATAGGACACTCTATGTAGTACCAGTCTAGAACTAGGAAGTTTTTGGACATTGATTACACAAGTCTGTGTACTTGAGTAACCTAAACAAACTGTGTGTTGAATGTTAAATTACCAGTAAGGGATGTGCCACTGCAGATAATTTTCATCCTATTAGCACAGAACACATAAATAACTAGAAACAACAAAACCAAACTTAGGACTCTTTTCTTCTCTTAAATAAATACGTGATACTGCACTTACAAAACCAGAAATTTTTATTTTTGTCTAAATGAAGTGCAGCTCCACATCTAATACCAATTAAGACTGTTTTACTGCAGTGACTGTACCTGTAGCTTGTAAAAGGTGAAGAGTTTACTTTGCAACGATCAGATGTCATTGCCCCAGTCATTTTCTGTGGACAACTGTTGTAGGTAAAGGAGCAGAGAACCTGCACTATTTACCATGTAGAACATTACTTCTGTCCTTGAGATTTATTAAAAAAAAAGTTAAAAATAGTCCTCAATGAAATTGGGTTGTTGGGTATCGTGACATGTCCCTGGCCTTGCTCCCACTGCCAACTAAGGAGCCTGATGTAACACCACAGGCCAGGTAACTTGGCTCTTAGTTTCTGGAATTCATTACATATTTCAGATGACCCTCTGCCTGAACTAATGTCCTGTACAGCACAAATTTTTCCTCTCATCTGTCTGTAGCTCTCCAGTACTACAGAAATCTAAGGAGGAGGATTCAATCATCAGCTCTAGTCCATCTGTTTTGATACTCCATTCTTTGCCTTTTCTGAATCGTAAGACAGGGTGTGCTGACCACAGTGTAAAATCACTCCTTTGCCTTGAACATCTGCAAGGGAGAGCTTGATTCAACACTGAGGGAATACACAGAAAACCTGCTTGTTAGGAGTTCATACAGCATCAAAGAAAGAAAACATCAGATATCTTGAGTAATACTTTGACAGCTGAAGGATACTTTGCTTTTCTTCCAATAAATTAATGTCAGTTTGGTTTTTTTTACTTCCTTTCCCTACTATTTGTTGCATAACAAATGCTCTCACTGCCTTCTTTGTATGAAATACTGTATTACTCACTGTGCCTTAACTTAATCCTTCCTTTTTTGCGAACTGTATGAAAGGGGTTACTTTCATATTGGTTTAATTTTTCTGTAAATGCATTAATTGGTTATTTTATATTTAATATAATTTTTGAACTGGAAGTTGGCTATGGATTTTCCTTTAAAACTGTGTGGGCTTTCAAACTTTATGTCTGTACACAGGTGTCTGTGCCTGGTTAGTGTTTTCATCTTCACTAAATCACACATCCTGGTGGAATATTCAGGCACCAGATTTCAAAATATCATTTTACTCCCACCCCTTCCTTAGACTCTCATGTGTTCAGCACTACCTCAAACTAATAAATAATGCAGGATTGTAAACACTTCTGGCCTGGAGCTATTGTAATTCTGTCTGAAAGCTGAAACATTTCTCTGGCTTTCTTAAGGATTAAGAGAGTTTTACAGCTTTAACTGCTACTGCTGTAGCTCAGTTGTACAATTAAGATAGATTACATAAAATACTTGCACAGGAGGTTAACTTGGTGAAAGCCTGTGTACAGATGTTTGGATTAGTTTTAACTAGATCTAAAGCTAGTGGAGTTTTATTTCTGTCAATGAACCTCTTAAAATTAGGTAACTATCCAGTTCAATAATTTACTTATCCTCCCTGTTACACACTTAGCGCTGGTCATGCATAGAAGAAAAAGGCCTCAATTCTTTACTTCTTACTGAAAACTTTTGCCTTCACAACAAAATGCTCAACAGTGCTGTCATTAGAGGAAGCCATGCAGAATGGAGAGGGAGGCTTGGGATGGGTGAGCGGATACAGGCCAGTGCTGAAGATACCAAGAACCACATTCTTATTTTCAGGTTAAATTCACACGTAGAATAAGGTATTTAAATAAGAACAGGGCTTGGTACACATGAAAAAAGTCCAAAAATATTTATTTTTAAAAAAAGGTTCTTTTTGCTCTTAAACAGCACTTGCTTTTTTGGTTTCAGAAATTAGTTCTGTGATTTGTTTATGTACCACATTTTATATCATATGTGGGGCAGAGGAGGAAGGGAGAGAAGTAAAATGGAAGAGGAATTAATTCAGATAATGAACATTTCCAGCTTCCAGCAGTTGGCCCATCAGATGGAGATCTCTGTGGATACAGTCTGCTCCCACTGGCAGTCACGTATCATCACCATCAGCAGTGCTGTCACTGTCGCTGGCCACAAGGACCTCTCTGTTCTCATAGGTCCAGAACCCATTCAGATCAATCAGAATGCTGGTAACAGTGTCTCCTTGACTGCTATTGATCAAGTCTTGAAGGGAGATTTTGTAAGGGTCCTTAGGCTTCACCATATCAAAGATTTCATCCTATGAAAGAGAAGTCAAAATTGGGAGAAAAGCCCCACACATTAATGAGCAGAAGAATGGCTATTTCATACCATATACAGAATGATCTTTGGGTAACTAGTGCCACCCGCACCAATTCACAAAAAGCAGCTGTTAAGCCCCAAAGCATTTAAGACAAAACACACTGACTGATTGGCTACAGTTCAGAGCAGCATCCTCAGCTCCCACATCTCAAGAATTTGATTTTCTGGGGAGGCTTCAGCCTCAAAGTGGCAAAATGAATCTCAGTTCACTTGTACGAGCTAAATTTTGTAGAAGCTCTTGTACTTTAAGTACTGAAACTAAATATACAGTAGGCAGTAATCAGTTTTATAGGCTGTTTGTTTCAGTCACCAGTCTGCCCCCTGTCCCCCAAGGAATGATCCCCAGAACTGTAAAACGGACTTAGCAAGTACTTTCAAGTGTAAGAAACAGCAACATGTATTTAACAGGTAATTTGTCTATTATTAAGGAAACTACAAGAACACATCAGTTATTTTACAGAGCAACTGCTGACTAGAAAGGCATTTTCAAACCTATGAGTGGGACAAGTCAGCTCATTTCTAGTACTCTCCAAGTAAACATACAGCAACCTAGAAATTATGATGTAACACAATTAAATTATTAAATGCTTATTCACAGATTTTACACAGTACTCCATTTGGTAAAGCTAACCTTGACATCCTGAAAAGAAACTGGTTCTTGTCCATGAATTTTCATTTGTTCCTGAATAGCCTAGAAAAAGGAGAAGTTAGGAATGGCTAGTGTAGTATTATACTGACACTGTACAAAAGTTATTAAATGCTTCTGCATTTTAAGCTGTATTGCCCTCTAACAAAGCATTCATGGTACAGCTTGCAGTAATTTTTCTTCCATATGTGAGGTGAGGGTGAGTTAAGGCATTATCAATGATACACATCTCTAAGTTTACAGTTCTTAATGAATACGATATGAATCTCACTTTTATTATGACCAGTGTTTGAGCAATTTGCATATTGTGTCCCTCAACACTCAAAACTTAAGATATTACTACACTCAAGCCATAAGGTTCCATTTCTGACACAGTATGAAATACAGGCTAAGGAAAGAGAAAAGGAAAATGACCAATGAACAGAAAGACAAAGCAATTATTTTAATGAGGTACTATTTAAACACCTGCACCACCAAACCTACATCTGCAAGTAACAGCTGTGAACAAAACTGTTTCACTAGCACAAGCTGCACAGCCTCTGTAGGTGCAGACCTATTGACACTTAATGCTGGCAGAAAAGCAATCAATCATTCACAGTCAAGAGGAACTGTTCTGATTTCAAGGAAAACTTAGAATGTTCCATGTCCAAAAGGAGACGGATACAGATCAATACAGAAATAAGGTGTGTATAGGATCCTGCCTTGAGCAGGCCTGAATGCTTTACTGACTCTATGTAGTCTGTACCTTGTTCTTCATCCTTCAAGCAGATAGCTAAGCACAAGGACATTATTATTTTATAATGCAAAGATCCATATAACAAAATTTGGAGTGCCTGTCCCTGTGTCTGAATAGATACTACTGAGAGAATCCTGCACATGAATAAAGCATCAAGCTCATAACTCAGCTGGAACCATCCACAGCAAAAATACTGTTTTACTGCAGAGCACTTCCCAAGATATCTCAGGTATCGATGAGAAAAACAAGATGGAACAACAAAACACCTGCCCCCTTTCCCAACCAAAATCACCACTAGTCAGAAGAAAAAAAAATCCAAAACAACAAAAACCATCTCACACAAACCACAGTTTGGAGAAACATTTGACAATCTTAAGTTAATCTGAACAGCAACTAAAAAAAAAAATTAAGCTTAGTTCAAATCTATTTTAGAAGCAACAGGTATAAATGCAGACTATGAAAAATGCAATAAGCTTTTTGCAAGCAAAGCACTGAATGAAAAAATCCCACAGCTGTATAGGCCTATAAATAAATTTCATTATCTTCATCTCTTTTAGTGAATTTCAGTATTACAGTTGAAATTAAAACCATGGGCAATAATCAATTAGAACTATCATAAAAGATTTTAACAGGCAATCATCACATAATCTTAGGACCATTTTCAGTTTAAAAAAAAAAACATCCCAAATCAATAGAAAATAGTTTTCCTACTCAAAATCAAACCAGTTAATTTCAACTGCAGATAAACTACTGAAAATACCTTTTGAAATCTTTCCAATTTTAGTCTTTAAAAAAAATTAAATCTTCTTAGAAGTCATTACTAGCCTGCCTGTGGCTATTGGCAATTTAAAGTCATTTCCTGCAGATCTGCATGCAGAAGCACATAGGCTGCAACACTATAAACACAGAAAATGGCCTACTTATAAAGAGACTTACCCTAAAGAAATAATTAAGGGAAAAGACATTCAGGTGTCCTTTGTTCTCTATATCAAGCAGTTTGAAAATATATTGCAGAGCTGCAGGCTCCTTTCTGTTTTCTAATGCAAGCACAAAGTCCAGGTAGGTTTTATAGTCCTAGAAGTAGATACAATCATGTTTATTACAGTCTTCTTTCTAAATTGATTTTGCAAGCAGGAACTCTATAATTGGCAGCTATTTCATTCTAGGGGATCAGTTTATTTTCTGAAAAAGACAACATGAAATAGAAAATGGCTGCTACCACTAATGTGCACAGAAAAGTTAGTTTTTAATGTCTGCTGATAACGGAAAATCCTGCAATTTTAGAGGCAAAATAGCATTCCAAGCATAAATCCAAGTGAAACATGCCATATATATGCTTTTAAACAATGTTTACTATATATTTAAACTGCTGAACATACCCAACTAGTGAAGAAAAAACATATAAAATGTTTTCATTATCATAAATTAAATGTCTAGTGGCAGTAAGCCTACTGGTACCAAATAGTGAACTATATGGCCAATTACATAATCCTTAAACCAGAGTCGGTGGTTTGGCAAATTACATGCAAGAAACATTAACTAATGTTCCAAACAAGTATCACACTTTTCTTTTTCATTAGTATGGATTTCTTGGTTTCCCAATCAAGATACAGCTGTGACAAGGTCAGAACTCCTCCAGCCCTGTGTGTATAATTACCCTGTTTACCTGTAACACCAGGGAGCTGTGCTGTCATTCAGAGGGAGCTTGACAGCCTGGAAAAATGGGCTAACAGGAGCCTCACCGAGTTCAACAGAGGGAATGCAAAATCCTGCATCTGGGGAGGAATAACCCCCTGTACCTGCAGAGCTGGGGGCTGACTATCAGGAAGCAGCTTTGCAACAGGCCCCTGCAGCAAATGCTGCTGCCAGCACCCTCAGCTGCATTAGGAAACGCTTTGGTGGCAAGCTGAGGAAGGTCATCCTTCCCTACTCAGCGCTGCTGGTGCTACATCCAGGCACTGCATCCTGCCCTGGTCTCCCCCACACAAGAGAGATGAACCTACTGGTACCAGTCCAGAACAGGAAAACCAAGAGGATCCCTCATGACCTCAGTGCTTATGGGATTCTAACAAAAAAAAACGGCAAAAGGGCTGAATGGTGAATTTGTAACTTATCACTTCACATTCCAGTCATCTGAATGCAGACAAGAATTCTGGCTGAACATTAAGTAAAGCTTCAAACAATATAGATATAAGGTGTTTAAATTAGTTAGACTTCTCATTTTTCATATCTACGGAAAGCTTAAGATGAAAACCAGTTGTCATCATGAAGAAGTTGACAGCTTAGCTAACTTGCACTAATCTCAAGTGTGCCACTTGTCTTTGCTTCTCTTTAAAGCATTACATATAACTAGAAAGTATTGCTGCATCTATACATTTTTTCAACATGCACTTTTGTAACTGAATCTACAAGTGGCTTTATCCTAGGTTGTCTGGATTCTCTATCACCTCTGCTTTTTCAAACAAGCAATTTTTTTAGGCCACACTACAATCACCTTGCTCTTAAGAAAATCAACTTGCTAATATGTTGCATTTGGTCATTTGAGTGCACAATGTTAAACAGAAGTTTCTTCACCTCAAGCTACTCTTTAAAGATACTATTAGACATTTATAAACTCAATAAGCCAAAGATGTTATGCTGTGGACAAAGGGAAAACATGTAATTACCATTTCACCATCATAAGTTAAGCACTCCTGAAAGACACGATCCAAAAATATGTTGGTCAGAGTCCCTGTTCCATATCGGGATAGTTCTTCTTTGCTGAGCATGCCATTGTGATCTTTATCAAGGTTTAAGTACTGACCTAGCAAGGAGATAAAAAAAGCAAACCATAATATACCTGTATCAGAAAAGAATTCTTTCAACAGAGAAAAATAAACAATTAAATACTAAATTTTCCAATTTCCATAATAAATTAATGCAGTTAAGCGAGAATTTACTAGATTCACAATAATATTCATAAAGCATCAGAAATAAGTACAGAACACGGAGGGAGAGAAGTGGGATTCCCAAAATGAGGTGTCAGCAGTTCTAATATAAGTGAATTGCTGTGGATACTGAGAGAGGAGCAGAAGGCTAAGAGCATATTACTTTATAGAAATATGCTGTAAGCATTAATAAAGAGCTAAAGAGGATGCAAAGGCATGAACAGAGCCAGAAGAGAAGGTTACAGAGGAATCTTGTACCTTGTGCAACAAAGTGACAGATTTTAACACCACAATAAAGAGCAACAGTGGAGAACCAAAATGATGAAGAAAGTCAGGAAGATAAACTGAAAGGGTGAATAGAGGATTTGAAAAGACAAGTTAGCAGGAGGATTTAACATGACAAAAGCAGAGGAAAAATAGCAGTAATAATGTGACTAAGTCATACAAGAAAGAGGAGAAGAAAAGTGTTGGCATATAAAGGAACCTACCATAAACTCTTAATGCAGAAGGAGCAGAAAACCAATTTGTTTCCTGACTTTCTTTAGAAAGTTCTTCATCCCTTAACTAAGTGAAACATAAAGTTAGAATTCAGAAAGAGTAAATTAAAATACAACAGTATATGTTAGAGACCTTTACCTCCAGTAAATCATCCAGGAAGCTGCAAGCTAAAATATCCTGTATCTTTATCTTCCCTGCAGCAAGAAAAAGAAAATACATTTTAACAGTTGCTCAGCCAACATATCCATTTGACTATTCTCATTTAGGTGGTTCTACTTAAGAAAGAAGTATTTGGAGCAGAAAAAGATGCCCTTTTAAGGAACAAAAGCTAAACAAAACTCATGTCTAACATCAAGGATAAGGCTCTAATTTCAGAGATAAAATAAAATACCTTTTAAAATGTTTGGACAAAACTACTGATATTGGCAGGAGCTATCCTGAAGCCTTAAATGCCAGAAAACTAGATTAAAATAAATGTGAATGTTCAATATCAACTACTCAAAATGTAAAATAAAAATGCAAAGAAAGCATGCTTAAAACATTTGATGAAATACTAATCTCCTAAGTGACATGGTATTCTTACACCTTCAAAACTCCAGCTGTGACACAAAGCTAAGGCAGCAGAATGCACTTCTGCTGGTGCAGCTCTGACTGGTGCACAGACCCTGTGCTAACAGCTGTGCAAAATAATGGCACTTAAAACTTCCCACCCACCTCTCCAAACGTTTGCAATTACCTCTGCCAGAGGCTGCTGCCCACACAATTCTGACCTTTACAAGGGGCACAGCTGGACCTTGAAAACACATGCAGTTTGTGACTTAAATCGAGGCCATAGGAGGGAGCTACACTTGTAACAAGCATTATCAGACCTAACTGCAGACCTCTCCTGGGTCTACATGGCACACACATTTAATCACAGGAAAAGCACATCACTCTAACCATCCTGAGCATTTCCACAGCTCTGTGGATGTTCTGACAAGCAGTTGTGTTGTTGGTTGTTGCATTTTCTATTCACCCTAAACACTTAAAAAATTAGCTACTGCTAATGGCTCATTATGATGAAACAGTATCTTATTTGTGTTTGAGAGATAATTCTATAGTACCTCAGCTGATAGGTATCACACAGAAATTCATTAGCTGTAAAAGTAGATTATTAAACTACAATAAAGAGTCATATTCAGTGGAGAATAATCTTCAATGCTGAACAAAACCCTACCAGGACAACTACACATTGCTTTGAAAACACAAGTAGCTTCAGTGGAAGCATTTTAAGAGACCTACCTGTTCTAAGAGGATCCAGAAAGAAGAAGAACTTCCTAACTGCTGTGCAGACATAAAAGGAATAAAAAGATTTTTCTAAGCCATCCAGTTGTGGCAAAGTAGGGATGAGTTCCAAAATATAGTTTTCTAAATCCTGCAGAATTAAGAAAAGGAAACAAGCATAGAACATTATTATTGTTCCATGTTTGCTATATTCCCTCCTTGCTTTCAAGTGTATTTTGTCAAAAATACAGTCCTGCAACAATGCAGAAAAGGGCATGAAAGCAGGTAAAAAAGCTTCTGTCCATGTGCAAGAAATCCCAGATCATATACATGCACATGTTATTCTAGGGCTGAAACAACCTATTAATGAATCAGAATTTAACAAAGTACATGATATCTATATGTAAATATAAATGCATTCCACTGTAGCTTTTTCAAATATCAGGGGCGTAACTCCTGATTGGCTTATCCCATTGCTTAATATTCTTCATTAAATCTTTTTTCTTTCAGTTGAGTGGTAACTAGGACATTTTTATTTACTTTATAATATTTACCCCATTTTAGAACAGGAGAATAATTCACTGAAGAATAATTTGTGATTTTTATCATATCCTACTAAATCTAGTAATCTAGTGCTAATGACAAAATCTTTGTAGATACAATCCTTTTTTCAGAAAACTACCCATAAGTTTAAAAGGCTAGCACCACTCTCACCACCACATCTCTTGAATACATGAATTGCAATTTATCCAAACAAATGTGCCCACCCCAAATCTATGTTATGATATAACCTTTTACAAGACAAGGCTAGAAGAAATTGGGATCTTTCTGATACTCTGTCATTTGATTTAAAGAGAGACATTAGGTTAATCAAGAATTTACTTACTGATTCTCTGAGGTAGCCTTGTCCTGCCACATCATATAAACTGAGACCTATTCTTGTCTGATGAAGCCATACTGTGAAACAGAAAACAGAATTACAATGCAAGACACCTATGGGGCTTTTAAGTTTATGCCAAAATTTGATGTTATTCTAGAGGCCAGGCACAGCTGGATTTTAAGTGCTTCTTCCCATTTTCCTGAGCCTTAAGCAAAGCCATGTCATGTACTGCTTAGAAACACTGTTTCAGTCTCTAAATTTTTAAGAGTCACTTGCAGTATACTATAAATATACACTTCATAAATATATACTCTTTATAATATAAACATACACCATTGCCACGACTGCCTTATAATAACTAGATGTGAAAAAAGGCTGAGCAGACACCACATTTTATTTGGTGTATCATAGAATGGCTAGGATTAGAAGCAACCCTTAAGATCACCTAGTTCTAGCCTCCCCCTGCCACAGGCAGGGATGCCACCCACTAGATCAGATTGCTCAAAGCCCCATCCAACCTGGCCTTGAACACTTCCAGGGATGGTGCATCCACAACTTCTCTGGACAATCTGTTCCAGTGCCTCACCACCCTCTAAGTATTTCTTCCTAACAGCTACTCTAAACGTCTCCTCTTTTAATATAAAACTGTATTGTCCTACCTACTGCAAAACTGTATTGTCTTACATATTGCAAAACTGTATTCTCCTTGTCCTATCACTGCCTGGCTAAGAAGTCACTCTCTCTCCATTTTATACACTCCCTTAAAGTACTCAAGTCCACAATGAGGGCTCCCCCAAAGCCTTCTCCTCTCCAGGCTGGACAAACCCCAACTCTCTCAGCCTGTGGTCACAGGAGAGGCTCACATCTTTCCTGTGCTGACTCCAGATGGGGTCTCAAGAGTCTCAGAGCAGAGAGGGAGAATCATCTCCCCTGACCTGCTGGCCATGCTTCTTTTGATGCAGCCCAGGCTTTCCAGGCTGCAAGCACACACAGTTGATTATATGGAATCATATGGATTCTTCTCTCTTACTGACTAAGAAATGTGTAGCAGTGCATTTTCACTGCACTAAACAGCTGCACTATGTCATATACAGATAGATTTCTCAAGCCCTTGTATAGCACCAGACACTGCAGCTACAGCCAAAGGACAGGCCCTCAGTTCTGAGTTACAAGACAAGAATTAGAATCATAGAAACATCTGTCTCTGTAATGAGAAGGCACATTAACTGGAAAATCTACAGGACAATGTGCTTGAAGCCATTGTCAAAGCACTGTAACAGTGATGGAGTATAAGAATAATTAAAATTAATAAATTAGATTAATAAAAACTATTATTCACATACTCAACATTAAATTTAACTCCCATTTTCTGAAGAAACAGTTCAAAAGTCCCTCTTATGCAATATCAGCTGTCCTTCAGAACATTCACTCTTCAATGTAAGTGTTTGGCACGGTGTGCTAAGAGTCAGATAGCAGGCATTATACAGTGAGGCTGTTTTGTTGTTGGCTTAAGTTTAAAGGTAAATGTATCACACATGAAGTGATTTGGTGGTGGTGGTGGCTTTATTTTTAATTACTATTTTGTTTGTTTGCTTAGAAGAAAGGCATCATCCTAAATACACAAGACTCAAAACTTCTGGGTGAAACAAGCTCTGAAAAACCTCTGTCTATCTGGGTGGGCCTTTCTGAAATACATACAATCCTAACAGGCTTTGCCACAAGTCTCCTATCCTGCAGCTTTTGGGTTTGTTGCTGGAAATGGGTCTATTACTCATTCCTTGCACATTGTGCACACCTGCACATCATGCTTCCTGCTCAACACATTTCTCATCCCCTGCATCACAAAACTTTAAGTTAGGCAGGCTGAGCTGCTCAGAGAAAGGTGCTGTTCTCTTAAATCTGCTTTAGCAGAGCTAAGAACACAGTAGCCAGGGCAAAAGATAATGAGACAATCTTCCTTTCTGCTAGCCAGCCCAGTATTTTTAAACAACATCTAATACATATTAAAAAAAAAGGGCATTTTTCAGCCCAAGTGGCTATTTATAATAAAAATAGCTGCAAGCATGGTAAGTGACAAGCACAGAAACATACTGACATATCTGACACACAGTTAAAAAATACAGACATCAATGTAGAAGGACAAACGGCAAACAAAGCTATCTGCCTGATCACAGTGGTTAAGATCACACTTGCCATGGAACTGTATTGCTTTGCAGTTCACAGTATTGCCTGAATAAAGGAAATCAGAATGACATGTATATATTACAAACATAATAATAATAATGGCTGGGGAGAGGTGGATTTCAGAGGTATGATGGACTCCCACCTTCCAGTAACAAGAAAAAAATCCCAAGCCTCAAAATAAACAGCATTTGTAGTTAAGGACAGATCTCACTACTGTTGAAGGGAACATCAAGTAACAAATAAAGCTGAAAAAGCCTTAAAATGAAACAACTTCTAACACAGAAGAAGCACTCACTAACCTTTTCGCATGACATAATTGAAGAACTGCATGATAGAGATTCTCCCATAAGGATCATTATGGAGTAATTTAGCAAAGATCTTTGCTGTAAAGAACTGCCTGCAAAACAAACACCCATCTGATTACACTGCACTGACAGATCCAGTTACAGTATTTGGCATTTACAGATCCTGTAAAATAATGTTTTAACACAGAATGTGATAATACAGTACACTGCACTCATCAGGTGGAATCCTACCGAGTAACAACAGTAAACTGCATAAAAAGCAGCTACCTCTTCTGCTCATGTGACTTTTCAGTGAGGTACAACTTTAGAGAGCTTTTATTCAATTTCTCTTCAGTACAATGTGCTTGGTAGCTTCCAAACTTCTACAACAATAAGCACATAAAAGAAACTGCCAGTACTGACAAATAATTGGCTTCTGCCCAAATTTCAATCACAAAGCTATGTGCACAACAGCCATCTCCAAAAGGAGCATAAAGAACTACCATTCACTGCACACTGTGCACATCTGGTAGGAAATTCTGCATCAGAAGATATTAGGGAAGGTTAGGCAATACCACTGGAGACATATTTCCAATTCATTTATATAATGTGCTGTTTGCTGACTACTGACATCTAAAACTGTTGATGCTGATAAAAATTTTTCTTCAAAAAGATGCACTACCATTCTTTTAGGCACCTCTATTACAAGTCACCTCAGAGAGGCAGAGTACACCTTTGCAAGGATGTAAAGGAACCAGTTCATCAGTAACTACATGGATATGATTTTTTCTCACCATTAAACTGTTCCCATCTATTTTAGCAGCTGAAAGTTACAGTAGCAATTAGGTTTAGTCAAAATGAGTACATACAAGAGAAGAAAGTCTTACTTGCATTTTGGTCCAGCTTTTTCACCAACTTTCAAGAAGTTCTCATAATTAATCATTGCTTCTTCCCCAATCATTGGTGATGTCTGATGTTTGTCCAGTAGAAACCATAGATTCTTAAAAGATATTTATATTTAGTTAAGAAGATATCTCTTGAGAGATGTCAACGTGCTTAAGATATAGCATTTAAGAAACTCAGCAAAAATGTGGGCTTAATGCAAGGGTTTCTCAATTAATCAGGACACATGGTCAGTTCAGCCAGAAAAGTCAGTGTGTGCTACTTCCATTCCCTTAAATGCTGCTAAACACATGCACACTCTCCCTCCCTCACTAGTATTTCTAGGGTCACATCCCTTTTGTCTTTGCAGTGTAATAAAATCATCCATCTTAGAAGTCTCTCTCAGTGATACATAAACAGAACTTATTTTATCATCTGGGCCCACCAGGGAAATCACTGCAACATGCTGGAGAACTGGAAGCCATCCATTTAGTCTTCACATACATCAGAACAAGGAAGCTTCACGCTGGCATTACCAGCCCAAGGCGAGGCAGCACTTCAGCTTTACCAAGTACTGTGTGCCCAAATACAAAGAACCTTACCACAAGATTCTGTGGGCAGACAGGAGATCAAACTCTGACAGGAGATAATCTAAATCCATTCAGAAGCCATTACAAGACATACAGAAATAATTTTCCTACCTGCAGCTCCTCATTATCCAACAGTTCTCTACTTTTTCTTTGCAGAAAGACAGCTCGAGATTCTTCTCTTAATTTCTGAAGCAAGACTTCATCTTCAGCTGGCAGCTGCAAACATTGTGGCATTTTAATTTTCAGCACAGGAGCATTCAAAAACTACACATCCAGCAAGTATTTTTAGGTAGTCTTGAGTAACACTTAACAGAAAATAGCTAGTCTACCAAACTTGCTTCTGCTACAAGAGGTATCACTTGCACACTGCCTCAAACCATTTCAATAATGAAGCACTTACCTAAAACAGGACATCCTTAACAGGAGAGAGAGGTACCTAACACCAGATAACCAATTGAGTAAGCACTTTCCCAAGGTTGCTAGGTATGAGGGCTCACACATAAAAGACATTTACTGCTGTGTTTTACTTGGGAGAAACAGAACATTCTGTTTTGTCGTAGGCCTGACTTTCCAAAGAGTGAAAGTCTACTAGACTTGTTTGGCCAACAAATAAAGATGATGAAAATGATGAAAGAACACCTAGTGTGAAAGTTCTGCCAATATTTACGTGCCAAACTGTACAGCACCACTGGAACTTGGAGAGTTGCACATGTATCCATCAACTGAAACACAGGTACTTGAGAACTGTACTGGCAGAAATGTGAGGCCCTAAGGAATACGTGACCATGAGAGGTTTGGCAGCAGCTGAGCAGTCACGTTAATGAGTACCAGTAACCATGAGAGGTTTGGCAGCAGCTGAGCAGTCACATTAATGAGTACCAGCAATATCAAGATGTCAACAAGTGCTCCCATCCTAATCTGATTCATGCTCACAAATAGGTTGCTGGACCAAGCATTTCTGATGGATGATGCAAGCAACAGATCCATCTCTAGTCTGTAAGACCAGTGCCCCACCGTTTTCATGAGGCAGCGTCCCACCGTGTCTAAGCAGGAAACAGAAGATACACACATGTAACACCAGTACATCAAAATTTATTTAGAACTTTAAGTGCCTCTGAAA
Organism: Agelaius phoeniceus; assembly: GCF_051311805.1. NCBI lineage: Eukaryota > Metazoa > Chordata > Aves > Passeriformes > Icteridae > Agelaius > Agelaius phoeniceus. The sequence continues at coordinate 38,920,009 of NC_135270.1, forward strand.
GACAACTTCCTATCTTTACCAAGCAGACTGATTAGCAAAATATTTCACTGACCCTGATACGATTCTCAGTACTTATTTAAAACTGCTGAAATTCACAATTGTACAAAACAAAAAATTAGACTAAGCAATTCACATCACTCAGACTTCAATCTACTTTAGCTTCTGAAGCTGCAGGGTCCCTGTGAGTGAGCATAACTTTTTGTTGTAACACAGAATAGCCTCTTGTTAAAAGTTTATCCAGATACTTCACTTACCCTGTAGTAAAATCGTGGTATGTTTGCATATGACATGTTGTCACTTTTTTTCCCTCCTTTCCATTCCATGTAATATTTTGTGAACAATTCCATTTCTTCATCCTTTAGCTCTTGCTCACTCTTTTTGGCTGATTGACATAGAAAAGAATGTTCACGCTGTACTCCAGAGAGAGTTCTAGTGTAAAAAGGGGCTCGAAAAACAGAGTTAATACTGGGGCTTATCTGGCTGCGCTGTTTGGTAACACAAAAATGAGGTGGAAATGAGCGGAGCACAGAGCAACCACATAAGAATACGTTCCATAACTATGTTGAGTATGGTCACAGCTCTCTTTCAATGACTACACACACCCGATTCACTGCAAGGTGTGGAGTAGCTCACGGAGCAGCTCCGTGAGGCTGCCTGGCAGAGCAGCAGCGCTGTCTGAGACACACCTGGGAGCTGCGGGCCGCCCTCAGACCGGCTCGGGGCTGTCGCTGTGCACCTGCGCCAGCGCTGGCTGCGCTCCCCCGCGAGCCAAGCGCTCCCAGCCGCGGCTGCGGCGGGGCCGTGCGCCGGGCGGGGCCGGGCAGCGCAGCCCTCGCAGCCCTCACCGCTCCCTGACCCCTGAACCGCGGGAGTTTGGCTCTCCGCAGGGGAACTCCGGGACCCGCCCGGCCCCTACGGCAGAACCGGAGAGGCCGACGCTCGCCCCGCCGGCCGTGCCCCGCCCGGCCCCGCCGGTGACTGCGGGCAGCCCAGGGCGCTTCCCCGCCCGCTCCCGATCCCGCTCCCGGGGCACTCACGCGCGCGGCGCGCGTCCAGGCGGGCCCGCAGCCTCCGCTCCCACTCCATCGGCACGAGCCCGCCGCCACCGCCTCCCGGCGCATGCGCGCTGCCCTGCACGACGCGCCCCTGCCCTTCGAAGCCTTTTTGCCCACACCCGACATGGCGGAGCGGCCCCGTCCCTCCTACCGGGGCGCGCGGATCACGTGTCGCCCCGCCCGCTGAGACGCGATTGGCTCCACGAGCGAGCACGGGCCCGCCACGCGCTTCCGGGCCAATGGGAAGCCGGCCCTCCCTGCCGTGGGGCACGCGCCTGCCGCGCATGGCCGCCGCGCGCAGCGTCAGGTGGGACCCTCGCGGGGGCTGAGGGAGCGAGGGGCTGAGGGAGAGAGGGGCGAGCGGGAAAGGCTGTCCCAAAAGCCGGGGGTTCTGCGGTACGGCTGGGCCCAGTCCGCGGGGCACCGAATGAGGGACGCGGGACCCTGCGGAGTCTCCCCGTAAGGCGGACCAGCGTGCGGACCTCCCGGTATTTACCTGTATAATCTAACGTGCCCCTGGGATTTCAGTATAATTAGTGCCCGCGGTGTTGCTCTGCCTCTTTGGCAGCTACGTTACCTAGGATTTGGGGTTGGAAAAACAAGTTAAATGGAAGTTTGTCAGCAGGTGGAAAATGTGAGGGAAGCAATGTAGGAACCGCCTCCTGGGGCTGCCTGAAGGATCAGGATTGGGATTTCTCACCTGAAATCATCACCTGAGCTACCTTGAGTTTCTTGTTTGCTAGCGTGCAGATGGAAATATCACAGGAAACCACGGAGCAGATCATGATGTTGTGGTGTTATTTTATTTTTAGGAAGTCTCCTGACTTAACTTGGACAAAGGCAGGAAGAAAAACCCCGTGCTTTTTGTGTAGCTGCGTCAACGTTGCCTTTCTGCGTACAACATTGACGGTACACATCACTGCTGTAACCAACAAACAGGAATACGTAAAACATCTTCTCTAGAAAGAAAGATGACCTCATTTTGGATGATTGCCCTCGCAGTCTAAGAGATTGACTTTCATGAGAAAAGATTTCACCATTGTTTGTGGCCATAAGAGACAAAAAGGACTCACAGAACAAGCATTTGAAAACAGAAGCTTATACAGCTTGACAGCCCTTGGGCTTCTATTAATAACCATCCCCATACAAACTGTATTTTTCATTTTATAACTTCAGATACAGTGTGCTAATAGTGAGACAATTTGATCTTGTGATGGCAGTCTTTTCTCAAACAAGTCAGGGTTTTCAGGCTTTGCTATGGAAATGTCACATGTTCTGGCCTGTCTCAAGATGTCGACAACTGTTTGCTGCCTCTTTCAGCATCCCTAATAGGGAAAAAATTAACTATTTCAGTTCTATGACATCTTCCAGCACTGCTTTACCAGTGGACCCCAAAGAAACGGATGTCTTACCTGCTAAGAAAAGGTCTGAAAATGATTGCAAAGAAGGAAAAGGATGGGATGAGGAGACTAAAGAAATACCTGAAGGGAAATTCCACTTTTCTTCCTCTGTTGGAGCTGCAAAGAAATGGTCAATGAGTCCTGCTGTGGCAAGGCATAGGTTTAGCAATGTACAACCTCCAGAAAAACCTTTGCAGGCTGAGGAATGGGACAAACTAAAGGAAGATTTCCAATCACCTGAAATATTTGAAGAAGTGATGCTGAACAGTATGATCAGGTGCAACAGCCCCATTGATGTGGCCAAGTCCTTGCTGACCCACCTGGCAAAGCGCAACGGTGACATTGCGTACAACATGCTGGTCAAATACCTGACGCTCTGTGTCCAGCAGGGACAGGTGTCAGAAATCCGTGATGTGTATGACATAATGAAAGCCAGGTTCAAGATTTTAGAAAGTGGGGCTTACGGCCTTCTAATCAGGGGCTTGAGCAATTCAAATCAGTGGAGAATGGCCTTGACTGTTTTGGAAGAAGTAAAAAAGATTATGATTCCCTCACGGACATGCTATGAAGCTTGTATCAAAGCAGCCAGCCGTCACCAAGACATGAAACTCGCCTTTGAACTGTACAGTGAGATGTTGGCTAAAGATGTGGTGCCAACCTTGCACGTCCTGCAGTCGTTTTTTGACTTCAGCAGGGGTATGAAAGATGCTGAGCTACAAAAAGAGCTCTTTGGTGTCCTCTTATATTTGAGAGAGAACCAAATATACCCTCACAGAACATTTATGCAGAGTATAAAGCTATGGTTTGAAAGGTAAATAAAGTTTCAATTGCAAGATGCAGTTCATGAGGAGGAGGGATCCAGATTATCCCACAGATCAGCTCTGAGACCCCTCAACATCTCATTTTGATTTTTGCTTCTTCACAAGTGACATGTTGTCATGAAAAGATGCATTTTATTTTTGCTCACAAATTACTGTGAAAGTTTAAAATTTTTACTGATTTCACCTTTTCTTTTACCTGTTAAATATTATTCCTTGGTACAAAAATTAGGAAATCGTGTTGGGTCATGGCAATTCAAAATAGCTGACCTCATCTCTTTCTGGGGTGCTAGATAAGGAATATTGACAGGTGTATGAGGGCTTTTCCTGTAATTTATTGGAGTGTAGAAGCTAGTTTAAGGTTAGATTCTTTCTTTAAAGGAAAGAGGCAGCAAATTCCACTAGGTAAAATGAAGATTAAATGCATTGACTTTGTTAATCTCCTAGTATTCTGTACAATCTTAATAGGAGGCTCCATGTTTTAACACAGTATTTAGCTGGTCCCATGGTTTGTCATGAGTAGTGATTGTCAGACTGCAGATTACAGCTAGTTACAGTGCACATGCACAATGGGGTTCACCTGAGCCCATTCCATATTTGTCATGAGGTTGGATGTGAGCCCATCTGTGATTTTTTGGCTTTGATTTATGTGAGCTACAGAGCCGTTTTACAAGTTAGTCTGCCTGGATGGAAACTGTGGCAGTGGGAATGCGCTACCATTATTGGAATGGCTTATGAATGTGTAGGGCAGTAACTTAGAAATTGTCAGTGCACACTGATTGTTTGTGTGGTTCTTAAAATTTGAGGACAGCATAAACTGCTGAGGTTGACAGTGTTAGTTTTTTGCATGTTGTTAAATGCTGGTTCTTTATAAAATATTTCCAGGTGTTACTAAATTAATATGGATTTTTATATAATTGCTTCGTAACGTAGATGATTGTTTGTTTTTTTTATTTCTAAATTTGACCAAAATATAATTATTCTTACATGTAATTTCGATATTGTTAAATAGGAGCCTACCTAATTTTTTTATTTATCTTTCCCTCTGTACTTATTAGTTTACCAGGAGGGAACTGGAGAGGACGCCTGACCAAAATTAAAGACAGGTAAATGCAACATTCTATTTATAAGTAAGGTGTTGTCTTGATTAGTCTGTATTGATCTCTTCCTTCAAAAATATAAAAACATGGCTTTCCTTATATACAAAACTATTTCAGTCCTTGAGAATATGAACCTTTGTTGTGACATATGATTTCACAAACTCCAGTTTCCAATTTGTACATTAATCAAGACCCAGCATGCACATTTGAAAAAGAATTATGCTTAGCAGAGCCAAGACAGAAAAACACAGTAAAAAATAAGAGGTGCCGTTTTACTGTGTGGCTTATTTGTCTCCTGTTTAGGATTTAAAGACTTTCTTTTTTGTTGACTTTATGATACTGTTGTTTAACAAGATCTATAGTAGAGCAGTGTGTAAAATCTTCTCTTTTTGAAAACTGATACTATTTGCACACTGCAGTTAATTTGTACAGATGAAAGATTTCTCCCCGTCTCATTTTCAGTGAAGACAAAATGGTTCTTAAATTTTCACAGGTATATTTGGGTGTGTGTTTCTATTACAGTGCAGTTTTCTTAATTTCTGTAAACTGCTATTTTAAATGGTATTCTATTTGAAACCTTGTTTTATGCTTTTGTAGCAATTTGGCAGTTATAAATGTATTAATTATGAGAATGCCTCCAATGGATTATGGGAGTTTTAGGTGGTTTATAAAAGTACTCTGTGTTGCATACTGTGAAGTAAAAGCACATGTAGAGCCCACAGTTTTTGAAGCCCTTGAAAGAACAGGATATTTCACTCTTTTAAGAGTTGTTTGCTATAAAATAAATAATTATTATGTAAGAATGTGTGTGGTACTGTACTCTGTTATAATAATTCATCATATTTTAGACAGACTTTCCAGCCTTTAAGAGTTTTAAAATTCTAAAGTCAATTGTCGTGACTGAGAGGTAAATCTGTTTTCTGTCTTACTGTCTGTAAACAGTTAAAGACTGAGAACTAAACCAACTTAGATCACCTCACATTTTATCATGGGTTAAGAACCTGTGAACAAAATGGTGACAAGTGGTTCCATAGCAGTTATTTTGTTAGAACTGTAGAACACTTGATTTTGAAGTAAACAAGTTTGAGGTAGCCTACTTGGATAAGTATTTGAATAAAATTGAAATGGTTTCAAGAAAATTAAAAGAGTATAATAGCTAGTGACTTTAGTAGGTTTTGGTTGTATCACAGAAAGAGTACAACTGATTTTCTGATGATTGTACTGTCTTGGGGTTCTTCTAAAGAATTGTGCTCATATACAGACACTTGGTAAGTTAGTAATATTTAAGGAATTTCTTATTTAAAAGCCTTTTTCCTTCTATTTTCTTGTTTCACTATTATTGCAGTGGACAATGCCCAGTTTGCAACCATCAGCTGGAGGACAGTAACCTCACTGAAGAGGAATACAGTCATCTCAGTGAGAGAATAATGAAGGATGTGATACATGGAACTGACACTTTCAGAAAGACAAGTCCAGAGGTAGGTCTCATACACTGTCAGGTTCATTGCCTGTCGAGGTTTAGGGCAAATTTGGAGGAGAATTTCCAAATTAGGGCTCCTCCAGTTAGCAAACCCACACAGCCCCTCCCCCCAACCGGTTCGGGAAGGATTTCTCGGAGAGGAGTGGAAAGAACCTGTTTATTTAACAAGCACAGCACCCCCCAGCACACAAAATGAACAATACCGGATGACACCGCTCTGAAAAAGATGACAAATTCAGAAAGTCTCTCTGGGGGTGGTCACTCTGTTCTCAGTCCCTCCGGCGCTGGGGCTGCTGCTGCAGGCCAGAAGGTGCAGGATCTTGGTGTTTCTCAGGTCCCAGTCCGGAGCAGGTTCGAAGTGATCAGAAAAAGGAAAGGAGAAACCGTCCGGGAAGAAATTGGACAGTTTAGCTGAATTAGCTAAAGAGCAAAAGCAAGCAGAAGCAAAGCAAGCGAGAGCAAGAGAGCCAAAGCAAAAAGCAAAGGCAGCAAAAGCAAAAGCTGCAGTCTCTGTGTCCCGCCAGGCTGATAAGAAAACCAAAACAAAACTTTCCCGCTTCAGAGCCGGTCTTAAAGGTACAGAACATAATATCCAACATTAACAGAACACATGAATGGGGATACAAGCATCATAACGTCACCCTAGGACATTGCCCAAAAGGATAATATGCAAGTAATGTTCAGGCACTTTGAGAACACCAGAAATTTTTCCCTTTGCTTTAAACATTGGTAGGTCATTAGATAGGCCATGAAGTATCCTGTGTGTTTATATATCCTGTGTTTATCCTGTGAAGCATTCAGTTGTGTTTATAAGTTGCATCTAAATCTCAACATCTTTCATATTTTATTTGTTCTTACATTTTCAGCTAGCTGTTAATGGATGCTGAAATAATTCAAATGTGGGGAGCTTTTACATTAAAAATTAAAATATTTTGATCTTCTGAAGGCTAAATTTTAGCTATGGAATAAAGCCCAGTGAATAGAACAAAATAAGACATCTTGAGCTTACAAAAAAAGTAAAAGAACTGGTTATAGTTTCATTCTGTCAACTTTTACAACCCACCAACCTATCAACTACTCCTCAATTTTAAAGATACACTTTCATATTTATAATTACGGTATACAGTATCAGGCTTTTCAAAGGTCATGGTAAACATACGAGAGGGCACAATTCCAGACACTACAGTACATTGCAGTTCTATCACTTCTGTAAAGCTTTTGACACTGCCTCCCCAAGCATTCTCCTGGGGAAGCTGGTGGCCCATGGCTTGGACAGATGTGCTCTCCCCTGGGTGAAAAACTGTCTGGGTGCTCAGGCCCAGGGAGTGGCTGTGGAAGGAGCTGCACCCAGCTGGCAGCTGGGCACCAGTGGGGTTCCCCAGGCCTCAGAGTGGGACCAGTCCTGTTTAGCACCTTTGCTGATGTTCTGGACGAGGGGATCAAATGCACCCTCAGCAAGCTCACAGACAGCACCAAGTTGTGTGGGAGTGTTTATGAGCTGGAAAGCAGAAAGATTCAGCTGATGAATCTGGATAGACTGGATCAGTTGGTCAAGGCCAACTCAGCAAGGCAAAATGTCAGGTCCTGGACTTCTATCACAAAAACCCCAGGCAGTGCTACAGGCTGGGGACAAAGTGGCTGGAAAACTTCCCAGTGGAAAAGGACCTGGGGGTGCTGGTTGACAGCAGCTGGACATGATCCAGTGTGTGCCCAGGTGGCCAAGAATGCCAATGGCATCCTGGCCTGTATCAGAAATAGTGTGGCCAGCAGGAGCAGGGCAGTGATTGTCCCCCTGTAATGAGCACTGGTGAGGCAACATCTCTAATCCTGCATGCAGTTCTGGGTCCCTTGCCAGGAAAAGGACATTGAGGTGCTGGAGCATGTCCAGAGAAGGACAGTGGAACTGGTCAAGGGTCTGGAGAGTAAGTCACAAGAGGAGCAGCTGAGGGAGCTGGGGTTGTTCAGCCTGGAGAAAACAAGACTCAGGGGAGACCTTACTGGTCTCTACAAGTACCTACCTGAAAGGAGCCTGCAGCCAGGGGGGGCTGGTCTCTTCTCCCAGGCAACCGGCAAAATGGCAAGAGGACGTAGCATCAAGCTGTGCCAGCAGAGGTTGAAGTTGGACATGAGGAAGAATTAATTGACTGGAAGGATGGTAAAACGTGTAATGGGCTGCCCAGGGAGGTAGTAGAGTCACTGTCCCTAGAGGTGTTCAAGAAGTGACTGGATGGGACACTGAGTGCTGTGGCCTAGTTGACAAGGTGGTGATCAGTCACAGGTTGGACTCGATGATTTTGGAGGTTTTTTTCCAACTCTAATGATTCCATGCTTCTATTTCTGACACGTTTTGTGTGGAGATAACAGATTTGGTGGTAGTGATACAGACCAAAGCTGAGCCCCACTAGATGGAGCCCACACCACATCTCGGGGCAGGTTTGCTTTGTCTTTGAGTATTGATTGGGCGTTTGCTGCAGCTGGCACCTCAGTTCTTCACCAGCTTTTAAAGTATGGAAGAGGACACAAGGTTTATTCTTCCAGCTTTCTGCAAGCACTGACATTGAGCATGTTAATCAGTTACAGAAACTTGAAACAGTCTTGGGTATTGTAGTACATGCAGCCATCTAATTTCCACACAGATCTTATTATTAGTTCAGGACTTTTGATCTGATCTAGCTGCAAATTGTACAGGAGAATAAAATTCTCCTTAAAAATGTAGCAGTCATTTTAAGTATTTAATAGGTACTGGTGTTCTATAATATCATAAAATAAACAAAAGGCTGTGTTTTATTGAACGCTGTATGGCTTGAAAATTTCAAAGGTGTCAAGTAGACAGGGTTTTTTGGGTTTTTTTGTTTTTTGTTTTTTGTTTTTTTTTTTTTGTTTTGTTTTTTTGTTTTTTTTTTTTTGAAGTACCAATTGAAGGTGGAGAGATTTAGGAAGGGAGTTTTGGGTAACAGGACCTTCACAGACAGGCTGAAGTGTAGTAGAAATTATGTTCCCCCTGTGTGAGAGCCTGATTGAATAAATGCATACAATCTAATGAAACAAAAACTCAGTACACTACATTAAATTTTGATGTCAGTAGATTCTGTTAGACTGTATGATAGCTGAAATTCCATCATTTATCACTCTGGGGCCACCTACTTGTTAGTTTCAAGTTGATCTCATTCCAGTTCTGTATCAGCAGGTAGTCCCTGAGTGGAGATGAACTTGGTGTTTACTGTTTGTACAGCTTAAAGTCTGCTTCCTCAGTGAATTTTGGACATGGATGTGGGGGTAGTGGCAAAACAGTGTCATGATCTATAATGATGTTTCCAGAAATAAAATTAGGACTTTTTAGTTGCCTTTGTGCTAGGAAAGCAGTCATGTGGTGATGAAAATATGCTGCCCATTTTAGGTATGTCAGACTGTGGGACTTCTTCTGCAGTCACGGGCTTCCAGAGAGGAACGGGGTGATGATGCTTAAATAAGGATGTGAATAAATACATCTGAGAGGGTGGGGGGGATTTCATTTTCCAGTCAATCACTTTTTTTGTAGTGGCTGTAATTCAAATAGGAAACTTTAGCTTTGTATTCCTTCTTTTCTTCTAACTAGTTTTTTTTAGTGGATCTATATTTCCTGCAATGAAATGATTAATCAGGGAAACAGTTTGAGTTGCTTTGAGCTTTAAATATTTTTTTCCAACAGTGTTTCAAATTGAATATATAAACACTTTTGGAATCTGTTTTTTTTTCTTCACTGAGGAATAATTATTTGTCTTACTTTTGCAACAGCATCGTTGCTTTATTTTATTTCTGTCGCTTAAGAATAAATGTGATCAGAGTAGAAAACGAGGAGCAAAGATTGGTTTGTTGAGGATCCCCCAAAAGTAATTTGTTGTGCAGAGATTAAAAACAAATAAGTCTTTTTGTAATTAGTTTTAGGAAAAAAATCAAACAACATAGATTTGTACATCAGAATGGTAGTGAACACTATTTACAAATATGTTGAAAAGATGGCTTGCATGAACTATAAAACTGATTATCTGTGATAAGGAAATGTTACACATTAAAATAGACATCAATTCAGATCCTTATGGATAGCTTCTGGAAGGTTTATTAGGATATCATATGATGATCTAATACAGTGAGCTGTAACCTTGCAGGCTGCCATAGAAAAGAGACAGCTACAATAAGACTGTCACCTTTCGTACCAAATTTCTGTGTGGTATTTTCTGTCAGATGCTTGTTTACCCTGGCTGCATTTAATTGGGAGCTGTGCCATTGAGCCTGAGAGGATATAATTGGTGTGCTGAGAGGCAGAATCAACTTTTGCTGTGATGACTTTCATGTTGCAGCTGCTCCTGGGTATTTACGCAAATGCTGTAATTTCATTCCCTTTGTGGCTCCTACTTACCTCTGATAAGCCTGAAAGGGTTGTTGTGCAGTGGGAAGGAAGTTCATGGGAGATGTGTATGTGCTGTCAAGAAGGCTGGAAGGGATGGGTTTGTGCTCATGTGAATTCCCACACTAGATCTGGGCTAAGCAGGGATTTTACATATTCTTCTAGCACATAGGGGACAACAAAGAGGAAGTAGCCCATTCATCTCAGTGTTCTTTTGCAGCTGAATGAGGCGGTGCTATTTGGAAGGAACCTTGAACATTAGGCTCTAACTCTTACCTTTTAGATTGATACTTTGATTTGTTCTGTAGAGCTCTGGTTCTCCTTCCAACTCCATGATTTACCCCAAAGGCCTAAGTGACCCAAAGGGCGCTTTGGGTGTGTGTCAGTCCTGTTCTGTCAACCCGGGATAAGTGTGCCATTTCCCTCCTCTACCTCTATTCCCATGGATGTTAGCTGAGTCCTGCCAGCAGTGCCCACTGTGGGCAGAGGCTGTGAACAGGCAGCATTGTGCACATGCACATCACAGTGAGTGCCTGCAAGCACCTTCCTGTTCCTGACAGTGCCTCCCAAGGCTGCAGCCACAGCAGTTCCTGACTCGAGGATTATTTGTAAACTCAGAGACCAAACAAATTGTGTCCAATCCAGAGTACACAGAGATACCGTACTGTAGGGTTTCAAGGGGATTTCCAAGCTTTGAAACTGTAGGGGAAATATTCAAACCCATCAGGCATAGCAACAAATAGATTTAAGAGTGCTCCAGCAAGGTGCATTTAAAAAAAGAACTGGCTGGATTTCATTTGGACAGCTGAATTTTATTTCTCACACTTAATATTCATTCCTGTGTTTTTCTTCTGATGCCAAGAAACATTGCTGAAAACAAAGCAATCCCCATAGCATTGCATTTTATGAAACTGTTAAAAATGGAATGTTTTCACTTCTCTAAAATACATCCTGTTTGATAATAGGGGTAGTTACAGTATAATTAAGTGCAGTATAATATTCTGTTAATCATAATTTGCTGTTTCCTTGCACTTGAGGATGTTATCATTAAACAAGAGAGGAAGCACTGCTTTTTCTGCTGTACAAAACTTAAAGTATTGTGACTTCCTCTGGAAAAAATACATGTTGAACATTGTAGTTTTACTTTTTTAAATTTAACTAGTGTCTCTCCATCATTCCTGAAGTGAACAAAAATTTTATTGTTCAGAGGAAGTGACAAATGGCCTTTTCTGCAGTGATTTGAATATGTTTTAGTGTGGGTTTTTTAATTCTTTTTTTTGAACTCTACATTGGCAGGAACATAATAGCCTTTCTTGTATTTGTAAGTCCTCTGTGAATTTGCTCATGTATCTCCTTTGTATGTTAGATTACTTTGGCTTTTGGCATTTACTACTTTGGGTAGTAGACCTTTTTGGTTTGAGAATTTAGCTAATGGCATGATTTTTATTTCTAGTTGCCAACATATTTCTTATTTAGACTTGAGAAGAAAAATATTCAAGAGATTCAATTTTTCTGTGATTTTAAACTTATCATACACTTAAAACTGTTATAGACATTAAAATTATTTCAAAATACTCATGTGGATTACTGCTCATTGTTCTTACTGCTTGTTTAGCTATATTTTCTTTGTTTTGAAACATTTATTTCTGTTACCATGTTTAACATAGTATCTGTAAATACTAATAATGAATTCTTTCCCTCATTTTTGTTGTGGTCTTGAAGCTCTTGTATGTACACTGGTATGGGAAGAAAAACATATATTTCTTTTCTATAATTCTATAAATGTGTTTACAGAAGCTGAAATAGTGTTGCCTTACCAAAAAGTACTATTTTCATATTTATTACTGCTGCTTTTTCAAATACTTCTCACTGTGTAAACCAGACTTTTGAAGTCTGGAGCTACACTTTTTAAAAAAAAACTGAATTAATTAAGGTAGCAAAACTAGTCATTTTTCTGGCTTGCTTTTTCAAACAATAATTCCTATAATTCTGGTTTTTTACAACCAACCTCTCTTGCTTTGCTGTAATATTCCAGGCTGAGAGTTACATTTCATAAAATGTTGTTTCATCATTTAGCCAGTTAGCATAGTCAGGGCTACATGTGGGAAAAGATGATCCCAGTAGTCTCACCTGCTACCAATCTCATTCCATTTCCTGGCTGCATTTTCATGCCAGGACAGTCCTCTGTGTTGTAACCTTAGCAGAGGGACTGGTGGAGACTAAGAACTGTTGTATGGGCTGAGTTCATCCACTTGGGTCTTTCTCCATAAGATGTGTGCATAGGTAGGTGAGCTAACAAAGCCAGGAATGAATGGCTGAGGACAGGGAGAAGGTGGAAACACCCCTTTCTGGGGCAGCACCGGTACATACCAGTATAAGATGGTGGTGAAATAGTGCATGAGCCACCCAGCTGGTGTGGAATGCAAAAAAAATGCAACTCTTTGTGCTTTTGCCAAGATATGAATGGACTTGAGCCACCCACACCCCAGTGATTAAACAATAAATTATTTAAAAATTCTTAAATTCTTTACATCAATATAAATTCCATCATGGATTTTGTTATAGCTGGCTTTTTCTTTTAGTTGATTTAGTCAATTGTGTATCCATTTGTGAAGAAAAGATTTTTTAATAAAAGGTGCAGTGAATCATTTTTAAAGGTTACATAGTTGGCATTCCCCTGTTTTCCCAGTAAGACAATGAATGAAATCAGGTGGGTTTTTTAAAATTCCCTTTTCTTTTGTTCATGGTGTGAAACAGGATATCACTGGAGCCACTGTGCTGTGTTGGGGGGGGAAGCCCTGCTGTGAGGTAACAGCCCTGGTGTGTTGTAATGCTCCTCTGCAGAACCTGAGCCTTATGGAGGGTCATGTCAATAAGCAATACAAAATGTGGTTTTAGCTTAGTTCCTTCAGTTTGAGTCATGTTTTTGAGTCCATAAGGAAAATGAACTTTTCCTTAAAAACTTTGTGAGATGAACCCAGTCAGAACAAGTTAGAAATCAGAATAAGGTTTGCTGTGTTTATTTTGGTGCTCTTACCTGGAGGGGCCGGGGAGGGAGGGAGGGAGGGAGAGAGAGAGAGATGTGGTTTGTTACTTGTTGGCTTATTGAAGGAATTCATCAGAAGTGCCCCTTGTCCTGTTGGGCAGGATGTTTCCAATAAACGCTCCTGTGGCATACACCACCTGTGGGGTGTGTGTAGATCACACATTGCAGTCTCCATTTGGAAGGGTAAGCCTTTGTGAATAGCTTGCTTATTTTTGCCTAAGCCAACCTGACTCTTGGGGATGGTCCTGTGCAAGGCTAAGAGAGTTGGACTCAGTGATCCCTGTGAGTCCCTTCCAACTCAGCATGTCCTAGGATTCTGTCACCTGCATGTCATCATTGTACTGCATTGATAGCCATTGTGTCTGAGTTCACTTGATTAGTTGTACCCTAACTGCAGCTGTGCTCTACTTCATTTATTGCTCAGAAAGAAAGCCTTTAATTTCTTCCAACAGTTAGCTAATTGGGGAGATATCTTTAGGGAACTGTGGATGAATCATCTGTTTACTACTGTGGCTGAAGTAAGAGCTGCATAAAATCCAGACAAGTTCCAGTCCTTAAAAGATCAGCATTCTTTGAATTGTCTACTTTCTCTCTTTGTAATGGGTTGGTCTTGTTTGGACACCAGGTGCCCACCAAGCTGCTCTATCACTCCTCTCAACATGTCAAGGTGTAGGGGTATGAAATGAGATGGAAAAACACTTGTGAGTCAGGATAGAGACAGTTTATTAAAGCAAGAGCAAAGGCTGCATGCAGAAGTGAAGAAAAATAAAATATTTATTCTCTACTTCCTGTTGCCAGGTGATGTCCAGCCACTCCTGGGAAGTAGAGCATCAGTAGGCATAGCAGTTGCTCCAGAAAACAAAGGTCATAATAATAAACACCATCCCCTCGCCCCCTTCTTTCTCCTGGATGTTTTTCTGAGGGGGTGTCTCATGGATGGGATATCCCTTTGGTCAGGTTGAGTCAGCTGTCTTGGGGATGTCCCCTCCCCAGATTTTGCCCACCACCAGCCTCCTGATGAGGGGTAATGTTGGAGACACAGCCTTAATGCTGTGGGGAGCATTAACTCCAGCTCAGCCAGACCCAGTACACTCCTGCCATGTAAGGCTTTGGGTGTTATGTCTGGATGAGGTAGCCTGCTGCTTATTTCCAGGCTTTGCCCTTTTCCTTCCCTGTGTCCAGAGAGAATGAGAAATATGGCAGCTCAAAAACTGTCTCTCAGGGGAGGAGACCTTCTCTGTCATTCTTTATGTATTTTTTTTTCTGGAAAAAGAAAGAACACACTCTCATGTGTTGCTGCGGAAATATGGGTGGTGAGGAGAAAATAAACTGACCCTTGGGATTTTTAGTCTGTCTGAGGCTTTTTATTGGAGTCTTCTGTAGTTGGTGACATGAATTAAAGTTGGCCATTTGTCTTCTGCACTTTGCTATTAACTCCTCATTTCCCTGCCTGATTAAGTCTTCTTGCCACCAGCAAACCTTCCCTCCCTCTTTTGCACAGTTTGTGCCTAGAGAAGCAAAGCATTGAGCTGATCTGGGAGGCTGGCAGGGCATGCTGGCTGGCAGGCATCTGTTCAGAATGTTGGGAGACCTGGACAGGAGGAGATGGTGCAGAAACATGCAGTGGCCAAAGGAATGACAATGAAAAAGCTGCAGCATCTCCCCAGCTCCAGGAGTAAACCCCAGAGAGCCAGGAAATGGCTTTCTGGGGAGTGCTGAGCCTATCCTGGTGCTTCTTAGGAGGACCCTTTTGGCAGCCCTGTACCATCTGCTCTTCTGGAAGATGAGAGGGATCCAAGCCAAGAGTGGGCAGAGGAGAGTGCAGACCTACTGAACCCCTGTGCTGCTTCCCCAGCTCATGCTGTAGTATTCCCTGAACAAAACAGTCTGCTCTGCCCATCAGGGAAAAACACCTTTTCAGGAACTGCTCTATAACCATTGTCACTTGAAATAAAATACCACTTGAAAAATCCTCTGCAAAGTGCTTCTTTTGTATTGAACTGAGTCCATAAAAACAAGATTACTTGTACAGTTTGCTTCTTAAAAATGTCCTGACTGTAACTATTTACTTGAAATAATATTGCCAATTGTTAGCACTGAGAAAATAACGCTGTGTTGGAATGTTTACCACAGGTTTCACCTGCTTCCACTTTTTTTTTTCTATTTTCACTCATCTTTGTCTCAGAGCTTTTCTATCTTAATTTCCTTTGGGCTACATATCTTTTGCTTCTTTTCATCTCCAACATTTCAGCCAGCCATCCGGTATTGCAGTGATGGCTCACCAGATTTTGAACCGTGGAGGTCCATGGGTGGTGTAAGCCCAGAAGTCAGGAATCCATGTTTCTACTTGTTTCTACTGCCTTTACTAGTGACTTCCTTCTATGTCTTGGTGTCCCTGTCAGATGGCAATGAGAATTTTTATTCATCTATGGAAAATACATTGAGATTAGGGCAGAGGAGTGGGGAAAATATTTCACAAGTGCCAACAACTTATTTTTTCTTTTAGATGATAATTTCCTTGTCCAGTGTTTTATACTTTCTCAGTAGTAACATTTATTTAAGCCATGGAGAAATGAAAGATCACATAACAGGTGATTGATTCCCAGGGTGCTAGACTGAGTCCTGTGTTGTCCGTGTTCTTACCACTGTGCTTTTGACTGGTACACCTCTGTTCACCTGGAAATTATTCCTGAAATTTTAACAGCTGAGTGAGCCATCTTATCTTGCTTGGTTTGTACTCTTAGTACAAAATCTTAGTACAAAAAGTAGCCCTTTTCCTAGTATAATTTGTCATAAGCATCCCAACTAAATTTGAAGTGATCATTTGTTACTGCCTGACAGCATTGTACTTTCTGGAAAAATGAATTCTTTCTTTCATTTCTTTCTCCAAGGAAGAATTGTATATGCTCTGTATGTTTTTGAGTGCTGAGGCAGTGGCTTTTATTTAGATGTATGTTGCCATATTGCTACATAGAAGAAGGCAAGATTAGAAGAGTATTTCTTGAACCCTTTGCAGAAGGCATGAAATATTAATTGTTTTGAGTTCCTGTGAAAGTTAATTTATAGCCTGGATTGTGGAAGCTCTGTCAGGGAAAAATAAATCTTACTTGTTACTAGAAAGGTAATTTATGCAACTAGGTCACTGCCTATCAGGATAATGCAGAGTTCTTGGTCTTATTAAAAACAGTCAGAAGCAAAAAGTACAAATCTTATGCAAGTGTCTGCAAAAAAACTACTAAATCTTTCCCCCAAAAATCAAGGGAGAAATTCCTGAAGATTTTATTGTAGCTCTGTAGTCTGTTCTTCTCTTATGGACTCTCAAACCTAAAGCGGTTGTGATTTCCATATGAGGGAAAAACTGGATGTTTTGCTCAATCAGTGCATTACATTTCTGACTTAGTAAGAAAGTTCATGGTTTTAGCCTTAAAGCCACGTGTTTCTCACAGATGAGTACTATCTTTCTAAATGGATGTTTATTTAAGTATTGACTGGCATTCAGAGATTTCATCATTCTTTCAGAGAACCTAAGTATGATCATTATTTTTCATTTGGATATGTTAAGAGCTGGTAGTGGTGAAGCTGTCTACTGGACTGTAAAGCTGCTTTGTTCAGCAGCTGCTGTGGGACAGTGACTATAGCATGTAACTTTATGGAAGTGCACAGCTCAGATTGTAATTTTGAAAATTTGGATAACTGTAAAGTTTTGGGTTTTGGTTGTAATGGTTTTATTGGATGTATCCAATGTAAGACTTACGGCTTAAAAGATGTGGTGGGTTTTTTTGGTGTGGTTGTTAATGATGTGAAGTGTAGCCAACAAAGGAAAAGTAAGACATTTGGACTTTGTTTCCTTTTTAAATAAAAATTGAATGGAATTTCTTTCTATTAAACTCAACATATTATTCCCTTGTGTTTATTTATTTATTTATTTCAGGAATTGGAGGCCTTTCAAACTTTTGTTGAAAATCGACTTCCTTTTGATATTGTTATTGATGGACTCAATGTTTCCCACATAAAATCCAGAAAGATGCAGTGTGAAAATGTAAGTGCTGGTTAAATATTCATTAAGTGTTTTGTGTATACTGATTGTAAAACAGTGAGTGCCTCATTATTAGTTGTCCTCTAGAGAAAATGAGCAAATACTTTGTCGCACATTCACAATGAAGTTCAAAGAGTTATCTAAGTTTCACAAATTAAAAATTATTAGTGGGAAGATGGTTCTTCTATATATTTGCCTGTATTAGCTGTAAAATTTCATACATTTCCTCATATATTCAGTGTTTATAGTTACAGCTAAGATGTCAATAATAACATAATTACACAAACTCTGTGTGATTGTGTAAGTTTTCATAGTAATAGGGATTTGGCAGAACTGGGTAAATCTGCTGTGTAGAAAATTTAGTCGTATATAGTTATGCTGGTAAAAGTTGTCATTAAAATAACCCCTTGCTTAGTTCAAACCACATCCTGTACACATTTAAATATTATTTAATTTCCTATTGCTTTGAGACTTGAGTCCTGTTTAACAAGGGTAGCTCAAACTGGTTTCAGTTCTTTCCATTTGATTTGTAGAAGAAAAATCCTGCTCCTTTGTCAGTGAGAAACCTATGTTTGAGACTTCTTGATACTCCCTTGTAGCACTTCACTAAGAATTGGCTTAAGATTATTTAGGTTTTTTTGTCAATCAAATTTACTCTAAATAAGGAGTAGCAAAGTAGCTGCTCACACATATTTCAAAGCCAGAATTTAAATTTTCTCGCTCTCAAAATTAAGATAAATGTATAAATGAGCTTGATAATAAAAGAAGAAATTCACTTTCATTCATTACAAGAAATACATTTTTGTTCTAAGAATGACTTTAAAGCTATTGTTAGGAAGTAATGTATACTCATCTATGGAGATAAAAGTGAGCTGGGGAGGTTAGATAAACTTGCTGAAAGATGTTTCAGAGTTGCAGTGTAGTTTTGTGAGATACTGTCTCACAAAGAGAGTGCTTTACTTACTACAAAAATAGCAAAAAAAGTTCACAAGTTGTTTGGGTGGGATCAGGGAGGAAGTTTTGATTATCTGAGGAGAATTCCAGGCAGAACATAGTGGCACAATGTTTTAAATGTAGAAAGACAGATCTATGCTGCCAAAGATGAGGAGGGAAAAAGAATGTCCTTGCTCAGTGCATGCCTTTCCCACTGTGGGAGCTCTAAACAGGATTCTGAATGGAAACTGGAGGCAATTGAGCAAAGAGCCAACCTGATTTTGGCAGATAATTACTCCTGATTTCTGATCAGAAGTCTTACTAGGAGGTATTAGCATGCTGAGCAGCATAAATTGCCTTTGAGTTTCTCCTTAGCTTGGGCTGTAATGGAAGCACTTTGGGATCCATGATGCCAAAGAGCTCCAGGAGGATTCTGTGGAGGCATCAACTTTCATTTAGGTTGTTCTGTATAGGTGCAGGTCAAATTTCTCTTGAATCCCAGCTGTTTATTGATAAGGAGGATTTTGGGAAGACCTGACTTTCCTTCCTACACAACAGAACAGTAACTTTGGCTCATCCCAGCTTAACCAGAAGAGGGTTCTCTTGGCTAAAATTTACTTGTCCTATGAGTTAGTTGCTGTGAATGATTATGACATTTTATCATGCACAAAAAATGTTAATCATTGGACTTTCTGCCAGTCTTTTTCTGCTCCTGTTTTCTGGATCCTGTTTTTTGGGAGTATGGAGACATTACATGAGAGATTGGAGAAGCCCATTATTTCTGCCATAGACCTGTAGATACTCACTGGCTGAATAGTTCCTGTTTTGGCATGGGAAGTGTATATTTGCACTCTAAACAACAAAATAGCTGCTTCACTACCCAAAAGAAATAATCTTCTAGACACATGGACTACTAAAGACTTTTCCCTGCATTGATCTTCTCAACTAACTGAGATCCTTTTAATTTTTTTTTAATGCTAAATGTCATTATACACAATTACAGTGTTAACTCTTGAGTTTATAGTTTTTTCCAAGTGGAAACATAGTTTAAATGCGAGATCATTCTGGATGCTGGCAGATCCTGTTTTATTTCTTCACGACTCTGAACTTCTATGTTGTAACATGTCAAAAAAGGACTATGTTTTTGTTCTTATTTTGGATCCTTCTGACAAGAAGCATGCATTCTTGTTTTCTGACTTTTTTTCCAAGACTGCTAAAAACAGAAAGAAACCCGCAAAGCAGAGCAATCCTTTCTTCTGTCTCCAAACTCTTTTCAGATGAGGGAGGGGAAGGCCACAGTAATCTGTTGATGTGTTGCTTTTCTGGTCATGGTGTTGCTGCCAGGCAGAATCCCATCTGTGAATGCTGACCTCCCTGAATGCTGTAGTCTGTCTTTTGAGGGCTGGCTCTGCCACAAAACATCCTCTTCTGGAGGCTTCTGTCCTCACACCGTGACAGCCAAATGGAAAATGTGGAGTGGTATGGATGGGGCATTTACAGCCTGCCTTGTGAAGCTCCTCAGTCTGCACAGGGAAACAGTGCTGAACTGAGAAGATGGAGAAGAGAAATAATGTGAGAGAAGTGGGAGGCAGAGCACAAAGGATGGAAAAAAACAAGAGTGAAGGCTACTAAGGTCAAGTTGGCTGGCTAGGGTAGCATGAGAGTCCCATTTTGAAGAGAGGTATGCGGTGACTTCTTCTTGACTAGAGAGGTGGTAAATGAGCAGTGTTTCTGAGGACCTATGTTAAAGCTGTCCAGCCTGGCAGAAGCTAAATTATTTAACTTGTCAAAAAACTAAATTATTTTGAGTCTCCAAGTGTGGGTCAGTCTGTGTCCTTTTCAAGGGTTGATTACTGCATCTATTAGACCCACTCAGGATATTGTTTTATAAACTTTTCTGTTAGGGTATGTAGTTAGTATTCAGCATGGTTGAAAGAGAAAATGAGATTGTTGCTATGTTTCTAACACACTCTTAAGTGTTACTATTTGCAAATTATTAGTTTCTTTGAAACCTGTCCCTTATGGGATTTAGAGAGAATGGCAAATTAAAGGGTGTTGTTAAACACAAGAGAAGGCCTAAGATTTATGTGACAAAAACATGGTAATTTAAATGCATTCTGGTCTTAATTTAAATTTAACAAAAAGTACTGTTTAACTTCATGACTTAGCTTCCAGAACTGCAGCTGTTCTGCTGAAGATCAAGACTGTAGCTAACTCTTAGTCATATGATTAGAATAAGAATACATTGATGAAATTTTCCTCTCTGTTTCAAACAGCCTAACATTAGTAATTCCATGTCTTAGGCATCTTGGGGAGTGGCAAGGCACAGGTACCTTGAGGGATAAGAGGAGACAGAAAAAAAGCAAAAGTTTAAGGTAAAATTTTTACTCATTTAATTCCCAAAGTGTTCTGACTTTCTAGAAAGTGACTTCCCAGGCAACTTCAGTCCTCATAGCCAGCACTTAGCAAATCATCATGAATATTATTGACTTGACAGATGTATTGGAACATACTGTGGCAGTTTCTCTGTTTATGACACTCTTGGTTTGTAAATATAATCCCCAATTGCCCTTTTGTCCAGGTGGGTTTTATTCTTGGTCTGTTTCCTGGTAGAAATTATGATGTGGCTGCATAAATTACTCAATTCCTGAAAAGAAAAAAAAAAAAAAGAAGGAGGCAGCACGAAGATTGGAAGAAAGACTTTTTGAGGGCTATGGAATGATGAGCCCATTTGATTTGAGGGCACTGCACACATAGTGACTGTAAAACTGCAACACCAGACAGCACCTCCTTTCAACCCTTTGCTTCCTTACTGTAGCATTTTAAATTAGACATTAAAGTTGACTCCTTATTAAAAGATATTGTAGAATGGAAATTATTTTTGCTATATTATCAAGAGAAAAAAATTCCAAATCTCCCTAAGTCTAAAATCTCTCTAAAGTCTTACAGTCTGCTGCTGTAAGACTGTATCTAATGGGTTTTGCCTGAGTCAGTCCCTGTACTGCAAACCTGTGGCTTGTAAACAGAGCTGTCCTGGCAGTTTAACTAAGCAAAGTGGATTCAGGCTGTGTCATGACGTGTTATCCTTTCCTCCAGATGTATCTAATTACATAAATCCTTACCCAACACAATCACTTTTGGTACTCTCTGTAGTGCTCTCACCTTTCACCTTGTAAAGGTCAAGAGAGGGAATTTCCACACACTAACTGTCCGTTTCTCCTACTAAACAAACTGTTACATAGTACTTAAATGGATGTTTTCCTGTTTATGACAACTTTCTGCAGAAGTATTCCTTTGAAATGAAAGGGAATCTCAGTACAAGCAGGATAGCTAGGCTCTAGAGACTGCTCTTGGGTTGCAGAAGGGGAATGAAGACATTTTGCTCTGCTTCAGCTACCCCTGAGCTGTGGAGGACTAGGGTGGGAGGTGAAAGAGAGGTGAGAGAACATGATCTGCAGGAACAGTCTGAAGAGTATTTTGCTATTTTTAATTTACTATGAGTTTGGTATGTTGTAAATTAAGTATGCAGCCAGCCCCTTGTTTTTAGCTGTGCCCATCTGGTGTTAGAAGTAACTGAATCTATATTTCAAATGTGTGTTGGATCAAAGCTAACTCACTATTCCCTTCTGCAAACAGTTTGGCAATTGGGGTCAGCTCTGCCCTAACTTTACCCTCTCTAATCTCCATATTAAACTCAGACATCTAACGATTGGTAAAATAGTTCCAGACTGAGTTACTCAAGGCTGACAATGCACAAAGGAGTAGTTTTTGCTCTTGGCAGATAATTCAAAGTGGATCCTCCTAAACTTAATCAGCACTTCTGTAAATGGACTACATGAGTTAATTCCCATATAAATTGTATTAGGCCTGTAGAATAGCTGAGGAAGCCAGATCCTTGCTGTTCCTTCCCATCCCAGTCTGCTGGCAGCAGCCAGCAAACCACATCTTTGGCCTGAGACAGCAGTCAGCTCCTGCCAGGAAAGCCACCAGAGCTGCCCCCTTGCACCCCTCACAGGCTGTCACAAAAAGCCAGGCTGTGGCTGCTGTAATTGGGAGTGCTCTGTGGCAGGTGCAGGGGACACCTCATGTTTTGCACCTCTTTCTTGTCTCTTCCTGGGAAAGAGCAGCAGGCTTGTTGAGTGGAGATTGCCCTCTGAACTGGGGAAGGGACTAAGAAAATTTTGCAGTAATAATACATGTGTCTAAACATTACTGCATTTTCTTTTTCCGTATATTAAAGATCTAAAATTATATTTAACAGGAGGATTCAAGGTTTAAAACTAGCATTATACTTTTAGTTATTCTAGTAGTTCTGTAGTAATTTGCTGGACTGCTGGCTACATTAGCAGTAGAGAAAACAGTGGGTAGAGAGAGGTTGCAGTCCTGAAAGGAAAGCTGGTCATGGAGAAAAAGCTTCATCAAGATAAGGGAGAAAAATAGGACATAGGGTAGTAGTCTACAGGAAAATGGTGAATGGTCCTGTTAAATTTATGAAAAAAACTCAACTTTGCCCACAGAATTAAAGAACCTTGATGAATTACTCTTTGTGAATTCAGCTCAGAGCCATTGCTTTGGTATGTATTGTATTCAATTTGCAAGGCTTATTTTCCAAATATAAAGACAATAATTATTAAGACAAGAAAGCCTCAACTCTTCAAATAAAGGCAAAATTTTTAAAAAGAAAAAAAAGAAAAACAGGGAATCTATGACCCACAGTTCTCTTGGCTTAATAACGCAAATCAATTTTGCAACATAATTTTGCTTCTTTGAAATCTCTGTATAATGCTTATAAATCCTCTATGATGAATCAAGGAGAGCAAAAAACATATTGGAGCTTGTAGTGTTTGAGAAAAATAGTGAATACAATTTTCTCTCCCAAGTTCCAGTTACTAAACCATTTTTGAGGCCATGAGACACACAAAAAATTAGCTCCTGTGCATACAAGTATAGTTGACAAATACACATACTGATATGCTCAGATTTTCATGGGGTAAGCTTTACGAGTCTTCAAGTCAGACTTAACCATGCAACATGCCTAAAAAATCATCTGTACAGTTATTGAGACAGTGATGCTTTGTACAAAACCTTAGCTCCACTCCATGGGCTGTCTTACAAATCAAGCAGTTATTAATAAATTTGACCCCAAAAACATCCATGGGAAAGAATTTTTTTCTTCTCTGACTCCTTTGGCAGCATCTGTGATTTGTTCAAGTACTTTACTGTCTGTAAATGAAGCAAGAATGAAGTAGATCCATGAGTCATTCTCTGTTCAGAATCAATACATCCAACAGAGGTCTTATTTGTCATACTGTGACAGTTCATCAATTCTGCCTCCAACCACCTCTTGTCTTACCACTCAACAAAGCAGACGTGTTTGTCCATTTGCTCTCAGCCTTTTCCGTCTTTTTTTTTTTCCCCTGTCTTCTAATGGTGGTTCAAGCTTGCATTTCCATGATAACAAAACAATTGGCCTGTTGCTCAAGATTGGAGAGATTTTTATCTTTGCAACATGTGTTTCATTCTTTAGACCTGTACTTTCATTTCCTGTAAGTACTGCACAAACTGTAAAGATGGAGATTTTTGGTGTTTTCATTGAAAGTCACCTTCACTGTCTATGTAACATGATCTTAGAAGAAAAAGAAGGTCAAGCAGTAAGGGGTATTCTTGGAACTTCATCTATTTTAGTATTGGAGATTCATGAGTGAAATATTCAGCATTGCATCCATATCCCATCAGTTACTTTCTGGGGGTTCCTTGGATATCTCAGCAGAACTCCGTTCTCTGAAGACACATCTCAGAGATCAATACTAATCTGCTGAAATCTGTCCCCTCTCCTCCTATGTTGGGGCCATCCTAAAATAGCATAGCTCAAGCTCAAGCATTGTGGTCACCAGATGCAGAAGAACAAGGCTGTTCCAGGAGAGCTGAAGGAGATAGACTCAGTTGCCAGTGGAACCTAGAGGGAAGGCCTGGGCTGCAAGTTCTCCTCTCCCTGCAGCTCTTCTGAAACCTGGCAGTTCCTGGTTGTGGCTAAAAGAGAAATAAGAGGGCATTTAATATGTTCAGTTTTGTATACCTGTACACTGTAAGTGCAGATGTATTGGACATCAGTGTGTCAGAGGTTCCAGAAGTGCTCCTACAGTCGGTTGGCATGGATGCTTCCACCCAGGAAATGCCTGTGTTGCCCACACACCTTGTGCCACCAAGTCTGGCTCTTCCCATAGTGATGTGCTCCACTGTCCCTCACTGCTTCTGCAGCCCTGGGACAGGAGAGTAGGAGGTAGGTGGGAATCACAAGGTCAGACTTGTGAATACAGGGGAAACTTTCTCAAAACGTTTAAATTCCCAACATTGTGAGATGGTGGAGGGGAAGCTGACAGGATTTCCTGAGTAAATGCCTCATCAGTTGGCTGTAAACAATTATTTTTCTTTTCAGAGGTTTCCGCTCTAGTTTTGCATTTCCTAGTGAGAATAGAGCAGCAGAAATTGATAAAGTAAAAGAAATCTGACTATCAGGCAATTTGACAGGTTCTGCTTGTTACTTTCTCTCTGAGTCAGATTCTTCTTGGTGTTGCCTCCCATTACTATTTGCAGCCTTTGTTTCTGGCTATAAAATTAATAAAGACCCATGTGGTTAAATTAATTATCTCTATTGATTTCCATCTGGTGTTTATGATTTTTACCTTTGTATTTGGTGATAATAGCAAATCAAAACTTAATGTAAGTATAGGAGCACCAATCATACCTTTTTTTACCAAGTGAATTTGCATCACATCTTTCATAATAAGATTCTTCTAATCACTAGGAATATAAGCTTGAAATTCAGCAGGGCAGAGTGAACCTGCCTTGATGATTCACGTCCCAGTCAACTTAGTAACTGTGGCAAACAGGTTGGTTGTTGTATGTTGTAGAGAAGTCTAAAATCTAGGTGATAAAGTCAAATGAACATATCTTCTGAACTGGATGAGTTTCTATCTTGCTGTTTTCACTTTGTCCCTTAGAAACTTCAAGATGGGGGGTTTTCTCTGGGCAGCTCAACTCTTCACATGATCATGTGGCAGTAAGAGGTGTGCTGGGCCTCCAAATTGGAAACCTGGTCTTTGGGGAACTGAACTGCTTCTTTAGAAGTGATTTTCATATGAAAAATCTCCATAGTAGTGAGAGGCTATGGGAAGCAGGCCAGAAAATGTGAAGGCTGGGTTACTGTAGTCCAGTCCTTTGTAAGAACAAATATTTGATTTGAATGTGAAAAGTGCTGGTTTCAGTGTCATCTTAAAAGCAGCATAGGTAATCCTTAGGACAATGATTGTGTTCATTCATGTGTACACCTAGATTTATTTATATATTTGAAAAGCAACCAATTTTGGTTCACGCTTGGCTTTCACATTTAATAAGCTATTTCTAGTAAAAGTAGGAAAGAAAACATATTTGAAAGTTGTGTTATCTGAAGGTGAAAAGGTACAATGTAACAAAAGCCTAAAGTCCATTTGGATTTATTTATGAAGCTATAAAAGCCTAGTTTTTTGAACAGTATGTTATTCCTAAGGATCTCCACATATTGACATAATGTTTAATGATCCAACATTTCATTAAGCTACATTTGTTGTTTTTTCTCTAGTTGCATTCTATTTGTAAAGCAGGATTGGAAGAGACGTTTATGTATAAGTAAATATACTTAAATTGAGATTATTAAATTATTGTAACCTGCAATGAAGTTTAAAACTGAGGTTAAAGTAATTTTATTTTTTTTTAATCTAGACGCATAGAAAATAAAGTACAATTGTAAACAGCTTTTAATCTAAATCTCTTCATAAACTGATTGTTTTGTGTTGTCTGGAGCATGGAAATAGGAACTCCTATTTGAATCTAGGAGACTGATTTCAGCAGAATTAAAATTCCATTCTGGGGATGACAGTCTTGCTGGCAGTATTCTTGCTTGAAACCAATTCACAAGAATTCCTGTTTCAAACAATTTCTGAAAAATGGTAAGAACTCTTCTTACCCAAAATACTGTTGCCCATTAGAGGTGACATTCTGTATCAAACACTTCTTAATGCAAACCTCACCTTTCGCTGGTATTGATTTTGTACATCAGATACAGACATGAAAGGGAAGAGGCTA
Source organism: Agelaius phoeniceus (assembly GCF_051311805.1). Lineage (NCBI taxonomy): Eukaryota > Metazoa > Chordata > Aves > Passeriformes > Icteridae > Agelaius > Agelaius phoeniceus. The sequence goes on from NC_135270.1 coordinate 38,946,382, forward strand.
TCCCTATTCTACTTTTTACTTATTTTGTTTCAGGGTACATTTGTGCAGTTCTTCCAAATAAGGGAGGAGAGATGAGGCAAGGGAAAACACCTAAGGGTCGAAATAAAATAGTCCCCATGCTAATTCACACATGCCTTTATCTGTGGTGTTAATCTAAATTAGATCAAATTAGATTAAACTAAGATGTTCACTTGTGTTAATATAAAGAGGACATCTCATTCAGATATCTGTCACTTCTCTGAGGACTGCTACCAGAACTGTGCCATTAAGCTGGTATTGTACATGCTGAGACTTGAAACAATTTTGTTGCTTGGTATCATATGAGGAACAGGAGTGATGCAGTAAGAGCACCAGTACCAAGGACATAATAAGATAACTATGGCTACCTTTGCTGCTGCTGTTCTTCAAGTTCTCAGGAAAGTAACTCTTACACAACAAAAATCTTCACTCCCGTCCTTCAAGAAAAATGCCTAACTCAAGATCTTAAAAATTAGTACTTACAAACCAGTAGATGAAGAAACAACCTTATAAGGCATAATTTGTGTTGGTGTTCTCATTTTTCTGTAGATCTCTATAAAATAAACATTCAAATCTTCTATTCTGTAGAAGAAGATAATAATCCCATTATTATTTCCTAAATATGATGCCCCAAAATTACATTTTAAAATCACTTGGAATATTTTATCTCTGGCATTGTAACTGTTTCCCCATATCATTGTTAGGAAACCTTTTTCTTAATGAGAAATTCTCTATTTCAAGTATTTCACATATTTACTACTAATCTTTACAGGTATCTACTGATTTTTCCTTTCCACCCAGAGATACTAGCTTGTGATGCTGTTTCTTCCTGATTTATTAACTGGTCAGTTCTTTAAAGAATAGGTCTTTTCACAGTTCTGGCTGGAAATATGCATTGAATTATAGTGAGTCAAAAGCTAAAGAGGTTGTCAAAATTATGTAAACATTAGGTACTCTATTTCCAACCAGTTTAATGAAGAATTTATTCCTTCTTCTAATTTTTCTGAATAGTTTCTACAATTTCCAGCTGCTGTATTGTCCTCTCCTTGCACAATGCTTCCTCTAGTGACTGTTAAAACTGAACCTGTGCTTCTGTCCCATGGGTAATACCAACTTACCTCTTAGATAAATCAGAAAGTATTAGTGATGCTTATGCCTGTCCTTATTGTCCAGCATGTATCCACTTACCTGCTCGCTTATATGCTCAACAAAAAGGAAGCAGTGAGTTTGCAGTAATATTTCTTCTGCCTCTAATATTTTGAATTATTGACTCTTGAGCTTTTAAGGAGTCCAGTTGACATTGCTGAGCAAGCTGTGTACAGTGTGTGTCATAAGCTCTCTAACAGCAGGTAAAAGCCTGTTCAGTTCCACTGGTTCTAAAGTAGCTGTAATTCAGAAGTTTTTCCTGACTGATGTAGTGTACCAGTGTGAGAATATCAACCTTGCTGGGCTTTCTCTCCTTGCTTATTTCCTAATTGTGTGATACTTTGGTAAACTAGATAGTGCTTACACTATACACTGAAAAAGAAAAGTAGAAGTATGATGCAGGTGTTTGTTAAAGATGTGGTTCTCTGGAGTTTGAGCTTCTACACTCAGTGCAAGCTTAAGAAAAGGACACTGGAATACCTATTTCTTGAATACTGCCTGTACTACTACTTGATTGATTGACTGATTGATTGATAGGAGTTTTCTTCCACCACAGCCCTAAGTTGCCACACATTTGGATAAATAAAATGAAGTAGTAGTAAGAGGGTTGCAAGTAATCATAGAGCAGAACCAGACAGTCTTAATGATGGTGATTTGATGGTGATTTACCATGCTCCCTGTGAGGAGTAGTTACCCTGGGCTTGTCCATCATGAATGTCACTACTCTGCTCCCTGTAAAACATTGCACTGAGCTGTGTAAATCTGTTTGTGTGGAATGGCCATACATCTCAATAGTGAGAGGAAGTGTCTTAAAGAATTGGAGGGTTTTGACATTTTCACTTCTAGTTTATATGTATGTATCTGCATATCAGACCTTAAAGAGTGAAATCTCTTAACTTTCCATTGAATGGGCATTCCCAAATGGGCTTTCAGAAATTTGAATGCTATAGGTTAGGGATTTCTTTTTTGTCATCCCACCCACTCTCATTTCCACAAGCCTATTTAGTCTACCAGCCTAGTTAACATAACCACTAATAAAACACAATTTTAACCATTTGCCATCTGATAAATTTGGTAAACAGAACATTTCTGTAATTATAGTTCTGCATCAAGCAGTGATGTTCAGCCCTGGATGCTCCAGAGTTGTTACCTGGGTATCTGCATCTTTTCCAGGGAAATGGACAAAAGAGGGCAAGATGCAACATAGTTCCTCAAAAGTGTTGGCTGATATAGTCATATAGATACCTGGAAACTGTAATTCTGAGTCCCCAAGCTAAAAGTTGCTTTAAAAAATAGATCCTTTTATGAAATAGGGCTGGAGCTTGGGAGTGGTTCTTGCTTGGCTTCTGTTGCCCAACCCGTTCTGATGGTCGTATTTTCATATTCTCAAGCTTGTTTCTCTTGACAAGGGGAAAAAAATGGCTAAGTATACAAAGTTTTTCATATAACTGGTTGTTCCCAGGAGGCCAAGCCTTTAGACAAATGCCAAATATCATCTATAATTAATTTGTGGGAGCTGACAATATCATCTGTTTGTCAAAATGCTGTATCTTTAAAGTTAAAAAAAATACTTCAGATAAAACATGGCCTGCCCAGTGTCTAGCTATTGAGTATTGCAGACTGCTGCCAATATACTTACATGAAAAGCATCAAAGTACAAAAATTAGACCTTGTGGACTTTAGCTATCATGGTGGGCTTTCACTGCCTAGGATGTCCAGGAATGGACACTGCTGGCAGTGTTACTAGTAGTAAAATGGCATGAGTCTGCAATGATCAAAACTAATGGCTCTGTAAGATAAATAATGCTGACCCACGTTTTACATCAGCTGCATTACACTGCATCAGATTTTTGATGGTTTTGTAGGAACAGTGAGTTTCTTGCCAGGGTAAGCCTTGATCCAGCTGAGACAGTTGAACTTCTGCCTAATGGTCCTGGCAGTGCAAGGTGTGCTGATGAGTGTGAACGTCTCCTGGGGTTTTTCCAATCTGGTAAATACCAGTTATGCTCTTAGCAATATTAAGCAGATTCCCTCCTAGGTTCCTCCTTGATGAAAGCCTTGGTTTCATGGTTGGCCCAGGACAGATAGGTCTGACTCTGACCATGCAGCTGCTCCTCCATCTCAGACCTTTGGGCTTTTTTTGCTCCATCTCAGACCTTTGATTTTTGTAGTGTTGAAGAAGAACATTTTATATGTTCTCTTTCATATTAAACATATATGAAAGAGAAATCACCACTCATTTCAGTAGTTAATGTATTTATGCGTTAAGAGCTGCAAAGGTTCTTATTGAAACAATTGTTCTCGAAGGTGTATAAAAGTTTTGAAGGTAACCTCTGTATAATAATCTGTAGCAGGCAACTGGAAAATAGTACTGAGAAACAGCAGAAAGACAGTGTGAAAATTGTGTTATAAATATTTGCTGCATGTTGTACTCTGATGGTTTTTTTCAACTGCAAGTTGTCAGTTTACTGGTGTTTCCTTGGTTACCATATCATTCTACCTGGATGTCTGTTGTCCTGTGAGCTTAGAAATAATCCTAATGTTAAAGTGTTTCTGGACCTGTCAAGTTTATTAAAATGTGGGATGTCTCTGCAGGAGCATAGGTTTAATATACCATAACAGCATCATGCCCGTGCCTGCTGTAACAGTGATGTCCCCAGCTACTGCAGGACTTTCCTCAAAGGACAAAGTATTGTCTGTGACTTTAGGACATGGGAAAAACACTTAGCATCAGACAAGATCTGTCACTCTGTACAGACATCTGCATAGGACAGTGGTGAGAGCTGGAGTGTTAGTACCTTCTAAACTGTCAGTTTCAGTCTGACAAAGCCATTTCAGTCCTGCCCCGAGTTATTTCCTATCTATGGAAAGGATCAGTCAAGCTTGTGCTTTCATTTTCACAACATCCCATTACCACTGCCGCCACCACCACCCAGAGATCCTGCTCACATTTTGGATTTTCAGCACTTAAATACAGCTTCTGACCCACGCTGAAAATCTTAAGACTGGCGCAGCTCCATTGGGCTCACAAACGTTCCTTTGAAACAGCTACATTGTTTCTAGTTCATTTCCCATGGCTACATTTTAACATTGTTTCTAAAGTGAAATATGGTGGGAGAAACTCCCTTATTTCCTTAAAGTCTTTGTATACACTGTTCTGATAATTGTAGAAAAGCAAGAGTATCAATGTCATTGCAAACACTGGATTTCCAGTGAAAGAAGGCAGACCCCTGAAGCTGTGACTTCAGCTGGGAAAATTATTCCCTTTACAGTCAGTGGCTCTGACAGGTAAAGATCCACATCTGAATCTTATGCAAGAATAAGTAAAACCTCATACATTTTCATGTTTATTTTACTTTCTTCCTCAAGAATATAAAGATGATGTATGTGTAATATTGGTGCAATGAAGCAATGTGTAGTGATCAGTAAGAAAATACTGTGAGAGAAACAGCAGTGCAAGCAGAAAGAATTCAAGGATGGGAACAAAGGATAATATTGATATGTGGAAATGCAAAGGGAACACTTTCAGGTTTTACATGTTTCTTTTCCTCCTTTTGTGTAATCACAGGTAGGCCGTATCAGCTAACTCCTCTCCTTGGTGTGAGGGGTTGAGACTTTTTAATGTTTTGTAAATCTTCAGGTTTTGGTAGAAAATAGTAGGTTCTCAGGAGATGTCTGGATAAAATTAAATCCACATAAGCTGCCCCTTATGCTTTGTCAAGGTCTTGGTATTTATTCTTTTTTACAAGAAAGAAGATGAGGAAGAGGAGAGATAAAAGTATACCATGATATAAGCTATGGAGAAAAAACATCTCAGAGAAGATCAGAAAAGGACAAATACCTTTGTCCTTTTACATGACTCTAGAAAGAAAGACATTCAGAAAATTCAAATTCATGAACAAAAATGCTTTACTGCCAGCCCACAACTGCAACAGAAAATGTTAAGTTTTAATTAAAATAGAAAAAGTTAGTTGTTAGCACTGGGCTATAGTTAATGGTGAATTGGATATTTCCCACTTGCTACCCCAGAAAAATGCTGCTTTGGATTTCAGATTCACCCTTCTCTTCCATCATTATTCCTACTTCATAACTGCTGACACAACATCAAAGGGTCTGCTTGTACATTTAAATCAACATCACATTTTTTAAGTAAGTGATTGGAAATGAAAATTGTATTATAGTTGCTTAACAAAACTTTTGGATTTCGAAACTTGACTAGCACTGAAGTAACTTGCAGTATTCAACTTCCAAAAATGCAATTAGACAATATTTGAAGAATATTAATTTGTCTGTATATTTCTTGAATTGTAAGAGTCAGAAAAATTTGCCTGTTCTTCTCTTTTGCAACTTGTACTATGAAATTCAGAAATTCCTCAAATGTCCATATCTTCTTTAGTCATAATTTCTAGAGCTCTTTGCATTGTTCATTTAATAGCATACTAACTATTGTCACTACCCATTTTTATTTTTTTTATTTCTGGATGAACTGCATTTGTCTGTACATCATGATGATAAAAATATTACCATTCAAAAGCAGAGACATTCAAAGAGTGTGAGCAAGAATGTTCACACTAAAAGGTTTCTCAGGTGTAAGGTCTGACATAGTGGCTGAGATCTTTTAAGATGACAGTCCTTTCTAAAATGCCAGATTCCAAGAAGCTAATGGCTCTTCCACTTGATGATCCCCTGCCTACCTCCCCATCCATCATATCATACACACACTTTAATTCCATGCTTAAATTGTCTGTATATGTCTTCACTCTCTGCATGCATCCCACTGTGATTCTGTTAATTCTCATAGGAAATACTGCTTCACTGTCCATCAGATTACTTCTTGTGCCTTTTGGGAATAAGACAGCAGGATATGACTATAATTAAATAGAAAATATCTATTTCAAAGCCTTCTTTTCTTATATGGCTCTGCTGGGAAGGATAGGCACCTATCCTGCCCTATCTGCACAGGAGAAATTCATAAAACTCCTACCAAATCTGAGATTGATTTACACAGTTTTGGTTTGTATTGTGATGCTCTCTGAGCTCATCAGTAGAATAAAAGACAGGGGTGGCTCTTCCAAGATTGTTTGAAATCGGAAACTTTACCTACAGTTTATAATATAGCAGAATGCAGTGTCAGAGACTATTTACAAACATGTTACTTCTACATACAGAATTGTTTCAGGGATTGTCTTGAGCAGATTGCATCTTCAGTTGAATTCAAATGGAGTTGTAATTAAAGATATCCCCATTACTGGCATAACAGCCAGGGTATCATGAATACAGAAAAATATAAATTGTGCTATTGCTTCTGTATCTGACCTGAATATATTTAGTTACTTTGCTTCATTCTCCCCACTACTCAGGATTCAAGATGGTTCATTAGCTTGGTCACAGTCCATGGAGTATTGCTCTAGTCAGTTTGACCTGAAAGTAATGTGTTTACATTCACCCAGTGTTACAATTGAGCCAAGTCCTTCAGGCAGTGGGAACACTGGATTGTGCAGGAGCACCAGGTGTCTTGGTACACACTTGGTACCAGTCAGTTTGGACCTGGCTGCAAAAGCATCTTCAGTCTCTGAATACAGACTACTCTGCAAGTAGCACAGCTGTATTTGGGAATTGCCTCATCTGAGCAAACTGAGGCTACTGTACCATCCTCAATCTATATTAAATCAACTTGGGAATCTGCTTCTGTGGTTTAGTTTTCCTGCTCAGTCAATAATCTGCCTTTGATTAATAGTGCTGACTGTTAAGAGTAAAAGCTAAAAGTGAACTGCAAATTTTAATGAATTGTGATAGGGAGTTAAGACATATCTCTAGTGAATGTGTCAAGAGAGGATAAGTCAATTCCAGGTGCAGAGTCAATGCAGACAGGTTAAAACACGTTAAACATTGTGTGATAGCCATCACTGATGTGTGAAGAGCTGTCACTGGTAGAGTTTTGCATGATGATGTGTTACATCAATTTCAATAGTCTTACTGTGACACAGGATTACAAATATTCTCTACAATATTGTTTCTGCAGTATTGCAGAGATCCTTGGTGTTGTAAGGGATAATTCCCAGGAGTTACCTGCTGACTGTCTAAAGAGTAGAAAGTTAACCAGGCTGATTAATCTCTGTGACTGTTACTTATTCATCCATCACTGCTTTCCCTTTGAAGTAGCTGCGCCTGTGTTAATCAGGGACAGATAAACTCCAGAGAAATCAAGAAACATGTATACTGCCCCTGTTTTAAGAGGACTTGAGACTAATTTACACTGTGTCATCAATAATAATGTAGAGAATGTAAGAAGCATTTGTGTTTGGTGCTGTGGTAATGATCTTGAATGTGGTTTGGTGAAATTACCAGGCTCAGTGAGAAAGTCCGGCCTTTCTTGCAAGCAGCACACATGCCTTCCTTGAGTAGCTGGCTGGGGCAAAAATCTCTGGCTTCTCATCGTGTCTCTCTCCTGTATGTGGGACTGAAGTAAACAGGTTTTTATTGAGCTTATTTTCTTGATCTACAGTATGGAAAAAGGTAACCAAAAATTGTGAAACTGTTAAGTCAAATAAATGTAGTCATGACAGGGATTCATTTATAGAATCATAGAATGCCCTGAGTTGGAAAGGACCTACAAGGATCATTGAAGTCCCAACTCTTGGCCCTGTGCAGGACACCCCAAGAATTGCACCTTGTCCCTGACAGGGTAGCCCAAATGCTTTTTGAACTCTGTCAGTCTTGGTGCTATGACCACTTCCCTGGGGAACCTGTTCCAGTGCTCAACCACCCTCTGGGTGAAGAAGCTTTTCCCAATGTCCAGTCTAAACCTCCCCTTACCCAGTTTCAGGCCATTCCCTTGGGTCCTTGTCACTGGTCACCAAAGAGATCAGTGCCTGCCCCTCCACATCCCCCTCTCCCATGGAAGCTGTTACTGCAGTGAGGGCTCTCCTCAGTCTCCTCCAGGCTGAACAGACCAAGTGACCTCTGTGCTGCTCATATGGCTTCACCTCCAGCCCACCATCTTCATTGCTCTTTTTTGGATGCTCTCTAACAGCTTAATGTCTTTTTAATATTGTGGCAGCCAAAACTGTACCCAGGACTCAAGGTGAGGCCACACCAGTGAAAAGTGAAGTGGGACAATCACCTTTTTTGACTGGCTTCAATTGCTGGCTAAACTTTGGAGACAATGATCATGCCCAGCCCTCCCTGACAGTACAGCAATGGCAGCTCTGAACCTGTAGTCTGTGTTGGGCTTTCTTCTGCAGTTTCACAGTTTTGTTTGGGTGGGAGGCAGCACTAACAATAGGTGAAAAGAGCAGTAATAGAGCAGTTTGTTGCTTTTATTAGCAGATAACCTGTAGGTGAGCTTTGCTTTTAAATGGCAGTTAGTGAACCCAAATGTTTAAGCAATGTCAAACACGATTTATTCATAAAAAATGTGATTTAAATATTTTTGGTGGTTACTTCTTCATGCTCTGTGCGTATAAGGATGAGTCACCTTCTGCTGAATCACTGAGTGGTGTGCCTCCCAGCAGCAGTGTGTAGGGATTTCCCATTTCACAAGTGGGAATCTACCAGTAGTACCTAACGAGAAAGCTACCTCAAGCTAAGCTTTGAAACTGGGGACACATGGCACAGTGGGATCTAGCGATCAGAAAGGGACTGGCAGTGAAGTCTTAGGAAATCTCTATCCTGCTCTGCTCATAGTTCCTTGTATAAGTTAGAGTAATTAACCTGTCTTCCTTGTGCTCCATTATACACTCATGCAACTTCTGGAGATACTAGATTAATAAAATAGCCTTGACTTTTTAAATGAGAGATCACTACTGCTGTTTAGTATTAACACCATGATGTTCAGTTACTTTCCTGTGTGACTGAAACAAGTGTTAGTGTGTCTCACATCTTCCTTTCTTGAGAAGCAGCCAGGTGTGGGAGTAGGCACACTTAGGAAACCCCCCATGTAAGTTCTGTGACTCCTTGTAGACCACCCCCATTAAGTGCCCAAGCCTGAAGTGAGAGAAAAGGCTCTTTAGTGAAGTTGTGCAGAACAAAATTATCTTTATCTTATGAAAAAAAAAGTAATTTCTATCTTCTGTATTTTAGTTGTGTAAGTAAGGTTAATCTCTGTGTTAAGTAGAGGAGGGACAATGGGTTGTTATGTAAGCAGGAGTTTCAAAATTTTAAAATGCTGACTCCCTTTAATTTCACTACATTTTAAGCCTTTGAGTTTTTCCATTGCTGTAGCTAATTTATACCAACCTCTCAATTTTCTCCCAGAAGCACTTCACACTAGAAAACCTCATATGCTAAAAATATGTAGGACAAGAAAGTCCACGTGACTAACAGGTACAAAGTACCACTAGTTACAACCTCCAGAAAGAAAGACCTACAAGAGCTGAATCCAAGAATACTTGGGAATAGCTACTAATGACCAGTCTGTATCTGGAGCTGCTGTTTTTTATCTTCTTTTTTTTTCACATGATTTTTTGCTAACCTTCTCTTAATGTAGCAAAATGTTAGGCAAAAAGAAAAAGTATTTTCATTTGGAATTTGTAAGTGTTTGCTAAAGTTACTCATTATTATTTCTTCACTGTTGACTTCTGTACGTGAAATGATTAACCAGCTTAATTGTCCTTTGGTATTCAAATCCAGCTATTTGCAGGACTGGTTCAGTGCATGAGAAGTTACTGCATTTGGCCTTTTCCTGCTCACATTATGTTTTGTTTGTTTTAACCAGGGAAAAGCAGATTGTACACATGTGTAGCCAATATCCAGTGTGATCTCCTGGAAGCGGGAGGTCAGTTCCAATAGGTACTGTTAGGTGTTTGTGCTTTTCATTAGCACCAAGGTCCTGTATCTGTATTAAACAGAGCCTTTACTCCCTCAGAATCAATACTGGCAACAGCAACTTACAGCTCAACAGTTAAAATTAATGTAGAAAATCTTCTGGCTTCCTCTCCCAGGTCTCAGATCCAGATTCATGGCATATTTCATTTGAGCCATCTGCAGGTCCTTTCCTGTGAAGGGCAGTCCCACATTTCCTGTCTCACCACCTCCAGCGATGTATTCCCATCAGTCATTGAACCTTTGACTCAAGTCTGTCTGTTGGGTTGCTGCTCAGCCCTACAGAAAAGTCTTCTGTTGGATCAGTGAGCTCGTCTGTAATTGTGATATAGATCTGACACAACAGAAGTAGTGAGATTGTGCAGCTTGAGAGAAGACTGAGTAGTACCCTTTCTTTTGGTACTTGCAGGTAGATGAAACTAAATTTTGTAATATTGTATAATGGCACACAAAAGTTACATGAATAATTCTTTCTAGCCCCTGAATCAAAGGAAAATTATACCCAAAAATGAGAGGGATCACAAATAGGAGGAAAGGAGGATAAAGAGCAAGAGAAGGGCAATTGAACATATTAAAGGGAGAAAAAGTAACAAGGAAGAGGGAAGTAGCTAGAAAAGCAGGAAGGATTAAAGAATGATCAGGAGATTGTATGTTGGCTAATAGTGGTAGCAAATGCAGGTAAAAATTAGGAATTACCTTGAGCATACTGTTCTTGTCTTTCAAATACAATAGATGCATGAATCTCAAGAAACAATTCTTCTGTCTTTCTGGGTCGAAATGACATGCCATTGTTTTGTGAGCAGTCCATGGCGATAGCCTGGATGCTGAAAGCCAGAACCTTTGCCCTCCCTGAGCTCAGTCTGGGTGAAGCAGGGAGGGAAAGTCCCAGGCACAAGTGCCTGTCCTGAGAAGCACTTCATGCAGAACAGGCACAGCCCTAAGAGACTGCTGAAAGTCCCTCTGAAGTGAGTTTACCACCGCTATGTTGGTTCACAGGCGGGCGGCTGATCTGGATGTGGTTTTCATAAAGCCTTAGTCCCGAGGTCACGGATTTCCATGTCCTGCCACCCGCCGCCTCCCCGCAGGGCAGCGCGGGCCGTGGAGCTCTCCAGCTCCAGCAGGTGGGGCTGGAGAGGCCGTGTGCTCCGGGCTCCCCGTGCTCCGTGATCACCGTGGGTTATCACGTAAATCCAGCGTGATTCATTCCCTCGCCTGACTTGGAACTTCTGACATCTCCAAACAACTCTGCCCGAGATCGTTCGTGTCATTGGAACTGCATGAGCTGGAATATGAAAGCACTGTATTTTCTGTGTGGTTGAGAACAGCTTCCTTCAATGAATTGGTTTGTTGTTTCTTTTTTCCCTCGTGATTAGGGAATTTAATTAGTTATCTGCTTAATTCACATTGCAGTTAAGAACGGTATGAAATGAGAGTAGTCTAGAAGTCCCTCTAGGTGAGACACACCTGAAAGTATTCCATGTCACTCTGTGTTTACAGCTAGGAAAATCTTTGGGTTTGCTTTGTTTTCTGCAGCTGTTTGATGCTGTCAACTGCCTGGCCAAGGAGAACGCCCGGTTGCTTGTGCTGGGCCGCAAACATATGCTGACAAACTCTTCAAATTGGAAAAGAGAAATTATGAAAGAGATGCAGAGTAAGGCAGACTTCTTCTTTGCTGAAAATATGTAAGTTGAAGAAAACAGCTCAATATAATAGAGACCAACACCTGATTTGTGTGCATTTTGCTCTAGCTTTTAGTACCATTACTAGTATCTCTATCTGTGTCTGTGAAAGAAACATATCCCTTGCTACACTTGCTTCAAAAGTACATTAAAAGTTGCATTGTGAAGACTTTGATCACTTAGAATCATATCAACAGCTGTAGGGTTTGTTAGGATTTATGACTGATAAAACCATTGCCAAGAGCATAGTGCCCTGAACTACAGAATTTCTGGTAGCATCCGTGTGCAATTGTGTCTGCTGCTGTGTGGGGGTACACTGTTGAGTTTTAGCAGTTTTGTTCTACATAGCACAGTGTTATTAAACTTCATGGCAGGAGATTACATCTATTGTCAGATGTGAGAAGAGGAAAAAAGTGCTCTAAGTAGCACGTGATTAATTTTTATTGCACTCAAGCTTTTGGTGCCCTGTGGTAAACAATTTTTTATTTTACAGGGAACTAGAGTAGTGGTGGGAATTTTCAGTGTTGCTGATGAATAAATCTTGATCAGCATTTGAATCACTTCCTGCACTCGCTCACTGCCTTGTGAATGACGTCTGTCTTTTCCATTTGTTTTGTGAAGCTCTGAAGATGACCCCTTCTTGTTGTATGCCACTCTCCGCTCGGGCAAGCACTGCAGGTTTGTCAGCAGAGACTTCCTGCGGGACCACAAGGCTTGTCTGTCCGACAGTCTGACACGCCACCTGTTCCGCAAGTGGCAGCGTGGCCACCAGATAGTGTTCTTCCCTTCTCCAGGAGGAAGGAGTATCAATTTCTTGGTAAGTTTTCCCACTGCAGTCAGAAAACACCCAGAGCATATTCATTGAAAATACATTATTTCAAATTCTGGAAACCAAAATATCATGTTGAAGCTTAAGAAATGGATTTGTACCAGTGTGCTCAAGATTCCCATATTAACTGAAAATCCACTGGATTCACAAAGCATGCCACAAACAAAAAAACTATAAGAGAGCCAAGAAATGCTACCTAAATGTTTAAAATGTAAATGTAAATAAAAGTTTATGTATACGAATATTTCCAGTACTGGAAACTCTGTAACCATTACTGGCCTCAGTAAAACCTGAGAGCCAATGTTTTAATTTTTTTAAAACTTTGAAATCCCTTGTTCTCCTCTACAGCACTATTATAAAATATCATACGTCCAATTTTACAATAGAGTTTCTTTCATCTTTATTTTAAAGAAGCTGAAAAAATACAGGTATTTCAGTATTCACTGTAATAGTAATCTAACATAGGTATAAAGTTTCATGAGGGAAAGTCCATAACAGCCAGATTTATAGTTTGTATTCAGCTACAGAAACTGCAGTTATGTCATGTTATGGCAGAATACTACTCTTATTGTCTAGGAGATATGTATCCTTGTGATCAGATTTTTCTAGGAAAAAATCCATCATGTGACATTCTATATGCAGTTCTTTTGTTATCTGCTCTGTCTGTATTGTTACTGCCTGCTTAAAGGAATACTGCATACCTATGCATACTGAATACCTATGCAGATTAATTTTCTTCCTTTGCTGGTTAAAATTGTAAAATAACATTCATGATTACAAACAGAGATAGCAGTTTGTAAGAATGACAGCCTTTCATTCTTTGTTGCCATACATACATTACTTCTTATGGAGCCAAATAATGAATGGTGGGGTCACCTGTGCTACAGCTATCACAGCTTTAGCTGTTTCTTTCTCTTGTACAAAGGGACTGCTAATTTTCACATCTTAAGTCCTATACAAGTGATTTGGGTGATTGATATTGCCAGTCATAGCTGTCTTCTAAGTTTTTCTGGAAGCTACCACAGTAGACTTCCAAGACTATACATATAGAGTGATAGTATGTCCTGGGAACCATAATTACCAACCAGTAAGGTTTCTTTTGTATTTGTCTTATATATGTTGAATTAGTGTACCTGCAACATAATAGACCTGAAAGATTGTTTATTCTATTTGTTCAACCAGATGCTTCTGAAAGTGTTAGTTATAAGCTCTTTTCTTATATCTCCTTTTCTTACTACTCCTTGGGACAGAGCAAGTCAGCTCTGTAAAGAGACACGCTGGGAGAACAAATACAAGATGTCATTAATGTCATTAAATCCTACATTCAAGCCTATAAACTCCACATCCTGAGTAATTCCCATATGATTTCATTTAACTGAACAGAACAACAGTCATTTTGTCATTTCTAGTAATTGAGTGCATTATCCTGAAATCATTATTATCTAGTGCAGATTGAAGACAGAATTTATAATGACACCTAGACCACAAAATACTAGAAGATAGTTTAGTTTTTCCTCCAGTACTAAAATTTAGAATTTGTTTTGTATAAGAAAATAAAATGAGAATTGTTAAGAGATAAAACTGTGGAGACTTCTAAGGTAAGCATTGGAAGTTGTAACTAACTACCTGTAACTGATATTTCAGTAATACTTTGTACAAAGTCTAAAAAAAATGTTTTCCCTCTGTTTTTCCCAACAGCCAGCTTTCCGTTACGACTGTGTGGTACAGACCACAGGTGATACATGGCATATTCCCTATAAAGATGTTTTTGAGGAAAAATATTCATATCAAATACCAAGAAAATGGCTCTGCGTTCACCAGAAATGATGAAGAGTGTAATTGGATAAGCTGAAGTGGCCTCTTTTCTTTTTTTTTTTTTAATTATTAAATCTCTGTTGCTGGCTAGGAAAATTCAGCAGGACAGTTATTGGGTGAGGTGTGTTACTAAAGAAAATTGAGTGACTGCTTTTGACAAAATCATTCCTGCGTACATCTCTTAACATCAGGGGTGGTCTAGTGGGGGTGAATTATGTCCATTATTTCTATTTTTAAAGGCAATTGTGATTTGAATTAAAACATGCTTTTTCCTGTTGGAATTAGAGTTTGGGCATTTTTATCTTTTATTTTTTCTCAAGCTTTTCATCTAAATTGGAATAAACTCTGTACATTGAAGAAATTAAGCAAGACTTGCAAAGTACCTTCAGAGTTTGTGGTGCTGAGCTTGCACAAGTGTTACACAATGTCTACCTCTATTCAGTGGAGCTAAGGGGGATAAATGGTGCATTTACCATTCACCAGACACACACAGACTTAAGACTTTCTCACTCTAATTAGAGTTTGTTTGATAACATAGAATGCAAGAGATTGATTAGAGAAACATATAGCAATCATTTGTTTGGAAGAATAAGGAAAGAACCAGTGGAATGTGGGCTTTTTTTTGTGGCTCTTCCACACTCCTAAATTTGCCATTTCTGACAGGATTTGGCATTACTGCAATAGTTTGCTGATGGAAATGCATGGATTTTTTAAATAAAAATGGATAGCTAGAAAATCTTAAAGACAATAATAGGACAAAATTGATTCTTGTACATTTCTATAAAATCTGTCCCAAATTATAAAGCAAAAAAAAATAGTATTAATTACAGTAAAAGTATTCTGAGTTATTTGTAAGTGTGTATGTGGTAAATGTGTTTATTGCACTTACAACTTTAATGCAAACCTTTCTCCTCCCAAAACGCAGAAATGCCACATAAATCTCAGATGAAATATCCTGAGCTTGTCACATCTGTCTCATACAAAAATCCTCCGTTCTAAACTGAGATGAAACATTAAGATTTTTTTGTATAGAACTTGCAGTTCTGAGTTCTTGCAGGCCCTGTGACAAGCTCCCTCAGGACTCAGCATTCAAGCATGTTCCCTGCTATTTTTTTCCAGGACAGTCCTGACACATGTTCTACCTCTGGCATGAGTTTGTAAACCAGCAGGTATGATTTGCATACAGTCATGTCCTTCTGAGTGTCCTTCACAGTGTGCAGAAAGTGTAGAGGAGCTGGGTGCCTCTTAAGGTAACATAAAACCTTGGCTTTAAATTCATCATATTGTTGGTAGTGTTCATCACAGACCCTTTTCCTGACAGAACATCACAGCACCTATGGAGTCCAGAAGGACAACCAGAGGGATTGGATCTACTTCTCTCATTCCTTAATACTTTTAATTTGTCAGAAGATTGCTTTTATAATTCTTTAAGTTAGAGAACTGCCACATCATCTTGAAAGTGGAAATAGTGCTTTTAAATTAGGTGTCTGCTCCTGTGCAGGAGTGCTTAGTTAGCAGCTGCTGCTCTGTTGAAGGCTCCCACACCCCTGTATGGAGCTGTGCATGCCCTGAGCTGGTGTCAGCCAGTGCTGTTACAGCCCTCCTTTGGTCCTAGGTCTGATGGTCGTGCAGCCCAAAGCAATGCAGAGATGGGTCTTAAAACTGTTTTGGCTAGGTCAGAACTGGCATTGTTGCACTCAACTAGCACCATGGCACAAGTACTGGTACCTGTGTGGGAGTGGGGTTCAAATGTCAGCCTGCAGAAGGTGGGTCCCTGCAGCAGCTCTGCCTTAGGTCAGCCTTAGCTGAACAGAAACTGCACCTTCAGGGTACCCGTTTCATTGTCATTAAATTTTGTATTTTACCTCACCCTGGTCATTAACAGGCATGCATAATATCCACATATAACTGCATATATAATAAATGTAATAAATGCATCCTCTACTTCCTTTTTAGTCAGAACATGTTCCTAATCAATCACTTGGGTTTCACCTCAAAAACTGTTCTCAGAGAGATACTGTAATGCCTTCTAAATAATAACACTTCCTAAATATACATTACTAGTATATTTAGGGGATGATGGAACAGAATATGGAATTTACAATTGGAAGGTATTACAACATTGGTGTCAGATTTGTGACTTCTTTTTTCTATGTTTGCTGCTAATACACTTCTCTGTAGATCCTTACAGGAAATAATGGCCTCTGTGGAACCAAAGGGAAAACATTAGTGATGACCTTACAGACTTCTTCAGATGTATACTACATGGAGACAGACACACTGGCAAGATAGAGTTGAGAAAGAACTGATTCAGTGTGCACTCCAGCTATTATCACCTCCAAGATCTCCCACTGACTGCTTACTATGTTAAAAAGATGGCAGGGAGAACAGCTTTACTCAGGATCCTGCAACACAGGATTTGACTCCATACTCATACTCATCAGAAGTGATTTAACATTAAACCAAAAGCATGATTGCTCTTCTGAAACAATGCTGTACTCTGGAAGCTGTATCCTGAAAGTAGCATAATTTCCACTCCATCATGTCCATAGTATTGAGCAGCTACACTTTTTCCTTTATCTAATTCAAATACTGAATCTTTGATTCCAAACATAAGGATTTTCTTGGTTACTATTTGGCAATTAGGCTGAACACTTGATATTTACTTAGATTTTCTCATGCCCTTTTTCTCAGGAGAAAAAAAAGCATTCCAGAGAATCAAAGAGCTCTGTAGATGGAAGAACTGTAAAGGTATGGATCATTATCTTGGAGAAACTGGTCTTACAGAGGTCATAAGAATCACAGATGTTATGGAAGGAACGCCTAGGGATCTATTGTTGGCTGTGTCAGTACAAAAGCATCAAGTGGTACTGGCAGATAGAAGGTTCAGATCAAAGGTGAGGTTTCAGGTAAAACCACACAACGTGCTGTTCTGCTGACCAGCTCTTTGCCATGACGTGTTGTGGATTCAAGAAATACAGGTGGGTTTGAGGGAAAACCAGAAGGTTCATAAAAGAGAACCAGCAAGGCTTACTAAATAACCATACACTATCCCTGCCTTGGGAAGTCCCTCCAGATGGCTGGAGACTGGGAGAGGATTCAGGGAGTGTATCATGAAAGGCTCTCTCTAGTCTTTAAATCCTTGGGTATTCCCCTTTTGGCCACATTTGGAGAGAGAACATTGGATAGGACTCGCTCCGTTCTGACCCAGCAGACGCAGTCATACGTGTTCATGTTCTCTGTGTCCCTAACAAAAGGGACAAACTGAGTCTTGTAATGCATATAGGACATTATTCTCCCATAGTATTAATGAGCAGGGAGAAGTATTTTGAAAAAATTGAGAATACAGACTTTTAATGCGTGGTATACACAAAATCCACCTTTATTCTGCTATTTCAACAAAGAATAAGCTCTCCTAATAATAACTTCAAAGTAGAGGTGTGGATACCAGAATGCAGCTTTTCCAACTCTTTTAATGAGCGGCTTTTAAAAAATGCCTTCCCACAAAGAGCAGGGGAATTCCAAGATGTTAAAAGGCAAAAAACTTATAATCACGAGTTTCAATTTGGGGAATTTCCTTTTGGACTGGACACCGATGAAAAGTCTTTTAAACATCGCATTATAACGCAGCTGCGGCAACAATTACCTACGAATACCTTAAACATGATTTTTTGAGATACTTGCTTTAAAATTATTCTCATTCAAGAGCACAGGCGGAAATACTTCGTTCAGAATTTTAAGAGGGGTTTTGTTTTCCCGGCTGGCTGGTGATACTTTGATCCAGCGTTGATGGATGCCGCGATGATACTTTTATTCCGTTTCCTGCGCATTCCCTCAGGCACGTCCGGCGGGCTTCCAGGTTTCCACGAGTTGAGCCGAGCCGAGCCGAGCCTCACCTCACTGTCACTGTCACAGCCAGTGTCACAGCAGCAACAGCAACAGCCGCCGCCGCGGCAGAGCCCCGCCTTCCGCTCGCGCCCTCCGTGACGTGTCTCGGCGCGGCGGCCGCGGGACTCGCGCATGCGCAGCGCCGGTACCGGACCGTGACGGTGCGGGAGAGGCGCGCGCCTGCGCGGGGTACGCGCGTGACCCGGAAGCGCTCCGGCGGTGCCTGCGGCTGCGGCGGGGCCCTGCACGCGGACAGCTCCCCCCGGCCCGCGCCGCTCCCGCCATGTCCCGCGGCTCCAGCGCCGGCTTCGACCGGCACATCACCATCTTCTCGCCCGAGGGCCGCCTCTACCAAGTCGGTGCGTGTCCGGCCGCGGGGCCGCCGCCGAACTGCCCCGTCACGGGCCCGGCCTGCCCGCGCTCCCCGCCGAGCGGGTCCGCGGCCGGCGGCCTGTGCGGAGGGGCGAGGCGCGGCGCCTCTCGTGGCTCGGGAGTCCCGGCTCCCGCCTGGCCTGGTGCCGCCGTGTGTGGGGGAAAGCCTGGTGGGAGCGTGGAGCGGCGGCGGTCCCGGTCGTCCCGCCGTGGGGACCAGGGGAAGGGATCCTCGCATGAAATCAGGAAAACCTAGAGCCAGGGTGGGCTCGGCTCTCTCGAGTGTCCCCTGGCACCGGGGGGGTCTCCTCTGAGCCCTCGGTGTTCCATTTCAGATGCTTGGAGACCAAAGCTGCCGCTCTCCAGAGGCTGTTTAGTCTCCCTTAAGTGTTTCTTTGAGTGAATCTTGCCAAGCCTCGGAGCGCTGCGTTTTGGGATCTGAGAGCTATGATAAATGATTGAAATGGGATTTGACCTGCCTCAAACCCTGCATGCCGGAGTGACAAAGTCACTTCTTGGGTGTAACTCATGCACTTTCTTGTTACTCCTGAATGCCGCTTGTTCTGTGGCCTGTGAGATAGCAGCAACCATCCTTTGTTTTCAGGTTTCTTGGAATAATCTGAAGCCAAGCTTCAGCTTCTGTAAGCCACTGATTCTGTTATTCCTATTTTTGCAGTGCACCAGCTTGTACAGAAGCACATCCTGGTGCCCCTTGTGCAGGATACAGCCAGCTCAGAGTGTGCCAGGACAGTAGTTTGGGAGTGCCCCTGGAGGAGCCTCTCAACAGGGACAGATGAACTGTTCTGCAGCATCATCCTGATGCTGCCTTCACTGCACATCCACTGCATGTTATGTCTGTAAATCCACCTGTTCTCCAGGAAAGGAGCTTGCTGGAGTCAGATTTCATTAATTGCCCGTGGCAGCCATGTAGTTTTTTTGTGACTGCCCTTGAGTTTTTCTCAGGAAGAAGCCTGTGTGGATTAGGCCTCATGGACAGGTGGCCCACTCTTAAGCAGTCCCTTCTGCAAGGAAGAATTAGGAAGGTGCCTGTACTAGATACCTACATGTGGATGCTGTCTTATATCTGGAGCACGTGTGATGTTTATTGTCCCTTATATGTAGGGGTGGTAGGGACAGTGCTTCCTCACACAAGGTTTCAGTGGTTCTGTGGCAGAGGAGTCCTGGGCTCCCACCTTCAGCTACCACTAAAACAGGCTGGTTGGTCTGCATCACTTCCCACTGTCTCTGTCACAGTGCTGCTTGTTGGGAATGGTTTCTGCATTCTGTAGCAGAGAGGAAACTGAGCCTTGGTTTTCTGCCTCTGGGGTGTATTTAGCCAGTAGGTTAATATATGAGAAATGTGTGGTACCTCCATACCTTTTAACAGTGTCTTAGAAACAAGTATCTGTGTATTTGAGAGCTTCTGCACTTTAAGACAGCCTGAAGCTGTCTTAAAGCTATTTTAAGTATCTATGTGCTATAGGAAGAAAAATATGTAGATGTTAACTTCAAGAAAGAATGAGCTCACTTTACTTACAGCCAGGCTGGTAACTTGGGCATGGTGCCCCATGGGTGTCTCTGTTTGCCAGCATCTAACCACAGCATGGGCAGAAATCTCATGCTTGTTTGCAATCAAATGTCCACATTAGGTGGTTTTGTTTTGTCTCTTTGCTGGATTAAGGTTAGCTAGGGGCTGTCAAGGATGAGCATGGACATGTGTTGCTCTAAGATTGCCTTAAAACTTGAGTTTTTTCTGGAATTTGGCAGTATGGGAACAGAGACTTCCAGCATAGTGATACTGGACTGAAATGCTATACTTCGTCTTAGGTCTGTCTTCTGCTTCCAAAGCTCAGAAAACTCATGTGCCTTTGATCTCATATTAGAAAACTTAACAGTTATTTCACATTACTGTGGTTAAAATTTCTCAGAGCATCAGTGTTCTCCTGCTACCTATTAATTTCAGTCTTCAAAGGTGGTGTTTCTTCTCAGTGGAGTTTTGGGAGAAAAGAAAAATTACTACAGTAAAATTTCTGGCTGTAGCCATGTATTCAGGGAACAGAAAGGGACTGCTCTTTTCACAGAGAATGTCTGCAGTGCTGCTGAAATACTTACATAGCAGTAAACAGACTTAAAACAGCACTAGCAACTCGGATTTGTTACATTGTAAGAGCCACTTCACCTTTTGGCTTGTTTCCTTGAAAACTGGGCAATCGAGGTGGTAATCAGGGGCTGCAGTTTCTCAAGCCTGGTTGTTGGGAGTTGTGAGCAAAACCCAGTTTGTGATAGGCATCGATTCCTACTGCCACCTAAGTGTCACAGAAGCACAGAGTGGCTGAGATTAGGTGGGCCCTCTGGAGATTGTCTGGCCCCAAGCCCCTGCCCAAGGAGGCCCACCTAGAGCTGGATGCCCAGGAGTGTTTCCAGATGGGTTTTACAGGCAACCGGTTCCAGTGCTCAGTCACCATCACAGGAAAACATGTTTTCAGGTACTGGACCCTCCTGTTTCAGTTTGTTCCAGTCAGCTCTGATTTGGTCCTGTCATTGAGCATCAGTGCAAAAAGGTTGGCTCTGTCCATCTGCTTTACCCCCTGCCTTCAGGGGGTTGTACAGATAAATAGACAAGTGGTGCAAAGCCTGTGCTCGGGGCTTCGGGCATGGCCAGTTTGCAGGCAGCACTGGCTCCTTTCTTACTGGGGTTTGGGCTCTGCTGCAGGCTGGCACTGATCATCCCAGGTGGGCACAGTTGTGCAGAGGGAAAGGGGGAACATCCTTTATGGCACATTTGGGTAACCAGTAAATAGGTAAATAGCAAATGCTAAAATAAATAAATAAACAGTAAATAAGTAAATAGTAAATGCTCTGATGTCTGAGAGTAGTAAATGCAGTGCCATAAATACACCACAGTGAGCCCTTCCTTAACAACGACTCTGCAGATTGAACATTAATATGCAAGGTTTGAATTTTTTTCTTCTTCAGATTATTACTCCTCTGTTGTGCAATTTCTTCTATAGATCTGAGTGCAGCTTTTAAAATAGCCAAGTTTCTTGCTCCCATTATTTTAAAATAGTTTTAGCAATTTGCTGTGCTATTTGTAGACATATTCCAAATTCTGGGTTCACATGCGTGGCTAACAAAAATCTCACCTACATTTAGCTGCTGTCTGAAACTTACCACTCAGCCAGATATTAGGAATTTCTGAATGCTTATCAAATGTTGCCAGGTTTTTAAAGTTCTTGTGCCTAAGGCTTTTGAAACCATCAATCAGGAGAAATTTGTTTCTTGGATATTTCCATGACTGTTACTTTAGCGTTTGCTTCTTAATCCATTGTACTTACACGAACAACACTGTTTAACTGGCATCTGTGTAGCTTTCACTATAAAAAGTAAGAATGTCAAGTCAGAAAATATGATAGTTAAAACCTGTCTCCTGTGTCATCTTACCACTTTTCATCTATATCAGTAAAAATTGGAAAAGAAGCTTGCATCCTTTAAAATACTAAAATTCATGTCAAGAATTCTTCTGTAAGAATTTATGGTTACTGTAGATTCAGGTTGGACAATTTTGGTCAAGTTCAAAACAGCATTTTTGTTCTAAAACTTATTCAGTTGCTGTTCAGCTTGAACTGAACAAAAAGTCAAATTAGAAGAAACATTTGAAGGAAGCAGTGACAGTGTTTTTGTGAAGAGAGTCAATGCACATTGTACTAAAGATCTTAAGGACAGAAAGTGTTGCACAAGTATTAAAGTATTAAAAGGCCATAAATTAGTGGGATCATGTGTTGGGGGGAATTGTTACTTGTACTAGTGTCTCTGACACAAGTTTTTTATTAACATTTGTATCTTTTTCTAGAATATGCATTTAAGGCCATAAACCAAGGTGGACTTACATCTGTAGCTGTTCGTGGGAAAGATTCTGCAGTAATTGTAACACAGAAGAAAGTACCTGTAAGTAGTCTGGTTTTGAGGGCAAGTCTGAAAGGAGAGGAGTAAAAAAGATGGGGTGAGACTCAGCAATATTGATATTATTCTTATTAGCACTGACATAAATTGCTATTTGAACTGAATGTATAAGTATCATTCTGCTTATTACAAGTTCTAGTTCCATGTAGTGCTCAACTGTACATTTTCTCACTAAGTAGTGCTATATTGGTTTTCTCTGTAGCTGTTGAAGGGATAAATCTAAAATATAAGTTGACCCTGCTGTATTGAGCATGCATTCATTGCTCAATATTCATGGCTTGCAAAGGGCTGAGTTGTCCATAATCAGTTCCCTGATTCCTTGAATTTCTGCTGAGAAAATATTATACCAATAGCACATAGAGCATGCTTTTCATAGGTTTTTGAGAGTGTTTCAGCTCAGTGGTGATGTACTGTTGAAAAAGGGGGGAAATTCTTTTATGTTTGAAGGGCAGCATGCAATAAGAGAGCAAGCTTTTGTATGTGGGTTCTCAGTTTCTTCAGAGGGAAAAGGACTGTGATGTTGATCATGTTCTTCTTGTTCTCCTTCTCCAGATCTGTGGTTTTATTCTTCCCTGTTCTCCGATTTCTTCCTTTGCATGCCTACAGCAGTAAAAATTGAAAGCCTGAAAGACAATTTGTAGCTGTTATGGATCCTTTTGGGCTCTTCTGTAAAAAACAGAGGATTCAGAGTTTGGGGGCTTTTTTGTTTGTTTGTTTTCTTTTTATTTTGAGGACAGTGTTTGCTATTACATTATTTCTGTTTCCTCTTTAGGACAAGTTACTGGATTCCAACACAGTGACTCATTTATTCAAGATTACTGAAAATATTGGTTGTGTGATGACGGGAATGACAGGTATTTAATTCACCCATCTGGTTTTGGAGAACTTACCTAGTTCTCATGGGTATATTTAAAGACAATGTAAAGTTGGACCTGGAATTATATTCTTAGGCAGTGCTAGAAATAAAGATGGTATATATTCAGTGGAATTAATATTAGTTCTCTTTGTCTAGCTGACAGCAGATCCCAGGTGCAGAGAGCCCGCTATGAGGCTGCTAACTGGAAGTACAAGTATGGATATGACATCCCTGTGGATATGCTGTGTAAAAGGATTGCAGATATTTCTCAGGTCTATACACAGAATGCTGAAATGAGGCCCCTTGGTTGCTGTAAGTACAGTGTATGAAAATGATCTTTACTGTTTCTTCTCTAAGTTTGCAAATTCATATGTAAGAAATTCTCACCCATTTTCAAAATGGGTAACTGAGGGTGTAAGGGGGATGAACAGCTGAATGAGAGAGCAGTGTTGTAGGTCTTGAACTGGAGCCCTGATTTTACCACTAACTCAGCATTTGAAATAATGTAGCCTCTCTGATACTATTTCACCTTAGATTTTGGGGGTCCTGATGTGTTTGCACTGTGCAGTGGTATCTGTGAGCAGGAGATGCTCTTTGTAACTGTATCTTTTTGTGGTGGTTTGACCCTGGATGGATGCCAAGTGTCTGCAAAAGTCTCTCCATCACTCCTTTCCTCAGCTAGACATAGAAGAGAAAAAATACCATGGAAAGCCTTTGGGTCAAGATAAGGGCACGGAGGGGTCACTCACCAATTACCTCCATGGGCAAAACAGATCCACCTTGGGGAAATTAACTGAGTTATTAACAAGCAAAACCAAATTTTCAAAACACTTGCCCCCTACCTCCTTCACAGATTTAACTTTATTCCTGGTTCTCTACCTCTCCCATAGTGGCACAGGGAGATAGGAATGGGGTCAGTACATAGTACGTTGTTTTTCTGCTGCTACATCTTCCTCAGGGGGAGGACTCCTCACACTCCTCCCATGCTCCAGTGTGTCTCCCACAGGAGACAGTGCTCCAGGAACTTCTCCAAAGTGAGTCCTTCTCACAGCCCTCAGTTCTTCACAAACTGCTCCAGCAAGTAGCCCACCTTATGTGGGGTGCAGTCCTGCAGGAACAGGCTGCTCCAGTGTGGGCTCCTTTCTCCACAGCACCACTGGTCCTGCCAGAAGCCTGTCCCAGGACAGGCTCCACGTGGGGCCACAGCCTCCTCCAGGCATCCACATGCTCCAGTGTGGGCTCCTCCAGGGGCTGCAGGGCCACAGCTGCCTCACACCACAGGCTGCAGGGCCACAGCTGCCTCACACCACAGGCTGCAGGGGAGTCTCAGCTCTGGCAGCTCCTTCCCTCCGTCATTTGCCTCAGTGCCTGCAAAGTTGTTCCTCTCACATATTCTCACTCCTCTCTTCTCTGTCTGCAATTTCCTTCTTTTTTTTTTCTTTCTTAAATATGTTATCCCAGAGGCACTACCACCACTGTGGATGGGCTTGGCCTCAGCCAGCAGCAGGTTGGTCTTGGAGCCAGCTGGCTTCGGCTCCTTTGGACACGGGAAGCTTCTGGCAGCTCCTCACAGCAGCCAGCCCTTTAGCCCTCTCACTACCAAAACCTTGCCATGCAAGCCCAGTGCTCTGTGTCTGGGTAAACAGCACTGTAAAAGAGAGAGATGGAGAGTGCAGTTATCTTTGTGCAGGTTTTTTGGCTTTTTTATCTAAGTAGTAGGTATAGGACAGATTTACAAATTTTTTTCTCCTAACTTAACTATTGTATATGTAATGTAGAGGAAAAAGTGTCTAAAATATTTCCCTTGCAAATATTTCTACGTATCTTCTTTTATAACAGCAAATGCAGCTTAAAAAGAAGTTGTGTGTTGAGTCATTTTTTGTAGATGTTCCCGGTCATCTGTGTGTTCTGGGGTTGGTTCTGACTTGTGTTTCCTCTTACGTTTGGCCATAAGCAAATTCTAAACATGCTGTCAGGCTGTTCAGGAACTGAGGTAAAACACTTAACAGGTTTCCTCAATTACTTTTTCATTAAACATTCTGAGTTTCTTTTTGATTGGTTGGGTTTTGGGTTTTGTTTTTTGTTGTTTTTTTTTAAGGACAATAGTTTCAGAATTGATGAATCACTTCTCGTAATCACAGTAGGACAGTAGGCACTAAGACTTCTCACTAAAGAAGCAACATTCAGAGTTGCACCACAATTTCCATGATGGGGCAATTCTCCTATACTTGTGTGCTTGTAATTTTCAGGAAAGATTGTTTCTTTCTTCCCTTGGCATTTCCCATGCCTCGATACTGCTGGAAATTCCTTTTTTAAAATACATGAATAAAAATGCATTTTTCTTTACTTCCCTTAGCTTTTTTGAAAATATGAGGGGATTTTTTTTTCTGTTTTAGTAATAGCTGCTCAGAAGTTTATCATCTCTAACTACTAGTTAAAAGTTACACAAGTGTAAAGTGAAAATAATTGAAAAACATGACCTTGTTCTGTTTTGGGTTTTTATTGCAAGTATTGGTTTTGACTTTTTTTTTAATATGCATGTTGAGATAATGCAGCTGTAAATCAAGAAGTGAGGGTGAACACATGAATTTCAGTGATGTGGTCAGTTTGTGTTACTTGAAAACTGTTCAGCTTCACAACACTTAATCAGATGATCTTCAGGGACTCAGTTATGTCCTGATATTTCCACTTCTCATTTCAGATTTTTTTTTAAATTTAAAGAGAAAAAGGTATGTAATGCACTGTTTTTCAGGGTTACAAACAAGAAATCTAAATTTGATCTTTTAATATTTCCATTCATTTCAGTATGTTTGTAAAGTTGCTTTCTAGTAAAAGGCAATGGTAATTGAAATATTGTTTAGACATTTGTGTCTGAAATATTTCAATGGTAATTGAAATATTGTTTAGACATTTGTGTCATATAACACAGGATGTGAGCTGTGGCTTGGTAAACTTTCTATCAGGATAAAACTTTATTTCCTGACTTTATGATTCTGTACACACTGAGCATGGCAAAAATGTTTGTATGTTCAGTGAGAATGCCTTCTTTGGGAA
The DNA here is from genome assembly GCF_051311805.1 of Agelaius phoeniceus. Lineage (NCBI taxonomy): Eukaryota > Metazoa > Chordata > Aves > Passeriformes > Icteridae > Agelaius > Agelaius phoeniceus. The sequence goes on from NC_135270.1 coordinate 38,972,822, forward strand.
TGACAGAAATACAGTTTCTGCTGACCTGGGTTGTACACCTGGTAATGAGATGCTGGTAAGAAATGGCAAATTAGAGATAAAAAGGAAATCACAGCTCCAGGTATGGGACTGATTCCCAAAGGTGTACTGCTATGCATGCATGTTTTTTCACAGAGAGGACTATCCATTCTGCTCTTCAGTTGAATTAAATTGCTAAAATGGGGAAAATAAATAAATTAACAAATTTTCTCTTCAAGGTATGATTTTGATTGGTATTGATGAAGAACATGGCCCTCAGGTATACAAGTGTGACCCAGCAGGTTACTACTGTGGATTCAAGGCCACAGCTGCAGGAGTTAAACAGACAGAGTCAACCAGTTTTCTTGAAAAGAAAGTAAAGAAGAAATTTGACTGGACATATGAACAAACAGTAGAGGTAGGCCAGCAGAAGGAAATTAAAATTTGTTTAAAGTATTTTTGATGAATATGCTGCATGTAGGCTTGCAATGCAGAGAAATGTTTTAGGCATTTCCTCATTCACTACAGTTCTGTATTGCTGCCAGAGCAAATACAGCTATTCCAACCAGAAAATCCTTTGAAGCTATTCTGCAAGTATTTGAATGGTCATCTAATCTGCTTTTTTTGCTTTATGTTAGCTGAAGCAGATTCTATGATTGTAGCACTCCCACTGTAGCTGCTGTTTGGTTACTACAGTGCTTAATTTTGGGGATACCAGTATGACTTAACATATTAGAAGATATTTCAAACAGTATCTTTGCATGATAAAAGGTTTTGGTTTTGTTGTGTCTTTTTCTGCCATGAAAACATGTCCCTTTGCTTTTTGTAGATTAGGCTTTTTAGAGAGAGGACTGGAGAGGGGCTGTAATCTGTAGCAAGGGGAAACTATTTGGAATTTCTAAGCTGAGATTTTGAAGTGAGAGGAAGTAACTTTAAACCAGAAGGAAGGATAGTTGTTAATGCTATGTCTATTAAGAGAGAAAAAAAAAGAATTAGTGCTTTCTTTCTAATGATAGGGGTTTTTTCATCTTTCAGACAGCAATAACATGCCTGTCTACTGTACTATCCATTGATTTCAAACCTTCTGAAATAGAAGTTGGTGTAGTCACAGTGGAAAATCCTAAGTTCAGGTAAGCAATCAGTGTTGATAAAACTTGGTGTGTTTCTGTGATTATGTGCAATTAGTTTTACCTTATTGTGTAATTGTAAATTGAGAAAAAGAGATAAATTTAAGGGATTGAAGTTTTGAAGGGCTTTTTACTTGTAACTCTTCAAAATGTGTAGAGGTAGAAAACGTTGTGTAAAAAGAATAATGCAGTTTTAAAATGTGTGACATGGTTCAGGGATTTAGCAGAGAAAAGCGATCCCTTTCATGTCTTAAAAGGGTATGGCTTTCTGTGATGATTGAAATGTAGTTACATCTGGTCTAGATGTGTTTTCATGCATAGAAGCATAAAAATTTTTCATAGTAATGGTATCTGGAGTCCACTTCCAAATCATAGTCATACTAACTAATGCAGTAAAGTCTGGTTTATATTATGGAATATTTACAAGTCCCTTAATTCTTTATTCTTTTTCTAAAATGAATCTTTAAATTATTCTTGCTCATCTTTTAACTGTTAGCATTTCTTAACTTCTAAAATACGTAATTAACAGATTATGGACTTGTGCAGTTTAAAAAACTGTATTTAAATTTGGTAAGATTAAAAGATCATGGATTTAAAAAATCACTAGTGATTTGAAAATGGCTGAACTATCTCCTTTCCAAGTACTCTGCAGTCCCATCTAGCATGAGAGCAAGGCACCTGCTATTTCTTCCCTCCTCCATTATTGCCTGCAGCACACTGGGTGCACCAGCATCACCTGGGCAGTGCCTGGGAGTCTTCCTGCTGAGGGCAGGAAAGCTTCATGTGGGATACAGTGTACTTGGCAGCCTGCTCACAGCACACTGTATAGCTACAGGAGTATGCATGAAGTGTGGGAGAAAAACTTTGGGGGAGCTTTTATAATGCAAAAGAGCCCTCCAGGTATTTAGCAATTACCTAAAATTTAGGTAAGTCTGGCTTGCTGCAGAGGGATTCAGTTATTTCTGCTTTAGTCTTTAATTGAGGGGGTTTTTGAGTTTTTTATTAAAAAAGAAGAGAGGAACAAAGTAAAATTTGGAACAAAGTCTGCTGTTACTTTAGTATAACTACTTGGGAAGTGGGAACTGAGCCCAAACCTTTGGGCCCTTCAGGTTCAGTCTTTTAAGTGCTTCCTTCCTAATGTTTTTAAGGTGGACATGGTGATGGTGGGTGGTTTTGTATTTGGTGGTGTGTGCTGAGGACAACAGAGCAGCACAGTGTTTGTGAGAAAGCACACAGGAGCTGCATGAGCCCTTTTCTCCTGCCACTCAAGGGATCAAGCTACCTTCTCACTAGGTCTCAACTTGCAAATGCATTACTCATGAAGAATTACCTGTTATTTTTCTGTCATTTGTTACCTCCTTGCTCTCTAGTGCCTTTGATTCTTCCTTTATTTTTCAAGAGAATTGGAATGTCAGCCTGTGGCACTGGCAGCAAGGCTTTAAAGGGCAGAAAGATGCATTGCTGTAAAACTTATTTGTATAGATATTAGGTAATATTGGAGCTTAAGGGGAAGAATCATTTAAGCTATTTAAGATTTCTTTTTGTTCTTTCAGGATCCTTACAGAAGCAGAGATTGATGTGCACCTTGTAGCTCTGGCAGAGAGAGACTAATTAGCATTCCCATTTCCATTGTCTGTGCTTCTGGCCAGGATGTTTGGTGAAAAGAAAACACTTAATAATGGTTTTAGATTATGGGTGGGAAACAGTGTTCACTATATGATGTATTTTACTCTGTACAAATAAAACAGAGGTTTTTGAAATTCTTGGTGTCTCCTTTCAATGTTATTTTTTAAACTTCCAATTCTATGAAATTGTCATCAAAATGCTTGATGACTTTTAGTGTTTCTGTGGTAATTGCCTGCCTTTTAATTGTAGTTTAAGAGAAATTTTATGCTCTGAGCTGTATTTTCCATCTGAGCTATTTGGCTCTTTGTGTAAAGTTAATATCAGCTTTTGTGGTGGTGTGTGTCTTGAGATAATTCCTACATTCGTGTTTGTTCTCTCCATGGCCTGATGTTGAAAGCCTTACAACGTTACTGATTTAATTGTGGGGAAGTTAGAAAGACCTTATTTGCTCAGGTTTATATGAGGATATAGGGCAAAAGCAGAAGGCAAAAGCTTGAGCTGTGAGTCCAAGTCCAGTCCTTTGGACTGATTTATTTGCAGTGCATGTAGTGGATTTAAGAGATGTCTTCTATAATTAAACAGCTCTGAAGCTGACATTTATTTAGGGAAAATACTCTGTGTGTAGTGTACTTTGGGATTTTTGCTTAGTCACCTACCAGGTTTGGAGGCTTTGAGCAGTGTTGGGGCTAGACAGGGCCAATAGACAAAGTCCTTGAACAGGAAGGTCTCTGGGAAGCAATTCTTGCTCCTTCAGAGGTTTTGGGTTTGGAGATAAGACTGCAAAAACTTGAAGGTGGAAAAACAAAACTTTTTGTTTTGCTTCAATTAAAGAGGTTTCAGCCTCAGCAGTAAACAGGGAGATGAAGTTGTGAGGGAGAAGGCACTGAGGAGAAAGGAGAGATTACCAGGCAGTTTTAGTTTGTTGCACACAAGTCTCCTTGAAAGAATGCCAAGTTAATGCAGCATAACTCCTTACCTTCATTCTCTGCTGTGCACTTCTCATATTGGCTTTAATTATTCCAAAATTCTCTTTGATTTTTTTCAAGACATTTGGGAAAGGCCTCATAAGTTGTCAGAAACTGAGATTGGGTTATTTTTTTTCTTCATGCTTTACAGTTAAAGCCCCTTGAATATGTATTTTTCAAGTTCATTGTAGTAAAGAAGCTGCAGTTCAGTGTTTGGTGGCTTCAATAAAGGATAATGCTAACCTTAGGTGATAACTGAGTTGAGGAGAATCAGATGTATAGTGAATTGTGGAGTTCACAAAGCTTCTCGAATTTCTGTTCATGCCTCCACATTTCAGCTTCCCTCATGTCAGTTAATGCAGTGTAGATAAGATAAGGACCTCTGCTTCTGGTTTGGGGTTGGTTATCTGAGAAGTCTGTGTGGGTTCGTGCAACAATCAGCAAATTTGTGCAGCTAATGGCACATTTAGAAAGGTCTGTGTCATTTCAGCTGCCAGTGATAGCTCAGTTTCTGAAAACCCCTAGGACCTTTCTTCCTAATACTTCAGTTGTATAACAACCTGGAATTTGAGTAGGCTCAGGTCATTATTTAGTCTGCCACAAAATATCATCCATCGATAGTTTGTTCTTGATCAGCTTTGATAATGTATGGAAAACATCACTAATGGCTTCTTGAACAAAAATTAAAGGGAAGATGGCAATCAGGGATCCATATGACTAGAGCACATTTCCATTGTATCAGTCCCAAAATTCCCAGCAAGTCCTTTAATTCTAAGTTTTGGAGTTTGTATGGGATTGTATAACTCAGGTGGTGGTTCTGAGAGCAGTGGATGTTTGTTCATACCTTGCCTGTTTTGCAATGCAGAGCATCCCATCTTGTGTTCAGAGATTATGAAATAAGCTGTCTACAGCTTATTATATATTAACTGTGAATGTTGCCTATTTTTTTATAAAGGCAATGGTGAATGTTGCCTTTTTTTTAATGACATTTTTGCTAGTATTTTTCCTTGTAGAGGAAATTCGTGGTTCTCTTTTCATATTAATAATGGGGATTTTTCTTTTTTAGTCAAAGCTTTTTGCTTCTGAAGATAAGGCAGCAATGCAGGTGGGTTACCTGACCGAATGGGAAACCCCCATGTATTACATATAACACATTCTTCACACCCTGGAGCAAGTATCACCTGCAGCCGGGCTGTACAGCTGTGGCTGGTGCTGAGCTGTAGCTAGTATCACCTGCTGTTCCAAACCTGGCACTTCAAAGGAGCTGGAGTATGTGTGGTACAATCCTGGTGCTCCTAGTTTGGGTAGAGCTTAGAAAGAGTGAGACCAGACTTGGGATTGCTCCATGTGTTTGTGGTTTGTTGTGCCAGTGCTGAAGACTGGCAGATGCAGTTACAGTGTGAATGCACAAGTAGTTAAACAGGAACAGGATTGAGTTTTATTTGCATACCAGACCCACATCAGTGCTACCTGTCCTGGCTCTGCACCTTGTAACTGTCCACATCACATTACCAGTGCTCTTTATCTCTGCTGTAGTGTAAGGATGCTAATGCCAAGTACATGCAGTCAGCTTAGGTAAATCAGTGTTTATTAACTCTGAAAATCATCTGGATTTCTGATGAGTAACCTCCCTCCCTCCATGCAGATGGAGTCCCAAAGACAGTAATGGTATGTGTTATAAACAGAAGTAGCTCAATGGGGAGCCAGTTGCTCGCCCATCCCATGATGTGTTTATCCAGCTGTGTGCTGGACATTTTGTCCAGAAGGATCCTGTAAGAGACAGTATGGAAAGCTTTACTGAAATCCAAAAGGATTAGATCAACTGGCTTCCCCTGATCAGCTGGGTGAGTTAGCAAAATCAGCAAATCAGGTTTGATAAGCAGGACTTTCCCTTCACAGAGCTGTGCTGGCTGTGATCAATGACCACATTCTTTAGGTATTTGAAGGCATTTTCCCATTTTACTAATTAGCTTTCTGAGCAGCCTGAAGTCTGCTCTCTTTGTGCCTAGAGCTGAAGTTTTCCTGGCACTTTTCCTCCTGTCAGCACAGATTTTAGATTTGATCACTTCGTGGTCACTGTGGCCAATCTCCACTCACGAGACCCTCTCTTTACACACAACAATCCTGGTAAGGCAGGCAGTAGTGAACTTCTGTAGGATTTCAGGTACATCTTAAGAGCAATATGAGCTACTGTGTAATGCACAGTGTTTGGCTGTGTATTTTCACTGTAAAGCTGATGACAGTCTGAGGACAAGGGTAGATGGGGATTTCAGATAGAGCCAGTACGTGCAGATAGATCACAGTAATTTTAATGACATGGAATTATATGCAGCATTCTTTTTTACCTTCTCTGTCCTGTTTTGCATTAAATCAATGTCCAGGTTTACCAAATAAGAAGTATTTTGGTTCAGCACACATTATTGGGAGTAAGATCAAAGAACTACAGCTGTCATTTTCTAGTTTCTGAAGAAAAAAAAGTATATAACTTTCCCATTTTTTTCCCCTGGCATAGAAGCAAAGCCTGCTATTTTGAGTTCTGCAAAACAGTAGCCTTACTGGGTCATGAGATCAAGTTTTGTGAAGCATATCCATAGCAGTATTCATGTTTTATTCTAGGAAAAAAAAGCTACCAGGGTGGTAATGGTAGGGACATTGCTTTTCATTTTATGATCAGTGAATTTTTGCTTTTTCAGATGGGAAATTTTTAAATTGTCACAGCTTGTTCCAGCCAGTTCTTGCTAGTAACAATTTGTTCTGTTCTGTTGTTTTGCTGTAACCCAAACTACTTGGAAACAATGCAAGACATCCTGTAGTTCAGGATCTGTTGGAACAGTAAAGCTCTCATGCCCAAACTAAAACAAGGATCATCACATGCTTATGCAAAGTTGTTTAAAATAGTCTGGACTTTGTTTATTGTGGTTCTCATATTTTAGAAAACCCCATGAAACATTTTAACCAGTCCTTTGTAGTATATCTATATAGATAAATTTTTAAGGGACTGACAAACCCCTTAGTTACTTGCAGTATTTGCTCCTCTTCACTAAGATTTTCTTAGCATTCTCATCTTTTCTGTAGTAATGATCTTACCCACGTCATCATCTTCTATGAAAATCCTGTGCTGCAATGTTAAATAAGGTAACTCCTAGGTACTTCACTATAAAGCTGATGAATAAATAGAGCCACCATATCACTAAATCAAAATCCAGCTAACTGCTTGGCAGAACTGAGTCATCTTCCAACTAGTGTGTGCTTCCACTTTTTGGGGATAGTGTTTTTCTCCTGGTTCTTTTTAGAACCTGCCAGCCATGGCTGAGCTTCCTGGCACTGCAGAGGCACTTCATGGCTGTCTTCTACCTGTCATTGTGGCTTAGCTGATACATTCATTGGGCCACAAGCCTCTGGAATGAAGTTTTCTCTCTGAGCCTCTAGCAGCATAGTATGCACTGAAGATTAGCATACCCAAGCCAAGACTTCAATTTTTTGCCAGCAAATTGTGTTTGTTTCCTCCTCCAGAAAACTGACTCTTGTGACACCCAGTGGCATGAAGAGTTGTGAACATAAGGTATTTAATCCTTTGAGATTCCTTAGACTAGAAAGCAACCCTCTCTCAAGTTAGAGTCAAATTTACTAGCTGATGGAGAAAAATAGCATGAGTGTGCATGGACCAGGATTGCATGAGCGGGAAGAGGGATGCCACTCATTGCCATCTGATGTTGCTCTCATGTTTGCAGGTGTGCTCAGTCTCCCTGGGTTTTTCCCTGGCTCTTCCTTCAGCAAGCAGTGGTGCTTATTTGTATTTGTAAAGAGCCATTCTCTTTGCTTAATTGATGGAAAACATTGGGGGTTTTTAGTTCAGTTCTCTGTTGCATAAGTGACCTGAGTCGTCTTACTCTGGGTCCAAATTGGCTGTAGTGCAGGTGTGGAAGAGGGAGATGGGATTGCACTGCCTCTGCTTTAATCCACTGTGAAACCACAGCCTCATCACCAAAGAGCAGGAGTTTCCATAGCTCATTATCCCCTTGGCTAGTCTTTGATTTAAACCTGTATGATGACACCCAGCTCACCAGAGTTGTGTTTGCCTTTGTCAGCAGCTGACTCGAGCCTTTGCTTGGGCAGCATCAAGACTAGTCCCATCTCCTCTGAGGAAGGTTTCTTTGGGGACAGTGCTCTTATAGCAGCTCCTTCTCAGTTCCTCTGTTCCTGTCACCACTGCATAGCCCAGCAATTTCCAGGGCTACCCAGGGAACCTGGTACAGAAACAGGCTCATGTTTAAAAAACCCAAACCAGCAAAACCCAGCCAGAAGAACAGCTCGGTGTGGACCCTGGTTTAACCTTGGTGCTGGTGCTGCAATAGCAGTGCCAGCACAGGGGGCAGTGCAGCACAGGATCCATGAGGAGGGGTGAGTTAAACTGGTGGCACAGCTGACAGGAGTGACAGTGAAAATCCTCCCTTGTAAGTAAATATTTTCCTCAGGGAAAGACGGGATATTAGTTGTCATAATCCATGGAAACCTCCTTCATGGGATCTAACTGCAGGCTGGTGTGCTGGGCTAGGCAGGGGGGTCTCTCTGGGCAGTGCACCATGAGGTCTTTTAGGAACCCAGAACTTTCAACAAGGTATCAAGAGAACCGGCAGCAAGTTGGCTGCCAGAGGGCATAGCAGCTGCCTTGCATTGGGTTTTAGCACAAGTGGGATGGGCAGCCTTTCTTTCTTTTCCTTTTCTGTCTCTTAAACCACTTGTAGCCTTGCCTAGCTTTAGGGCATTGTGAAGAAATTTATTTGCATTGAATGTTAGCCTAGTTTCAGTTAACAGTATTTGGAAATGCCTGCTGACAGAAAAAAAACAAACACAAAAAATGTTTCTTATCTAAGGATGTGGTGAACCATGAAAATCGGCTACCAGGTTAGCTTAGTTACTCACTGCCCCTGAAGGTAGCAGGAAGCAGGCTGAGGATTGCTGGAGTCAGAGCTGTTAGCAGAAAGGATGGGAAAGAAAGGAGGATTTTTAGTGGTGACCAGGAAGGCTGCCTGACTTGCCACAAGGTCGTGGCAAGTTGCCCAAAACCTCAGACTCCAGTGGATTTTTTCAGCCTGTAGCTCCCGGTTTCTTCACCTGGTGGGTGTCTGCACACATGAAATGTTTGTTGAATACTTGTTAGGAGATTAGGTGATGATGTTCCCCATTCCTATCTCCAGGAGAAGTTTCCATTACTAACCTCTCTTACCTAGTAACAAAGCAAGTAAATAAAGTACTAAATAGTGTAGAATTGGCTTTGGAAGTGCAAAAATAGTTATAGCCTATGGATGCCAAGAGTACTTACAAGGAAGTAATTTTGTAAACTTTTTTTCCTATTTTGACTACTTTGCCCTGACACCTACATCTTTCTCACTCCAACGCAGGAAACAGACATGGGCTCTTGTGTAGGTAGCTCATCAGGGGACATCTGTATAAAATGCATTCATAGTCCATAGGTTCAAAGTCAGAAGTTACAGTACAGAGATGGGCTGCAAAATAATTCTGGGGGGAGAAGAAAAAAAACAGACCCAGATGGTGTGAATGTCCTGGTATGCAGGTGAGGAAAAGAGAGCAGTGTTGTCAAAACAAGGAAGATAACAAAACAAATTAATGATAAGTAACAGTACAAGTGGTCTGTATTACAGGAATGAAGTAGCAAAGGTCAATCTCAAGAGGGGAATTTAGTTACTAATAGAGAAAAAGAGAATAGATTGGATTTTCCTGCTCACTGATGCTGGATGTATTGATAAATAAAAGCACGTGCAATGAGTTCAGCAGGAGAAACGACTTCTGTTGATGAAGTGTGTATTTGCAAAATGATGTTACAGTGTTTATTTCAAATACAGATAATACCAAGTGTGTGATGCTTTTCCACTTTGGTGGCAAATCAAAACACACCAAACAGTACCTGAGCACTTGTGCTTTGTAACAAGAATCGACTTGTGTGGATAGATCCATGCTGTAATCCTGCTCTGCTGGAACCGGAGCTTTCACAAGCGCTGAAAGACCGAAACGTGCTGCAAGTGCAGAGTGGGCAAAGGGCCTTGTTGGAGCTTCTAGGCTCAGGTGCATGACATTAGGCTCTTGGTGTTGTCAGGAAAATTAATGCACAAACATCAGAAGTTTATGTCCAAAAAGGAGACAGAGGAGTTCTTTTACTTTATTTGAATAAAGGGAGAGGCCATGGGGCATTCCCCTGGGGTGTCTCAAATTTTTGGAGGATGCAGCCTCCTTTTTATCCTAATTTCCCAGCCACATTTCCCTTCTCTCTTTCCCCATTGGCTGAGGTACTCGAGAGGTACAGACTTCTCAGAACACCCGATACCAAAGATTTCTCTCTAATATTTAACCCTCCTTTTTAATTTTTAATTCTTATGGAATTTAGGGGTCTTCCCCATTGTTTCTTTCATCTTTCAATATCCAATTTCATTTATCAGCAAACCTACAGTTTGTTTGTAAATGCAAATATCTTTTTCCATTCATCAATCAGTGGAATCCTTCCCATGGTTTCTTTTATCTCTCAGTGCTAGTTTTATCTACCGGCAGACCCACAGCTTGTTTGTAAAGACAAACCCGTCATTCCTCTCAGTGTGAACAGGCAAGGGCACAGCCCCACAGAGTCAGGAACAGCTGCCTTCAGTCACTGCTGGGTGCCACGCTGGGCTGGCACTGGCAGCCTTGTGACTGCAAGCTGACACCGTGCAGGGAGCCCATCTGGGCTCAAAGGCTCATCCCTTTGCTGCAAAGGGATCCTGCAAAAGGATTAGCTTTTGTCTGGCCCAGCTCGCTGGCTCATCACACAGTTGCATGGGCTGCAGTGCTTGTGGAGAGGGATAAGATCTTGAGGAAACAGGGAGGGGTGGGACCCAGCGAGCACAGGCTGCTGTTTCACCATCCTGTCAGAGTGCAAAGAGCACACCCCTGCCTTGGGTTGTGCCACACGCTGTGGGTTGCTACGGCTATATTGTGCTGGTATTTGAAACATTTTCAGATGGATCGTTTCCTAGGAGAATAAACAACTGCCTTGTGCCAACACCACGCACATGGCAGGCTCAGGGCACTCTCCAGCGCTGAAGTGCAATCCTCCAGATGGTCCTTTAGCAGGCTCTGTCGGTGCCGCCCCATTCACAGCCACACAAAGAGCCTGAAACTCCTTATGCGTGTGCTTCGCTCAGTTTGCACAAAATGGGCGTTTGAAAGGGCTGCTTTCAACAGCTGTGGCTGCTGCCTGGAATTGCTCCAGCTGCTGAAAGGCTCCAGCTCCCTCCCTCTGGTCTTGACAAATACAGTGGAGCTGCTGAGACAGGTTAGTTGTGCTGGCTATAGTGTTGTTTTCTGCTCTTCCATAAAGTTCTGACTCGGATTTACCTTCAGGTCTGTTGAAAATAAATAAATAAAATAGAGCAAAACTCTTAAAGTACATCAATGCTGAAAGATGGGCATTTAACACAACTAATATTTACAGAAACCGTGATCAAAACCTGGGCACTCAGTTTTGCACATCTGTTGATTTTTAGACCTGGGAAAGAAAACAGCCTTGTCCTCAGTAAGCAGGGTCATGTGAGGATAGCTCACGGAAAGGAAGCCAACCCAAGCACTGCTGTGCTCTCACGAGCTTTCTGCCACAGGCTGTGGGAGAGGACTCAGAACAGCATTAAATATAGTTGCAGCAGAACCTGCCTGGCTAGTTCCTCCTGGATCTGTGCTGTGAAATTTCCGTTGTGAATGCCCTTGCATGGTGCAGTCTTGCTAAGGATAGCAATGGTGCGTCCTGGCTGCTCACCCTGCAGCAGGGCTTGGTGCTTTGGTAAGCCCCCTACAGCTACTCTCATCTCAGGGGGTCTCTGGAGACCCTCTGCCACTGTTAACAATGAGAGTTTCCTTCTTTCCTCCTCTTAATTATAAATTATGATTATTCCAACAATTTTTAACATGATTATGGAGCAGACTCTGCAAATTGAACAACTTCTATAAACAATTTTCAGTTGTCATTAAAAACCTTTCATGCCCATATTTTTGGATCTCAGAGAATGGATCAGTTCTTTTTTTTTGGAGACAAAAACGATGCGAAATTCTGATGGAAGTAAGTTACAAAATATCTGAATAAGGATAATTTGAAATTTGTTAAATCACTGCTAGTCCTAATCCCGTCCCCTTCAATTTCCATCTCTTTAGCAGTTAATTACTCCTCTACGGACCCGGGGAGAAACATTTTAAGGTAATTTTCCCCACCCCAGCTGCTGAGAGGCCCACCCTGGAGAAGCAGGGAGAAGCTGGGTTTGTGTTTATGGGTGCCACACCCCGGGCAGCGGCTCCACCCCGGAGGGAATTCCCACGCCCGGGAATTGCAGGACGGGGAATGCCGCCAAACATTCCGCAAGCTCCGGGGCCAGCTTGCCTCCAATCCTGTAAATACAGTAGAAATCTTCAGGGCCTTTTCACAATCCTTCCCCCTCCGAGGATTTTCTGTGCTGGTGCTTTTCTCCTGCAGCCCAGCCAAGCTGTATTATCTGCTCAGCGCAGAGAACTATCAAGGCTCAAGGCCTTTGCAGCTGCCTGAGACAGTGATTGTGTTCTTTTTTTTCTTTTTTTCCTTCTTTTTTTTTTTTTTTCCCTTTCTTTTCCTTTTTTCCCCGCCTGCCTAGCAGTGAATTAATGGGGTTTCCTCAGCTAAGACTAAGCCGGTCTGGTCCATGCCTCTTCCTCTCGTGGTCGGACGGGCAGTGCCATCCCCATCCCTCCACCCGCGGCTCAGGCCGGATGGCGTTTCACGTACTGCAGGGCAGATAATGGCAAAACTCCCTGCGGATGGTGCCAGCTGAGAGGTGCAGGGGGCAGGGGATGGGTTTGTGTGCCTCCCGCAGCTCACAGGATCCCACCCGGCTTGCGAGGGATTGCCGTGGGCTGCCTGAGGGGGGAGATGGCCACAGCCTCAGCGGGGATCTCAGCTACTGCCTCAGCAGGAAGGAAAGGTACCAAAACCCCCTCCTGGCTTCCCTGTTCCCAAACTTCGCCTCCATTCAAAAGCACCGTGTTTAAAGGCAGTGTCACGGGCTGGGAACCCCCTGTCTTGCACAGTTTCCTTCCGCTTTTCTTCTTCCTGAAACGCGGTGCCTCTGTCATCCCGCAACCACACGGTGCCCTGTGAGCAGTACAGGGAGAGCGCTCGCTGTGAGCTCCATTCATGATCGTCTCTGCACGCTCGCCTCCCTGGGAGACCCTTCTGGTGTGAGGAGGAGGGAGGAATTCTCCTTTTATCCCCCACCATTCCATCGGGACAACAGACAGTGCCTCTGGGCACAGGCAGCTCGTAAAACCCACACAATTGCAAATTTTTTTGCCAAAGCGTTCTTGATTTTAAGCAGATAAGGAGCAAGGGAAAACAAACTCAGCATGTAAATGGAGAAGAGATGCTGTACAACCAGCACTTAATAGCGTTTTTAACTTTAGTAGAAATATAATTTTCACAAAGAGGAAAATCCCTTTAAATCCCACAAACCCCCTCAAGCCTGATGGGATCTGGAGAATTAGGGGCTATGAACACGTCGGACTGGAAGCCTCGGTTCTCCTTCCCCTGCTTTCAGCAGGACAGGGACCAGGCATTACCAAGGACTGTGTGAAATAGCTCATTCTAGCAAAGTGCATTTGCCCCTCTTCTGGAGGTCAGGGATTATTTGTTCACTGCTGAAGGGAAGCTGCTTTAGCCACAGAGCCGATTGCCTTCCTCTAGAAATCCCCCTGAGGAGAAGCTGACTAAGCTGAACCAGGGGATGCTGAGGCCATGGTAATATTTTCCTCCTAAAGCAGCTGTTGCCACATACAACCAATCAGAGGGATAAAAGCACAAAAAAGGCAACCAACCAACCAACCAACCAACCAAAACAAAAAAAAAAAAAGGAAGGGAAGGGAAATGTGCCCAGGGAAATGTTATGTTATGCTGTGTTCAGCTGCAAGGCAAAGCTGGCTGCTGAAAAAATGGAATGTGCCTTTTTTTCACATAAGGACTGCAGAGCATCTGTCCTGCAGTTCCCATGGGATTGGTTTTAATCCTTTTTTCCTAAATAACCAATCTGACTTACAGATGTGTGTGTTTTCTGCCCAGGTCCTGCAGGCTTGTTGGAAAAATCCTCTAGTGTTTCCTTCTCCAGGCAAATGAGTGGGAGATCCCAGCTGATACTTGGACCAGGGGAAGATGTCTCAGCTCAGCTCATGGACCAAACCTCCTGTTTCTGCAGTGTTTCAGAGCAGCACAGTGCTGCAGGGGGTTAAATGGGACCAGGGTGGGGAGTGCAGCTGATTGTCACTGACTCCAATCAGCATGTGGCCCTCTGAGGCTGCACACTCAGTGGAACTCGGGTCCCAACAGTGTTTCCCACTTGATTCACTATGAAAATGGAAGAGAGCAGCATTAGGAAAATTCATATGAAGCAGAAAATGGCATAAGGCACCTCATGTGCCCTATTAAGCAGTGAGTGATTTTCCTCTCACCACCTCAGTGTGGTGGGCACAGGAGCATCCTGCTCCTGGCCAGGCAGCTTGGGCCCAGCCTGGACTGAGAGCAGTGGAGGACGCTGCCTGCCTGCACTAGGGAAGTGAGAAACTCTTTATTAAGAGCTGTCAGGTACACTGTGTTTTCTTTGGTCTGGGTGATTCCCCAGAAAACCACAAGCCAGGCCAAAGGAGTGGCCTGGCACCGGCTCTGGCACAGTTCCCCTGCTGTGTTCTTCCATGGGATCTGCAACAGCAGCTCCTGCAGCAGCCAGGCACACACAAAGGAAAAAAAAAAAAAAAAAAAAGAGAAAGAGAGTGAAGGAGTGAAGACAGAAAGATGATCCTTCTGGCTGTTCCCAAGCCCAAGAGAAAGTCCTGCCTTATCCCTAGTCTCTTCCTTCCAAACCCAAGAGCAGAGCAGGAGTTGCAAGTGACCATAGGAAACACTCCACTTTCTGATAAAAAAAACCAAAACCAAACACCTAAAAGCAAATAAACAAACAGAAAAGCCAAAACCAAAACAAAGCAAATAAAACCAAACAAAAACCCCACCAAAAGCAAACAAACACCCAAACATCAAAAAAACCCCAAACAAAAAAAAAATTTCTGTGTGGCACACACATTTACACTGAAATGCAGTACATCCAGCTGGAAATTGCATCAGCTTGATCCAGGTGTAATTTTGCTCTGATGATAGCCATTTCAGGCAAAGTCTTCAGCTGTAACTCTCTGCCCTGCTCTGCTTTGGCTGCCTGACAATTGCCTTTCCCCATGCTCAGTTTCTGCCCCCAGCCCTGACCCTCACTGGGAAGGGGTTTCAAGCTTTCCTGGGTTCTCATAGCTGTTGTGGGCAATTCCACACTGGCATCTGATTTTAGTCCTTCAAAGTAGGATCCTCTCCCATTTCAGTATTTGGATTTTCCTCCTCACTGCTTGTCTGCCATGCCTGTGTTCTGTTCAGCATGTTAACATTTACAGGGACTTCATGGCACATCCACCCTGTAGCTCTGTGCATCCAAAGGAAATGGAATAAAGAAGGGCACTGGCAGCTCAGCTCTGGCACAAAGTGTCCATGAAGCACAAAGATCAGCTTGAGCCCCTGCCTTGCTGGCCTAGGCACAGTGGGAGTGGTGAAGCTCTCCTTGATGAGCAGCAACAAGTCCTGGGAGCTGAGTCACCAAGACACCTACCTGTCAGCAGGTGATGTGGGACATGCCTGCCATCTCCCAGAGGACCCACATGAGATGGCACGTGCTGCTCACGTTGCAGAGGTTCACCTGTGCATGTGCCACTGAGGAGATTGAAGGTGGCTGTCACACCACAGTCAACATCAGGGAAGGGAGCCCTGCACACAGTGCAGGACAGGTACTTTTACTTTCAGTGCTGGTTTTGTTTATACAGCCTGGGTGGAAGCAGGAACCCCACCAAAACAAGCTTGCCAAAGGAACATTTCATTTGTGGAAGGAACATGGAATTTCCCAAAGTAAGAACAGCAGGTTCAAGTGATTGCATTTCCATCAAGCAGCTGGCATTGTTTACAGTGCCCCACCTCCTCCTCTGCAGCCTTGCCTGCCTGCAGGCTGAGGGCAGCTGTGGCTCCTGTGGCTCAGGGCCAGCCCTGGAGCTCAGTGCCTGCCTCCCTGGAGCCATGCCTGTTTGCAGGGTGAGCCTTTGTACGTGAGCAGAAGCAGCACCCCTGCACTGGGACAGCTTTGCTGCTCTGCTCCTCTCTTCCCTGATGCTGGGTGGCCTCAGGGCCTGCAGAGGACTGAAAATTGATGCTTCTGTTTGCCATGGTAAAGCACTGAGAGCCAGCAAACTCTTCTCATTTTTTCTTCTCATTTCTTCTATTTCAATGGGGCATACACTTGGTTGTGCAAGTTGCCATTTTCCCTGGCAGTTTCTCGTGGCATCCCCATCTCACAGCATGGCCAACATCTATTTCCCTGGGGCCCTCCTGACCTTGATTGCTCATCTGAGGAGGCCCCTCTCCTACCTCCAACCTGCTCTGTGCTCCCAACTGGCTTCTCTTGCTCATTCCCATTATAAGCCTTCAAGGCCCTCTCTGTCCTTTTCCATGGAAAGTGCACAAACTCCACCCCTCCTTTCTTCTAGGCTCAGCAAAAGCCTCTGCCTGCTGCTAGGAAGGCTTGCTGCTCCTTCCTGTCCTGGCAATTTGGATTTCTAGGAGGGTTTTCCTGCATGGTTTGGGCCACAAGGACTTTCATTCTTCCAGACCCAGCTGTGGAAGAGGTTTTCAGTCTCCCTGCTCTCCCTTACCCCTCCCACTGGAGGTTGATTCCCCTTGGATGGCTGGTGGAGTAATTAGAGTGCAGTTCCCTCTGCTTGCTTTGGGCAAAATTACACAGGTTAAATTATGACACCCTGGCTGGTTCTGCCTGAAGTGAACCGGGGAAAGCTCATGCAATCCTCTCTGCCAGCTGTGATAGGAGTGCTGTGGCAGGCAGGCAGACCAGGGTCATCAGCTCTTCACCTGCAAAGTGGGGCTCAGCAAGCCATGTGTTGCACTTCTCCACAAGGGGCCAAACCCAGCCCAGCTGTGTGCTAAGCAGAGGGGCTTGGCTGGCTAGCCAAGGAGCTCAGCTGCAAGCCCTAGTCACAGGTGCTGCTGGAAGATCTGCCTGTGCTCACGTCCAGACTCCTGGGAGGCTGGTGCTGGCTATTTCCTCAGCTCTGTGTGAACAGCACTGGCTCTCAAAGCCTTCCTCTTTTCCTCCTGAAATATGCCAAAGGTAACACTCTTCCCGGTGAACATCATAAACTTCCAGCTAGGGAATCCACATGGAAAAGGGGTGTCCTGTCCTGCAGTGCAAAGGCCACCAGGCACATTTCCATGGACATGAGGCCTGACCTCCATGTAGGAGAGAGAGTGAAAGAGGGGCCATGCTGTCTCCTTTTCTGCCCTAATGCCAGAGATTCATAGGGAAGGAACAGAGTGCAAGAGTTTGGGATCAGGTTCCTTGGCCAGGAGGGAATAAAGATCTAGCAGTCCTTGAGTGGGCCCATTGAAGGGTCCCACCTGGGTGAGGCATGCACCTATGTGGCCATAGCTCTCTTCACAGAGAGCAGCAGGCACAACCTTGCCAGGATTTCTCCTGGGGAAGGCAGTGAGAAAGCTCAGAGAAAGAAGAGAAAACAATTCTTATCTCTATTTGCTGCTCCTGTTGTTTGGCACATGTGGAATGTGTTATGGAGTTTGTTTACCAAAAGTGATTTGTTAATTGGGCTCTGGTGATAATTGTTTTGATTGATTGAGCAATTAGGTCAAAAGCTGTGTCATGACTGTCTGAAAGGTCACAGGTTTTTCTTCAGTTTAGTATAGTAGTAGTAATATAGTATAATATAGTATAGCTTAATAAAGCATTTCTTCAGCCTTCTGAAATCATTGGAGTCATTGCACGTTATTCCCTGGCTGTGGGTCATCCTGCATTGATCCACCCATGCAGACCCCTGGCTGTTCAGGTGCTTCCAAGCCAAGAGAGAAGCCTCTAGTGAGTTGTACATTCTGCAGGAGTATGGAGCTGCTGAGCACAGGCTTTCCAGGTGCTGCCTTTGGATACAGGCCTATCCATATCCCAAATCTCTTTTGGGATCCATGCCCAAGTGCCAGTTTCCACTACTGGACAAAAAGTATTTTCTCCTGAAGCAGGGATGAAACAGTTGCTGTATTTCTGTGGCACTTTAGAATGCCCTTTTGTAGGCCCTGCAGTGTGGGCCCCAGCTGGGACTGGATAATATTGCTCTTGGTTGTCCTGGTGTTGGGTGGTTAATATAGACACCAACATGGGCAGGAGCATCACCCTGCACAGGCCTGAACTACTAATTGCAAAGAGCCCAAGTGATGGTCAGGTTATTTATATCCCAGCCTTTCCAGCACTGGCCATGCCTGAAGACAACACACCAGGCTGGAAAGACCTCTGGGCTGGTGATTGGGGTGGCCTTATTAAGTGTCAAACTCAGCCTGCTCCTCAAGGAGCTGTTTTCTTTATGTAACCCAGCGTTTTCTTCATGTAACCCTGACACACCTTGCAACAGCCTGGCTGGAAAATCAATTGCAGCACGGAGAGCAATGTGAGCAGCACCTTCAGTGGCTCCATGTGTGCCCAAGGTTGATCATCCCTGACATTAATTACAGGTTGCTCAAGCCCGAGGATGAGGCCTCTGTTTTTCAGTATAATCGCATCAACTCAGATGGCCCCAAGCACAGCTTTGATTCTCGCATTGAGCAAGAGCTCTGAGAGCACGTGTGGCTGCTGCAGTGCCTGACAGGGAAACGTGCTGGGGCTGATGGTGAGCCACCTTGGAACCTGTCACCACATCCTGGGTGCTGAGCATGGTGTTGCTGTGCCTCCTGCCAGGGGCTCCCCTGCTCAGGAACTTGTGGCAGCCCCTTCCTGCAGAGCCGTCTCTGGTGGCAGTGCAGGCTGCCAGCTCCTGTGGCAAGGCTTCAGGGAACAGACTGGTTTGTCACCTCCAAGTTGTTAAATCTAATCAAACAACACACAAGAGTTCAGTGAGCTGAGAAACCTGCTTTGCACAGGAACTTGTGTGATCAGAGTGCCAGCTGTCAGAAGCCAGGACTGGACATGACTGGCTGCTCCAGGGAGGTAGTGGGCTGGGAGAAAGAGGGAGATCACTGGGATTGAAGCAGCAAAAGCATACCCTGGAAGCTGTGTCTCTTACCTTGTAGGCAACTCTGCAGGCTGGATGGATGCCTGTCTCCAAGCACTGGCATTACTCTGTGGCTGGAAGGTGTCCCTACAGGTGTCCTTCCAAGAGCTGTAACTAGCCTGATGGGCTATGCAGTAGGGAGGTGCTTTATTCTGGTGATAGAAAAGTTTTGGGGCAGGGGAATTCCCAGCTTTTCATGTCATCTGAGTTTGGATGGCTGAAGCTTTTGATAACAAGGAAAGCTGTGCCAAAATTAGTGACAAGCTACTCCACATGCAGACCATGCTGCTGAATTAGTTGCAAGTTTCTATCCAAACCAGGGCTCAGTCCGTCCTTGGCAGGCAATCTGCAGAGAAGGATTCCTCTGACCTTTTCCCTGCATGAGATCCACTGAGCACAGTCCAGTAACCCTGAGCTGACATTGAGCAACCCCAGCAAAACAGCAGCTGTGTCCAGTCCCCTGAGTGTTTGGAAATCCTGGACTCTGGATTGCACAAAGTACAGCTGATGTGCCCTGGCTGTACTGGGCAGACTGTCCCCTCGTGTGCCAGGATCCCAAGAGCATAACCTGCCAGACTTACCACATGCATGCAGCTTCTCTCAGCACAGGAACCTTTATGTCAGGCCAGGAAACCCAAACAGAAATAGGGCAACCCCTGCCTGCCCAAGCAGCATCCTAGGATTTCTCCATAGCAATGCACTGTGGGCTTTTTGCAGCAAGCCATGACCCAGCTTGCTTGCAGCGAGTCAGGAGCTGTGCTTGGCCCCAGAGGCTGAGCCCTGGGTGGGATCCAGCCTCCAGCAGCCTGCAGAGGCAGGCCCAGCCTGGTGCCAGCTGCGGGGCAGGGGCTGCAGATCCCGGATGCCTCGGCACGGAGCCATGGCTGATGTGTTGGGCAGCCTGCCCTGCCAGAGCTTCATGTTTCCTCAGGCAGGAGCAGGCTGAAGTGCTGGGGGGAGTGTTAGGGTAGAGTTCAGCTCCAGCTCTTCATCTGAGTGTCACCTAAGTCTTGCTCAAAGCATATTCTAGATTAAAAATGCTGCAAGATGTATATTCCTCTCCTAAGGGGCTGCACACATGGGGAATTGTGGTTATGCATTTTCCAGTAGACATGAGAGGGGCAAAGTATTTCACCTTCTTCCCCCTGCTCTCTGTCCCTCTCTGCAGTATGGGTTTCTGTTCCCTGTATTACAGTACCTTGGAGCAAGCCCTGCTCAGTTATTCTGTTATTACTGGGAAAGGGACAGTGTGCTGTCCTAGGGTGTGCTTCCTTCTGCGTGCCTCAGATCAGGGGGACAAAAGCAGAGGCCAGAGAACATTTTTCACTGAACAGATCTGCCATGACCTCTGATTCTGAGTGACCTCTTTCGCCCTGCTGTGCTGGCCAACCTGAGCCTTGAGTGTGCAACTCCGGCCTTGACTTCCCCCTCTGCTTGTGTAGGCAGCCCCTTGCTCCATTTTCTGGGCAGCAGATGTGCCCAGTGGACTCCTGCAAGCTGGCAGGCACACAAAAGTGAGGTGATGCAATGCCACGCTTACACCTGTCCAAGGAACGGGTCTTTTATCTCCCAGGTCCACATCCCACTGCCCTTTTGCCTCTGTACACACAGAAGAGTTCTCTATAAGGAGGAACTGGATTGTCTGGAAAATATCCTGCAATTCACTCTGCCAGCTGGTTCTGAGCAGCTGCTCTGTGTGGCTCTGCACTTGCTAAGATGTGGATGTGGTAAACAAATCTCCAAGGAGTAGCTTGAAAGAGAGATGGGAGAGATGGGCTTTTTCAGTAGATACAGCTAAGTGCAGGGAAGGAGAGCACAGCAGGGACCTGAGATGGAAAGGACACAGGAAGAGCTGTCACCTCTTTATGTGTTTTACTCTCAGAGCAGCAGCTGACTTCTGTACTTCCCTTAAAAGAAAGAAAGGCAAAGATGATTCACGTCCCGTTGCCCAGCTCAGCCTTGAAGCAGCATTGGTGTGACTAAGATTCTTGCTGCATCATTTCTTTCTCCATCCGATGCCGAGAAGGTCGGAGCAGGGCAGATTGTGATTAAGTGGAATTTCTCAATGTTGAAAGACATTTGAGATTTGTCCCAGTGATTAATAAAATTACTTGGGGGGCCATAGGAAAATCTGATCCTATACATTTTTTTCTGAAGAGCATGAACCCTTTGAAAGTCCTGTGTGTGAAAGCTCAGAGAATAGCATTTGCATGGGGTGCCTCTGCCAACAAAGATGAGCAGCAAAGGGGAAACCCATCATATCACAGGGCCCCTGCCAGAAAGAAATCCTCCTGAATTTCCACATAGCTCTGGTTCACAGCCTTTCCCCTTGCCTCATTGCACACTGCTGGAGGAAGTCTGCTAGTTTAGTAGAGCCTAGAGCCCTCCCACGAGGGAGGCCCAGGGCACAGGGCCTAAATCTTGCCAGTCCCAGCAGAAATCAAAGCAGGTGTGTTTGCAGCTGCTTTAACACTGTAGCTGATGGTTTTACCAGTTCATGCTCCTCATGGCTCTGCAGAGGAGAGGACAGGTAGCACATACACTCCAGGCAGCCTGCCCTGGGAAATACTTCCTCTGCAAACACGTATTAACAGGCAGTCCCTGCCCTGGGGAGTTCGCAGCCCAAAGCTGGGGCAGAGAGGCTGCAGGCAGAAGCCTGTGTGGACTGTGACTCCATGTCCCACAGCAACATTTTGTGTCTGCTGGTTTGTGGTACCCTAAGATGCAGATGCAGCCTGCCAGGGTGAGGAGCAGCAGAGCTGGATGGGGCTCAGTGGCTTTGCCCCAGTCCCACCCGTGATGAACGGCAGAGATGGAGCCAGAGCTGCTCTCTGCCCATTCTGTGCCACTCGTTACTAGAGGGTGCTTTGGAGGACAGGTTATGTTTTACTTTCTCTTTGTCCTCAGTGGTGTTAAGGAGCACCCTCCCATGCTGTAGCATAAATCACTATCTGTACCCCATTTTTCCCACTGGGGACTTAGAACATTCGTACTGTGAGTATTTTAAGTGGCTAATACCACATTCGGTCAGACTCACTGCTGTTATTGCAATTCCTAATTTAAATTACTGGCTGTTTGCTAGCAAAAACATTTCTTTCCCTCTCCCTCATTCCTTTGGTATTGATCAGCCTGTTCTGTCCTGGCTTCTCAAAGGGAGGTTTTCTCTGGAGACTTCTGCAGCCCCAGCTGGCAGATGCTGGAGGCATGCAGCTCTCACAGAGGCCCCTTCTGGGGACTTTCAAAACTGTGCCAGCAGCGTGTCTGGCATTCTACATGAGTTCTGTGAGGTGCTGTGCACAGACAGAGGGCACAGTAGGTTGCTAGTTAGCAAAGGGAGATGCTCTGGGTTTATTCAGAGCTAGTTCATTAGGTACATTATTACATTGAGCTCTGCAAGAAATGATTTACCTGTCAGCTGTAAGAGGGAGAGAGACACTGATGAAGCTGCTGCACCACATATGAGAAGAATCATCCTATGTGCAGCTTGATGCAGCTCATGCCACACACAGAGCTCAATTTCCTCTTGCTTCTACACTTCTTGTAAGGCAGCCAGGCATGTCGAGCTCTCACTTTCAAGGACAGATCTTCAGTACATATTTCAATCCTGTCTGAGCAGGAGTCAAAAAAATCAACTGGTGTTGATGGGATAAAGGCACTTTGCATCCAGGGGAACAGTCAGTCATTGCAGCAAAATTTAAGTCAATCACAAGTCACAGCCATACATTTCAGGGACCACAGGGATAAGCATGTTCCCCACTGAAGCTTTGATGCCTTGCAGATATTTGCATGTATCACCACTGCTTCTTTTTCTAACCTCTACTTCATAAAAAAAAAAAGAAAAGAAAAAAAAAAAGAAGAGTTAAAATGAAATTCCATGCAAAGCAGGTCCATCACTGCACCAGCTTGCACTTTCCTGTCTGAAGAGCTCTTGGAGGCTCAGTTCAGGGGAGGTAAGCTACTCTGTTCACTGGAGGTTCAAAGCACAGGGAGCCTCTCTGCTTTAACCCTTTAAAGAGGGATGTTTTGCAGGGCTTGCTCTCATTTTGTAGCTTACTTGCTTCTGAATGCCATGACTGTTTACATCCACTGTAGGTGCTTCGTGCCCTGAACTCTGGATTTCCACATTCCAGCGGCAGACTGATGAGGCTAAGTGGGACCATGCTCTGCACATTTCACTGATCTCACACATTTTGTCTTTGATTTCCTACCGTGGTTTACTGAGGCTGCTACTCAACAGCTAATGGAATAGGGCACTGGAGGGGACATATCCTGGCCAGACCACAGGCTTTGATGTCAGGAGCACTTGTATCCAGTGCCTGGTCCTGTGTAAAGACTCAGCTGCCACCAGGAGCAAGGAGCAACTGGGCCCAGCTGTAAACTCAGTGAAGCATGTGTCACAGCACTGCTCTTTAGGCTAAGCAGTGACTGAAATGTGCCCTGTCACTAGGGCATACTTGCTTCTCAGTTCACTCTGAAGAGGTCCCTTTGTGATGGCACAGCATCACACCTCCATCTCCACCTCTGGCTGGCACAGGTCAGACCCAGACTGGGTTAAGGGCTCTCTGTCTCCCAATGGGCAGGCAGGGGGGAAGGAGGGGACACCGAGAGGCAGGACCATCTGTGCCACTGCCAGCACCCTGCCCAGCAGCAGCAGCAGCCTCACTGACTCACCTGCACACCTCAGCTCAGGTGGAAGACCAGCCATGGCCTAAAGGGAGACTGCTCCCAAGTTGTTTTCTTGGTCCTGAGTCCTGTCCTCAGAGACAGGACTCAGAACCTCGGAGATGAAGATGATATTTCATGTGCCATTTAGCAAAATTATTAATCAGTCTACACAGACATGCCTTTATCCTTGCAAGGAACATGCAATTTCTCCTGACAGCGTTCAAGGGCCCAGCTGTGGGTTCAGTGAAACAGAATAGCTACAGAGAGAACATTTTTCTTACAGCCATATTGAGAAACCACCTGTGGTGGTGTTTCATGATGAAAGTGCTCACAGCACCAGGGACTTGCCTCCAGGAAGAGGACACACTGGGTTGTGTTTGCTTTGCTGCTGAATGAAAGCATCTGCGTGGGAAATACCTAACACTCCCTGGGTGATGTACCTTGGCATCACACTGTGGGCTGAATCAGTCTCCAGATATGGTCCAAGTCATGGGCAAAATATCCAGTGGCAGGACACTGGTTGGTGTCAGAATCAGCATCAGCTTCCCATCCAAAAGCTATACTTGACACAGATTGCAGCCCCAAAACCTTCAGCATGAAGGTGTCCTCAGGATCAATTTTGGAAATGTCACCTCCAAAGAGCTGGTTTTCTTCCTGGTGTATTTAGAGCAGCCAAAAGATGGAGTCAATGGTTAGAGGGAATAGGATGTGTGAGTGTGAAGGGGGCCAGGTGCTGTGAGGGTGAGAGAAAGCAGAGCCAAGCAGAGCTGATGGAAGGCTGCTAACTCTAAGGCTAGATGAAGACCTGCCCCTGTGCAAGCATGAGGAGTTTAACAGCTATTACATGGAGGATAATTGGATGCAAATTTGAGGGCTGCCTTTTCAGAGCTGGCATGTTAAGCCCCAGGATGGAGGTATGCCTAGTTCACATGACTCAGGAAAAGAGTGGGAGAGGAAGGAAATTCTAGTATGTCGCAATCACAAAAGCTTGGGAGAAAACATTTTTCAGGTGAGTGAGAAAACAAACATCTGAAGTTTCCAATGAGTAAGAAAAAAAAAGTGAAATAAATTCTTGTTTTCTGAATAAAGAAGTTATCTGTTTCACTTGGGAAGTTCTCAATATGGTTTTAGTCTTGCATAATTTTTTTAAAAAATCATTGTTTCTAACTGAAACAAAGCAGAGCAGAATATTTGACAGGAGGACAAGTGCCAGCAAAACCTCAACATGAGCAGAGCAGACTTCAGGCTGCTCAGGGAATTAGCAAGTAAAGTCCCCTGGGAAAATGTTTTTGCTGATGCCAGGGTCCATAAGTGCTGGTCACTTTTAAAGCATCACCTCCTGAAGGCACAGAAGCAGGAAACGTCAGAAGTTAAGGAGGCAGGGCAGAAGTCCAGCTTGGCTGAACAGGAATCTTCCCATGAAAAGAAGGCAAAACAGGAAGGTGTATGCCCAGTGGAAGCAAGGTCAGGTGACATGGGAAGGATGCAGAGACATTGCTTGCCACTGTAGGGAAAAAATTCATGCAGACAGAGCTCAGCTGGAGTTGAAGCCAGAACTGTGGGGAACAATAAAAAGAGTTTTTTCCAATATGTTAATGGCAAAAGGCAGCGTAGAAATAACATCATCCATTCCATGATGAATATGGTCACCTCACAAACAGGGACATGGACACAGCAGAATGTTTAATGCATTCTTTGCCTCTGTCTTCAAAACAGATGACAGATTAAAGGGGTCTCAGTGTCCTGAGATAAGGGACCATGGCTGTGAGAATGATCACCTCCCAGTCAACCCTGAAATTGTGTGGGATCTGCTGTTCTGGCTGGATCCCTACAAATCTCTGATGGCATTCACCCGAGAATCCTCAAAGAGCTGGCTGATGTCATCACAAAACTTCTCTCAATGATTATTGAGCAGCCTTGGGAATCTGGAAAGGTCCCAACTGACTGGAATCTGGTGAATGTTGTCCTGATTTTGGAGGGCAAGATGGAGGACCCTGTAAAAAACAGACCTGTCAGTCTCACTTCAGTGCCTGGCAAAGTTATGGAGATTATTCTGGGAGCCATTGGAAACCACCTGAATGACAATGCAGTCATTGGTCACAGCCAGCATGCCTTGGTGAGAGGAAAGTCCTGCTTGTCACAGCTGATTTCCTTTTATGACAAGGTAACCCACCCAGTTGATCAGAGGAAGCTAGTTGATGTAATTCTTTCAAATTTCAGTAAAGCTTTTGATACTCTCTCTCACAGGATCCTACTGGACAAAATGCCCAGCTCACAGCTGGATCAACACATCAAGGGATGGGCGAGCAACTGGCTCACAGGTCAGGCACAAAGGGTGGCAGAGAATGGGGTGACATCAGACTGGTGACCTGTCGCTAGGGGGGTTCCATAGGGCTCCATCCTCAGTCCTGTGCTCTTCAACACCTTCATAAATGACTTGGATGCAGGACTGGAAGGGATACAGAGCAGGTTTGCAGATGATACAAAACTGGGAGGGGCTGTTGAGCTCCCTTGAAGATAGGGAGGCCCCACAGAGAGACCTTGACAAATCAGAGGACTGGGCAATGACCAACTGAATGAAGTTCAACAAGGGAAAGTGCTGGATTCTGCACCTGGGCAAGCCTGGATGTGTGTACAGACTGGGGAATGAGAGGCTGGAGAGCAGTGCCATGGAAAGGGACCTGGAAAGGGCAAATTCAATATGGGCCAGCAGTGCCCTGGCAGCCAGGAGGGCCAGCCCTGCCCTGGGGTGCATCAGGCACAGCATCACCAGCCAGGCAAGGGAGGGGATTGTCCTGCTCTGCTCTGAGCTGGGGCAGCCTCACCTCCAGTGCTGGGGGCAGTTCTGGGTGCCACAATAAAAAAAAAAAAAGACATTAAAAACATGGTGGTTTCCCTTTTCTGCTTTGCATGGACTTCTCTGAAAAAGGAAACAGGATTATCAGTTCCTTACTTTGAGTCCCTCAGATACAGGGGTGTCTTGTGGAGGGAAGTGGGTGGTCAGATCACCTTGGCAGTCCAGCTGTGTGGAGAAGAGAAACTGGCTTTTTGTGTCATCACCCAGGGCAGGAAGGCAGACATCCAGGAGTCCTGGCCTTCTCTGGACCTCACCTCCCTTCCTCTGGGACAGAGTCAGAGGAGAGGATGCTGTGGGCAAACCTTCAGCATTTCTGCATGAAAAGTGTTACAGCTGGGTTGAGCTGTGAAGGGCAGGAGACCCCCTCAGCAGTGGGCCTTACCTGCTGTTCCTGGTGGGTCCCACCTGGGTTTTCCATCCTGGTGGCACTGCTGCCTTTTTGCCATTTCAGTTGCTGAACATGCCCTTGTTCTGTTTTATCCCCTGTTTGAAGCTGGCTGACTGCAGCTGAAGCCTGCCAGCTCCCACACAGCTAGAGGCCTGTTTCCCCCTCATTGTTTCAGCTTCCATGGGTTTGGGTGCTGCCCTCAGGAGGGTTATCAAGGCAGGAGGCCGGGCAGTTTGAGAGCCGGGCCCTGCCTCCGCGGGGTAGCCCAGCAGCTGCTTCAGCTGCCACTGCCAGGGGACAGGGCTGCACAGGCAGGAGCATTCAGAGGCCTGGGGTGGATCCACAGATAGAAGATGTTGGGTGGTCTAGAAATTTTTTTTTTTTTATCTCCAGCAGCCTCGTTCATAGACTGTTAGAGAGGAGGTGGAGATCAAGTGTGCTCAAGGGTGAGGGGAATTTGAATCCCCTGCCTTGGGAGTGTTTCCTTCAAGCTAAGCTCAGCAGAGCCTGGGGTAAGGAGCCTTCATGCAGCTTGGGGGAGGGCTTGTTTGTTTGTTTGTTTGTTTGCTAGGGCAAAACATCTCCGAGAAGGTGCTGCCAGGGGTCAGATCTAAGCTTTTGGAAGAAATCCTGAAACATCACCCACGATGTGTGCTGGAATGGAAGCCCATCCACTTAGGAAAAATGGAAAGAAAAGGGTTTTATTCACAGGCTGGGCAGCCTTTTCCTATACAGGGAGGAAAACCACCACACGGGTCCTCCCACGCTGCAGGAGCAAACAGCCCGGCCCGGCTCTCCTTTCCCACTGCTCCTCGGGAGGGGGGAGGCTGCCTCTCACTTGACCCCTGGGCACTCCCCGGTGAGAACAGAGCATTGCTGAGGCAGGGCAGCAGCACTCAGAGTCCTCTGCAGGGCCTTGGGAAACTCCCTCTCCTTCAAGCTACTGAAATCCAGGAATAATAATTAACCAAGCTAAGCGTTGCACCGTAATTGTAGCTGTGTGCCCTTCAAGGTGTGCATACATGTTAAAGATATTTGTGTTTTAAGGCTCTTTCTTGAACCATACATTTGCTCACATTGTGCTTTCAGCTGGAGAGATGAAAATCTTACCTTGAAAGATGCACAGGAAAATTAATCTGAACTAGCTAAAGCTGTGAATGGGGAAAAGAATTTAAATTGAAGGGGTGCAGGCTTTTTCCTTCAGAGCAAGGAAGCCCCTGGGGCTGGTGGAGGACAGGTAAGAGGCTGCACTCTGCTGCAGCTGGAGAGGCAATGGAGCCTGGTGCTGTGGTCCATGGCTGCTGTAACAGGGCAGAACTGCAGAAAGGAGTGAGCGGGGAAAATCCCAGCTCTCTTCTGACAGGACTGGAAAGTCCTGTTTGGAAAATTGGATGAGGAGGCAGTCCTGGGAAAATCTGAGCACTGGATCATGGCAAGGACAGACAGACCTCCAGGGTATTAGGGGGAGTTTCTGTTCTGATCTCTCTGGACTTAAACTTCTTGGATTATGACCCAATAAACATGCCAGCATTTAAAGGAAACCTTTTGTTCCTGTTAATGCTTCAGAGAAGGGACAAGGAGGGGAGAGATGCCAGAGCTGTGACAGACAGCTGCTGGAGAAGGGGAGAGGCTGTGCAGCAGCTGTCCAGGTTGGCATGAGGGGACAGGGCTTTCCTGTTCCCCATCCCTTGGGATACTGTGCAGTTCTCACTCCTGAGCAAAGCGCTGGTGCTGGGAGCACAGCAATGCTGGAAAAAGCCCTTCCTCCACCCCCCTGAAATGAGGCTAGCCATTTGTCCAGGGAGAGATTCTTCCCTGCCACCCCTGCACTCTGTTTTGCAATTCTTACTTCTAGGAACAACCAGATGCTTAATTATTTTCAAAGCTCAGCTTCCACAGAGAAACGATATGTGCCTGGCCCAGAGTCCACCATCCCTGAAGATTTCCCATTAAAACAAATCACAAATTATGTCCTCCTTTTTTTTTTTTTTTTTTTTTTTTTTTTTTTTTTTTTTGTGGTTTCACCTTTTCCTTTACTCACTTAACCATCTTGCTCATCCAAATCTGAACTGAAGCTGTGGGGCAAGGCCAGCAGCAGTGAGGCTGACACTCTTTGGGACAGGTTAAAAGTCCTGGTGGCCTCACTGCCTTCTGGTGCATCAAGTCCTTGCCAGGAAGGCAGGTAGATGTGTCCACCAGCTGCATGCAGGACACATTGTTGGTAAACACTGCTGGCCCTGCTTCAACCTGTAGTTCTCAGTCTGTAAAATGCTTAGCAGCCAATAGGGACCCCTTCCTAATATCAAAAAGGGCCGAAGGAGGGGAAGACAGTGAGGCTAAGGCCTCTTTCTGTTTGGGGAGCAGAGACACACACATCTGCATGCCAGCCAGCTCACACAGCCCAACCTGTGTGCAAGGAGTGTGCTGCACCAAAATGTGAGAGTGGCAGAGCAGGCAGCTGGAGGGGTGGTGAAAGGGGTCTGCTCATGATGCAGATGTCAGGCTGGTGTGCAGCCAGTGGGAGCACAAAGCCTCCCTGTGCATGTCTCTAGGTGCAAGGCTGCCTTTTGCCCTTGCCTTTTACGCTTTCCAAAGCTGCAGGGAATGGAAGAAAAGGGCTCTAAAGTACTGGGGGAAAAATCAGGCCTTGGGCTCTCCTGTCCAACATCGCCACCCTGACAGTCTGTACTTTATTTGTCACCACTGTAAGGCTCTTGAGAAGTCCAGGGCTGATGCTGAGAAAGCTGAAAGGCACTGAAGGAGGCATCTTGTTTGTTGTTTGAGTGAGAAAGGCCTACAGTGAGCAGGAATGCAAGGAGGAAGAGGAGGGTGTGGGAGGAAATGAGGAGTTTTGTTCTTTGTGGGGAA
Organism: Agelaius phoeniceus; assembly: GCF_051311805.1. NCBI lineage: Eukaryota > Metazoa > Chordata > Aves > Passeriformes > Icteridae > Agelaius > Agelaius phoeniceus. Next base: position 39,002,516 of record NC_135270.1, read on the forward strand.
TTTAAGGAAGTACATCCCTGTGGGATTATCAAAGAGATTTACAAGAATGGGCAGCAGGGAAAGGCTGGAAACAAAAATGTCATGCTGTGTAATGCAATGACAGGTGAATGAGCTGGTGTTGCAGGCAAAAAGGGTGGAGGGACCATGCGGAAAGGGAGGAAGGGAAAAAAGAACGGGCAGAGGCAGATATGAGTGCCAAAGGCAATAAAAGCAGAGGACACAGGCAGGGCACAGGCTGAGGACAGTGAGGAGGCTAATGGAGACAGGGCCAGTTAGGAAACCAAATCTGAACTGCACAGGACCTCGATCTGCACCGGCATGGATGGTCTTGAAGCTTGCAGAGCCACACAGGCCATGAGGCAAAAGTGCTGGACAGAATTTTGAGCCCTGGACCAGTGTGGGGAGGCACTGGCAGTAGATGCAAGAACAAGCTAGTGTGCTCTGCAAATAGCAGCCATGCTGTCTGAACAGGGAAAAGGAGATGCTGGAAGAATAAATGTATAAGGAGTTCCTGCTCTATATCCTACCAATGTGACCGTGCCATGCATCTGCCAGAATTCAAGAAGACGGCATTAAGGCAGCTCATCACTAAAACCACTCCCAGAAGGTCTTTCTAAAGGCATGGTGTGGAAAGGGCAGAGACAGGGTGGACATGCAGCAGTTAAAAGGCATATATTCAAAACTGGGGCTGGCAGGGGGATGTCCTGCAGTGGACAATCTTCCCATATCATCAAGTGAACAGGCAAAGCTTTCCAATGAGTAATTCTGCATTAGCAATGCACAAATACACAACATGTCCCAACCTATTTTGCTAACAAGCACATGTTCTCGCATTAATCTCTGTCCTACTTGCTTTACCCATGGTTCCTCTGCATATGTTGCATGGTTACTTTTGCATGACAGGTGGAGGCAAACAGTAGCAAAACCAGCATGTGGTATTTCAACAATGATTTGTTTAGCTGCAAAGCTTCCTCATACAGTAAAACATTTGCTTAATTTATTAAATCATTACAGAATTATTGTAAGATTATAGCAGCACCTTTCTGATATTCTTTGTCTAAAAATTGCAACGGGCAGCCGAGAATGTAGCACTGCCTCCGAAACTACTCGGCCAGCCTGGTACTACTGATAACTGCATTTTTCTCCATCCCTCTGGCCTTCAAATGAGAAGTATTTGCCTTCAGATGGTATCTTTTTAAATATTTGCATACCTGGTCCAGCCATGCACCCAAGGACTTTTAGACCATTGATAGCTGTAGCTGAATGCCTCTGCAGGACCTTGACAGCATTTCCAACTCCTGTTTTGCAAGGGGAAATGGAAATGCAGCAAGTGGAATACCACTGCATTTCCATTTCCAGCATGGAATAACTTGGGGTTCTTTGCTAGTAAAAAATCTGTAGCAGCAAGTGGGCAAACTCCCACAATCAACACTCCCAGCTCAGAGATAATGGTTGGTAAGAGTGCAGGGTGAGTTCCCAACAAGAAAAAAGTTTTGGCAGATTCTTATGCAGCCCCACATCTGGAAAATGCAGGCTTGCAGTGCAGATGCAGCCATGACTGGCACAAGGAAGTTTCAGTGCATATACCTGGGTTATGCTTGTGGAATGAGAGTGGAAGGGAAATAAAAATGACTCAGGATGACAATTTTATACAATCCTTACAATGGCCTTTGGCTCCCATGCAAATTAGGAAGCACACAGCCAGCTGTGGTCTTCTTCCTCATACCAGCAAACTCTCCTTAGAGCAGGTTGTGTGTCAGGAACCCTTTGTGAAGAGCAGGACAGAAAAAGGAATGAGTATCCCTGTGCAACCTGGGGCCATAGCATTCTCCAACAGCCTGAGCTGGGCCAGGTGCCAGCAGCACAGAATTCCCCTGGCCAGCTCTTGGCAGAGCTCCATTGTCCTGTGTAAGCAGCTTTGCTGCTCCCTGTTTCCATCCAGGGGTACAGCACAAACAGGGCACAGTCGCCTTTTACACAACTCATCCTTTACATGGACACACAACAGGCTGAAAGTCTGCTGCTGAAAGTAGTCCAGTACTGTGATGCACTGCCAGCAGGTAATGAGGTGGAGCAGAGGATTTGGGCAAAGTGATTCTGTCCGCCCGAATGCTGGAGAAAAGCTTGAGGAATAACTGAAGCAGTTAAAGCCACATCCTTCACTGCTATGAACTGTATGTCCTGCAGTGGGGATGGGGGGGGGGGGGGGCCTCACCTGAACTTCAGGGATGCAAGGCAGCAGCACACATTCCCAGGATGTGTTTCCTCTTCCCATGGAAATCCCCTTTGGAAATTCCAAAGGTGTCAGAGTTCAAAGTGAAGCTGGGCCAGGTGATAAACAAGAAGTGAACAGACACAGGGCTGTGCTGCAAACCTCCAGCTTCCCCTGGCAAGAGCTGCAAAGTATCTGAGCTGGAACAAAAGGGGCCATGAGGGCAGGTGCTGCCAAAAGCAGCCCAAAACCCCCTCTCTGGTGGGCTGGCAGCCTAGAGCTGGAAGAGAGGGGGAATCCCAGCCCCACGATCCGCCTGCTGCAGCGTGTGCAGGAAACAACACCTACGTCTGCTTCCAAAATTAGCTGCAGCAGAAGGGCTGAGAGCTGCAAGCTGCTTAGATGGCTTACCACTGCTGAGGTGAATCACCTAAAATCCCTGAGAATGTTACCCCAATGGGCTGCTAGGTGTTAAAATGTTTCTTAAAAAGCAAACCAGGTAGATTCCCACTATCGCAGGGAGGTGGGCAATGAACTGTTTTACAGACTACATACAGTAATCAGACTTTTTTTTAATAAATACATATCTCACATGTACCAAAATAATTATAAACAAAAAATGTACAGTATTTACACAATATACAGTTGCTAAAAAGTGTAGCAATTATGACACACACAGTGTGAAACACACTTTTCCAATGCCCACAGTTAACATTATTTCTACTTTGCCTAAGAGCCAAGATAGCACCAGTCCCTTGTTCTGACTCCTCTAACCTGGGAAGCCTCACTGAGAGCAGCTGAGGTCAGTCAGAAAGGACAGGGACTGCTACCAGCCCAGAACAAATGAATGTAGAGTCTTTGTAAAGCAGTGTTGGCATGAGTCCACCTTGCCATGAAAGGTCACTTGTTCCCTGTAGTACTTGAAGCCACAAGAAAGCTCCCTGTAACGAGCAGGTTGGATGTGTAGTCTGTTACCTTTGCACGGCAGAGAAGATTGGCTATGTGGCTCTTCATCAGGTGGTGTGAATAATCACAGATCTGTACTGATGTTACACATCCCACTCCTGTATTTAAACATGAGGGAGATCCTGGAACTGTCCTGTCACAATAACGTGCTCCTTCTCCTTACTGGGCAGTGTAGTATTTCCCTCCTCTTTTTTTTCTCCACATTGTGACTTTCTTTTTAGGTGAAGAAAGTCAGTCCTTTTTCTATACATATGTATACAGTCACTTCTTTTCAGAAAGCTCTGCTTTAAAATGCCAGCTGTCGTCCTCCAATAAGGCAGTCATCATATATAAGCTGCAAGAAAAAAAACCCCAAAATGCTGTTAATGCAGAAATCTTACTTAAAGTATCATATTCACTCTGGATAACAGCCAAATTCTACATACAAATTCTTCAGCAGTGTATAAAATTTCTACACCAAAATGGTTACATACACCATTTAATGCAGCACTTGGAATGTCAGAAAAACAAATCCTAGGGAGGAGAAAACCACCCACTAACTTGAATTTTCTCTCATGAGATTCTGTGTCAGCAACAGAACTGTGTTCAGAGAACCATGTCGTTTGAAGTTAACCTCCATTCCCTCATGTTATTTTTTACATTTTATTCTTACTCTGTTTATATGCTTGCCTCATCTGCCATTTTGCTGATTGCATAATCTTTGGTATACCTATCTGTTACACAGCAAGAGGTCACTGGGGCATGCTATCAGAGTGACACCAAAAAATACCCTGCACAGAACAGGATTTTCCCCTTTCTCTCATAAAAATGACAGCAGCTACTTACTTCATCCTCTGTGAACTCAGGCTCCGATTCACTGCTCTCTTCATCCTCACTTTCTGGCAACATCTGCAGGTCAGCTGTGGTCAGCTGCTTCAGCTGTTCCTGTATGCTTGAGTTGTCTCTTCCCCATGTGAGTTGATAGGGGGAATAGCCCTGATAGGTCACTTTGTTCACGTCTGCCCCATGTTTCACCAGAAGTGACACCAGTTCTGAATTCTGCAGATCGACTGCCAAATGTAGTGCTGTTCTGCCATTGCATGGCTCCTGTGTGAAAACAGCAAAAGGTTTGGCATGTCAGGAGAGGCAGAGCCACTGTCAGATCTGTTGATTCTAATCTACTGATTCTTAAGAGCCCTACTTGGGTAAATTGATGGTACACATTACATACCTGTGCGTTTACATCTGCTCCCAAGGACAACAGATACTCCACAATAGCCAGGTATCCCTGGATAGATGCTAAATGAAGACACGTATGTCCTGGAAGACATAAACAAAGGGAAAACTTGAGTAAGTCTAATTAAATGCCTCATCATTACTTAAAAGTCAAGATGATAGGCCAGGATGGTATCTAAATTTGCAATTCATTCATGGCAAAAGGGTGTTTTCCAGAAGAGCTTTCCAACTTCCAGTATAAATAAAAGGGCTGGATTTTGAAAAGATTTCTTGGAGGCTTTATTCCAGTGTTTGAGTGCAACTTATTACAAACAAAAAAAGGAGCACGGCAAAGGCACTCACTAAAAATGCAAAGTTCAAAGCCATGAGAGACTATAATCAACAGTGAGAAGGCCTACAAGACAGTGCATTTCAAAAAAGTCAGACACTGCTGTATGCTCTGGGCTCCTCAACTCTCAAATGCGACAAAATAATCCTTCTCCAGAGATCTTTGAGATCCACAGGAGACCGACCCTGCCCTGAGCCAGCCCACCAAAAGGAAGCGTTCAGGATGAGGAGTGAAGTGTTCAGGATGAGGAGTGTGTCCGTACCGTTGTAGTTGGCTGCCTGCAGGACAGCTAGGAGGTGCTGGGGCTGGCAGTACTGCGTGAGCACGCCGACGCTTGGGAGGGAGCCCTGCTGGCAGGCGATGTGCAGGGGGGTGTTTCCTCGGAAATCCCTGATTTCTAGGTCGCATCCAGCCTTCAGAAGATGCTCAGCAATTTCAGGCTGATCAGTTATCACTGCCAGGTGAAGAGGAGTCTGCAAGCACAAGAGCAAAAGCACTGTAAGTTACACCACAAACTTGGCACCAGCATCTAGGCAAGCAGACCTCTTGTTCACTTGGTGATTTCTGCCAACAAATAAAAGCATGAAAGCACACCCCATAAACTCAGCTCTTTATGCTTCCCAATGTTGTATAGCTGCCCATTCATCTGGAAGTGATGAACTTTGGGCTCTCTGGACAAACCAACCGCCAGCTGGTAATGAAGGGTATCATTAACATCTCCATAAAGAGGGATGCAACCCATGGCATCATATTTGAAAAATGTGGGTGTTAAATGCCACTCTCTCAGGGAAGAGGAAGCACTGTACCAACCCCGGCTGGAGCCAGCTGGGGACTTTCCTGAATGTAGGCTTTGATTCAATTGATTCCATCAATTAAAACAAAAAAAATTAAAGGGACTTTTTGGGGGGAATTCCCCAGAGGGAGTGTGTGGGTGTGGCAGGGGCTGATCCAGATTTGGGGCTATCGAGGTGAAAGTACCTGGCTGAGGTTGTTCTGGAAGTTCAGGAAAGCCCGGTCACCGGCTGCCTGCTGGATCACCTCTAGGCTCAGGGCTTTTTCCTCGTGAATAATGGCCAAGTGGAGAAAACTGCAGGGGGGGGAAAAGGAGTAATGAAGCAACACGCGTTAACCCCCCCGACGCCACGCTGAGCCCGGCGGGCCGGGCCGGGCCGGGTCACGCGCGGGTGTCGCAAGCCGGGGCTTTCGGCGCGGCCGGGGCTTTCCGCGGCCGCGGGAGCCGCCTCTCCCTGGCGCCGCTCCAGGGACTTTCCGCACCCCCTCCCTTCCCTCCCGGCGCGGCCCAGCGCGGCGCCGCCCCGCCGGCAAGCACATCCTGTCCCGGACTGGCCGTGCCGAGCTCCCCGCCGTGCCCGAGCCACCCACCCCTGCCCCGGCTCCGACCCCTACTTACGTGTCCCCGTCCTCCGTCAGCTGCTGTGCCCAGGCGGGCGGCTCGCGGGGCTGCAGCCGTATGTCCTCCAGCTCCTTCACCAGCTGCCGGTACTCCTCCTCCTTCATGGAGTCCAGGCCGCTGTCGTGGCGGTCATCGAGAGCGAAGACGCCCTGGCGCTCCTTCTTGGGGTGCTCGTAGTCGTCCATGGCGGGCGGCTCGGCGGCGCGGCGGGCGGCGATCATGGCGGCGGAGCTGCAGGCGCTGCGAGTGAGCGGCGGCGGCGGAGGCGCCTCGCATATACAGAGCGGCCGGGGGATTTCTGCGGGGGAGGAGCCGCGGAGGACGGGAATTTCCAGCCAGTCAAAGCCCGACCGACGCGTCCGGTCCTGCTCGGCGCCGCCGGCGCTGGCAGGGAGGGCGGAGCGGCTCGGGCCGCCCAGAAGGGGCGTCGGAGGGGAGGGAAGAGGCCGGGCCGAGAGGGAACTTGGCGTTTTTCCAGGGGGGAAGTACTCGCCTCTCCGGCGTCCCCGGCGGTACTTCCCTGCCGCGCCCCGCGGGGATTTCCCTGCCCTACCCTGCCCGGTCCTGGGGCTCCCGTGCCTCCTCCCCGGCGGGTCCCGCTGTGGGGCCCTGGAAGGCCGAGGAGCGCCTCAGTGCCGGGCACTGCTGGCCCTGAGTGCATCCCCCCGGCATTCCATCACTTTCGTAAGAGGGGCTGCGGGATCACAGAATAATTTAGGTTGGAAGGGTTCTATGAAAAAGGCTTTTTTCTATCTTGCAGCTGTTTCTGGCCTCATTGAGTGTCTGTGGTTTTTTTTTTTTTTCCTATTTTGTCATTTTCCCATGGGATGGCATTCCTTTGAACAAAAACTTAAGAGAAAATAAAGACTCATCTAGACCAACCCTCCCTGCCATGAGCAGGAACATCTTCAGCTGGATAAGACCCCCATCCAACCTGACCTTTAATTTTTCCAGGGATGGGCATCCACCACCTTTCTGGGAACCTCTGGATTGCCCAGAGAGTTCACCACCCTCATTGTAAAAAATCTTCCTTACATCTAATCTAAATTGACCTTCCTTGTGTTTTAACCCTTGCCCTTTGTCCTATGGCAGCAGGCTGGGCTACAAAGCCTGTCCCCATGTATTTTAATAGGCTGCCCTCAAGCTCTGCAAGGCTGCAGTATGGTCCCCCAGGAGTCTCCAGCCCGAGGGCCAGACTGTGAGCATGAACGCTTTTAGGAGCTCCATCAGCCAGTGCAGCACGGCTCCTCGTTCCTGCACAGTCTGCACAACGACAGAGCCCTGAGCATCCCTTTGAAGTCTGATGAGAGGGACCACCTTAGGAATCCTTAACCAGCGCTTATCTAACGATTAAGAACAGGCTTTTTAGCAAGCCCAGGGCAGCAAAGTCACAGTAAAATGTCAGGGAATCAAACACCACCAGAGCAATGCTGAGGCTGGATCAGTACACTGCATTTGCCCTGCTTGAGGAGTGTCACTTCTTGGAGACACCCAGGCAGGATTGCACATGATGGATGTTACGCTGCCTTGCCTGCAAGTGTGCTGGTGTTGCCTCAGCATTTAGAGGATTTTTCATCTCTGCTGTGTTAAGTTTTCACTCTGTAACAGAACAAATCTTTTAAAGAAGAAATTACATCTTCAGCCACTATTCTTACTTTCTCTGGCCATTCCTAGCGACTCTGCCTTTTTTTTTTAACTGCTGTCATGCCATCTGTGGGTACTAAAAACTGGATAAATGCAGGATCCCACATGGACAAAAGGCATTGTTTGTCTGCAGAGCTGAATTTTTTCCTGGTGAATTTTTGCTTCTGCTTCTCAGATGTAGGGGATTCCCATGAAGAATTTTTCTTCTCTTGCAACTATTGCTGGCCTCACTGAGTAACAGTGTCTGTACTTTTTTTCCTTTTGTCATTTTCCCATGGGATGGCATCCCTTTGAACAAGAACTTATGGGAAAATACAAAGATAAAAGGAAGAGCCAGAGGAGAGGAAGAACGCCTGGCTTTTTGTTAGCAAATGTTTTTAATTTTCAGCCCAGCTGTGCCATTCCTGGACTTTTTTTCAGTATTCATTACTTGGCCTGGGACAATCCAGTGGTGCTTTTGGGCAGGTTTAGAAAAAAGCCATAAAACTCTGTCTTTTTGAAGGTAAAGGTTATAAAAGTTCCGTGAGCTTTTTGAAACAGTTTCCCCTTTTTAATGTGAATTGGCAGGGGAAATTTAATTAACAAATGAATCTCCTCCTATCTGCAGCTCTTCAAAAAAAGGAAGATGGGAGTTGAAAAGCAAGCTCCTGCTCTGACTAGCAGGGGAATTGAGCCCAGCAAGGACCTTGCTTTCTGCAGTTGGGATTTTGCTAGAACCATGCAGACATTAAACTTGAAAACTCCTGTCCTAGCTGTGATGGCTGTAAACTGACTTCAGCAAAGGGAATTCTTTGCCTCCTTCTATGAGAGACCTCCAGCTGCCCTCACAGGTCATCACAGGACTATTTTTAGCAAGCATTTGCAAGCAGCCTCTTTTCAGAGGCACACGAGATGCTTTTATTTTGTGTGTTTTAACTTGGCAGTACTGCAGCCAGTGGTAGGTGGCAGAAAGGTGATGGAAAATGTTTTCTGGATGGAAAGTCATGCTGAGGCCAGCCCACTTCCTGCCCCAGGAGACGCTGCTGCTCTGCAGCCTGGCCCTAGGCATCATGAGGGGCCCACACATGGGCCACTAACCCTGGGTATTAGGGCATGAAAAGCATGGCTGGAGAAGGGATTTAGCCCTAAACCCATATATAAAGCAGCAGCTGCAGATGCAGGGGCTAGTGGAGCCCTCATTAACAATTAAGCAAATAAGGCTGCTGTCTTTGCTGTAACTCCTCACAGTTAGCACAGTGGTGCAATATTTGCCTGAAGGGATGACACAAAAGATGATAGCATAAAGCAAAGGTCTTGGACTGGTGAAGGTCATCGGTGCTGCTTTGTGCTGTTGAAGTACTGTCCTTATTTTTTTTAATGTATTTATTTATTTAATTATCACATTCAAGCAGTTTTTATATGCAATTTTAAATATGGTCCACAAGAGAAAAAGAATAGAAAGAAACAAACTCAGCTTTTTGGATACAGGGTGGAGCCTGTCACAACCCTAATTTCCTTGGCCTCTCAGCCAAGTGCTGCAGTTCTGGGAAGCTCAGACAGGCCCCCAGGGGATGGAGCAGCTGTACCTATCCAGGGATAGGGGCTGGCCCTGCTGAAACAGGAGCACGACTTCATCCACACTGCAGTCATCTGTGCCAACCTGAACCTTCTTTGTCTGCTTGTGTATTCTGGTTTAATACCTCTGCTATGTCTGCATTGATTTCACAGAAGTGTTTTCTGTGCTTGTCATTTTGAGAGGAGATTAACATTCTCTGCATTTCTAATTTGGGATTATGTTAGCAGTCTCTGCTGCCTGGTCCAGCAGGCACTTCAGGGCCAAAGGACTACCTAAAAGTTACTTTACCAATGTAAAAACTGTAACCATGGGAGGTGGTTTTGCACCTGATACCTAAGAGCTAGGTTTTGCAAAAGCCTCCTCCACTTTAGGCACCCTGAGCACTCAGTTGGCAAGGCTGTGGTGCTGTAGGGATGTGATGTTTGTTTTTATTCTGCCTTGCAGAAAGCAACTGGCAGGGCTCCTAGAAGCAGCCTCAAGTGTCTGAATGGTGAAAAGGATCAGTAGGATTTTAATCAGTTTTAAAAGTAGGTAAAGAATTCTTGTGCTGCTTCCTCCAGCAAACACATTAAATTATAATTTCCTGATTGCCACTCTAATCATGACAACTGTCTAGTGCTGTTGATTTACCAGAGTTGGTGCCACAACTTCATTCTTTTGTGACTGCTGCTGCAGATCCTCAGTAACTGTTTCCTCTCATTTAATTGTGAAGACCGTACCTGGCTCCTGGGAAATATATCAGTTAACAACATCCAGCAAGATCTTGGCCCAGGATGTTAAAGCCAAAAGCAAAACAAATCAGTGAAGTAGACCTGCTGTCTGTACATGTATGTGTACATGCAGATATCCCTTGGAATAGGACTCTGGTTTGTTGCTTCAAAAGTCTATGGACTTAGCTGCTGCAAGGGAAGCCAGGGGACATTTGACATTGTCATTTTGATAATATTTTGCAGTTAAAATCCACATATCTCAGCTTCCCATTTACAGCTGCTACAGAGATAAGAACCAGGCAGCTCCAAACAGTTAGTCCAGTGGTAAACAAGGAAAACGTATTTCCCTCCTGCTTTCTAATAATAATATAAGTAACTAATTTGAAAGCTTAAAAAAACCAGCCAAAGATAAGAGAAAGGAAAGTTATGCAAAGTCCATTTTTGTCAGCCAGGATGAAGGCCAAAGATAGTCACATGTGCCATGTGGCCTGTATTCCTACCTCCTCAAACCTTTTCATCAGAGGTTATTTTGGGTTGGTCATATACTCCAAAGAGCAGAACGGTGGATGCAGTAGCAAGCATTTCTGCACCTTATTTAAGCTACTATCATATCCAAGCAAATAGTCTGCAGGGTAATTTTTGGCACATAAAGCCAAGCTCCAAATTAGGGCATTTAAAGTCCTACCCATGTGCCACGGACACAAAAATATAATTAGCTGCAATGTCCTGACCAGAGTCTAATGGATCTAGAGCTCTGGTTGGCTACACTAGTCTGCTTTTATTTTTTGACTGCAGCTTATTTTTGGCAAGTCTTAAACTGATGCATTGCATCCCTGGGAAGGTCTGTGTTTCTCTGCATGAACTGTGGGCTGTTTATCAATTGGTTGCATTTCTGGGGATCCTTAGGGATGAGATGTACTATATAAATTTAAACTGCTTTTATTGTTATGCCTTAAGGGTAAATATAAGTCAAGTAATTTGAAATTTGCTACCACTTGGAAGACAAGTTTTCTCTGGTGTCATTCCCATTTTTCATGTGGAAGCTTTGTTAAAGCATGTTGCTCAAAAAGCTTTAAGCTGATGCTCACTGCCTGATGCAGCAAAGCCTGCTGCCACACTTGTTTCATGTAGGAAAAAAGAATCTTGGGGAGGGAGAAGGCAGGTCTCTTGAGCTTGTTTTACTACTTTCCCTCCAGCAATAACGTTGTTCCCCACCAGTACAGCCCCTGTGTGATTGCAGACAGAGTGGAAGCACCTAATGGGGAAAATATGAACTGGGAGCATGCTAATAATTAAAAAGGGACTTTCCCCCTGCAGACAGCTGTGACATTTGGTAATGTTGCAGTCTCTAGTTCTTCCCAGCAAGTGGGGGTATTGCAAAGGTGGAGAGGGTGAACCAGTGAGACCATGCAGAAAACTGAGCTGGTGAGCATTTGGGAGAGATAGCTAAACCTGGCAGAGTGGACAGGGATGTGCAAAAGCAGGGAGCTACTTTTCTTTCTGTTTGGATTACAGAGAAAGTCAAAACTGGATCTGGATATAAATTTCTCTGTGGTACTAGATGATATTTTGAGCAAACTAGGGACCTTCACTGAGTGACTCTGGGGCTGTCAGAGCCTGGCTGCCAGTGGGCAGTGAGAGATGTGTGTTTCAGCACACAGCTTCCTCTGAACCTCTAATGCTCCCATGCAACCTCTGTGCCTAGTGTTGGTGGGTGCAAATAATCCTGGATAAACAGAAAAAGCCAGCACACGGCTCCTGTGTGCACAGTGGGAGCCCAGTGCAGCGGACAGGCACACAGCAAACCTCAATTAGAAGCTCAGCTGCATTTGGGCCCAGGGATTTCCCTGGGGACGGATGTGGCAAACACAGGGGCTAATGAGCTGAGTGCTGTAGCTGTGTGTCTGAGCGAGCAGAGGAGCTGCCAGGAGAGGAAGCAGGAAATACTAGACAATACTAACGGCATAGCCCTGAGAGGAAAAACCCACAAGAACAGAAGATGAACTTTGGGCTGTGTTCTTCCTGAAAAAGCCCAGGGATTGCCAGCCAAGGGACGGTCGAGGTCAGCTCCTCCTGTGCACACCCTCTTCGGAGGAAGGCAAGCTCTTTGCTCTCTGCTCCTTCTGGTGAAAGTCCTCTGGAGTCACAAAGCCCAGCAGACTGCATGGCTCCGGGTGTGGTAACCCCAATCTGCCATCCACAATTTGCCTGAGGCTGGCAAGGGGTGTTGGCAGCAGCTGCTGCTAAAATAGCTCTTAAGGGTCTTGGCTTTTAGATCCTCAGTGGAAAACTTTCATCTGGGCGTTCTGGTGCTCTGCTCAGAAAGTTCCCAAGTTTTAACTTGAGTTTTTTCTGGCATAGCTGTGAGCTCTGCTCAGAGCTGGATCATTGGCTGTGTCAGCAGGGAGCATGCAGCATTGTCCCAGGGCTGGATGTGCTTCTGCTGCCACGTCCTGGTCCAGCCCATCCTTCTTCTAGGTGAACCAATGGCTGTTGATGGAAGTGGGGCTGCAGAACCTGGGGTATCACATTTATTCTTTGCAGGACAGCAAGCTGGGAGAAAATCTCCAAGGGACAGCAAAGAGCTAGACTGCATTTAGAGGAGTGTTAGGTGAATTCTGATTTACACACAGAGAGGCTAAAGGCAGGCTGAGAGAGGTTAAATACATCCCATGTTCTGCATGCTCTGAGTATTGCCTGCAATCCCAGGACACAGGTTATGATAAAATCCTCTTTTTCTCACACATCTCTTGTTCTCTCTTATTTTCATGCAGCCAACTGTGCACTCTGAGCATGACCTCTCCCAGGTGATGGCTGGCAGTAAGTTCGGGGCCACCACCACAAGTGGGAGCTAGGAAATGAGCAGTGCCATCCTGTGGTGCGGCTCCAGCTCTGCTGCCCTGCCGGTGGTCGGAAGGTGGTTCTTCCTGAGAGGTACCCGAGCTGCATGTAAAAAATGGGAATTGGAAATAATGCTGCATCTTACAGAGTGGGCTGGGATCAGTGATTCATTATTGAGCTGTACTGGGAAGGAAGAGGGAGCAGACGGAGATGGCAATGGAGATTTTCTAGCCTCTGAGGAGTTTAAATTCATCTCTCTCCAAGGCTACATCCATTTAGTGTGCACCTTTTAGGGCTTTGATTTCTTTGGATTTCATGGAAGTTAGTACATAACTTATGGTTGTAGTGTTTCCCAGACAGAAATATCTCTCCAGGATCAGCCCCTGCCTTTCTTGGATAGATAGTTCATGCAGAGCAGTAAATTCAGTTCTCCTGTGAACTCCCCATCCTGTGCACATGCTGTGGTGACATCTGGAGGGGCTGCCCATGGCATAGCCCTGAGGGCACATGTTGCTGGCCATCCCTACATGTTCAGGAATCCTGTACAAATGGTGGAAACTAGTCCTTGAGTTCTTCCCAGACCAAATTTCTGAGCAGGCAAAAATATAACTTGCTTGGGAAAACACTGACCTCTGGTAACAGGCTCAGGGTCACGGGTTTGGTTTTATGTTTAAGTCAGGAAGATTCGTGGAGACTCTGAAATACAGTTGTGGGAAAGCCAGCAGGGGAAGTGAGGTGGGAGGGAGTGATTTTCCCCAGAGCATTAAAGAAAATCTATATCAACCCCTCTTTGAAACAACTGTTTGACTGTCACACTATTTAATTCTTCTGCCTGCATTCACAGACACAAATCTTTTTTGTCTGCATCCTCTGCCTCCCAAAGCCCAGCATCCCACTGTGGTCCTTGCAGCAATCTCCTGTATCCTCCCCAGCTGGCAGCTCTTTGGCCCTGCAGACCTGGGAGACAGAAGCCATCATAGTCAAAGAGTCCTTGTGTGCCAGGAACTCTTGCTGCTGTAGCAGTGGTCTGCCCATTTGGGCTTTTCCAGAGAGCTCCAGGTGGGAAAAGTTTCCCATCAGCTCTGCTCTCTCTCCATTGTCATGGTGCTGGGCAGGCAGAACCTTACCTGTGACCTTGTGAATGTGGTGAAGGACACCTGTGGTCAAGCCCAGAGCCTGAGCACCGCAGGAGCCCCCCCATGAGGGCAGGCAGGGCTGCAGGGCAGGGCTGCAGGGCAGGGCTCAGCCTGGCTTTGGGGGAGTGGGGGGAGCCTCTCTGTGCAGGAGGGCAGCATCAGCAGGGTCTCAGCTCATGGGGCAGGGGTGGGTGTGCTTGAGAGGGTGGAGAAGCAGAGTTTGGAATGAACCCATTTCAGCTTAGTTTAGCTCAGGCTTTTAAAATCCTGTTGGGGTGAGCTGCTGTGAGAAATCACACCACATATGATCAAGCATGCATTGGCAGAGGCAGGAACATTTCCCAAATGGTTTCTTCCCTAAGGACCATCCAGAGGCACCAAAATGCATTGTCTTACAGGAAGGATGAGCCCCTGGGAGGTGGATTGGGCAGATAAAAGCCTTCTCCTTGGGAGCCCAGCTGCACATTAGTTTCAGCTGCATCATCAAAGTGAGTCATTCAATAAAAACAATTAGCTGAGGAAATATCACTAAACAGTAATAATTATCCAAATGTCCTAGCATTGACCATTTAGATGACTAAATCAACACAATCAATTGTGTTAATGAATGCTAATTCAAAGCTAATAACATTCTGGTTTATTTGATTATGTATAAAGAATTCACCTGCCGTGTTTGGACAGGATGAGGTGGCAGACTAGCCAGATTCTTGGTCACCTGCCTGTCCTGTGGATTCTGTGGATGGGTGATCCCTGACCTGCCAGCAGGACATAGCAGTGTCCCCTACATAGCCTGTGGAGCAGTAGAAGAGTGCTTAGATGATGTCTTGGTACCTTTTCCTCTGGGCAGGCAGCTTTTGTGGACTTCAGAGAGACTTATGCCCACACAGAAATGTGGTGAAGCCTCTCAGGAGAGGCTAGATTCTCCTTTCTGCCTCCTTGCCTGAAGGGTCTCACAGGACTCTGAATCTCCTAACTGGATGACTGGATAAAGTCACATGAACACCAGGTATCCATGTGCTCTGTCTGGGAGTAAAGGGGTATGGAGGGAACTCATGCTTAAAACTGACCATTACAGTTTCAGTCAAGAACAAGTCACACTTGTAATTCATGTTGGAAACTGACCCTCTGGCTCGGGTTTTTACTCTCTCCTCCTGTTCCAGTCACTGGTACCTAGGCTCTGGAGACACAGGTGTTCCCTGAAATGCTTTATGCTCTGCATGGACTGTGATCATCATTCATTTTTTTATGCATGGATGTTGATTTGTTGTATCTAGGCATTGGTATGATCCTTGCCACCTCAATAGCTAGAAATTATGGATGTTACAGTTCCAATGGGATTCAGTTTGATGCTGGAATTATCCTCACACTTCCCTTAAAGGTGCAGTGAGCTTCTTCATCCCCACTGCCAGCACACCAACCCTTCTTAGTCCATACTTTTAAGTTCTTGGAAGAGGTTAATTCTTAAGAAAAGGTTGTTCTTTATCAGTTTTTCAAGAAAGAAATCAGCAAAGATACCAAGAAGGAAGCCTGCCTTGAAAACTGATGCCTGCCATACTTTTTCCACATGTCTGTAGAAATTATGTTTAGCTCTCCTCATGCGCTGCTAACACAGGAAGGAGTGGATGTGTCTGGCACAGGGACCAGTGACACACTTTTGCAACATGGTGTGCCAGGGGTGGCTAAAACCCAGCACTCTGAGGTGAGCACTGGTCAGGCTGCCCTCATGCTGCTCACACTGATGCTCTATCCACTGAACCACATTTTTACCTCAGGTGAAAAACAGTGCAGGCATCAACAAGGTGAATTTCTCCTGCTGCCTGCAATCCGTTCTTGCTATGGCATTGAAGAGTTTTCCAAGTGGGGCTAACATGCAGGTGAGTCACTACAATGTGCTGCAGCAGGCCTGGCTCTGTCCCTCCTGCACTCACCATCCACAGCTCCAGCAGAGGGAACAGGAGCTGGAGCCACAGCAGGGAGCTGGGAGCCTTTGCCATCAGCTGAGGGAGCCTGGCCATGCTGTTGGTAGGAGCAGCCCTT
The DNA here is from genome assembly GCF_051311805.1 of Agelaius phoeniceus. NCBI lineage: Eukaryota > Metazoa > Chordata > Aves > Passeriformes > Icteridae > Agelaius > Agelaius phoeniceus. The sequence continues at coordinate 39,018,574 of NC_135270.1, forward strand.
GTACCACAAGGACTGGGCTTCTTTGCTTGCCTGCTAGTATTAACATTCATTTGCTCTCTGAAACAGACTTGGGTTTTTTTTTGGTTTTTTTTTTTTTTAGGCCATTCTGTGTAACATAATCATATTGGAGCAGAATTCTTCTGCCTAATCAAATGAAAGTTCATGTAGTTAGTTTGTCCTTAGCATTTACTAATGAATGTGATTGTGAGGATTTAGTTTCTCACATGGTTAATAGGAAGGCATTTAGATAATTATAGCTGTCTAGTGTCTTTCCACTGCTAATCGCTTTTACTGCCTGGTTCATTTCCAGACCAGCAAGTGAAACTCTGGCACACAATTGTGCAGGGAAACTGTCCCTGTGGTTATATATTGCTGTATTCCTGATGTGATGGTTTGTAGGTGTGAAGTCAATTCCCAGCTCCAACCTAAATTTCATATGAACTTCTAAAAATCACAGCCTTGCTTTCCTACTTGTCTGCACCATGCTGGGTCACGCAGTCCAGCACTCCCTCCCTGACCCTGGCCAGCTGAAGACACTTAGAGAAGAAAAATTTAAGCAGACAAATATGTAATGGCCCCACTCCTGGGCTGTGCATCCAGCTTCCAGAGCTCTAGGAGCTTTCCCATGCACCTTTGTTTAGAAGCTGCAGTGAATTTCCCTAATCCCTTGCTGGACTTTGCCACATCTTTGATCTCCATGACATCCTGTGACAATGATGCTGAACAGAAAACTGCACCAAAAATCTCCAGTGTTTGTTTTAAAGCTACTAGGTGGTATTTCAATTGAGAAAAATCAATACTTCTGTTCAGAGAAACAGGGAATGAGATTTTGTTCTTTACCTTTTTTAGGGCACCTGTGATGTGACTGAGCTGTCACCCCTCTCTGCTGTCTCCAAGCTTCAGCTAGTTCTGCTTCTATCTTGGTTATTTTTTCACAAATGAGAACATTTCCATACCTGGTTACCTTTTACAGAATGCATTTTTTTTTCTATCTTTGTAATATAGAATGTAAACTATAGTTAAGAAGGATGTATAGAAAGGTAAAGAGATGTTTTCTGTTTTTTTCTCTTTTTAGTCCTATTAATTCTGTTAATTCTGAGTGCTTTTGCCCAAATGGAGCCCTGATTTCAAGTATCCATCATGGCTCTGAAATTCATTTCCTAGGAAAACCAGTTCATTTAAAGTCTGTGGCACACATAGATTTTCCCCCTCAGGTACTGTATAGTGCATATGTTCATGTGGAATTTAATGCAAAATCTAACTTTATTGCTGTGCATTATGAAATCACATTATGAAAGATTTCTGTACTTTTTAGCTACAGTTTAATATTTTTTGAAAAATTGTTCATCAACTGCAGCCTTTGCTACTTTGCCCTTCACTTTCTTTCCTTAGATCATGTGGTATAAAAGACTTGGCATTATTTTCTTTTAAGATCTGGGGAAGAAAACATGCCTGTTACACAAGCTAGTGAAGTATGTGACAATGATTATGGTAATGATAATTCTAATAACCTTTTTTGTCATTGCGCTGTGCTTTGATAGTTATCTTGTTGCTAACAAACAATTCATAGCTGTTTGGAGCAGTGCTATCTTCTTAGGAGCTAAATGGGTCAAGGGCTTTCTGCCAGCAGGAGAGATGTCTATACTGGTAAGGTGAAGAGAAGCAGGAGGAAGCGATTTTTGGCTAATATTAAATTAAAATTAGGAGTTGTGACCACTGGTCTGAGAGACATGAGGAATCCTCAGAAACTCTAGCATCCCTCCCAGCAGCTGCTCCTCAGTTTACTATGACGGTATTTAATTTCAATTAACAAATTCTAGTTAGTTTAGTTTAGTTTAGTTTAGTTTAGTTTAGTTTAGTTTAGTTTAGTTTAGTATTACTTCCCCCTCGTCCTTTCCTGTTTACTCCCCGCAGGGTTTTAGTGCGACACCCGTCTCCGTGCCGCTCCTTTCGCGATGGTGGAGCAGGGGACAAGAGCAAGGCGGAGGGGAGGGGGAAAAGGGGAAGGGGCAGGAGAAGGGTAAGGGGCAGGAGAAGGGAAGGCAAAAGGGCCCCGTTCCCGCGGCCGCAGCCCGGGGAGGAGCTCTCCCTCTCTCCCTCTCTCCCTCTCTCCCTCTCTCCCTCTCTCCCTCTCTCCCTCTCTCCCTCTCCCTCTCCTCCCTCTCTCCCTCTCTCCCTCTCTCTCTCTCTCCCTCTCTCCCTCTCCCTCTCTCCCTCCCGGCCGCTCTCCCGGTGCAGCGCCGCTCCCGCCGCCCGCCCCTTCCCGTGCGGAGCTCCGGGCAGGCTCAGGGCGGTGCTGGGTTTCCCTCTAGCGGTGCCTGAGCCCCGCAGAAGGGCGCTGTGTCCCTGCCGAGGGGCTGGCTCTGCTCGGCAGGAATGGCTGGGCTCGGAGCCCGCCGAGCTCGCCTCTCCAGCGGTACCCGGGCCGGGGAGACGGGAACAGCTCTGCCTGTACAGCAAAAACAGCACAGCCGTGCTCCTCCTCAGGCTCCCAAGGGATGTTTGTACGAATGACTCTTCTTCTCTCCTTGCCCGAGTGGAGTCAGTGTTCTTGTTGCATTCTTGTTCCAGAACGGCACTGTTTGGTGCGGTCCAAGGCTGGTGGCATTTGGCACAGCATGGATGGCACAGTTCAAAAGCTTGTTTCCAGAAGTCTGTACCTGCATGAGTTAGGACGCTGAAGCATCGAGCTTGTCCCTGGTTACCTGATGCCTCTTTGGGGAAGTCCATGCCAGACTGTGTGACTTTCTCACTGATTTGCTATTTGGTATTACAAGCAACAGGCAGGAATTGGTAAAAATAACAGCAGAATTGTTGAAAACAGCCATACTATAGTCTTCAGAAAGCAAAGCATTGCACATATGAAAATTGAAATAAAAAGCCTTGTATGGATAAGAAACTCTTCACAAATAGTGTCCAGAGATATTCACAGTTTATCACAGAATATTCTGAGTTGGAAGTGACCCACAAGGATCACTGAGTCCGACTTTTAATCTTTAGCCACCGCATGAACATATAGTAATCTCCTTCTCCACAGCTACTTGCAAGGCCTTCAAGTTTTCTCAAGATATCCTGGGTAGGGTATGGGATTTTGTAAATTTTCTAAATTTCTTTTTCACTGGAAGCAGGATTAGCTCATAGTAAACATAAGCACATACTTTGAAGAATGTATCTTTGAAAAATATCCCATGTCTCAAGGCAGTTGCAAGTGGGTAGCTAAATCCTCCAGCTCCTCTTAGATCTAGTATAAATGGCATCAGTGAGTGAATTACAGAGATCCTTAATGGCAGCAGCTCAGAGCAATATGGAGCATGCTGGCTTGAGCCCAAAGGTGGGGCAATCCTGCAGGGTGTCCTGCCCAAGGATGGGCTACCCTGTGCCCACCTTGCTGGAGTTACTCTGAGCAAGCATCATGCCTGCTCCTCACTGCCTATTGACTGTGAATGCTAGAAAGCTTGATGCAGATATTTTTAACCTGTCCTGTGCACAATTAACTAAACCAAACACCTGGGAAGGGTAAGGTGCAGGACCTGCTGACCCAAGCCTTCAGGCCTGTCTGCATTGCATCATTACCTTGTGCCCTTGTGCCACTGTGTTTCAGAGTAAACCTCTCTCCCCTTGTTGCACATTCTCTTCTAAGACAGGTAAGACTGTTGAGGCAATGCTACCTGTTGTTGACTCACATTTGATCATCTTAGCATGCGGTCAATATCACTTGGATTGTCCAGCACTGCTGTTGGCCTTGCTTCCTCCATGTATTTTCCTGCTAACCTGTTATCTTCCTCCCTCTCAGTCCCCTCAGCAGCAGCTGCTAGAAGCAACTACAGGGCTGCCCTCTTCTCATCCTAAGTGGGTCTTGTAATGAGAAAAGGAAATGTTTTTTTCCTTGATGTCTGGTAGGGGAAGCAGATGATTCTTCTGATTATTGCCCTTAAAATGAATAAGCTATTGAGGGTACTTTAAAATGTTATTAGTGTGTTGAAGTAGTAATGTTAATAGTTAATTCATGCTCAATAACATTATATCTTTTAAATATTATTATTATTATATTGTCTTGTTGGAACAGCTTTAAAGGTTCTTCATGGGCTTTTAGTTAAGGCAAAGCACCAGCAGTGGGAACAGCAGAGCAGTGACTGTGGATGTGCATCCAGCTCTGGGTGAGATGCAGTCGAGGGGCTCAGACACTTCAGTTCAAAGCTGTGAGACCTGCCCCTCAGTGATTGTCTGACCCTGGCCTGAAGGCTGTGGGTGCCACACTGCCATGTGGGGAAGGACTGCAGCTGCTGAGTGTCCAGTGTTTCTGCCCCCATGCAGGTCCCAGGGATCCTCAGCCCATCATCCTGCAGGGCCTGCCTGGAGCAGGTTGGTGTACTGGTGCTTTCCTTGGAAACAGCCCCTGCTCATTTTTCTAGCAGCTTGTTGGTTATTCCATTGAGGACCTTGCCTCCCTTCCTCCCTTGCCTCCCTTTGTCCCTTGCATCCCTTCCTCCCCTGCATCCCTTCCTCCCAATGTGCCTTGGAAGCACCTAGGCCAAGTAGCTGCTCATCACACACCTTTGGCAAGGTGCTGCTTCGTGTAGACTCTTCAAAATTTCTTTTGTTGCAGAAAAAGGAGCAACTGGGGAAAGATTTCTGCAGAAGAGGTGGTGTCAACTCTAGTCCCTGGACACAGCTACTCAGTGGCTATTTCATGGGAACAATAAGCTCTCATTGGAGCATGGCCTGAAGCCCTGGATGTCCTGCTCTCCAGGTGAGCACTCCCATTCCTTTGTCCTTCACAATCTCCTGATAGTGAGAGTTCAAAAGTGAATGGATGGAAAGGCCAAGCCATTAAATCTATTAAATAAAAATGACACCACTCAGAAATTGCCTAAACAAAGAGAGACAGTACCAAAGAATATTGAGAGACAGTACCACTTTATGCTTTCCTGTTCCTACATTTTTCTCCAAGCATCTGCTTTTGGCCATTGTAGGAGACAAAATAAGAGATTAAATTGATTTTCAGCAAGTAAGAAGTATCTTTTTATTAAAATATATCTATAAAATAAGAAATATAAAATATAAATGCATGTATATTTACAAAGCTACACAGGCCTTTCTGTACTGTCTTCTTGGTAGCATTTTATAAAATCCCAAGTTTTTTTGTGAATGAATTTTGGGTGGTGATTCTAGCTGTATGAGAAAGCTTAAAATTAATCAGTAATAAAGTAATGAAATAAGAATAAAATTAAGGTTGCAAAGTTAAGCACTTAGAAGACAGAAAATGCCAAAATAAAGGGACTTGTGCTCTTAGGATTGTAACCTTTTGAAAATTCCCAGTCTGATGTCCTGCTGTGTGTACCAGAAGATAGAATTGCTTTACACAGTAATACTCTATTTTTAACATAAGCTCCCTCCCTGGTTTGTATCCCACTGTGGTGAGTGACTAGTTTGAATAAGAGCACAGAGTGAAGGAGAGAGCAGCCTGCAGAGTCCCAGCTCCTCCTCCTACCTGCAGAAGCCCATGGGCAGAGAGAGGAGCTGCTGGTGAACATGGACAATGGCCATCAAGTGCTCTGAGATGGTCCCCCAGTGCCCCTGAGAGCATGCCAGTGTGGTGTTGGATGTCTTCAGTGAAATCACATTTTTCAACAGAGGGTTCAGATGGCTGCCCATTCTGGGTGCTGACTGAGGTCACCTGTAGAAGTGTTTGTCCCAGCTCACCTCCAGTCAGCTAAAGCTGTGCATGCCTGACAACTCCACTTATTACTGGTGAAATTTCTATGTCAGGGCCTAGTTCTAAATTTCTTTTTCACTGGAAGCAGGATTAGCTCCTAGTATACATAAGCACATACTTTGAAGAATGTATCTTTCTGCTGAAGGCAGTGTCCATGCAGACATTTATAGTTAGGTACTTTACTGTAAAAATAACATGAGAGCAAGTGTTTTGATGACAACAGCACTGCTAACCAGAAAGTTATCTAATGCTTTATATACAAGTACATGTAAAAGGTGAAAAATTGGATGTTTTGGTATAGTAATTTTTCCACTGTGATCAGATATGCATATACAAATAGCTTTCATGCTGGCAACCCAATAAACATGAGCAGCCAGCAACTGATACAAAGATGGTCTCTCCTCTAACAAATGAGCACTATTTGTGCTGTGTAATACTGCAACGATGAGCAGTGATGTGTAATCCCTCTGCCCAGGACCTCCCCAGCCTGCTGGGCAGATGTTCTGGCAGATTTTGGCACTTGAAGGTGAAACCTGCTCTTCCTTAACCCCCAAATTTTCATGAGCCACAATGTTTTCTTCTTTCTGTTCTCTCTCATAGTTTTTTCAGTTGTTTTTTTGACTCTGGTAACACTTCCACTTACCTTAGTCATTGTCTTTCTGCCCCAAATGTAACCTTTTTTTTTTTTTTTATTTTTAAGGATCACATTTAACAGCCTTTCCCATCTCCATCTGTTCTGTTGGGGTAGTTTTCCCACTAGTGGCACTGTTGTGCTTTGGGGTGATGTTAGGGCTTAGGGATGTGTTAGGAATGCCAAATGTCACTAGGCCTGTACAGAATTCTTGGCCCACAGTAAAAATAAGAGTTTTCCTAGGGACCCTGATGATGTGGGACAAACCACAGAGACTGAGGGTGGGTTTGTCATACTTGGGCTGAGTCTTTCAAGGGCGACAGAGAGACCAAAAAAACCTGTCCAAAATGTCTCATTTAGGCTATGCTGGGTTGCCCCTGAAAGTTATTGTCACATAAAAGGTGCTTTTATCTCCCCCAAAAACCTCCAAACAACAAAAACCTCACTGTTTTCATAATCTGTTAAAAGATGACTGAGAGCTAAAGAGAAGACTGTATTTTTCTAACATGTTGTCATAGTTGTGCCTTGCCTGAGAACAACAGTCTGTGAAAAAATACACCTGCAGCCCAGCCTGAAAATTGCCTCCCAACAGTTAACCAAGTTATGACTTTCCTCTGGGATTAAGTTGAAATGTAATTAGGGTTATGTCACTTTGGAGGAGTTCACTGGTGACATGGTGGGTAAAGGGAGGCAAGCCTGTGGAGATGAAATATGCTGGAAATTAGTATGAGGTGTTATGTACTCACATCAATCTTTAGTGTGTCCTGGCAGTTTGTCATGAGAGAGTCTCTTGAATGGTGATGCTTTGACTGTGATACACAATGTGAAAATGGGTGTTGAACAGGAAGGCAGGTGTGATGGGGAATTTTCTAGAGTATTTGGTCTAAACTTAATATAAACAGATTACTGGGGGCAGGGGGAAGTGTGACTTAATAACTACTGGCATCCTTTATCTGTGTGGAAGCATGAGAGAGCTTGTCCTTGAAGTGAGAAGAAAAATTTCTAAAGTAACAGTTTCTAAAGTATAATCTGCTCAGATTTGGTTACTTCCCAGTGTGTCTAGAGGTTAGAGACTGCATCAAAGAGAGTAAAGCCTTTTACTCTTCATTTTTATTGTCCATTTTTATAATTAGAATTGGAAACTGTCATTTAGCAGCAAATTTAAAATAAAAACATAACTTTCACAAAGTCCTCAAAGAAAACAAAAAATCCTATAGGTGTTGACACATCCTATCATCAGGTTTAGAAGGTAAGTACCAGAAAAACGATTGTTATCAGGTGTGAATTAACATACAGTGAGTTTGCTCACAGCTGAAGAAGGTGACAGATATAACATATGCATTAATAAAAGCCCAAATGGAAGGTATGGCCATAATTAGAAATGGTACTTGAAGAAATGCTATTGATTCCAGGAACTGAATTTAATTTGATGGCTTTTACTGTAATTAACACAATTGTTTGTATCAGCATAGATCTCTTAATATTATTATCCAAGTTGACAAATTATAAAATTAAATGTTCATTTAAGATGTAATTCAAAATTTTTAAAGGTTTTCTTGAGTCAATGGATCTCAGTTAATTTCTTTAAGGCTAAAGCACCAGCTTTTTTTTCTGCCAGTTTTCAGCGACTGAAGCTGCTCCTGATTTATATCAATGCTGCAATGAAAGCAACATAAACAAAGGAAACATTCACAAGTTCTGATGAGTTCTTGACAGCCCCTATTGCCTATACTTTACAGGCTTGAAAGGTATTTTCTTTGTAACATTAGATTTTAATGGTACTGAATGTAACACGCACATATAATAACAATAATTCACTTTTCTTGTGTTTGCCCATTTACCTTGTCATATATCTGCTAGATGCAGGGTCTGGTTCTCTTCTCTTTTACACCTGTTTTACCCAAGGGCTGTTTATTTTGATGCAGTTACTCCTGATTTAGATCTGTGTATATGAATCTGTTATCTGCGAGAGGTAAATTAATGCTTTTAATCAAGACCACTCTTCTGCCTACCCATCAACATCAAAGCCTAGACATGCTATTAGTTATTGAGAAAGGGAGCACAGTGTGAGTAAGCAGCCCTCAGCTATCTCTGGATCCCCATTACCAGAATTTTAGCACCATTACCTCAAAACCATGAATACTTTTATCCTCACAGTCACTTGGAAAGGCTATATAGCCACATTTTACAGACCAAAGCCACAAAAGGAAGCAGAATTCGGACAGAAATAAGGTGCCTAAATCCCAGTGTAACCCTTAAGACCATTTTCAGCAGCTGCTACCCAAAGTCTCCCTACTTTGGAGGTGGCTCTGTTGTGGATCCCACATACTTGAAGATATTTTTTTACCATACCTTGAAGAACCCTGATCTTGTCGGTCATAGCATCTACTTGTTCTAAACCTTGCTCTGTCAGAAAGGTGGCCTCAATAGCATTCTCTCCACAGAATGGTGAATGTGTAGGGGGATATAACATAAGAAAATAAAGATAGTGTAGAAAGTAATCTTACCCCTAAGGAGTTGCAGCTGGGCCAATTATCAAAGATTAGGAACAGGCCTGACTTTAACAGGCCACAGCTGTAACCAATGAGAAGAGTGCTATAAAAGAGTGAGGTGGCTGGTTGAGAAGGGAACTGGAGTCAGCTGGCTGCTTTGTGAAGGAGAAAGAGTCAGTGCTCTGAGGAGCTGTCCATGAGATACACCAAGAAGGTATGATGCTTTTGTGATAAGGAGACAACAGTATGGAACCCCTGCAATAAGATGGCAACAACTCTGTTACCACGTACTTAGGGTCTGCAGAAATCCTCAAGGCAGATTTCACATTTAACACCACTGGAGTCACTTTTTTTTTTCCTTTCTCTTTGGCCAGACACAGAAAGCTCTGGTAGCCTTATCACTGGTCTTATATTTGGTAATTGAATGAATAGATCAGTCATGCAGGATGTAGATGAGAGAGGAGGATTTGATAGGATTCAGATCTCTCTCTGCCTGCTCTCAGTTAACTCCCATACCAAGAACTAAAAAGAAGAACTTCCCAATTTACTACAATCCACTAATTTCACTGAGGCCTGGTGAAGATGCAGTGCATCTCCTCTGTTTCCACGTGCCATCCACTTTGGTGGAACCAGGCCACTCTGCTGAGCTTGTTTCCTCAGAGATGGGTAAGAATTATCCATGCTAGATTCCTTGTAGTCCAGGTAAAATATTCCTATAGGCCACCAAGCTATAGGGTACTGTACAGAACAGCTGTCGAATGAAGTTGTATGAGCCACTCTTGGAGCAGGGACTGGAACAGGTGGTTAGATTTTCCTCTGATTGTCTAAGACACCAGCAATAAAGTTGATCACTCTCTTTTCCCCTCTTAGTGAGTATTTTAATAATTCAAGAACATGACCTCATTCCTACAGAAGGATTGGAGAATACCCCAATACAACTAACTTTCATCAGATGGTGAGGGAAGAGGGATGGGTGGACACTCTTTTGACAGATAAAAGCATTTGGGGTTTTTTGTGTGTCTTGGGTGCATGTGATAAACTGTTGTATGAGGGTTTAAAATCTGGTGTAGTGCATTACAGAAGCTCATAATTCCCTTTTTGTTTTTCCAAACACATGGCTAACGAGCCTACTGTAGGAAGAGGGTGCAGGTCCCTGAATCGCAGGTGAGCAATGGCACTTATGTGCAGTGCTGCACCCAAGTCCTAGGGAAGGTTGGAGGTTACCTTAGCAGCCCTAACAATGTTCATTGGTCCCCTGAGGTGTTTCCCTGCTCCCTGTGCCAGCAGCTGTGATCCCAGCTGCGGATGGTCCTCAGCTCTGCAGGTGATGCTGAGGTGGTTACCAGGGTGCTCAGGCAATGGCTGTGGCAGCTGCCAGGGGAGCCTGGCGCTGTGAGCTGAGTGCTGCAGCAAGCAGCCAGCCCAGTGTGGCACCAGCAGATCCCAGGATTAATTAAGAAGCACATTTAAAAGGTGTTTCAGCACTGCAAGACATAGACGGTGTTTATCTAACGGGCTGGTGGGTCAGCTCCTCACCTCCGGAGGGGAAACAGCCGGGCTCCTGGGACCCCTGCGCCGCCGGCCTTGGCGGGGCGGCGAGAGGAGCTCGGGGAAGGGCGGCGGGGCAGGACCGGGGGGGCGAGGCTCATTCCCGGGCCCGTTCCCTTGCCGGGACCGGGGCGAGGCGCAGCCCGCGCTGCCCTGCGGAGCTGTCCCGCCCCGCGGTGCTGAAACAGCCGCCAGCGCCGCGGTGCCGGCTCATCCCGCCCCAGCCCCGCTCAGCACGGCTGCCCGGCAGGGACCAGCGAGTGCTCGGGACGTGACAAACAAGGACCAAATAATTTTTTGAGTCACACGTGTAGACTGCAGTTCCTCTTTATTTGCCGGCTGATTATAGCTGCAGTTGCTTTGCTATTTATCTGTGAAGCATGCCGTTCCATATCGAGGATAACATTAGGAATCGTTGCAAAGAATTCTAATTAGATAAACCCAAAACTTTGAATTTATATCCAGGCTGAGCAGTGAAATGATCTGAGGCAATTATACATACTAAGCTGATGCCTTGAACAGTATTCCTTATCAAGGGCAACAGTAGATGAGAAAATATGGGAACAAATTAATAAGCAATTCAGCTATAGAATTATTTTAAGAAGATAGCTAGAAAAGTGCACGTTTTTCAAAACAAACATCGTGGTCCAATACTGTTGTAATGTGAATTAATGAAAAATTAGCAGTAGTTTAAGAGCCAAAACAGAAATAGTTTTTTAAGTGTAAAAACTAAAAGCTAAACTCTAGCTTTACTTCTGCACATGTGATTTTTCAGAGAAGTAATGAATAAAATTATAATTAATAATAATAAAGAGAATAACAAGTTTCTATTAATGCCTATAAACATATCTTCCTTAATCAGATAATGACTAATAGAAGCATTCAGAAAATAATTAAGAGATATCTATTTTTTAAACCAAGTGGCTAAGAAATATAATCCTACTGTACCTCAGTAATTGTTAAAGGAAGGACCCATTATCATAATTATGTTTCTGGAACAAACATTATTTCAATGTGATAAAGGATGACATGACACTAAAGGTAAAGCCACGGCAGATGTTACATGAGTAACAAGACAATATGCCTGCATTCGGGTAATTTCTCCCCCCCAGACATGTTCTCATTAATCTGTGATTAATAGGATTTGAGTATAGTAAATGATGTTGATCTATTGTCTGTCTTTGTCCCACACCATAGAGAGAGCAATTTGTCAGCTCAGCTTTTGTGTGACTATTTAATAGCAAAGAGGGGGAGAGAAAAGACGCTAATCTTCTAATTGGCATCTATAGAGAAAGGTCTAAGAACACTGCCTGCCTGGAAATAGCTTGTGTGCAATTCCTACGCCTGTGAGGCTGGGGCAGACAGACAGCACCAGGCTGGGTACCCATGGAAAAGGACCAGTGTGTCCCTGTCACACAACGAGCTGCTGGCCAGAGGGAGAGTGGAGAGCAAGGTGCACTGCAGAACAAGAGGCAATTGCTAACTCTTCCAAGTCTGTTATGTTGCAGCCTGTTATGTCAAGGGAGTGCTTCTTGACTGGTGTGACTTTAATAAAGACGGAAAGCTGCCTCCTTTCTAGAGCAGAAAGCAGAATGAGGCAGGGGAAAAACAGGGGGCACCGATGAGGACCCGGAATAGTCCTCTCACCAGCAAAATTGGAATCAATGGAGAGAACACGAAGTACCCAAACATCTTTCCAGAGATGTCAGGTGAACAATGGCTTTGTGCTAATATAGTGCCACTTCTAGCTTAGATGTCCTCCTCAGGTGCTAAGGTTGCCTCATGAAATGACTGCCTTCAAATACAAATAATTTCACAATTAAGTCACTGCTCCCAATTCAGCAAAACATGGAAGCTACTGCTTAAAACTGGGCATGAGGACAAGTGCTTTGTCTTTCCCCCATCCTCAAGTATCTATTTTATGCCCTTCAAATGGTCAGAATGAAGACTTGGGTTTTGTGTGCAGTTAAGGACTGGATCCCTCTGGCACATCTATGTTGCAGCAAAATGCAGCTTTGTTTTGTCTAATGATTTCTTAAGTGGGGAACATAGACAAAGAGTTCCTTGTTCAGTTTAACCACCTGAGCCATTCTGATAGTATAAAATTTAAGATAAAGCAGTAACTCTCTAAAAATATTATTTTTTGAGACCTGTGTCATTTTTTAATAGGAGCAATTTAATGAACATTTCATTTAGTAGTTCTGTCCAGTGGGTCAAACCAGTGAATCGCATCATGAAGGGTGGGACTACCTTAAATCAGCTTTATCACTTGGAAATTGTTCTGTGGGCCTGCACATAATGTTTTTTCTACCTGTGTAACTCTTCAATGGATATAGCATAGAAATAGCATAGCATAGAGCATGACTCTTATTCATGCTAATGCATATCATCAGGATTTAATGGAAACTGATGAAGGATAAAGATTGGATAAAGAGGTATTTTGCTAAGCAAAAAATAAAACCATGGATAGAATTGAATCTTATTTAAAAGGGAGAAGAGTGGAGGGAAAGCAGTTGACAATACTGAGGTTAAAGAAAAGGCTCTCAAAACTGTTTGTTTAAGTTAGCAATATTTACTGCCACATTTCACAATCACATCTCTATTCAAAGGCACCAGAACCCACTGCTCAGGTATATGAGCAGCACTTTGGCAGACTTGGTGTTGTCTGGCCTCTGCAGTGAAAACTGCTGGGATTTGGAGATCAGATGGGAGTCTGGGCAGGGACAAAGCAAGTGGGGTATTTGTACCATCTTGTGTATGAATTTGCAAACGCAGAGCATTTCCCTGCTGCTTGGTGATGTTAGCATGCTGAGCACAATTATCACAGCACAAGAGTGCAGCCCTTTCTCTGCCTTTGGGGGTAAGCACTGATGTTTGTCCCCATTTCAGGCATGACAGAGAGCAGGCATACCCTCTGTGGAAACACCTAAAACTTTTGCAGTGGCAAGAACTCCCTCAGTGGAGATGCTGGGTCTGTCCTGGATCTATTAGTGTCACACTGGGGAGGACAGTGCCAAATCTGCCTGAGCCTGGGCTGTGTGATTGAGCTGAAGTGCAGTAGTAGGGCCACATCAGCAAGAGTCTGGGCTCTAACTTGTGTGTCTTCCAGGGAGAGGAAAGTGTCTGCTTCTGAACATGAACACAATGCCAGACTCTTGTGGAACATAGATGTAAGGTCTGGAGCTTGGGATGTCTCTGCCCTTGTGCTCTGCTCTGGGTGAACCTGATGGGACATGTGCTCTTTTTAACGGCTTTGATCAAGCAAGAGGAGATTTCATCATTCAGAAGCTCTTGGGGCATGTCAAGATGTATCCTGGACTAGCTAGTTGACTCCACCACCCTCCTCCATAGCCTGGAGGAGTCCAGCCCCTGGAGGGGTCAGGCAGTCTGTTTGCATAGAAGTTGTCATAGGTCACTGGACGAAGAGTGGTGGAATGCACCCACCTTAACTCCAGCTTCTGCCACCATTTGAAGATTTTCTTGGTGTCAGGATGTAGTGCCACAAAAAAAGCCCTCCAAGACTGCAAACAGCTCTCTCTGTGTCCCAGCATTGTGCAGGGCCACAGAAACCACGGGAAGCAAAAAACCCCAAGATGTTAGTTATACCTTCCTTTTTAGAGGTTAGGGTGCTTTTTCCTGCTCAAGATACAGTAAAAGGTGTTCCAGCTCCTGGGAGTTTCAGTCTAAATCCATACACTCAGGGTGAGGTCAAACTTTGTGTAATACTTTCATACAAGTGTACCTTGTGGCCAGGTTCAAATACTGCAAGCTTCAGTTCTTCCTTAAAAATGAGGCTAGTTTTTATTTTCTAAAGTCCCATAGTGTGAGAATGGGAAGGTTTGATAATCTTGTAAGCAAATAAGTAAGCAAAATGTCCTCAAAAGCTTACTCTGAGTAGACTTGGAGGTGTTGGAAGGCTTCAGGTGTCTGTGGTCTGGACTTATCTGACAAGGCCCTCTGCATCAGGGCATGAATTTATTGCATCTGTCCATCACCACAGCTCTTTACATGCAACATCAACTGTCACATATTTTCCAGCATATTTTATCTCTATCTAGGACGTGAAGTTGTTGTGAGTGCTATTTGTTATTTGATATTTCATGCTCTCAGCCTGTTCAAAAAGCTGCTTACTTAAGAAAGATCAAAATGCAGAGTGACATTTCTCTTTTAAAAAAACATTAATACAGAGTCTCTTGGACTGTTAAAATGCAAGAACACCGTGATAGTAACAAGTGTTATAAAATGTTATTTTAAAGCATGACTTGCTTCCTGCTCATCACCTAATATCACTGTGCTTAGAAAGCTGTATTTGGAACAGTTATCTCCTGGGCAGGCAATAGCATCTGGTGATATTAAAATGTCATCAAATGAAAATATATGCAATAGCGTCCACCTCATTTGAATATGAAATGCAAAGACAATCCAAGGCAGACAACTGCTTGTTTAGAGTGATAGCTGAATACAAAGGCTGGATCATCAATAATAGATAAAGGGTTTTTTGCTTGTTGTAAATTAGAGGTAGGATGGGTATTGTAGTTTTGTTTTTTAATTATTAATCACATTAGCAAGGCCGGCTTTTACAAAGCACCAGGCAGAGTAAAAATGTAAAATACAAAGTGAGAAGAATTAATTTTATAATCTGACACTAGAATAAAGCATCCAAGCCCTCTATCAACTGCACTGAAAATTAGATAGTAACATTCTGGTAGTTCTGTCAAAGTCAAATACAGAAGCAATTGTTAAGTGTTGATAGGCAGTGGATAGAAGGTGTAATCCACTGGGAAGGTTTTGATCCAAAATGAAACAGTTTTCTACCCCTGCTAGTCAGGCAGAAATCTAATTACTCTCTTTTGATCTCTATGGAGAGGTAAACCAAAGAGTTATAGGTTATGGACAGTTTTATTGATTTTTATCTCAGAAATCAACAAGTGCAGGCTTTACACTTTACACATA
The DNA here is from genome assembly GCF_051311805.1 of Agelaius phoeniceus. Taxonomy (NCBI): domain Eukaryota; kingdom Metazoa; phylum Chordata; class Aves; order Passeriformes; family Icteridae; genus Agelaius; species Agelaius phoeniceus. Next base: position 39,033,914 of record NC_135270.1, read on the forward strand.
CTTGCTTAGCTGGTGATAGGATCAAATATTTCAAACTGGCTTTCCCTGCTACTAAGTCAATAAGCCTTTTAGTTGTTTTGTTCAAGTTGCACTGTGGATGTTAATATTACAGAACTTTTTTGCACGTAAATGCTTTGTGGAAAAAGATTGCCAGGCTTATACTTGGGCATTTTAAACAAAAATGTAAGTATTTTTTTCCCATCTGCTTATTTGTCTCTTGCAGGACTATATTGTTATATTATGGCTTTAACTGGACAAACAGCTGCATTTTTGATGAGGTAGAAAAGGACAACTGCAATTCAGCTGGTAACAGCAGCTAAAACAATTTCTAGAGTGCTCATAAGGCATTCTAAGGTAGACCTGGAGTGCAAAGGAGGAGAAGGCTTTCTGTTTCTGGAATTTCCAGTGCACCTTTGAGAAATCAGTCACAAACTTCACTGCTTGTATTCTAGCACTGAAATATACCTTGGTCCTTTGTCCTGTCTCTATGAGTGCAAACATTTCCACAAATGCCCACTCTCATCAACTACAGCTTATGCAAATATTCAATCTTAAAAAACACTAGCCCTTCTTCTCCAAGCTACTTCCTGTAAATCCTAGCAGGATGAGTTCAGACATGGGCATGGAGAGAATGCCTTGCTTTTCATACAAAGGACCCTTTTATGGACCTTTTTGATTAAGTGTAAATGTGTGTGAAAGATTTCCCAGGTAGTCTTACCTAAAACCTTGGCATGCAATCATATCTCCAATCCAGCAAACAGGAGTTGTGCTATCAAGCTAAAAGATGTCAAGATTTCATGCCACATTTTTAGAGGTATAATTATTTGGGGTCTGTTGTTAATTATACATATTCATGCAATCTAATCAGTCTTCAAGAATGTGCATCGAGTCAGGGTCTGCTTGTTCACATCCACAAAAAAGCCTGTTATTCTCACTTAACTCCAGTGTCAGAGCCACAGCCACAGAGCCTGGGATGAGTGTAGCTTCATGATTATTTTGATAGCTTCTCTTCTTCGTGTCCTGGGAGATAAGGCTGTTTCTCCCAGAGCTGCACTTTTTCCTGAATGACTGACAACCCCTTTAGAGGAGATCAACCCCTCTTTGTGCCCTTTCACTCACTCGGAGGTTATCAGCTAAAACTGCACTCAGCATTCAATCACATCTTTCCCCTGTGGCTGTAACTCCTGTTAACACAATTAACCTTCTGATGGGAACATAAAATGAATCTAGGGAGGGAAAAAGAGCAGAAATACATTCCCATGTTAAGGATTAAATGGCCTTAGTGCTTATAGCAGTGTTTTTTCACCTCTCTCTCTTCCACAGCATTGTGTGCAAGGGGCTATTAGCAGGAAGTCGCCTGTCACAAAATTCTTCCTATTAATCCCAGCAGCTCTTATTTTATCAATGTTGGGTTTTTTTGTTCTTTTTTTTTTAATTTTAAGGTTAATGGGAAATACTATGGTATACTAGATAGACAAACAAATACAAATTTGTATTTATTTGTGTTTTGGTTTGCTTACCTGCCTCCCGCCCCCCCACCAAAAATCCAAAAAAATGTAAATCTGAAAGATACTGTTTGATAGCCAACCCTTCTCTTTTCTTTGACAGGAGGGCATGATGGGGATGTATAATATCTGTCTTCTTTTGGGTGTCTTTTTCTATGGCAGCCTTTTTAAATTATAAACAATTCCATTGTAAGCTCATGTTTGTTCTCATTTCCTGCCTGTGTTTCTGTACTGAGCTCTGTATAACTGTGTATGTGTCCCCCTGACCATGCCCTAGTGTGTGCCTGCTCTAAGCATGCTTTAGCCACATCATTTTTGAGGAATATGAGTATACCCCTCGCTGCCACCTCTCCTGAAACTGAGGTATGAATTTTCATCCAAATGTTCCCTCTTTAACTCCCTCTGTTCTCCACGGGTGGCTCATTGTCCTGAAGAGCCAGGGGTCTGAGATGGAGGCCAGCAGTGCCTCCTCGGGCACCACGCACAGGCTGGAACCTGTGGTACCAATGCTTCTGTGCAGGTCTGGTGCTGAAAAAACTCTGGTCTGGCTCTGGTTCTCACTCTGCTTATCTTGAGCAAGATAATGCTCTGCCCTACATTGCTCTACAGAAATATTTGTGAAGGATTTCCCCTCACTTTAAAGTTTTTTTTAAGAACTGCTGAGGCAGCGCTTGGAGGACACCCCTTGGGCCCATTGACTCCCAGGGGTGAGGCTGAAGGTGAGCAGCCCTGGAAGGCACTTGTTCTCTGACTGAGAGTCTGTACCCCTCTGTGATCAGGAGAAGGACTTGTAGTTTCTGGGCTTTTTGAATTTCTCAGATCTTGCCTATTCTGAAGTGCTGTCCAGCAGCAGGTACTTGGCCTCCTGCATGGTTTTAGTACTCCAGATGTTTGCAGGTTGTGGTGAAACTTGTAACTAGACAAGGGATGGAAAATCAACATCCCTTTTCTAGCACAGACACATCCCCAAGCACACAGTGGCTTAACTGATGCAGCAGTTAAATGAGATGAGGACATTTTGTATTTTCCTGTAAGATTACAATATTACTGATTTTGACTCCACCTCATTGACCAGGTTTGCATAAACACAATAAGTGGCCAAGTCTAGCTGCTGAGGTGTGCCTGCACTCTGGCTCTGTTGGTTGAATGAGTTTTATGCAATGGCTCTGGTGACAGATCTGGGGGACTTTCATCATTGCAGTATCAGGTATTTATCATGCAAGTGCCAGATTTGTATTTCCAGCACCATCCTCAGAAGCAGAATTGCTTAAACAGTAACTGAAGCAGGCAGAGAAAAACAATAAGCCACTCCTTAATATGTATTTCTTACAGATTCTTGTATGTTGTGATGCAAGGGACAATATTATATGCACATTGTAGAAAGAAATGGACAAGGCAAAATATTTATGGTTTTTGGGAAAGGCTTTAATAATGTCCAGTCTAACTTGTACATTGTTACATTTCCAAGTTCCTTCCTCAGTTCCTTGTTATAACCCTGTTCTCCCAAGTAGGGGGTTAGGGGATGATCCATATGTGTGTGGACTTTACAGTGTTGCTACTGTAGATTTGTAAAAGTGTCATGAGGCTAAAAGTTATGTTGAACACACCACAGTTAATAATGTTGGAATGTGTCCCTGACAAAATGAAAGTCTTTGCAGCTGGACACAAGTGCCTTGTACTGCTGAAGAAGAGCTGAGGGAACTCTGTGGATCTGCCAGTTTGCAGATGAAGCTGCTATAGGACTTGCAAAAGAAGGTCAAGGAAACAGCTGATGGAAAAGGAAGATGCAAGGATATCAGCTGACAACTGAAGATTGGGCTAATTTTCATTGTAGGTTTTTTCTCTATTTCATACCTTTTTTCTCTTTTCAGTTCAGATGTGTTCAGATGTTAGCTGTTCTCCTATCCTTTGTCCTGAGAATTGATTGTTGCATCCATGGGAGATTGCTGGCATGAAGAAAACACTGAGAGTAATTAAAGTGAGGAAGGCTGATGTCAGGATTGCTTCTCCCTTTCAAAGGACTAGGAACCTCACCAGAACACAGTTTTGTTTCAAAGTAAACTTCATTCCAGTGGATGCAGTATGCAGGTGACTCAATTGAAACACAGCATGCTGTAGTGCTGTAGCAATGGAGCACTGACTGTGGAGTTCTGTGGTGATCACTCTGAAGGTAAGGATGCAGCACAAGAATTGCACATAGAAAGGGTGAGGCAAGGTTCACAGCACTGTGAGCCTGGCTCACAGCAGGGTGCTGTGGCTTGGCTTTCATGAGAAACCAGTCAGCCATTGTCCTTCCCCACACAACTGCCCCAGTTCTCATCTTCTGCTGCTGTATCTTTAGAGGGACAGACCCGTGTGTGTTTGGGCGGGGTCACAATGGGGTGGCTCCAACAAGATGCATTGTGTGACAGGGCAAGGGCTGCACCCAGGACACAGGGTGCAGAAATGCTTTCTGCTGGGCTGAGCCAGCTGGGAAGCCCAAAACCAGCACAGTGGTGTGTTGAGGGCAATGTCATCAGCTTGGGATTTCCCACTAGGGAGAGAGACATGGATATAAACCAAATGGCTGCAAAAATGTGAATGCAGGACATACTAAGCAGCTCTTATCCTCCCAAAAGACATGTGTGCTGGGGTGTTATGCAAATCTTGAAAGGATATAGCCTCCAGCTCATCCCATTGTTGAAAAGGATTAAGCCTCTGTGAGTGCTGGGCACTTAGGGATTATGGTTCAGCATCCAGAGAGGGATGAACCCGGACTGACTTATGGTGTTTAAGGGCTTTATGCCTTCACTGAACACCTACAGCTGTTACAATTTCTTTTGCCTGGTTTCTGGAAATGTCAGGACAGATACTCTAACTTTTCCATTGAAATGGTGATCATCATGAACTCTCTTTCCCTGGATCCACACACAGATGTGCTAATAAAAAGCAGTATTTGAGACATGGCATCATGTCTTCTCTGCTAAACTTGGTCACTGTTGTGCAGAGCAGCTACCATCTGTGTCCTGCTTCACTGCCTGAGACCCACAGCTATTCCAGGTAGATGTGTCACCAATCCTCTCCCACAGCAGCCTCACTGTGGTATTTTACAGCCTACAGCACTTCAGATTACTTCTTCATGTAAAAGTTCAGTGTTGTGGTCCAGCCCTTGGGAATTAGTGTCTGAGCTGGCTCTGCAGTACAGGGGTGATGTGGTTATCAATCCTTCTGATAGGGCTGAAGCAGTCTCTGATTGGTGGGAGGGCTTGTGCATTACTACATAATACATCAAACCTCTGGTGTGGCAGCTTCTTCAGAAGAGGAGATAAATTTTTCAGTGCCTCTGTGCGGGGCTCTGTCGTTCCACACACCAGGGATCTGCTTACCAGCACCAGGGGACTCAGCCAAGGGTGGAGAAGGTTAGGCTTGCTTATTCTGAAACATGTGATCTGCTTAACACAGCTCTAGGCTTCTGTGAAGGAGTCTTCTCATACAGTCTGGAGGAAAGACTCTGTTTTTACAAGAAGAGCTTAACTGGGGAATTAGCTGAAACAATTCTGTAATATAGATTATTTCCTCTTCCTCATCTTCAGGTGGAAGTACTGGGACAACCTTCTGCATCAGTGACTGAGAGAAAGTTATAGCTTCACTTCATCTTTTTTTCATTGAGATGAACTCCTTTTGTTACAACTGCAGAGTGCAGCTGAGTCTGTACAGTCTTGACTGTCCACTGCTGTTTTACACTTTGAATTCAACAGCTCAGTGACACATTGGACATTAGTGACAAATTGTGTCTCTCAAGGGTCTGTACTGGGACCAGTGTTATTAAATAACTTCATTAATTACATGGATAAAGGGTTCAAGTGCACCCCCAGCAAGTTTGCAGATGACACCAAGCTGAGTGGTTCTTTGAAAGACATGAAGGACAGGATGCCATCCAGAGGGACCTGGACAAACTCAACAAGTGGGCCCAGGGAAATCTAAAGAGTTTTAACAGGACCAAATTCAAGGTACTGCATTTGGGTTGGGGCAAGCCCTGGTATCAGCACAGGCTGGGGATGAACAGCCCCAGAGCAGCCCTGTCCAGAAGGACTTGGGGGTGCTGGTGGCTGAGAGGCTGCACATGAGGCAGCCCTGGGCACTGCCAGCCCAGAGAGCCAAACGTGTCCTGGGCTGCATCCAGAGCAGCGTGGGCAGCAGGGCCAGGGAGGGGATTCTGCCCCTCTGCTCTGCTCTGCTGAGACCCCACCTGCAGGGCTGCATCAGCTCTGGCTGCCAGCACAGGAAGGACATGGAGCTGCTGGAGTGACTCCAGAGGAGGGCCACCAAGATGGTTGCAGGGATGGAACACCTCTCCTATGAGGAAAGGCTGAGAGAATTGGGCTTGTTCAACCTGGAAAAGAGAAGGCTTTGGGGTGGCCTTCCAGTACCTGATGGGAGCCTACAAGAAAGATGGAGAGAGACTTTATACAAGGACATGTGATGACAGGACAAGAGGCAATTACTTCAAACTAAATGAGAGTGGTCTTAGATTAGATATTAGGCAATAATTCTGTACCCTGAGAGTGGTGAGGCACTGGAACACATTGCCCTAAGGAATGGTGGGTGCCTCATCTCTGGAAGTGTTCAAGACCAGGCTGGATGGAGCTCTGGGCAACCTGGTGTAGTAGAAGGTGCCCCTGCTCGTGGCAGGGGGTTTGGAACGAGATGATAATTAAGGCCACTTCCAACCTAGACCGTTCTAGGACTCCATGATAATCAAGTTTTGCTCATCTGAGCTGAAGCACAGAAAACAATACAGAAAACAAGGGAAGATGCTAATAGGATTGAAACTGCTGTTTTAAATCATCTGCTGTTCTCCATTTTTCTTGGCTTCTGCTTCCCACCCCTTTCATTCTAGATTCTCTTGATGAAACAGAAGTAAAATCCACTGGTCTGTATTTCAGAAAGTAGTCTTTAAACTTTCAAACACGGTAGACATTCTCACCTGTATTTTCCATGCACAAAAACTTCAATGGAAAAATATCAGAGCAAAATTGGCAGTGTGTGCCTGGAGGTCCTTTTAAAAAAAATGGACCCATTCAAAACTATATTTCACCCTTAGTCCTAAATAACTGGTTTATGTTCCAGGTGAATTTCTGCAGCAATTTGCAGTTCTACTTTTTCAATTATCCATTTTTCCTCTATTGAGATCTTCTTCATTTCCATTTACTTCTGCAAAGTCCTTTTTCCTGTTCACAGTGCCATTATGCTTTTCCTGACTATTTCTTTGAAATTAAGTGCTTGGTTCTTTATCTTTTCATCATTAATTACTGATGTCTTTTTGACCTCTGCTTTGTAAGTGACCATGCCATATTTCTATTTCCTATCTTTTAGGCTTGTTTAAGATATTTTCTTTCTTTAATGACCTGCTATGAATAGCTTTGTTCTTGTTTTTCAGTCATTTCCCAGAATGGCCACACAGCCAAACCTTTGCCCTCCTCTCTTGTTTTTCATCTTGTCTCTGCTGTATCAATGGCCTAGTTAAAAATGTATTTTACAGCTGGCTGAGGACAAACCTCACTCTATTTTTATAATTATGCTGATCATAATCTCAAACACCTTTTGCTATGACTGCACCAGTTAGAATTTCTCTATGGAGGACCAGAGGCAGTTGGGTGTGAACAGAAGTGGGTGCTGCTTTCAGACTTGGGGTTTGGTTTAGAAGAACATGAACAGAAGCCATGAATGTTGGATTAGTGAAGTGTTAGTTTAAATGGCTGAGGACTTTTTCCTGTGTAAACATTGTGAGTTTTTCTGTCAAGCTCTTCAGTGAGATGGGTGATACTTTGGTACTTCAGGAAGACTCAAACCTGTCATTAGGTATCAAAATTATTTCTTGGACTGGTTCCACATATACCATTTCACCATGCCTTATAGTGGCATTTTCATTTGCTTCTTCCTTCTTAATAATTCTCCAAGGATTTTTTTTTTATTTTATAATTGAAAATATTCAAATAGTTCATAAATTATTTTCCTGTCTTTGCCAAATTTTCCATTAGCATCAGTGGAATCTCATTTAGCAGACAAGGTTAGACTCCACCATCACCTCTCAGTATTCCTTTCTTGTGGACTGATGGCTAGGAAGGAAGGCCAGCTGTTTTTTTCAAAACTCTGAGAGTGGGGCCTTGTTGCTGAAATATATTTAATATATGTGTAAAGGGAGACATGATACATGCAGGCATTTGCTGTCATTTTGTTCTTTTAAATAAATAACTGAGTATAATGAGTCTCAGCCACAGAATGAACATAATGAACCTCCAAAAAAGATGTTGTCTGAGAGCAATATTTACCACTGAGGAAGGGATTGTTACAGAAACGAGAATGGTTTAGACGTTAGCGAGTGAGGTAAGAATCTATTAAAGGAATTAAAAGCAAAGATGACTCATCACACATTTCTGCTTATTTGTAAGAGACACATGAAAGGCAGGGATTTCAAAACATTTGTATTAGAAAAACATCAATCACAAAGCCCCCTGATTTAATTTTTCAGTCTCATGGGCTTCAAAAGAAGACGTGACTTTTCCACATCTGCCTTGAAAATCACACAGCACTGGAAACTAGAAAAGACTTGCTTTGCTTTGCTACTTTTAATTTTTAGATTGGTCACCTATAGGTGAAATTTACACCATTTTCTTCTCTGCAAAAAAATCTAGAAACTGTTTTTGTTGCATTGAGAGTCAGGTTTCTGATACATCTCAAAGGGCAAAGTGCTTCTGCCACTGCTGCTGCGGCTCCTGTGGCTGCTGAGGAAAGCCTGCCTCACCCCCTGCTCACCACTCAGTCCCCTTCTCCAGCCAGCCCACTGCTCTCCCTGCTGAGAAAATCCCTCTGGAGCAGTGATCAAGGGAATCAAGCAGCTCTCTGTGCTCTGCTCTCCCTGTCACAGGCAGGAGACCCTTGCAATGGGTTAGTGTGCTGATTTAGGCACAATACAGCACGGCCAGGCTTTTAGGAGGTTATCTGGGAACTGGAGCAAAGTGTCACAGCACAGCTGTGGTAGAAAATTGGTCTTAAATGTTTTTCATAGTAGGATACAGATAATATTGATAATATAAGTACAGAATTTTTATGGATACCTTTGCTATAGGAGGATAATAGACAACATAGGAACAAAAGAAAGAAACAGAGAAAGAAGTGAAAGCAGAGGAGAATGTGTACACAAAGAAGCAAGTTGGCCAGTGCAGTGACAATGCTGGGAAAAGAAAAGGAGATACAGTTTAGCAAGTCTCAATCCCTTTCATTGTACCACTTAAGTTTTGCTGAACAATATTATTTCAGATGTCTGCTGTAAATCCATCATCTGTTAGAACAGCCCTTGAAAATGAACTGGCTAGTACAATCTCCTGCTCATTTTGACAGGGCAGTCAGTAAAGTCCAGATGAGGTGCAAAGGGGCAATAATTTGCCTGCACAGGAGAGGTACCTCAAGGATCAAACACACTTATAAGGCTGTGCAGCAGCTGGGAAGGGGGGGCCAGGGAGGAGAGGAGAGAATGTGACCTGGCTGTTCCCCAGGTGAGACAGAGCCACTTGATGGAGCACTGCTGGGGAGAGCTGCCACACTGCTGCAGTGCTGCTGCTCCTCTCCCTGCCTCAGTTCCTGACTTGGCAGAGCCCAGTGAAGCCAGTGGGTGGTGACAGGCAGAGCCCTGCAGCTCTCTGGCTTGGATGAGAAGTGCCACACATGCAGGAAAATTAAGCTGTGCTGAGCTCAGGGCCGCAGGGTCGGTGTCAAACCCCTGCCAGACTTCTCCAGACTGCCCCATGGGCTCATTCCTGAGGATGAGGATGGTAGGCAGGGAGAGAGAGGACAAAGGGGCAGGAAGGTTCTGAGATCTCACATCCTTCTTCAAAAGGTGCTATCGCATCTAGCAAGGTCAGCAGAAAGTGAAGGCAGCTACTTTGAGTTGTGGAGGCATCCTCCCCATGCCCTGAAACAGCACCATGTCCTGCACAGGCTGGGCCCAGTAGGCACTGAAACACAAACTGGCTTTTGGGGACTTTGCTTTTTAGGAAAAAGTGATTAATTTCTGAAGTGGAACTTTGTGGGGGAAAAAAACCCCAACAAACCAATTTCCATTTTTGAGAATTAAGAAAAACTTTATTTTAATGACACATTTTCTCTTTACTGCATACCATTTAAAAATGCCAAACTGCATTTTTTCCTCCCACTTAAAGGTACAATAAGCCATATAAACATAAACCAGACATAGGACATTTCAACTCAGGAACCAACTGCTTTCAAATTCATCATGCTCTAAGAAAAATGCCTTTATCCTAAGATATCTACAGGAGCTGCTGCCATGTTTGTTCCAACACATAATGCTTGTTTTGTAAGTCCTATCCTAACTCTGACATTCTTTACTTTGATTTTAATTTCTGATACAGTTCTGTTTGTGTATCTTCCAACTGAACATACCGTGCTTGTGTTTAGCTGTCTATTTGTAGTCATAAGAGAAATAAACATATAAAATAAATGCATCTTGATGCATAGCTGTGCAGCAGTACAGATGTTTTATTAATGAAAATGAATCCAGCTTTTTGTAAGTCATGGCAGCAATATAACGTATCATTGTTTGCTTCTCTGCTAGATGGTCCCTGCTGTTTTTTCATAGAAATTCCTGTAATACTTAAAGGACATCTGGAAGAATTCAGCCAATTAATCGAATTCACGCAGGAGCTAGGCTAATGGCTGTCTGAAAGGCAGATTACATTAAATCAAACTTGCAATATGAATGAAAGTACTTAATCATACATGCAACATTCATTAGACGTGGCACAGCAAGTGTTTTGATTACTTTAATGAAAGATCAGGTAAAGTGCATCAACTGAACAGATTGAAGAGACAGCATGCTTACAAATGTTTGATTATGTTGACTATCAACAGAAACAGTGCCAGTAATTTATAGCAAAACATATTTGGAGGAGGAGGAAGAGGAGGATGAAGCTGGTGAACTTGGGAGGCAAAATGAAATTTTGGCCCTGTCTCCAAGCACTTTAATTAATATTTAGGATAGCAAGACTGATTAAATGTCACAAAAGAAGGAAAACAAATGTAAGTGGAGAATCCTGCATGGCAGCTGCTAGGGATCATTATATTAGCAGTACTTGGAGCATGATGCTGGTTTTGAGTCCCCTCTGCTGGCTTTGAAGTAAAGAGGGCTAAGTCTGAAGTGGAAAAAAAATTTTCAAAATTTTTCAAAATGACATATATGCATGATGATTTTGGCTTGGGGCTGCTTTTCCCCTGAGTTCTGCTGGAGACATCCTCCAGTCGCCACTGCCCTTGCCCTCTATGCAGGCACTGGCATCTGGAGAGGGGAGGGAAGCTTTGGTTTTACATCTCCTGAACCACTGATGCGTGTTCCCTTTTCCCACCTCATCAGCCAGCAGAGCATTCTGCCATTGCCCTTTAGGGTTGCACGTGGGTGTTCACCCACAAAAAAAGAGGAGAGTCTCCATCCTGATACACCTGCCAAGAGCTGGCACTGCAGCCTTGCCTCTCTGAAGCTTCCTGCACAATGGGCATTTGCCAGGCCTCATCTATGAAAGAACAAGGTGGATGGGCTCAGAGGTGCACTGTCAGAAAAGAGCAGCAGCTCTCTGGCTCGGTGCTGCCTTTCCTTGCCCTCCTCTGTCACATTCCCTGCAAAGAGATGAATCACTATTTCCTTTTGGGAGCTATCATCCTCCTTGTTGCTTTTCTGAGATGCAGGCACCCTCAGATGGGGTTTATTTCCTTGTAATGCAATTTTCCATCTTGTTCCTTCTGGGCGCTGCTCTGCCCAGCTGTTTCCAGCTAGCTTTCCATGTTGGTTTGCTTGTCTTCCCCCACCCCCTGCCACTGGTTTTCCTTATCAGCATCTCCCATGCTCCATCTGTCCCTCTGAAGCTGTTGCTGGCAGTGGTGGCTCCTGCACTGCCATCTGCTTTGCAGTGGCCAGGCCATACCTGCACCTTATTCCACCATAAATCCTGCCATTCCTTTCCATAGGCAAGCAAAGACACAGTAGCATAATTCTGTCAGGAAGTGCATCCAGTTCTGGCAGGAAAAGGATCTGGGAACTTGGTGTGACCTGAAGAACATGGAGGGAGAAATAGAGAGGGTATCATGGAGTAGGGGTGGCAGAAAGGTCTTGGGCAACAGCCCTGGGGAGTTACCTGTTGCACCTCTGAGTCAGAGGAATTCTATTGAATGAGGTGGCCTTAGAACAGGGGCATGAAAGAATTATTGGGACTGGGGGGGGGGAAGAAAAAAATGTAAATATTTCCCTGTGGGCTCAGCTCCCTGCACCACATCCCTGCAGAACTGAATAGGCTCCAGTGCCAGCACAAGAGCAGGATGAAGTGTGACTATGACAGAATCAAGTATTTGTGGCTGTGTTTCATCTGCTCCTGATCTCTGCTCTCTGAAAGCAGAGATTGAGTCCTTTTGGGAAATTAGGCAACCAGCATGTTTCTCTGTCCTGCCTAAACTTTCCTGGAGGCAGGTGTGGACTTTCCCTTTACTGGAGGCAGGCACAGGAGTTTCAGACACTTCATTTCTCCCACTCTCCTGCTGCCTTGTCTTTGGTCTCTTCAGTTGTTGCTCTCTCTGCACCCACCCGTCTGCACACACACCTGCACCGAGCCCAGCTGGGACTCAGCCTCCCTGAAAGCCACTGCTGATATCCACATAACTGATAACCATGGCCTTCTGTACTAGGAGATCTTTTTTTCAGTGAGCTGCAACATATAGTGGTGCTTGTAGGGAACAGATTGCTGAGAATCTCATGCCAAAGGAAGCCAAATCTTCCTATTTATGACATGGCGAGAGCAATAAATGACTCCAGCATCAAATCTGGCCAATGGCAAAGGGCTCCAGCCTGTGGGGTATGAGCTGAAATCTGTAATGAAGTAATGAAAGCCACAATGGCCACATCGAGTCTCCTATAACTTTTATAAGTTTGGGAACATCAGTCTGCTCCCTGGAGAGGACCTGGTTTCCCTGCAATGGGCTAATGCAGATGGGGCTGGGGAAGAACCAAAATGTGGGATTGCTCCTTTGGCCCTTATGCAGCTGCTCACCTGTGGAGCAGGGACAGGAGCCATGGCAGCACTGTCCTCCCAGCATCACCCCAGTGATGGGTGAAGGGATGGGACCAGTTCACAGCATCACTTCATTTGTGGGAGAAGAGGAAGGTTAAATGTTTTCACAGTGTCTTCAAAACCCTTCAAATCCCTCTAACCCAAGTTAGAGGGCACTTCACAGAGCAGTGTTTTCTGCCTTCCCTGACGGAAAAATTTCGTTAATATTTGATCAATGAAGAAAACATAGCAGCTGTTAGCATCATTTTCCTCTTGAAGCAGATTGTCCTCAGGTAAAACAAAACACAATTAAGATACTAGCAAGGTCAGTTATATTAGACAATCCATATCCTCATAATGCAGATATTTCCCTCAATGTCTGTCACCAGCATCAAATCCCCAACCACAGCAGGATAATTGTCAGCCCTGTTCTAGGGGGAAGATGAAATGGTTTGTGTTGCCACCAAAACCAGCCTGGATTTTGTTTAAAATGGAGCCTGGGGGTGGTATCGCTCATCTAGCTATATTGCTGGAGAGCCATGTATCAAGGACAGGCTTCTGAGGCAGCTTCTGTCTCCCTCCTATTTACTGCTCCATTAATTACAAACCAGATGTCAGGGCAAGATTTAAAAGTCAACTTTATTTGAAATCCTGCAATATAAAAAACTCAACCACAACAATTTTTTTTTTGTGGTGGAGAGGAGAAACATGAAGGAGAGAAATGTTCTTTAATCCTTTGCTTATAGTTATTCTCTATTTTATTTTTAACTCTTATTTTTTTTAATTGTGGTTATTTTTTCTTTTACTGAGTGGCAAAAGGAATTTCTCTTTTTATTTCTGTCCCCTCAGCCCCCAGAAGAGTTTTTAGGGTTTTCTCTGGGAACCAGACCTCACTTAAGGCCTTCTCTCTGCCAGCTGGCATTGTTGCCATACATTCCTCTTGCTGTTTATGCCCCAAGACTGTTCAGAAATATAAATGCAGCTGCCCACTTGCTTGACAATGTTTTATTTATGGACCATGGAGGTGTAGACCCGTTCTTCAGTGTCTGCACAGGTTTCCAGGTGTCCTGGAGCTGCTGGAGACATGGCTGGGGCTGAAAGCAGTGGTATCCCTACTGCACAGCCAGAGATGAGAGTCTCCAGACTGCTGGGATGTACAAGGATCTGGATGACGAGCCTCTAGTCCAAACTCTGGAGCACCCTGGGCAATCAGATGGAATCATGGAATTGATTAGGTTGACAAAGAACCTTTAAGAGTTCAACCATTAACCCAGCACTGACAAGTCCACCACTAAACCATGTCCCTAAAAGAAGGCAGCAACAGGGAAAGGTATCTAGAGGAATCTGAAGATTGTCCTCAGTTTGGAAGGTCCCCAAGAGGTTGGCCCAGCCATCACTGAATCTGATTGCTGAATCTTGGCAAGGCTGGAATGGGTCCCTCAGGCTTACATTAGCAGCACAGTTATGAACAAGGCTAAAAGTCCCCTCACACAAAATGAGAAACTTTGGCAAAAAGGGAGGCAGAGCAGTGCTGTACCAAACATGCAGTGCTTGTTTCCATTTCCTAGCACACCAGCATTCAGCCTCAACCAGGGAGGAGGGAATGGACTGAGGAAGCAAAGGATGCAAGATTAGGAACTGGTTGCTCTTGTTTTCACCCTGCCAGCTCCCCACCAGCTACTGCATTTTCCCACTAGAAGTTTGATTTCCTATTTATTGTGGGATTAACCCTTTGGTTAATCTCAGATCATTTAAGGATGACTCTCGTATAAGCAGCAGACATGTTTAATCAAGGCCAATCTGATTTTAGCAGACTGTAGAGAGCACAGAGTAAGGACAGGAGCAATAACATTATTCAGCTCCTTGCTTAGAAAAGTTTTGACCTTAAATAAAGTTTCCCTGTGGTAGCATATTCAGGAGGGTGTAGTGCTGCATTCTCAGCTAGGTGATGGGACTAATGAAATGTAATAAGACACTGAAAAAATAAAAATCCAGCAAACTTACACAGGATTAAGACAGTGAAAAAATAAAAATCCAGCAAACTTACACAGGATTTGGAGGTGTGTCCACAACATTGTTAACTACTATTATTAATTATCTGAATTTTCTAACTGTAAAATTTTTGGTAGGAGTAAAGGAGGATGGCAAGAAGATAAACCCATGTAACAGTTTGGAAAGCTTAGAAGCTGTGAGAGTTGGGTGTAATGCCAGTCACTACAGTTACATTCTCTTGTAAACATGGGAGGGGAAATAATCTGTAATCACAGAATAATTGTGACCCTTCCAAGTGGAAGCCAGGGCACCGGGAGTTTGTATTGGGGCAGAGACAGCCTGGGGAAACCAGCATATTTATTGAGAGAAATAAGGCACAAGGTGGCTGAACCAGCTTGAATCCCCAGGCAATTTTGCCAGTGCATTTGTCAGCATTGGCACATGCTGCAGCAAGAGCAAGGTGGAGTGATGGGTTCTACAGTTTTGGGTCCCACCTTAAAAACTGATCATAAACTGGAGGCAAGTTTAGAAAGCTACAAGAGAGCCGTGCTGGAGAGCACTGTGAGCAAGGGGGAGGCACAGAGGGGCACCCTCATCACAGGGAAGAGCCAAGAAGCACCACAGAAGGGACATCAGCTGGGGGGGATTGAGCAGCAACTCCACATCTGTGACTGTAGGTTACTGCCCAAGCCTTCCCATGATGTCTGGGCCATGTCAGATGATGACACTGGGGCCCTGGAGAAATTCTCTGATGCAACTCCAATCTACAGCTTTTACTGGAAAAATGTTTGGAATTTCAGTAATCACTCAATACATGTGCTTTCCAACTGGGACTCTACCTCCAGATCCTCCTGTGCTGGAAAAGGCATTGTTGGATTCCTCACCTCTTGGCATTGGAAACTGAACTGGACATTCCAGAACTAGACATTCCTACCACAGACTATTTTTGCAATGTGACAAAAGAAAATGAATGGGACCTTAATGGGAATATTGTTTACAAGGGGAAACTGAAAGAACTATTTACACATTGCTTGGAGGAACAGTGGATCTGTAACCAGAGATCCAGTTTTTCAGTGAGAAATGTAGCTGGAAAGTCCAGCTACAAGGGTAGAAAAATTTTGGGTAAAAATCAAGCAGCCAGTCAGTCGAGTGACCTAAGTGCATGAAAGCATGGCTCATTGGTCCCAGTTACAGTGGTTCCTACTAACAAAGGGTGATCTCTAGCCCGTGGACTATATAATCTAATCTGAGATCCAGTGCAACCATGAAAATGGAGGAAAATGGGAGAGGAGAGTAATGTAAAACATGAATAAGACTTTGCTAAGCAAATATAATTGGAGCACTTACAGAGAAGTGGTTTGAGAGAGTGTTTTGAGCAGGTGGGAGGAATTCTGGTCTTGCACGAAGGCTTCACATCTTTCTTCCCCTTTCAGCCCGTCGAACCAGAGGTGCTGTTCCTCCCTCTCTCCTGGTGCTCTCTCCTTCCTCCGGCTAGGCGATGCTGCCAGCAGTGAGTCCTACCCTGGTGAGGGCTGTCTGTCCCTGGTCACGGGGGGAGCCGCGGTCATTTCCAATGGCTCGCCATCCCGTGCATCCTGCGGGCAGCAGGTCTGCGGGTGGGGCAGCCCCGTCCTGCCGCCAAGGCCAGGCTCGGGGACACGGGCAGTCCAACAGGAGATGCTGGCACCGCGCCGTGGGGCCGGCGGGGCTGCTGAGACCCCGCTGCCAGTGCGCTTGATTCCCCTAAAAGGCGATTAGTGCTTTAGCAAACACGGCTCCTGCCTTGTTCCAGGGGCGCACCAGCTGCCACCAGGCTCAGGCACCCAGAACGGGCCGGGAGTTGCATCGGGCGGGATGGGGGCAGGTTCGGCCGCGTTTGCAGTTTGCGGTACCTTGTAAGAACCGCGTCTTAGTGCAATACAACACTACCACACGTCAGCCTTGCCTCCCCTGAGCTCGGGAGGCTGCCCGCGGGTGAGGCTGCCAAGGGACCAGTCATGGCCACTACGCAGAGCCGTGATTTAGCATTTTACGCGGCGGCGGAAGCCCTGCTCTTGCATTGGGAGCTCACCGCAATGCCGGAGCTTTCTGGCTACTTCTGGGAAAACTCCCGATGTGGCTGTGCAGAAGGACGGAGCCAGTTCCCAGCTCTGGCTCGCTTCAGCCGAAGGATGCGCCGTGCGGTCCGTGCGGCCCCGGCAGCGGATGAAGGCACCGCACGAACACCCACGACAGACGCTCCTGCTAGAGCCCCGTCGGGCCTCTCGGCCGAGGCGGCAGCGCCCGTGACCCGGCTCGGGGTCTCTCCCACCCGGGAGCCATTCCGGCCCCACGCCTCCCTCAGTCTCGCAGGGCTCCGGGCTGCGCTCCCCGAGACACCCGCCCGTCCCCGCGGCCCGAGCGCGCCCGCTCCGGCCCCGCCGCCAGCGCCGGCCCCAACTCCTCATTGGCCGCTGCCGCCGGAGGGAGGATGACGCCCGGGCGGGAGCGGGCGCCGGGGGTATAAAGGCCGGGCGGGCTGCGGGCCGCGCCGCGCTCCCGCTGCCCCGCACCGACCGCCCCGCCATGCCGCGCGGCTTCCTCGTCAAGCGCAGCCGGAGACCCGGCGGCTCCTACCGGGCACGCCCGCGGGAGCGGGACCCTGACCGGGACCCTCCGCCCACCCCGCCACCTCCGCCGCCCGCCGGCCAGAACGGCCCCGCCGCTAGACAGGGAGCGGAGGAGGAGAAGGGCGAGGAGGAGGAGGGAGCCGTCGCCGCTTGCCCCGCGACGTGGCCCCCCGGCGGCGGCTGCGGCGGCCCCGGGCTCACCCCGCCGGAGGCTCCGGCAGCCTGGGGGGCGACGGGGCCGTGCAGCGCGGCGGGGCCGCGGGCGGCTCTCTTCGAGCGGTGCCTCAGCTCCCCCGCCTCCGCCGAGTCCTTCCCCCTGGCCGCCTCCTTCCCGCCCGCCGAGAAGCTGCTGCTGCAGCCGCGCACTCCGCTGCCCGCCCCGCCGCTGCCGTCGGTGCCCGCGCTGAAGCGGCCGTCCCGGGCCAAGGCGCCGGCCAAGAAGGGCAAGGCCACGCGGAAGCTGAGCTTCGCCGACGAGGTGACCACCTCGCCCGTGCTGGGGCTGCGCATCAAAGAGGAGGGGCCCGAGGGTCGGCCGGGGCCGCCGGCGGGGCGCACGCCGCTGGGCGAGTTCATCTGCCAGCTGTGCAAAGAGCAGTACGCGGACCCGCTGGCGCTGGCCCAGCACCGCTGCTCCCGCATCGTGCGCGTCGAGTACCGCTGCCCCGAGTGCCACAAGATCTTCAGCTGTCCCGCCAACCTGGCCTCGCACCGCCGCTGGCACAAGCCGCGTCCCGGCCCCAGCGCCGAAGGCGCCGCTTCCGCCCCGCCGGGCAAAGAGAACAGCCCCGAGCGGCGGCCCCGCGGCCCCGCCGCGCCCCAGCCACCGCCGGGGACCCGTCAGCACCGCGGCGGCGCGGACAGCGCCGGCGGCGCCCCGGCCGCCCCCGGCTCCAGCCCAGGCCCAGCTCACGGCGGCGCTCCCGGTCCGGGCGCCGGCCCCGGCGGGGAGGCGTTCGCCTGCCCCTGCTGCCAGAAGCGGTTCCGGCGGCAGGCTTACCTCCGCAAGCACCTGGGCACCCACGGGGCAGCGCGGCCCGCCGCCTTCGGCCCGCCGGAGCGCGGGCCCCTCACCTTCGCCTGCCATCTCTGCGGCGCTCGCTTCCCCTCGGCGGACATCAGGGACAAGCACCGGCTGTGGCACGCCGTGCGGGAGGAGCTGCTGCTGCCGCCGCCGCCGCCGCCTCCCGCCGGGGTCCCCGAGAGCGGCGCGGCGGGCGGCGAGCGGCAGGGCTTCCCCTGCAAACACTGCCCCGCCACCTTCTTCAGCGCGCCCGGGCTGGCGCGGCACGCCAGCAAGTGCCACCCGCCGGAGAGCAGGCAGGTCCTGCTGCTCCAGGTGCCCGTCCGGCCGGGCTGCTAGGCCCGCGGCCGCCCCGGTGGGACTGCTCCGAGAGCCCGGGCTAGCCGAGCGAGCCCTGGCCACGCTGTAATTCCTATGGAAAGTCGCGGCTCTCACGGCTACGACGTCGGAGGGGCCGCCCGGTGACTCCCGGCCGGTGGGTAGCGACGCGCGCCCGGCCGGCACGGCGGCGTGTTCTGCCACGGGCCGCACTGCCGGCAGCGCTCACGCCGAGCCCCGCAGCGGAGGGAGCGCCCCGCAGCTCCCCAGCCACCGTGGCGGCCGGGGGACGGCGGCAACAGGCGAGAAGCCCCGCCAGCATCTGCCGGGAGGCGCGCAGTGCCGAGGCGTCGGGTGGCGGCCCACCGCCAGTACCGCCAGTACCTTCCGTAACGACGCCGAGAATTACGGTTGTATATAGGGTATCTAAAGAGAAGAATTATTTTTCGTGAGAAAAGGAGCCTGATCTAGTGACCTTGTTTTCATAGCCTTAGCCCCCGAGCTTCAGCATTCGTGGTGTACTCTAAGGTAGCTGAGAAGGTAAATGTTCATATTAAGTCAGTGTCAAGTCACATAATAGCTAGCAAAACGTATGGGAAATTAATCGTGCTGTCTGCTTAATTGAAATACGAGGTGTTGATTTTCTATAGCTAAGTACGCATCTCCTGCTGTGTCTCTGTACTCTAGCAACTGTGTGGTAGGCAAAACACGCGTCTCCGGCAGCTGCCCGTTCCCAGAGCTGCTCCGCTCCGTTCGTGGCTCGTTAGTGCGGCACGGACAGCAGCCAGGAGGGCAGGTCGGTCCCACCGGGCTGGGCTGGGTGGGCAGCGTGTGGCCCTGCCGGGCCCTGCATGGCGGGCAGGCGGAAAGCGCCGTGTGTGCGGCTCGCCTTTCCAGGCGCCCTCCGACCTCTCTCCCCTGTGAGCTACGCTTTTGATGTGAGCTCCTCCAAGTCCTGTGAGCAGCTGAAATTAGGACATGAAGCAGTCTTTAGACATGTTGCTAAAGCACAGGTGATAGGCTACCTTCCTTCTCCCTAACGACACCTACCTTTAGCAAAGTAACCCGCGGTGTGTGTTCCCTGGCTTTGACAGTGCTCTGACCAAATGCTTTGAAATGCTGTTGAATTTACCAGCTACTGACATTTCAGCCAGTATTTATTTGTTTATTTATTTACTTATTTATTTTTTCCATGAGTGCTTGTTTCTAAATGTGGTAGTAGATGAGACTAAAAATAAGGGTAAGAAAATTCAATAAAAGATTTAAAAGAAAGCTCATGCCTTTCTTGAATTCAGCAGGGCAAAGTGGGTCAGCTGGTGACTTCTGAAGAACCAAATTGATCCCTGTTGTAGTCTTTGTTCTAACACTCTCTCTGACATGAGCATGCAAAATATTTCAATCTCTCGATTAGCATCCTCTAAAGCAATTATTTCTGTAGTTTTATATTTTGCTACACACAACAAAAGATGTATCATGCCCAAAGGCTGCGAGCAAGCGATGAGTGCTTTATGTTAAATGTGCTTCACAGACTTTGTCATTTTAGTTCCAGAACCTGGACAAATGAATTAATACAATATAACCTAATGCAGCCAAGATTTGCTTTCTGACAAAGGAGGCTAAACTTGCAACTCACTAATATGCCAAAAATAAAGCATGTTAATTTAAGTTGTGCATTTTTCTGTCGTTTGTTGACAACAGAGACTTAGGTAAAAATGCCTGTTTATGGAATTAAATGAGTTTGCCCCTGGAGAAAGTCACTAGTTTTTTGTTTTTTTAAATCATGGTTCCTCTTTCTCTCCTTGTGTAGTCAAAGATGAAGGGCTGCAGACCACACACATGTGATGATTTTTAACTGCTCCTACAATTGGCACCTGAACAACCAGCCTGCCAGAGGAAACAGCCTATGTTTTGTATTACCTGCAGAGCTCCATGCAATGTATTTACTAGATCTGGGGAAAAGTTTGCAGTTGGGCATTCTTGAGAACTTGTGTGTGCTTTTTTAATACAAAGGAAAACTAAGCTGTGTATTGCATTTAACTGTTTCATGTGCATGTAATACACAATTATTCTATAAATTGGACTAAGAATCTAATCAGTGAGGTAAATAACTAATATACAAAAGGTGGTAAGAATAATTTTATTGGATTATTAAATAACATGTCTTCTCTTCAACCATTACAAATTTGTAGATACTACATGAATGACAATGCATAATTTCTTTTTTTATTGTTGCCCATATATTTACACATGCAGTTAGTACCGATGCCATGCTACATTTTGTTAACAGCATTTTGTTGTTTACTAGACTCAAAATGTGAGCATTTAATTTTCTGTAGGAAAATACCTCTGGATGGGTGGAACTCATGTACTAATCTGCGCTCACAAGGTTGAAATTATTAGCATTTCAGGCCAGGCTCCCGGAGCATGTTCCCTTTTCTTCCCTAGTACCCATCATCACAGCAATGAATTTCTATCAGGAAAGTGTTTGTTTTTAATTTTTTTTTAATGTAAGAAAAAAGAATATACATCTAGATGAAACAGCATAATGATAATGGCTAAAACTCATGAAACTCAATGGCATTTACTATTGACACCACTTGGAAAAGCAAACATTATAAAAATATTTGGAAGCCGAGCATAAATAGAATTTCAGAACAGTGATTTTTTTTTTCTGGCATAGATTATCTGCAGAATTAAGAAATGATACATCGCTTTATGATGAAAGGGTGCTATGAGCAAATTATTTCATTTGGATTCTGTGGTACTTGAAACGCCATTGAACTATTTTATCCTCAACATAAATAATCTGTACACATCTTGTGCATTAACATTGTGACATCTGACAAAGACTTTACAAATGCAACTTCAATTTAAAATTGTACATTCATTTTCAAATTGTACATATTTCTTTCTTTGTTACAGAGAAAATTGCAATGGGGCACAATAAATATAGTGTAATCCAACTGCAGTCTCCAATTCCATGTTGACTCAAGATCAACCAGAGTTAAAACCCAAAGTTAATCATCCATAATCATCCAAGTAGGTAAAAGGTGCAGGGTACAAACTGCACTGCAAAGGAAAAAAAAAGGCGGACTGGAGTTTGATAAAAAAAAAAAAAAAAAAAAGCTAAATTATTAAAGTAAAATTCCAGTGTCACTGTTTAAAATAAACATACAGAAAAGGAGTATGCAGGGCATGGGTGCACACACATTTGAGACGTTATCCTTGAATGAACGGCGTGAGCAGTAAAGCCCCAGAAGGCGGTGAGTGGCTGCGGGAAGGGTGGCCAGTGCTCTTCACTAGAAAGCTGCAGGCATCTCATCTCGCCACTTAGGACTTGTTGGCTGAGCCAGAGGAGCGGCGCAGCTTCATGGACATGCGGCTCTTGCTAGTCCGAGGAGACATTGGAGAGGCTAAGTCTGTTCCATCCACCTGTGCTGTTGCTGCTGCTGGAGTTTCTCCCGGCTGAGTCTCTGGGCAGAAGCCTGCAGAGGACAGCAAGAACCAGAGGCGTCAGCGCCGCCTCCCACACTCGCAGCACGGGATCTCTTAGCAAGGGGCTGACAGGAATTTCAGTGCTGCTGTCACTGCCACAGCATCTCCTAGCCCTTTATCAGCTGTGGGTGATGGTATTGCTCATGGAATTAACAACTGCCACAAATCCACCCCTATAGAAAAGATGATTGCAGAAACCACTGAGCTATGGGACTGCAGAACCCCTTCGCTCTGAGCAATTGAGGCAGCACTGAAGTGGGCAATGTTCTCCCGCTAACCAGGAAAACAAACAGCTCCAGTTCCCTTGCAGGGATGGGGAATCATTAGTCAAACCACAACCCAGAAGAATCCAGTCTTTAATGAGAACATGAAGGTTAACAGCTCATTGCACATGAAGGGAGCTCTAGGAATGCTGCTGAAGAGGTGGAGTGAATTGGGGGCCAACTGAGAGAGCAAAACATCTTCTCCCATACCAACTTTAGTTTGTGCTTCAAAAGGCAAATTCCTACAGGGCCCACAAGGCAGAAGCTTGAACAGATTGTACTAACTGGATGCACTATATGTTAACGTTTCTTTGTAAAAGGAACAAGATGAATTTGAGACAATGATATGTAATTCATTAGCCCAGTGCCCAGAGCTATGCTCCAGTGGCCCCACAGTTCTCACTGCAAGGGGCAGAGCTCTTTCCTACAAACAGCCTGTCTCCAAATCTTCTTCCATAGACATACAAAAGGAAAAGGAGAAAATATGAAATCAAAGTTACATTCTCCTTCCCATGCTATAGAAAATTAATACTATTAACTCCCATCCATAAAACTAAACTGCATTTTCATTAGCCATTTACAGCCACTGACAGCGTGATTGAACTCAACTACCACAGCTGCCTCTGAAGGCTTCTAACCCATATAATTTAGAGACAGAAGCCTGGTCCTGCAGGTGTCAATGGGGAAACCCCTGTGGACTGCAGTAAGCCAGAAATCACTTGCTATTTCTTCCACATCATGCTATTACTGGTAATTCTTTAAAATAATAATGCAATAATCAGAACTGAAGATCTCTCTGCCTCAGTAGACATTTCACAAATAAAGGGTGGAAAAATCATTCAAAACTGGTCATGATTTATCTTGAAAGATTCCGCTAAAATCAAGTGAGGTCATAAGGTAAGAAATCTAGGAGCAAATTTAAAAGATTGTCATAAACCTGTGGTATTTAGCAATCTGGCTGTTCTTGCCTGGTACCTCACCTGCCTGCTCCAGAGCAAGAGCACGGTACTTTCTATCTTCAAACTGACACGACCCATCAGAGTGACAGGGGAGAGAAAGGGCTGTTATTTGTTCCCCAGCTGGTGACAGTAATTTTGTTCATGAACTAGGTACTTCACTGCCAAACAATCTGGAAAAGCATGATAATGCCTGACTCACTGTGCCTTATAGAAAAAGGCAAGCAGGGAAACATGCATTCGCATTTTCTGAAATTCTATCTTGTTCTGATTTTACAAGAAATTAAAGCATTTCAAATGGTGGAAATTAGAGAATAGAAAATAACCGTTGTTGTTTTGCACAGCATACCATTCACAGCTAGCGTGAAAGACCTTCCGTTTCAAGCCTTTGCCCTTTACCTTGATGTGGCCAATGCTTTCTAGTGGAGGTTTTGGAAGGAGAAGAAATATCACAGCATTTCTTTCTTTGTTGAGAATGAAGAAGTGATGAGGAAGGAGGAGTGGAAAGAAGTGAGGAAGGGGGAGGAGAAAAGATAAAAGATAACAGGTGTGAGACATGAGACACGAACTGCAGAGATTGAAGGGTATTAACAGATGAGCACAGAAAACGGAATTTCGAATTTCATTATGCAATTGCTGCTCATGCTACAGGTTAAAGAGAGTGATGAGTTAGTTATGTGCAATGAAGCAACAGCTCTGAAATACAGCATCATACTTACCAACTAAGCATTACAAGAAAAAAAAGGAAGGGAGAGAGAAAGAAAAGAATTCTATAACATTATCCAGATCCAACAACCTTATTAATAGTAACTGAGATACATCCTAAACACTGTCTGAAATGCTTGCTTAACATTGGTGAAAACATGTAAATACTCACACACATACACACAACTGATAAGGAAAAACAAATGGCAACTCGATATATGGCTTCTGTTCTCCAGCTGTTTCACAGTTCTGAATACATTAAAATTATAGCCAGTCTTAACATGATACTCCTGAAATCATGAAGCAAAAGCAGCTAGTTTTAAGCTAGCTAGTCTGCACTGAAGGGTTAAACCCTAGTGTGAAATTTTATCATGGGTTGTTGGATAAAGAAAACCTCAGTCTGCCCCATTATTTCAATTAAAGTATTACTCCAGTCATAGCTTAAAATTTTGTTTCTAATTCCTGTGCACAGAAGCACAAATTCACATATAACAACATTTTTTAAAAAGAAACTTAGAGCTATTGAAGAACAGAAGTCATGTAAAGTGATTTTCACATCTGAACATACCACACCAGAAGAGTGAAGAACAACAGCACTTAAAATAGATTTAAAGTCTGACAGAAATTAACAGATTAATTAGTAACTAAATTTCTTTGGATTTTAGATAAGCATATATATACATACATACGCTCATACACACATGTGGATTTTAAATATGGTATATAAAAATTTTGCAGATTTTGCTTCCCCTTTGGAGTTTTAAAGTTTTCAGTATAAAATGCTATTATCTTTATCTCTCTCCACAATTGTCCTGGTGCTGGTCAGGATGGGGTAATTTTTGCAGTAGCCAGGAGGGGGTATGGCTAGGACCTGGTTATTTTATACCATCCTGTGCCATTTTCTGGGGAAAGGCTCACTTCTGGGTCAGTGTAGTGTGGTGGAGGGAGTGGTTGGGTATTACTGTGGGGCGGTTCGCCTCCTACATCAAACTGTTGGCCTCTTTTTTGTACCCTCTAGCACTGTTGTTGTTACTGTATGTTTTCTTATCTCATTGATGCTTCCAGTAAAAATTGTTCTTATCTCTTCAGCTTTACCTTTTATGCCTGCAATTCTCCTCTCCAGCCTGCACAGGAGAAGGGGAGTGATAGAGCAGCACATGGTTTGGAGCAGCACATGGTTACAGTGTGAACATGGAATTGGAGAATACCATTCCTAAAACACAACAGCCTTCTTTGGTGCCCAATGTGAGGCACCAAGGGTTGAGACAACAACAGTTCTGCCCAGAGTGAGCTGAAAACAAATTTGATCTAATCTGATCTGATTTGTTGCATTAGGTCCAGACCTACTGGTCGCAATGTTGCTTGGTCTGCTCGTGTGGGTGTGGTACCTAACACTGTACATGTTTTTGTATATCCACTATGTGCTCATAATGGTGCTCTTTTTCAGAGCAGGGAGAGGGATTAGGATTGCTTTGTTGCTGTACTATGGAGTATCAGTTTATGACATGGTAAAATAAAGGGCAATGAAGGTCATTTGGGATGTGTATGCAGTGTTTCCCTTCTATCCTTACTCAGGCACTAGCTCTGGGGGCCCATTAATAATCACATCCAATCTGTGGGAGGAAATGGGGAAGATGATTTTCTCAGCTCTTCACCCCCTTTTCCTTCTTCAGACCTCTTAAAACAGCTTTTGAGGATTTTAAATTCCTGCTGGATGTTAAGGAAAGCGTATTTTTGTTGCTAAGTCTGCCACTTCTCCTCAGTGCAGTCTACACCATATTTAGAGTCAGGACAGAGATTTCTTGGGAGGTCATTCAGAAATCTGACCTGAGGGTGGATGGTCATGAGTAGCACAGAATCCGGGAGAGAATGGGCCAGTTTTGGGGGAAATTCTCTTCTCCAATGATTTAGCCGTTCACCTACACAAGCCTGATAAAGTGACAGAATATTTGCAAGGAGAATGCTGTGGCAGCTCCAGAGAGGAGCAATACAGAAGATGTGTGTGCATCTACATGATGTACTTTTACAGCCAACTTCCCTACCCAGGCAGTGATGTCTTGCCACAGTTCAGTGGCCCAGATGGTTTCCTTCTGCACTGCCAATCACCATTTTTACACTGTTGTAGCCACCATGCATGAGTCAGTGTAGAGGCCATTCCTCTCATTCACCTGAGGCCAGCTGGATGGCCTTCAGCTCTGCACCCTGACTTGATCTACCTTGTCCCTCAATAGCTTCTGTGACTCGCCATGTAGGACTCCACATGTCATCCTTCCATTTTTGATGTGTCCCTAGAAAATGCTAGGAACCCTCAGTAAGGAGAGCATATCCTCCATTTTCTGGTAGCTGATTACATGGGGGGGTTGGAGTTGGGCTACTGAAGAACGTTCAAGAACGGACAGGTGGATCGGGCTGCCAAGATCTAATGTCCCAGGTGGATCTGGACTGGAACATAAGGGTGAATGATTTCTGACTTGGTGGGCCCCTAACACCTCAGGTCATCAGGGAAGAGATGCAACATCCAGATGGGCTTGTGATTGAGGAGTGGACACTGTATCCCAGGTTATCCAAAACCATGAAACATGCACTGCAATTGGTCAGGCTAAATGGGTAAAGCCTCTCTGGTGTGGGGGACGAGGGTTGAAATAAAAATGTGAGGAGGCCTGGCAGTTTGATTACATTGCACTCCCACAAATCTGCCTAGACAAGTGCTATGTGCTGACAATGATGGAGACAACAGTGGATGGCTGGGACAACCCTGTGCCTCACATCACTGCCCAGAACACCATCCTGGAAACAGCTCATGT
Source organism: Agelaius phoeniceus (assembly GCF_051311805.1). Lineage (NCBI taxonomy): Eukaryota > Metazoa > Chordata > Aves > Passeriformes > Icteridae > Agelaius > Agelaius phoeniceus. The sequence continues at coordinate 39,060,672 of NC_135270.1, forward strand.
GGTGACATAGCACCCCCAAAAGAACAGAGTTGGACTATGGGACTCATTTAAAAAATATCCTCATAGACACCTGGGGCATCATATTCCCTATCCTGCACCAGTCTCTGGCAATTAGGAATGGTACAGTGGACTGCTAAAAACCACATTGAAAGCAATGGGGTGGTGAGACCTTCAGCACTGGGGTCTGCATTTAGCACAGGCCCCCTGGTTAGTTAATATTAGAGGATCTACCTTGCTTGCCCTGCCCAATCAAAACCTCAATGTACTGCAGATGGATATAAAGACCCTGTGGAGCATATGAGAAATGTGTTAGGGAAGACAGTTTGGATTAATCCTGCCTCAAGCAAAGACAAACCCATCCATGGGATTGTTTTTGCTCAAGGACATGGGTGCACTTGGGACAGGGAAACACATGTGTAGCTCCAGAGAATTTGATTTTTGGGTTAGAACAGTCTGAAATGTTGAATTGTATAGAAGTGGCTGCTGACGGCACTGCCACTGTATGCCAGAATTACCGTGGAGAGTGAGTATGAACTGCTCCAATTGTGAGCTCCTGGTGCAGCTTGCAACCATGTGACAGCACACCAACCCTCCTGCCCTGGAAGATATCTAGGATGGACTGAACCCACAGTCATCAATTAAAGGAAGTCAACAGACACCTTGGAGGGATGGTGATTGCCCATGGAAATGGCACTCGTGTTTATGTAGATATGAAGATACACGTAATAGTCAGAAGGTGCAGGATCTGGGCATACTGGAGATGGTATAGAATAAGGGGTGGAAAATGTCCTGGCTCTGGCCAGGACAGGGTTGATTTCTGCAGCAGCCAGAAGGCAGCATGGCCAGGACACATAGGTTATTCTATGCAACTTTGTGTCATTTGCCAGGGATGGGGGAAGGGCTCACTTCCAGATCTGTGTACAGATCTGTGTAGCATGGCAGAAGGAGCAGTTGGATATTGTCAGGAATGCGGTGTGTCTGTGTCCATGAGAATTGTTTGCCTCTTTCTTGTACTTTCTGTCATTGGTATTGATGCTGTTGTTGCTGCTGTTCATTTTCTTATCTTATTGCTGTTTCCAGTAAATTGTTATCTCAACCTGTGCCTTTAATGTCTCCAGTTCTCCTCTCCAGCCTGCTAAGGGGGAGTGACCTACCAGCATATGGTTTGGAGTGGTCTCGGTGGGAATACTGAATTGGAAAGTACCATTCTTAAACCATAACAACAATATATTTAGTTATCCAAAATATAAAAATAGGGTTATATATGAAGGCTTTATGGACAAATGATGTGGAGTCAGAAAGAGCTAAAAAATAAACAAAGCAAATGTCTTTGGATTTTTAAGAGGCAGAAAACATCAGGAAGTGATCCATATTTTTCTCCTCTTAGATTTGACAAGTGACAAATACCATAGCTTGATCAGCTATGATATTTTGGGGCCATAATGCAAAGCCATTTCAATTCCTTCTGAACAAGGAGGTGGGTCAACAAAGTTGAAATGCGACATTTTCAAAGTCCATTTGAAAAATTTAGTATCTTCTAATGATAGTATGTTAGTTATTTGACTCAGAAATCAATATTCAAATCTAAAATGGAATCCTAACTACACACAGACTAAATTAGAAGTGAGGTGAGATGGAGGAATCTGGAGGTATCAGAAGACATGCACTGCCATGACTAATCTTGCACATCAGTTCAGACTTTCAAAGGAGAAGCCTGAAAGTGCTGCGTGGTAAGACTACTCTCAGTTCTTCTGGCTTTATCACACCTCATTGTCTGGATCAGCACTGCCCCAAGTGCTATGTCTGTGAGTGACCATAGGGGAAAATAATTTGTGCATTTTGGTAAATTTTGATGGTCTTCTGAGATACTTCAGCATGTCCCACCTGACCTTAAAGGAAGAGGGCAATCATTTTTGTACAGCTTGTGCCCTTTACCACTCTTATATATTTCAGTCCAAATCTGGCCAAGTTGTCCATCATGCTTAGCAGCCTTGCTAGAATAAGTCAATTATGTCTTTCACTGATTTTGTGCAATGAGGAAAGGAAGAGAGAAGCAGATGTAGAAAGACTGCAAAAGCAGCTGCAAAGCAAGGCAAAAAGGTGAGATGGTCTAAAGACCTGGGAGACCAGAACTGGGTAGAAGAGAGAGAACTAAGAGGCATGAGAAAGAAGACAGCAAAATAAGATTAAGTTTCTGGCAAAACATCAGCCAAGACCATGTCCAGTGAAGAATGCTCTTCAGAACCTAGCTGGAACTATGTGTGTAAGGTAAGCCTATTTCTCTCTGCCAAAAACCAGAGAAACCCTCTAGCTAAATTCTCAGTCTTTCCACTAGTGGAGACTGAGGCAGAGCTAAGAGAGTTTACCATTCCTACAAACTAATGTCCTATTTCAGTCTGCAGGAGGTGGTCATTCTAGAGGTTGCAGTTTGCTTATGTATCCTGGGGCTGTTAATCAGTGTTTTAGAAATTCTGTTTTGCCCTATACTTTAAAACAAAAATGGAAGTAATTACACAAGGCAAATGTCACAAGAAAATAAAGTAAAAAAATTAAAAAACTAGAAAATGTCAGGATTAAAATTTTTTGTCCCCTTGTGTGTATGCATGGGATACTTTTTAATTGAACAAATCATACTATTTTTTTCAGTAGACCCATTTCATTAAATGTAGAAAGTTGATCTGTTTGGGTTTCTAGCAGTCCACACTGAATTTACTATCTCAAAGTGCTGAGTGTACCTTCACCCAAGTAGTTGACTTTAGGATAATAGTGTGGGGGGATAGAAATGTAAGAAAATAAAGATAGTGCAGAAGGTAGTCTCACACCTGAGCAGTTGCAGCTGCACTAATCACCAAAGATTAGGAACAGGCCTGCCCTTAATAGGCCACAGCTCTGTCCAATAAGAAGAAGAGTGCTACAAAAGAGTGGGTTAGCTGGGTGAGGGAAGAGTTGGAGTTTGTTGGCTGTGCTGTGAAGAAGAAGGAGTCCATGCTGTGAGGCGCTGCCCATGAGCGATGACCAAGAAGGTATGGAACTTTTGCAATAAGATGACAACACAATAGTTCAGAAGTGCATAAGGTTTCAGCTTCAGCCATTCCAATATGAATTCTCTGGAAAAAGTCACTAGGTTTTGAGGTTTTGCTCTGATTTGGAATGAAAAAGAAATATCCTAAGTTTGTACTGGAGAAAGGCTAAGGAGAAATTCTTTCAACCCTTCTAGACACAGAGCCCTCCCTTCTGTATTTCAGCTTCACTTCCAATTACAAACCACCAGCACCAAGTGTGACTCAGATCCTTCTACAGTGACAAAATCACTATCATTCTCATCTGTGAAGGGGTGGTACAGGACCAAAAAGATTATTAGGTTCAATGTTTCACAACAAGGAAGGAGTAGTAGAAAATACAAGCTGTTGAACTAGATGTTTAATTGTGCAAGGCTGAAAGCATCATTACCTCTGCATTCCCCTGCTTCCCTGACTGTACGGTGGCAACCCACTTAGTCTTACTCTGAGAGTGGGGCAGGAGAACTGTTCTGCATGCAGGCTTGAAAATGCAGGAATGATTGTTGGGACCAAAAAGCCTGATGCTAGGAATATACTATGATGAATGTAGAGGGGCCTCTTCAGAAATGTACTGTAATAAGGTGCTAGTCTTAGTAGGAAGAAAGGGAACAAAAGAAGACAGAAAAAGGAACCTAAGACATGAGTACATTTAAAAGATCAGAATCTTAGCATCATGAGGTCAATATGCCCTTCAATATAATTGAGCTTATCATTGACAGTTCCTTCAACCTATTCTGTTGTCACAGAGATCTGGTTCACTCAATATCTGCATAAGACGTGTTACCCTATTTAGCAGAGTATTTCCAGTTACTCAATGTAACAGAAACAGCAAAAGGTAAAAAACACAGAGACAACTAAATTGCATTCTGTGATGAAGTACAGGTAACTCTCAATTTCTTTAAACGTACACATTCATTACACTAGTCAGGTTCCTACACATGGGAAGGTGGACTTGTCAGATATTTTGACAGGGCAAACTAAGCTTCTAGATAAAACAGCAGCTGCCACAATCACATTGTACTGAAGAGCAGTCACAATAAAAAAGGAAACAGCTTTTGCTGATGTCTAAGCCTTTGATAAAATAAGTCCATCTGAGAAAACACAGTTTGTTACCGAATGGCGTGTTCTCTATTTGCTCTTATTCTCATAGCTCAGATGGAAAAAAAATGGCCAATGGGATCACAACAACAAAATGGTAACAACTGGTGATGGGCTGTAGCAGACTCATAGTTTCTAAGATATTTCTTAGATGAAAAAATGTATTTTCAAAAAAAGGAGAGTACTTTATAAAATTAAACATATTCAGAAGTTGTAATCACTGAGATCATGATCCAATAAAATAATTATATCTATGATATCTAAAATGTGGGTTTTTTTTTTCTTAGACTCTTCTGGTCAATAACTTCTTATTAAAAGAAGCCCCATACATAAATTAAATATTTTGTATTTAAAAAATGTGATGTATTCTCAGAAGCTGGTTAGAAATTTTCAGATGACATGGACATCTGGCTGGGAGCCTGCAAGGTTTTGTCTGAGGCACCTTGAGGGTGATAAATGCATGTGGATTCCCAGGCAGGACTCCAGCACCACTCCTGTGTGTAATCCTGGCACAGTTCAGTGCTCTGCACCTCTTTTAGGAAATCCACCTGTTGCAGGGCTCCTGGAAATTTAGGGGTATCTATTTTCTCAATAGCACTGCTGGTGAACTCTTCTTTGGGATCACAGTCCCTCAGAAATTTGGGTCATCTGCAGCAATGTAGCTCACAGGTCTGCCTCTGCTAGAACTGGAAACCAGTGGTTTCCAGGCTGACCCCAAGCCCTGGGGTGACCTTTCTGGCAGTGTTATTTTATACCTGCCTCAGGCTTTAGGGTTTGTGCCCTCTAGAGTCAGCTTGGGGGCAGACGGTTCAGTGCTGCTCCAGGCACTCTGTGCTGGAGCTGAGTATCAGAGTTCCAGGAGCAGGGATGGAACAGGGATCAGGCTGCAAGCAGGACTGCCAGAGCATCCCCAGCTTCTCTTGGCTGAAATGCAAGCTCAGTCAGACAGAGGTGGGGCCAGGCTGGGTCACACTGTGCTGCACGTCTGTCCTAGGAAGCTCTGACTGCTCCTGACACTGATGTCTCGGTCACTTCCACTGCACAGCGCAAGGTCCAGAAGAATGTGGCTCCCAGGACAGGACATCATGTTTCATGGTAGGCAGACACACACATGCTTGTGTGCGGATGTGAAACACATCACAAGCTCCTATTAGTGAGATTCCTACAGAAGATTATTAACTTTGATAGAAAGGTTAAGATAAAACCAAGTTTCTAAAAATCATAATCTCCTTTCAGATCATGCTAGAGAATACCAATTTTAAAAGAATACAGGAATTGCCACTGTACAGAAGTGCACTCTGAGGCCCCAGACTAGCAGAAAAGCAGTCCTGCTTCACCCTGAAAGAATGAATTAGAGGAAGAGGGCAGAACAACTAGGCTTGGAATGAGACTTCTTAAAATGAATGGGCAGAACTTCAACAAGTGCACTAGAATATAGAATATATACTAGCCATACAAAAGTGTCTGGTGCTGAATATTCACTAGGTCCCTTGACAGGAAATGTGGCAAGGACTGGTATATCTCGTTATTGTTTTTAATGTTTGTTTGGTTTTAATATTTCTAGTTACAGATTTTTCTTATTCAAATGTTTTCATACTTTAAATTATGTTACTAATTTTGATACTGCTTTAATTAAATTACTTACTTTTAATTTTGTTTGCCTTTGGTCTCAACTATTTCTGTTAGCATAATTATACCACTTTTTATAGTTTGAAACTGCACCTCATTTCTAGTTATTGTTTGTATTTTAAAGTAAAGGAGTCTCAACATTTTAACATCTCTCAGTCATTCTTTCTGTAGTCCTATCATAATTCTTAATTGATAATAAAAAAGATCATAATTCATAATTAATTTCTATATATATTTTGGAAGTGAGAAACAAATTTTCAGATAACAACTTGTCAAACTATTCTTACAAAATTTATTTCATTTAGATTTACAAGTTTTTCCATGGAAGCACTTTGATTATCATTAAATAAGATTTTTCTGAACAGGGGATTTCAAGTGTTACACATTCTTCTTCTCCATCTCTCCTAGGTTATCACTGCAGAATGTCTTACAACATCAATGAAAGACAGTACAAAACACACCACTGCCATCCAGTACTACTTGTTCATGCTGAGAAACAAAGGTCAACACAATAAAGTGTTACTCATTCAACAACTGTCTCTATCATTAGTTACCTTAATCCCAGAACCAGTGTTAGTGCTTCATGCAGACCTGAGGTTAGTAAAAGACTAAAACTTTTAGAAGATGAAGTGGTCATTTCTCAATCAGTGTGAAATTCTTTTTAGTGTGAACAAGGGCAACAAGGAAAGTTTGCATACAATTTGGTTACAAGCTTAGTGCTCTAGTAAAAGTAAGAGGAACAAAGGGTTTTTTTGGACACTTTGTCTTACCTTCAGATAAACAGAACTGATATTTAATGATCTAAAAAGAGGGGAAATAAAATAATGAAATAATCATAAGGAGTTCAAGAAATGTCAGAACAGGAAGGCCTTGAGTTACTCATTTTCTTTTACCGATTTTCTTATTAGTAACAAAAAAATGCAGCATCCCCTTATAAAACAGGTATTTTACTGGAAAGTAAAAACTACCTTAAAACCAACTTTGTGATTAATAACATGGGAACAAAATTAAGATTGCAAGGCTCAGATTTTCAGTTTAAAACTTTACATTCTAAACATGTAGTGAGCCTTGAAACTTTCTGATGAAGAAGGTGCACTTAAAAATGTTTCTACCTTAGCCAGCCTAGATGACAGCACCAATGTTTCCAAGCAGACTTTATACAGGGGATTGTGATAAAAATACAGGGGGTCTGGCTGCTATATTAAAGCATCTTGCCAAATCTTAATGCTAGGTATTGGCTTATGATGCCAGAAAACAGAAGGAAGATTTAAAGTCAACTCTGCCCACGTTCTCAAACATGTATATTCTTTCCAATTAATGGTAACTCTTCATGATGTGCAAAGGTCTGAATTTTTAGTCTTTATAAGTAAGGATACTGCATTTCAAATTTAAGATTTTATGAGAACTGCTCGTTATTTCTTACCCGTCTCTGAGGGCAAATGGTGATAAGGTGCTGGGCAAAAAACCTGAGCAGCAAAATCTTCAAATGTTGTAGGCTCTAGGTGATGTTGAACAATTGTTTGCAGGTATCGCGCTCTCTCCTCGTAGCTGAGTTAGCCAAGAATTAAGGATGAATTTATATCGTGTACTGTAACTGCTAAATATCATCGCCTAGTTAATTCAGAATTTTTGTTTTTGTTAAATACCTGTCATGTATTTCAGTGTACACACTTATTTTTAATTCCTTATATGACTGTGATATTGTCTGATGCATTGACATAATATTAAGTGTAAGATACACATGATTAATGTAAACCTTATGGTTCAACTGTATTCATGACTGATGCAGAACTTCCTGAAACTGTTTACAAATAACAACAACTTTTAAGTAACTAATTTGCCTGTATTCCGGTCACAATTAAATATAAAAACATTTCAATTTTCAGGAGATGTAGCATAAAACATACCTTAGCATTAACAAAACAAATTACTTTGCACTTTTCCATAATAAACTGCTTTCATAATCCCTAAACAGACACACATTTAAGACAAATATAGTGAAATTTCAGTATTGGGAAAAACACCTTCTCAATTATGTCATTAAAATAAGCAAGAATATCTCTAAAGAATCCACAGGACCCTTAAATACTGGTTAACAGGGTGTTGGCAGGGCACTGATAGTAAAATACTGTATTTCTTATTTTTTCCTGTGTTTTCCCTCTCCAATATTACTGACAAGAGACTGGTATCTTGAAGTGTTGTTGTTTTTGAAGAACCCTCTCCACACTTCTTGTTCCAGCAGGTCCGATTGTGCTGTAAGCACAGAGAGAGCGAGAAAAAGAGAGAATATTTCTGCTGTTCATGAAAGCAACTATGGAAATGGCTGTCAAAATGTAGAGCAGCAGGCAGCAACATACAATTATCAAGAAAAAACACCATGCTGACTTCATGTTGTATAGTTGCTGAACTGAGAAATCAGTTAACCTTTTCTCACACAACTTTCAGAGTCCTCCAGCTGGCCTCAGTATATTGAATGAGGGAAACCTTTTCCAGCTATCTTACACAAACACAGAACAATCAAAAATTTCCCCTGACATTTACATTTGTGCCCACTTTTTTTCATATTTTATTTGCAGATATTGAGACAATTTTCTACTTACATAGTTCTGTTTTCCAAAAAAATACCCTAAAACAAATCAGCATGCTGTGGAGGAATGCACTCAAAATAGGTTTCTTTAAAATTCTGGGGTCTTATTTCAGGTCTGCTGCTCTTTTGGGGGGAATCTGGGACAGTGAGGAACCTATCTTTCTGACTCAATTTCACCACCTGTGAAATGGAGATAATACTCACATTGCACATATTTTTTAGCAATCCAAACACAGAAACTCATGTATTACACAGGATAAGCATTTTTAATTACTAGTGATAAGATTTAAAATAATTATACTATTTTCAGCTATGATAAGCAATAAAATTCCCAACACCTGATGAAAGACAGGAACAATAATCTTCATACTGTCTTACAAAACTACATTTCTACAATTACAGAACTTTTCCTACTCATTTTTTGCAATTTTTTCTGTACAATATTTACTGTAGATTTTACAGTCTATCTAAACATGAAAAAATATAGAGACTATATTATCTAGAAAAAGTTTCAGTGAATAAAATTATCTCTATAATATTGCCTTAGACCATAACTAGGTTACATAGTGAAACTGGGAAACAGTTTTCCCTCCAAAATCTGTACTCTGAATTCTTTCTGAATCCAGAGACAGCTGAACCACAGCAGAAGCCCCAGTTTGGAGAAGCTAAAATAGAAGCACTGGGACAAGAGAAAATATAAAAATCTCCCATTGTAACAATTCTTAGGTTGAGGGATAAACACAGTATTGAGCCTGAACAGAGGACAGTAATATAGCACAGTTTTTAAGAGGCTATGTATAAGTGGTAGAGGATGAAACTGATGGTTGAAGTCTAAATAATACTACGTATCTCACAACTTGTTGAAAAGCACTTTTTTTTCATTGGGGGAGATTCACAGCTGCTGAATTTTCTGCAGTTAATAGAGTCCTTTGATTCACAGCAGTGCCCCTTGCACAAAAAATACTGGCCTTTGTGTATTACCAGAAACTAATTTTCTATTTGGCTGAAAAGGGAAAAATGGGGTTATTGCTTCTCCCTCCTACAGAGCTTTTCATTATGCCTGATGCACTCAACTTCTAAGCTCTTCTGAGAAAAAAAAAATAACTGAAGAGGCAAGAGGTAGAAAAATGAGCTTGTTAGCACATTAGAAGTGAAGTATCTTGGTGGGCCCTAGAAATTCCCAGTGGTGTGTTAACTTATCACTCTATGCATGCTGGCACTGATAGTCTCCCAATTGATCACTCTCTTTTCGCACCAAAGGTGCTGCCAGGAAGCAAAGGCTGAAGGCCCACAGGAGAGCAGGCTGCTATCAAAACAAGCTGTTTTTGAAAGTCTGCTTGAATGGGTAAAATGCTTCATGAAAAAGTAGGGTAGAGACACCTACTTGCTTTTAAAATGCTCTACTTTCAGAGGTCTCTAAAGGAAACCTTTTAGTTTATCCTATTATATCCAAAGCTTATACATAAATAAGGCAAAATGAAGGAAAGTTACTGCTTTGAACATGACAAGGACATTCTTTTTCTCTAATCTTGGTAAAATCTCCTAACCAAATACAGAAGTCTTGAGATAGATGCTGATTGAGGACAATAATGATGTTTTTGTTACGCAGTGAAGAGGATATGCTTATATCAGTTCTACAAGTCTAATTCAAATGCACACTTAGTACACCAAGAGAAAAGTAATTCAGCTAGCTGGGTTGCTGCTCATCCTAACAATCCACAAAACCATCTGCAGCTTGTTAAAAACCTAACCCACCTTAAAAACAAAAAAAAATCTGAGGCAAACTCCAAATCCAAAGCTTGCTCTACTCTGCACTAAGAAATTACAGACTCTCCTCAGAAAAACTCTGTTTCTGTATTAGAGACTGCAGAGATGAGATACTTTTATCTTCTAGTAATTTATATTTTGAGAACACCCTAGTTATTTTGAAACTCCAATTCTATTTGCTTTTGTGGCTAAGATAATCTAGTTCTACACTGTATTTGAATGCAACTGTCTGCAAGAGTGACCATAAACCCATGGTAGCTAATTTCTACATTACTTCTAATAGGCTAGACATTTATTTCTTTAAAACACTGCTCTCTAGGAAAGACTTATTAGCACTTACAGACTGAGTGGCACATACAAACTCAATGGCTACTAATAATAGGGCAATGCAAGCTGTATTCTTACTTCGAGTGGATGTTGCCACTGGCATCAGCAATTAAGATGGAATGGGAAGGATGCACAGACAAACCAATGGAGAAAGACTGGCACAGAGAGTGACAAAACACTTAAACAACAGCATTGTGAGCTGTTTGCTTCTGAAGAAGGTGCTAACTGGAACAAAACAGAATGAATAAAAATATATGATATACATTCATTATGGCCAGCATTCACCCAAATGTGTCAGCTAAAAACTTGCAGATGCATAACTGTGAAAAACATAACAAAAAAAAAAAAAAAAAACAAAAAAAACTTCATTATACTTCTCCAGAAGAACAAGTTCTGAAAAATAGAATCAGTACCAAAAGAAAATTAGGAATCATATCTTTATAGGTCACTCAGGTTGTAGTCACGTCAGCCAATATTTCATTTACATTAGGCTCCATTTTACTTATTCTCTCAATCTGTAATTATTCCTATTAATAATTATCTGAAAAGATCTATTATTTGAAAATACTGTACTTTCCATTATTAGACCTGTTGATTTGCACTTGAGAACAAGCCCTGAAAGCCTGGCTGTCAGATCACCTACTTATGCCCAATCTTGCTGAAAAACATCATTTCATGTGTTCACCTAATAGCTCTCCATCTCTGTTGATTGTATCACTTCCAAGCTTTAGATTCCTATGGCAAAATACATCTACATCTTGCAGACTCTTTATGCATAATCTAAGCTAAAACTTTTTCTAGCCATCTATCTGAACAAATTACCTAGGCTCTTACCTCACATCTCAGCTACTGCCATATCCTTTTCTCTGGCCTAAATAAATGCATTTTTAATCCTTTTATAATCTACTCAGAGCACTGCAGAATCCACTTTCTGGATATAGTACTTAGATGGTGCATTCTCTCAGACACTGCCATCAGTCTGCCACTCCCTAGTGCAAATGCAGGCTACTAATTTGAACTTTACCAAAACCACTCACCTCCAGTCAGTTAATGCAGTCACTCTCACTAATCTTGACCTTTTGGAAAGACACTTTTGTACTTTCTTCTATGTGGCTTATGTGTAGCATCAGGTCTCCACAAGTGTCCACAAACATTTCCTCCCCAAACTCTCCCTTCACTATGATTATTGATTTTTTACAATTTACTGTGTCATTCTGACTACACATTTTCTTTCCATTCTTCACACTTCTCAGTTTTACAGCTGACTAAAATGCATTACAATACATCTAGTATTTTTTTGTTAAGGAGTGCATGGATGACTACTGCTACAGTCATTGATGGAATACCAATCCTAAAATGACATTAACCTGAAGCTGGAAAAAAAAGAGGAAAAAAATAGTTTAAACATGGAATAAGATTTCCAAGAGTTTATTTAAGGATAAAGCACTTCACAACTATGTAATCCATCTATTACCAGAACAACTAAGTGTTAGATTCTCAAATGGGCTGGAGAAGAAATTCTACTGCCTGCTCCAAAAACCATTTGATAAATGTTTCCTGAGCACAGACAGGAAAATCCCTATTCAGGGACTCTCCCCAGAAAGTACCATAATGATTAGACTGTAAAGATGAGCATCTATGTTTTCTGTGATTAAGAAGGTATCTTATTTTACGAAATAAAGAAAAATTCCAGCAGTGTTGAAGTAAGACACTTTTAGAAAGCTTTATTCATAAATCTTCCCTCCTCATACTTATGTATTTGTATAAATGTGTAGCATACATGTGCAGTATACCATGATATAACTGCATATTGGTATGTAGATGCTTTGGTTCCAGAGCTACAAAAAAAAGACAGGGTTGTAATGATTTTCTTGAAATACCTCTTAGGAAAAAAAGCTAGAACATGCATTTCCAAATAGCAAGATGGATTTTTTTCAGGTTAAATTACAAACTCCTCTCAGAAATACATGTACATCTGCATCCCTGGCAGTTCCAACTGTTAGCAAAATCACCTAAGAAGTCAATATATATTGATATGATTGTGGAGAGTATGACTTTGTTTGCCAGGCATTTGGAAAATAATTCAAGACAAGCAGAAACTGAACTGCTGCTCCACCCTTACCTGGAAAATGAAAATCCTACTCCCAGAGATACTTTCTTGTAAGGATAAATGGACATTTGCAAGAGGTTTTTAATTGCATACATACACAATTTACATAAAAGAGATTGATAGTATTTTAAGAAAAGCCATACAAGAAGGAACTCTGGTTTATTACATTTTCCTCCTCAGCAAATTTAGAAGCACCAATCATTTTTTATAGGAAAAACCCCCAAATTTGTAGTATGGTCAACATACAAAAATGCTCCTAGGATATTAGGGACCAAAGTAAAAAAAGAAACAGTGAAGCACAGTGAAGAGCATATGTTGGTAGGAGATTTTAAGTTTTTTGCTCTCTGGCCTGAAAAGGTGTGCAAACCCCACAGAATAAATTGCTACAGTTTGAGATACTTAAAATGATGAAAGAATTGATTTTATTTGGCACATCTTTCCTGGTAAATTTTAATTCCTTACATCAAAGTGCGAAAGGAGAATGGCGTCCCCTATAAAGATAACAAGTACAGGTTAGGATCAAGGTTTTAAGCTGAAAGGAAAACTTAGTCCCAGCAGAATTTGACTTCTACAGGAAGACAAGACAAAACCCCCACACATCACAGAAATGGAATTTTTTTTCTGGGAAATCTCACTCTAAAAGAAGAGACTGTGCAGTGGTTGTCACACCAGCTGAACTCACACTGAGTCACAGCAATTTGTAGTCTTTGTTTGCTCTTAGAGTTAAGGATGTAAGTTGGGCTGCTATTGATCCAGGGCTGGAAGCCCTGCAAGTAGCAGCATTTTGTATGTAGGTGGGTGATCAGTATCAACTGAGAGGAATAGTTAAAGTTCTTGTCTATTCTGAAAAGTGACTCTGTAGAAGTGGTATCATGGTGTTCTCTATTTATTGCATTTCAGTAATTTCCACATCTAGTTTGCGCAGTATGCAAATAAAGAGGGTTTTCTTTCTTCCAGCTGCACCTTCTGTTTACTCAAGTCACCTTGATATCTCAAAGTCAGTCTGGGTTCTTTTGTGTTTCTTAAATACTGTCAATATTGAAAATGGCAAATAAATATTTAGCTAGGTGCACCTGTTTACAGAGCTATGCTGTAAATGAAAGAAGCTTCTGCACATACAACTGGACTTAGCCACAACACCAATGATTCATAAGGCAGAATTCAGTTAATTCTCCTCATATCTCATGCAAGTTACTTAGGTGAAAGAGAAGAAAAAAAATTACTATTCTTGATACTACTAAGCAGGTGAAAATTAAAAATTTTATAGTCTTTTAAGGTGATTTTTTCCTACTGAACCACTTTTTCAAGACAGCTCTCCTGCAATAAAATGTAGCAATATATTTTCTTACTTATAAAAATAGAACATAAACCTCAGAGAAATGAAAAATGTATGTCAGAAGTAAACTAGTATGCTGCATTTGGTGATAACATTTTAAAACTGCAGAACAGGCTCTATAAATTATCCAAAATCAATAATTTTAATAAGTAATGTATATGTTACAATCTACTAATTAATGTAGATATCTCACTAATAAAATGAGAATGTATATGAAAAACAAGTAACAGACCAAGACTGTAGAATTTAAGCCAGCCTAAAATGTATTATCTAACATATTTAATGACATTCTTTTTCAACTCAAGCTGTAACTGCAAAGGGCTTTTTGAGGCAATTTCTTAGGTACGCTCCTTCAAGAAGAAAATAAGGGAATCTATAATAGATAAATTTATACAAACTAATTCCATCATTCCAAATATTGCAATTTGTTTCCAAAATATAGTTGCATCATCCTTTGAATGAATATAATGAATATTGCTTTTAAGTTTTTATACTACTGAACAGTTAAATAAATCTGTGATAAATTAACTGTTATCAGGCATTTTTGCCATTTGGAGGACATTTTTTTTTAAGATTATTTATCTTACAGTTAAAGGAGATAATTTACATTATATCTACTCCATGGTTATATGCTTAAAAGTCCTGCAAGGTAAGTGTAGGCTAGATAAAGTTACAGCCATTGAGTGTTTCCAAGTAAATGGTATTGTTTTCTTCCTAGTTTACCAACACACTACAGATTGAAATGCATTGACTTTATCTGAATTTATGTAAGAATCTTAATTTTTATAGTGTGGGCAGTTTCAAAATTATTAAATTACTGCAAGAAATTCTAATTGATGTTTATATTTTCATTTAAAAACTCAACACATTTAACATTCTGCAAAACTGTCCTTCTAGGAAAATCCTTGATGCATTGTTTATTTTTATGCTGTTCCACAAAATCTTACAGCTCGCTAAATTCATCAGTGGTTTATAACATCTTCTAGGAAGAAAAAGCTGTGATTCATCAGAGCAGACAAAGCTGGGCTTTAATCCATTTCTATAACCATATTGCCAAGTCTATATTGTTTACATTGCGTCTCAATTAAGAGACAGGCAGGACACCTGGTACTTCTTTATCTAAGTCCCACGGGCTGCCAGATGACTCAAAATCCATAACAGGTGCTAAGGCAGTGTGAGTGGAGCACCATTAACACAAGCTGGAATTGGATAAAATTTGGACTGCGCTTAACCACTTAAAACACTCAATTATGGAATGAAAAATGTAACCACTCTGCACCAAGGTCCTTCACAGAAGGCTTATAAAGATATGTAGAATTAAAGTGCAAGAGAACTGAACTTAAAATAAATTTTAATTTCAGTATTGTCTTTAGGATATAAATGATATAAAACTGTATTAAAAAGTTGGGATTCTTTTTCAGATAATAACAGAAAAATATACTTTACTGAATTAATTCTAATTCTGTTCATCAGCTTAGGCAGCAAAAATGACAAAAATTATGCTTAGACTTTTCGGAATTTCAAAATTAACGGAAAAAAATCTGAATTAAGACTACTTATCAAATTCTTCAACTCCGTAGAACCCAGAAGTTATTTTATTTTAAGAACTTTGGCAAACAGAAACATCTTATAGAAGGATTCAAAAACCAACAAAGGTTCAAGTGAAAACCTATATGATAAAAGATACTCATTTGCACAAAAAAATCCCACTGCAGATGTCTTTTCACCACTTTTTCATCTAAGGTGACTGAGCTACATATTAAGTGTAGACTCTGACAGAACACACTGCATGAGAGAAAAAATGAGTATCAGAAATTTTACAGTGGACAATTACTTAAGAACTATCTGTATCTAAATGTGCAATAATCCAATTAAGTTTCTATTTAATACTGTAATTATCAAGAACACAATATAGTGATTTTATTACCAGAGTAAGCAGCTACAAAGTACAGTAAACTGTCATTTAAGACAGTGTCAGAGTATCTATGATAAGCAGCACATTGGCTTAAACTAATGCACTATATGCCTCTAGGGAATGAAAGGCTCGGAGACTGGGTTTTAACATCAGAATCTATCCATTAATCTTGACTTAAATATAATCTACTCTGCAGTAAGAGGAAGAATGGGCATTCAATGAATTATCTGTTTGAAATACAGCAGGAGCATACTAATACAAACATACAGCAGAAAGTATCAGTTTTGGTACCATTTATTGATGGTTCTACAAACCCTGAACTGCATCTTAGCACATGAAGTTAAAATGTCAGGTCAAATGGCTACCAGGATGGGAAGGATGAATACCTCGGCATTACAACTTTGCCTGGGTGGTTAAAAGAATAATGACAGTATTTAAAAATACTACACTCATGCATGTTTCAGTAACAGGCTATGGACATGAAAACAAAACAGTGAAGAAAACAGTGCTGAAACCCAAATGCAGGCAGAATTCCCACTCCAACTTACAGGGAGGATTTGTCTTACTTATGTATCCAAGATGGGAATCAATGAATCCATAAGGTATGTTGTGCTAATTGTTTTGAAGCCCATTACAGCTGCCACGGCTTTAGGCTCTCTCTGAGTGACGGAGCGCTGCTCCTGCGGTCACCTGGCAGCTGTGGGCTGGCAGGAGGCAGCAGGGGAGGCACAGGGCTGCGGCCATGGCACTGAAGTTTGGTAAAGCTGTTGTACCAAACATACCAACAAAAGATGTTAAGGTTTGGGCTGAAGTGATGACTGCAACAAATGAGGAATACTATAGGCCAGAGGGGAACTGCAACCCCATAAACTAACTCCTGATGTCGGGAGAGGGATTCATCCTCATTCTGACGTCCAGCATTACATCAGTTTTAACTCAAGTAATTAAGGTTGATAGGTGTAAAGAATACAGAAGCAAAACTAATTCTCTACCGTCTGGTATTAGCATGAATGCTTAAGCTCACTGTTTTCACATATTCAAGTATTTAAATTTCTGCTTTAAATACCTACTCTGCATATATAGACATATTAATTGATGAGAAAAACAGCAAATGCATTTTCATGAAGAAATCACTCCAAACTGCAAAATTACACAAATAAAAATTATATTACTATTAAATACTGTCCAGTAAAGATTGCACATACAGGTATGTGTTAATTTTCTATTCCACACTACTAGCAACAAAGGCAACTTCTCTAATGAGAAATTCTGTCCTTAATTCCAATCTGTACTTTAATGAACTTTACAACTACCTTTTAAAAATTTTATAGTTGCTGAGAATGTTTTCTCTTTACCTTGGGTTGCTGCAGTACCAGTAGCAGATAATCTACTTATAAGCCTCTTTGGAGGGCTTAAGCCAATTTTAAGAATGATTTTAAAACCTCAAAGTCAGGCTTCTATTTAAATGAAGGAAACAAATATGAATTTTCAGTTATTTCCCTTTTTTAATATTGTGAACAGCAATTAACAAAGTAGCTAATCGCTCTCCTCTCTAATGCCATCAAGCTGTTGAGAGCAGTCTGCAGCACTACAATGGTACTATTGTGAACACAGCCTGGGCTTCCTTCCCACAGAGAGTTAAGTGGGCAGTTCCTGCTGCCCATGATTGGTGTCCAGTGAAACAATACTTAAGAGCCAGGTTTTATCAGTTCCACGCCAAAGAAGTGAAGCCAGGGAACCCAAGCCTTCATATCATTCTGAACCATATGCCAACCCTGCTGGCCCCTAAGGTTTATCACTAGGAATCAGGATCCATCATGTCCCCTGTGAAATTTCACTTCACATACCTTCTGTGAAGTGCATGGCTTTGCTGAAAACTGACCTTTTTCCACAATTGGCATGAACAGATGGATGGTAACTATGGTTTAGCAAGCTGAAATTAAACGATTTTCTAATAGCATGCATTCTTCTGTGTTTGGGAGGAGAAGCATTCAGAAGGAGATAGATGTATTTGTGACCCATGGATTTATTCAGCTGCAGCTAATCAGCAATTAAACTATTTTCTCAATGTCTAGAAAGTATATTGAGATTAATTTGATTGGCCAGGCTATGATTAGGACTCACGTCCTTCAGATTGCCATATGGTAACTCCAATTACTGTAACACTAACTTTTAATCCTTGCTTTATGTTAGCTTATTCCATTTTTTCTACTAGGTGGCACATCCAGAATAAACTATAATCTTTTTTGTTATAATTTTGACCCTGGTGAATATTTTTACATGAAGTGCATTCCATCTCCAGCCAGATATTTCCACATACTGCCAGGTATTATATACAAGCCCTTTTTCAGTAACTGAAATACAGACCTGTAGGAGGATGAAGCCAACCAATGTGCTTGTTTCTATTTAATCTATTTAATTTTTTTTGGTATCTAAGATATTCTAATCCCTCTGTTGGCACTGGAAAGCATGCCCCAACTGTTTTGATTACCATATGCAGAATGATGCAGAAACAGTTTGCCAATATCTTATTCAACTCACCCCAAAACATTACTCTATCTCAAAACCATTACGGTTTTGCCAGTTTTGGTTGTTATAAATAATCTCCCATGTTTCCCACCAATTTAAATATCAGAAGCAAGCATATGGAATGCCACATACTTATTTTTATATATACATGGTTTTTAGTGTTTTAAAATACAAACCTTGCAAGTTGTTTGCACATCCCCTATCATCTCATGAGGGTGAATTTATGAAGAGAAAAGGACAAAACCAATACACAATGCTGGTTTTTGTAATGTAAAACCAGGGCTTAAATAGTTTAAAATTATTTCTTTACATCTCTGGAATGTAAGGAAATATAGTTTAATCTTCCAGGCTTTTATTCACAGACTTCTGACAGCTATCAAAGAAATATCTATGAATTTTAACACCTTAAGGGGGCAAGAGTCTTAACATTTTAACAAAGGGCTTTTGTTACCCAAAATGTTTAATTAATTAATAAGGTTAAGTAGGTATTAACAAAAAACCTGTCACTTTGTGTTACACACATGGCAATCAACTCTGCGTAACATTGGATTAGTTTATCTTTTTCATTCCAGTTTAAGGACTCATAGCTTCCCCCTGCAAAATTTATTTTTTAAAAAGGGATTTATAGACTTTAAAAACACATTTTATAATGAAAGAGTGATTCCACTACTAATTTTCAGCTAACAACATGCAAAAATTTCCTCCCTTAAAAATATGTTGTAACATATTTTTATATGTTAAAAGAAAAATTCCCTTCCCACAAGGGATCTGTACTGACATATCCAGACTCAGAAGCTCTAGAGGATGATAAAGAGGCTGATAAAGCAGGTCACTGCTTTTCAGGATAGCTCACTGCCCTCCTTCTATCCTAAAACAGAATGCCACCAGCATAAGCCTACCTATATTTTGTTGAGAAATCAATAGAACCAATATTTCTCCTTCAGATGGGTAAATTATATTTATGAAAGAATGTAGAAGTAAAAGAATCTAGAATATATTTTTTCAAATAGTACAAAAAGATTTGAGTCTCCTCCATAAGTGTCTACAACATCAACAGAGCACTAAGGTCTTTATAAGTGCAATTAATAGTAGAAAACAACATTACTACAGTCAATCAGTTTTGCTAACTTGATATTTTGTGTTTTTACCACTTTCAAGAGAGTCTCATGCATTTTATTAGGGAAGAGTAGCTAATAAATAAACCTGTACTGCTGACTGAAATATGTTGTAGATATCTTGTGATAACAACAGCACTATTAAACCCATGTGCTTAAACTGTACCCCTTTAAAATGTGCTTCAGACCAGGCAGTTTCCTGCCTGCAAAGGTCATGGAGCAGATCTTTCTGAGAACTATAATAAGACACATTGGGAAATAAAGTGATAATTTGAGACAGCCAATGTGGCTGTCCTAAGGACAAATCATGCACATATTTGGTGGCCTTCTACAACAGTGTTACAGCACTGGTACATGAGCCAAGAGTAACTGATGTTATTTACCTGGATCTGTGCAAAGCATCTGACAGTGATATCCTTGTTCCTGAATTTGAGAGACATGGATTTGATGGCTGGACCACTTGGATCAGGAATTGTCTCGATGATTACACTCAAGGAGTTGTGATCAACAATATAATGTCACACTTCAACTTACTCCTCACATTAAAAATACATGAAAAACAAGTGAAATTTTGTGAATTTATGTTCACTACATGAAAATCTAGCAAACACAGCAGCTTGGTACACACATCTGCAAGTATTTCGCCAACAGTTATTTGAAGTGTCTTTATGGCAAACACTAAGGCAAGAGTTTAAAAAAGCCTATCACTAATGTTGGCCCAATCAGTTGTCTCTAGTGGCTAAAATCAAAGGCATTTAAAGTGATGCTTTGGAATTATTCATTGCAAAACAATCCTATTCTTTCAACAGGTAACTAATAAATGATGGCTGAGAACAGGCTTGCACTACCTCTGAGATCCAATTGTTACTCAGGACACTGCCTACTTTTGCTCCCTGGTGCTGCATTTTAACTCTAATTGCATGATCAAGCCAATAAATTGGACTCAGGGGACAAAAAACCCTACAAAAGTACCTATCCTGACAAAACCAGAGGTTTCAAGAAAATGCACTTCAAACAGAACTGAGGCAAGATGAGACAAGCAAAGGAGAGGTATCAAGGCTTGAAAGATAGTCATTAATACTGACAGATTACTGTAATTCTGGCTGTCAAGGTGATCGATTTAAGCAGCATATGCCAATCAATACTCTTCTCATTTACTGAGCAGCATGAGATATATAGTTAGGCAAGATGTCCCTAAGACAGGATTTCAAACCATACTTAACGAACATAAATAGCACAATTTATGCTTTGGAATCTTAGCTCTTTTTTCATTTAGTCTCTTTTTTTTTTTTTTTTAATTGGGCAAACTTCAACATGATGTTATTCATACAGAAGTTGTTTTAAATTATTCTATTACACTGCATTGCCATTGTGCCAATTCCTTTACATAAAATATTTCAAACTGTACTAATTTTCTGTATAAAATATTAAAACATTAATATTGAACATGAACATTCTTAAATGCATCAGTTATTTAAGTACTGTGCATTTTGGTTTTTTTGGCATTAGTGGTTTGTCATTCTGAGCACTTTAGCCACTCATGGCCATACAAGTAATCTGTTATTACATCTTTCTGGTATTTGCCCAGCAATTTTCCTTACAACAGCCTCTTTTTGTTCAAAAATACTTGTGAAATCACAGGAAAATACATTAATTTGATGTATTACTGCAGAGGAAAAGCAGAGAAAAGGTAAAGATACAGCTATTACAGTCATTGCATACCTATAAGGAGACACACACATACACACACACATACAACTCTATAGAGATATATAGAGAGATAAGACTTTCATCTTATATTTAGGTTTCTTATAATACGTAGAGAAATTGTGACATGATTCCTTAAAACCAAAATACCTGAACAGTCCATGATATACTTCTACACTTCTTGGAAATCTTCAGTTTTTCATGTTACATCATTGTATGCAGACATTTAATTAATCAATCAATCAATTTTATAATTATTAAAATATCAAATAAGTTGTCAACAGAACTAGGATCTGGGAGAACACCCAGAGCAATTCAAAGTACAGGAGACTCAAAACATTATATTCTGTACCTTATGAGTCTTGTTTGAACCAGGAAAACAATTTTCACTGCTAAACAGTAAAATAGATTTCAGAAATAACTGTATTTTCTTCTGGAAAAAGCTAGCAGGAGTCATATGATGAACTCCTCTATGTCTCTTACTTGAAATCATATCAGATAAGGCTACAATAGTAGTAGTCATCAGGGATGGAGTAAATATCCACTGAAATTCTGAAATTTGTAATTATTTGTATAAAATATATAAAGTAGTTTGAAAAAAAGACTACCAAGCATTATTTTTAATGTTGGTATCTTCTCACCTGTGTTGACAGAAAAAAACCAAAGAGTAACAGGTATGTTAAAACCTTATTAAATGTCCTATACCAAAAATGTATTGTCAGAAATACAGCAAACTTTCCAGACTCTTGGCATATGGCAGATGAAAAAAATTCTAAACCAGAAAATATTAGAAGAACAACTGTAATTTCATGAGTTATTCCTTTCACTACACCAAAACTATGAGACTGAGCAACCCTTATGCCTCTCCCATTTGATACACAGCTGTCATTGATGCAGTATCACTCTATTCCATTTTTTCCTCGGAGATGCTCATGCAGCTTTAAGATAGAAAACTTCCTGGAGAAAGGGAAACTGGCACTGGCAAAATCAGTGCTATCCAGTTTTAAGTTTCTGTACAAGTGAGAAATATTCAAAATCTTTTCAAGTTACAGTTTGAAAATTCAAATACAACAAATATTCTTAATTAAGTGAAACAAATGCAGCCAGAAGTCTGAAGAATACCCTTTGCTCACTGTATGTCATTAATAAAAACATTTTCTTCACTCTCCAGGGCCTGCAATTTTATCTTGAGGCAGGAGATGGTCAAGCAGGAACCACAAACAGCAACACTACCAGTTCTAATAAAACCCTTTCTTGGGGCAGTTGAGTATCACCTCAAGAAAAAAGAAAGCTTTTTCTGAGCAATCAGCTCCTAAAACAGGGCAAACTTTTAACAAACCACTCATTGACATTACTTTATTCATAAATAAGTTACTGCCTTGTCAGGCACCATATGGGGTTAATACCTTCCCTTTCTCTAGAAGACAACTGTCAAAAGATTAGCAACAATACTTCAAGTACCAACTGATTGGTCATACAATATCAGGAAAGTTAGGAGGATGTCAAATTTTCAATTTTGATACTACGGATTAATTTATCCAGTCATTCAGGTTAAGATTAAAACATTTTTTTTAGATGGAATAACTAAAGCAGCATTATTTTTTGCTATTTAAATGAATTGGTTTCATGTGATCAAAAAAATCTCCAAAAAGAAGCGCCAGTTCTTGGTACTAGGTCAAAGATTTTGCAGATTATTAGAAAGAAGTGAAAATTATGCTACGATGATTAAGGATAAAACATTCATGCATATTCCAGGTATTCTAAAATATCTATAAATTTCAGATTTAAAAGATGTTAAAGAGGATTTAGCTTCTTACTGTGTGTCTTAGGTAGCATTTATAACAGCGGAATACTATGTAAGACAGAGAGTGTCTGAATTGCACTATCTGAAGTTTGCAATAATTGTCAACACTCCAGAATTTGTGTACAATGAAAAAAGTGACACTTTTTTTTCACAATTGGAATTTCACTCCCACAAGGTTTCTAGTATTTGTCCTGCTTTGTTGAAATAATTGCAAAAAGTTGGATCACTGAAGGTGCCTACTATGCCAAGGTGTACTTCTTGGCATCTGGCTGACATCTGCTGTTATTCAGGAAGCTCAAATAAAATTTTATATGAAGTCACAACTTCTATTGTTCCAAATACTTAGTATTGATTCATTTCCCACACATGGTTGATTCTGAAGTCAGAATGTGACAAAGTGCTTGGTCTGAGACATGAGCCATGAATAAAACTATTCATATGAAGAATTTCGATGCAATTCACTAAATAAAGAGTATTTAACAACCCCTAAATATTGTCCTTCTTATTCTACATCATAGTGAAAACGATTGTTCTCAACATTTAGTCCCATTATTACACCTTCATTTATGAGTTTTAGAAGTTTGCCCAGCAGATGTGCAGCTTGAGCATACTCAGGAGATAAGCATGCACTTCTTAAGAGAAAGGCAAATGCAATGAGAAGAAACACATCAGCTATGAGACAGAGAGGGGGTTACTGCTGCTTCATTAGCAAGACACCATGAGTATTTTGTGTTTGTCATCTGCTTCTGTGTGCATGTATGCCACCTGTTCCTGAGGGGGTACTGATACAAGAGAGCCAAGCTACCAAAAATTATTGGGGGACCAGGGAATCCTTGGAGGAGAAACTAAAGCATATTCCACACACCACTGCAAAAACTCCAACCAAAATAGCACTATTACCTTCACACAGCTGCAGCAATGAGTGTGTCAAGAATCAAAAAAAGCAGGACACCTGCCATGCATGACTAATGTTTGCCGATAAATTTAGTAAATTTTTAATCTTAGAACATGACAATATGGAAACATATAGTATTCTGAGCAAAGAAAAAAACAACAGAGCAGATAAAACTTTTACAAATCATTAAGCATATCAAATCTTTGAAATGCTTTGCTCTCTAAGTATCCTATCAGAAAGGTCAAAATAACATCAGAAAGAGGAAGGTGATTGACAGAATATGTCAGTCTCAGAAAGCTCCTTCAGACCATACAACACACACTCAAAGTTGGAGAAGAGTGTAAGAGGGAGATGACCAGAATTTCTGGTATCCATGCAACCATTATTATAGCATTCACATACTACCATTGGCACACCGTGATTAACAGAGCAGCGCATTAAAGAAAAAGTTGCAATCAGGTTACGTGAAGAGGACTGAATATCCCTGCTGATTGCAAATGACAGCTGATTTTTTCAGTCAGGTCTGCACTTAGAAAATGCACTGTCTCAGAGGGTAGATAAGCTCTCCTTGGAAGTAGGAGGGCCAAACTCAGTGCAAATTTTTTCCCATCCCATACACAAGCAAATCAACACAGTTCAATTGAGAGTTTACAGTGACCCATCACCACAAGATCTACAATGTGATATTGTAAACATTTTTCAAAAATGGATAAGCCCAGGCCTACATATATATCATTAACTTCCTACTAAGTCAAAAAGTGCTCACCAAGTATTACACAGTACCAGAAAACAAAGCACACACCTGCAGGGAGAGAGACATCCCTACACTCATGCTGGCTTTGAAATTAACTATTTCTGATGCTCTACTACTGTAAAAAGAAGGGCTAATAAAGAAATGTAGTGCCTGACATCTGTTTTCTTTGACAAGTCTCAAGTACTCTTGTGCCCTTGATATCCACATTCAGCTGGATATCTATTAACCATCATTCAAATTCCTAATAAACTAACACTGCTCAGTATATTAGAGATTCATAAGTAAGTAAATGAAGATCAGTTTCAAGAACATCACTTCAGGATTCTCTTTCACTGACACTGTTATGGTCCTGGACTTGTGAAAATCCTTGATCATCAGATTCACTTTTCCATTTCATGTACTTTCTGAAAAAAACCCCATTTTTGTTCCCTTTTTCCTCCCTCTTCAACTGTATTGTTTTCACCCCTCTGAGCCCTCTTTTTCTTTGCTCCAGCAATATTCCAACACAAGGAAAGGCCACCTTGATTAGTGAATCCTGTTTGTCTTCCACAAGAGACATTAATGCTGGTAGCGTCTCCAGAAAAGCTATTTAACCACAGACCATAAAATACATCTGTTCCCAACACCCTTTAGTCCTCTACAAACTTAAAAGCCAGAAGTGAACTGCTGAAGCCATAGCTAAAACATCCCAGAGGAAAAAAAGCAGGAGACAATAAAGACAGTCCTTGATGTCTTCAACTCCCTGCTATCACAGAAAACATAATTAGATTCAACTTTCAAATGTTCCTACACAACAGACCACGTCCATGTTACAGGAAACATCCACCACTCTTAGCCATTCTTGTATGAGGAAAATTCCTTCTTGACCTCAAGTCTGGCCATGGCTTGAACACCAAGAGCATGTCCATTGATTTTTAATCAAGAGGTTTTTATATCACTGAGACTTAGGCCAGACTTTGAAGTTTTGCATTTTTTGCTGTTCTCTACTGACACAACTAGCTCCATCAGAGCCTAATTCAAGCCAGGAAAGTTTGCAGAGTTTTTTCCTAATTTCACACCAAGCAAACAGGTTTTAAAGAACTTCCCACAACCCCATTTTAATTTTTAAATTACTTTACACCGAAAAGTAAACATAAGATACTCCAAGCCAGATGGAAAAAGAATTCCACTGATGAGTTAACAAAACCACCCTTTAATATCAGTGTCCAGTCAACTGGTACCTCATAAGCTTACCAAGTGATGACATGAAACCCCCCAGCCAATGCTATCTAAAATCAAATACACATAATGCCTTCCACTTACCATGCTAACCATATCAGGGGACATATTATCAGCATTTTAATGGAGGCCACATTATGTCATAAATGACAGGCTGTGCTTTGATGAACATTAAAAAGTACAATTTGGAGAACTGAATTAAAAATACAGTGCACAACTCCATGGAATTGGCCAATTCCTAGACATTGAGCTGGCAAGCTATGTCCAAGGAATTTAATAAACCTTTCATATTCTGTGATGTTTAAACATACACATCTGTGGGGTATTTTTGGTACTGGAAGTCTACTATCTCAAAGTACATTGTTTTCCAATTGCTCATCGCTGTACATCAATATAATGCTCTAAACCATCACTTTTGATGGTTGATGATGATAATGATAATACATTTTAAATTCTTTGACTAAGCTACTTGAGTAATGACAGAAAGATCGGACCTTTCCAAACATGAAAACACAATGAATCAACATGTGTCATCTACAGAAATGGCACAAACATCACTTAATGTGATCACATAAAACACATCCATCATTCATCTGTAAATCCATTTCATCATATCTAATCCAAAACTCTGCAAGTATTAGCAGTCAGCCACAGAAAAAATAGTATTTTAGCAACAACCTATCACATGACAAGAACTAGTAGTTACAGCTTTGTTAGAAATCTTTTGGATCAAAATTAAAACTTATCTTTCAATTTATGGAATTCAGAAATTTCTTCATGATTTAACTAACAGGTTGATTTTAACTTGTTGATTTAACTAACAGAATTGAATCTAAAGTAAAGAAAAGAGCATGTAAGTGACTGACTTACCTTATGTTTTTTAATTTATGGTTGATAAATCTATTCTTCCAAGAGCAGCTCCTCCAAAACACACAATTTCAGTTCCAACAACAAAACCAGAAAAGAGATAGCCTTTTCTGACACATTTACAAATATATTAACATGATTTTGACATTGACTTTGTGTTCTGAGCTGAATAACAAAATCTGTATGATGAAAGTTTCATAAACTTCTCAGATTGAAGGAAAGCATCATTCTTTGAACTAGAAATTAAAACTAAGTCACACTTATACTGGATAAATACTTAATATCTTAAGGAAAGAAAGATTATTAACATCATGATATTGCTATTTTAGAAAGACTATTCACAAAATGGTCATTAAAATAACTTTGTTAACAAAAATGACAAGTCCATGCTTCAAAACATTAGAAACATGTAAAATTTCAGCACTTAATCTATTGTTTATTTAATTTAAAAAAGCTGGTCTTCATCTGAATGCTCTTCTATGGGTTTAAGTTCCCTAAAGGCAACATCACCATTAAAAAAAACAAACGTTCCCTATAATAATCTGAAAAAAAGAAAAGACCCCATGAATACCGTATCTGTCGAACTGCAAGGGAATGTATATGCCTTGGAAACCATTTGAGTGAAAGGATACAAGTTTTGGTATAATGGGATTAATGATTTCAATGCACGGCTTGCATTTATAGCTGTTGCACGAACCATAATAGGCAGAATTTTTCCATTCACAATAGCACCATCAAAGAGTGGACCGAAAAATGGAACCTGAATAAAAAATTAAGAAGTTCAACATAAAGCAAGACAAGATCGTAGCTATAACAATTAGCAATCAACATTAACAATAGAGCACTCAAATATATGTCTTTTTCCCTCCTCATTGCTAGATAATCAAACCAGTTATTGTGTTGCAAGTCAGACCTTTTCTCTTGTGGAAATATACAGCCATATAACTGCTTGATATCCTTGGCAACAGATAACACAGCATTTGAAAAAAATTAAGTAACTATCTGAATGTCTCATCAAAGATCATTTCCAACATTTGCTGTAAAAATCCTAGGAACAGTCATGCATATAATGTTTATGAGGTTGATAGGCTAGATGATAATATTATAAATGGCAAGAAGCAAAAGAAATAATTACTCAAAACCTAAAATATTTTATCATGGCTCCAGTTATTAACATGTCTATAAGGATCAACCCAGGGTGACAGTGGAATACAGTTACTGGTGTGTATGGACCATCACCTTCTATTTTTTTTCCTTCTGTTCTTCTTCCTTTCTATATCTGAACTAAAACACTGTAAGCACTTTACAGAAGAAATCTGTGGTGAAAGTTTTGCCTCTTTGGAGCCTAATTGTAAAACCTTATTTGTGAGATCAATAGAAAACCTCAATATTTAGTATAGCTAGTGCCCAAAAGGTGAACAGAACAGATAGATCTTATGTTTTGGCATTACATATCTCTCTAATCCATCATCATTTTGCAATTAAAACAAAACAAAACAAACACTCAGTATTAAGTATCTTAATTTCCTGTACATGTGAATAAAGTTCTGAAGCTGCTGACATAAAGCAGGAGAAAAGCATCAAAGTTTGTGCATCAGCTCAGCAAAGGGAGCAGAGTGTACACTAAATATTCTTCCTGCTAAAAGGAAACAAATGCTGCAAAAGAATTTTAGATCCTTGTGTTATCTTTGCCATTAGTCATTTACTGTAGTTTTGAGAAAATGAAATCTGATGGAAGGCACTTTTTTCACATACAAGGACTTCTTTTTGGATTAACAACAATCCCTGTTTTCAGCATTTTCTGCTTTCCTTCTTAACCCACATGCTCCCAATAATAGAACTATTTGTATTTAAAACAGTAAAAGAAAGAATATACTTATTAGTTAACAAGTAGAAGTAATCCAACAGTAACAAGACTGATTATTATTTCATGCCTATCAATAGATAGAGGAAATCATCATTATGAGGTAATCCTATTTATTAATATGAGTGCTTGTAATAATAATTTTAATAAAGTGTAGAAATTCATGGCAAGTGACATCACACACAGAAGTTAGGTAGTACAAATACCCATGACTACTTTTACTCAGTCAGTTTAGTGTTCACAACCCTAAACCATTGCTTTAAGAACAGGGCCAGCACTGACATTTGAGTAACAGTCATTAGAAAGAATGTGTGTTCTTATGCCTAAGGGCTGAGTGGCCTTGCTTTACTGAATTAATCTCCAAATTCTTGTGTGGAGATAAGAAGAAAGTAAAAAACATAGGTTTGAGAAGAGAAAAGGGGAATATGACACGGATGGAGGAAGTCAGAACAGGCCATTATTCAACAACCTTGGTTATGTATCAAGTTTGATACATAGCATACAAATTTGATACATAACATACAAAAAGTTCAACAAGTTTACTGTAATATTTAAATTACTATGCAGAATATTCTAGCTTTGTTTCCAGATTATGTTGTTAGCAGATATGCTTTACAGCATCAGGCCTTTGCAATTTCAAATTACTTATTTTACTATGCACTGCACTGACTGAGCTCTCCCTTTTCCCTCCAACCACCACTGCAACTGTCCATGCTTAAGACATCACCTTGTTGGATCAATCAAAGTTGATTCTAAACCCAAACCTCAGATTCTAAACAAAACTCAGTTCATGTTAAACACATGAAGGAAACACAAAAGAAAGCAAACCCTTACCTCAGGCTTTTTCATGATCTGGATGCTGAACATATGGTTTTTCATGGGATAGATAACTATAAGAACATCACCAAATTCTGTTGGAATTATTCCTCTTCTATAATCTCGAGTATGTTCTGACCAGACAATGTGTACTTCATCATTTCCTAAATGTCTAAGCTGGAAAATCAGGGATAAAATGCCATCAGTTTGAACATTCTTAATTAATATTCTATAGCCATACAGCTATATTAAATGTACATATTCAAAAAGACAAACCCACTAAAAAAAAGTGAAGAAAAATTAGTAAAATAACCAAATTACACAACAGTTATTTTACAGTTTCAGTGTATTGGTTGACTGGTTTGTGCCATACATTTTTATAAATTGGTGTTAATTTCTATTTACATTAACAGATATATGAATACCTGTTTCCTACTGGAAGCTAAAATTTTGTTGATAATTTCTCAAGAATGCAGAGCGGTTCAACCCGATTTACCAACATGTGTTCGAGGTTGCCATCACTGACTGGGAGAAAATTAGTAAATTCTGTATAAACTTCTACAGTATATGAATGGAGATGTGTTTAAAAGTTACATATCTGAGAAGTCAACCTCATTATTCTAGCCAAATTCCAAACTGCCTTCTACAACCAAAAAGCTTTTAAAGGAGAATAGCTACTGCATTCTCCATAGCTCCCAGAATAACTAAGATAAATGCTCATTTTCCATGAAACCAGGACACCTTTGTAAAAATAACACCCTGCTCCCCTACAAGCTACAAAATGGTTCTTGATCTGGCTCAGAATGGCTGAATGGGTTCCTCAAAATCCATGCTGTGTCATCAGATGTAATCATATAACCAGATTAAGGAATTCCTTGAACACTCTGGAATTATCTGATTGAAGAACCAAAACACTCCTCCTGATTAACATTATCTTCTGATACCAAATGTTCACATGTAGAGAGGATTTACGTATACTGATCAAATACATTCAGATTATTAAATGTGAGACTCTTTCCAGTAAGAGTTATTTCTCAAAATTCAAACTCTAATATCTTTTTTTTCTCCTAGTGCATCACCAGTTATTGACAATTGTCTTCACCCTCGTTCTCAGCTTTTTCCACAGCTTTAGGTGGGTGGAACTTGTTAAACAATCACCTTGATGTTATTCAAAGGACTGCACTGTTTAACACGTAACATCCAAATACCACTCTGAGCATGTACAAGAAGCTATTCTATATAAAAAAGCAATAATTTGCCATAGCACTTTCAAAACACAATTGCACTTTAAATAAAAGCAAAACACATGCACAGTCTTCAGAGAAATTTAATTGCAGTTATTCACTTCTTTATTTTACAAAACCTCCTGGAATGCTACTTTTGTCTTATCTGAAGGCCTATACCAGTTGTCAGTAGCAGACTCAAAAAAAAAAAAGGCAAAAAAAAGGCAAGAAAAAGAGAAGAAAAGATAAAAAGAAGGTGTCTCTTCTCTGTTAACTTCAAATGGCATCAGACTGGAGAACAGGGTTGTATTTCTATTAAAAAAAAGGATTTTCTTCAGTGTTGGACTGGGCAAAGGACAGGTGGCTTCAATACCCTATCTCTTTGATGCTCAACAAGTAATTTGTTTTGTCTGGACCAGACTGTACATACACCCACTTTAAAATGGCTGTGGTGCCTTTGAAGCCAGATGTTCTTGCCTCTTGGGTAGATGGCTGAATTACTTTGAACAACACTTAATTTGGGGACATTCCTGCACCAACACTTGAACCCAACCCAGCAAAAGAACTCATTATATCAACATTCACTACACTGAGCTTTATTTTACTGGGTTAGAATAAAGCCATACAGCAACATGAATGGCTGAAGGAACAAACAGCAGTTGAAGGACCCCTGGATAGCACTTTATTATGACAAACATCATAGAAGACAATTAATTGCAAAATTGACCCTCTCCTACCTTAGAATCATAGAATCATTTAGGCTGGAAAAGACCTCCAAGATTATCAAGATCATCTGTTAACCTAACACTGTCAAGTCCATCACTAAACCATGTCAATAAGCACCACATCTACACATCTTTTAACTACCTTTAGGGATGACAACTCCACCACTTCCCTGGGTAACCTGTTCCAATGCTTGACAACTCTTTCTGTTAAGAAGTTTTTCCTAATATCCAGCCTAAACTGCCCCTAGTGTAACTTGAGGCCACTTCCTTGTCCTGTCTCTTGTTACTTGGGAGAGCAGACTCCCCTCCACATCCTTTCATGTAGCTGTAGAAAGCAATAAAGTCAGTAAGAGCAGTAAGAGAGTGACAAGAAGCACACTTGGTTGTTTTTGTTTTTTTTTTTTTCCTGGCTATAGCTTGGAGGACTTGATAAGATAAACTCCAAAATACACAACAAAGAACTCTCCAACCCCCCAAATCACCAGGAAAGCAACTACTCCTTCTTACCTTTTAGTTTTGCAGCAAAACATTAATTAAAGAAACCTTGCACTGTGGCACCAGAACAGCCCCATCCATTGATTTTCATCAGGGCAGAGTTCTATCTTCTAAGTTAATACAAGGCTCAGCTTCATTTCAGTCTCTTCTAGCATCACTGTCTAATAAATCATTATCCTTGGCCTCCTCTTCTTTGGTCACAGTTAACCAACTTCTCTCTTCAGGCATGAGATAATTTTTTTAATGGATCACAAACATGATCCAATATGCCAGGTTTTTTGTTTTAAATGCAGCTCGTTTCATTGTACTGGTCTCATAGCCCGAGAAAACAACTTGTTGGCACCTTTTTTTGAAGCATGAGAGGAGTGGAAAGCAGGGTTGTCACATCTTAAACTGGTTATATCACCAGAGAAGTCAGTGAGGAATTGCACCCCCGATTAAAAAAAAAATTCCCATTTTGCTTCCTTAGCAAAGTGACAGTCAAACTAGCTGTTGAAATATGACAATGATAAGGTATCAGGGACTGACAGGCTTGCACTTGGAAGGAAGTGAAAAGCTCAGGGAGAATGAGGCTGCCCAGCCAAAGAGAAAGCATGAGGAAAATCAGTTTGGACATGAAGTGTTGTGGAATGTAAAAAACCCACATGATCCTAGATTGAGGGATGGCCATCTGGAGCACTGACTGAACTCATTGAACCAACTGCAAAAAAGCAGAACTGATACACCATCACTGCACTGCACTATTGATAATTTAGCAAGACCAAACTATTTACTAAAATAATTTTTCCTCCTTTACTTGTCATCTTTGGACTCAGAAACAATAAACTCACAGACTGTAAGAAACAAGAAATGGTGACAGTGTACATGCCAAATAAACAGCTTTAAAATCCAAAACATATAGAGAGTTTAGATACTGCAGCTTCTTGAGGGCATCACTGCCTCTGAATTTCATTTGTCAAAGGTTGCCCCTGTACCTGATACTGACACCTGCAGTTAATCAGACAGGATACGAGTTCTTGCTCTTCTATGAAAGTTACCCAGATGGAGCATCACTACTGATGCATGTTTTCACATTAGACTGAAACAGATTTTGCTGTGATAAAAGTGTACTGTGTGGTTATTTCAGCAGGATTACTGACAAGGGACACATATTTTTGGATGCCAAGTGTACTGAAGCCATCAGCCACCTTTCTTTCCAATTTCAAAGTTTGCTTAATACTCAAATATACGTGTGAGAATACATTCCAGGCTGAAAGCAGAAATTTCTTCAGAGGAAAAGAAAAATGTATCAGATTATTTCAGAGTTCCAAGTCCTGTCAAATGTATTTCACCTCATGATTACTGTCAAGAATGGTCTGGCAATGACCCAATTTGAATAAAATGTAGAATGGCATCTCTGTGACATGTAATGGATTAAGAGTCAAAATCAGAGGATGTAAGTAGGTGGATGATGCTATAAAGTATGAACGGTGGTATATAACAAAAGGAGAAGTACTCAGGATCAAAACCTTGTTTCTATTATAGGTGGTCCAATGTCTGACAAAAATAATAGACAAGAAAACAAGGGTTTTTTCAGAAGAAGCTCTGACACTACTAACACAGTGCTCATTATGGCTTCTTTCAGATGTCCTCGCCTTGGTCAGCAAGAAAAGCTTCTGAAAAAGCACAAATGGTGGTAACTTGACTCATCAACAACACTTGATTCACGGAAGAGATCTGATACCTGAAATTGACTTGAAAAGCTTTCCTGGCTTATTTCATCTGCTAGGTTTTGCATAAACCTTTTAGAAAGTAGAATTTTAGATTTCTTCTCAATTTTTCATTTGAGAACCTTGAAATCCAGCAGTGCTAAACAACCAAGATCTCCTGCAAGCACAGCAAACATTTTGAGAATCTATCATTCACTGTAATTATTACACCACAGGAGAACCAGAGACTGACCTCTTTTAACTTTAATCTGGATTCTTTATTTCTTTGTATTGAATTGGTTGCTTCACTGAATTCAGTGCCCTGGACACAAGTAGGAGAAAGATACTGAGCTACAACTACCTCTGCTCATTGAAACCTTAAGGACAGAAAAAACATGATTTCCCAAGAAAGTGTGGTCCCAGTGTGATCTAACAAAATGGTGCACACAGAATGGACAGCTGTCAAGACTGAATTCTGTTTTAATGGTTATTCAAAACTCACCACCAGTTGTCTTCACACTTATTTCCTGACCTTGTTTTCCTGAATTTACAGGTTCTTATGTGCTTACATCACAGTAAGCCTAACAAAGTACCAGAGACATAAGTCACTGCAATAATAGAAATAATAAAAAGTCGTAGAATAATGTTATACTTTAAGCTGGTGATACACTGGAAACACCTGGAATTCTAGTTTACACACCAGTATTCTAACAAATCTAAATGCAGATCACACTGCCCTAGAGAGTTTATTATCTAAGCGTAAGACATGACACAAACATGGAGATGGACAAATGCAAAGCAGCTATTTTACAAATGTAAAAAGGTGTTAAAGATTAGAAAAATGTTGTTTATATCAGTATTCTTCAAGAATGAAAGTATCAAGACCAGAGAAAGGAAGGTTCAGCAATCAAAACAACAGTTTATGATATAGAGAATGAATTTTAACTGTGTGTATGGAAAGGCTTTGTTGGAAGAAACGTTAGGTGGGAAAAAGAAGAGTTGTAAGCACAGAATGAATGTAAGAATCCAGAAAGTGGACCAAATTAAAGATGATTTCAGGCTATTGGGCACAAGTGACAGGCACAATGGTCATGTTATCTGCGGTGATCCGGAAAGGTGGCAATGAGAAAGAGATTAAGAGCTCTGTTTTAGCCATTTTAAACCTGAGCTGTCGGGAAGACAGCCCTGAGGAGATAAAAGAGAAAAACAGATTTTTTTTAAGGCTTGCTTTGAAACTCTACTCCATTAGAACAAATATATAAAAATGACTGACTGTTAGGTTACCTGAAATTTCAAATTTAACTCAAAATACTTTAAAATATTCTTACTCTATAACCATCATCATGTGTCAGCTCTCCTAATACATTTATGTTAACTGAATACAAAAGAAACGTGAAATAAATATAACCAGGAGGGATGATCAAATCTAATTTTGATACATTAGTGTCATATGCTGTACATGTTACAATAGCAGCCAGACTTTAAACTAAGCTGCAGGCTATACTGAAATTTCCAAATGGCAGATTGTTCTAAGTGATACCAAGTATAATTGAAGTAATAAACGATAGTAAAAGCAAAGCACACTGTCAGGAAGAATTTAAGTATTTACTTTTTAAAATTAAATGAGTTAGGTTTGGAAAGGCAAGACAAGTGAAATAATGCAGGGCTCAATTTACTGAAAATTCCTTTTATTTATCTGTTACATTAACCCTTGAACTCTTGCCAAAATTACTGTAATTTCTAATACCCACTTACCTAAAGGAGACAGAAAAAAGCTATTATATTTTCTTCTGAAGAGCTAGCCCCAACTTTTTTCTTCTTCAAAAACTGAAGTGTTTATTACAAAAAGAACAAAAGGAGCAAAGAGATATGAAATAATGGCTTTATGCAGCTACTTTTGTCCATTTAATGTTAGCAGCACTACTGCCTACAGCATGCACCTTCTAGATGAATCTTTCACAATTTGTCTCAATAAGAATGGTGTGTTAGGGGTTTTGTTTGGTTTGGTTTGGGTTTTTAGCAATATGTGTATCTGTAACTGAAAAAAATACTGTTCTAATAATTCACATCTATAAACCTTCAAGTTTCCAATACATGTTAGCAATACAATAAAAAAACATAATTACTGGGAGCTGTAATGATTTTATGTGGTTATGATCATGTCATGCACAACTCAGAATTGTGTAATATACCAAAAGCTCAAGATTAATTAGTATTCTAACCATTAACAACATGACTACTTTTTATTTATATATACTGTGTGTATAAAATTCTCACTTGCAATGCCTTCACTCCTTTAGGAAGTTTTTCCTAAGGAAGGAGGAACTGGACTAGTGATAGCTCATTTATGTGTCTCTACAACCTTTCTCATTCTGTGAATTGAGTGTTCACATTATTTAGTTCTCATATTCTCTGCAAGCTTGTTCTTGTAAGGTTATTGTAAATACTTTTTACTCTAACCTTTAACTGTAACAAAATCAGAATGGATTGCATTATCAGCATTAGATTTTTAATTTTGTATTTGCAAATTAAATAGTTATTTTAGGTATGTATTTCAATCTTAAGTTCCATTACACAATCAGAAGTTTTTCACTGGTTCTTGAATTCATGTCTTTTTTTGCTCTTGTTCATATAGTCAGAAACAAATGCTTCAGAGGTATCAAGACACTTAAAAGTTTAATTTACTACTCTCTAAGACTGATGGAAAATCGTTTTTAAAATGGCTTAGCCCCTGAAACAGCAGAATCTTGATTTTACAGTGGCTCAACTGGCAGGAAGAAGTTTTGTTTTAATTTAATTTTGTTTCCATTTATAAGATGAACCTATCATGTACCTCTAGGCACATTTACAATATAAAAACCAGCAGCCATTTGAAGACAACTACTGCAAGTTTGCTTGTTTTTCTCCCATTGAATAAAACAGACAAAAGTCCCATGAAAGACCTGTAGAGAAGCTCAAATCCCAAGTTTCTCTGAAGGTCACAAACAGTCCATGTTAGCACTCACATGGCTCTCAAATAATTTTGGTACTGTGTGTGAGCTGATTTCATAAAACACAATCCTTTTGCTGATACATTCAGTCCAAGCACCATAAATAGTTGCAGAAATAGTAAATGAATTAAGACTGTTTTCCTACTCATGTCTCTTGGTAGCACTTGCTGATTTATCCCAAGATGTAAACT
This sequence comes from Agelaius phoeniceus, assembly GCF_051311805.1. NCBI lineage: Eukaryota > Metazoa > Chordata > Aves > Passeriformes > Icteridae > Agelaius > Agelaius phoeniceus. The sequence goes on from NC_135270.1 coordinate 39,097,381, forward strand.
TCAGCTGATGTTTCTTTCAAGTTTAGGATGAATTTCTTAACATCTCTCTTTGCTGCTGGGTCCTTGATATCTAATACTTCTTCCCACAAAGTCTTTACTTGCTAAGTGGGAGCACTAAAAGTCTTACTACTCTGTATCCTTTATTTAACATATCATCATTAAATATACACAAAATGAACAGCTTTTAAACGTTATTAGATTTGATTGGAATGGGCCAAAAACTGTTAGGGAAGGGAGAAGAAACAGGGATGGAGGCTCACAAGCCTCTGTTCTTGGGAAAATATGCTGAAAAAGAACAAAATCAACACACTGAGGAAGAACAGAAAAGAAACACACAGAGAAATAAAGTAGCTTGATTTAACAGTCAACAGTAGCTGAGCCACAAATACAATCTCAATCTATTGATACACTCTACATATCCATACAGACTTCAAATATTCCAAATCACTGATGAGTGAGACTGTTGGTGAAGCAGGAGAGAAACAGGTTTGGAGCAAGCTGGAATTTTGAAGAAGCCCAGCTGACACAATTTTCACAAGCTGAGTCACAGGAAGGCTGGACCAGCCCTGAACCTTGCCTGGCAAGAACAGCTCTATGTAGATGGAGGGTGCTCTGTGGTGGTGTATCCCTCTCTGCCCCCTTGGACTTAGAAAAGCTTGTTAGGCCTTGGCCTTGACAAACAGCTCATGGGCTAAGCTCCTCTTTGGTGTATCAGAAACACTGCCTGGTCCCAGGAGCTTGTGCTATCTAATGAGCTCCTGTTTTTTAATGAACAACCTTGGAAGGTTCTTTTTCTTGCACGAATAGCAGTCCAAGTAGAACTGGTAATCGAAGTTGTAGTCAAGCTATCAAAGAAAGTTACCAACCCGAATTGTGGATAGAATGGAAAATTCCTGTGACTAAATTCAACTCTCTTGCAGCCCTATAAACAGTGGTTGGAAGTGAGACCCTTTGAGCTCTCCCGGCTGCAGCCAGCAATCTCCGAGTGGGACACCCTGCAGAGGCAGCAAACTCTCAAGGATTGCTGCCAAATGCCACCAATGAAGCCTGGGCTGATACTCCTGCTGCTCAAAGACCAACCCCTTCACTTGTTGAGAAGATGCAAACGCATCTGACATGAGTGGTCCACTGAACTCAAGGAGAATTTTTTGCAGGCATATACCTCATACATACTCCTTTAGATCTGTGTGCATGCAAGTGTAAATGTGCCACAACTGTACTATGAATGTTGCTCTCAGATTAAGTACTTTATATGTGTGAGTAAGTTAGGCCTACAGGTGAGTTTCTCTTGTGCTATAGTAAATTCTATAGAACCTTTTGTTAAAATGTTTAAATTAAGCTATCGATGTTAAGTGCTGTTAAGTTTACATGCTGGAAAAAGCTTTAAGCCTAAATTGTTGCTCAAGTCTGGGGCTGAGTTTGGCAAGGGGATCCACTCTGAACCTTGTGACTCACTGGGAGGATCTTCCTCATTGCTTTTTATCCTTACCCTTTCCCATCCTTACCCTTTTTTCATCCCTGCCTCCCCACAGACCATACTTGGTTGATTTTAGACTGATTGATTGATTGATTTTACGTTTTAGTCCGACTTTTCTCTGTGTGCTTTAAGCATCCATCAGCAGTAGACTGAACCTTGCCAATGAACAGTGTCACACTTTTATTTGAATATTACACCTGCTTTTGCCACTGCCTTTGCTGATCATTCTTTGAGCTACCTAAAACACTCCTTCATGACATGCTCCTAGAAACAGACATGAGATCTTGTGTTCAAGATCTGTGTTCAACTGAAGTCCACATAATTTTCAAATTATTCACTATTAATTAATTTTCATTATCAACTATTTTTGACCCATCTTCCCCCTTTTCAACACTTGGTAATAATCTAATTCAAACAGATTATAAACAAACATTGTAAGGTTAGTTACAAGCTGTGTTTTATAAAACCGGGTTTTCGTTTAAAAAATAAAGAAGCCATTCAACTTAAACAGACTCCCCCCCACATTGTTCTAGACTAAAACAGTAGCAACAGTCGCAATTTTAAAATTAGTTATTTTTGCTATTAATCATTTCTATAAATCATTTAACAACCTTAGTATTACCCTGACTCTACTTCAGGAAATAAAGAACAGAAAAGATGCAGCATAATAGGCACACAAGCAAAAGCATTTTTAATTAAAAAATCCCACCAAACCAACCTGAGATGGAACAGTGAGAAGTTAGATTTCATAGTTAGTCTATAATAAGAACAATAATATTTTTTCTTCAAGTTGAACACAAAGAAAAAGAAGTCATTAATAATTGAAGCTTGCCAGAGGCATGGCTATTTCTCTCTTTACTAACTGTCTCCCATCTAATTTAATTACAAGTATTAAAGTCCATGCTGAGGTCAACCAGCTTCAGTTCCTCCAATATTACACTTCAACCAGTGCTCATTAACGTGTCTAGTGAATGGATTAGCACATCTGAAGACGTATGTATGCAGGATGGGGGGACAGTCTGAGGATAGCTAATTGTTCATTTATAGTAGGACACATGTTCGAGACTGTAACTTATTATCACTAATGCGGAATTTATTAAATTCTAAAGAAAAAAAATACCAATACAGAAAAATTTTTTTTTCTTAATGCAGCTATAAGAGATCATATCGCTGTTGAGAACCTGTGCCTCCTCCAGGACAATACACCTTAGATAAAATAAACATCGTCTTCATATTTTTAACTTTTTTTTTAAAGGGAAAATTATGTTAATAACCTGCACATGACCCTTAGGTGAATAAAAAGTCATCTCAGAAAGCACTCACCACATATTTCTTAATGGGCATCTAAGGTTTCAAAAGTACTAAGATATCATTCAGATGTAATACTTTTTCTTCTGCACCAACCATTACTTTCCTGCACTTTTCATATGTTCTTGCCAACAATTTCAATGATTGGAAAAATCACCAGTATGGTAAAATTAGAAATTGGCAGAGAATATACCAACTTAGCAGGTAAAGATGTTATGATATTTTATAGTTTTTTGTTGTTGTGTTGGATTTTTTAAAAAAGTTACTGGATTTTATTTGACTCTAATTTCTCTAGGTTTATTATAAAGAGAACACTTTATTCAGAAACACCTACCTTTTTTGTTAAAGAGTCATCTGAATCAGAAGGCATTCTTGTTGACACATGGAACATGACTTCCACTGTTGAGGTAGCAAAATATGGAGTGGTCAATCCAGTGCTTTTGTTTTTTTGCAGTCCTCCCATAAAGCCACAATGGTTTGTGAGATTTACCTAGAAATAAAGACCAGGAAACTTTACCCCAAAAAAAATTATCAGGTAATAAATACACTCTTTATACTTTTAGATGCACTTTTAACTGAACTTTAAAAGTGAAGATCCTTTTCCCAACAGTATTGTTACACTTGATTTCTAAAAGAGCTCAGACTTGCTGAGTAGACTGTGATCTAACAAAATGGTGCACACCATTCTATATTCTAATGGTGCACTAGCATTCTATATTCCACGGTCACCACAAAAGCTACTGGAAAGATGAGGTTAGAAGAAAGGAAAGATTGTGTAACTAATATTTACTGCATTATTCCCTGATCATTTGAGAGAAGTCACTTACATGTGCTTTCTCAATTTTTTAAAATTCTCTGATACTACATCAACCTTGACCTGAGCTCTGGAAAAACTCTGTGTAACAGCCAGGGAATTTATTACCTTCCATACATTTTTTTAAAGAATTTTTCATTCTGTGAATATAAAAAAAAATTCACAGGAAACTAACTGACAATTTGTAAATAAGCTTTTAAGTCTTAGATCAATGGGAAATAGTCTGACACTGAAGTAACTAAGCATGTTAAATGTGCTGCTTTGCCTCTAAAACAGTGACTACAAAATGTTTTTCAGATGTGAATACATTTAATCTCTGCCTGCATGGGATATGTTTGTTTTCTTGATACAAAAGGATGCAGAATTTAATGTTAAAATGTTAAAATATTAGTTGTCTCATTATGGACTATTAATCCAAACTAGCAACTCTTTAAACTAGCTAATACTGCCTAAGAGAATTAAACCACTAAAGAAGGATATTTTATGGTACTAGTTTTGGTTTTTTTCCTCCTGAATGTGGGAAAAAGACATCTATGTTCATGAAAGTCAGCAGACTTGTAGCTGTTTTCCTCTGTTCCTGTGGGAAAGTCAGAGTCATTATCCACACAGTTAATCTGGTAGTGTCCTTTTATACCTAAGGAGTAAAGAAATACAAAGAACAAATAAGATTGACACTCATGTGGACACTCCTGATGAGCACAAGCTGCAAGAGGAGCAAAAAACCTGCAGCTTCCTATACAGCCAACCAGGACCAAAGCCATTCCTGTATTCTGTGCAACAGTGCCAAATGGAACTCTACAGTGGTAATTAATCCTGTGCATCTGAAAGAAAGATGGAAGAAAGGAAATCCTTATGACAGTATTGAACAAGTGACTAAAGAGCTGCAGGCCCACATAGATGATGGGGTAGATCACAATATCTGACATCTGGAAGAGAAGTAGAGTGGAGTGTGTGAACTGTGATACATGCCTGCAGGCAGGAAGAGGAGAGTATGTGAGAAACTGCTTCTCTGTACTTTTTGAAATTCCCAATTTAAGCAAAACTCAAACTTCAATGGACTTTACACTTTACAAGCTTACAGGGAAATCAAGATGCCTCCTAATCAGTCGGTGAAAGCCAAGTACAGGACTGCACATTAAAGAATTATCTTTGCCTGCACAGACTCTCTTCAGTTGTTGAGAGCTTGAATTTAAATGGCTAGCAATGCTAATGAAACTAAACCAGGAATTCTTCTCTAAACTCCATTTTTAAACCGGTGTATTTCAGTACTTGTGAGAAATGCTGAAGAGCCAAAGACTTGTAATATACAAAGATACTGGTACTTGCCTTTGTAAAACAACCTAGAATAAAAACATTGAATAAATACCTCCCAGCCAAGACCAGCTACAAAATCCTCATAGGCTTGACTTCCCCCAGTATTCGTAAGAATGGAGTGTTTATCTTCCTGTCCCTCAGCAACATAAAACACTGCAATCTTGTGTGTCTCTCGGCTGTAAAACAGAATGGTCAACGCATGACAGTGCCTTAACCAATATGAAATGAAAATATGCAAACAGTACACACAGAGCATGGCTTTTAAAGCATAAAAAATGCATAGTGGAAATACAATAGAATTATATGGCTTCTTTTTGGATTTTTCCTATATTTCCATTTCCTCATTCAGTCCTTTCTAGTGTCATCTTCTCTAGAGCCTGAAGTTTTGCTATACATGAGCAGCATTTACCCCTTCCATCACTTCTAAGATGCAGGGTGGTGCTGCCTGTACCAACTACTAATTGAATAGGTGGATTTTTGACATGGGCAAAACCTGTAATGTGGGCATTATCCACACTGCACTGCCCATTAACAACAGCACCCTCTGAACATCGTGAAAATGCACCTTGTCCAACTGAATGAAGCATTTTTACATATTTTTCAAAGATCATAATCATTTAAATGTCTTCTGTTGACAGGCTATTCTTAGACTTTGGAACAAATGGAGATGGTTTCTCACACTTCTACAACTTCCACTGGGTTTTGTTTCAACTTCTACAAAAATAAGTCAGTTTTCAATTCTGTGCGACAATTCTAACTAAAACTCCATGACTTCAAATACTGGGACCATTTCAAACAGCTAAACAATCAATCAAAACTTAAAATGAGAAGGCTTTGATATATCAAAGTTTTAAAAGAATTAAATGTTATGCATACACATATGCTTATAATTATAAGGTGTTTTGAAATTTGTTTATCTCATGATATTTTACGTGCAGAATTTGACACTACAAATAAAATTGATGCAACTTCAGTATAACAGAAAAAACTACAGTACTTTGCAAAATACATTAATAATTTAAAAAACTATTTAAAAAGTCAGCTCAACTCTCACATCTATGCAATTAGAGCCATTTGAGTAAAAGCACACTTAAAACAAGTAAGTAGGCAGTCATTAAAAGAATTTACCATTGTCTTGAGTCCAAATTTCTGAGTTCTCGAAGTAACTTCTCATTTTTCTTCAGGAGATGAAAGCTCCTTCTAAATAGAGAAATTTGTAACTCTTTTATTACCTCTTCACTTATGGATACAGAACAGTACAACAATGGTACAACAACATATCCAGGTCCACTCAGGAACAGTCAACAAATGCTTCTGCCTTTTCAACAGTCCTTTCTTAACATATGAAAATCAAGACATCTTAAAAAAAATATACAAGCAATTTTGCTTACTCCAGCAAATCTACATTCATTACAGCCCTGAGTATAACCTTTATTTCCTTCCACTTTCTTCTGTCAACCCCTTGGATCTGACTGTGTGATCCATTTCTTCTCTACAGAAGAACCATAAAATACATATGTTTACTGACAAAAGACACTCCCATTAGTCTACTGTTGTAGGGAGTGGGTGCATTCAACACAGAACTTTTGCTACCCTGAACTGCAGAGCAGAATTTAGCTCAGTAATAACCCAGCCAGCTGTAACAATTTAAACAAAAAACGAAACCAATATGTTAGAGAAAGAAAGGCAGTTTTCATGTCTTTTCAACTGTGCTTAAGATGTTTCCCACAAAACACTGTGGAATTAAGAGCAGTCCTGTTCAAAACCAGACTGCCTTGAGGAATTAAAGACCCAAATAAGAAGGGTTGTAATACCAACGTTTTGTCTGATTCCAGTGATACCTCAGTGACGCTGATTATTTTTGTTTTACTGAATATCCATTTCCCTTCATAGTAGGAAAATATATCAATAATTCTAATATGGAATTTGAAAGCAGTGGCAGAAGACAATTTCAGAAAGACCCATAAATTCTAGGATGCTAATATTTGTAATATTTGTACATACCCCCATGTATATGCAGACATGCACCTAACCACACCCACACAAAAACAATAATGTTAAGAGACATTACTTCTGTAATTGTTCTCTCCTGTTCTAAACAATATTCAAACAGTACTCAAGCACAGACAATGTTGAAATAAATAGTAGGGGACACATCTTTCTCATTAGCTAATACACAGGCAAGGCTTTGAGGCTGCATGCAAGCATGCTTTTAGCAGACAAAGCAGCAGGACGCTGTCCAGCAACACAATAGATGAGAATATGACACTTTCTGAGTATTATTCTGACATTGAAAGGTAATGATTTTTGCAGCAACATACATGGGAAGCAAAGGGAATACAAGATTCCTTCAATTTGACTTGCAACACTTTCTAAGGAAAGACTATGAATCACAATAAACGCAACAGATATCTCCTTTCTGTCTCCCTAAATGACAGGCTGAAAAGCAGAAGAAAGCTGCCATTTAGGTCTTAGATGCACATCCCCTCTCTTTTGTTAGCTGGCCTGTAATATTTTTGGGTTAACAAACTCTATTATGAAGGTAAGAACAGCACAGTTCCTTAAAAAAAGTTCTTAAAATATGAGTAGTTTTACCTTTTATCCCATGAATTCATTCCTAGTATACTGAGAAGTAATCTACAGTAGTAAAATGCTGACTGTGGCTTTTGTGAGGTTGGCTCGTCCTGCTCCATAGCCCTCATATTTACATCATTGAAATGCTTTTCAACGAACTCTCTCTCTTCTGTGTGCTGTTTCAGAATTGCATTGATGACATCGTTCTCCTGCTTTTCTGAGATGCAGACTGGTTGAGGAGCAGGGATGTTGAGTGAAACACCAGTTCTCTGTAAGCATTCAGGGCTTGTAACACCTAAATACTGCAGCAGCTCATCAAGAGCGTCTTCTTCATCCCTAATTGTATCCCATGTTGGTACAGTGTCTCTAAATTTCCTTTTAACTTGGAGTGTAATTCCATCTCTTGCAGATACATCCTCCACATGCTCAAAAGATGAAAGAGCATCTTCTGGTTTATCTTGCTGAGATAATGAAAGTGCAAAAGATGTTTGTTGTGAAGATCCACATAAAGATGATGGTCCATACAAAATGGCCGAATCCCACGAGTATTTGCCAGACAGATCACGCACTATAATTCTAACATTTGAATTAGCTGATGCAAGTCCAGCAGACAGTCCTCCCCCAGGCATGTCATCTTCTGCTTGGATTTGTATGCAAGACACCAGGGAAGTATTGTTTAATACAAAGAATTGAAGATTTGGGTTCTCAAAAAGTTCAGGAGAAAGCTCAGGACTTTCACTGTATGGATTGTCATTGTTTTCACACACTTGACTGGTCAGCATGGCAGGACCTCCGCTCATAGGATAGTGGCCCAAGTGGTTGACCAGATGTGTTATCACAGTACGAGCAGCCACAGAAATTAATCCTTGTTGCATGTGAGTTTTCACTGCAAGAGAAAGAGCACAGGTTTTAAAAGAAGAGTTCAGAAAAACAACACTGAGATTTATGTGTTTCTTTTGGTCTCTTCCTGAGAGAATGAGCGCTGCAAGCTGAGGATGCATGCAACTCAGTAACAGAAAAATATGTATGTTGGTCACCATTGGTCTTGTATATAAACAGCATGAAAAATCCTAAAACAGTTAAAGAAGCATCTCCACTATTTTACAGCCATGTCTCTATCTACAGATTATACTTCCTTTGCCATAGCTTTGCTATCAGCACTGTTCTTCTAAAATACATGATTTCTTATCTAGTGAAAATAAATCTTGAATTGCTGTTGAAGTAGAGATCATAACTGTGCTGCAAGATGTCCATTCCAACTGCAGTGTATTTTTATATTTATACACATCATTACACTGAGAAATACAAAGGAAGATAGATGCACAAAAGATCTAATCCATCTTAATTTCCCTGGGGAGCATATAGCTGTAGGTCAGCTTGAGAATAGCACTGGACAATTTTAAGTACAAAATCAAAGACCAGGCTGTCTATATTGAACATGATCTAACATTATCAAAATTTTTAAAAATGAAATCCCATGCCACAACTGCATTTTAAGAAGCTTCAGGTTAGAAAACCTTGGGAGGGAGAAAGAAAAGTTAATTGTGCCCATCTTATGTGAAATTCATCCTGTGACATGCACTGGTATTTCACCTTCCACTTGCATGTTATGTCATCTAAATTTAAAAAAAAGGTATTTTTAATGTTTATATCACACCCTGCTAACACAGTACTATATTGTTACTAAATTATTCTTATCAAGTCAATACTCTACATGAATACATGAGCTGGACCAAGTGACTCTTTCAGGCAGAGAACCATCAACTGGTTCAGGGGACCCACTGAAGAACCCATACACAAAAATATTACATTGCAGAATAAAACTGGTGGAAGAAGGAACAAGATCAAAATGGCAAAGTACTTGTTTTCTGTATCCCTTCTCTTGTAACTGGGCACAGATGCCCTGAATTTGGGATTTACAAAGGGAAGATTAAAAATCTGTACTCCTCAGGATTATATAACATATTTTAAATTACACTGAACATTGAAAACTGCTGCAAACACTTCCCATCTTCTTTCTCACCAAAATCCATCAAACCAGAATGTTCTGAATGATGCTACTTTTTCATTCAGTATTTACTGAGAATATGGAACCTCTTGGGCATAGAAGTAATATATAATGAATAAATCTCCCTTTATGTTGGATATTCATAAGCTGCAAAACCTAATGTTTAATAAACAAATTTCTCAGTTTCAGACGTCTTAATTGATTTAACTGGAAAAATAAAGGCAAATTTGTCATGTGTACTGACTGCCATTACAGATCTTCAGTTTCTGAAGATGGATGCATTCAGCAACTGCAAAAATAAACAGGTAGTATGTATTTGCCTTTTTTTTTTTCCCCAAAAGGTTTGGGTACAGCATGTAGGAGATGTTTGGGATTCTGGCTATTTCTTTAGGAAGCACTACATCTGAACTGCAAATAGGGAAACATTTCGTCCAGTTAATAGCTGGCAAAATCAATATAACATTTATACAATTCTAAAACTCATATCTACTCAAGTATTTTAATAAATTAATGCCTTGAGAATTAATACAAGTAAATTAGAGATACTTTTATCATGTATGGCGTTCTTGAGGTTTAACATTTACAAATACAAAAACATTCAGTGATGCTGAATTACGTGTCCAGATACTGGCAGCATACAAGGAAATTAAGTTATAGTGCCATCTGCTGAAACATAAGAAGGAACTGGAAGCAGATTTTATAAAAAACAAAGAGAAAATAAGCTGGGTGCTTGGAGAATCATTTATCAGCACATTATTGACTAGCACCTGGACAATGCAGAGGGTGGCCCCATCTTTATCAGGATATTTATACCAAGTATTTAGCACTTGCCACTGCAGAGATAAATAAGGTAATACTTTGCTCAGGTTCCCAGGAGCAGAGACACACAGGCTTTCCAGATACCTGAAGTCCCACTCTATAAAGGTTAAATGCCTCCTGTTAAGTTCTGCTGAGAGACCTGAAGAAATAAGTACCTTCTAGCTATTATTATTACTGTTGTGTGCCAAACCCTGAAGATCTCAAACTGACCATGGTTGTTTTGTGCCTCTGTGTGTCTCTTAGGAGCCTAAAGGACACATGGGAAAGGAAAGGTGACACAGTGAGACAAAGAGGGGAACAATTAATTTAAATTTGAAAGATCCATTCTCAGTCCTAATACAGCCTTGCCCTGAAAACTTTGCACTTGAATTAAAATCATAGATCTGTCATTGTTTCTTTTATAAAATTTGAACACTACATCTAAGTCTTCTCTCAGAATACAGAGCTGCTGATCTAAAAATGACACAGAAAGCTTTAATTAGAAGTATCAAGAGAAGTATACTGAAAAGTAGACTGTAAGATGCAACCTGTTATGTTGAAATAAAATAAAGTAATCTTGAAACATTTTTGCCACATAGAAAATCTGATTTTGATGATGGTTTCCCCAGGAATAAAAAAGGAAAAAATCCCAAGCCTAGTAATGCATTTTGAAATTATGAAAATTTTAAATTAATTTTGCAACTTAATTTATTCCTAGAAGCACATCTCTTCAATCAGGAATAACTGAACATTCAATATATTAAAACCTTAAAATGAGTATCTAAATCATGCTCTTTGTTTCTGGAGGGCAAATGAAAATATGCAATAACGCAAGCCATCAGAGCTTTACCACAAATTCTACAAACTAAGTCATATCTTTACACATTAAGGCAGCCAGCTCACTGCTTTGTTGACCTGTCTTCCTGAGAGAACACATTGCTGCTTTCTTCACAATGGAGCTGCCTCTGGCTTGGGCAATGTAATTTAAATATGTACATGATCATTGGGTAATTTACAAGAAATGTTATACTATTTATTTTTCTCAGTCCTGAAATTACCTCTTTTGTGGAAAGGCTGAAGGTCCATCACTACTAATTTGTATCTGTAGCATGAATGAAGGATTCCTTAAGATGTGCTATTAACTTTTTAATTCAACTTTGGCTGAATAGTTTTAAGCAACTATGGTTATGTAGTAGAAGTAAAAAACAATGACTGAAGGGGGAATTTAACTCTCCTTATAATTTTAGCTGTCTAAAGAATGATGACCTGTACAGACTGATTAATCTCAAATTCAATGGGATGAATCACTCTCTAAAAACACTTATTTTTCTTTCATTATGTTTAGAGGGAGCCTAAGTGTGTCCTGATTAACTTAATTTCCTGTATTTTACCTTAGTTTAAGCAAGTCTCATTCCTTTCTAATTGTTAACTTCAGCTATATAGACATGCAGTAACAGAGAACCCATCTCTAAAATATTCCCCACAAAACACAAACTGTGTTAATCCAGATGCACTATGTACGAAGTATTTTTTAAAAGTGTGCATTTTGTGTCCTTTCAGTAAAATGGCATACAGCAAAGCCTTATATGAAAAGAACTTTATATTTCTACCTTTTAAACAAAAGCTAAGACTAGACATCAGACAGGGAAGGCTTTTTCATTAGAAATTTAAAAATATTAGAAAAAAAAGATCAATCTATGCAAAGATTTTAACATATGTTTGGAGAAATATGAATATTGGGGTAAAAATCAATCAAATAAATAACTGGTAGACCACTGTATCCACGTAAGCTTACTAGAACCTTCCAATCACAACTACCTCTAACAGATTTGAGATCTGTGAAGATCAGCTTTCAAAATGTTTTTGTCTATAAGAAAAAAATTCTCTGTCATATATGTTTATGGTCCTGAAATGAAACAGAAAATTTCAGAAGTAAGCTAGCAGGTTGTGGCCCTATGCAGTCCAGGTCGGCTTAGGAACATCTAAGCTGGCTAGTTAGGTGCAGTTAATTAGAACAGTGGGTTTGTGTGGCATGGTTTTGGTAGTGTGGGGGTTGCAGGGGGGCTTCTCTGAAAAGCTGCCAGAAGTCTCCCCAGTGTCTGATGAAGGCAACGTCAGCCAGCTCCAAGTCAAACCAAGCTGATCAGCGATAGAAGTAATGCCTATTAATTTCTTTTTCCTTCTTAACTCTAATAACAGAGTTAAGAAGGAAAAAGAAATATTGGGCAAAAGGAAATTTCAGCCAGAAAAGAGCAGAGTGAGAGTATGTGAAAGCAACAACTCTGCAGGCACCAAGGTGAGTAAAGAGGGAGAAGCAGGAGGTGCTCCAGCCCCTGGAGCCGAGATTCCCTGCAGCCTCTGGTGCAGACCATGGTGAGACAGGGTGTGCCCCTCCCTGCAGCCATTGGGGGATGATGGTACAGATAAGCACCTGCAGCCACTGGGACCCCATGCTAGAGCAGGTGGATGCCCAAAGGAGGCTGTGATCCTGTGGGAAGTCCACACTGTACCAGACTCCTGGCAGGAACTCTGGTGCTGTGGAGAGAGGAGCCCATGCTGGAGCAGGCTTGTGGAGGAGCAGGTTTGGAGAAGGACTTGTGACTCAATGAAGGACCCATGCTGGAGCCTACAGGACTGAGCCATATGAAGGGGACCCAGAGTAAAGCATTCATGAAGAACTGCAGTTTGTGGGAAGGATTTGTGTTGTGGAAGTCTCCTGTTGAAGTAGAGATCATAACTGTGCTGCAAGATGTCCATTCCAACTGCAGTGAGGAATGTGTGAGGGGCCCCATGCTGGAGCAGGGGAAGAGAATGAGGAGTCCTTCCCCTGTGAAGGAAGGAGCATCAGAGACAATGTATGGTGAAGTGACTGCAGTCCCCCAGTCCCCATTCCCCTGCACCACTAGGGGCAAGGAGGAGGTAGGGATTTACAATGAAGTTAAGGCCAGAAAGGAGGGAGGGGTAGGGGTATGCTGTTTGGAAGACTTGGTCTTATTTCTCATTATCCTATCCTGATTTGCTTGGTAATAAATTCAATTAATTTCCCTAACTCAAATCTATTTTGCCCATGACAGTGATTGGTGAATGATCTCTTCCTGTCTTTATCTCAATTCATGAGCTTTTCCTTATATTTTCTCTCCCCTGCATAGATGAGGAGGAGAATAATGGAGCAGCATTGGTGGGCAGCTGGCACCCAGCCAGGGTTAAACCATCACCATCACCATTTGTATACCTGGACTGTATCAACAGGTATACAAATGGTGATGGTGATGGTTTAACCCTGGCTGGATGCCAGCTGCATCTGGTTAGGTTGTTGCCAACACTAACCAGAGGAACAGTTCATCAGCCTTCACATAGACAAGCCCAGGGATTCTTCAGATGGATATATGAAAGCATCACAGACTTGCTGCCAGCAAGTTCTGATGATGCAATAAAAGCTTCCTACTGGTGTCCTTACTGAGCGCTGCTAAAATTTTATTCTGGTTTAAATGTAACAGTTTAATATACTTAATACCTAATTTTAAAGTTATTCTTTGTATATCCCATACTAAAATCTACCACTTTACCAGCTACAGAAAGCAGAACAAGGACAATTTTACAGATAATCCCAGGTTAAGAGCTTCTTTGTCACTAACAGAACTTGTGAAGTTACTGAAAAAGAGAAGCCAATAATCATCTCTCTTGACATATGCCTGTTCCCAGAGGATTTAAGAAACCTTTGTCCTGCTGTTTATTGCATGGCTTGCTCCACACCTCTCAGCAGATACTGTCTCCACTACACAGCTGTGTCACTCTAAGTCCTGTATCTTCTTGGTCTCATACCACATTATGCTGTGGCTAAGTATTTACAAAACTTGAGATGGATCTGACCTTGAACAATGGAGGCATAACAGGGTAAGTCAATCACATCCATTAAAGCACCCTGTCTTAGGAATTCTGTCATTTCAGCACTTGCAGCTTTGCTTGTGGCCTAAGAAAAGAGTTTCACAATTCCTACCCTGTTTTTGTAGAACTTCCCTGAATTCCCTGTAACTTCTGCCCTGCTCATTTCCATTCCTTCAAGAAAAATACTATGATAGCCCTTTTACTCTGCTGAAAGATGCTGACCCATTGGCATTCTGTTCTGCTGCTAGCTTGTACTAATTGACCCTCGGTCTTGACAGAGACCCAGACTGGTTGTTACCCACTAGTTTTACTCCTCTCACTCCTCCAACAATGCCAGGGAGAACAGATGCTGTGCAACCGGTCAAGCACTGCCAATTTTATTCTCTGCCTGGCAATGGGGACTAGAAGTGCCAAGGTTGCAGAACCAGGGTTGCCTTATAATGCTGTAGGTCTGCCAATTAAATTTCACAGTCTAACTTACAATTCCAGAGCCCTGAAACTTAATTTATCTGGAGAGATAAAAGGAACATCTGAAATTACTTTTATTAAGAAATTTAACAAGAAATCATAAAAGAAAAGATCATGGTTGGAAATGCAAAATGAAGATATTGATGCTAAGGCTTTGTGCAACTGTATTCATTTAAAGAGAAATCTATTCAGGGTTGTCTTTTCAGATTGTCAAATTAAAAAAGCCACACAGCATTTGCTTCTAACCCATAATTACAGATTATTACGGAATACAAAAGATGCCAGGCATAAAAAGCTACTACAATTCACTACACTGTAATAGAACATGCAGTGGAAGTAAATTTTGGCAAATGCTTTAAATATTAGCTTTACATAATATGTATAGGTGAGACTGTAATTAGGACAGAATGAATCCTTCGAAGCCTCTTTCATTCTGACCCTGCAGATGATTACTTTTTACTAATAAGGCCACAGCCATTTGACGAAAAGCCAACTATAGTACCTTGCTTCATTCTTCAGTAAATTTAGTAATTACAGCTCCTCCTGCCAGTAGTTCTCAGATCAGTCTTGTTCAATCCAATACTGAGCTTATTAGGGGACAGCTCTATGTTTAGAATTCTTTGGCCAAAAAAGTACTTGACGATGATGAAGCATGCCTTAGACAAGGGCACAATGATTAGCCATTTTCTCTACATAAAAAACAGCACGTAGTCACTACAGACCACAAAATCACCTGCTGTTAGCACACAGCTGCTACAAAGAACTGCTGCATTTATCTGGTTCTTAATACCCTTAAAAAAGCCTAAATGGAACAACTTAATACAGAGGCAGAATAGCACTACACAGAGTTGCTCGTATCTTAATCTCATCTTTTTCAATTTTCTTCCCTATGTAACCATTTGATATTTACTAGATACACTGCATAATACATGATAGTCCTCTGTGGCTTAGATTCTTGATTCTTTATTTTTGAATTGTGAAGAAAATGCTAATTCCCATGTCTCCTAAGGTTCTAACCAGATGAGAGAAAATTTCTCTCTTTTTAAAAAAATCTGTGGTTTTAAGCAGTGTAAAAAGAGATCAACAAAAAATTATGATAGGCTAAAAATATTCATGGAAAGCATTCAATACTGCAATGTCAAACAGGAACAAAAATCCAAAATTCTTCTAGAAAAAGGAGCAAAATAAGGAAAAATCAAATTAATTTACTGAAGGTAAAATGAAAAACAACATTCATCCATGTTGCAGTACTCAACACTTCTGCTGATACACAGAGCACAGAAGAATCCATATCCTATTGATCTTGGTGTTGTTCAGAACATACTTATTTCAGTTAATCAAATGGTAATTGCTTAAAAATTACATTTGCTCATTCCATACTAATGGTTCTTACCTAGTGTCTACATATAGCTGAAAACCTGTGCTGTAGACCAACACTTAAATACTGAAAACCCAGACAAATTTTGTTTGAAAGAAAATGTATTTAGGCAATTAGACAAACCTTCAGTGACTGGCTGAAGTTTAGAAGACCTCTCAGAGTCTGGAGAATGCAGTGGTTCTGGCTCCTTTAAGCTCTCTAAATGCATAAAAGGATCATAATCCATACATGCCAGATCAGAAAGGCTTAGAGGAAAATATTTTGGGTTGCTAAAACACTGAGACCCATAGACACATCCATGCAGAACCTAGAAAGAAACCAGAATTTCATTACATTAACTACTGAAATTTATAGTTTTATAAGAAATGAATTTTATTTTTATTTGCATTTCAAGAATCTACTCATTAGAAGGCAGGCATGATGAAACATTGGAAAATTTTAGATGCTTAATGTTTACAGAAACAAACTCTGGTCTGCAAAGAAAATTATTACCACCAAAGTGGAATTTAACAATAATGAAACAAAACTCACAAAACAATCATTAAGCCACCTTTATTTTTAGATCTCCTATCTTCTTTAATTACATATGCTAGGTCTAAGCTGCTAGAGGTTTTAATCCCCTTCCCTTGCAAAAAGGATAAAAACCCCTTTCTCCTGAGCTCCTAAAGACAGTAATTGTAACTTACTGTCTAACAAAAGCAAAAGTGCTTTTGCTTTTCTCATTGCTAAATGAAACTGCTTGATATATAAAAGTTACATCCTTTTGTATTAAATGTACAGTTAGTATTCTACAATACAAGCATCTGCAATCTATATGACATACAAAAAAAAGGCTTGGTTAACCATCCAAAATGTAAACCAAAATCTACTATTCCAAATATACCAAAGGTCAAGCTGATGCAGTGAAACATGCAAGAACTGAGCCAATCTATATTTCAGGAGTAGAATGGAGGTCAGTTTACAGAAAACATTTGCCTTCATTTCCATGGAAACTGACACTACCTTCATACATAGAAATTCTTAATTAATGAGCAAAGAAACATGTACCTTATATATACAATTAAGAACGGATCTTTCAGTCTTATCATTTTCTGCTCCTGTAGTGTGAAGTGGCTGCAGCAAAGTCTTCAGTGGCAAGGCCATTATCCAATCCAATAAGCACAGAAGTAAAGAAACCACCAACTGGAAAAAACACTTTCCATTACAAATCAATTAAGCCAGCACCTGCTATTTCATATTTATCCCTTTATTTTATTTCTATGTTTTGCCTTTTTTTCCAATTCAGTAAAGTCAACCTTCTGCAGCAATGGCAGCTCCCCCTTGTTAACCACTGAACCTTCAAAAACTACGGCATCAGTAAAAACTGGCTACAGAGGTATTTAACAAAGGCCATCCACTCAACAGTTTCTCATCAGGGTATGACTGTGAGCAGATACTATACTTAAGAGGATACCCACAGTTTTCAAAATTGATTTGTAGGCTGTTGTTTTTAAAATGACAGATAACACAGGTCCAAATTAAGGCTGATGTGCCATTTTGCACATATATTTCACAGTAAAGTGAATCAAGGATTACACAAAATGGAACCAATTCCCCTGTATTTAGTGCTTTATAAATAATACATAATGTCCTTTACAACATATCAATAATGTTATGCAGCACCATATCATATTTTATCATCTGAAAGAAATCCAACTGCTTCCTGAATTGTAGGTTACTCAGTTAGCAAAAGAATCAACTCCCTCTTGGGATGTTTTGAAAGACTTTGGAAGAGAATTAGATTAAGACACAAATCCACACCAAATCATCAATAACTTACAGACCAAATAAATGTTTTTGATTTTTAAAACTCAGTTGTGGAAGAGAAGACAATTCAGATAAATATCTGCAAGATTCTCTAAAATATTTCCCAAGGCAAACAGAAGTTTTTAAAAAAATCAATTTACCTAATTTACTAGTTTCACATAATGCATTCCAAGTTTGTCCTTCAAAAGTATAATAAACCTAATCATGAAGGGTACTGAGTTGTTTTATTTTTAACCAATTCTTTTGAAACCCATTAGGACTACATTTGTCAAAACAGGTAAGACAATTTTTATTTGATATTTCATGTACAATTGACAGTAGTTCATGGGAAAACTTGGTCAATTATGGAAAGCATCCTCAAGTGGAAAAGTGGGTAGCTTGGCATATGAGTGTAGACTACAACAGCCCCTGACTTCTTGCAAACAGAGACAGAAGATGAAACAGAGCTCTGAAGACCAAAATGAACAACAGATGAAGTCCAGCTCCTTGTGGGAATGGTAGCCCAGAAGGATGGAGCTGTCAGAAACAAACTGCACCAAAATGCCCAAATTTGAATGACCTAATAGGCCCACAGCAAAACTAATTCAGAAGAGACACAGCTTTCAGGAGGCAGAAAGTACTAGAAATGAAAAACACTTACTCTCTTGTCCTGCTCATAAGAGGAAGCTTCTGTACTGGGTAGCAGATGTGTAATAGTTGCTATCAGAATCTGGGGAAATTTAGCATATTTCTTTTAAAATACAACCTAAATATTTAAGTTTAAAATAATTTTTTAAGCAGGTAAATCTAACATGATACTGGATTCACGATTAAATTCCATTACAATTATTTTGAGACAAGTTACAATATTCCTTGACAATTTTTTAAAATAAAAACACTTTTAATTGAGTTTTGCAGAATACATTGAAGGAGTATGTTCTGTTTGACTGACGTAGGTGCATTAAGGACAATGAAATTACACAGCTACCTCAAATATTCAGGCATAAAAAGAACATGACTCAACACACTTATAGGATGTGGGAAGAAATCTCATGCTGGTTTGTGTATGGTGCTATCTGAGCTACATTGTTTCTTAGAACTACTAGAATTTGTATACACCCTCTCTATTTGATCAAAAATATGTCTCCAGAAGAGCACAGAAATGCTTGCTGTATCTCTTAAGAAGCTTTCACATGAAAAGAACCTAGGTGCCCTCTGTGGCTCAGACTCACAGAGGCCATAGTCTACCTCCTTGTTATGGGAAGCATATTCAAAATATTATTTTTGTTTTGTACTGAAACTCTTTCATGGATATGCAAAATAAAGTTGCAGATCCATATTTTAAGCAATCATTTTCTTCCTGAACTTCAATAAACATGCTTGAAGATATCTGGTATTAAGAAAAAAATTGTACTTTACTGACAACATCTTCATGACACTTTTTCTCTGAGAAAAAACAGGCAGGACATAGACACATTACATGTCTATACTGGAGTCAGGAAGTTATGTGTGCTGCAATTCCTTACTGTTAGTGTTAAGTAAGATTATGTTTATACTAATTCAATGTTTTGCAAAACATAATTGTCAATATTCAAGTGTTTAACTTTAGGGTAACACATTGTAGTGATTAATTTAAAATAATTGAAAATTTCAATTAAAAAAAATTACTTACTTGTATTATTCTTAATGGTGAATCGGCCTGATATAGTTGAAGCCTATGTACATAATGTATCAGCATGTTCAGCATACTGCAGGCAACTTGGGCTACTGTTTTATTTGGAAACTGGAAAAGAGAACACAGCACAGTAACAATGACAAAATGTTTTCGTGTAAGAGTACATTAGGTGGTAGGGTGGTCACAAATTTCACTGGTAGTTTTATACATACAGTTCCTTAAGTATCTATTTACCAGAGGAACAGAATTAAATTTTACAAAACTCAAAAAGAACTATTTTATATTCATAAACAAATGTTAGCAGCTAACATCAAAGTTTTGGGGCAGACATGCAGTTAGATGCACACCAGTAAAGGAAGAGGTGTCTCCTAACTGGAATAGTAGAATATCATGAAGCCAGGAAGAAAGAACTAATTTCTTATTATCTTGATGATTATTAATATTAATGAATCACTGCAAAGCCCCCCCAAGGATCCAATTCTGAAATCAGAGGTCTTTGCTGAGAATCAAGAGAGGTGATGAGCCACATGCCCAAACCACAGCCTGTAGTACTAAACATGAGCTGAACTGTTCTGCTCTCTGCTAGTGACTGCAGTGCCCAGCACATGTTGGAATGGAAATGAATTCACCTTGGCTTCTGTGCTTAACTCTGCTCTTCTTTTAAAGGCAGGAGAAGGCTGCTGCTCTGCAGCCTGCCTTCCACAGTTACTGTGCTGGTCAAAGCAGAAGGGAACACATTTGTACAACTAATTCCCACTCTTAGGGAGGATGCACACTCTGTTCTACACTCCTAAGTGGGAAAACATAGAAATTAAGAGACGTGTTTCCCTAAATTGTTGATGCACAAGACGTGTAATTGAGATTTTTACCTTCACTGCACTTGCTTTAAAACATTAAGGTGTGCAGTAAATGACAAGGACAAAGTTAATATTACAAGTGAATTCCTGCATTAGTAACAACATATTTTACTTGTTTCAATCTCACTACATTCAGCAGTGAAGCTGTCACAGGTATATGCTGCAAGATGGCTCTCTGCTTCTGAACTCAGAAAAGGGCAATTATGCTGTAAAAACACTTAGATGTAATTTCTTGGCTTCATAGTCCTTTTTCTTACTCAGACCACTTCTATTAACCCTTCAGGGAGGGATGTATCTCACAAAACTTAAAAAACCCAAATCTTTAAGAAAGCTGAAATGCCTGGGCAATGAAGCCTGAGTAGAAAATAAAGATTTTAGAATAAAAGTATTGAATGGCAAAAAACTTAAACTGAAAATACACTAGAAGAAGACTCTGTTCTGAGTCAGTGCTTCTTATCAAAGCAGAGCTGTCAATTTTTACATTTAAAGTCTTGAAAAGAAATGGTACAAGCACAAGGAAAAATCTGGAGTACAAAGCTTTAATTACCATTTTTTATTTGTGTTATCTATGTAAGCAAAAGGAAAAACTATGAGTGGCTCTTGCAAGTCATCCAGGGAGGTGGAAACCTGAGTACACAATGGGTAATTAATTCTTGTTCTGACTTTCCCTGTTTCTCACTCACATGTTATTGTTGACTTTTATCTCAAAAGAGTAAACATCTCACATCTCCAAATCTTCACAAACTTTATGACAAGACTATCATTACTTTTTTATCCCTCATGAGACAGCCTCTCTCCATGTTGTGAAAGTGCTTGGTAAGAGCAGGGTAAAGATTCTAACGCTCAAGCTTGAGTGGCAACCAAAAAAAAAGCAAAATAAAACAAAAAAACCCCAAAAAACCAAACTGAAAGCATGGCAATTTGATTACAGAACTTGAGATCAAATCCAGATTGCTCAAAACATCCTAACAAGCTAGCAAGAGAACCCAAATCACTGGAGAAGAAAAATGGGGTTCACAAATTGGTGTAGCTTAATACAGAGATCCTGACCACTGAAAGTAAGAAAAAAATACTTGAGAAAAAGACCTGGAGACTTTTCAGGGTCACTGATTAATTGACCATTCACTACTTAAAAACAGAAAGCATTTTTTTCTTACATTTTAATGGTTCTTTTTTTAAAGAGGCTCTAAAATAAAGATGAATGAGTAATTTTTTATTATTACTGGCTAGTTTACATAAATCAGTTAACCTCTTTTTTTCTCTGGTTGAAGAGAACTCTTTTTTTAATTTAATAAAGGAACAAAAGTAAGCGGAGACATAAATTTCACATAAAGGATAAAGTGTATAAAGTAATGAATATGAATAAATTTAAAATCTAATCTTGCACACAATTTTTTTATTATTCATGGGAAAAGCATCAGGGAGGAAGTTTTGATCAAGAATATGGGGGTTGGCTGAAATAGATCAAATCCTTCATGTGCTTCAGAGAGCTGTCCTAGCATGGTCAATATATCACATTTCAAAAGAATGCTGTCACACTAGGGTCAAGTTAATTTCCTCTCAGCAGTTCTTGCAGTGCTGTGTTGTGGATTTGGAATGAGAATGGTGTTGATAACACACCAATGTTTTGCTTTTTGCTAAATTCTGTTTATCAAAACTCAAGGATTTTTTTTTTCTCTTGTCTCATGCTGTACCTGTGAGAAGGTGAGCAAAAGAAACTGGGTGGGAACATGGCTGGGATGGGTGACCCAAACTGACCAAAGGGATATTCCACACTGTAGGACATCATTCCCAGTACATAAACTGGGGGAATTATCTGGAAAGGGGGTTGGTCGGGGTTAGGAAAAGGATGTCGGTCAGCGGGTGGTGAGAAAATTATTGTGCATCACTTGGGTTTTCTTTCCTTTCTCTTATTATTGCTATCATTTACCATTATTGCACTGTTTACTTTGCTTTTGATTATTAAACTGTTGTCATCTCAACATAAAAGTTTTGTCTTGATTCTCCTTGCCATTGCACTACAGTGGGTGGGAAGAAAGATTGAGCGAGTGGCTGCATGGTGCTCAACTTCCAGCTGGGCTTAAACCACAACAAACACTCAGGCACCTTTGAACAGACAGTTCTGAGAGCTGTGGGTTCTGGAAAGACATTTTCCTGAGCTCAAGCAGCCTCACTGACTACATGTCAGGTAATGAAACAATTCACCCCTTTCAAGTCAGTTATTTGGTTTTGACTTCTTTTACAAAAACCTTCAGAGTGGCCATGGAAACACTTGTATGATGCCATAAACATTCCACCTGCCATTCTTTGTCTCTGGAAAATGTCCTATGTTATAAAGCATAAGAATTCACCACTTTTATATTTAGTAGCATAAATTGTGGACATAATTTTTGAGAACTCACTCGATGGGGGGAAAAAAAGATACCAGTGAACTGGCACTTTTCCTGTTTCCCAACTCTCAAAGTTTTTCTTGGAAAGGTAGTCTTACCATAAGGTTAATTTTTGTAAGGGTCCCATCTTTCTGGATGTTAAATGAGGAATTTAACTTGTCCATACTTGAAAATAACCTATTGTTTAGCACTCATTTAACTAGATTTATACAAGACAATTTTGTGATGTATCTGCAGCATTTTTGAGAGAAGCAGAATAAAATCATAGGTCTGGATGGCTGGTTAGGATCTTTTGTGCTCAAGCTCCAGCAGAGGTTAATGTAGACAGAGTGGTACTGCACACAGAAGCACTAGCTACATCCAAAGCCAGCTGCTGAACTGCAGCTCTGAATATGCTTCTGGTATTTCAAAAATAAGCATGTAATTGCTGCTAACATTTCTATTCAATATTATTTGTTCAATTGAAGTTATCAGTAAGTTGGACTAGGCCTATAGCTCCCTACCCATTCATTTCTCCTGAAAATAAGAAAATTATCCATTCTGGGAGTTCCAACCTCTGACTACTTGGTAGCCTGGAGATTGCTAAGGTAACAAATTAGAGCTAATTTATTTCTCCCATGACAAATTAATGAACTTTTCATTTCGTTATTAAACTCAATTGTGAATGTATACCATTGCTCAGAACTAGAAAAAAAGACAATGTACACTGGATGGTTTTGCCAACACAAAGAAAAGCAAAGTAGAAATACAAAGATCTTTGTTTTCTCATTCAAAAAGTAATTTATGCTTAATATAAATGAGATACAAATAATTGGTTTAATAAATACGTCAGAGAAAAAGAACATAAATTACTATGAATTTCAGGATTAAAAATAGTTCAAATATTGATAAATTGGAGCAGCAAGATAAAACATCATTTGCCTTATACCAAACTTGCACAGGAACTTGATAAAATGCAAAAGTTAAGCATTATTAAAAACCAAGGGGAAAACACTGGAAGAGGGTATTAGTGGAGCTGCAAAGAATGAATGTGATTTTGCAAAACAGGAAATTGCAAATTAGAGTCTAATACTAAAAGGCCTGCAGCTACCTTATACAAAGACTCAAATCCTGCTTCACAGGATGTGAGCAGCTGATCTGCTAAGATATTTTTCAGATTCCCATTGCTTAAAAGAAAATAATAATCCCCAACATCCGACAGAAGTCATGTGTAACAGGTGTACATTTCAATTTTTATTAATCTGTATATAAAGAAAGACTAGACTATTCATAGAATTTTGATGCAAACAAAAAGCACATAGACCGGTTCTGAAGATAAACTGGAAAACATTTTAAAAGTTGAAACTATTGCTCAGAAACATGCAAATTTGAAAATTGCTTAAAAACAAAAAGGTTTTTATTAATATTCTAATTATGCTATAAAATAAGAACAAATGCAAAAAGATTTAAAATAGTAGGAAAACAGAAACACTCATCAAGCAAAATTATAGCCAAAAATATGCAGCTCCTGGAATAAGCATATAAAAGGACTCTGCCCCAGCAAATTAAACATTTCTGGTGCTTCCATGCATATGGTATAAGTACTCTGCATTTCTCACTAAATATCTAGCCAACCTAAGAAGCACTATTGCATGATTCACTGACTCGAACTCAGAAGTGAACATGCACAGAATGTTGTGAGAGTATGTGGTAGGTTAGAAGAGCTAGTGATTTTGTAAGAATAAAGATCTACTGTCTTATCCTCCCAGCACATCATTCTCTCCAAACTTAAAGAAGGGTAAAGAACTTTTGACATTTCAGAGATCCACTCATTAAATTGAGTTCTCTCTTTTGTAAGGACGGCAAATGAGACTGCAAAGTAAAGATGCTAAAATGTCATTAAGACTTGGAAAATGCAAAGTATCTTTACACATAAAGGCAACATACATTGTAAAAATTTAATTCTTTTACCTTTAAAGAAACACATATCACATTCAATGCTTCCTTGATCTGAGGATGATGTGATTCATGGACTAGCTCCTCACAGATCCAAATTCCAAGGCTACAAAGAGCAACACATCTGCAAAACAATGTTGGAGGACAAGTTGTTGGGGAATGTGTAATTTTTATGATTCATTAATCATAAAATCTTTTAAAATCATATATCTTTTTTGATAAAGACATATAACAACAAGTATGTTTTTAATATTTCCAAAACAATTGTACAAAAACCTTTCTAGTGCTGTAAAATATTTAAAAATGATCAAGAAATCCAAAATATGCTGATGAAGGCAGAGGAAAGGGCAGAGGAAGCACCCATCTGAGCAACTGAAAAATCCAAAAGACATCAAGAACTCCTGCATTTCTATGTGTGTCTTGATTAAAAATATTATCTGGAATCAACATGTGAGAAATTCTTATATTTTCTTAAGACAAAGCAAAAATTGGGGTGGGAGCTTCCTCCTTCCTAACACAAGAGGTTTCTCATATTTAGAGCTTCTGAGACACAGAGATGAGAGAGGAATGTTACTCTCTCATGGACATTCACATTGTTTTAGATGGACAATAAACAAGGATGAATAGAGAAGGGGTACATGAATCCTAGAGTCAGTATACATATTGTGATTAGTACATTAACTTTTGTTGTTTCTTCATAGAAATAGAAAAAAAGCGTAAAGGTAAAGAGTATTCAGATAAATGTGTTCAAATCAGCAGATGGATAAAATTTGTTCAGAAATGTTAAGGAGCTAGCTTAAGCCATCTCTGACCCATTAGTTATTTTGTTCAGGAAGAGAGTCTACAAATATTTTGGAAACAACTTCAGGATTCAAAATCCTGGATAAAATTGGAGAGCAATCCAAAACTGAAAACAAGAAAGCTGGTCATGTAACCTGCAATGTGCTACATCTGGGAAGGAAAAACTGTAAGCAAGAAAAGAAACAGAAGTGGCTGTGAAGCCTGTGCTGTAGAAAAAGGATTTTAAGGCTACACAGAATCACGAAAACGCTTACAGACAGCAAAAATACATACAAGACTTAATAGTACATTATAGTGTAAACCCACCCTATTTTGTATATTGTCACTGAAAGAAAAATTGCAAAGTGGAGAGTGTTATGCCTTTTAGAAAGCAGTTTTGTAACACGAAAAATTAAGTTAATGCGATCTCAGGATATTCCCTCTTTTTCCTCTGTTGAGAAATATTATCAGCTCACATGAAGAAAGAGGTAAGTGGGCTGATGAAAACTGCTCTTGGTTTTCCAAAAAATGGTTTAAAGGTTCAATAAGCTGATTTTTCCAGAATTGTAGCTTTTCAGATATGTACTTCTAGTATTTTTAAGTGACAATATATTAGTTGAACATATATATTCACTCTTTCCAAATATATAAGGCACACAAATGCACTCTTCCTTGGTAGGCATTAGAGATTGCTGTTCAAATCCCATACACAGGACTGTGTAACTGAATGCTTCTGAGGATGGGTATGGAGGAATAAAATCATAAGCAAATTAAGAAACAGGAAAGAAAACTGGTAATAATCCTCTCCAGAGTTATTTATTTGGTGAAGATGCTTAGGTTTAAGCATCAGAGCAACCATTCCTAGTTTAATGCTTAGCTCAGTTTTTTCTGCATCTTGTCCATACCATAATAAGGGCTCATGTACATTGGATTATTTCTGTTTTTCAAATTAAATAATGTGATCTAATAAAAAAAAAAACTAGCCCTCCCTCATAGTCTTGTCCTAATCAAAGTAAAGAATGCCTCTCTAGTCCAGAAAATCCCCGAGCTGAACACCAGAGTAGGCTGGGAAAGCTTATTCTCTTACCCTTATTTACACCCTTTCCTATCAGCCACTATCACAGAAAGAATACTGGACCAGACCAGCCCAGTTTGTCCATTTAATATCTCTATTACAAACAATTTCAATTTCACATCATGGACCACAGTTTTGACAGTGGTGAAGAAAACCATTAATAAAATGCAACAAAGTTTTACTTTAAGCTCTCTAATATATTCACCACCAAACAGCCTAATAAAGAAAGAACCTATTAATGTAGAAGCTCTTTTTGTATGGCTTACCGTGCAGGACCAGATGGTTCCTCTCTTGCCGAGCTTAACACAGTTTTAATTATGAGTTCCTAAAATGAAGAGGAAAAATTCACTGATTTACACATAACTCCATCACAAAAAGCATCAAAATATTATTATAGTGCACACAGGCATATTGCTTGGTTGAATCTCTATGTTATGGTCAGATGAATTGTTTGCTTACCATTACTCCAAATATCAAGCCTGTCCCAGATACTTGTTACTGTGCCACCCCAAGAATATCCTACACGTTACTATCCTAATTTCTCCTGATGAGCCATGTATCCAATTCAAAGCATTTCCATAAAATATCAAGGGGGGAAAAAAAATAGTAAAGGGCTCCCTGAAGCTATCTTAGGTAGTGCTAAAGGGTATGACAGAATCTTTTACTCTAAGGTTTAAACAAGCACTTTCAAAAAATTGAATTGATTTAAAAAATATTTTCAACTAGTTGCAGACTAAGTGCCTACAGTGCCTTAAGAATGCTGTCAAGAACAAATTTGACTCAATGACAGTGAAAAGTCCCTAAAGCTGTAGGCTGCCCTTAATATAATTCACGTAAACAGCCATTCTACAATAGAAATGAGAAAGAAGGAATTCAAAATCAGTCTCCAAAGGGGAGCAAGGTATTAAGCAGCTCTCAAGTCATCATTTCTCCCCAAACTGACACAGTTTGGAAAACTTAAGGGGAGCCTTTCTTAGACACAAACTGTGCTCTGTGCAGTTTCAGTATACTGTCACATTGCCTAAATCTGTGTCACGACAGACAAGGTAACGACTCCATTAATATTTGCATTTTGAAGAAAAAACATACTGCTGTACAGAACACACTGCTGTGCAGAAATTTTTTAAAGTCTCTAGGAACACAGGCAGATTTCACCAGTTGTGAAATAAATATAATTGTCTTCATAAATTAAATAATGAATCTTAAACCTCTCAGTCTTCTTGTCTCAGCTAATTAAATCTGTGATACCTGCAAATCACCCTAGTGAGAGAAGGCTTGAAAGGGTGAGATAATGTATAATTTTCTTCTACAAACATAAGAAAACACTTTATTGTTAAGTTAATAGCAATTATAATGTATGTTTAGAAGTATAAAGTTTCACAAGACCTTATAGGATCTTGAGTCTTATGATCTATTTGAAATTACTTTCAAAAAATTCTAGGATCTTAAAATCTTAATACTGTCTGCAAAAGCACAATATTAGGCATCTATTTGTTTAATAGAATACTAGCCAAATATTCTTAAAATTCCTACCTTAACATCTGTAAACTGAGACACAGCAATGTCAGGAATATTTGGGTGAAGAGCTGGTAGTTCACGATATAAATTGGGAAAACAGACTAGAGATCCTAAAAGAACTTGTGCTTCAACTCTTGGTGCCTAAAAAAAAAAGGGGGGGGAGAAATATATATTCTTACTGCAATCAGAAAGCTGACATTTTTAGCTTCCTTAAAAGAGAATGATGGCTGAAATTGTATATAGCCATTTCCTTTCTCCTGGAAATTCTGAGCTCCTGCAAAGCTGAATAAACAGAGACCTCAGCTCCTTGGATTTTTACTCATGCACACCCCTGCTCTCATTTTCCAAGACAGTAAAAAGGAGGCAGAAGGATTGTTAGGATTACAGACAAATGACTGAGCTGCTAACTGGGCTCAGGTCCTAGGTTCAGCTAATTGACCAGGATGTGGAAAACTACTAAAAGTGACATGAAGCATTGCTGAACAGGAAAGGCTACAGTGTAAGAAGCTGACAGAGGCTTCAGATAAGTACCTTGAGGGAGACTGGATTTCGTAACTGGTTAGAGAGGGATTGATGGGAGAAACAGTCAAATTTCACAGAGAGTTGGAGGAGACTATGGGGGATTTGAGAGAGTACAATATGCACATCCAACAGCACCTAGGTTACCACATAGTATTACTATATAAGGCTGAACTTGCCTGTGTAACAAAATCAGAAGTGTGTAAAAAAATCCAAATATTGCAAACACTAGCAAATTTGAGTTCTCAAGCCTGATCATAAAAGTCATTTCATAGCAGAGATATGGGGGAATAAGTACATTTTAAAAATGAAATCATGGTAAAAATAGACATTTACTTTAAAACATCTTCAAGCACAGAAAAATGGCAGTCCCAATTTCTGTAATTCTAAAATAAGATTTTCTGCTTCAACAGTAATTTTTGCATTCCTCACATATTTTCTGGAGAGGCATGTGCAGTACTCTGGAATAAATCATTAACATTATCTGTATTTGATAAACACTACATTGAATTCTGGGATCAATTTACCACCCTAGTCAAAGAAAAACATACTGCTCAGTATTCTCTCAAATTCTTTGTCACCCGTAAATGAGAATTAACTCATGAATACTTACATTGAGGAAAGAAGAAGCAGCCACTCTTCCTGCTGCTACAATAAAATCCATAATAAGCATGGTAGCACCAGGTAAACCAAGTGAAAAGAACTGAGGAGAGCAGTGCTTGATGATTGTATTGACAATATCCTCGCAGAAGGAAAAGGGAAAAAAAGAAGAGTATCAACACGAATCAAATGAAAAATGAAAGAAAAAAGGCAGGTATTTATCAAAAGGAGAAAGTAAAAATGTGAGAAAGAAAACTCATTGTGGCCAGTAGAACACTCATTAATGAGAGAAGAGTAGCACAAAACGATAAATTCCTTAAGTATACTCAGATTAACGTAAGTAAACTTGGTATACTTTATAAATCAATTTAAGCTCCGACAACAGTTCATCTATTGATTTACAGTCAGCTTTTAAGAGTTCTGTAACTGATTAACCATTCATTTGAATAGGTACAGAAAAGATATAGAAAGATAACCAGCTATTATACTTTAACAACTGCTTAATCCTCTCCATCAAGTATTCCCTGACTGTAACTTTAAAAAAGGTATTTAAAGGTATTTGAAAAACCTCCTACATATACCCATATGGAACCAAAATTTGAAGGAAGATAATAAAGTGTTTTGTAACATTTCTGGTATGTAGTTAATCAGCACAGCATATTATGTTCTTGTAGACTTAGTGAGGCACTTTCAAAAATCATTGTACATGCTGCAATTGTTTTCAAAAGTACTTGGAAAAAAGTATAAAATGCTTTAATTGTAAAAAAAATCCCAAGTCTACAGATAGACACCCCTCCCCTTTTCTCCTTTGAATAATTCTCCACTAGTAGTAATATCCAACTAAATAGCAGTATGTCATAGGAGGATCTTCAATGTATCAAGAAAAGCAGCATTAATGGTTGTTACAGGACAGAAACTGGAGGTCTGTCCTATCCATAGTCATCTGTGGAATAATTTTGGACTAATTCTATCCTTCCCAGTTAAAGAAAACAGGGTTGTTTGAACCTTTGATCTACCCATGCCTATAATCATTCCTCAAAAATGTTCACAAACCCAACTTTTTTACACTTCTGCAAACGTTTAAAAAGTATTTAAGCCATATAGTATTTTCAGACTTCTTAATATCAAAACCTATAAAAAAGGTCTACTCCCACTGATTAGATATGCTCTGTACATCTCAGTTTGCTGGTTCCTATACTTGCTGTAGAAACAAAGGCCTCCAATGTAGTGAGCACAATTTACTAACTAAACTGTTGCATCAGGGAGCAAGTAAGAAGAACAGTAGACTTTAGAGAGATCTGCTTCCTTCTCTTTCTTGCATACTTCAATCTGTAACATACAATCAATAAAAAATGAGAGAGTATCTTTTCTGCCCTCATATTTCCTTGAAATGGACAACAAAAAAAGCATTTCTGAATACAACCAAGAACATGAGGATCATTTATCAAAGTTTTCTTTTTAGAAGTATCAGTCACAGCACTAATTTCCAAAACAAAGTTAAATTACTCAGATGAAAATACACTGAGTAATTTTGAGAAGAGTCAGTCATAACATTTATATTATTTTGAATTTCATAATCAACTTACTTGATCAACATGAAGAAGTCCACAGTGCATGATATTGTAGAAATGAGTTAAAAAATCCCTGTTTGGAGAAACATCTTGTCTTCGTTTCATTGTCTTACAAATAAGCTTATAAGCATGTAGCTTTCCTTGTTTGTATTTATCAGTCAGCATTGTTGCCTACAGTTTTAGAACAATATTTATTATTCATAGATTAAAAAATTACATTAAACACTCTTCTACATTTATTTCTGCTTCACAGTTTATTGTTTAAATTTACCTTGAAGAGCCATGGTGTTAGAATTCTCAGTGGTGGAATTAAAACTGGGGGAGATGGTGAAGTTAGGTTGTCTGTTGAAATACCAAGATTGTCTCTTATCTGCAATTATTAAAAACAAAACAGAAAGGGAATTATTTAAGGGAAATATATAAGGCAGTATTTTTTTCTTTTTGAAAATCCTACCCAAACAGGTCAGGTTGTTGAAAACAGTTCAGTTCTTTTACCTTGGCCAGATTCTGCCACAGTTCACACAGATAATCAAAAACCTGGGCATGAATCTCTGGGTCCATTATGCTGTTGACATCTCCCAGAATTCCTAGCATCCTCCTCCACATCACAGTAGCAACATCTGCATGCCATCCTGTAAGTGTTCCCCCAGCCATCACACTGCAACATTCTGAGGGGAATTCACTAGTTTCTGTAATGGAAGGAAAAAAGTACAGTGAGATCTACCTCTCCAGAACTGGAAAAGTTCTGATACAACTATCAAATACACACTCCTCATAAAATGGAATGATCAGGCTTTCAGAATAAGCTATTTTTTACCCATTCAGCCATCTCAACACTGTATATGTTAAGCTTTGTCTGTTATAAACTCTGTAGAGGAAGAACTGTCCTATTTCTTATATTCTTTCATGAAATAACATTTAAGATCACTGCTGGAGCTCTAATACAGATCTGACAGACCTAGTAAGGCCACTCCTCTTGTATGTATTTTCTTACATTCCTTGAGGTCAATGAATCCAGAACCCCACCTGGCTGCTTTCAAGTACAATTATCTTTCGTCTTTACATTTATCCTAATAATACATAAAGACTATTTTTTTCAGAATCTACTAGGAAAGCATGTTATTGCAAGTCAAAGAGAAAAGTGACTAAACTTGTCTCTAGCTATTGTCCTTTAAACAGTTAATTTGCATGAGTGGAGAGGGAACATTCAGTAACTCAGCACCACAGTCTTAACACACACCTAGCTCTTTCCATACATCAGTGCTATATGAAAAAACATTCTTTTTTAGGTGGAAGATGATTTATCTAGACTGTCCATATAAAGAAACCCTCAGTAGATTATGATGGCTCAAGTCTACTCAAGTCACGCTTAACTATCTAAACAGCCACAAAATACTAGATAATGAGCCAGCTTGAGAGCAGCAGGCATTCAGAATTTTCTTTCCACCCCCTCAGGTGGGTAATTCGTTGGGATCTTCTGAAAATCTTGTAGCCCCCACAGGAATACCAAATCAAAATTAAATCTGAATTCAGCCTAATCACATAGACTCTTCTTTTGAACTTCCGGGTCACTGTGGTAGAGATGCTATTGGTTTCTAGGCTGTAGATTTTCAAGTACAAAGCAAAATGATCTTTCTGTCCATCAGTAGGCTAATAAAGAAAGAGGGTCTGAAATACATAGCAGACACTCTTTTGTTTCCATAAGACCAAATGCGGGAGAAATATTCACATTGCATTTCAAAGAAAATGTATCTCAGAATTCCACAACTAAGATAGCTGACATAATTACAAATTGGTTTAGATATGAAAGGGAGATGAACCAAACTTGTAAGGAAAAATTATAAGATTATAAAATTATGTCTTATTATTTTTACATCAATGATAAAATAGTCCATGGCAGGACCACATGCTAGATTAAGCTGCCACAATTCTCAGCAACTAAAAGAACAATTTTAATATGTGGACTTTAATCCACCACCAAAAATTCCAATGAAATACAGGTTAAAATGCAAAAGGTTTTTGTTTACTTTTAAAAGCAATCACTGTAATTAAATATTTTTGAAGTGTAGATGAAAGAGCCTTGTACAGGACTGTTTACAACTCATGTGATACCAGCTACTTCACTACATTGCATTAGAAAGGAAAAAGAAAGAAAGAAAGAAAGAAAGAACAAGTTTGTATTTTCTATTCCAGATATTGCCTAGGTCATCTGGCGTCTGTAAAACAGAGTGGTGGAGCTTCTCATCCAGCTGCAGATCCTTCTGCTCAATATGATCTGCATGCAGAGTGGCAGGAGAGGGTGTCTGTGATCGGGATCCAAGAGCAGATTGGATTGGAGAAGCACTTTCAGAGCCTGCAAATGTAATTTTTAACAGTTACCTTAAAAAGCCTTTTCTATTTTCTTGAGCTATTGAAATGTTGTCTAAATACAGCATTAACAGAAAACTGAGCTGCTTTTATGTATCAAATCGGGTCAAGAAAAGATCTAAAACAGTAAGCAGATCTCCCTGTGAGTGGTGTTCTGAAAGAAAATGAAGTACATTCAGAGAAACTGAAAGATGAACATCAAAATCAGACAGAGAAGTGGACTAGCAGACCTCTATTTTAGGTCGACATAATTCTAAATGTGGTTGTTTTGCAGCACTTTCAATGTTTTGAAATGTTTTGCAGCTATGAAACATTTTTCAATGTTTTGCAGCTAAACTTCTCATCACATTTCCCTCACCTAAATTTCTCTCTAGCAGAAAGTTTAAGCAAAAATTTTCCTGGAACAAGTGTTTTTTCAGGGTGATAGAGCCATGCAAGTTAATATATAAATAAAAACTCAAATCAGTAACTGATAATCTTCAGTGTTTATCTACTGATTGAGCTGAGAAAATCCACAGGATGGGAAAGTTCTGTATAGTTAGAGGGGTGTTATTTCCCGTAAAACAGGAAATAACAAGTATCTGAATGACAGTGCTACAAAGGCATTTTTCTGTGATAGTCTCTGAGCAACCTCTCTAGGCAATTATGTGGTCTCCACTGTGTGATCTGTGGAGAAGGAGCAAGTAGTTGTATTTTTCTTCTGTACTATCTTATGTTTCACATCCTGAATTTGTCTAAAGATCCTTATAAATAGCTGAGTTTAGCCAGAACAGTCACATGACAGAAAAAAAGAGAATGAATATTCACAAAACTTTTCTACACATCAGCACATGTTAAAATGAAAGAATTCCTATTAATTTTAATTGTTAGATAAATGTAACAGGGACACAAAAATATTATGTGTAAAGTTCAGTATTAGTGATAAAGTGAACTTTAGGGACAGCAATTGAAAAATGAGTCTTTTAAATAGTAATTTTCCCAAATTATCGTGAGAATAATTGAAGAATATTTCTCATTTGAGAGAAGTGTCTTTCTTATAAAGAGAACAAATTGTTTAAAGAACTTGACAGAAAATGTTATCACTGTTGTCAGAATAGAAATTGCAGAAAACAATCTTTATTCTGTTGTTAATCTGCAAAGGTCTCTATCTCCTTTAAATGGCTAAGACAATGAAGCTTTTACTATCAATTTCAATCAAAACCTCTATGCAGGATAGAGGGACACTACTGCTTCCCACACAGACTGCTGTCTTGTGCGACTTGCTACTGACCAGCAGTTTTCCACATGCTTACAGAGACAAACTAAAATACACCCTTCAAAGATGTTCAAAGAAGTATTTTCTTACTTCATTTCCATCCTGCTCATTAGCTGGGGACAGATGAAAGTAGTTCAGAAAAGGAGCAAGAAAGAGTGATGAGGATGAGAGAAATTGAGAGAGAGTGGGATAGAGAGGGAAAGAAAGTGAATGAGATGGAAACAGCAGGCAGGGAAGGCAGGGAGCAGAGGAAGGAGGGAAAGAGATCTTCATATGATGGAAGAGAATGGACAGAAACAATTATGGAAAATTTGCAGAACTACAGGAGTCTGTCATTAAAAGATACTCCAGCATACGTGGATCCAACCTTGACTGAGACTTCCACAGGTACAACTTGTTCTAGGACTAGTAAACAGCAGACAATAGTCAATTTTATCATTTACTTAGAATATGATGCAATACCCATATACCAAAACCAAATTATCCTTCCAAAACCCTTCAGATTTAGGAAGAATAGTTTTCTGATCAGCAGAACCACTGAAAACTTGTTTATCATAAGTGTGTTTTGAGGTTGAGTTTCTGCATTGATTTGCTGGCATCTAATATAGTGAAATTCACATTGCAGCTTCCATCATGAGAGTCTGCATATATGCAATTTTCACTAGATAGCTGCCTATCTTTCATAAAACATCAAAGAAAATAACATCCTTTTGTTTTCTTATTTGTCAATTTAGCAAAAATTAGACAATAGGCTGCAATATTGTTGAGTGCATGGAACAGTCAGATAGACAAAACAATTGCACAAGTATTGTTTCCTCAGGAAACCCAGCCAAATGCATGTGACACACAAGAGCTGCCTCTCTAAAACAGTGGTTCAAGCAAGAGTTAACCACAGAATCTCTCAATAGACAATTCAGTCACTAATTGCAATCTTATCAATTCAATTATAGTGCACACTTGGACAAAAATATCAAACAGTAATGAAGTTATTAACATATAAAGACATACAAACAAACAGAAAAAGAACAGATCTACAGCAAGGACTTTCAACAAGCACACAGCAAATAGAAAAATGAAGGGAACACAAGTCAAGCTGAACATTGTGGAACAAGCTGAACAACAATGTCCATGAAAGCTAATACCATTAGCAGAAGGGCACTTTTAAAAAGTTATGGCAGAGGAAGTAAAGATGTCTTTCCATGTCTCTGAAAATGCAGAGTTTGATTTCTAACAGAGAACATGACATAATATGTAGGTATAAGCTTTCATAGAAATATAGGTAACTGTTGCAACTTGTTACAACTAGGGTTGTAACAGGAATGGTAGCATATAACAGCTATGGAACAAGGAGTATGAAAATGACTATGGGCATCTTTACTTCTCATGTACAAAATCTGGTAAGAGATCATTCTTTCAGATCATCCTCATAGAGAAGCATTCTCTCTTTCACACAGGAGCCCATTCAATTTTGGTTAACTGCATCACTTTTCAGTTATACAAATGCAAAGTGATGTTACACGGCCAAATAAGTAACATTTTGCATAATAAAACCTTTCAGGTTCACAACAGACAATATAAAGAGATATTAAGACGGATGCATATAAAAGAATCCCAAGATACTTCAATATGATACACTGGTTTGAAGGAGCACTATGAAAACCTTCCAAAGCAAAAACAATTCATGAAATTAATTATTTAACTACCAGTAATAGAAAGACATTTGTAAGAGATCTAGCATACATTATGATGTAAGAGTTTCGCCTTGGTAATTGTATAGATTTTCTCATGAAGGGTTTAAAATACATTTAGGACCATGGATAACTAAGTCAGACAAAGGTTTTCCACTTATGTTATTTCACATATTACTTTTCAATAGCAATAAAAAAATAATTGAAATAAGGGAATAATCTTAAATAGAATATAGACTCTTGGCAGAAGCTGGAAGATGCATTCTTCAGGATGGGTGAAAAATTTCTGAAATAAATACTTTTTTTTTTTTTTTAAATCTACTTTACCAGTAATAGTCGCAGCTTCAGCAGACAATGGTTGCTGATTGAGACTACTTGTTTCTGAATCTATGTGGAGTGTAGTTAGACTGGCCACTTCTTGCTCCTCAGCACTTTGTTGCTGTCCTGAAATTGCATCAACGTCAGTAGAAGCTGGCGTCCCTGCCTCAGTGCCAAAGCTGAAATCTGTATGAGAAAAGCATTGTATTAACTTACAGCATAAAAATACCACTAATACAAAAAAACCCCAGAGGCCCAGGACTGCCAAACTAAACAGAAACCTTGAATGTGCATCTTCTATGCTACTAGCACTCTGTTGCAAAATTTAAATAGAATACAACAGCAGAAAGTATTGACTATTATGAATATTCTCCTTCCTGTCATAAATCCATGACTTGATGTCTGCAGAAGACATTCTTGTTGAACATCTGTATTCTGCTTAGTTGTTGTAAGTGCATCTACATCTGAATAACACAAAAATAATGGAATCATACATTAAGGAATTTATTTGTAAAATTTACAAACTGGAAGAAATATTCAAGTTTGTTCTGAAAGCACTAACTTCAAACTAAAAATTTTACAGCAAATGACACTAACAAATGTTATCCTCAACATTAATGAAAAAACTGTCAGGCCAAAATGTAGGTTCAAATGCCACGACTATTTGCATAATGGAGACATATATAAAAATTGTAATTTCTTCCAAAAATTCTACTATGTAAATATTATTTTTATCTTATATAACACATGATGTCATAATTCCTAGCAGCCATAATGACCCCTTCTGTTAAAGAAGAGTGGGAATAGATAAATAAAATGAATGAAAAGCATTATGTTAATAAACAAAGCACACTAATTTTAACAAAGCACAATAATTGTACCATGATATTACACTTAATATCTTGACTAATCTATAGCTACACAAAGACCACTGTAAAAATATCATAAGCCTTTCTTCAAGTTTTACGTAATCACTTCCAAAAGAATTAAAACAATTTCCAAAATAAACAAGCTTTAATTTTTATATTTTGTGCAAAACAGGTAGATACACTCCTGTCATACAGAGATGACAGTATTTCTTTCTAACTTCTGTTCAATTATGTTCTCCTCTTTGCATAGTAGTACTCCCGTGCTCTTTTGTTTTGGTATACTAAAAAAACAATAGCCTCTTGCAATAACCTTTGTTGTTCCATTAACTTGCTAATGATTTCAATGGAAAATCAAAATATTCTCTCTCGACAGAAAATTGCTGGCATACAACTTTATCTGGGGAAGAAAAAATAAAACAACAGATGAAACAAAGGAAATTTGCACTACATTAACCAAAAATGCTATTACTTTTGGAAAAATGTACTTGCTTTCAAATTTGCGGCTTTCATACTGGAAGGCACTGAAGGAGTCGGAGTGGCTGTCGGAGCTGATGAGGTCACTGCTGCCCGCGCTGGCAGGCGACGTCCACTCGGAAGGCACGCCTGGGTCATCCACGGGACGCATTTGGTTCTGCTTGTTCAATATATCAGGAAGGTCTTTAGGAACTTCCAGGCTGCCAGGGCTGCTTCCTCTTCTTGTCACATTCTAAACATTGAAGATACATAAATTATCTTGCAATCTTGGATGGCTTATTTACATAAAATGGAAAAAGCAATCCCACGTTTGGTGAAATCAGAATGTAACAAACAGTTCTTAAGTACCTAAACCAGAAATTGCCATCATTCTAAATACCAAGACTTTCCAAACCCCCAAATGAGAACCCATGCAGTCACAGAATTTCATAAATACAAGTTTTATTTGCACAATGGATTTTTAGATGTACATTGTAAAAGTCTAGGACTCAGAGTAGCATGGGCCACATGGTAGGTAAGATGTGAGAGAGAAAAATAGTTAAAAAGTATATTACATCTAAATAACTTAAGAAAACTTGTTAACCTTGGTTTCAGACCTAATGGCCTATAGGCCACCATACTATAATCAAAATCTTAATTTATGGAAGGAGCAAATTAATTGACCAATTAATGCATTGATTTTCTTATGATTAAAACACTACTTCAGTACTGGTTTGGAACACAAAGGACCACATATAACAGAAGTAAGGCATGCAGATTTGCTCATTTTTAAGTAAGGTGGTGGTCTATTTGAAGTCTTTCTTTAAGGTATTTTTTTCCACAGAGAGCACTGTTTGCTTGAGAGGGAAGAGATATCAAAGTAGAAATGCCATTTTATGAAACGCCTTGAAATTTGTATGCATTATGAGACTAAAGATGCCTTCCTTTTATATCAGGCCCAGTCAGTTCTGCATTCTTTTACTACTCTACTACTAATTTCAGACTAATGAGCTTTTTATGATATAGTTTTAGTATTCAATAGATAAAGCAATCCAAAACTAATCTTAGTAAGTTGGTACTGTTTTAAGGAGGCATGTCTGTTGTGTGCTAATTGAAAAAAATGAGCAGTAGTTGTAGTAGTCTCAGTATTTTACTCAAACTTACCTCAGCTCTTTTCTGTTACCTGAGGAAAGTATCAATTCTCCAAAAAAAGAGTAATCCCTCCCTTTCTCTCTTCTAGAACCAGCTGTGATGATTTCTGGTTTATTAATTTTCAGACTAAGTTACCTTTTTCGTAGACTACAAGTTAGCATTTTGTTGTGTAACTCAAGCGTTACTAACAAGAATACTTTGTGCCAACAATCAAGTTTCATAAACATGAGTTCATTACAAAAGAGAAAAAAAGGATACATATGGACAAACTCTGTAGATTCTTTCTTGCCATTTATAAAATATGATGATAAATAAACAATTTTTAATAACTTTGAAGAATGTTCTTCTGTCCCTTATTATCATCAACTTGTCTAATGACAATTTTCTATAGGAGGATGTCTTACAGAAGCATGTCTTCAAATCACCTTGAAAACTTTAAAGCAAAAGGAACCAAACAATTTTGAAACACTATCTTTAAATTGTTACCCATTCTGTTCTTAATTTGCAACTTTTTTTTAATATTTTCTCTTTTGTTACTACTTAATAATCACTTATCTCTTCAAATCAGTTGTAAGCATTCAACAGTAACCAGAAATTCTTAATTTTAAATTGATTATAACTTCGTATTATGAATGCCATTCCAAACAACATGATGCTTTTGGAAAAGTGTAAGAAGAAGGCAAATGGAAAGTTGATTTTATTAGAAGAGCACTACTTATGAGAAATTATTCAACACTTGGAAGTGAAATTTAAAAAAAGGAAAAAGTTATATATTCGCGTAGTTTTGTAGTGTGTTGCATTGTCTATACCTGTAGAGAACAGTACTGAACTACAGCATGCTACTTAATTACATACCATGCTGCAGGAATGCAAATGTACATTTAAACTAGTATTCTGAAAGTGTCTATGTACAGGCAGGCATCTTTGCAGGTGCAATTAAGGCTGTTTAATACAATGAGACTATTCATCTGACAGTAACTTCTGCATTGCTTCCACGATGAAGACTTAATAGATATGAAAACACAAATTCTATAAAATGGCAAGAATCTATGCCAAAGGCAAGGCATAATTAAGCAATATTCTTAATTCTGATTCATAAGAACCACAGAAATACATTTTAGTGAACTGATTTATCATGTCATTGACAAGTTCACACATACATGGAGACTTAAGTATTGAAGTGTAGCAAGTTTAAAGGCTTACCAGTGCATTACCACTGCGGAGTCTCTCAGCTATAAATTCGTCCATGAGGTCAGGAACATTTGTATTGCTACTGTCAATATCACTATCAATAGGGTGCAGCTTTTGACTCATGTCCTCTCTATTAGCTAAAAGCAAATGAACAACCATTTATAGTAAACAGCACACCAAGACATTTTCAAAACAAAATGTAACACATGAAAAAACCTGCTAGTTAACAGAAATTTAAAAATCAAAATTGCCAAACATGCATTTTAAGAATGTTCCTCTTTTAAAGCAGATTCTACTCTCAGAATTAGTATGGCTTCTTCTTCCCACTAAGCAGGGGTTAGTTGATTTCCAATTCCACCTTTAAGAGCAGGAAGCTTTTAGGTAAGCACTACTCAAAGTTGTTAATGCTTGTTTTAAGGATAAAGCATATGTTCTTCCTCCATATCACAAGTAAGTAAGAAATTCTAAAAAAATTATGTGATTTCTTCAGGCTCCTTCTTCATTGCATTCCTAATGAAAAGCAATGTAGTGGAAAAAAGTAAACTAGGTTGTAATAGATACAAATGACAAATGGCAATGTGGCACTGTATACAGTTAGTATGAATAGTGCAAACAAAATGTTACACAATATAATTACATGCTAGTGCATGGAATGAAACTTCTAACTCTAGATGATCAATGGTTATGAGCAATTAAGTTCACTCCTTTATCAGTGTTATATTTTTTGATATAACTATAGTGTTCATATTTAGCTGTGGCTGTTACACCTGACTTTATGATACTAGCCTTTAAAATCTTCAAGTTATTCCAGTTCATGTTCTCTTTATACAAATTTTTCCCTCAGTGTCATCTCTCATGAGACCACAGTGCAGTTTATTCTAACAATAAGTGTCTGTTGGATTTTAATGTTGGATTTTAAATAACAGGTACTTCTAAAATTGGTGCTTCCTAAATATGTCGGGTTCAGATGTCTAATTTCTGAAGCGCAGCAAATCATTTTCGTGAGACTCGTGACAGTACCACTCTCAGGTGCTGTGCTTACAGAGACTGCCCTCGGGTGGCATTAACATCTTGATGCAGGATGCATTGCAGAATCCTCTGTTAATCATGCCAGCATAACAATGGGGGGAAAAGAAAACCTGCATTACTGCTGAAAGTTAATTTATTGATCATTTATGGTTATGTGAACTAAGACAATGTATATTAGGGTTGCAGCCTTCTTTTTTGATCAGTCCACAGAGGTCTTGTAGTTAGCAGGCGAAAGACCTTCACGAACATCCAAGATTCCATGAAAAAAAGAAAGTAATGGAAGATGTTGCCAAGATTTAATTGCAGTTATTTAGATGAATGAATATAGGAAGGCCTATGACATGTTTTGAAACAGACTCAAACAAAACCTTGTGATTAGATTCAGAGAACTGTTGTAATGAAATCATTCCAGTAACAGCAGATTGCTATTTTGGACTAATTTTAAAAAACTATCTAAAATGACTTCCAAATGTAAATTTGACAGGCTCTTTTTTGGTTTTGTTTTGGAGGTGGAAAAGGAGGAAGAGGATGAGGAGGAAGAAGAAAACACACTAAATGAACCAGAAATTAGGTCAACCTAGTTGGTTGGGAGCCAGGTCCTTCTGGCAAAAAAACTGCACTCAGAGTGGAATAACACATTCTGATAAAATATGCATTGCCAATCCTTCAATAGGCTTAATTTGAAGGCTCTGCAATGTAGATAAAAATTCAAAAGTCTCAAGGCTTAATCCTTTATTAGGTCATTTACTGTCTCTTCCTCTTCCCTAATCTGATGATCTTCAGCAGAAAAGAGGTTCAACTAAATATTTTGAAAAGAAAAATTAGTAATTTAAAGTATGTAAATGTAACTTATGCTGGGAGAAAAATCAGCTGGCTATAGGCGCATGCATAACCAAACAGGGAAAGCAGTGATCATCCCAAAGCCTTTTGATTGCTTATCAGAGCTTGCTTCAGTTGCATTAAGCCAAACTGGTGCTGCCTTTCTCCTTTTGCGCTCTGCACACTGTTAGTGCTCACCTGCAGCTTTCCTTCCAAAATAGCCCATTACATGACTGTACAGATCCCTCAGTGGAGCCTCTGCTGGCATTCTGTTCTGCCTCTGTGGGGAAACATTTGCCTTCGGCTTCGAAAGAGCATGTACAACAGTTTTATAAACACCACCCAGGGAGCCCTGCTGTTGTGCCGACTCCTGACCTGGTGCTCTAAAGGCACTACGACATTGGAACTGACTAACGGCAAGACCTTCTTTCTGCAACACAGCTGCTTGAGTTTCTGCAGATTCCTTAACTTGTTTGCTGCCAGCTGAAGCAGTACTGACTGCATCTAGATGCCTATATATTCCAGGTCTAACCAGCTCTGTTGCAGCTGATGAGCTACTGCTTGCACTGGTACTGCTGTTGCTGCTACCACTACTGCTACTACTGAAGCCACCAAGTTTACGAAGTCTTGCTTTCCAAGCAGCCTCTTTGTTCTCAAGAGGATTGTAAAACTGAACTGATTCTGTAGATGGCCTAAATGTAACATGAACGCTGTTTCTTTTTTTAGTTGTTATTTTCATGATTTTGGCCCTATGAGTTACAGTTTCAGATATACTTCTTTTAGCTGGTGCCAGTTTGCTTGTGCCTGTGATGTGAGGCAATTCTTTAGTAAGAATTTTCTTTGCATGGACAATACGCGAGTTGGTCACTTTTTCATTACACTGGGCACTTTTATGCTTTTCAGCTACCGGTGCTTCCACAACTAAATCTACATCAGTTTCAGTGGCTGCTTGCCTGTACAGATATCTCTTCCCTT
Organism: Agelaius phoeniceus; assembly: GCF_051311805.1. NCBI lineage: Eukaryota > Metazoa > Chordata > Aves > Passeriformes > Icteridae > Agelaius > Agelaius phoeniceus. The sequence goes on from NC_135270.1 coordinate 39,140,226, forward strand.
CTTTGCTGCTAGGACTACTTGACCCACGATCAAACACACTTTCACATTGTTTATCAATATCTAACTGTCTGGCTTTATTGAGCGCTTGATTTCTTGTAAAAAAGTCTACTTGAGTAGGTGCAATATTACTTATAAAGCCACTTGGGTTTTGTTCTAGTTGCAGCTCTGTGTTATTGGCTCTTTCTGCAACAGTGTTGCTAGTTGTGCATTGAGCAGTCTGATCTCTATTTTCTAATCCGTCCAGTGGTAATCTATCGTTCCTACTTACTGATGTATCAACTTCATGAGCAGAAGCCTCAGATTTATCTATCTCAAAGTTACCGCAAAGTTCTTCTTTTTCTTTAATAAGATATTCTCTCAGAGAGGAAAGGAGATCATCTTCACCTTCAAGGTCAACATACTGGCTTTGTTCAAAGGCAGTGTTTGCAAATTCTACCGGCCCTATTAAATGACAAAGATGGTCATAAATACTATCCCCAACTTCCAAGGAGGACTCTCTGCTATTTGTATCAGTGATATGGCTTTCAGTGGATCTATGCATTGAAGAGGTCTCAGTGGAATTCTGTAAGCTTGGAGCATGATGGGATGAACTGTCAATGACAGGAACTGCACCTTTGGCTCGTTCAACTGCGAATGGTTCCAGGATGTCTGAGGTGCTGCTGCTTCGTGGCAGAGGCTGTTCTTCATTTAATGCACCAAAAACTTCACTTGGAGCATCCTCACTCTGAGAAAAATGTCTTACTCGAGGTGGACGTGGAAGAATTTGAGCATCATCAATGTCTGTAGGAAAAAAGTGTATGTAACATGCACAAAAATTTACATATAGAGACAATATATATGTACCACTACATCCTAATGATGTCACTTTAAAAGCCAGAAAAAATCAGAACCTTGTTTTCTTAGGTACAACATAAACACTTTTTCCAATACTAGAGTGTTAAAAACACACGGACATAATATCCAGTACAGAATGTAATATAAATGAGTTAGACCATCAGAACACAGTTTTAAATGTTAACATGCATGAGAACGAACAGTGAGGTCATGGAACATTTGGAAATACAGTTAAAGCTAGAGCTGTGCCAATAAGTTCAATAATTCAACCAATATTATTCCAGCTAGATTGTTCAGGAAATGGTTATTGGAATACAAATTAGCTCAACAGCAGTACTCCCTCTGTGGAATTTACATCTTCAGAAAAATGGGCAATTCCAAAGATAACAAGGATGTTTTTTGGAAAATTTGTCCGTTGAAGTGGCAAATCATTAATTAAAATATGTATATATGTATATGTGTGTATATATATAAATTACCGTGATTTCTGAAAGAATACTATAACACAATTATAAGTATTTTGACAGTGTACATCTAAGGACTAAAGCTTTTAAATTACAAGGAAGAGCTGGCCCTATACAAAAAGGATGACTATACACAACAGAAAATTTAAAGATATACCCTTTTTCCCCAGAAAAATATTTTGTCTCTCATCTTCAAAATATGAAACTAAATACCTAATGAAGGCTTACCTCCTGCTCTTCTTCCAGTTTTACTCCAGCAATGTAACATTTTTGAGTATTACAGAATTAAGTACTCTAATACCAAAAAACATCCTGCAGCCTCACAACAGCAAACATTAGAGTAAACCCACTTTTGTTTATGAAAAGATCAGAATTTGTTATTACCATTTAAATTAGTGATTCCTTGTTTCTGTTGAGACTCTTAATATGTTAGTGTCAGTAAAAATCAGTTAACTGTAATGAAACCTGCAGTTCCAACATGGATCACCTAGGAATTGTACAGAAGTATCTTCAGCTCATTTCATATCATCCACAAAAATAAAGAACCTTCATGCATCTCTTCAGATTTCCTACTATGTTATAGGAATACTATATACTATCAAATTACCACTGTAGGCAAGAGTAAATATCCTCTACAGACGAGTAAACTAACTGCTATCCCTTCCGGTCCTTTTATGAGATAAGCACCTAAAGAGCAAGGTAAAACCTGTTTACTCAATTTTCTGTTGGTTTCTTTTTGATGGAATCTTTTATTCCCTAGATTAATTTTTTATTACCTAGTACTTAAAATGTTGTAGAGATACTTTCAAATTCAGGGATAACAGTAAATAGCTTAAATTAATACCAGCAAGAGTTATTTGCCACAATAAACAGACTTACCTTGTTGTTCTATCTAGATGATTTAACTTCAGGACTGCAATGGTGAATTTACTTAATATCAGAAAAAATTTAAGCCCCCTTCCCTCCCCTAACTTTGATGTGTTACAGCTAAAATAAAGTAACTATGTATGTAATTGCATTTTAAAATATTTCTATTATTACTAGATATTATATAAAATATCACTAAGTATTTAATATTATTAGTTAATTTATCTCTATATATTTCAGTAATATTGAATATTGATAATCAGAAGTCCCCTTAAAACCTGTTTTGAGCTGCTTACACTTTTCTGAGAATATTAGAGATGGAGCTGCATTTTCTCATATTCCCCTTCATAACAAAGCATATAAACCAGATGAATATGTCTACACTTAATTAAACATGTGTTTCAAGAAGATGAAAAGTGCTATTTCCATGCTCAATTTTTCATAGAAGTTAAAATTTGAGAGTAACAGTTTGACCTCATACAAAGTTTACTAAACTGTAAAGAAGCTATTAGACAGGAAATTGAGAGATCTATATTGGAAAAACAGAATAGACATCCAAGCTATCTCAGAAAATAAACATTAACTGAAAAATCATCAAATACAGCAGAATCTATTATTCCTTCTCTCTTCAGCTTTGATAAGCAACGAATTTCCCATCATTGTTCTTGTTCAACTTATTACTAACTACATGAATTAACACCCTCTGAAACAAATCATGTCTCTCTAACTGGAATTGTTATTTGAAACTCCCTACTGACTTAGGTAGAAATTAACAGAAGTTATGCTAACGTAGTCTCAAGCTATTTCTTACAGCTGTAAAGAAGGGACCACAGGATTCAGTCAAAAGTATGCACAATGACATATATGAGATTAATACATGCAACTGTGATACAGTGATCTCATCTTGAGCCCTCAGTATGCATTTTTCAAATCTATTATAAACTCAACCTTATCTAAAGCAGCAGCCTAGAAATTCCATGCTGTGCATGCATGCAGTGATCATGATCTTCTAGGATGTTAAAAAAAATCGGACAGAGAACTCACAATGCACACAAAGCAGCTCCACACATTGAAATAAATTCAGCTAGATTCATTTCAATGTTGATCCAGAATTAATTTTAGGTGCTCACATATTCATGAGAGCACCTAAAGTACAAGTACAAGCACATCCAAGTACACATCTTCAAACAAATACGTGCTTGCCCCAATAGAGATTTCTTTTTTGTAGAACGGGAAGAAACGAAGGAAATGAAAAACGTTACTGTGATACCAGCACTGAAAACACAGACAATATTTAAAAACCCAAATGAACTGCTCCTTCACAACCAGGGCTCACCCTTGCACACAGGTGTACAGTCAGACTGGAACACCTAAAACTCCCAAGGAGTTTGTGTGCCAGCAGGCTGACCCTGTGTATCTGACCCTGAGCACCCTTAGGAGAAACACTGCCCTGATTCCTCATATGGTGCAGTAAGGAAAAGATTGTAATTGGTACATCTGGCCAATCTCACACAATCACTATCGTCCTAAGTCAACCTTGCCTCTCCTTTTGCTGCTAGAAGGCAGAAAGAGAAGGCAGCTTTTCAGCATCAAGTGTGAGACAGATATGGTAAAATACAAACTCATGGAGAGCCACATTCTGACAAGACAGCATGAGTCCTAACAGAAGATCCCTGTATAACACTGGGGCAGGTTTGTATTTCATCATGCAAAGACTGTTTGGGAAGTGGAGGAAAAAACTTATGTTTTGCTTCTAAGCTTTCAATAGTTGGGGTTTTTTTAAGAGAACACAAGCATTCTGTGAGTTTCTGGGATTAAAGAATAATTACAGCCATACTGACATTACCATTATGATTTCTTTCTATTTCATCTTAATGCTTACTGAATGATTTGGGAGTAAGGTTGTAACGGCATAATATGCATCTCCCTTTCACATTAATACTCAACTCTTTTAGTCCCAGTAGATAAGGAAAAATCTCCCACCCACAACTAATTAGTTTGCCCATTGCTTTTAGGAATCTTGTCTACATCTCACTGACACTTTTTTTCAGGTCTTGTACCTGAAAATACCCAAGGGTTACAGAATGAATGGTCATTTCCCTAGTTATCTTGTAAATGTGTAAGACTGGATTTCTTATGATTCTGACAGGCTAAAGAAAGTTCTTTTTAGAAATATTGCAGATTTGCAACAGATATACTATATCAAATCACTTTATTAACTAAACACCTTAGAGCATAAATCACTTCCACTTTCCAGATACTACTTGAAAAGTTGTGAATATTCTGCACATGGAAATACAGCATAACCGAAACTACATGAAGGAATCACGATCTTAGGAAAATCATCCTCTATGATGCTAGATGACTGGATGTCAATATTGAACTTCTGCAATATATTTTATCAATCTACTGATTGACCTTCAAATTATGTCTCACAAATTATAATCAGGTTTTCTGCCTTACCCTTGAAAATTAATATACAGTACATAAGGTAAAAGCTTGGTCATAAACGCTTTCTGTTACACTACCTGCCCAGATTCACCAGTGTTTAGTGGGTCCACCTTTCAGTGATGAGTTTCACAGCTAAAAAGAAGCTGAAAACTACTTCCAAAAACTTTATATTAGGCAGCCTATTATTCTGGAATAATTTGAAATGTCATCTCCTTCAAGTTGCGTTGGACTGTAAAGTAATTTTGGATAACAGGGATATTCATATAATCCTGTAATAAGATGAACAGCTGTCACAACTAGCTAAACATCATTCATTACCTAGAACACACTTACAATAGAAACAATTTGATTCCTTCCCAGATTACATGTTGTACGTCTGGAAACAGAAGGCTTTCAGAAAATAATATATTTAATGTAAGAAGAAAAGGCAAGAAAATGATAAAGCTTCGTGTTTAAATAAAAAGGGAAGAAGAAAGAGAGCACAATTAAAAATGCAGAAAATTAAAAGAGCAAAGTGCACTCTGATCCAGTGGACAGGGTTTCTCTTTCTCTGCTATTTCCCCATCAACACCCTAATAGCTTGCTTTTTTAACTAGAACTTTTTAGTTTTCTGGCAATGGTCAAGATTCCTGGGCACATCATGAAGCTGCTGCAACACTCATTTGTTTGAGAAGACATCAAAACCAGGAAGGGCTTAGGACTTTTTGTATGTTAGAAGTGCAATGGCCTGTAACGTCACTTTACTTTTATAATCACATTGGTCATGCAGTTTTTGCATTGGATGATTATCAACATAAAGAATAATAGCAAGAGAGCCGGTAGGTCTGGGACACATTAGAAGTAATTTGCAAGCCAGGACTTTTCAGGAACATGGATGATAAAACTGACTACAAAAGCACTTCTGCTTGGTTCAAGAAAGGGTAATTAAGTAGCAGTAATTATGTGATGAAATACTATTTCACTGTGCAAGCTCATAACCCTTCTGTGGGTGTTCTTAAGGTCTTCATTAGGCACTGACTATTTCCAACAACACTATGGCCAGGAAGGACACATTCTCTAATAGATTGTTTGTGTATCATCCCTATAAAATCTCTATCTTCTAAGTTATAATCACTTGTATCTCAGAAGAGATACTCTTTGCACTCATACTTTTATTATTTCTTACATATAATTTGTATTTTTTAAAATTTTGTTTGTGGTGTCAAGAATTGTATTCAAATACTTTGTAATTATTCATTGTGAAAGTTTGGTCTCTCTAGAGTGGGTTCTTTGAACTTTCTTGATTTTTCAATAAGGTTTTCAGGCTGAATACTAAGGCATCAAGTTTCTGCTTGACAACAAGAATTTTGTGACACGTGACACATGACAAAATACAATTATGAAGATACAGTTCTTGGTACTTCTTGGGTAATAAAGACACGCAGGAGAGACAGAAAAGAAAAAAAAATCTTCCATAAAAATATTATTGTCATGAAGTCCTTATATTTGTATGCCATTTTGACTATATATAGTCCTCCCACTGTGCCTTCATTTTTTTTTTCCACTCATTGATACAAAGGCATAGTCAGCCTTAACACATTACAAATTTATACCTATGCAATATCTGGAAAAAATTAATTTATCTGAAAACATGTATTTTAGAAGTCTATGCTAATTCTAGTTGTTTAATCTATTTGTTCAAAGAAAAGTATCCAAAGTAAGCCACGGTCCAACTTGTAGCCAACCACCCTGCTGGACCAAACAATGTTGAAGAAACCACAATCCTAAAAAATGGATCATTTGGAAAATAACACCAAAACATCACACTTGAGAATTCCACACTACAGATTTTTTTTTCATGTTTTTATATAGTAATGAAAAACAGGAATACTCTAAAGGATATTATATGATACCACATTCTTTTTTCATGGGAGCTAAAGTGTATCATCATGGTTGTTCACACAACATCTATGACACTGAATTAAAAAAATTTACACAGAAAGATGTAAATGGCAAATTAAAGTAAAATTTCTTCCTTTCCCTCCCTCACTCATCCAAAATAAAAATTTTAGATTAGTTGTAGACAGATATGGTATTACTGCTTACCAATAAATTGGAAAAGCGGAAAGATTTCTCAAATTTTCTCTTTTATGATAATAAACATTGGCACAGCACTAACTTCTAACAGTTCCAGAATGAATTGTAAAATAGCATGGTATCTTACAAAACTCAAAATATTAATTCTTAATCTCTTCCCCTCTCCCACCATCCCCAAAGTATTTTTACTTTGAAAAATTTAATGGTTTAGCAGAATTTGAAAGCAGAAGGTTTAAAAAAGTGACAAAGGGGGTGCAGAAATTAGCAGAGGTGGCACTACCTGAAAGCTCATCAGAAAGGGGAGTGAGAACAATATCAGGCAAGAAGGGTTTGGAAGTATGGATCAGAACAGGAGCACTTTTAGCACTGCGTATATAGGCCGATGGCAGAGCACATTCACCAATGGATCGGCTTCTCATGGCTTTAAAAAGGAAAAGAAAGAAGTGGGGAAGGAAAAAAGAAGAGTGACTATAATGAAAGGCTTGTGTCACAGAAAAAGCAGCAACAGAGAAAACAAAGATAAAAAGGAAGAAAGTTCAAAAATTAAAACATTTCAGCACGGCAGATATTGGCAGAGCTGTAAGAAAGAAAAAATCAGTGGACACATAAGACATTCTGAGTTTTCAACTTTTATGTAAAGCAGCAACAATGCCTTTATTATGACGATTACAGAGATTTTGCATTTGAAATCAAGAAGCTAATTAACACATTTTCCCACTGCATCAGGGGTTGAAAAATCCAAGTTAAAGTTACTCCACAAGCACTCTGAATTTGATTTTTTTTAGCAGGAAAAGTAACTTGTACTACATTTGTATTTTTCTAGTTTCCTTTGATTTTCTCCTGAAAATGCATCACACATATGTATCACACATATGTATCACACATATGCCCATACTCTTGAATTCATGTTCTCCAAAAGAGATTCAAAATCATAAGGAGAAATGATCAGTTCTGTGTGGAGAAATTTGCAATACAGCTTGTTATAGTTCCACATTAAAAATGAAATTACTGAAGTGAAATGTTTTAACTACGAAAAGCATTAATTTTTTTATCCATGGAGTCTGGCTTTTAATTGATACTGGATAAATCTTGCCAAACTGATGTTTATTCATGTTTTCATATCTCACATCCTGCCAACAGTCCTACAGAATAAAAGATGTACATAAGAATTGTGGTATTACAATCAAGGTTGTATCTGCAGCTTTTCTAATAGATTTAAATGAATCTTTGACATTTGCTTTTCTCTGTCAGAGTAAGACACAGCAAGAACTAATACTGCATTCAACCTCAAAGTACTCTGGAAGTTCTTAAAAAAGTAATATTCTATGCTTCAAGTAGCTTTCGTTTCATACTGTTGTAAATTTGCTAACTTGTTTTAAAATCATTGCTGATAAAATTCTTTAAGGAAAATTCAGAGTATCTAGCATAAATATTGTCACTGCAATACTTAATCAGTCTGAATTTTTCTCTCTATATTTTCAAAACAACACGGAATATAGACTTAGGATCTTAGTGCTCCTGATCTGCATGGGAATCAAACGTACGTGAATGGAGTGCAGTGAAAGTTGAGCACATCACACTTTAAAACCAGGTTAAAGAATTACTGCCAATAACAACAACATGCAGATAACCTGGGTAGGTCACATTGAGCAGAAAATACATTTGACAAATGCAGCACAACTTAAGTGGAGTCTAAAATTCAGTTTGAAAAACAATTCAGTTTGAAAAACAATCCTTTTAAGACTGAAGCAATGCTCTAGTAAACTTTGTATAACAGAAACTTTTTTTAAAAAGGCAATTATGTGTAAGGCTTTAGTATCAGTTTGATTAAGAGATGCAATAAAATTCAGGATATAGTTATAGTTAGATGCATTACATTCATCACTGTGAATCTTACAATGAATGTAGGCAAGAGAAAAAATAAAACCACATAGTAAATATTAAGGATCTTTTCCAGGCTAAATTATTCTAAATAAATAAAGCTTTTGATATTGGATACTATGTTGATTACAACTCTTGACATAAAGTGTTCCTTTTAATTTGACTGGATTTTTTTTCCACCATATTGCATTCAATTTAACAGTTAGGTGGAGGCAGACAATATCAGAACATGTAGATATTTGATAGTTTATAACCTTCCACTATTGTCTATATAAAAGCAGAACAATAGGTGAGTAAATTCTTTCTGACACAATATTTTTATAGGACCAGAACCTGCTGCCTAAGCCAAAACTCTTGTATCTAACCTTACAGATTTTTCAACCCGTATGCATACTATGCTGAAAGGCCCTTTCCAAAAATTATTTAAAATAAGCTCAAGCTAAAAATGTACACACTGCATATCAAAACAGCTTTGATTTTTTACTTGACTAACACTCACACACACATATTTGGTGCAGCAATAAATGTGTTCTGGCATGATGATGGCTGAAAAAATAGAGGTGCAAAGGTGTACACAAAAATGTGTACAACATAAAACAGATGAAAAAGAAACTCCAGCTTTTTCTTACCATAAAATATTCAACATGCACATCCCCCCTATTCAGATATTAAGAGTATATATTACTCACAATCAAAGGGAATGTAATACAAATCACATATCATGCAACATATTTAAGGTCTGACTCAATTCCAGACTTAGCCTGCAAACCTAATGATAAACTGAAGATCTGACCAGCAAAGTGTTCTAGATTTTCCTTATTGTGATCATTTTTTTTATTATTTGACCCTGGATTTATGGCACAGACTACGAAGCAGCTGAACAGCTCTCTTTGCAGACCAGAGAGGCAGTAACAAACAACTATTTTCAGGCAGTTAAGATATATGTAACATTTAGTAACATTTTCCTCATTAACATCTAAAAAAACTAAGGAGTTTGGGATTCTGGTTCCGGGAACTCTTTTTGGATTTATCATCTTTTAAAATCATTCTAGCAATGCTGGGATGCTTGTCCACAGTTGGTCTTCTGTAACATGAATAGAGTTGAAATTTTAACTGGTTGCAGTAATGCAAACTTGGCTTATTGATATCAAATATGTAAGATAATTGAAGGAAAGGAACAAAAACATGGAAGCTAAAGTGCAGTGAAACTAAAATCAGATTACTTTGCTGCTAATCAGGTCAATATATAGCTTGATTAGGATAAATTCCAGTCATTTCAAGGCTAACATCATATAAATAGCCATCTTTCAAATTGTGGCAAAACAAAAGCATTAATAAATTGACCAAACAACATAACCTTCTGACAGAATATCTGAAATATTAACAATTTGTGAAGGAGAAATTTTAACATGAGCTTCATCTTGTTAAGACAATTAAGATTTAAAACAAAACCACCATTACACTTAATCACAGACTACAGAGAAGCAGAAATTACATTTTAAGTATCTGTGATCCATGAGGAAAACTAGGTGCTGTCAGCATGAGATACAGGAAAAGCTGTGTAGCATTTGAATGTGCAAAAACGACAGGAAATTGTGGAGTAGGGACTTCATTTTCTCTCATTTCTGTATGTCTTACAGCACAATTAATTCTCCCACATAAGAGCCTTAGGAGAGAAAAAAATTTAAAATGGAGAATTTTGAGGAATAGTCAAATAGAAACTTTGTCTAAATAACCTCTGTGACTTAAAGATTTTAACTTCAAAGATTTTTGGAAAAAGAAAGAAAATGTTAATTTCTGAAAAGGTAGCACAATTATATATTCAACTGCTGATATACATCCCAAATTTTTAAAATTGTGTCAGAATGTACCTACTTCCAAGAAGTATCAATGAAGCAACCACACAATGACCAAAGCTACTACTACTGTAACGATAGCAAAAAAGTAAGAGATAGTCCTTAAGAGGTTCTTCTTTAAATACAAAATTAGAACCAGCTTAACTTTCCTTCAAGTAAGCAATAGCACTGAGATCACCAAGATGAGACAAGAGTAAAGAAATTTGTGGTCCAGTTCCTGTTAACATAGTCTAAGAAAATTATATGAACAAAATAAGTCTTCTTTTGAAGAGTTCACCTAAAGCATTGTTCAGTATAACTCATTAATAACACAGCAAAGAATATCTGCAAGTAATAAAATTCAGAAATAGGTGACTTCAGAAATGGAGAATTGCACACATCTTTCAATCTTTCATTACTGCAATATTCAGGGTATAGTAAAAGACAGCACATTTAATAAACTATGCAGACTTATGAATATTTTTCCCCACTTTCCTTTGCATGGTTTGAAAATACTCAACCCATCTTGTGCAGTGTATCAAAACATACACTTAAGAAATCTTCTCTTACCCACCTATCAGCACCATAGCTCAAACAGCTCCAGCTTTTTTCTCCTTCATATACATAGTACTATTTTCCAATCCAGCTTACTGTGATCAAATTCATTAAGAATTAATATAGCAAATGCATTACTTTCATTTACAATAACTGTAATTCTAGTAAACACAATCCATTCAGCTACCCTCAAAGCACATAAAGCTGCATAATTTATGCTTTAACTAATGTGCAAATCATTCTAGATAGCACACCTTTGTGGAAAGAAGCTATCCACATTGCTACAGAAGTCAGCTATTAATTCCTTAGCCTTTCTCAAATGTCCCTTTCACCAGCTCTTACAGCCACTTACCAACAGTTTTCTGGCGCACGATGCTCCTTGCCTTTTCTGTTCCCGGAGAGCCGGTGGTCGTAGCACTGCGCTGCCGCATGGGTGCCTGGCCAGGCTGGTCACGGCTCCAGCCTCTGGAAAAGGACTTATCAACAGAAGACTTTGGGAATTCATGCCCAACTCCTGCAAAAGTAAAATTGCAAATCTACTCACTTCTATTCTGCTTTCACCAGATGATAGATGTGTTTGTTCAAAAAACTTTAAAGCTGGATGGAATAAATTAAGTTACCAAAGCAACTATGAATTCAAAAGCTCAGCCAGCACTAACTCTGAGAGATACTCAAACTTTTTCAGAAATGTTGGTGCTATTAAACTACTGTAATTTTCTTTTCTGAAAAAATAGGCTTACACAGGTTGTAGTCTGATACTACATGTAACTTTTCCTTTGCTGCTCCTATCAGATAAGATACACAAATTAATACATTTCAAAACATTAATACTGGGGGCACAGGTTTCCAAATAATTTTGCAACATTGAGGAACATGAAATAAGGATAACATAATTTTACACAAAATGCAAAAGCAAAAAAAAGATTGGATTATAGGCTCAGAGAACTTTGGAAATTGACAGAAAATCCTATAGTAAGATAAGGATGAAACAAATTCAGGTTTGACATTTATATTGAAGTAAATAAAGCTCATATGAGGAGCAATCAAAAACAGCTAGATGTAAAAAAAAAAAAAAGTGAAGCAAAGAATATTTGCAATGTATTTCCTTATCCAGATTGAGCTCATTAATAATCTAAACTGACACAGTTACAATCATTAAAGGGGCATCTCTTTGGAAAAAGAGAGCTCTAGTCCAACATATTCATTATTATTAGCAAACAAACAGGGGCAAAAAAAATTGGCATCATTTGTATGATATCTATTAATTCTAAAGCTGGACTTGACTCTGCAACCAACATTTAGCAATGGAGGCTTTCTCTGAAACTTTTGTCACTGAAGGTTAACATAAACTTTCCTCGTGTTGCTCAGATGATTCAAAACGCTTTTGAAAGTATATATTCAAATAACTGTACACATTCTTATCCTGTGCTAGACTGGTCCTTTTTTGCTGTTTTGTTTTTTTGTTTTGTTTTGTTTTGTTTTTGGGGGGGGGGGGGGGGTGTTTGGTTTTGTTTTGGGAGTTTTGTTTGTTTGTTTTCTTGGCATTTGTTTTTGTTTGTTTTGTTTAAGCTGTGTGTTTTTAGTACAAAAAAGAAGAAAGCTGTGTAGTACAGGAAAACAAAAAATGCATGGTCTGGAACGACCTCTCAAGGGCAACTACAGAGAGATGTATTTCTGCCCAGTTATCACAGAGCAGAAACCAAAATAAAATGCTGAATAATGACTCTGCTTAAGATGAGGCACAGAAGTATGTGAAATATTTTTAGCAAAAAAAAGCTATAGTAACATCTTCTTTAAGAGAGGGAATCCACATAGGTTGCTTCTCACTGACAAACCTTAAGATAGCACTAGGAAACACCTTCCCGCAGGTTTGACTGAAGAGATAAAAAGTAGCCTAAAAATAACATGTTTTTACATCTTTGTTACACACCCTAAATATAATCCTGCCACTCACTATTAGATCACAATGCAGTTTTTAAAGGAGAACATTATCTTTATCCACGTTTTACAAAAGTGGAAACGAAGCAGAAGGTCTGTCTTCAAACCAAGAAAACGACCCAGGTTTTGAAACTTTCAATCCAGACCTCTATCCAGGAGGACAAACATCCTGTCCCTTATTAATTCCACAACTGTGCCATTGTAAGCAGCCACTTCCTCTCCCCATATTATGTCTTACAGAGTATTTATGCATTTTTTAGGAATCCGTTTAAAAACAGGTACCACTCATGGATTATTAAGCTATACTTTCTCGTATGTAGCCCACAAGCTCTCATTGTAACCAAACCTGTCTTCACGAAGGGCTAGTGATCAGTTAGTACCAAACAAAGCTATGTCACTTTACATTTCATCTTTTAACATTTCATGACCAATATTCCAATTGTGCTTGCAATGGCTGAGTTTTCACCAGCTGAATAGTGTTTGTTATTTTCAAGAAGTTATGACTGGGACTCAACTATTTAATTTCTTTGCTAAAAGGAGAAAGGCGTAACCTGCTATGGTGTAACATTTTAGTTTAAATTCAATACACTTTTAAGAACTACATTCCATATGTGCCTATTTGCATAAATAACATGATCATGTTGTGGCAGTTCTAAAAAGCAATTTTCCTTAAAGAAACAGGGTTATTTCAGGTGACAGAGATGCCTAATGAAGTATATAAAAAAAGTGAGACCACAATTATCCTGTGCCCAACACCAGCTCAAATTCAAATGACGTACATACAGTGTTGTCTTACCTTTGCCTTTGTGTTTTTTCTGCTTCTGCTCACTTAATTTATCCAGTGGCAGGTCACTGAGGTCCAGGCTGTACAAGTTTCTAGCTAATACTTTAGTAAGTGTCTCCATTGTCAGTGACCACTCAGTGGCCAGCTCTTCCCAGTATGTCAGTGATGACATTACAGACAGCAAGTCATCCCAAAGTTCTCGAGAAATGTACACATTTAGATTTGCTTTGATCCAAGCTACTATAAGAGTCTAAAAGAACAGAGAAAAGTTGGATTGTGAGCATTAGCTGACAACATTCATATGTTACTATTTCAAAGAAAACTTCAAACTGCCACAGAAATTTCCGTGCAGTCCTGACATTCTTTTCCTCACCAATACATACAGACTTTTAATGAATTATCAAGTGTTAACACAGAGCTCTGACGTAGATATAGGAACAACTGGTTTGACCCGTTATTTGTGTATTCTTTTTTGTTCTGCTAAAGTAACTGGAGACTCTATAGATCCTAGTCACTGAGAACACACCACAACAGCACTTTGCAACTATCAACTTTGAAAATATTTGCTACAGCTTTCTGTAAGTAATTACAGAATTCTCTAGGAAATAAAAAAATCCATCATTTAGGCATGGGTAACAGAAGATTTCCTGCTGACTTGAACCAATTTTGCTATGGCAGCAGACTAAAACTGCCCACACTGCCAGTTATCTTTGCCAGTTATTCCAACTCAACAATTCTACAGTGAATTTTACAGTACCTGAAATACTCTTGTCACAGTGTCATTAAAATATAAGACAGAAAGTAACAAATGTAACCAGCTCTTTGACCCACACTATTCACATTATCTGGGTAACATACCAGTGATAAAAGATGACAAACTAGCCAACAGTGGTTGCCGTATCCAATCTATTAATGAAAATTAGGCTAAATTAATTCAAGTGAATTTATGTTTACTTGCCTGGAAAAGAGGTCCTGCAAGTCTTCCAGCTAAAGTGGAGTTTTTTCTTCCTTGATACTGCAAGAAAGTTTGGGGTGGTATTTTCAGCACAGATTCAGTTACCCTGAGCAGCACAAGTAGCATCTGCTCCCTGCAAAACAGTATTAAACTTAAGAGTTACCATTTTGTTATACCTCTGTATATACCAAGGCATTTTCAAAAGTAATAATCAAGCCTTATTTGCTCAAACACATTCCAAAAATGTCATAATGATTACAAAGAACCTAACTTGGTTATTGCAAAAGAAATTATTCCGATCTTTTTTTACACTTAAAAGTGAGGAATCCCTGTTGCACTGTAATATTTTCTTCCAAGTAATTCAACTGCTATCACCTTCAATAGCCTGAAATTAGAGGGAAAATTTTAACTGTATTTTCAATCTGATCTTTTTCTTTTTCCAGTAATTACAGGTTTTGTAATTTTATATTATCATTAACATACTTCACCAATTATTTTGTGTGGCACAATCTTTGCCATTGTGATCTACAGTCACTTCTTTACACTGATGCGAAACTGGGAAGGAAAATACCAATCTAGTAGAATCTGTTTACTATTATCACTCCCAAATTTCCCAGTGGCCAGCTAAATTGGCTCCTCAGAAGAGGAGACAAGCTTTACATGACACATAGTGCCAGCTTTACTTACCCAGAGTTCAGGACAGATTGAAGATAAAGTCAAGATAAAATTGAATAAATCGGACATTTGAAATCCCCTTGCTACTTCTTCCTTGCAATGGAGAATAGTGGCAACATAGTACCTGATCACAGACTACTATTTAAAGGAATGGGAAATAACAGAAATTCCTTTAAAGCAGGGTCTTTTATACCTGCTAGGCACTGTAAGAAGTGGAAAGGTGCGACACAGTTACACAGTACACAGACTCCTGTATACAATTACAGGTCAAGAACAACACACATCTGATTGTAATAATTATCCATGCCTGTCTGGGGCTTTTGTGTTTATTTTTAAATAAGGCTGTGAAGCTTCATATGTTTCAATATTTTAATGCTTTGATACATGGGCAAAATGCCCTGCAAAAAATCATCAGTAGCTCCTTAATATCAGTCGGTATATCCCAGATTAGTCTTTTTGCACTGAGGTCTAAGCTGCCACAAATTAACTAGGAGCTTACTAGAAGCTTTAAGAAAGTAGATAACTTCCCCTGTGCTAAGTTGTCTGTGGTGTTCAAGTTTGTGTATTTACTGATTTAGAGGAACTGGTTCATATAACCAATACCACTCTACAGTGTTTATTACCAAGTAAATTTTCACATTTATGTTGTGAACTAATAATCTAAGATAAAAGCATTAGTATTTTACCATGTCTTCTTGTCCATAGTCACTTGGACTACCATGTGGCGGTAGATATTGAGAACGCGTTTGCACATATCAGTGTGTTCATCCAGCAGAGCTTTAAATTCATTCGCAGGTTCAAGAAAAAATATATTTGAAGAATTTATTATAAAAACCTGTAAACAGAAAAGAGAGGGTGCTCTGATCCTGAAACACTTTGATGTTTTCAGCAATTCAGTTGGTAGAACCAGGAAGAAAAAAATCTATAACAGAAAATCTTTATAAGAAAAGGTTGCAGATGCACACAGAAGTGCATGTTTAAATATTGCACTTTGAAGTAATGATTAAGCAACAATGAGACTGATCTTTTCCCATTTTTTCTACAAAATTTATTTGTATATTTTTGTTCTCATAGATGATTCAACAAACTACTCATATGATTAGTTTAATATGATGGACAAAAATGTCCCAGTAAGAAGTCCACTGCACAGAAGTTCCACCTCTAAGCCAGGAACTGACTAGTACAATATATGGTAAACTGCTTGAAATAGTCCTGGTACACTGTGTGTGCTTCAGCATGACACAGCCTGTATTATGTTCTGGGAAACTAAAGCATTCATCCCACTGGGATCAGTAAGGCTTACCAAAAGTAGGAAACTGAACATGTTCCTGAAAGTGACTGACTTCAGTGGGCAGTAAATTAGGGCCTTCAGAATGAAAATTATGAAAAAAAGTAGGCAGGGATCCTGTAGGAGCTACAGAAGCAGTTACTGAAGTGTTACTATATTTTTATGTAAGTTTAGAAAGCACTTGAATCTCAGACCTAGATTTTTTTTTTTACATGTACAGGAAGTCATTGGTACTTATGCCATAACTTCCCTCTACTGAAAGCTTTGAATTTTTAATAATTAAAAACTATTAGTATGCACTTTTACATTCACTAGCCTTAACTAATGAACCTAACCTACTCTAAATGCCTAAAAATAAGTCTATGCAAGCATTAAATGGGAAAAAAACTCAAGACAGAAGTATTGGATTATTGATTCACAGGGAAAATCAAATGTGGTTCCAGGTCAGGAAATCTCTCAAAATAAGACATGGTACTGGGTTAGAATGATGTCTTGACTCTGTTTCAGGCTAAAAAAAAAATAAAAGATATTTGGTAGTCAAAGGAACCTTTATCTAAAAAACTTCAACATGGATAAACTTTGAGACATTGTCAGATGTGTAAGCCTTAGTATATTGCAAACAGACACAGATACTTCGTATTTCTTTTCTCAGTAACACTTCATATTCTAAAATGTTGTTGAAAACAAAGATTATGAAGCTTAAATTATTTTAATGTATTTGAATTTAAAAGTGATTTAAATTACAGAGTTTATTTGTATGTATAACAGTGTACAGTAAAAAAGAAAACTATTCCTAAAATCATTCAAGCTGTAGTAAAAGTGAGTTTTACTTAGCATGGTCACACACAGTAGAAGTGAACACAGTAAAGTGGCAAATGCACATTATTTTATTTTGTTCAGAATCAATTTTCTGCTGGATATAAGAATATTATGGAGGCTAGAGTAATATACCCACCTATATGAATTTATGTGCATACACATATACATAAAATGCACATACTTTATAACCATAAGAGCATTTCAAAGACCCTCAAATTATACCCTCACAATTTTCCACAGCTTCACCTTCAGTGAAGCATTTTGCTAAACATTTGAAATTAACATGATTTCTACCCTGTCAAACTGCCTAGAAGCTATTAAAAAACTTTTGTTAGGGCACAACTGCAACTTATGCTTTCCTTAATGATATCTCCAGAAAGTTATGGTGCCTCAGCAAACTTTTCAAATGTGCTGTAAATTCAGAAAAAGATGAAAAAATATCCCTGTACACCTTACTAATAGGACTGGAAAACTACAGGACTGGATGTTTTGGCTTTTGTGACCAATAGCGTAAAAGCAAAACGCCTCTAAATACTCTCATAAAAGCTTAATTATATTTATTTTGAGATGTTGCAGTAGCACGAGGATTATTTTTTCTCTAATATAATGCAGAGGAGAATGCATGTTACAATGCAAAATAAAATTTTTTTAATTGGGTTACCCAGCACTGGTCTATACATTGTCCTACTTCAGGTCAATAAAGATATAGTGAACCAGTCTAACCTTTATCATCATACTTGTTGCATAGAAAATATTTTTAAAATTTAGAGATACTTTAGAGATGCATAGGATTCCCTGGCAGAAGTATTGCACTACATTCCACTCTTTATGTGCTGATAACAAGAATTTTGGGTAATTTCAGATAGATAATTTAGATAAAATTAAATACCAAGTCTGTTTCATACCTGCAATACTGACTGCACTCCAGCTCGTACATTTTGTTCTTCAGAATCAATTTCAGATGTTTTATGCAAAGCGTCTTCATAACAGCCATTTCTTGCCCAGTTTGAATTTCTAACTCCATGACTGGAGTTCATCCCTTTTTCCTGAAAAATATTTTTTCTTAAAATTCCACAGAGTTTTAGACAAGTATTTTGGCTTTGTATTAAAGGGAAAAAGATATAATAGGTACTAAATAATAAACAACAGCAGACAAATGCACCTGAGACACAACAATATTTCATGAGGCTTGGAGCAATTATCTTAAGTAACTGAATGAAATAACTACTATTTTTGTCACCCTTTTATTTGTATAGAATTTTTACACAGTTGATAGTTAGCATACTGTATAATCCACATCTTGAAAACAGTTCATAAAATGATATGAAATTTTAAATTGAACTAAGCACATTAAAAAGCTACAGATAATGAATAGAATTGGTAGCTCATCTGTACAGTGTTTTACCATTGATTTTCCCCAATAAATGCTCTGACACCAAAGAAAACCACCAATAAACTATCAAGGAAGCCATGTCTCTGTCTACTGGCAGATTAATGCACAAATATTAACCAATAATATTTTACCTCTTCTCTTTCTTTTCCTTTCTCTGAAGAATTATGGTCAACATTTTCATCACAATCTACAGCTGTGCACTGCATTATTTCTTCAGGTTCTTTCATAAATAAAGGTTTGTCTTCTTGTTGAATCCATTCTTGATATACCTTCACCACCTTCCTCATAGCAGCTGCTTCACAAATCGGCAACAGAAATGCCTGCAAGTAGAAAAAGAAAGAAAAAACCCCACTGTTACAATATTTGAAATAAATTGGGCTCTATAATGTGCAAGTTCTATGAGATAAAAGTGGAAAAAGCCACTGTTGGATCCCTGTATTCAAACTATTCAAACTATTACCAAACCTAAATGTTTGCTCACTTTCTTCATATGTAAACTGAAAACATGAAAAAACACCCAGATTTAAACTTAAATTTAAAGCTTATCAAGAAGTACTTTGAAAGATATTAAGAATCCATATGGGCGTATCTAGTTAGCACCTAGCCTGCTGAACCAAACACCCATCAAAATACGTAAAATGAATGAGCAGAAGTTTCTTTTCCAACATCTTCCATTCAGAGGATTTGGAAAAGTGGAGTTAAACCAGCTCTAAATGACTGAGAAAAAATCAAGTGACACACAACACTGGTAGTCTTCTATCTTATTTTTAGCTAATTAAGATTTTACAAAACAATATCCTTAAAGTGAATTACTCCCTGAAAAGATTTCAGTATTATTGTTTCTAAAACTCATGCATTTGAGTTGGTGTGATGGCTGATCAGTGCCCTCTTCAGAAGGTTTTCTGTATTGGCTGTGCTGGTAACAACTAGTCATAGACCAGAAACTTTTAACATTAGTCAGATTTTAACTAACTACAAATACACTTACCAAAGACCATGATGCCCTCATTATAAATTCAGAAGAACAGATAAACTACACTAACACCCAGTTTTACAGGGTCTGAGCTGTGACTGATGAAAACCAGTTGCCCATATCTTTAAGGAGGGCCCACTTAACACAGGTAGTATGTTCACTCTGGAAACAAAGATTTCATACCATTATCACACTAAAAAGAATTCAGCTGTGTGTTACAGGATTAAACTGACAAGTACAGTCATATACTTCCTCATCAAGTCTAACATTCTCCTGCAAGTGCATACACATTTTCTGTACCCTCAAGTCTAAAATGCATAAAACTTGTTCTATACAGACAATCTTTCCACCATTCAGTACCACCAAAACCTCCTCTTGATAGGAATAACTTAGTCCTCATTACAGAAACATTACAAACATCTTGTGTATTAGAAATTAATTTACACTGAAAACTCCTGGCTAAATAATGATGTAAATAAGATTTCATAATTGCACATGAAATACAAATAATCTACATAAACTCACAGATTGACTTTTGAAAAGAATGAAGAAAATTGTCTTTGCTTCTTTTAACTGTGGGGACAGTGAAAAGTAGACCATTGATAATTTATATTCTACATTCAATATCTCAGACTCTGTAAACCCTTGAGTGTCAGCTGAATTTGGAAAACTCTGCTATGTCCTTCAGTAATGTGTCCAAGCTCTTGACTACAAGGGATGTGGATAAGCTTCTGACATTTACTTGCCTCATTCAAAAATATTTACTTCATCCAGATAAACAAGTTTTAAAATGTTCAGCTTTCTGCTGTTTAAAGCAATTAGTGTTGTGCATTTAACTTGAAACTTAGTGTATCTTTCTTTACTATTATTCAGAAATCTGTTTGTCTTTTGATCTATAGCATGGGGCATAAAGAAAGTTTATCTTATTCTATTCCTTATTCTATTCTCCCACACTGAACTCCTAAGTTACTATTAATAAAGACTCCATATTCTGGCATATGTTCTCAGTTTAAATTTGTTTTAATAGTTTCCAGTAGAGAAATACTATTCTGAGTATGCTCAGCTAACATTTCTGGTTCCAGTGAAGTCAGAAACAGTCAAGCTGCTACCTTTTATAGCCATCTGTCCTACTCTTCTGATGAACACTATCAAGGAAAGGACATTCATATGCTCCTAGAACAGCTCTGTAACAGCTGCAGACTCCCACAGGAGGCTTATGTTAATGTGGTTGGCTGTGAGTTTTAATACCTACAGTGTTGATGTATGAAAAGATTAAACATTCTTGTCTAAGGGGAACTGTAAAGTCCAAGTTAAATGTTGCTAAACTGGTTGTTAAAGATATAAAATTAGAAAAATTAGGAACTAGGGGTATTCTACAGAGAAAGTATTTCAGAATGTTGGCTTCTTGATTTTTGAAGGCAGGATGACGGAAAAAACCTGTAACTTGGTATAATGTTCTGCTTAACAAGTGCTCTTGAAAGAAAACTATGACATTATAAAAACATGCAATATAATAATCAAGATTCTTGCATTCTAAAGAGAGTTTTTTACCTGTCGAAAAATCTCAGTTAGAAAATTAACATTGTTTCTTTTAGAAGAGAAGACTTTCCGGACAATTTCAATATCAGTTAAATGCTCTTCATCAATACTGCAGAGGCTGGAAGAACTTGGCTCTCTCTCTGTTAGAGTACTTGTATTAGAATGAGATTGTTCTGGTTCTGCATTTCTATCCTGCTTATCAGTACTGTCATTTTTGCTGTCCTCCCTTGAAGCCATGCTAGCAGCTGCTCTCTGAAAAATAAAATTAAAATATTCCATAGTTCATTTTTAGTACAGCAATAAATCAATACAATTTAAGTATAATTTAAACAGCACAAAGAATTAAAGAAAAAACAAACAAACAAAAGGATTTACTGCATTTTAAGGCTTCTAATGTCCAGCTGATTAAAAACAAATCACAAAATTTGAAAAAAGAAAGCAGCATTGCAGGTACTTTCAAATGGAATTAATAAACATAGAATTTGTTTAAAAATTACTTTTTTTTTTAACTTTTCATTAGTCGTAATTATTGGAGGAGAGCATACTGCTGACATAACAATTAAACCAAAAAGCATGAAAACAAATATATTTTTGTGTATTTGGTTTTACCTGAATATTCTTTGGCACATTTTCACCTTCCATCCCAGGAATATGAGGTCCTGTGTGAGGTTTTGGCTCAAGCCAGAAAGACACCAACCATCGAATGACAATAACACGAGCCTTAATGAAAGGTTCCTTTGTGCAATAGATTGCCTCATTGGTTTCAGCATCTTTCTTAACTATTACGTAGTGTGGCTTTGGTCTCATTTGTGGTATATCTGTATGAAAATAAAACATCTTAAAAATATACGCAGAGAGAAAGATCTGCATAAGAAAGAAATCCTAGAACCATAACCAATACACATGAACTTTCAGAGGTGTAGTTTTGTTGCATTCACTGTTGTGCCACTCATTCCAAGATGCACTGGAATGGATGCAACAGAGAAAATGTCAAGAACATGTAAGACATCAAAATGTAAGACATTAAAACACTTGAATTTTCTCCTGAAGGGAGACAACACTGCTGGTCCAAAAGCCAGAAACTTATTTCTGCTATGCAGAACCTTTAATTTTTTATCTGAAAGTGATTTCTATAGCCTTACATTTTTTCTTACATTTTTTTTCTATGTAAGTAAACACATTTCATTATCTTCATGTTCTTTCAAACTACATTATACTCAATATTTAAAGATAAACTTCAGCAAACTCACTACTTCAAATTTTCACTGAAAACTATGAAGTTCCAAGTAGCAAAATAACTGTCAACTAGACTATGACTTATACAAGAAAATTATTTTCATATAAAACTAATATATTGACAAATCTAATCGTGACTACAGTGGGAGATATATAATTCCAAAATGCAAATGCAATAAACACAGCCTCTTCTGGCCCTGCAAAAGGATAAAGATGAATAGAACAGAGAAATCCTGCTGCAAAGCCACATGAGCTTTACAGCTTCACCTAGGGCCCCATTTGCACTGGCTAATTTTGCTGGACTTTACTGCCAGACCACAGGCATGTACATTTTCCTATGATTTAGCTGCAAGATGACTCTGAGGCAATAGCTTCTATACTGGCTTGTAGGAATGTAATGAAGGATGCTTAGGGGGACATCAGCTGGCAGGAACTGTGATAGAACTGACAACTCCATTTTCATCATCCCATGATGGTTCAGAACTGTTTAGCCTTTCTGGTTCTCTATTGCACTAGAATCATCAGTACTCCTGAATCTGCTTCAGAGAAAACATGACAGTACTTAACTCAATGTGGATGGAATGAACATATGTGGTAAAAGCACTACAAACATGGCGGGACACACGGATAGCATTTTTTAATTGTGCATTTTTCTGTGACTTAACACTGCAAAATGGCATTTCTGGGTTTTACAGCCCAAGATATGGTGCAGAATAGTTCTGCATTACCATCATCAACCTGAAGCAGCAATGATACTTTCATGTGCAAATGACATTTCTCTGAAAGTGGTATGCCAACCCACCATAGTCCTAGTCCTACAGAGGCAAATATGAGATACACTCCAATACAAAAAGACAAACATTTGTGTGAGGACTGATTATAATATGTGCTGTCAGGACACCCTGATGCTAGTGTTTCAGTACCATGATCTCTATCTAGTGACAGTAAAAAAACCCCCAGCAAACTCTAAAACAAATAAAAATACAAACAAACAAACAAACAAACAAACAAAAAAACCTAGCAAAAAGATGGAAGCATGGAAAAATGATGGTCCTATCCATATACAGATTGAACAGAATGGTTATGTCAGCACTGCCTTAACTCTTCTGTAGCCTGCAGTAATAAACAAGGGGAGAAGTTTTCCATGGTTTTACAGGCCAACCAGAAAGCAGTTAAAGGATACTAATGCTGAGTCAAAGAAGAATTTAAAAAGTTACACTGAACAATACAAAGGTATTGCCTGACTGTATCTTCCTAAAGCAAAGTCAAGAGACATTTTAAAGGATCCTGTGTAACTTTGCCAGTTTATAATGTTAGAATCCAAGAGGGACAAATCTGGACAGCAGTGAAGAAATAATCAACTGTTGTCTAAGCAATTATATCATGACTGCCTTTTTAAGGCATCTAAAGTGCAACCAGTGTGTCTGCCAGACTGCAGATTTCCCTGTTACTGTTAGATTTCCCTGTTACTATTACAAATACACAAGATCCAGCACCTGCACTGAGGATATCCACACTGGTCTATCTCAGTGGCATTTCAAAAGCCACATACATAAGCAGTGATAGACCCATCATGATGCTGCTAAACTGAGGAATGTTTCCTGTATGAACTTCAAAACTATATCCACACTTTTCAGTGAAAGCATTATTTTTAAAGGAAAAAAACCCATGATTCCTGCATACCATGTACCTAAGTACATAACAAACACACAGAATACTCTTTGACAAGTTTACAAATAGTTTATTTACTGCAAATAATAAAATTCCAGTACACTGTTTTCATTCTGTGGAAAGCAGCAGGTAAGTAAGAAAATTAAAAATTAAGGTATCTTAAACAAGCATGTGTAACAGTACAATCTGTGAAAAATGAAGTAAATGCCTGGTAGCACAGCATTTAAAGATGGAAAAGGTAGTTCTCTCTGGTATCTACTAGCATTCAGCAGAGCACAAAGGCTGCAGTACTAGCAGTATTTTCAGAAGGACTAAACATGCAGTAAACATGTTTTTGCAGCACTCTGTCTCCTCCTTGTTTGATGATAGCCTCTCAGAACATCCTCTTTCTTTAATGTGTTTCAACAGCATTATGTGCTGCAGCTGCTTCTCAAATGTATCCTTCTTCCAGCTGCTTCTCAAATGTATCCTCCTTCCAGCTCTTCCTGTATTTTCAAATTCTGTCCATCTTGGAAGAAGGTATCAATGCTTCAGATGAGAACACAGACATAAAACCAAAGCAAAAGAGAGCTTGTTAGATGGACTCAAACAGCACAAGAGTAAATATTCCCTTCCCCCAACTTTCCATTTTTTCTTTCTATTGTGTTTTGGGCTTTCCCCACCCCCTACCCTTCCCCCTCTGGGAACCTGATGTGAGCTGATGACAAAAAGAAAAAGAAGCTGAAGGTGGTGGAAGACATACACAGGGTAGAAAGTGAACAGGCTAGCAAAAACACACTGCACACCTGTAAGCTTTGACCATGCCTAATTTTTAAGACAATAAAGGGTTCATAAGGAATGAAGACCTAAAGATAGCTGTAAAACAGCCCACATTAGTGTCTCCCTGTAAATGAAGGAGCCCATCTAAATGGCTTGGAAATGGCACAGAAAGGCACATAACTATGACAAAAGAAGAAATGCCCCTGGAATATTACTGCCATATCTGTAGTTCTTACTGAACAACTTCTAACTCAATCTCAACAGATATTTAACAAAGACTTTACAAACAAAATAAACACTAAGGCAAAAAAAAAAACCCCAAATCAAAACATAAAAAAGAAAAAAAAAACACCTCAAAACAAAACCAAACCAAACTAAAAAAAAACCCCAACCCTCCTCAAAAAACAATCTCACGGGCTTTTCTAATGCTGTATTCCTCTTCTATCTGTAATACTAAAGAATTTGAAGGAGCCACAATACTTAGCCTTCTTGTAACTGTAATGCTTGGTGCTTGTTGCTGTAGGCAACATACTTATCAGGAAAGAAATCTCAGTCTGGCATACTGTCGCCAGTAAAGCCCTGTATCAATGCTGGCTTACTGAAACTACTGTTCTGATTTGTACCTCATCACTTCTCCAAAATTAAACATTACACCAGTAGCATGAGAACTGTTCTTAGTAGCAGGCTCAGTGCCCAAGTTTGCCCTGCCTTCTGCCTTAAGGCTGTAAATTAAGCACAAGCACAGGATAATTTTCAAATAGGTTGGGAAGATGCATGCCAGAGAAGAACATCTTCGAGGAGAAAAAATTATTCAACTTACCAATGCTTATGTTGTTTTCATCACTGTATTGTTCCAAAAATCCTCATTATAGTTGCTCACTGTGCACAGTCTAAGGCACTCACAGTAATTCTTGGGATCTGTGCACATTTCTTCTGGTTTCCCATTGTTCTCTTCTTTACTAAGGCCTTGGAAGTTTCTTGATTACCATTCACAGAGAAACAGAGGACTACAGTAACACTTCTATGGAAGACTCAATCAAGATCTTCACAGAAAGAGAAAAATAGCATTTCCATATTTCTTGTTCTGGAGCATCAAGCAACAGTAGGTTTGCTTTCTCAGCACTGCTTACTGTCCCTCTTGTAGCTATTTTATCACTCAACCTCTTCAGCATCTGCACAATAACTCTTATTCTACTGTTACTTATGGCTGTATTTATAGTGGTTCTTCTCCTGTAGATGAGAAAGCCCAGTGTTTGTCTTTCCCAAGAGAATATGGCTTTGACACAACCATCTCTCAAATCTAAATAAATGTACATGGACCAGAAGAAGCTAAGATCTTTTCAACGAACTTCCCTGACAGCCTAATTTTAGAATGTGGAATAGATCACTACTCTGGAGAATCCTTCTGAGATGCTGCATCAACAGAGAAGAGGAATGGTGATGTGACTGTATGACTCAAGTGATGAAATGGTAACTTAAAGCCTGTGTACAAGGTATTGCTTTGCAAAGAGGAGTTTGAACTCTGTTGGCCTACAATCAACATGTGCATGGGTGCATGCAAACCTGAGAGAACAAGATCAAGATTTGCAAACAAGATTCTGCTCTAAAATGGGCTAAAAACTCTGAGTAAAACTCAGGTTTGCTTAGAAAACACTGAACATTCCACTCTCTATATGGAAAGATACATTCTAGCACCATCAACTTTGAAGACTGTGCTAAACCCTAACTTCGTTTTCCTATTGCAAGCTCTTGATAAAATGCAGTCCACACAAAAACCTAACTTTGCCCTGTCAAAAATGTGAACAAGCACTGTATAATCCAAACACTGTGGTTCTGTACAGATAAAACCAACACACCCAAAGAATAGCACACTAACACCTTTTATTTTGGCAGCAGTAGTTTCTCTTCAGAGCACAACTGAGACCAGCAATGGTTACAATAGAGAAAGGTTTTACAAGAACATTTAATTTACCTCATTCAGGTTAACAGACCAAGATTGACTCTAATGAAAGGGTCAGAGGCTTCCACAAAGAAAGAACTGAAAATCATCAACAGGAATCTTAACACATTCTTTCATGACAAATACATTTGGAGAATGCCCTTCATGGGCAACATGACTCAAGCCAAAAACTGCTTTGCTATATTGTCTTGTTAGAGTTAGAAAGCACAATCACCTTTCTCAAACATTGCTAAGGCCACAGAAGGGAGGACTTTGTGACAGGAAGGTGCTAATTCCAGGCCTGACAGAGGCAAGATCTGGTTGGCACATCCTGGTTATCACACTCCCTCTGTGACAGACTGTGACAAGAATCACCTGCTTATATGCATATCACCAGTCAAAGAAGTATCATCCCAAGTTATGGGAAGGTGGCATCTGTGGCCACCAATGGTCACCAAAGTTCCCCCAAATATACCTCCATGGACACCTGGAACCTGGACTGCATAAAGGCAGAACTGCTTTCCAAGTGTTAGGACCTAGGTGGAGGTTAAGAAAGCTTAGGAAGAATGATGTATTACTGATAGTGGATACAAAGAATGCAGAATTTAGGAGCCATAAGAACGTTTGGCAGAAGATATGGAAGAAATTATTAGAACAATCTCAGCAATTCCGATGAAATCAGTTCCAGCTGGGTAAAAGGTAATTCCACAGGGGTATCACCAACCTAAGAAACCCACTATCCCAAAAGAAGAGAAAGGCTGAACAAGCAGACTAATTAGCATAAGATGCATTGAACCAATAGAAGATGGAATACCAATTAATAAAAGAACTGTATCACTTGCTGCCAATTAGCAATAATTCCTTTGTTTCTAAAATGTATAAATACTGAAAAGATTTGATTGTAAGCAGCATACCTTGTGGAGGCAGCACTGCTTTCAGCACAGAACTTACTAACAGATGAATAAACCAGGACCTACGCCCCAACACCAAGCCCAGGGTGAAGAAGGCCCAAGAAGACACCACTGGATCCATGGGTGGTGACCAGCTTCTGCTTCCACACTTTCTCCCTGCTTTTCCCTCTCTCCCTCTCCCTCTGTCTTTTCTTTCCCATGCAGTCAATGTTACAAAATAAAGTCAGTACTGTTGAACCAGCATTTGGTCTTGTCACCTTAATTTGGGCAGAGGCATCTCTCACTAATCAGATCATAACATCACTATTAGATAAAATGTAAAGATTTTATCAGCTGTGTTAACACTTACCAAGTATAGGGTTATACAAGCTGGTCTCCTTACAGATGTTTGGGAAAATAGAAGGTAAGTAGTATTTCTTAAAATTTGCGAATAAAAATGAAAATCCCTTTTCCTGGTTTTCCTTGTTCTTCCATTCTAAACTCTTAACCTTAAAACAAGAATTTTGACAAAGTAAATATCTACAAGTAAAAGACAGGTAACTCATGAAATGTCCTCTTTTTAAGTTATTTCTCTGAAACAAAATCATATATATTTTAATAAACAGTTCTAAAAAGATGAAACAGAAACTATCTGGGAAATGTCAACGAAACAAAGACCATTTTCTTCCAAAATATTGGTTCAAAATGAACTTGAACACATAAAATACTGAAACCAACAGAAATACACTTGCTTTTGCAGTCATCTTGCCAAAGCAGGGAACATGCCCAAATTGACTGTTTTTAATTAAACTGGTTTTATATTTCAAAATGTTTAATAAAATATTTAATATGTAATAAAATGTTTCAAAATGTTTAATAAAAAAGAATAACTACCCATGCCATTCAAAAGATTTCTTTGACAAATTCTTTTAAGACATTTTGACTAACACGTGTCCATATAGTCATTAGAATAGGTACTTGGATTCATTTGTCTAATTGGCAACATCAAACAAACAAATTTTTCAACCACAAGCAGCAGAAGATACAACTTTGAAGTTGAGTTACACAAATGTACTTGGATCGTGAGTGCTAAGCATTCCCCTTTATGAAATGTTTTCCTACATGGTAAGTAGTACCAAGCATGGTACGTGCTCCTCAAGAAATACAATATGCAGTTTCCATCTTTGTTCCTGAGAATCCATCTGCCTGCAGAGCTAGGTAATCTACCAAGTCTATCATAAATAATACAAAGGAAGACTTAATTTTCTTTTTTTTTTTTTCTTTCTCCTCTACTTCTCCATTTTTTACTCAAAGGCCACAGTTCTATTATGATCTGTTTTCAGGGCAACAGGTGTCTAGAGTGGAATATATATGCACATATTTCACCCCCAATATAACTCAACATATTAGCTGATATATATGTAACTTAGTGACACAAAGTCCTTTATCATAACTTAGTATCAAAGAATCTTGCAATTATCAGTGGCCTCTAAAGGGACTTCAGAGAACTACTTCAGCGCTCACATAGTAAATAAGCTCTATGACACCTGTCTCAATGACCTATTGGAATTTAGAAATAATACTACCAATTTATCACAGAAAAGGCAGCTATCTTCAAAAATATAAGGGCTATTTTTCTTCAAAGTAAATAGCCAGCATTAAGCTTAACCTACAGATCACAAGTATGAAGATCTCTATTCAAAGTGGGAGATGCTGGAAGCAATAAAATGAGGCTGGAAATTATTCCAGCATGGCAAGTGCTCAGAGAAAGATGGATAAAGGGAAGCCATGAAATATGGCTTTAAGACATGTTATGGTCTAACATATATTTGTACATTGTCCATCTTCTCTAGTAAAACCTGCCTAAGTGTGAAGAAATACTTACTGGTACCCAGCTGGGTTCTGAGGGACAAGTCTGGCCCAGAAGGCAGGACCCAGCAACACCTACCATGTCATGCAGCACATGACAGCTCAGTAGGTTCAGAAGCAGCATGTGCTAATTGGCCAGCAAATAAATTACATGACGTGTAACAGCTGAGCCACAGTTTCTCACAGAAGCTGTTGCTATGCCCCATACTGGCTGAGATCATGGAATTGTCAAAGAGAACATGGTGTGTCCGACTTGCACACCATGGACTAAATACTCATTCAACTCTTCATTTTCTGCACACAGTTGATCCACTGGTTGAAGACAACCAGATAGGGAAGGGAAGATGAATGAGAAGGGAGCTGAAATCAGTACTGCTAGAAGTGACTGAGAAGTCTTGTTTTGCCTCCATGCCACAATCTGATGGAAGATCCTGTCAAAAAAGATCTAGGAATCTTCCCACAGAAAACAAGGGAACATTTTTCTAGAAGAATTTGCTTTTTATAAAAAAGGGAGTGGCAAGGAAGGATTCTTCAAAACATCTTTATATGCATTTGCAGTGCTACAAGT
The DNA here is from genome assembly GCF_051311805.1 of Agelaius phoeniceus. Taxonomy (NCBI): domain Eukaryota; kingdom Metazoa; phylum Chordata; class Aves; order Passeriformes; family Icteridae; genus Agelaius; species Agelaius phoeniceus. The sequence goes on from NC_135270.1 coordinate 39,170,485, forward strand.
AAAAAACTTACTGTAAAGGACAAAGAGGTGTTAATTGTTTAACACTTGTTTGCTTGAAAACTACAGAACGTACCTGAATTACCATGTATTTCAAAAGTGCTTCTAAAAAATAGCTTGTTAAATCTTCTTGTCCTTTATCTCCTGATTGTGGAGGAACAAGTGGAGTGATTTCTTCTATAGTCACTTGAGCTATTTAAAGAAAAACAGAAGTACATCTAACATTTAGACCATTTCTTCTCATGTGTAAACATCTACAAAGTTATGAAAGTAGAAATGCACTGCAGCAGCAGAGACAATTACAGGTACAACAATCCACCCATAGATTAATGAAAATCAGGAAATTTTAACTTCTAAACCACCATGGAACTAATTTCTTACACATATAAAAAGCACAACAGACAATAACTAGGTCATCTCTATGCACTTTTGGAACCTACCTGCCAAACCCAAATTTTTTAAAATTTTGTTTGGAATTTATGCAAACAATAGTGTAACACTTATGCCACACAAATGCCAAATCTTTATATCTTTCACCATTTTCCCATTTAGCAGTTCATCAGTTACATTTCCTTTAAGTTTTACTATCTGTATCCTTCTTTGCCTCGATAGTGAAGCTAGTTCAGAGATGATTTTTCTTCTGTTCCTGTAGTTAGATGTTCACATTTCAATCTTTGCACTCTGAATTTCTTTGCACTCTGAATTTCACAAGATAACTCCAAAAAGGGCTTAAGTAGGTAGCAAAATTTTTGCAGAGCTATCCTGACATGAAATTCATCTGCTGTGTTCCAGCAAATTTAATTACTAGTCATGAAGACACTGCTTTCCTCTACAAGCAATAAAATACTGAAATACTAAGAGAAGATGGAAAGAAGGCAAAGCACAACATTCAGGGGAAAAAGTGTTCAAGTTTTTAGTCCCATTTATCTGAATGCACTGTTTGCACTTACATTCAAAGACCCCATCCAATTGCAAATCACTAATAAATGAGCTTCAAATCCCACTATCAAGAATAAATCGAGTTAGGAGGCACTCAATACTAGAGTGTACAAAGGAAAAACTGTCCTAAGAATCATCTCAAGAGAAAAATCATCCTCACTCTATTGATTAGTGTCAAGATAATGACCTTACCATTAAAAACAAACAATCAAACAAAACCCCAGAAAGTATAAAAACCTCATCTCAGAATGCTCAAGCTTTTCCACTCATGCAAACCTTTGAGACTTCAAGTTTTGCAATTTACAAGGTCTGTTTCTTTTTTAAGATTCCAAGTTGCAAGAATACCACAACTTTAATTACCTGGTCATACACAGACACATTTGTCCGTACGCCCTGGCCTAACAACCTCTCATTCTATTGAAGGCCACACCAGAAATATCTTTGCAGAGCCTGCTCCCTGGAGGATGAACAAAGCCAGTGCAAGTGTTCGACACAAGCAGAATTCACCTGTGCAAGTTTGCAGCAGATGCAGGATCCTCTTGCAATTTTTAAGAATTACACACAATTGGTCACTTTATTTTCACCACTATGCATTAAGCTACAATAACCTACTTGGAGGGAAAAACCCAATAACCACAAAAAACATCTAATTCTGAACAACAACAAAAAAGACAGAAATTGTTACAGAAGAAGACCTGACAAACTGCTAAGAAACTCATCTCAGCTCCATTATCTCCCTGGGTATCTATGTATGTCAGCTACTTCAACTTGCCTTGTCTGTGACAAGATTTGAATTATGTCAAGAATTGAGTAATAATACCAAATTACTTACTTTCTTGGACATTAAGGGGAGGGTTAATGAGATTATCTAGTGTTCGGGGGCCATATTCAGATTGTGGTGATGAAAATCCAGGAATCAAGCAAGAAAACATCCATAATTGTTCTCTACTACAGTTATTTTGAAGTGCTTGCAGCCACAAAAGAAAGAGACGCACACCCTCTCGACGTATCTTAAAGGAAAAAACATGGAATAAGTTATCTTGTGCCAGAACAAACAAATGCATTTCCATTTGTCCTGGAGGGAGAAGGAGAAGGGGAGAGATTAAAAAAAAAATGAGGACAGACAGTATGACCCCCAGCAATCAGCAGAGTGAAACTAACACATCTGCTGCTCCTGATGAAGTGCAAGGGCAAGCCTGGCACCTTCACTGCTGTTTGCCTCAAAGCATTTCTCACAGGGGCTTCTCTGAAAAAAGAGATAGAAAACCAACACATGGAAAACCAATCACTTGCTTGACTACACCACTGCAAGATGCCACATGAATTTTTCAGAAAATACAAAGACCGACATAAAATTTCTAAATATGTTCATTAATTATAACAACAGAGTGAGTGAGCTCTCTGTATCAGAAGGGCCAATTCTACCTTCTTCCATTTTGCCTTCAAGAAAGGTAAGAGAGTCCTAGAGCACTCCCTTCTTGGCTCTCATACTGGAGAATTTCAGTACCAGAGAAGCCTGCAGGTGGCTTACAGAGGAGTGGTGCAGCTGTTTTGTTCCAACCATTTAAATTAATCTACACACCAGCAGGCCTCCCTGGCATAGATAATCTTCCACTTCCAAGGTAGTCTGAACCCCAAAATTAGCTTCCTTGCCCTAACAATGAACAGTTAGTAGTTATTACTATGATAATGCAAAATCCTTTAAACCACTGACTACACTATATAAACACATTACTACTGTGAGTAGTTTTACTGAGGTAAAGCTGATGATTTGGAATCATTTTTTCATGACACACAAGTCATGATGTGGTTCTCATTCCTGGGCTTTTACTGTAAACATTTGCCCTTATGTTCTTATTTGTACTTTCAAGTATGGTAGACAAAATTGCATGCAACTTTTTGCAGTACCTTTAATGAATTTCCAGTGTGAAGAAGCTTCTTTAAAATCAACCCTAAAAAAAGGAGAAAAAAAATTTGTTTGCTTTTGTTCTTTCTATATTAAATAAAATGTCAGAGTTCTCGGTCAGACTTGATAGCCACTTTTGAACAAGTCCTTGGCAATCTCCAATTTAATCTTGGTGACCTTGATACCTTCAAGCAACTGACTCAATGCCAGAAGGAAAAAAAATCAAATATCACCTTTCATAGCCTACTCATAGAATATTTTTCCCCAAAGACTTTTGAGATGTGTACATTAAAAGTAAATCAAGTCATCACAATGCATAAAATCAGCATTCTCCATTTACAAATATCTCATGTCAGTTTTTAAATGTATTGCTAAGAGAAAGAAAATAAGGAAAAAATATTTAAAACTTCAAACTTTTCACCTGTCCTTGTTCTTTCTCAGCCATTCTTCTATTTCTATATTCCCAAATATAAATCTATACAGAAGAATATTCATTACATTGGCAGGGTTTTTTGTCTGTTTCTTTTATTTTCTTTTTTATTTTCCTTCACCTAGCTTGCAAAATTCTCTAGACCATAACCCCCATTAAGCCACTTAAACTGTAAGGAATAGTAGCCATGAATTGGTAGCTACTAATAAAAAGTAAAATGAAAGGGAGAGGAAAAGAAAATCAACTTACCAATACTATGAAATTGCCACCTCTGATGAATCCTTTCAGGAAGGAGTTGTAAAATTTTCTATAAAAAACAGAACCCAAGGATGTATGTTGCAGATATCACCTTGGAAGACCAAAGGGCCCTTTCACAGGGCCACAGATCAGAAGCTGAAGCATCAACTTAGAAAATTCCCACAATGCTTTCTTTGGAAGCATTGTTGTCCTTTCAAGGTGACCCCATTCCTAATCTGAGAAGCCCAAAGGCTCTGACAGCTTGGAAGTCCTGCACTGGAGACTTCAGATGTTACTGCAGGTCCTCTGGCTCCACTACCCCTGTGAAGGACACTGCTGCTTGCAGCATAGGGAATGGAATGGGATCAGTGTCTGTCTCAGCTGCTCTGTTTCACAACAGACTGCATTAACTTATTCCACCTTTCTAATGGCTTCAGTTAGGATGTTCAGCTGTCAACTTGCCTCTGTGGCACAAGCAAACATGTGCTTCAGCCTTCTCAACTGAGGGGTGATGAGCTACAGCAAAACAGTGAAGACAAGACCTCTACAAGTACAATGATCATCTCCAGAAACAAGAAACAGAGCACAGTTAGTAATTCCAAATCTACCATGCAAGACTTGCAACATTTACACTAGAGGCTTTTGCAACTTGTAAATAACCTGATTTTTCCTGGCTGTGGCCCTCCAGCACACCGTGCAACTGCCTCCAAAGCACAGATTACCTGATATTCCTTTATGCAGGAACTAGTGAACAAATGAACTAGCTCTCTTTCACATTCACCCATGTACCTCACAAGGTAATATGCAATCAAAAGGTCAAAAATATCATGACTAAACAGAGATCACCTTTCTATGAATTTCAATGTGTATAACACATGATGGGGAAATACCACCACCAAAGAGTAATCAACTATCTAGAGACACAGAAACATCTTTTTCCAGTTAAGACATCTTGCAAAACCGCAAGTGAAATCTTTATTTTTAAAACAAAGCACATAAATTCAGCTCTATGCAAAAGTAAGAAGGAATGCAGTTAAATGCAGAGTATTTACAGACAACTGTAGAATTATAGGACTTAAAGCAAAAAAATATTCAAAATGTCTTACCTCAAAAATAAAAAGAATAGAATCTAATTCTTCTCTCTGAGACTTGTGACCTAGTTGCAAAAATAAATAGTTGAAATAGTTAAATATAAATAGAAGATGCACTTTCATTATCAAAACAAAGATCCTTAAACGTGTAAAATGAAAACCTGCATTTATACAACCATAACTTTGCACTGCTTCTGCAAATAAAAATTATACTCCATAAATACAGCTACAATTTGCACAACCTCCTATTATGGCATCCACAACTGGGAGAGATTAGGTTACACAATATCTTGTTAGAGAATAATTCTGCAGAATACGAAGTATAACACCTTAAGAATCCTCACTTTGCAAAAGGGCAAACACAGTCATTGGAGAACAAACCCTTTTTGCTCACCTCCACTGAGTGCGTATCTCATTGCTCTGCCTTCATTTGCAAAGTTGGTTCTTAGACATATTTCTGCATGGCTAATGTTGTCATTTGTGACCACAGAGAGCTTTATTTATAGCACCCTGCTTTACTTCATAACAAAGGCACAGGCCATCAAGACAAAAAGAGTTCTGTCTGAAATACTTACCTTTTTGTTTAAGGCCCACTTCAATAGTCACAAAGTTTTCAAAGAACACATAATATATATGTGAAAAATGTAGGTCGAAAAACTGTTTGAGATCAATTGATTCTGCATTATCTGAAAAACAGAACAGAACATTGTTTATATTTATTTCAAATATTCAGGGTCAACCACTACATACCATTATCCAGCAGTAAGAACTGAAGATATTTAAAAGAAAAATTATTGTTTTTTAAATAAATAACTAAATAATTAAAGAAACTATTGAAGTTTTCATTCTTTACTCTGAGGCTAATTCAGAAATTCAGTATGGCATGCCATAAGTGCCTAGTGAACTTTAGAACAAGGAAGAAGCATCTTCTTGCACACCCATTGTTGATATGACAGTAATGCCAACAAAGCCCGTCGTGAACCTTAATTTCATCAGGACTAGCACTGTACAGATGAATCCGGTTTCAACTGTTAATTTAATAGAAATAAAGCTTGTGACACTGCCCAAACTCTACAACAGAAAGACCATCACAATCTCCAACTGTAATTACTAAGCACAACTAAACTTCCTAAAGAAAGTGGAAGGAAGATGTTAAGTGAGGAACACATCTGCTCTGGAGATAGATAAACTGGGAGGATGCAAACAGCAGCACTGGATTCCCACCGATGCCTTCTTATTCCCTCCAAGTTCCAAGATGCACTTTACTTTCTAGTCTGGCTCAGTCCCTCACACTCCTTTGATTGTGTGGTCTAGGGAAATCAGAAGATGGGATCCCAAGGATACCCTGAGGCAGAAACGTCACTCTAAGTATAGGGGAATGTGCTTTCATGTGGACCCCAGGAAGCTTTTCAGACTCTCTTCCCACAACCCTCTAGATGGTTTTCTGCAAATTCCTGATAAAGAAATACACAGTGATTTATCCAGATTAAAGTGATCACTTTAAACAGTCAAGCATTAGTACAAACTGTCTAGACACTCCCTGTCCTGTTATTCAACTACATACGAACTTGAGAAACTTGGTGGACAAAACAATACCATGGAAGCACAGAGGAACAGGAAGACAGCATTTTAAATGACAAAATGCTCCTCTTTCAGAATACCGATGTGTAGCAAACAAAAGCAAAACATGAAGGTGAGGCAAACAAAACCTTTATACCCATTCACCAGCTGTATACACTGAAACACTTTCTTTCACTGTAGATGCTTCTAAAAAGCTCCTAATTCTGTATTGGACCACAGAGTTTTTAACCCTTTTTAGAACGACATCAATCTTTATCATCTCACATGACTGGATATACAAGTGGTAGAGTATAAAGTCAGGAACAATGAACTGAAAGGATGGCCAAAAGCATGGCGTATTTTCAGTTATGTTTTCTTATATAGCTCTAGAGGACTATTAACTCAATTTTGACACAAATTTTGCTAAAAATGTTTCCAACACAGATTTAACTTTTGCTGCAGCACAGCATTCTGCCAACATCTTGCATAATGAGTGTAGTAGAGCCAGGGTTCTCTTGGAGCAGATAGTGCTATATCAGCATCCAAGATCAACTCTTAAGGAAGGCAGCTCAGCTGGAATAAACAGTGGTCCAGAGCAGCAAGCATGTGCCTGACCATCCAAAGGCTTACCAAACCCCGGGATTGCAGAAATTGCCACACCACCTACAGATCAGAAATTGCCACACCACCTGCAGATCAGTAGCTGAACATTAGAAATGCAAATGTTAAAGGACAACAAAAGCCAATTCCACTTCAAACAAGCTGAAAGATGATTTTCAGTTGATCAGGGAAATGCACATGAAATAGAGCTGCGACTAGAGCATAGGCACAACCATTACAACCACTTCCACTCATGGGCAGAGCTTTAAGTGAGTCCTAGGCTAGGGACAAGAAAATACTAGAAGAAAAATCAAGAGTTTGAGATGGAAGGATTAAAGAAAAAAAAAAGAAAGCAAGGATTGAGGCTTTCAGGAGAAAGAAGGGTGACAGAAGATATTTTGTGGTCCAAATGTTTATAGGACTGTACAGGGATTGCATGTAGACAGCAGTGGAATGGCTCACTCAAGGCAAAGGTGCAGAAAATACTAGCTCCAAATACTGAAGGGATAGGAAGCAGTTAAACAGCAGTCTTCCAATCAAAACACAGCAATGCTGCATTTTTGCAGGCATGTTAAATGCTTCGTTTCCTGAAACAGGCCCTCATTCTTTCCTCAGACGTGGGTCAGGTCTGAAGCAGACCAACAGAAAAATCCCAAATGCCTAAACTGATGTATTCTTTTAAACACTCCATCTTAACATAACAGTCAGTAATTTTTGGAGACACTATTCCTAAATTCTTCAGGCAACAAACTGAATGCTTTTCTACATAAGCAGCTGAACGGTGATTGTCATTTTACCACATAATTGCATATGCACAACTGGTACTGTGGTAAGACATTCTGCCTTTCAGTGAAGGTGAAGTGGAATTTCAGAAGTTTGTCCTTTTTTAAATTTTTTGTTATTTTGTATTTATTTAAGAAAAATGTGTCAAACACCTCAAAAATGCTTAAAGGAGCAGTGGTAGACCTGTATTATTACCACTAACACCCAATTAACATTAAAAATATACGTTCAAAATACAGTTAGAGCTTGCAAGAGTAGGAGGAGAGTAAAAAATTCCTTGACTTTGCAATTCCTATAGCAAATGCATTTCACTCTGATTCCTTTCTAAGATCACACTTGATAGCAAAATCAAAGGCAAGTTTTTAAAATTGAAACTATTTAACAACAACTGTATTCTGTAGTAAATACTATTGCTTCAGATGGAAGAAAATATTACATTTTATTCAATGGGAATTTTATTATTTTATTAATTGAAAATAATACTTTTTTAAAAACCCACTGACTCCTTTTGTTAATGCTGAAAACCAGCTTTCATCCTAAGGGAGGGAAAACAGTTGTTCATCTGATAGGCTTGCCACCTACAGCAAAAGGGAACATCTGTTCATCATCAAAGGACACCTACAGTGATTCAGTATGCTGCTGGTACAGAAATTTGGAACCTTGCATTTGTTGAGAAGTTTGAAATTCATTATTAATACCCTGACATGAATTATGGCAAGAAGGAAAAGGGCAAAAAATAGCAGATACAGCATGAAGATAATTACATAGACCTTAAGAGGGCTTCATCTGGCCACATCACTCCATTTCACAGCTTTGTCTATACTGAACACAATCCACACAACTAATGCATGGAGTGAATACTGCTCTCCTTGATCGCTGTACCATTAAACTTCCAGTTATATGCTGCTGTTCTACCTTCCTTCCTTAATTAAGGATTTCCTAATGTCTCTAAAATATTCAGTTTACCTCTGTCCTTGCTATCAGCTAAACAAACAGCTCCTCAATTCTCATGTCATAACCATTTTCTCCAACACCATCTCACCATCTCTTCTCTATGCTCAAAGTATCATGCATGTTGCATAAAGGTAAAAGTCATTTCCTCTACAAGCAGCATATCCTTTTCAGACAGCCCTGAACTGAGAATTTGCAGGAAGTTGCTCCTCTGCTTTGGCTAATTAAGTATTTTGTCTTTTTAAGAAGAGAGACATAGCCTTTTTTTTAATGTGAAGTGGGATTAAAGAGAAACAGGCTTTCCTCTACAACTTCCAGTGCATTCCTTCTTTTTAATTTTAAACAAACTAACTTTATATTCTTCTACCAGAGATCATGTAACTAACACAAACTAATGTACTCCTTGTGTTCTTGCTTCTATGTCCAGATTGGGAGGAGGGAAGGACTCAGAAATAGACCTGGCACCATTTGATGTAGTTGGAAGAGTTCCTCAGAATTTGAAAGGGAAAAATGGGATACTACTGTATTCCAAAGAGAGGTAAAAACTGAAGTTTCTACTGTACAAAGCATAGGTTCAGTACACTAAAATCCAGTTTTTCAGCAGTTCATGAAAGCTGTTTGTCAAGAAAATGCAGTTTTCTTCATGCTTTACAACAGCAAGAAACATGAATCTTTGTTGTTTTTTCCTTAATATTTTTCTCTAATTTAAAAACTGGTACAAATCTGATCTCCATACTAACTCTGTGTTCAAGGGTGCTTTTTTTTTTGTTTTAAGTTTGATATTTTAATTGTTTACCTTTAAAGTTGTGTCCTTTGCAGAAAAGTACTAGCTTACTTGCTTTACAATATTTTAATTTCACACAGTATTGTGTCTCTTTGTGCTTATGTGTCATTTTCTCCCTAAAACAAAACAAACCCTGCCAAAACAGATTTTAGACATATATTTAAACTGTTCTGAAAAGAACTTTCATCAGTTCACACTGCATTGCAGAAATGAAAGAAAACAGTCTGTATCATTACAGATTAAGTTGTGGTTAATTTTATGTTCTATTTTACGAGTTTTAGAATGCAATACTATGTTTATATGTAAAATTGTCAGAGCACTTAGTATAGTAAAAACATTATCCTGTCTAATTCCAAGACTTGCTGGCTTTTAAGTCACTTTCCCTCGCCCTTACCAAAACCCAAACTGACAACTGCAGCAAACAATGACCTGGAAGATGTCCAGAATTCAGGATCTATTTCTGTAAAGCAGAGGCCTGCTATGGACTGACACGGTCAGTATCAACTCCTGTAACAAACTGGTGCCACCAGAAAGCAAAGGTTTCCATGTTCTCAATGGATAATTAAACTTATTAATTCTTAATTCTCCACGCTGAAATATTTAAGGGTTTCTTTAGAGCAAAACAGTAGAGAGATTTGGTTACATAGGGACTGTCCCGAATAGAAAAGCATGTAACTGAGAAAGGTTAAGTGGAAAACCTCGGGAGCTAACTGGTGGCTCTGGCATAGTTAACAAACTGTCAAAGTGAAAGAGCACTGATAACAGACCACAAAAGCAAATCCATTACACAAAGGCTTTACATTAGCCCTTACTGTTTCAGATCTAACCACCAGCTATTTAGCAAAACCATTTTTTTAAGAAAGGTAATTTTGTCAAAGGAAATATTCTTGAAGGTTTTGGTACTGAAAAAGGAATATAACTTAAAGAAATCTTCTAATGGACTTCTATTTTGCATCAGACAAATCTGAAGTCCTGATCACAATCTTTTAGATACAAATGAAAAAAAAAAAATCACAAATTAATAAGCAGGTTAACAGAACCAATGAACATCATCTGCATACAGACTGGTACAACACCAGTGCCCTACAGGAATGAGCAGAAGCAGCTGCCAGCTTTCCAAGGGAATTCTCTAACGGTGCTTGCAGATTCTGAGTTACACTAGAAAACTCTCGAGAATTACTCCCACAACAATTCACACGAGTTCCAGAACTTAAGCTTTTATTTAAGCAACTTCAAACACTTCCATAGTAATGCACGTATTTTCATTCCGAACTGTCAAAGCTAAACCCACACAGACCTTTCCTTTGCAACCAAGTGGTCAGAGCCTCCCTTTTGTCTAGCCTGGGGCTTTGATCTGGCTCCAGCCCTCAGCCTTGCAATTCAGCAGCCCTGGCCACTGCTGAACTCTGCAAGTCGAGTGTAACATTAGCCAAAATACTAAAGCAGAGTAAATCTTCCCCCTCTGCTCCTGACCAAAACATAACTTGTTCAGGCTTAAGTCAAGAGAGCCAGAACATGAAGCTCGAGCCCTTACACTGCATGCAATCCACATCCAGATCCCCGAGTTACATGAGCAGTGACATGTTCTCTGAAGATAGACTAACCAGGAAAGAAAAAAAAATCTACAACTCTTGCAAAAAACCAAAAATCTTCGCACATCCACCAAAACTCCAGGCAGCTACTTTTATTGTAGCTCCCCATTTGCTTTCATTTTAACAATGATAGAACATTTTTCATTTATGACTGAAGTTGATGATGTGCAACACCAATGAATGCCATCCAGCTGAAGCATTAGGGCTAACTGCCAGTGAAATAGATTTCTTAAATTAAAATCCCTTTAAACAAATGCAATCTCTGTTTAAGTGTATTGTTTAATATTAAACAATATATCAGAATGGATGTCTAATGCAGTCCATTTCATTCTGTCCCAGGTACTTTGACTTTTCCCTTTCAAGGCCTATTTACATGAGATGTCCAGCGCTAACCAACCACCAAGAATAACAAAACAAAATAATAACAAACTCCCCACACTTTAGATACTCTGTCCTCTTGCATTTTGCAAGTATTCTCTCCATGGTTCCAGAGATAAAAGAAGTATAGTTTTAAATATCAAATGCAAATAAAATAATTCATGAGAAACAACGTATTTTCTTTTTTCTTCACTCTGGATTAACAGATTACAAACCTGTAATTTCTACTCAACAAAAAAAGTGAAAAAAGAAAAGGGGAAAAAACCCAACACAACAAGAAAGCAAGTATCTTAAGAATTCAGCTCTATAAGAAAATTTTAAACCCATAGATTCATTTGATTTACTTGCACAGAGTAGAATTTTACAGAAATCATTAAATAATTAGAGATTTTAGCTTTTTTAAAAAATACATACATTTCCAAATTCAGACTTAACCTTCAAATTCTACAGGTTTAGTCAAACACCAGCATATCTAATATCAAAATGAAAAGTCAATATTGTTAATGTATGACCTTATGAAGGGTAACATACCTAGCTGTCTTAATTATTTACAGAATGCTTAAAGCACTGTTTTAACAAAAGGACATATAAACCAAGATCTGAAGCTTGAAAGATTACTAGCACAAACTTGTATAATTACCATTTAAAAATCATAGAATTTTAGTTTGATGTTGAAGTCTGATGAAACGGTGAATATATATAAGAATAATCCAATATTATTTCCACTTTAATGACCCTAAAAATTGCAATTAGCTGCTAAATGACTGGGGATTGCTAAAAATACATATACATATGTAGAAATATTTTTTCTGGAAAATCATTGTACAGGCAATACCTAACCCTGTAAGGTACACAGTGTGCCTCCCTTCCAAGCTAGAGAAGCCTCAGTGATCACACCTGCAGCAGTGCAGCCTTCCTTCCAGCAAGGCCCCGCTGCTGCCACACAGACCCCAAGGGAATCCCGTTCAACATTCCCTCTCAAGGTTCGGATGCTCCAACTACTGCAGTCACACACAGCAAACACAGCTGTCACAGCATTTCCAGCATACAGGAAGGCAAGACAGCAGAGCAGTTTGCTAAAAACTCAGCCATTGACCAAATCAGCACCAGGGAACTGTATGAGACTCTCAGGCACTTCCCAGAACTGAGAAGAAAAAAACAAATGGAGCAGGGTGGGGTAAACACTTCCCTATGGGAAGAAAGGAATACATCTCAAAAGAATAAAATCTATGAAACCAGAGAGTTACATTTGCTTCAAGAAATATACTGCAGCAACATAACAATGAAAGGCAGATTACCTTTGCTCACACGCTGCTAAGTCCCAAGATACGAGACTTCAATCTTTACAATTCTTCTTAGCATTTCTAAGCAAGAATAATATTTCTTACTACTTAGAGGTCTCCTAAAGGCTTTAACTTCTACTAAAAAAACGTTATACCTGTGACATGCATAAATGTGTCACATATTGTATTTAAAAATAATTTAACCAATTCTGATTTAGTCACCTGAATTTCACAGAATTTTCTCTGGTTCCCAAATTACAAAAAAAGGATGAATGGAGCCAAACTGAACCAGATCAGAGAACCAGACACAGGACACTGGCCTGAAGTGGCAAAGAGCAGTTATCTACGAAAGAGTTTCAGAAAAAAAAAAACAAACAAAAAAAAAACCCCAGAAAAACAACAACCCCAAAAAAAACCCCAAAAAACAAAACAAAAAAAAAACCCAAAACCCAAACCACAAGAAATGCACTTCCCCCCAGCATTCCTATAACTGATATAACTGATCACTAGCCTAGCATTCAAGAGCTTCCCAAGACAAAAATAATTTATTGTAACTTCAGATTTGGTAGGCCTTAATAGATGTTATTTCCTAGACTTTCTCATATATGCTTACGTACTTTTCACCCTCTGTCCCTGTACAAAGGAATTTTAAAGCTTCCAGTATCTTTTCATAATAAAGTTTTACTCTCATCTGAGTCATTCCCGTATCTAAATCTTCTATGCACTGACTATAGCAATCAGACTCCTAAAGCTGCAATGGTATTTGATAAAATGGTATGCCACTGCTTCACAAAAGATACAAAATTTTCTATATATCCTTATGCAGACTCATTTGCAGTTTTTACTAAATTTAACCTGAGTTGTACCAATGACAGGATACTTTCCTAAAAGAATACAAATCACTGCACTCTAAGTTATTTTGTAAAAGACATTTAAAAGATTCCATCTAATGAACACTACTCTTAATTTGTTAAAAATAACAGTCACAGGCCTTTGTGCTATTGATCCATTTAGCTCCATATTAGGTGCTTGATATTGTTCAGTCTCTTCTGATCCTTACCAAAAGTGGCATTGTAATAATTTAAATATTTTTAGATTACATGGTGCCTGACTTACACTATTGCCTTGGAGGATGCAACTCTCAGTCTTGTACCATAATTAAATTTTTGAGATTTCTCTTTGGCTAGCAGACAGCCATCAGTCCATACTTCACAAGCAGGTACCTCTATTCATGACTCTTCTATTATTTTGGCTTACTGGAAAACTGCTGCTTTGGATGCCTTGGTAAAATAGCAGGAAAACGAACCAATACTCTCTTTCCTCCTCTCAAGTCTTAACCATGAAACTAAGACCATACCTGTTTTTTGTAGTTGACCAAAGACTAAAGCAAAAAAAACCTGAAAAAACAAACTCTGGTCCAATACGCTTTGAAGGCCTACTGAAAGTATTCTACATTAAAGAACAAGAGAAAATTCTCTCCCTTCTCCTGGACATGAAACTGCAGAAAATTCTCTTCTGGATAGTCTTCCAGTCTCCTGCGTGCAGAGGCTAAGAGCAATAAATGTTTCCTTCAGGAAGATGCTGAACACAGCTGACCTGAGATTTCCTGCCCTATCCCCTCAGACAGTCTGTTGGCAATAGCTAACACAGCTCTCCTGGACACATGGGAAATATGGCAATTATTATTCTAGGGGAATGGTCACTTCTCGTGCTCTACAGTGGGAAAATGTATGGAAATACCTTACTCTTCTGCTCTAAAAAAGGCCTTGTTTTCGTATTTCATGCACCTAAGAATATCAGCATAATGACAAAGTCTTGTGGATGTATCCAAAAGAGACAAGCTGAATAGCATTGTTATGCCTTTCCCTAATTACAGTCACTCACACACTGTTCTCCCAAACTTGGAAAAAGGATGTGTGGGAGCTGTGCTTCAACAGCTGAGATACACACAATGGGGGGGGGGGGGGGATGACGACATGAAAACATCCCCAGATAATTTAATCTGTCCTATAGCCAGTAAAGAGAAACCTTAGATTAGATAAGAATGTCTGCTTGACATAGCTTATGCCTCGCAACTTACAGAAGTAATTCAATTAATAAGAAAGCTGAAGAAAAAAAAACCATTGTAAATAAATTGCAAGCAACGTAAATGCAAAATCTAGAACAGATCAAAATCGGAGTGTTTTGCAGACTAAAGCAAAACTAGAAATATTCAACATACTTTAGCCAGGAAATCTGAATTCAGAGGTATTTAGTCTCTTTAGAATGTTTTTTCCGCTTACGTTTCAACGGAGCTAAAAACCAACACAGAGCAAGCCACAGCTGGCCCAGTACAGCTAGCTGGGAAGAGTGGTACATTCTGAGTGAGGCAAGGGGATGCATCTGACTTCTGAAGTCGCTTAGATAGCTACACATCTATTCTCCATTTCAAGTCTAGATAATTACTATGTTGCAGAAAATAACTCATGAAGCAGCAGATGGTGCAACATGGGAACACCTGTTCCTTTAAACACCAATACAAAATAAGGGAGCAATAGCCGTTTTCCTTTGAAAAGAAAGAATCCAGCTTTGGAGGACGAGATACATAAATACCACCAGACTGTGGGCAGAACCCAAAATAATCCATTCAGCATTCTGTGCTAAACACGGAATGCAGTTGCCCTTGACCCAGCCCTGTTCACGTGTTGATAAACTGTCAGAAGCAACACACACATTCCCAGGACTTGAGCGCCCAAAAGATACTCCAGAGCAAGCTTCTTTTTTCAAGGACAGCTTGATGACAATGACTTAGATTTTTACAAACACATGCAACTAACAGATACCTTGAAATGGTTAAATAGGTTTGTTTTTGCTTCCCCTTGGTTTTTTTCATTAGGCAATTATGCCGTATAATCACAATTTCTAATTCACTGGTCAGGTTAAATGGCAGCTCACATGGAACTGCAGCAGCCCTTCAGGGCTTGTGTGTCCTCCTTTACCAACTAGCAAACCAAAAGTGTTTTAAATCTGGCTGTATAGAAGCTCCTTCACATCTACGCTAGTGAGCAATTAATAGTGTAGCTCTTACCTTGAAAATGTACACAAATATAAACTGGTACTGTAAGATCGTAAGGGAAATGGATTCAGGAGTTACAGGCACCATTTGCGCTCGCCAGCCACTTTTATTCATGCGCAGCAACTTAGCACTTTGTGTATTCTAGAGAATAATTCACACGGGAAGAACACCACTTTTTCGCCTCCTTCCACAGTTCCCAAAGAAATGCCACGATCAGACGGAAGCGTCCGTGTTTGTGTCAGTAAAAAAGCGCCGGGAGAAGCATCCCGCGCCGCGCCCGCGGGGTCCCGCAGCCCCCGGCACATCGCTGCAGCCTCGCCCCGCCGGGCCCGCCACGCCGGGCGCGGGTCTTTCCCCGCTCGCCGGGTGGGTTCTCTCGCCGGGGCCGAGCCCCGGGTCCGCCTCCCGCCCCAGCTGCTCCCTCCAAATTCCCGGTCTTTCCCACGCCGGGACCCGCGGCCCCCGCTGACCCTTCGCCCCTCCCGGCCGCCTCACCGATAAGGACGCGGAGGTGCTTGAGTCGGGTCAGTGGGTCCTTGCGGGTGTCCAGCACCTTCTGCGTGGATTTCCGCACGTCCCCGTGCGGCTTCTTGGAAAACATCCCGCCGGGCCCGGCCTCGGGCCCGGCCCCGCGCCGAGCTCCAGAGGCGGACAGCGGCCTCCGGATCTGCCCGCTCTGGGGCCCCTACATAG
The DNA here is from genome assembly GCF_051311805.1 of Agelaius phoeniceus. Classification (NCBI taxonomy): domain Eukaryota; kingdom Metazoa; phylum Chordata; class Aves; order Passeriformes; family Icteridae; genus Agelaius; species Agelaius phoeniceus. The sequence goes on from NC_135270.1 coordinate 39,186,764, forward strand.
CCAGAGGCGGCAGCGCCGCCGCCACCTCCTCCTCCTCCGGCCTCCGAGTGCGATGCGGCGAGGGCGGAGGGGCGCGGCGCGGAGCCAACTCCCCGCGGGCCGGGGGGCCGGGCTGGGCCTGGGCTCCCCCTTCTTCCTCCCTCGCTTTCCTCCCGCTGCTTCACGACAGCCGTCAGGTACGACCCCAGACGTCCCCATGGCAACCGCGTCGCGACGTCACGGCGGCGCGGCCCCGCGCACCTCCGAGGCGCGCCGGGCGGGGCCGCGCCGGCCGCGCTCGCCCGGGGCCCCGGCCGGGGATGGAGAGCGGCCGCCGGAGCAGGGTACATAGGGGCTCGCTGCAGCATCCTCTGCGCCGCTCGGCAACAGTAACTGGCGTAGGAAACTGTACTTCTGCTGTTTGTGGGTGAAATATAAACCTGCTACTCTGGCTGTACAGAGAAACTGCAGGGTAAGGGGGCAATTCTGTGAGCACTAAGGAAATAAAATCCAGGTGGGGACCGTATTCATCACAGCAGCGACTCCAAACCTTTTACTCAAGCCTCAGTTGTGCAACCAGCAACGATGCGTCTCATAGTTCCTCTTTCCACACTGAAGCTCAAAGTGCTGCAACTCCTCACGCCGAGCTCCTGCCCGAAGCTGCTTCTCCCCGATTTCACTGCCTACGCCTTCAGCTGCTGGCATCGAGACCGAACCATCAGCACGTCTGGGGCCAGCAGGTCTGAGGCATCCTCATTTCTTCTGCGCTCTGTCAGGATGGTCATGTCCCTTCTACTCCTACAGCAAAGCCAGATGAGCTCAAGAGAACACGTTTGGCTCAGTCCCATGCACAAACTCACAGCAAGGCCAACAACAGCCAGGGAAATGGATGAGGTGCCATAGCAACTCTTGCTGAGGATTGAATTACTATCATTGAAAAAGTCCCAAGTTTCTCCTAAAAGTTTGTTTGAATTAATGAGATAGAGAATTCTTGGACTTTCCAAAAGACATCTGCTGTAGTATCATTTAAGACTCTTTCCAGAGTCTCTTTGCTTGGACATTTTTAAACACTCGCTGGTGCTCTGTTTTGGATTGAGGATCACTTCTGTGAGCTAAGAGTCTGATTGGAACAGCTGGAGTTTTTAATATTGGAAATATTTCATTATTTGAGACTTGTTTTAAAATTCCAAGAATTGTCAAAATTTACAGACCTGTCACATAAATAACATAACCCAAGTGTTTAAAATAATGATGAATAACAGTTAATGTTAAGCACAAGGGCAGTGGGAACACAGTCAGCAAGGCATCAGTGAGGGACTCAGTGTTGTCTGCCTGCTTATGTGGTCTCCCCCAAAGCATTTCAAATATTCTACCATTTCTGTAAATAAGATCTGAAGATTAGCAATGTTAGGTAATATGTAGTATTACAATTATTTAGTTTACTATAACACAGTACATTTTAGCTTTCTAGGATCTGACAATGATATATTGATTAATGTGCTCTGATTTCTAAATTTCATTACTTCTAAACACAATTCTGCATATTGAAAAACTTTGAGATATCTTTTCTTTGTATAATTTGTTTGCTTTTCCATTAATTTTTAGATCTGTAACTCAATATGAGATTAAAAATAATAGAGCAAGACATCACTAAAATATTAAATGACAGGAGGGAGTGGTGTTAACCAAGATAATAATGGCTTCTACAGATAACCTCCTTGTGCAGGCACACCAGGCAGGAAGGGCATGTTCTGTGCACAGGAAAAGCCATGATCTTGCAAAGGCTTGACTTTGAAGCATGTGACTTCTGTTCTTTGAATATGCATGAAGGACAAGGTTAGAAAAGAGCAGGATTAGTTAGGCAGAGGTTAGGTTCTGCTGCATTCCAGGCTGTGATTTTTGTGCCCAATTGTTGGCATTTCCACTTTAAAGAAAGAACTTTTAAAATGTATCTGTCTAGATGCAAGGGGACTGTCATAACTAAGTTTAACTGAACTTTTAGAGGAGTATTGTAGACAATTAAATGCTGCAGAACTTTATTCCCTCCTTCTATTAGCTGTCATCAAGCCTGACAGCTTTCAGAAAGCATTTGGATAATTCTCTCAGGCACATGCTGTCCCTCTTGGGGATGGTCCTGAGCAGGGCCAGGAGTTGGACTTGATGATCCTGGTAGGTCCCTTCCAACTCAGCAGATTCTGTGGTTCTGTGATCTCTACAGGGCCCCATAGGACACTTAAAGTAGTAGGGGGCTATTGGATCACATTCATACCATAAAAAAACTTCTCCCAGTTTATCTAAGATTTATGATTTCCTAAGATTTCAGCTGTTGCCAAATACTTCAGAAAACATACAGGTATTTTTTAATACATCCTAGAGAGCACAAACCCTTCAGCTGTGGCCTAATTCAACAGTTCAACATGCCATATGGATAGAGTATGTTTTGAATTCTTGGATACAGCTACAGATATCTATTTTTCTGGAAATCTTGCCTTACTAATATTTACACCACATAAGGGTACGTGATTAAAAGTGAGTTGAAATTACTCAGATTTTCACTAAGTATTTCCCATCTTTTGGGTAGCTAGTATAGATCTTAAACTTGACCCCTTTGAGGTGTATGCACTGAAGACCTATTTGCCCACATGGTCCTTCAAGAAAAGAAGAAATTCAAAAGAATTTTTTTAAAGTGTCACTGCTTCTGATCTTTTCATATTTAGCTTCACAGTGTCCTTCCTATGAGGGTTGTCTTGCTTTTGAGAAAGAAGGCTTTAAAATGTGCTGTGGCTATTGGAGTGGTGTGCTGTGAACCTCTAAGTACATGGCTTAGCCTCTGTAGCAGTATTCCTGTTCATCGTGAATAACAAATTTTTACTTAATTGGCAGCTATTTACTTTATGAAAAAGGCCCCCAAAACTAGATATTTAAGTTTGAGTACTCAAAACCACAATTGTACAGTTCTGTACAATTTAATACTCTTGTGTAACATATTGATACTAGAGTTGTTTGCTACTTTCACCTAAGCAGTCAAATATCAGGATCCTCTAATATATTTCTAGTATAGTGATAATGGAACAGCTAGCTGTCCCTTCAACAAAATCTTCCTATGAAGATGATGGTTCCATGAATGCCCATTGCATTTGCACAACTCTGTATCTCACAGATGAAATCTGGAATTTATATACTTCTGTGTTTAAGGGAAGAAGCTTTTCATGAGCTTATACTCTGCTTTTGTGTCATTAGCAGTATATCAGCATTAACACTCTGTGATATACAAAGCCAGAACACTGCAGTCTTTCCAATCATCAAAGATCATAAGTTTGAATAAATTTTTCCAAGAACTACAGAACTGATGAAACCAGATTTCCTCCAAGTTTGTATTCTAGCCACTGAAAGCCATGAGTCAGCTCCCTTCACAACCATAAGCCTTCCTCTGTTTAGTCCTCCCCTACCTGTTCTGGATGGGCTGGACTGCAGTTAAGTCTTAACTACATGTGTAGGTTGTCCCATCCTCAGTCCAGGGAGATACCTTCTGTCAGTGGTCCACTGAGTCTCACAGTATGACTGATAAAATCACATCATCCCATTGTGAGATGCTCTGCCTAGGGGGAGGAGCAAAGCATTCCTACCTGGATAAAATCTGAGATTTGGAACACCAGGAGAGCTTTTTTCCACTGGATTCCCAGAGGAAGATCAGGCCCATTCTGCACCAGCACTGGACCTGCAGAGGAAAACTCTAGCCTTCGACAGGATCACTGCTTCAACAGAACCACAGCTGTCACTGCAGGAGGACTGCAGCCACCATTTAATGGGACTGCAACCAATGCCCTGACTACCAGGGTGTCAGGTGGTATTCTGAATGTGTCAGTGGTTTTTTTGTATTGCTGCATTTTTATTTTAAATTTCCTAGTAAAGAATTGTAATTCCTATTCCCATATCTTTGCCCGAGAGTCCCTTAATTTCAAAATTATAATAATTTGGAGGGAGAGGGTTTACATTTTCCATTTCAAGAGAAGCTCCTGCCTTCCTTAGTAGACACCTGTCTTTTCAAACCAAGACACTGTCCCTTGGACAAAAGCTAACTGAACACGTATCCCTCTCTGGGACATTACTAGGTTTTGTTCCAAATGCTGTTTCACAAAACATGCAGAAACTTGGTATCTTCAATACTCATGCTGTCATGTAATATAAGATCAAAATCAGACAATGGCTTCAAAAGTAGAGGGAGAGTGCAATTGAAAAAAAACAACAATAAACCTCAAACCAACCAAATAAACCACCAACAGACAACCATTACCTAAGTTTTGTTTCCTTAGCATGCTAGGACTGTGTCAGCCATGCTCAAAGAACAGAAGGTGTAAAGGACCTGTCGTGACCAGAAACTTTCATACATGTAGAAGTTATTTAAAACTGGTGTAATCATTACTAATTCCTGGCCAGCAGTGCCAGAGAATTTAGACTTTTGCTATGCAAAGTCACCTCCAACTCACAATGTTTGAGTTCTAATGTAAGCACTAGCACCCATATCTGATAGGAAAGAGCTTTTGAAATGTGAATACTCTGACACAGTGGAGTTGCAACAACTTTTAACCAGAAGTACTCATACACTCTACCACTGAGATGTTTTATTTTTCTTTCCCAACTTCTGAAATAGTTTTGCAATATTGACAAATGCACAAAAGAAACCCTGCATGTCTGCCAGCCTCTAGAGGAGAGAGAATTTTGTACAGATTATTTCCTTTATATCAAAAGAAATAGTTTGCCCCAATCTCTCCTGTTATGCCACCTGCAGGAGGAAAATGGATATTTCAGAAATAGGTTATATATCTTTGTGTTTATTTTGATTAGTACAACTTTACACCTTTTGCAGCATATATCAGAGTATGCTGCCTAGAAAAAACATGATCTGAGGAATGACCATCATCCCATAGCCTTCAAACATAGCTCATAACTGGCACTCCATGACTGCTACTTTAAATTGCTGCTCATCTTGACCTGCATGCAAAATAGTCTTTTCAGAGTTCTTGTGACCTACCTCCTAATATTGCACCTTCAAAATGAGGGTGAATAATTAGATTTAATAAAGTATTCAATGTATCATTTTTTAGTGATAGAAAGTGTAATGGTTTGGTTTGCTAGAGTCCAAACACCCCAGGGCAACCACTTCTTTCTGGCTAATAGGTTGCTCTTCTGTCACCTTTGGAGGACCTCACCCCTAACAGCCAGACCTATGATGACCAGTCCAAGACATGCTACATCTTTGAAATGGGAGAGACTCCTAATGAGAAGTTCTTTCCAGCTCATTAAGATATTGTGCACTATATTGCACACATGGCAAAAGCTCTTTCATCCCTGCTTCTCCTTCAAGGTTTCATCTACATCTGTATCCTAATGACTCACATAATGTATAGTTCTGGTTTCTTCCTTTACAGTCTTCTTGTTGTCAGAAACACTCAGTTACATGCAACTACTCACTACAACAAAAGCTGGCAATCAGGTTTATAATCAGAAAGTTAATAACTGCTTTTCAGAATCTAAATGGACTGCCTCTATTCAATAAATTAGGTGTAAAATTACAGCTTTCCTTCCCAACTTTTTCTATAGGTGTCCCAAATTGTGAAAGGAGATACCAACATCTGTACTAGCCAGCATCTTATTTACAATAATTGTTATTGCATCCAAATTTTTTCAATACCAGTTTTCAACAGAATTTCCAGTTTTGAATTTTTACATGGTTGCCAACTGTCCCTGTTAATGGTCTCTTTCTAATTGCTGGAAAATAACAGAAAAAAAACTCCACCAGCTGTTAATCCCCACCTCCCCATTAAATGCAGAGCTGAGCAGACAAGGATGATGACAATCGCCTTCTTAATAGTTATTTTACTCTAATGAAGGGTAAAAGTCATGATCCAGAAAAACAAAAAAATCACACCTTTGTAGGCACATAACACTTTCATTCACTTATATTGATGAAATGGTCAGTCCAGAGACTGGTCCTCTGGTAGCTGGCTGGATTCATAGATGCATTTATACACACTAAACAAAAATCTTTGCAAGTCCTCTAACAGGCCAGATAGAATTTCTTCTTTCTCCACTCCTAGCATTTGCCTCTAGAGAGCTGATTAAGATAGGTGTTGCCACTTTTTATGTTAAGGGTTTATAAGAGATCTGATAAATTAGCTTTATAGTCTGGAAATAAACTATAAGCTGTCATAAGCCCTGTGCCCATATGTAGCGCCCAGAAGTAGCCTTTGCTCTTACATTTTCCAGCACTCCATTTGGACAGTCAAGTTAATTTCAACCAGTCCTTTTTTTTTTTTTTTCTCCACACAACAGATGTTTATACTGCTTTAGCTGGTAATCCCCCCCTCTCCTGGCTATAAACAGAATAGAAGCATGTAGAGTTGTGTGTTATTAAAAAAAGTTTCTGTCTTAACTCCTCATCATGGTCACTGATTTCCACCAGGGCATGGGAACTTTGATTTCCTTCTGGGGTTTATTTTTAGCTCCTTTAGACCTAGTTCCAACTGTTTGAATAGGAAATTACAATCAAGCCAAAGGTTTCCTGTTTTCCTGACATTCCTTTCCCTGCAACTATTTTCCAACAGAGGTTTTTTTTTCCTTGTCCAGAACCTTTGATTTCTAGTCTTTTTATCTTACTAATCCAAAAGGCAACACTTGAATTGGGGATTGTAAGTAAAATGTTAGACATTTTTACTTCTGGTTTTGTGTTTTGGATTTTTTTTTTTCCTTTCTGAATCCCTACAGATATCTTAAAAAAATTATTCAGATCCAGCTGGTGAAATTTCCTGGTTTTCTTCTGGGATTTCTCTTGGTGTTGTTTCAGGCCATCACCTAGCTCCTTTTAGCCATTTGACTATCAGTCATCATTACTAACACTTTTAACCGGGCTACCTCAAAAAAAATACCAGATTGGAGAAAAAAAAAAAAAGGACCCGGCTAACTACTTTGGTCAGTTTTTAAAGTTATGTGAACCAGCACTTAGCCATGCTTCGGGGACTCACAAGTTTCCTGGGAAAAAGCTGGGGACAAGTTCAGGTGCTCTTGCTCCATTAAGCAGCCAGAGACATTTAAAAACGCGGGGCCGCGCTCCCTTATGCCGAGGCGCGTCCGGGCGCAGCGTGCGCGGTGCTGGGAGCGCGCAGGAGAGCAGCCGGGAGTGCGGGCAGGAGAGAGCCGGCTTCGGCACCTGCAGCAACCCGCTGCTGCCGGTCTAGGACAGCACTCGCGATCCCCATGCGGGCTACAGAGGTTTTACAAACCGTAGGTTTGTATTCGATGTTAGGAAGGCATTCTTTACTGCGATGATAGAAGCTCTGGATACCTCATGCCCGGAAGTGTTCAAGGCCAGGTTGGATGGGGCTCTGAGTAACTAAAGATAGTGGAAGGTGTCCCTGCCCATGGCAGGGGTGTTGCAAGTAGATTATCTTTAAAGTCCTTTACATCTGAAACCATTCTATGGATCTATCAAAAAAAAAAAAAAAAAAAAAGGAGATGCAAATTGTAATGGTTATGGAGAAAGCATGCCAAGTTGTGCTGTGTCCCTGGGTGACTACAAAGGCAGAGATAGCAAGAAGAGAAGGGATGGAGTTTGCACACTGAAGGGTGGGAGGTCAGGAGATCAGTTATGCCTAATTTTTCTCTCAGTGCTCTTGGAGAAGAGGTGGCACACCTACATACACTCCTCCTGGGGGAGATACAGGGAAATTACTTGCATTGGATATACAGAGATGTGGGAGAAAAGAAGTGACTAATGAACAGCAGTTGTTATTGTGGTTGAGGTGGGCAGTTATTGCTATGGAGGTGGAAATCCAGAAGGAAATGCAGAAGTTATTAACTGCCTCACAATATAGCCTCCATAACATCCAGGCAGACAGCAGAGAGGGACTAAATTTGGATCTCAATATGAAAAACTGCTCCTGCCAGGCACACACAACTTTAACTTCTTTTAAGTGGCACATCACATCACTGAGACACACTGTGCTTTTCTACTCCTCTTGCAGCGGGCCCACATTTCAAGAGTGAGCCTGTGCAGTACAAGTGAGCTCACCTTGGCCCCAAAGATATCACCCCCCACCGACCTGCAGGCCACAACCAGGATCCCTGCCAGACTTCCTTGTATGTGCTGATATCCTGAGGTGAAGCTAATCAGTCCCTTAGAGCAAGGGCACAGTCTGGACAGCTTCTTCCAGAAAGTATCACTTCTATTCAGTACATCTTATGTACTCTCAGTACGTCTTATGTACATCTCAATTAACAGCAATTAGTCAATGAACAGACAAGTAGTGATACTCAAAGCCAAAACAATGATCCCAAACCTGCACAGATTGCAGTATTGTCTTTAGTCACTTCTCATACCTAGTATCAGAGGACAGCTGCCACTTTCAGTAAAGTCTGACTTAGTTTAAAGCATATCACACTGGTTACAGAACAGCATATGACACCGGAGAAGCAAGTTCTGTTGGGGAGGCCACTATTCATAGAATCATAAAATGGTTTGAGTTGGAAGGGACCTTAAAGATCATCTTGTTCCAAAAGTTCCTGGAACACTTCCAGGAATGAGGCATCCACAGCTTTTCTGGGCAACCTGTTCCAGTTCCTAACCACCCTCACAGTAAAGAATTTCCCTTTGATAACCACAAGAACTTCTCCCTTCGGAGATCCGAGCCACAAGGGACACCTTGCAAGGATGCTAAACTCCTCGGCGGGAGGCTGGTGGGGCACACGTGAGGCCCCGCGTCGTCCCTCCGCTACTCCGGCAGGGAACGGCCACGATCGAACCCCCCACCGCACAGGGCCACAGCCTCACTCGGCGTCCTGCGGGGAATGCGGGCAGGTACAAAACTCTGCCCCGTCGCCATGAAGCCTCTCTCGGCGCCGAGCAGTCCTGTGAGTGTCCCGGGACAGAACAGGCGAGCGAAAAGCCGCCGCTAGGCACCCGGCCCCTCACAGCGCCCCGCCGGCCCTCAGGGCGGACCACAACTCCCAGAACGCTGCGCGTGGGGTGACGCTAGACGGCGGCGGGACTCGGCCAATGGGCGGGCGCGCAGGCACCGGGCGGGGAGGAGCGGCCGGTGGCAGCGGCGGAGCGGCGGCGGGAAGGGCGGGCTCGGGGCTCCACAGCAGCGGCGGGGACGATGCCGGTCCATTCCCGGGAGAAGAAGGAGAATAATCACGATGAGATGGAGGTGGACTACGGAGAGAACGAGGGCAGCAGCTCTGAGGAGGAAGAGACCGAGAGCTCGTCCGTCTCCGAGGAGGGGGACAGCTCAGGTACCGCAGCCGCCCGCAAGGCAGCGCCGCTGAGAGGGCGCCGCGGCGGCTCCCTCGGCGCTCGGTGCTGCCCCGGGGACACACCGGTTCCGCCCCGGCTCCGGTGGCTGTCGGTGTCCCCCCCCTTCCCCTCCCCCCGTGACCCCGCCCCGGCCCAGCCTGTGCTTCGGCTCCGCGGCTCCTCTTCGGGCCGCCGGCCAGGGCGCAGGAACGGGGCGGGGCGCATGGGCAGGGAGCCCCGCCGAGCCCCGCCGAGCCCCGAGCCGGCGGCTCCGGAGCGGGCTGGTACCCGGCCATAGCCGGCTGGGCCGCGCCGCTCCGTGCCAGAGCCCTGCTGCGCTGGTGTGCGTCCTCGCTGAGCTCTCCGCTTAAGGGCTTGGCGTATATACATACGTGTGCATACATGAACACGTGTGTACGCACATAGAAGTGCGTATTTCCTTGCAAGCTCATGAATTTCAACTAGGTGTTTTAAGACCTGTCTTTGGAGGGATGGATATTGGAAACCCTGTCAATACCACTGGCCTCTTTTGCAAATCACTTCAGCCTCTGTTCAGTTAAAGGTCCCTTCTTTTTTCCATAGTTTCTATCTGGACTGTAGGTTTTGAATTACATTATTAGCTGAAATCTAGCTATAAAAGGATCACTTTTTCTATGCTTAATTTCCACTGTGTTATTAAGAAGGTTATTATTATCTCTTCTAAGTTTCCTTGTGATTACTACTTTCTGTCTTTGATCTTAAAACAGGTTTCCAGGTGATAACTGGTAGGAGTTTGTGATGCCTCATTTGACTAGCAATGAGATGCAAGACAGGGGATGGAAAGGAAGTTGGACAGGGTTAGTGAATTGAGAAAAGTCCTGATGTCGATATGGACCAGGACCAGTCCTAGTCCTGACATATGGTTCTGGCAGCTTAAGTGATTTAGTGCTGAGGCCCCTATATCACCAAATTAAAACTGTAGATTATGCTGAGTTGGAAGGGACCCAGAAGGATCATTTAGACCAACTCCTGACTCTGCACAGGACACCCAAGAATCATACCATGTGCCTGAGAGTCTGGGATTAGGAAGGAATAAGTGTGTTTTAAGTGAATCTAGTCTGTTCATGTTTCTTTAAAACCATGCAAGAAGCTCTTCAGATAATTTTTGTTGCATTCCACAGAAAAAAGGCTTTTAAGGGAGTACTTAAAGTGTGATGATTACCGAAAATTACATGCTTGTCTCAGTGTCTTGGCCAATATGAACATACTTCCTGTAAGCATATTGTTCCTACAGACTTAAAATGATAAGGAATAAGTCTTAATTGAAATTAGTAATGAATTTTTTGTCAAATTTGTAATTTGCTTTACTTGCATTCAGCCTTCTTTTTTTTTCCTGTCTTCACTAGATGCCTGAGAATACAAAAGGTGCTGTTAGAGGAAGCATGACTCGTCCTTGAGAGCTGGCACTCTTTCTGTCCTGTTTATTTTGATGTTATGTGTTTAGAACAGGTGTTTTATTGACTTGGATATAGAATAGTTTGTTAGGGATGAATTTAAAAAGCCACAAGTTATGCTCACTATCCCAGAGGAGAATTTGGCCTTTTTTTGAAGTACTTTATATAGGCCACAGCTTATTAAAAAAGCTATTTTAGGTGCTGTTACATTTTAAATGCTGTGTGCATTTTTTTTATTTTTAAACCCGGTTGCCCTAATTACTGTGTTAGACTGCTTGAGTATAGTAGGAAAAAACAACTGTGATTTTGAAAGTGTTTTAGAGTACCCTAAATACTTTTTGCAGTATGAAACTGTACAGTAAATCTGAAGTTTTGAGATAAAATGGACCTATCAGCAACTGTTTTAATATGGATTTAATATCAATTGGAAAGCCATGAGATTTGATCTTACAACATTTTACTTTTTCAGCAATGCATATTCCATAGTCTGAATGTTGTTTAAGGCCATGAGGAAGAAATTCTGTAAGTGGGGAATTAAATATATTTCAGGACTCTGAAAATCTTCATAATTTTATTAATCTTATTGGAGGAAGAATACAGATGAAACAATTGAACTTGGCATGTGAATTGACATTTAGTATCAATGATAGGGAGAATGAAGACTTCTAGGCAGAAAGTCAAAGGCTTTTGAGAGTATTTGTAGCTGAGAGGAGATTGGAGAGAGCTGTGTGTTATTTCTTTATCTACAAGGAAGTCAGCTATACCCTTGGATGCCAGTGAATAGCAATTTCCTTGCAACACAAGTTTAAAATGTGAGATGCAGTCCCTTTCCCCTCTAACAGTGGGTGTGCTCTGATCCTCAACCAGGATTACAGTTCTAGTTTGCTTTGCTTTGTACTCCCTAAACAATAAAATCCATGTTAATTTAAGAAGAGTTTATGAGTGAACTCCTTCCTAAAACATACTTAGAATTGAAAGCATAGCAAAACACATTTGAAGCATGTTTGAGAATAAAGGGGAAAATTGTGGTATCCCAGTGCTTGTTCCTGTTTGGTTTCACTGGGAGGTGCCTTCACATTTTAAAGAAACTTTTATTTTTGTAGCACAGAAATGCTTTAGGCAACTCTGAGTAATATGATTGCCACATTCCTTAAATCTGGCCAAATTATAAATTGCTAAATAGATTTTGGCTTGGATATTGTGTCCAACAGTCACATAAAACTTTGTTCTTTCATATCATTTTCAGCCTTATTCTGGGATTATGATTTTGCCTTACATTTGAGAACAATGTTTTAATATAAATAGTATCTCTTAACAGCCTGATATGTTCTTCCCCCACCCTCCCCATTCCTTGTATTTTTTTTAAGTTCTGTCTTCAAATTTTCTTGCTCTGCTTTCAAGTTCTTCAGGTTATCCTGTGTTTCAAAACTTCCTTTTTGACTGTACTAACAGTAGTATGACAGACCGCACTAGGTGTTTAATTGTGGCTCATAGTTGCCATTGTAATACTGATTGGCATTGCTGTGCTGACTGCTGGTTTGCATGTCCAGGCAGAGAAGGTCAGTATAGTTTTTTAGTCTTAAAAGCTTGTGATGATTTCAGGAAGAAGTTAAGTGCTGAGAGGTCTGAGTAGACATCTGATTTAATGGGATCCTTCCAAGCAGCTAGTGGCCCTGAAGCTACTCTTTTCACCTCATCAGCTTTACAAATTGCCATACTGTTTTGCAAAACAACAAGAATGAAGGATGCTGCATTCTGTAGTTGGTGTAGGAAACAGCATAAAGCAGTTAAACGTATTTGTTGGAAAAATGTGAGTGACAAAGAAGCAAAAAGCTCAGGGTTGTTTATAGTCTAAAAGAATGATCCCTGCTGGGTTCAGGATCCTACTTTTCCTCTCTGTCAGGAGGTAGGATTTCTCTTGCCAGAGTAACTGCTTACATAAGTAAGGGCTCCTTAGGAGAGTGCCTTCTCTGAAGCATCTGGCCTGTTTGCACCAGTTCAGTTCCTGAGTGCATGGCCATGCCTTCTGCATGCCTGCTGTTGGTTGATAGTGGTCAGCTATCAACTGAGGGCCAATTCCTGCAGATACTGCTGTTATAAAGCAGTTTCACTTACCTGACTTTTGAATATAGCTTAACAAAACTTTTTTTCTTTTTTTTTCTGGGAAGGCTGGGAAAGAGTCAAGAATTTTGTATATTAGTTTCTCAGTTTTCTAGTCTAAGAAAGGCCAATGGAGGTAACAACTGATGTTTAGTAACATTGGATGTCTCAATGGCAGTGTCAAAAGTTTTGGCAAAAAATTTGTGTATTTATGTTGCTTTATCTTCCCTAGGTAAATTACAAAAAACAATCAGGAATATAAATTAAAATAAAATCTGTGAAAAGAGTTTAACATGAACTACTTTTGCTGCATAAAAGCATATAAAGTCACGTGTCTGCAGTGTTCTAGACTTTTCAGGTTAGGAACTGTTTAATTGGAGTGATTTTGAATGCTCATTAAAATGAATTTCAGATGTTTTTACATTAATATTTCAACTTCAAAGAACTCTTCCAATTGGACAGGATGAAACCTGTTTCAATATTATATGTTACTTTTTCTTTTAGGAATATGAATAAAACAAGTCTTGAATTTTATATGCCCTTAACTGTGCATATAACTGTGCAAATTCCAGGGATTGCTTTTGTTTGTACTAACCCAGGATACACTTGAATTTTCAGTGGTGACTTATAACAGCTCATGCTTAATGTTGTCTTTCATTTGGTGTGATACACATTGTTTAGTTTTTCTGTTTCATGCATTCTTATATATTCTTTGTATTTCAGTCATGAAATTACCCTCTTAAGGTCTTACAGTGCTGTTCTTTCCTGTTTTGAGGAAGAAGAATTGCTGGTTTTGGAGTTTATTCTAGAATTAGATCTAGGTTTCTTTCTTTGTAGCTTTCTGTGTGCCAAGTGATTTCTCATATTCTGCTTTATGAGAATAATAATATGAGGGAAACCGTTCATGGTTATAATTCAGGCACCCTTCCGCATTCACTAGAAACTAAGTAGCCAGTTTATTTGATTTATATTACATTGTTCATTTTTTTTTATTCTTAGAAATGGATGATGAGGACTGTGAAAGAAGAAGAATGGAATGTTTAGATGAAATGTCCAATCTTGAAAAGCAATTTACAGACCTTAAAGATCAGTAAGTATTTTAATGTTTCAAGTGCCTTGTTTGAGGATCCATTCCGTGAAAGTATTATGTGCAGCTGGTGTTTCTTGTCTTTCATATGTGTGGATGCTACTTTTGGAGAAGAGTAAAGACTGGGAATTCTGAAATTACTTGCAGGCAGTTGCTCTAGAATGTTTCTGTGTATTCATGTATTTTTTGTTTTGCTGTAAGGATGGTTTTGAAATGTTGTTCCTGTGGAGCGCTAGTCTGGGTCTGTTGCATCAAACTCCCTAGCAGAACCAAGAAACTGGGATTTTAGGGAAATTTGATATTTTGTTTAATTACTTATTCATTCAATATCATTCTCATACTTTTATATATGTGGGAGAGACCTAAATGCATTGTCTTTCCTAAGTAAGGAATTAGGTTGGGGTTTTTTTACAGCAGTAGTTTTTATAGTTGGTACCAATCAATGGTTCTTGTGGTTACTGCAAATCTGGTACCAGTACAAGATAAAATGAAAATACTGTTATCTCTCAGTCTGCCGTAATACCTACATAAGTAGCTAGTAAAAACCTACTAAAAAGAAGAGATAAACTTAATAGCCACAGTTATTTAAAAGCGATTGTCATTTGTATTACAGCCTGTCATTTGTATCATAGAATCATTAAGGTTGGAAAAAACCTCTAAAATAATGAAGTCCAACCATTTACCTATTAGGTCCACCACTAAGCCATGTCTCTAAGCACCTCATGTGTGCATATTTTTGAACACTTTCAAGGATTCCACAATTTCCTTTGGCAGCCTGTTCCAATGCTTGAAAACTCAGCGAAAGAAATTTTTTCTAATATCCAATCTAAGCCTCCGTGGTGCAACCATTTTCTCTAGTCCTGCCTCTTGTTACCAGGTAGCACAGGCTGACCCTCACCTTGCTGCAGACATTTCTCAGGTAGTTGTGGAGAGCAGTAAGATCTCCTTGAGCCTCCTTTCCCTCAGGCTGAACAACCCCAGCTCCCTCAGCTGCTGCTTACAGGACTTGTGCTCCAGACCCTTCACCAGCTTCATTATCCTTCTCTGGACACGCTCCAGCAGTGTATGTGAAGTAAAATTTGTTTTAAGTTAGGTGCATCTGTTCAAGTTTAAAATTGGTGGTATTTTGGCAACTAACTTAATAAGGTGCTTGATAAGTGAAACCTTGAGAAGACCTGGTCTGTTCTTGGGCCATATGCTTTAATTGAAAACTTCGTTGTTCTTATGGTTCAGATGCATATTTATATTGTGAGATAGTTTTTTCTGCTACAGAGCTGAGACATATAACTTTCTTTGCATAACAGGACACTGTGAGGTCTGGAAATAATAGGGTCTGGAAGGAATTGCCCAACAAGAAATTCCTTGCTGCAATGTCTAGAGAAGACTGTTTGTTCTGCTCTTTGGGCTGAGCATGGAAAAACCTGGGAAATACAGCCAACTGATGAGTACTTGAGCCAGTTGGTACTGATTGGTTTGGCACTTGGAAAACTGTCAGCTTTTCAAAACTGTCAGCCATCTGCTCAACAGCTTGGATGACTGAAAACAATTTATGAAAACAGATCTGTAAGAAGTGAATATGAAAGAGGGTGGTCCTGAGAGGAAGGAAGCAAATACTTCTGGGGGCTTAAGGCTTATAAATGGTGTTTGAGAAGTGGTAGGGCTGTGGTATATGGAGGAAGGCATTGTAGAGACATTGCTTAGTTCAGATATAGAGATATTTGTGTGGGCTGGAAGAACAGTGATGGTGGGGATATCAGAAATGGAGCATTAGAATGATGGAAGAGGGATTATAGGGAGAAGCAGCTGTGAATAGGGAAACGATGACATTGGGAAAGTAGAAAAAGATGCATGAACAGTGGGATTTTTGTCACAACTAACAGCAGAGATGGTGTAATGATTGGGTCTGTCCCCTCATCCATTTCAGGGAAACTGGAATTGGATGTTATGAGATAAGTAGCATTTACAGTAGTTTGGTAGCATTTATTCATTTTAGAAAAATCATTGTTTGAAAGTAATGGATAAATAGTTGCAGTCCATTAACTAGTGCATGGGACCTAGTGCTGACAGCACCCTGTCCATAACTGTTTGCTTTGATGTACCTGGTACTTGGTGCTGTGTAATCAAATGTTAGTGACTGACCCAGTCAGGTGCACTGTGCAGCCAGGCTTATGGTCTGGCTAAATAATTCTGCTATAGCTCTGTGCTAACCACCATGTGCAGAGCATGCTCATCAAGGGTTAAGCCCAGCAAACTGGGGTTTGATCAGCTGCAGGCTGTGTTAGCTGACTGCAGGACAAATCCTGGTGGCAAGGTGAACAGGCAGTTATTTCTCAGAAGTCTTGATAGATCAGTATAGGTGAACTTGATTTTGTCTAATTAATTACTTAACGTGTGCACTTTAAATAGGTAAAAAGCAGCATCCTTGTTCCAAGGACATCTGTTATGTCTATATAAACAGGTAGCACTTGATTTGTTTGTAACACTTACAGAGTTTGTACACGTTTGTTTTAATTTTACAGCTTTTGATTGTGGGGTGCAAGGTGAAAAATGAGAACAGGAGAAGTTAGTTATATTGATGATTCTAACATGGAACTCTAGCTCCACAAGTACGTGGAGCTTTATTGAGATTGAAATGTTTGTAATTGATATTACATTAAATTTGTCAAAGTGCAAGCAGATTTATTCATTGTCTGCCAGAAAATATCAGCTTTTATGGAATGACTAAATTTCAGGTAAAGTAAAAATATTTTAATTACACTTCCTTTTGGCAGGAATGTAACGTGTCAGAAATTATCTCATGATATTTATACTACTATGCAACATGTAGATTTTCACAGGAGATGAATTGAGGGTTGCTTTATTAAGCACCTGCATCTCGTTTTGCTTGGTTTATGGTAGTGTGGGAGCAGATATGTGACATAAAATGTGAATGATCATTTCTGTCAACAAACTGTCTTTCTCTGTCATGACATAACCTAGTTTGTTCTTATGCATTGAACAAACCTTTTCTTATGCACCTTTTCTTCTCCTCTGCCATGTTGATTCATGTCCTATTATTAACAGATGTGCAATTTTTTTTTCTTCCTTAGAGATGGAGATACATTTAATTTTATCCTTTCTGCACTTCTGATTGTTTGCATTTGCTTTTTAGAAAGGCTTGTTAGACATGGATACTGTTGTTCAAAAAGAAAATATGTACTGGAAAATTCAAACACTAGCAAATCCTCATTTTGTTTAAGTGTTCCTTAGCATTAAAAAAGGGATGACAAATATTTATTTTAAAAATATTTCTTCTAACTTGTGTTTTATTTTAAATAAAATACATATTTTTGTTTCTTTTACTTTAAGACTTTACAAAGAAAGATTAAGCCAAGTGGATGCAAAGCTACAAGAGGTCATAGCTGGAAAAGCACCTGAATATTTAGAACCATTGGCAGCATTACAAGAAAATATGCAAATCCGAACCAAGGTGGCAGGTAAGCATGTAAAATGAGTATTGCTCTTTCAAAGTGTAAACTTGTTATGCATTTTAGGTTAATCTTCTGTTTTCTTTAGAATTGTTGAAGGAGCGTGTTTCAAAGTTAGAAATGTTGTAGCATAATTTTAAATATGAAGTAGTTTTTAAATCAAAATGAATATGTTGTTTACCTCCGTGCATAAGTTGCCTGATAAACTCCCACTAAAAATACGTCTTTTTTAAATGTTTCACTTAATAGCTGCCTGTCTTTGTGTAGTAAGAACAAAATTACTGAGTAAAAGCTAAGAATTTTTTTAGTCAGAAGGTTTGGGATCAAGTCTACACAATGGTCACTCTTGAAGAGATATGTAGGTACTATGTCATGAAATGTTTGCAATCTAATATGATGACATTTTTTCCTGCTCTTCTAGTCTGTGTCTCTTCTCCTCTGTTCCTATCCTTCCATTCTGTCTAGGGAAAAAGGAAAAGCCTCTTGTCCTTGGTGCTTTTCTCCAAGCTGAATTTTAGTTATTAAAACTAAGGTTTATACAGGTTTTTGCGCTCATAGAAGAAGGCAAGAACGTTTATCTGCTTGTATACAACCATATATTCATATGAAATGGTAATATTATAGGAAGACAAAGTTCTGTACTTCCCTAGTGTAAATTTGTTTCATGTTACAGCTTGAGTCCATTAGGAGGATTCAGCTGTCTAAGGCTTACATAACACAGGTTGTCAGAGAGCCAAAAGACAGACACCTGTGATCTGTAGGCAGAGAAGCAGTGTCTTTTCTAAGAAATTTAGCAGAAACATGGTGCAGGCTCACTGAAAAGTGACAGGCCACCTTATGCTTTTCATAATACTAGTGCTGTTTCAGTAGTACCCAGTATGTCTTCATTGGTACTTCTGACTTTGAGAATTTGAAATCTATTGATCTGTTGCATTTCTGTCCCTCCAGGTCTTATCTATAATGCTTTTTCTCAGCTGCTGACCCAGCCTTACTGGGTTTTAAGTTCTTAGCCCAAGTTTACAGGACTAGTCCTAAGCAGCCCACTTAGGCTTTGCAGGAGGATCTCAGTTAAACTTGCAAAAGATTTGATATAAAAGCAACCTTAATCCAGGCTTTTAATTTTCAGTTTTAAATGTGGCTGTCCATCAGTGCTTTCATGTAGGTAGGTATGGGATATGCAGCATATTACACATTCTCTTGATTGGTCTTCAGCACCATTGAAGAGCCATGTTTCAATGTAAAAAAAGCCCAGCTTAGAAACAACAGTTTCCTTGAAGCTGAAAATAGAAAATAGGAGGGTTTTTTTTCCATTTGTCCCCAACTGAATGACCTTGATAAAATTATTCCAGAGAAAGCAAGAGACTGCAGAACTGGCTTATGTGCTCCTGCTGTTTGAGAGCCTTTACAGAAGTGGGTAATAGCAGGACTTGAGTTCCACCAAGTAACCCATAAGGACCTATGGTTGCCTAAGAAAGGGGAGGAAGTGGTGACAAAACCCCTAAACTAAACTATATTTTGCTAAACTTGGGATATAATTGCATCTGTGTTAGAAATGAAACTTGTGTTCCCTGGCTCTCTAAGGCACTATTCACACAAAATGTGGATCTTGACTATTACAGCAGGTCAGAAAAACAACTGTTAGTTCTAGGATGGTTCATACCTATATTTTTCAATTACAGGCAAATAAATATGTGACCTAAATATACCAGTCAGCTGTAAATATTAAGAAGATAAAAGCCAGCATAACGTAGCAATGAAAAAAAAGAACATTTTGAATTCTAGAATAGCTTCACTGTGGAAAGGTGATTGATGCAATACTTGGTGGTTTGTTTTTCGGAGAGATTGCTGCTAGTAGTTCTGTTCCCCTAGTAGTGTTCATTTATAGTAAGTTGAACTATAAGGGAAGTTGGTTTTGGAAGTTCTTTAGTTGCAAGACACCACCACTGTGTGTGCAAACTTAACTCCTCAAGTTTCTAATCTGAAGGAATATAAGTGTTTTTTGTTGAATGCATTGAATATATTAAATCAAGTTCTGTAGATGCTTGCCAGATATTACATTTCAGGTACCTCTAAGGTTTTTTTCAGCTGGCTTAGTGGACACATTTCCAGAAATATCTAAAAATGCTCCTAATGCTTAGAAGTGATACCCTTAATCATAAGGTGACTGTTTTTAAGAATGGAACAGTGTTGTTAATTATTGTAATGTAATAAGGTCATGCATTAAAAAGTAAGTCTTATTCCAAATATTAATTTGTAAAACCTTTTTCTTTCAATCAGTTTTCTAGCTGTTTTACAACCCCAAAACCTTATTTTAAACTCTAATTAGAAAAGAGAAGAGGCCATTCAGTACTTAAGTTTGAAAACTGATAATATTCAGGATAATTTGATCAGATATATGAAATTGACATATTTTCTAAAGTTAGTGTGACCACTGGTGTAATTTATTGACTGACAGGAGAAGGAATTAAAATAGCATTTAGTTTTTCTCAGATCTTCAGAATTAAGGATTTACTTGTTCTTATTTTTATTCTTTTAAGCAGCCAACCACTCTAAGTGATATATGTAATATATCTGTATTTTTGCTGTGTGCATATGTTGGGACTTGCAGGCAGTCTTAAAATAGAATTCTGAAGTCAGATATTTGCTAAAGAAAGTAATATTGCTGTAATTTGTCTGATTACAGGTATCTATAGAGAGCTTTGTCTGGAATCTGTGAAGAATAAATATGAATGTGAAATTCAAGCCTCTCGACAGCACTGTGAGGTTGTGCCAGCTGTTTCACATTGATAGCTAATCTCATCTAACTTTACTGTCTGTCATGCTTTTCAGGTTCAGTGCATGTTTTTATTATTGCTGTTATTTGCTATTTGAATGCAACTGCTGTGTAATATTTAAGCCCATGCAAGAAGTTATTCAAAGCATCTGAAAATTAGAATCATAGAATGTGCTGATTTAGAAGGGACCCATCAAGATCGTCTAGTCCAATTCCTGGCCCTGTGCAGGACACTGAAGAATCAAGTCATGTGCCTAGGAGTGTTGTCCAAACACTTCAGACAAGCTGGGTTCATTTTTCTGGCGAGCCTGTTCTAGTGCTCAGCCACCCTCTGGGTGAAGAACCTTTTCCTGATACTCAGCCTAAATCTCCCCTGGCTCAGCTTCATGCCTTTTCCTCAAATCCTATCCCTGGTCATGAGAGTAAAGAGATTGGTACCTGCCCTTCTGCTTCCACTTATGGGGATATTGAAGATCAAGATGAGGTCTCCTTTCAGTCTCCTCCAGGCTGAACAGACCAAGTGACCTCAGCTGCTCCTCATATGGTTTCCCCTCCAGAGCCTTCAACATCCTCCTGGCCCTCCTCTGGACACTCTCTAGTAGTTTAAAAGCTTTCTGATACTGTGGTGCTCAGAGCTGCCCCCAGCATTTGAGGTGAGGCTGCCCCAGTGCAGAGCAGAGCAGGACAATCCCCTCCCTTGCCTGGCTGGTGATGCTGTGCCTGATGTACCCCAGGGCAGGGCTGGCCCTCCTGGCTGCCAGGGCACTGATGGCTCAGGTTCAGCTTTCTGTCAACCAGATCCCCCAAGTCCCATTCTATGGTGCTGTTCTCCAGCCTCTCATTCCCCAGTCTGTCTGTACATCCAGAATTACCCTGTCCTAGATGCAGAATCCAGCACTTGTTCTTTTTTAACTTCATCTGGTTGGCAGTTGCCCAGCCTTCTAATTTGTCAAGGTCTCTCTGCAGGGCCTCTCTGCCCTTGAGGGAGTCAGTAGCCCCTTCCAGTTTAGTGTTGCTGGCAAACTTACTTAGTATTTCTTCAAGACCCATGTCTGAGTTGTTAATGAAGATGTTGAAGAGCTTTTTATTAGTTTGGCTTTGCATATATATATATATATCTATCTATATATCTATATATATATACATATATATATATATATATAGTGCTAAGTCTTCTTATTTTTTCATTATCAAGTTCTTATTAATAGATTCCCACATGATTTTTTACCTTTTTAATAAAAAGATTACCAGGAAAGTAACTAAAATATCTGACATAATTTTAGCAAAAAATGCCTTTTATTTAATAATAAAACCAAAGAAGTCTTTCTGAGATGCATTAGAAAGCTACTGATATAGCTGTAATTTCAAAAGCAGTTACAAGAAAAATACATTTCTCTCCTTGAACATAAAGGTTCCTGTTCATGTGTCTAAATACTGGATACTGTAGTACAAACACTCAGTACATGTATGTCCAATGCTGTACATGGCTGCTTAGATCCTTTTCATCATAGTACTCCTCAGCCCCCTTACAGTTGCTTAAAGGTGTTTTCTTCTGAGTGGTTCACTATATTCCATAAATCTTGGTACCTACTATACCAATAAAGCAAGAATAGGCATGTGTACTTTAGAAAAGTTTTCCATTTTCTTGATGCCTTGGGAAAGCATTAAGTGTTATGAAGGATGACTCATTACTGTCTGTCTTTACTCCTGTGAATACTCCTGAGACTGGACAGAATCCTGTAAGACTTGCAAGGTCTCTTATCCATTATTAAATTATTTGCCTTGGCTGTGTATTATTCCTGTTTGAGGTGGTCTTTGTCCCTTGTTTTGCTGTTATGTGACACATTCAGAATTCACCATCCAGTACAAGTCTCTTGGGGGGAAAAGCTCTATTAAGTCAGAAATGCTGCTTGTAGAATTACTGTTGCTCTGGAATATAACCATTCAGCAAGAATGCCTCTGATGCCTGTAATAGCTTTCACACCTTATTTGTTACCAGCTACATGAAGCAGAACACATGTCTAAACACAAACTCTACTTAATTTTAAAATGGTCTCAGAACAGGTAACACTCAATTGTCACTTCAGATATATGTAAAGAGGCTTCTGCCTTTTAAATTCACCTGGGAAATGTTTTTTATATAGCTTTCACATATTGTTAATGTGGAAATTATGTGAAAGGAGGTCTTCAGAATTTGAATACTCTGTAACTTGAGGGAATTGTAAGCGTGACAGTCATTTGGTGGAATAGGGTTCTTTGTCCATTCCTTGACTGATTTGCTTCACTCTAGCAAACTAGCTTGAACACAGGTAAAGGGAAGTTTCTGTTGCTGTGCTGTGGGCAAGAGCAGTTGAGGTGCAGACATTGCTCATTTGGCTGTAGGGAACTGCAGCTTCTGACAGAGACATGGTAGCAGATAACTGGATTCATTGACTTGAGCTGCTTACACTGTTCTTTTTAGTCAGTCCAAGCTCTCTGTTTTTCAGAGTTGTTAAAGACATTGCCCACTGAAAGTGAATGTTAAAATTGAACAGTTGGCTGTGTTTTCTACTCATAGTTTTGGAAACGTGCAAGCTTGTGAAAGAGCAGTAAGGTTATTTCCTTAAGGCTTGGAACTCAGCTTAATTCCCAGTTACTCTTTTAGAGAATTTAGTGGGTTTTCATGCTAAAGAGTAACTGATCTGTAAGATACTGTGCAATTTAGTGTAGGAGATAGCTTTATAAAAATTTATAAAAGGCTTTCCATGAAAACATTAGCTTTTGTGATTTGTAATGAAAGGTGGCTTAGAGGCTACTACTTTAGTTACCCATTGTGAATAAAACTTTTCTATCCACAAAAATACCATGTTTGTGTCAAAATGCAAAGAGTTATTCTGGAAAGATACTGCATGCTTTTAATTACTCTTGGTACCAGTAGTTGATAAATACGTAATTATATTTTCACTTATATTTTCACTTATATTTTCACTTATATTTTCGTGCTAAGCAAGTGTGCTCTTTTTAAAGAGCTAGGATCTCATACTAAGAAAGTGGATAGAGGGAGATGTCATATGCTTTGTGGCTTCTGAAAAAGCTATTCTTATGTTGCTTCCACTGATGCCTTAAATTGTCAGTATTTAGATCATTGAACTCACTAATGTAAAAATCTGTAACCTTGCTTTTATAGAGTGAGAAGCTTCTCTTATATGATACTGTACAAAGTGAACTAGAAGAGAAGATTAGAAGACTTGAAGAAGACAGACATAGCATTGACATTACCTCAGGTGGCTGGAAATTCAGTTTGCTTTTTTTATTATTTGCTTTTAATCTTCTGCTGGGTACTGATTAGTTGACTGTACACATGGTATGTCTGATGAGTTTTAGATTGTCTGGTTGAATGCTGTTCAACTGTAGACTTTGGGCAGGGGATTGAATTTAAACTTCAGTTTTGGTTCAGTAGTTGTCAGCATCCCTTGTGTGTTTTGAGAGTATTAATGTGTGTCTACATAATCTTGTAATTCTTTGAATTTGAAAAAACACCTTTAGTCTGTTCAGAAACAGCATCTCCTGAAAATGTTATTTTTTGGTTTTGGACAATATTTTCTGCTATAAAAAGAGCTAAACATGTAAATGTTTCTGATTCGTAGCCTGTTCTTATTATATCTTTTCAGAATTATGGAATGATGAGCTCCAGTCCAGGAAGAAAAGGAAGGATCCATTTAGCCCAGATAAGAAGAAACCTGTTGTTGTATCAGATATCCTTTTACTGAAATCTTTGTTCTTTCTAGTAGTGTTTGCAGTTTTATAGCTAATTTTATTACATATGTCATTAAATCAAGTTGAAGGGATAATGCATTATCAAAAGTGATTTTTGCATGGCAGACGTTCTTATTCAGATTAGAGAAGCCATGTTGACATATCCTCCCATCATGAAAATTGAAATTAAGATTCTCTTACCTAGCTACTAGTTTTAAATAGAAAATGTTTCTAAAAGTTGATTTTTCTAACTCTGAAGAAAAATAGTTACAAGGCAAAAGCAGAATCAATTATATATTAGTATTAGGTATAAAATCTCAGCAATTTCAGGCTGTTTATAAAGTGAAAAATCCTTTCAGTTTTAAAGTAAATGAATTTGTTATTTTTGATTGTAGTTTAGAAATAGTTGTGAGCTTGTCAGATAAGAGCAAAGCAAATACTAGAAATTTTACCCAGCTTCTCATTTTTAATTTTTTGCTATTTAGAGAAAAAAAAATGAAAGTAGTTAAAAGATTTCTAAAATTTCAAAGGTAATTTTAAGTTTAACCTTGTTCTCCATTTTATGAGATTATTTTTTTAAACATCCATTGCACCTTTTGCTAAACTTATTTTTCAGAGATGAAATGGGTAGAAACAAAGTAGAAAGTGAAGACTATTGTAATGGAATAGCTGTACTATATGGAATTTTGTTCTGAAGTTCATTTGTTCTAATACACGTTTTTTAATTTGCAATTGATAGTTTAAGGAAGGGAGCTTTGCCTTTCTGCCTCCTCTTTTTAAAATATTTGATATTCAGCTATGTGGGGCTGACCATACTTTTCTCTTGAAGATTCATGTTGCGGAATACTGTAAAAATAATTATTTTATTTAAGCTGATACTAGTGTAGGTGCTGTTTTGCAGTGGTACATTGAAATTGCAATCAATTTTTATTGTAATTTGAATTATTGCAAATAGAATAATTTTTGAACTGTTAGGAATGGAATGGTTGCGTCTCAGCTGTTTATCCTATCCTTATGTTGAACTCCAGTACCCTGAGTATCTACATACTATTATTACCTCTTTTAATAATTCTTAAAAGTGAACTTCTAAGTTGCATAATTGAAAGATGGATGTGTTTGCACTGAGCTTTTACTTTGTGTTGGTATGCTTTTTGTGAACGATCTGCAGAACAGACCTATTAATACCTTTCTACAAACATTAGAGTATTTTTATTATTTCTGTTTAAAAGAGTTTTCCCTAACATTTCCACGCCCTTATATAGTTTATATGTTACAAGACCTTGATATACTTGAAGACTGGACAACAATAAGGAAGGTAAGATGAAAGGATGAATGCCAGTGCCTGTGGATTTAGTTGGGTTCATGTCTAGTCCTTTTGCTATTTAAAAATGTGTAACTGGCTTTCTTACATGATCAAAACACTAAATAGATTTTTATTTCTTCAGTAGTCAGTTAATCCTTTCACTTCAAGCTGTGTTATTGCTATTTCTTCTGTTTCTTCTGATTCTACCCAAATCATAGAGAGGAATCTATTAAAGGGGTGCAAGAGGATATCTTTGAAATGGGGAGTCCATAATTTTCCATGAAAAAATGTGCTTTACTTATAGTTTTTTTACTTACACTTTTTTTACATAAAAATGGGGAGCTGTGTTTTTCTCAGATTATGAGTCATGGTTTAAAGGAAAAGAAATTTGTTTAGTCAATTGATACATTTGAAAAAATAAATCCAGATTTTAGTTGCATAATGCCTTTTTAAGATTGTAAGACTGTTGAAGGATCTTGCTGCCATGAAATGCTATCCTTGCCTTGCACCTGCAGTCAGAAAGCTTCCCCTAATGTCCTAGTGCATCTGAGTTTATGGAATAGCAATCCACTTAGGTGAATTCAGAAACTTGGTGGGGAGTTGGCTGAGTCAGTTTCTATCCTGTTTTTTTCCCTGTACCTCTTTTCTGAACAAGAAGTTAACTGTGACCTTTATATGAGAACTTGTCTGACTTTTCTCTTTCTGTCACATCAGAGGAACAGACACAAAATATCTTTCCCTAGAGCTTTTTTCTGTAGATTTACATAATTTTAAACAGTAGCAACAAACCCAGGATCTAGGCTCCCCCCCCCCCCCCCCAAACTAGGGCTTTGCCTTTTCTGGAAATAATTTTTAAAATCCCAAAAAAGCAAACAAATGAACCCCCAAAACCTCTTCAGTGCTTATTTTTTTCCCAAGGTTATGTGTGGTCTGGAGTTTACATGAAGTAATATTTGTGAGCTTATAACATATAAATTAAAAGATTAGGTTGTTCATATAGCATTTTGTTTTTCAGAATGAGTTAATGTAATTTTGTGTTTTCTTGACAGAATTGCATGAGAGCAATTTTGAGGATTTAATTTAGAAAAGCTTGAGTTATTGAAATCAAAACTTAATAAAGAAGGTGATTTTTTTTCCACCTTCAAAATGCTTTTTTATGTAGCTACCCAGTTACCATTGAACACATTAGAATTCTCATTGTATTTTTTGCGTGTAAATGCAAGTATACACTTGCATATAAAAGCAAATACCACTGCATGTTACTGCACAACTAATGCTGGCAGTTAAGACAAAATGACCCTGCCTGCTGACTAACTTTAATTTTCTTTTGTGTTTCAAGGCAATGGCTACACTGGGACCACACAGGGTAAAGCCAGAACGTAAGTAAATATGGTCTAGTTTCACAAGACAGAACTTGCTCTGTCCAATGATGCAATCTCCATCCAGGCAGATTGTATTTGTTATAGTACTGGTGTAGTGATGGAGGATGGGGTGAAGTAGCTGGAAGATGTGGCTTTTGTCTTTCTCCTCTCTCAGGTGCTGATACCTGTAGCTTGATTGCTGTTGCTTCTGGTGACAAATTCTAGAAAATTATAAAAGAAATTCAGACTTCTAATGGTGGTTTACAGCAATTCATATTAGCAAGCTGTGCCAGTGTTTGCACAAGATTAAGCAGAAAGCTGAGAGCATTGGCACCTTTCAGGTGCATTTCAAAGGATGCTCAAATTGACTGCAAGCTACAACTCTGAAAAGGCAGAGCTGTGGGAAAGGAGTGGTATTCATATTTGCATATTTGGCACTGAAGGGAGAAGCACGTTCTTGCAAAGTAAAGTCACATATTTGAAGGTGAGGAGGAGAAGGGACAATAGGCACGTAGGTGATGGCTTCTATTTGAAAATGAAAATATAACTTTTAATAATCTGACTGGAAATAAAAAGGTATATTGCTTCAAATTTTCCAATTCAATTATTAAAAGACAGACTACTGTTGGAAAAAATGTCTCTTCTATGTAAATAACTTGATGAAAGTGTATTTAACTGCCTAACTGATTTCTGTGAAGTTAATATTAAATCACTTTTATTACTTAATTTAGCACCTGTCAAATTAGAAAAGCATCTCCATAGTGCTAGATCTGAAGAAGGAAGACTGTATTATGATGGCGAATGGTATGGACGAGGGCAGACGATATGCATTGATAAGAAAGATGAATGTCCTACAAGGTAAAGATTATTCAGCTTATGCAGCTCTGTACATTATGTTAAGCAATAACTAGGATGATGGCATTGAAGAGTAAGGCCTATGTGGAAATACTGCCACCTCAATGACATTTACTAGTTGACCTTGGAAGACCAGTATTGAGATGAGTGCTGATTTGTGAAAGAGGATAGTAAAGGTTGGAATTGATTGAAGGGTTGTCAAGTTAGGATCTCTCTTAACAATTTAAGCTGTAACTAGTTTCTGATAGCCTTGGAGTAATTTTTTTCCTAGTATCTTGGGAGTTTGTTGCTTTGAGAATTTGACCCAAAAATACTTAATTATGGAAAAACACTTCATGCTGTTGAAGATAAGCTTTGTTTTCCATTGATTAGTGCTCTGAAAGAAGAGAGGAACTTTTTAATGGTATTTTCTTCTCTTAAGAAAGGTTCTGCCTTGGAACAGTCTAAATATTAGAGTGCAAATTTGGTTGAATGTTTAAGATCTATAAATGTGTTTTCTCTGTATAGATAATATTTGAAAATTCTAAAATTCAGAGTGTATTTAAAATAAAAGATATATCTTACCTTTTACTGAATGGGGCAAATAAGTCTAAGCCTGGTGTTAATTAAATATGCACATGTACTCAGGAAAATTGACTTTAAATTTATAGGTCAGTAGTTTACTGTAGAACTGGCTGTTTCTTTTCTTCCTTATGTATGGTGTAGAGGGACAAATTTTGGTGATTTTGGTGTTTCTTCAGGGCTGAAACAGGAAGGTATTTTAGTAAACTACAGATTGTGTCTGAAATTAAAAAAACCTCTGGATTAATTTAGCAGAATACAGCAGTTGTACTGGGCCAAGTAAAGATCTTAGTATCCAGTGTCTGACAAAATCTAAAAGCTGATGCTTAACAGGGCAGTCATGCAGTGGAGCTTTCCTGGGATTCAAGACCCCCACATTTTCTAAGACTTGAGGGAGTTGTCACACTCAGTATGCAATAGATTTTTGTTCTGTTAACTGTTTTGATCATTGGTTTTGTGCTTTCTGTTCTCCCCATCAATGTACTTGAAATTATAATTTTCTGTGTGTATGAGGAGGGAGTTTTGTTCACTATTTGTGTTAAAGGTTACCGTAAGGAGCATAAAACCAGGGCTCATTTAACAGGGAATCAGTAAGTCAGCTTTCAGTTTATTTCTTGTGATCTTGGCATAATGAGTAAGAGTTTAATACATTTTGTGCTTTAAATCTTGGCTTCAAGTTGTCCAACATTTTTTCAAGGACTTCATATTCAATGTAATTTCAAGGCTTTTCTTGTTTTTTTTTTTACTATGGGTAGTTTGTTGTTATGTTTTCTCTGTGTGACTGTTGTTCTTATAAACAGTTAAAGTATTTGTACCTGTTAGGGTTTTCTTGTAAGAGAATAAAATAGATAGCTGAAACATTAGCTACCTTCACTAAAGACACATGCAGTTCCCAAGGAATTAAGTTAAAACTTTCCTTAGAGTGGTGCCAGTATCTTTTGGGCCTAGCATTTACAATTAATGCATATTTTCATTTACTGTGTGGAAATACAGCTGCAGTTTTGAGGTTATTTTTAGCTTATAAGCTTTCTAAATTCTTCTTGTTTTTCTTCCCCTGACCCTTCTTCCCTCATTTTCTGTAGTGCCATAATTACAACAATTAACCATGATGAAGTTTGGTTTAAAAGACCGGATGGAAGCAAGTCTAAGCTGTATATTTCTCAGCTACAGAAAGGAAAATATTCAATAAAGCATAACCACAACTGACCGTTGCTCACCGGATGTGAAACAAGTGGTATTGCCATGCGTGATGTGCCATGGGGTGAAAATTGTATTTAATGGTGTTTTGTATTCCTTATCTATTTACAGCAGTATCTAATGTGTATTGGTCGTGCTGTATGTAAGCTTCATATGGACGGCCTTCAGAAACCTGAGGAGGGTGAATCCTGTTAACAGATATTTTGCCTCTAAATTGGGTCCAGTGCCTAAGATGTGAAGTATGCTCTTCAAGTATAACGCTTCAAAACTTAACATATTTGTAATTTAGAAAGAATTATTTTTCCATTGGTGACCAGTTGGTGTGAAAAAAATTATAACCGTAATTACCAGCAACTCACTTTATTTTCAGTGACTGTCTCATGCTTCTGTTGTGGATGTAAATTTAGCCTGCTCAGCTGTTGCTTTTGAATAGATTGTAAAATGCATAAGCATCCTTTTATCCAAAGTGTACTGATTTATTTAAATTATTGTCCTCAACAGCTTTGCTAGTACCGACTGTGTTATATTTTGTAAGGTTTACTATTGCTTGTAATAAAACAAAGCCAATATTTTGAACTATGTTTTTGAAGAGCACTTTTCTAGTGTAGGACCCTATTCTATAGCAGACAAATCATTGGTAATGTTTTTTCTTGATTGCCAGCAAAATTTATGCATAAGGTGGACAGTGTTGCTCCAACCTGTGTTATATGTAGCCCACAAAGAACGACTGGGGGGATGGTTACATAAATGCTGTTGCATGGCCTGCATGTTTGGTCCACAGTTGTATGAAATATGATGAATTTTTGTTAGGAAAGGAAAATATTTCCCCAGAAGTCATGTATCTGGGAGACTTTACACTGAGTTTTCCACCAAAGACTATTTTCAAAATTTCTGTACCCCATTTCATCTTACTGTACACCAGAAGTATTTCATGCAGCTTAGGAAACTGAGTGTCTTTTCAAGTCTTGCTCTTTTAGCCACAGAGAAAAGTCCTAAATCCTTGATGTTACTGTGATGTGCTTCGAGCAACTAGAATGATAGATGGGATTGTTGAAGAATTGTAAACATTGGTTATGTGCACTTTAATCTCCACTTATGATGATTCTTCTTAGAGAACATAAAGCATCCATTTGCTTTAAATGATCACAGCAAATAAATATTTTTATTGTAACATATAAATTAATCGTCTCTTCTAGTGCAGGGTGGTAAGTACTTCCAAATGCCAAATCAGTTTCTGCTGAGTGATGCTTTTCTACAATTGTATGACATTATAAATCAAATGTACATAAAGTATCAACTGACATGTTGGCTTTTAACAATATGAACTGTATGTATACAGTTGTTTGATAAACTTTTTGTAATTAAATATTTGCATTTTTTAACTTAGTATATAAATAAATGATCTGTGGTAGTGGACATCTTTTCTGTTGTTTTGCTGTTTGATTTTCTAGTCTTGTTGGAATTGTTGATCTACCAAATGGCAAAGGGAAATATTTTTAAATAATCAGAAGGCCTAAGGCTTTTTAAAAAAACTTTTGACTTGCACCTTTTTCTTTGGATTTTTGAGAGTTTGTATGTATACATTTTGTTTGTTTTTACAAACTTTTAGAAAATATTTTATGGAAGCTTTATTCTGTGACACTTATAAATCAAACATAAGCACTGCTAAGAATCTCATAAATGTTGACATGCTTGAAATCATCTGTATTTAGGCCATGCTGGGTACTCTAAATGGTTTTGTGATTCACCCCTTTCCTTTTACCTCTTCTGGTTTTTGTATCTCTCTAGCTGCAATTGATTATTCCTATAGCTTTTTCTCTTGTACAAAGCAACACTTTCCTTGATACAGCCTTGCAGTTTGGACTGACACTTCATGAGTGTGGTTTCTTAATTCAGAATAAGCATAATTCATATCAACATGAGAAGTAATAATGACAGCAGTGTGAATTAGGGGTCAGACAGCTGGGACCTACTCATTCCATTACTAGAAGTACAGGAAACTGAACTGTGCCTTTCCTTTTTGACATGTCACCATTTCTGTGTATGTGATGGGAGAGCTGTGAGGTTGGTTTTTGTTTATAACTGGTTAATTATTTCATGCTTAGGTGAATCATATTTGGTACATGCTTTGTATCTTTTTAATATTTGAACAGTAAATGTTTTGCTTGATCCAACGTAAAATGTAAGAGAGGTCTTCCACAGATTTTAGTCCTTTGAAGTAGAGACATTGTTAACCTCTTGTCCAGCTGTTTTATCTTTTACACTACTGTATTAAAACTTTTCAAGCTTTGGTAGCATTGTTTTAACCTACAAATTGGATTTAGATCTGTGAAATGCCAAAAGGAATTCTGTAATATGTGAAAAATTGAGTAAGTGAAGAACAAGAGGCACTGAGTGACAAAAATAACTTTCTGTACGTGTATAGAAAAGGCTTCTCTATCAGTAGTTAAGTTTCAGAGGAGATGCAGTTTGGTTTTTGCCAAACACACAGAGCAAATTGATCTGCTCATTTTTCCCACAATGAAGTATCTGATATATTTAGTTGGAATGCAGTCTAACCTGACAATACTTACTCTTTAAGTATTATGTGGAGTTTAGCTTAGGTATTTCATAATAAGCAGGTATTTCATAATAAGCAGGTCTTAAACTTTCCAAATCCTTTTAATTTTGGCACTTTATCATAGTGTGTTTGTTTTTAAATTATAAAAATGGGCTATTTATACTTTGTGAACATCTTACTCTATTTGTAAGCCAAGGCCTGTGTAAGTAGCTCACCACCCCCATCAAGTGGTAAGAGATGATGAAGTACTGAAATTTTCACTCATTTTGAAACCTATGCTGTCTTCCAACAGTAGGTTCAATTTGTTCTGTGTGAGGTTTTGTTCAGTTTTGTTCTTTTTCTTTTAAGTAGAAAGAAAAAAATAGGTTTTGACTTTTATCAAAAGAGAGATGTGCTTACAGTTTTCTGTCTCATGGAGAGATTCTTCAATTATTATATTATTCAATTATTCCTGGGAAAGAACAGTCTTTCCCCCTCCCTCACCCATTTTTTAGAGGACAAGGGAGAGAGGTAAGGAGAAAGAAATCACATGTCCAATAGACTTTGCATATAAATAGCTAAAATCTTCAGGGCTTTAATCCATATGAGGCTTTGAGCAACCTGGTCTAGTGGAAGGTGTCCCTGCCCATGGCAGAGGGGATGAAACTTGGATGATCTTTGAGGTCCCTTTCAACCCAAACCTTTCTATAAATCTATGATGAGAGATTGACAGATGACAGCCCTGTCCACACAGCCTTTTACCTGTGGCAAAGTAAGCTCTGTTCTGTGGACTTGCTCATTCCTAAGAAAGTTCTTAAATATGCTATTCCAGGCAGAAGCACTGGAATTTAGACTAGGTAGACAGTATATTACCTCTGGAATGGAATTTGCAGTCTATAATTGAAGCAAAAGCACAGCATATATTCAGTAAACTTGACATTTCCTGGAAAAGCTAGTTGTAATTTACAGAACAACTACAGAATTTACAGAGCTACAGAATTTACAGAACAACTACAGAAATGTAGTTGTGTGGCATTATGTATGCTTTTGTTTCTCTGCATGGAAAATGGTCCTGATGGATCAGATGTGACTTCTACCATTTAAGACTCACTACTGGTTTTTTTCTGGGAAAAGCTGAAAATTGATGTTTTGAGCTGACTTATTTCAGTGTACTGGCAGCCCTGCAGACCTCACTTCTAGAAATTTAACTTTCCCAGATGTTGCATGAAAGGTCTGAAGGCTGACAATAATCTGACAGATTCACTAGCCCTAGTCTAGGGCTAGATTAATTTAGCCCTAGTTACCCTAGGCACTGACTGAGACAGCATCACTTTCTGATAGGAGAAAATACTGTATGATTTTGTAAGTTAGAATTGTTTCAGATGGTAATGGGTTCAAAAAAAGGCCTTGTAGGTAAACTTTATATTTGGTATTTGTAAGCTTCACAAGTGTCAATGTTACTCTTTCAGTTTGTTTCTCTGTATGAAAGAATATGAATGAAGGACTCAGGCCATTTTAGTAAGGCAGTAATGTCCAAATTTTCCTAGAACGGGTATTTTAACCACAGACATGATGTTTTTTGTAAGATTTGACTTGCTAGATTTTTTAAAAATCTGGCTTAAATTTTAGAACATAGTAATTTCTTTGAAAAATAGAAGAATACAGAAAGCCCACTGTTCAAGAGGTGTTTAGCAGCAGTAGAATTTGTGTCCTTTATTACAGAAGGAATATCTTCAGACATCACCACTGTCTTCACAAATAAAAGCAAGCTGGAATAGGACAACAGAAATTAAAATAATAGGCATTATTTCATTAAACAGGGCAACATTAGTGGATTCTTCTTTTCCTGTAAGTAAAATAAATCTGAATCAATTGGCCAGAGTTGGAACACCAAATTTGCTTTCCTTCCTCCCCCTGGAGATCCATGACGGTGAAAGCCTGCCTGCAGGTGGCAGTAAATTTATGCTGAAGCTACTTGATGGTAGTTTCAAATTTTCTGTTTGGATCCTGTTAGTTTTTTTTCACAGTTTCTCTTAGTTATAGCACAACTACAACTGGTTTTAATCCTAATGCATACTAATTAAGGGATATTTGGAAAGAACAGTACTCAGAGTTCTAAAGGAGGATTATCTTTTGCTACTATACTGTGAAAGAAAATCACTATGTAAAGGCTTAGCAAGGAACAGAAATGGATTAGATTCTGTCTAGTTGCCATAGAAACAAAATATGTAATTAAACAAAATGAAATACATCTCTTACACTGACGAAAGTGTTAAGGAAAGGTGGGACAATGCAATGAGTGTTTTAACCTGCAACACCGAACCCAGAAATAAAAAGAGGGTTCAGGTTTATTTTTCTAATGCAATTTTGACTTACTTTTTGTGCTTGGTTAACTAAAACCAAAAATGTTGTGCTTCCTAGGGTGAATCTATAAAAAGGAGTGTCAATAATAATCAGCAGTAATTAAGGCAGTGCAAATTTACGTCAATCCTGTTGCAGGTTAATAACATTAATATTATCTGATACTAATAATACAATTAAATGAATCTTAAGCACATGCCTTTTTTGGAAAAAAGCTAAACAGTATGAACAGTTTAATTACACTTTAAAATAATTTTTAACAGATCACTTCAATGTTTCTTATTCTATAAGATTATGCAAACAGTTTCTTACCCTTGCTCTATAGCTAATAAAGACAATTTCTTAACAAAAAATGTGTGTCAAAAGAACTTCCTTTTAACCAGATATAAGTGCTGCAGGTTAAGGATGTTTCAGAGCCCACAGTTAGTGCCAGGTGCCAGGAGAGGGCACTTTGAGGTTTCTCTTGAAACACTATTTACTTTTAAAAGAAGTTTAAGTCACGTCCTCAGATTTTTCTTTCTCATTCTTCTGCCATAACATTTCACGACTTAAAGTTCAGAAATGTAGCAGTGATTGTTACTTCTCTTTGTTAGCTTAACCCTGAAGGTGACTACATTCTGCTATTTATAAATTGAGGAGGCTTATTTCCATGGTAAGATCTCTTATTTAGCACATCTCAGTGTGTGGCCCTGGGAGGTGGATGGAAATTGGTTGGCTTTGTATATCACACTACCAACACTACCCTTCAAAAAAAAAAAAAAGAGAATTACAGTATATGATTCTTACCCTTATTTCCTTCAGAGTGAAGGAAAAGTCAAAGAAATTCTGCATTCAGTTCAACGTATGACTTCAAGTTCAGATGATTATGCCAAAACATGGCTAAAATATCAGAATCTACCTTCTACAGACCATATTGTTGACCTTGGAAGTACTGTATGTGGCACATCTGCATTTGCTTGCCAGGCTTTTATGTGGAATGAATAATTTCTTACAGTCCTGCTGAGGACATAGCAGCCTTGATTTAACATGTATTCCCAGGGCTCTGCACCTTGGGTGGAAACAAACTGGAGGAAACACTGAATGGACACAGAGAGCCAGCTCTGCTGCAGAGGCAAAGTGTGTCCAATATTCCTCCTCACTCAAAACCAAAAGGGAATTGGAGAAAAGGGAGAAAAAGATTGATTTGTAGCATTTTCTGGGGTAGGAATTTGAGATCTGCCTGCCTTTTATTCCTCAAGTAACCAGTTGCCTCATCCTCAGGTGTGTCTGCGTGTGTTGTTATGTTTGGCTGTATTTACACTGATTTCTAAAGTATCTGAAGTATTAGTCCAGCTAACAAACTCTATCAGTGTGTCTTTAAAAAACATCCCCCCAAACCCTAGAAAAGTGCATTGATTTTCCCCACCTTTTTGGGGAGAGGGGGAAGCAAGTTTAGGATTAGATCAGGGGTGTTTAAACACATTTAAATCCTCAATATTTTAGGATACCTGCCATGGGTAAGACTTCTGAAGGCACAATTTTTCAGTTTTTCAACAGAAAAAGTTGCTTGGAGTTTCTCAAAACTACAAAGTCTACTGTAACTGATAAACTCTCAAGTGTTATCACTAGAAATTTTGTATTATCTTGCAGTAATGAAAAATTGTCACAATTTACCTATTGCCTTAAATTAACACTGTGCTGTCCTTCAACACTGTTCAGCATTGGTAAAATACCGAATTCCTAGTTTTCTGTAGCTAACACCACACTGATGTTCTTATGCTTATGTTACTACAAATTTCTTGATTCCTAAACCATCTACAACTTCCTAAAGGCTGAGTCAATTCAATGTTCTTTTGATCCCTGACTTTGTTTTAACCAACCCAATAATTTCCAGCCTTTCTTAAAAAATGAGAGGTAGGGAAGGGCACATGCACAAAACCTTGGGGGATCAAAGTTGAAGATCCC
Source organism: Agelaius phoeniceus (assembly GCF_051311805.1). Classification (NCBI taxonomy): domain Eukaryota; kingdom Metazoa; phylum Chordata; class Aves; order Passeriformes; family Icteridae; genus Agelaius; species Agelaius phoeniceus. The sequence goes on from NC_135270.1 coordinate 39,222,751, forward strand.
TTTTCAGGCCTCTTTTCAGCCTGTTTTTCAAGCCTCAACCAGTTGAGCAGCTCACTCTGTTCTCAGTGTGGCTGCTGCCCTGCTAAGTGGCCTGAGTACTGGTGGTACCCTAGAAATGGGAAATTTAGGGCAAGCCCAGTCCCTGAAACGTGTGGGGTTTGTTTGATTTTTTGTTTATTTTCTGCCTAATCCCACATGGCTTGTTTCTTATATCTCTTGCCAGGTTTTCTGAGCTGGAGGCAGCCAGCAGAAGGCATTGGGTGCTGTCTAGTGGCAAAATTATTCAATATTCCCACATGGTGGTGGGAACCACACACTGAAGTTCTTCCAGAAAACATTAACGATAACATAGGCAACAACTTCAACAAGTTGCAAAATCCCTGAAAGTGCAAACCCCTGAGCTTTGGTGCTGAGGACACTCCCTGCAGGTGGGCATACACAGCTTCAGTGCTTGTCCAGAAATGGATCTGTGTGTGAGTCAGAGATGGCATAGCCAGCTGCTGGCAATGACTCTGTGTGTTTGCTCTTGCCTCAATATTAGGCAAAGCTTTGCTGCTTGGTTCCTAGGTACTCCTGAGAGTTTGGCTCCTAATCCCTGCACTCATCTGTCCCCACTTGTAAAATAGCACTGCCTTGAGGGGAAGCCATGAAGTTTGTGTTTGACATTGATTTATCAGACTATTTGGTTGTGGGGAACCCTAGAACTAACAAAAATAGGCAGTTATGTTACATGGAATGTATTTTGAGGCCAACACAATACATAGGTTATTTTGTGCTTAAAACTATGAAGCAGGATATAGTTTTTAGTTATTCAAAGGATTGTTTTATTGGAATGGTCATTGGATTGAAGAACAAGAATAACTGCAGTAAGGCAAAATCTGTGCATGGTATGTAAACACTAGCTGACCTTTTCAAGCTTTTTACTATTTTAATAGCAAGAATCAAATCACGAATCAGTTTTGTGAGTGTATAGTTTCTGTCTCCAAAATTCACTTGTGACAAACAGGCCAAAACTCAGCACCTATGGAAAAAGTTGTGAGATCACATGATAAAATATGTTATTAGTTGCACAACATTTACTAAATTCCCATCTTTGTCCAGGGTCTTTCACTCTCTGATTAGATGGTCTTGCTCCTTGTATAACTGGAGTATTCATTATATCTCTAAATAGAAACCAAAGGAAAGCCTTTTGGGATTAAATGTTTTTGTTTTTGTTTTTTTTTTTTTTAATTATTCCAGTATTTGCATTTTAAATAGTTTGGGATGCATATAAATATTCCTAATGATTAGGCAGCAGTCAGCCAACTCCAACTTGCCTACAAATGAACATTTTTAATCCGGCTTCATCTGAATGGGGTTCTATCATAAAAATTTCACACACAAACTTGGGAAAGCTCATTGTTTCTCATTTTATAATAATAATAGTAATAATGCTCATTCTTTGTGGGTTTCTGGTTGGTTGATTGGTCTGTTGGTGGTGGTGGTTGGTTTTTTCCCCTTTGGGATATAAATAACTCAGTATTGTTTGAAATTGTATAGAATAATCTATTTTCCCTGCTATGTAGGATTCAGGGTGTGGGTTACTTTATTATTTTACTTTATAATACAAGAAATATTTTTGTTACAGAGGACTGACCATATCCCACTCATATTTTATATTATGTTATGAAGAAGGCTATCACAGCAAGGGCTATGTCCCAATACCTAGTATCAGGCTAATCTCATTATCTTCAGTTTTAACTTTGGAAACATACAGAGTCAGAATGTTAGCAATCACATTCTGGTTGGTGATAATAATTTAGAAAATTTTTCAACATCACCAGTTTTGGGATTTGGCATCCCATCCTCGGAAGGAGCTATTTCAAAGTGAGTGGGAAGCTACTTCCCTGACCTTAAGGTTAAAACCCTCCAGCCAGGACTGGGCAGCAGAAGCAATCCTGATGCTTTAAAGGAAAGAAGTAGAAAGTGTTGTAGTTAGTGGAAGAGGAGCAAGAATGACATTAGCCTCAGCCCTCAGCTCTCCTCTAACTCTCTCAAAGGGAACAACAATGCAGGCTGTTACCTCCCGCCCACAAATTCTCACTCGCTGTAGAAAAGTGCTTTCTCTGAACCCCCTGGCTGTCTTGTCTGATGTAATTAAACAATAAAGAACATTTTAGAGTGAAAGGACTGATGGACAAACAACTGGCATAGCTGTATCAGTCTCATTTGCTTGGAACACTATGCTAGATATGTGTATTTAATATCTAAAATAGTGAGCAAGGAAAGCTAAGCCAGGAATAGGGTTTTGTGCCTTTTACTTTTGTTTCATAACAGTTATAATGCTTTATACATTAATTATAAATTTAATCCTAAATACTCACAGTACTGCCTGCTATTTTATAGATATCCTGTGGTCTACAGATATGTCAATTCTTTTCTAAACTGATAGGAAGTAATCTAATATAATTGCACAAAGAGTATTATGGCCATATTTTAGGGTTTTCTTTGCATATCAGCCTATTTAGAAATTTGATTTTTATGGTTGGTGCAAGAAGTTTTAATGTGTACAATAGATAATTATTTTCTTTGTGTGTTTTTTTGAGTGCTGTGAAAAATTCTTTAATAGAGCAGAAAAATAAAGAGTTAGTGATGCTTGACCAAGTTATGGGAGTTTGCCTGAGGAGCTGCAGGCCTCTGCTGCACTTCTTTAACAGCTTATACAGTGCATTTTTAGCTTTGCTTTCAGAGCTGCATGTACAGCTTGGCCACAGGATGAATATTGCCAGAGAGCTGATGATGGAGTGTGCAGGCAGCTCCCAGGCACTCACACCACCCGCATGTCCATGTCTCTACCTGAAACTGGCAACAAGTTCTGCTGTGAATGGTCTTTTTGTTTGACAGTAGAAATGAATAGAAATGTTTGAGGGAAATCCCATAAAAGCTTAAAAGCCCCAAATGGGGTAGAGATCAGTGCAGCATGCTGAGCACTGATTGGATCCCCATCTGATGCTGTGCAGCTCAGGATTCCCAGTATCTGAAGAGAAATAAAATCCTTTATACTATCCTCAGCTTTTTTTTATTTTATTAGCTCCACTGTTGGCAGTAAGGGTCATGTGTTCTATGAACATCCCACTCCTGAGTGCAGTAGATTAATTTATCATCTAAAAAAATCCACATATATAGGATTTATATTGGTAATTTATAGTTTCGAACAACAGTATGTGGCAACTTCATATTGGAAAAAATGAAGAAATAAAACATGCATGATAGAGCTCTGTATGTGTTGATCTGCTTTGCTCTTAGACACATGGTTTTCCTTTTTAGAACTGTTTCATTTTAACAGCCAGTGCATGTGTTGCTGCTCAGCTAAAGAACACTTGAAAAAATTTGTGTGACCTGGGTATTCTGACGGATAACTTTTGCTATTTTTTGTTATTGGATACTGTATTTTCACATTTATTTCCAGTACAGATTTGTATTACAATGGTTGCATTTTTCTATGAAGGACAACTAATGTACTAAGCAGTCAAATTCAGGGCAGTAAATTACCTGGTGCTCTTTAAATCCCATCAATTTGATGGTGGTAAGCAAAGCCCATAGTCTTTCTTTTGCCTTGGTCTCCTATGAATTTTCACTTGTTTGCTGCAGAGCAATCCAGTGCACTGCTTGAAAAAAATCCAGTTGGATGCAGCAAATGCAATTTCAATGGGCTTAGTAGAATGTCTACTCTTTCACTTAACCTTTCCCTTCAGTAAGTGACTCGCAGGAACAATAAATTCCTTGAGCAAAGGTGTCTCCAGAACCAATCAAAATGCGCCACGGGGGAAAGTGTGTCTGAAGCCAGTGGCATGTTCTGAGAGATGAATTAGTCTGGGTCTTTGCTAAGTGATAGTACAAACTATGTGTGATTTAAAGGAAGAAAAGAGAAAAAGTGACTGTGAAGGACCAAATACTCTGTTGAGAAGGGGCAGGGCTGGAATGGTAGTATTAACAGCCCACCACTAGTATTGTCAGCAGAGAGATTTCTTCATTAATGTACCCTGCTGAGCTAAATGATCTCTTGAAAACTATTTCAGCTCAGAATTTTATGATTTCATTACTTCAATGATTTGATTTCATTATTTGATTTCATGATCTCAGTATCTCATTATTTTGGTTGTTACTCAAAGCCTTGTCTCTCTCCTTTCTCTGCCATATATTGTCAAGGACAAAATATTGTAGTACAAAAAAAGAGGTTTGATTCAAGTTCCTTTTTCTTAAAAGCAGAGCCTACTGTTGCACTCTGCAAGAAGAAAGATGATGGGAGCACATGTGTGTTCCTGTCTGGTGTGAATGGAGAATGAGGTGGCAGAAAAGGAGATCCAACAAGGTGGAAAAGGTAACATCATCAATAACCCCAATGCTCCACTGAACACTATGGGAGGAAATTATGGAGTGAATTTTGCACACTGGAGCAGAAGGTAGCATGGAAGTTGCAGGATGCCTTAGGATGAAGTGGAATAAAAAGAAAAGAACATCACACTGCAAAAAGAATTCCCCAGCCATAGTGTTTCCTTCCCTTTACTGGTTGTCTCTTGGCCTGTCTAGTGAAGAATATTTTGAGTGTCTTTGGTGTGTGAGTGGGAGAAAAGAGATGGGGGTGGCTTCTCTATGGGCTTAGACCTCTGCTACTAGATGCTCATCTGAATTTTGATCCCTGTGGGATTCTCCCACTCTCTGGTTTTATGTGAACTGTTGATAGATTATAGAGGCAGTGAAAGGCTCTCTCCCCTTGTCTGGCTGGAAACTGGGTCAACAGCTTACTGAACTAGGGCAGAGCTTGCTTGCTTGCTTCTAGTATTGGTGGAGGAACTCTTATTCACTCCCAGATTGAGTTCTTGCGGGACAGTAGCTGGAGTCAAATACTTCTCTCTGTTTCAAGTTTGCACTGGAATTAGAATCTGAAAATACTAATAGTTTGCAGTTAACTAAGTACATGGAAGAACCCTCTGGTCATGAGATCTGTCACCTTTTAAAAGTCTGCTCATTTTCTTAAGTATTTGCAAATCATAGAAATCCACACATGTTTTTCCTACAAGTTATTCATAGACATTCTTTGCATCAGGGTTTTTTTTGTTGTTGTTATTGTTCATGCCTTTGTGTTACAGAATGTTGAGGAATGTGCTCAGCCCTGATTTAACTGATCTGTGCTGATGGGAAAACTGCACCTTCCCCCCACTCTGCAGAATGTTTGTGTCCTGGATGGCCAAAAAACTCCTGTGCTCCAGGCACTGTCAAGCTGGATACAATTGTTTTATGGTTGGAGCGGGGGGTTGTTTGTTTTGTTTTTTTTTGTTTCCTATTGAATGCAGAAATTGTTGTACACCACTGTACATTGTGCATTGCATTGTGAAATGCTGGGGCAGGGGTTATTTTCTTGCTCTGTAGCAGATGGGCTGATGGAATCCTTACAACATGCAGACAACCTGCAAGTGCAGCAAAACAGAACTGAACTCTGTCATCGTGACTGTTCTAATGGAGTTGTTTCTCTGCTGATACTAGCTGTCATTTTCAACTTATGAGCAATCTCTTTGAGCCTAATTTTTAAATGATCAGACAATTGTAAAGACATTTAATTCAAGTAGCCAAAATGCAACTTATTTAATGTGATATGATGGTTTTTAAAAGCATGTCTTTTAAAATGAGCCCATTTCCATTAAACAAAGAGCACATTTTCTCTTACTGCTTAATTTCTTTTACTACTTCTATTCTGGACTCCTTTGAAGTGACAACATGTGAGATCTATGTAAAGCTTAAGTGCTGTGTATGTTTACATGAATGATGTGATATTAAGTGGTTGACCTGCCTATTATAGAATTTGTAAGGCACAGAATTTTTTATTACACAGAGATAAATGTCACACTATGGAGAACTGAAGATACTGCTTCCAATTAGGAATGAAGCTATTTGTAAGGCAGCTGTAATATTTTGAACACAAATATTCTTTTCTTTTTCATTAAAATAGAAAGAATTAAATCTTGATTTTTTTTCTCATCTCCTCAAGATACCAACCAGTACTGAAGAAACAGATTCTGCTTTATAGTTGGATATATAAAAATATATATTAAAAATGTAAGAAAAATTATTCTGGCCAAAGCCTGCTTTAGTTAAATGAATTACTCCTTTAAGTGTAAACAGACAGTATTAAGCATGTTTGTAGGGGTGAGACAATACACATAAAATCTTCCAGTCCTCACTATATGTTCTGTTACAACATAATGTAGTGAGAAGACCTGGCTGAACAGAAGAAACCAGCACTGTAAATCCTAACATTCTGAAAAGCAACTAGGAGACATTAATTGTGAAATTCAGAAAGATTTTTTAAAAATTAAGAAAATAAATGTCGTCCTGTAAAACACTTTGGCAGACACAGTAAGGCCAAAAATTGTGTTAAAAGAGCCATTGTACCAGCTGGTGCTGAAACCTCCTGCTCATTCCTCTGGGAGAGGCATCAGGTTCCTCAGTTTGCTGGCCATGAGGGACAGCAACACGAAAGGGAAATTCTTAGAACTGTAGAATTGGAGACATGGAAGGAGAAGGCCAGCTGTGAAATTATTGCAGTTTGTGGTTTTGTACACATTTATAAAGGCATTGAAGACTAAGTCATACAAAACAGCAGGAGTTTCTTTCCTGATTTAAAGTTCCACAGAGGTCTGCTGAGCCTTCATGGTCATAGACATAGAGAGAAAAATAAGGCAGAAATAATGAAAAGCAGGTGATTCTGCACTAAGTGGATGTAGTTTTCCTTGGGGAAAATTAGTTTGAAAAGGTTTCTTGTTGTGTTATTCTGGAAGAATCTTTTATGACATCCCTTTGAAATTGTATAGCAGCTTTTAAGGTCAAAACACACACCAAAAAAAATCTGGACTGAAAACCTCTAAGAAGTTCCAACTGTAATGGAAGTTATTACAAAATGTGTAATGATGATGAACACTGCTTTAAGTGTTCTTGAAGTCTGCAGGTTAGACATCTTCTTAGACAAAATTTCTGTTAAATTCCCTGGAACCTCTGTATGCTGGATGTGAAGTGGAAAACAATTATTATCAATTGGCTAACAGTAAGGTACTAGGGAAAACATTTATTTTATTAGGCTATCTCTTCCATTTCCTTATGTCTTTTGAATCCTTAGAAAAAGCAAGCAAACATGTGTAAAGTTTTGTGCAAAGGGCCATCGAAGACCTGATGTAAATGGGTAGATGTCTGTATAGGACTCATTTGTGTCTTATGGTAATTTCTCTATATATTTAAAGAATTCAAAGCAAAACTCCTTTTCTTCAGCAGGCCTTCCTACTGCTTTCAATAGGTAAACATATATCCCACACCCAGACTGATTTAATGATTGTTTAAAAATGTTATCACTCTGTATCACAATTTTTAATGTTATCTGCCTGGGATTGTAATAGCTTAGTTATCCATAAGTGAAGAACACATCAGGAAGTAATCCAAATCATATCCAGACTGTCAAACATAGAACCAAAATTAAATATTAGTTCAGTGATTGTATTGATATAAAGAATTCTGTATTCAGAAGAATAGATTTTGAAAATAGTTACAGCAGCTCAGACAATAACCCATCTTCTGATGGTAAATCTCTGCACCGGACCACATGATGCCAATGGGAATATCCTACCTATATCTCATTAATCTCAGCATTTTTTCTCAATTTTGTCATTATAGTGGATTTGCTTTGCATTGGAGTGGAGAAATGTTGAATCTGTTTCTTGTGTAGAACTCCCTGCTTTGTGTTTCTGGCCCATACTTTCTCTTCTGTCTCTTTAGAGTGGAAGATGTCCCCTGCAGGTAACCAAGGGATTCAAACAAGAGGCAAAGTCCAAATAAGAGATTTTTTTTTCACCCAGGTTGGACTGCTAGGGAAGTTTTCCTCTCACCTTTGTAGTGCTGTGCTTAATTATCTTCCTAAAATTATCTGGGAATTGTACTTCACCAATTCACTGTAGAATAAAGACCTAGAACACTGACGTGTTCTGTGTCTTTGTGTGACTCAGGGTCCTGGGCTTTGGTTTTTGATTAGTTTCAGAGTTGAGCAAAGCTTTTTTGGTGAGTGGTCTGCATGTATGACCTGTGGCCTGTCCTGACTGATTGCCTGTAATTGTGGGAACCCCTTTTGGAATGAATCCTATATCAGACTCTTTGAGTGATGGAATTTCCCAAGGCAGAGGAATTTTCTTTAGTGGTTTTGTTTTCTCCCCTTCTGTCTCCTATGAAGGATTTGAAAATGAATGCAAGTCTTTAGGCCCAAGGCAGACACTTAAGGAAGGTGTCTGTCCTGTTCAAAGTAATGTGTTTTATGGAGATGTTTATGTCCCTTCTGCTGCACATTTACAGAAATTCACAGACAAAGTTATGAATTGTTAATTAGAGCAGAAACTGTGGCAATCCTTTGCCTCACATGTGCTTTGCAAATTCACTTTGTATAGATGCTGCATTCAGAATTGTTAGGAGCTCTGGTTTTATTGTGTTCTGTTTTGTCTCTGAAACTTTAGAGATGAACATTGTACTCAGCTGAGAAGAAAATATATTTGTGCTCATAGTGGATGTGAGTCAAACTATGGTTTGATTTAATTTAATTTTTTTTACATAATCAAAATAACTTAGTGTGCCCTCTAAGAATGATTGGAATGGTGTAACAATGTGTCCTGTACTGTGTGAATACTGAAACAGTTTCCATTCTTGCTCACAAGGTCCAATCTTGCAGCTCAGAAAAAGTAAGGGAATTTATTTATGTGTACGTTAAAACCCAAGTTTTCTGCTTCCCACAAAATGAGAATTTAACATTGCCTACAGTTGGTGTGAATAGTAAAAGGAACAGGAAACAAAAAAGTCCTTTGGAGCTCGGTTGAAGGGGGTCTGACACACTACAAGAGATCCACATGACATCTGCACATTTTTCTGTACGCTAGCACTGGAAAGAGGATAGAATTACCAGGAAATGTTGCCCTGTGGTTTCTGTATTGAAGTGGCTCCATCTGTGCCACCTGTGGATGACATGATTGGAGCATTAGTTCTTGCTCTGCCTTAGCACTATTGATAACTCTGCTTAACATCGCCACAGGGGAGGCTTTGTTGGAGGCTGCAGTCACTTCGCCTGAGCAATGGTGTACATTGGCTCCTCCATTCAAGCCTTTTTTCTGACATTATCGCATTTGAATGGGCCACCAGTGAAGCCATTCAGTGAGAACATGCAGAGGGGCTCCTGGGTGGCCTGGGACCGAGCCCAGCACCCCCGTTAATGGACTGTGGGCTGCAGCCCATTGAGCTCCATGAACTCCGTGACCAAAGAGAAGTGAGACAAAGATGTCCCTCAGCACGATATGTAGGTCAGGGCTGGACAAAAGCAGACAGTGACAATCAGACTGGTTTGATTGCTCCACTGAAAGGGGACACCTACCCCCACGGAGCACCGCTCCTGCAGGGCTGCACCGGGCGCTGCCCTCTGCCCATCACCTGTGCCTTGGGCTGTGCTGGCACAGCAGCTCTGAGCGCTACCTGAGCTCCTGCTCTGCTCACAGCAGCCTTTGCATTCTCCTTAAGCTTGCAATCGGTGTGATCATCACTGCAGTTTGCCCTAAGCATGCACATAAGCCTCTGGTTTGTTCACCCATACAGTGCACACATCCTTGTTCATACATGAAATGCCAGAGGCGGCTGAGTGAGTTAAGTGTAGGACAAAACTTCCCTCATCTGGCTATTTTTGCATATGATTTTGATGAAGTAGCAATCTTTTTCAAATGTTGACCTAGGATTGGTGAATTCAAGATGGAAAGGGGCACACATTCTGTGGTATCTCTCACTCCCTTAAATAAAATATTTGTTAAATATAAAAATTCCTTCTGTTGAACGTGGGGTTTTATTGCCTTTTGCTGGTGATTACAAACCACACTTTAAAAAATTGTGCTTGTTGTTTTAATTCTAGCTTATATCTGCTGAAATTAACAGCTGCTATTTGCATCTGTTAAACTACTCTGTTAAATTAGTTGGACAGCAGGCAGTGAGACCTTTTCATCCAGCAATTAAGGAAAAAAGTTGGAAGTGGGAGTTAATGGCTCTGAGCTCTGTATTGGCCTACATCTGAGATGGTCTGGTCTGGATCAGTGGCTTGAGAACTGTTCCTTGGCTTGGAATAGGGATAATATGCAAGACTACACCTGTCCTTGCATCTTTGTGGGCTCTTCCTGTAATCCTTTGGACAAGGGATAATGGTTTTCAATGGTTTTCCTTGAAGATTACCAGAGCTGTGTTAGAGCAGCTAACAGAGCTGTGGGAAACATCCTGAACTCCAAGTAGGGCTTGCAGGCTCAAATCTGCTCATTTGATGAACTGGTTGGGGATACACCTCTACTATTTATCTGTATGTGTCTTTGCTTTCAATGTTGTGAAAATATCCCCTCAAGAATTTGTATGGGTCATAAATATCTTGCAGCTAGGGGAAGCCAGGTACATGCCACAGGTTACATATCCTGCATCTCATTTCCCACTTGCTTCAAGAAAAACCCTTAGGACTTAGCTGTTACTCAGATAATGTGTGTTTGCTTGATAATCCATCTCCCATGGCACTAACCTTGCCTTTTCTGGATCGCTTCTCCTGCCTTTAAGGTGCATGTGAGCTTTCTGCAGCAGCAGAGAATAGGACAAGCTCTCAGCCTCTTGTAAGTGTTGAATTTCCATATTGAAGGTGAAGGACAGGAAAGAAATGAGTAATTTTTATTCCTTGATACTATAATGCCTTACGCCAAATATTCTTTACTAGAGTTTTCTTCTACTTTTGAGTTTTTACTAAAATAGATCTAGCCTTAAAGACCTCAGAGAGACAAAGGGAGGAATGTGGATGTAGAGGTGAAAAAAGGATGCTGAAGTGGTAAAACCTAGTTGAAAAATACTGTGGGCATCTTAACTCCACACTTCCTTAATTTTGAATAGACTTTGGCTTCTAGACTGTGAAACATACAGTTGAAATCAGCAATATGAGAAGAGAGTTCTAGGAAGAAAAGACAAGAATTGGAAAGAATTCCTTTCAGAATTCTGAAAAAGACAAAGGGAATGGGAACCAAAATAAAGAGAATGAGACAGATAAAACAGAGGAAGAGATACTTGGGACTTATTTTCTCAGAGATTAGAGAGACCTAATGAAAAAACAAATATATGTAGAATGGCAGGAATGGCTGAGCCAGTGTGTCAGCTGTGAGTGTTTGAACCTGGAGGTTTTACATCCTAGCCCTGTTTTTTTAGTGATAAAACTATTTCCTATATTACATAAACATCCATGACTTTGCATATCTTTTGGTGCCACTGCAGTTGTGCAAAAAGCATTTACTTTTTGCTCTTTCAGGACCAACCAAGCTCTTTCAAGACCAACCAAGACCTCATCAAGAGAAGCTTTGGAAGAATGAGTGGGAAGCCTTCCTCACCTTAGTATGTTTTGATGATTGCTAAACAGATAAGATAAAGTGCCATCAAATCTCTCATGCTGTTATTTTAAACACAAACAGGAAAAGTATGGGTAGTATAGTGATTCTGTATGAGAAAACAGTAAATATAATTTTTTTTTGTTATGACTGCAGGTAAATTGGCACCTTCAAATATAGAATAACAAAAAGCAGAGGACACTGCATCTCTCTATTGTCTTTAGAATCAAATTTCAGCTGCCGCAATGAAAAAGATCATTCCTTTCCCTCAAAAGGAATAATCCCTTTTCCTCCCCATTGAAACATAAAAAGCTCAGAACTGACTGGATCAGAGCTGTTTGGGCCAAGGGCAAAGCAAGGACGCAAGATTTTGCTGTCAGTGCTAAAATAAATGGATGTTAGGAGAAGCAGTGCAGTCTCTGGGGGGCAGCACACCACCACCACCTCCTGAGCCTGGATGTTACTGCACTTCAACTGCACACATCACCTTAGGGAAATCATCGCTTCTCCTGCTAAGTCTTCTGAACACTTGGCTTTGATTTCACCAGACTTCCTACAATAAGTAACTCGAATTTATTTTTATACATTGATTATAGGACTTTGTGACTTAAAATCTAGTGACTTTGCAAATATTACTGGTTTTATGCATGCAGCAGTATCAGTTTAGTTCTGTTATGCTTTGCCTCCTATAACCCCTCTGGTATAAAATTACCTGTCAAAAATCTTTCTGGTCATTTTTTTTCTGCTTCCTGACAGATTTTTTCCATCAGGTTCTGACACATGGAAAACCAGTCCTTTAGAAAGGATGGGGTTTTTTTTTTCACTTCTTGCCAAGTGGTTTCTGTATTGGGTGTTATGAGATCTCTTCTGCACACATTACTGGAATCCCAGAGGGGCAGTTTATCTGCTTGACACTCCATAAACCTAGTTAGAATCAAATGGGCCTATGGGATTCCCAGCATGTATTTGTTCTTATGGTGTTATTGGTAATCTAGAACTGCTCAATGAATAAGGAAGGATCCAGGGACTGATTTCAGTCAGGTTTTTTTTGTTGTTGTTTTTATCAGCTATAACTGAAAAGGACAGGAGAATAAGGAGGAGAATTCTTCTTCATCCTTTAGTACTTTCTACAGTAAAGCATCCTGATATAAAACAGATGAATTCTTTCTAACTGAAAATGTTTCTTCAGTTATTAACCATGGTCCTCAAAGCTGAAAATGAACACGAGTGCTGTCTCTAATTTGATTAATAATTCATGTGCCCAATAGGATATTTTTTTCAGTAGAAAGTTTCAAGTGAAAGGAAAAGCTTTGCACATTCCAGAGAAATTTGATCCATGATTTTGGTTGAATACAAATTTTCGGGTGTTAGGGAGCCTTCACAGGAAGAGTAAGGAGAAAACTCCTAAAACTATTTATAATCAGTAACCAAGACTCCCACCAAGAATGTAGAAACCTACATTCCTATTGCCATGTTGTTTGATTTAGGAAAGAGGTAGCAACCCAGATCTCATCCACTGGAGAGGTCTTTAATACATGAAAAATATTCCTCTGGCACATATGAATGCTACAGAGATTTCCTTCAGAAAATGTGATAGACTCAGGATTGCACTTTTATTCCAAAAAATATTGAATTTCAATATGCAAATAATTTGAAACTAATTAAAAAATTAGTAATGTAAAAACTTCCTGCAACTTGTATTTTTCTGTGAATGACTGTAAGAACACCCTTTCTTGTGAGATCAAGAAAACATAAAAAATTAATTCTTTTTTAAAAAATTTAACTGGGCATAGAAGCACTAAATCCCTCATCATCAATGAGCCCCTTTTCATTTGTGGAATTTTTTCATTTTCTCATGGTCTGCCATAGCATCTCCTATTACACTTTTAAGAACAAATTCTCAAAAAGCTATGCTAAAACTCTAATCTTCAGTATCACTCCATGGAATAGGTGCAGGTCTCTTAACTTGACCTCAACAACCACATGTGCCAAATCAGAATCTCGTTATTATTAGCTAGTGTTGCTTCAGGCCAGTGTGTAAGGCCCTTCAATATGAAAAAAAAAGGCTTATAACAATACCCTAGATATTTTCACATATTTGAAGTTGTTTCAAGTGTGATTTACCCTGATTTTACCAGGTTTATAAATCTGATTTTTAGAATGGTTACAATTCAGCCCTGTAATGATTTTACCCCAAGTCATTGCATCAGGCATCTTAACTTCAGCTCGATCTTCTTGGAGTTTTTATCTGTCAATAAGCACTGATCTTTGCTTCAGAGGGAGGTCCAATGCATGTTGGCTTATGTATAACTTGCAACATGAAACCCTATGTTCAAACACAGCAAAAAAATGAAGACAAACACAGTTACATATAAGGCTTTTGTAAATTAGACAGTGACAACTCTGTTGCCCAGCACCAATCTTGTGTATGGAACTGGTATTGTCCAGGAGTACTTTTTACATTTATGTTCTATGGTTATAAGCCAAGACTTCATCTTTAAGGGCATGGTGAGGTGGGGCTTGGCATTGTGAGAGCAGACATATGGTAAAGAAGGCATTTGTAGAATGTGTCAGAGAAGAAGGATGAGTAAGGGTCAAAAGTTAGGCTAGCAATGTGAGGAAAGCATGAAAAAAAGACTAGAGAGGGTTTGTGAGGAGGGAGAGGCAGCACTCAGTATTGCATGTAATTTGGGAGGAGTATCTACAGGTACCTATACTGGGGAAAGATTATCATGCCAGGTTCTGTCACAGTGGAAATTAGAGCAAGCAGGCTAACCCAGAAGTTGCAATTTTGATTAAAGTAGAAGACAACAAATGAATTTGTTACTGAACTAGCAACTTTTCAAACACTAAATCCCACAAGTCATTAAACAAAAATCCTTAAGAATATTAAACAGCTGGTAAAGGCAATTATTTTTAACAAACCCACAAGACAAAATTTCCCAATCACCTCAAACTGCTGCTTTGTGTAACCCACTAAGGCTGGTTTTAACAGGCAGCCTTCCAGTAGGGAGAGCCCCAGAGAATGAGCATAAAAGATTCAGGTGTGGTAGTTGCAGGTTTTTTTTCCAAATGGAGACTTGGTGAGCCTGATTAGTTTGGGTTCCAGCTCAGCTGTGGCTCATGGTCACAGCTTGGCCCAGGTTTTGGAGGTGCAAGTAATAAAAGCTGTGTAGGATATTTTGGGGGACTTGATGTGTAGAGTCTGTTAGCTGCATGTAGTATTGCACACCTTGTATCAGGCTGAGAACTTTATTTTAAGCAGGGACTTCTTTGCCATCTGTGCTGTGGTGATGTGCCTCTGGGTGAGAAGCCAAAGCAATGGATCCTGCTGGAAGCCCTGGTACCCAACAGTGCTTCTGGGAGGGGCATCTGACAGAGGAAACTGTTGGTAAAAGTAAACCCAGGGTGCCCACAACTGGGGCTCTAGAAAAGCTGTGCTAGACCAACTTGTGGGGTTTTAAAGGAACTGGTGCTTCCCATTTCAGTGGAGAGGTTGGAGTGTCTGCATCAGAGATAAGCCCGTGCCTGAATTCAAAATCAATATTGTGACCAATAAATCACAACCAACATACACACAAAATCTGGCCTCCACCACATACTTGAGATAAGCTTACAAGAGGAGGCACAGGGTGAATTTTGTTCTGCCTGTCCTTGGCCCTACCTCAGCAGCAATGTCTGAGTAGAGCATTCCTGGCCCATCACTACTGCACACATCATTTCCCCTTGTAGCAAGATAAAATGTTTCAGAAAAAGGATGTGACATCAAATGCCACAAGACAAACAGGTTTCACAGCCAGCTTGGATTCTGGCTTCTGCATCCCACGCTGGCAGCCTCTGCCTCACTCCCAGGTGCTGCATGGGCATGAGGACAGCAGCATGGAGCTGTCTGGGGGAGTACAACAGGGCTTGTGCTCCTAACTCTCCTGGTTTGTCAAGGGAGCAAGGGAAGGAAGTCATGGCCTGAAGACTCTTTCTGTGGACCATTTCTGATGGGGGAGCAGGCTCACACACAGCACTCTTGCAGATGTCTAGCAAGGAATGTCTAGCAACCTTTGCAGCACTGTCATTGTTTAAGAAAAGGAACGTTAAAATATTTGTTTTACAAAATGTTCTGTGGCAGTCTGGAGAATATGAGCTGATGTTGTGGCACTCTAGTCCTTTATTTGTGTTGTTAACATTTCCTCATACGCCTGACTGAGGATGTAAAGGAGGACAAAGATCTGTGCTTCTCCAGGAATCTGAGTTCAGAGCTTTCCAGTCCCTCTGAGACTGTTTCAGAAGGCGATAGCTGACATAGGCTGGTAAACTGTGGCAGTGAAACCTGTCCCTACTGGCAGCTTCTTAAACTTCCAAGGGGTTTTTCCAAGCTGCAAAATAAAACTGTAAAACCAGGAAGAACAGAGCTGTTATAAACAAGTTGGGAAAATCTCAAGCAGTCTAGTTTTCCTTGGGACAAAGGAGCTACCATAATCCAATTCTGCTGTTCAGGGTTTGCAGAGAAAAGGAAAAAGGTGCCAAAGCTCCTTTGGGACAAAGTCCTTGAGTGGATTTGCCGTGTCACTGTCCCACTGTGCTGCACGGGACTGATGTGAAAGGTGGCTTGGCAGAGCAGCAGAGCTGACCAGATCCTCAGCAGCAGAACCAGTTCCAGCAGACCAGGGTCTCAGAAAGAACATGGGATTAGGAGCACCTGGAGGAGGACAGGGTCAGGAAAATTGCTAGAGGCTCTGTTGGGGCAGTAGTCTTGGCTCCTGTGAATCTTCTATGTTTTTACTTTTCCTTTCCTCAATTTTTTTCTCCAGTTAAACAAAGTCTGTTTAACTCTGCATGTCCCACTCTGCTTGATAGTGGAGCTGGATGGTTCAGAACCCAAATAGTTCAGGATGCTCAGGATAATATTTGATGAATATTCCCTTGCTTCCTGTGTTGTGGTCTACCCTGCAGTAGTTTTAGCAGCTGTTCATGCATTTCTAAATGTGGTGAGATCTGGAAACAAACCCAGGTGTTTTGAGCGACAGGATGGCTGTTTTCCTGAACTCACTCCCGCCTGACCCCGGCAGTGCCCCAGGGCTGCTGCATGGAGGAGCGGGCAGGGCTGAGCCTGCCGGGCACAGGAGGGGCTGCAGGTGGCATTGTCGCTGTCTGTCGAGAGGTGGCCTTCCTGTGCCAGCTTTGTGTGGAACGGAGAGCGACTCTGCCTTGGAAGTGTTTCAGTGGTTTGGGAATGGAACCTGGCCCTTGTGGCTGCCGGGCAGCGGTGTCAGAGCGATTGCACAGAAAACTGAATCGCTCGATGGAAACGGCTCCTGGGATGGTTCCGTTCCTCCCATCACTGAGTGAGGCAGCAACACCTGCAGTAAAACCAGAACAGAAGGTATTTGAGAGTGCAAAAGTCCGGATTTCCTCTTTAATTTGCTGCTCCATAGTAGTGATGGGTGATGTTTTGCCCATGTTACCTTCTTTGATCTGTTCTGAGTAAATTGCTGCTGCCTGCTGAATCATGAGTATAAATTTCTTTTTTATGCCTGTAACCCTAATTTTTTCCTTCTAACTCTTTATTTGATTTAACTTGTTGAACTGTTATTGAATTTGTACTATGTAAACATCTATCTATGGGAGTCAAATCTGACAGAAGAGAAATCAATTAGGATAGGAAAACCCCCCATACTTGAAGAAGTCTTGAAGGACACTCAACAATATTTAATATCCATTGTGGGCAGAGAAGCTTCTATAAGGTGACTGTTCCCTGACATTGGAAGTGTATTTACTATTAAATCATAATTGGAATATGAGATTGTGTTTTATTTTCCAGATCTGTTAAAATGTAGAAAGGTTTTATTTATACTGCAGGTCAGAAAGGTGTAATAGTAGGTCACATATTTGGTACATTTATGTCTTGAAAAGAGTAGATAGCAATTATATTTTAAACACGTTTCTTCCAAATATTATATTGAAGCCAAACAGTACTATGCTAGGTTCATCTGCATTCACAAAAGGACTGTATGTTTACTTGAAGATTTGAATTTGCATGGCATATATCCTATGTAGCCTTATAGAAGAAATATTTCCATTTTAGAATTCAACTTTTGTAACCTTTGGCAACATGTAGTATCAATGGCTCTTTGTTGCTTAAAAAAAGTGAAACTGTAAGCTATCCACAAGGATATGCAGGGCATTGCTATAGCAACACAGCCTCCCTTCCAGCACTAAGAGAAAAGTCATGAATAAAAGATGGGGTTCTAAAGACAACAAAATAGAAAAGGTTGTTTCAACCCTTCTAATACCTGACATTTGCGGTTATTTTGTTAAATGCAAACCAAAAAAATGTTAGGAAAGGACATGTCATTGTTGAAAGTATGCATTTCTATATTGGGAATGTCACCAAGCAGATATACACTTTTTGCATTTATCAGCTTAGAGAAAGGAGCAGAAAGCATGAAGCTGACAGCATGCAATTTCTTAAAATTTACATAAAAAAATAAACATCTTAAATATCTATCTGACTTGAAAAACAGTGTTTGCTTTCTATCTGAATTAGCATAACGAAAATATAATGTTGGAAAAACACCACCATTTTCTGGTGCATACTTGAGGTTTTTAAAAAATTGAAATGGAAATTGTACTTCAGAAAAGGAAAGATTTCCAGCCTCAACAAATTTGTATTTTCCTTGAGTTGAATAGAGATTATAATGAAAGTGAAGCTCAATCTCATTTTCCTCTGTGCCCTACTTCACTTTCTGGCCTTTAGTATTTTTCATGCAAATTATTAAAGAATTAACTCTGAGGCATAAGGACAGCTGTATGGTTTGAAAGGGTCTTTTTAAAAATGCATATTATTTGTTACTGCATTTCAATTCAGATTAAATCCAAAAAGAACAACAAGACTGTTTCCTGGCTATGGTCTTGTTTACTAAAAGATTCTTATTAAAAAATACCATTTCTTTAGAAAAAGAATAATAATCTTGTTTTATTTACTCTTTGGAGTAATCTGCAGTGTATATCTGCACCAGCACTTTTCCTAGTTGAAATGATACCACAGTGAGAGATGACTGTTGGTTATGCTGGCTAATTTTCACAGAGTGACTGTAAATGTGATGGAGGGAGCAATGTGATCCAGGAGTGTTAAAACCCCCTCACCTGTCAGTCCCACATCTTGGCTTCAAAGCTGGGAAACTCACTTCCTGCAATGCATAAGTTTAGTTTGCTTTGGGGATACATTTTGTCTATAATTACATCTTTCCATTGAACAATACAAGTATGAAGAAAGATACAGAATAACATTGTTCCTCAGCACTAGAAAACCCAACTAATAGTTTTTTGTTTTGTTTTTTCTCCCCATTCCAATCAAGCTACTTTTCTGCACTTTGATATCGAGCAAACGAATGAAATATCATCCCAGATGATCCTGAGAAGTGCTTTAAGCAATTTTATAGCATTTTAATATGGCATTAATGGTCCTTGGGCTTGTAAAAATAAAAGCTTGTGCAGGGAGATGGTGAGATAAGTTCCCCTTTGCATCCCTTCTGCTGCAGAGCTGCTGGTTGTTTCCTTTCTTCAAATCCTCTTTGTTCTGCTTGGTGGTTTTGTGGTGTGTCACATGTTGCATTGAAAGCCTTGCCTTGGCAAGACTTGTGGCTCTTTCACAGCCCTAGACACAGGAGCAAAACTCAGTTCTCTGTGTTCCTTCAGAATTCTGATTTCATGCAAGAGACCTGCTATAACACAAACTGGAATGAAAAAAAGAGATATATCTGCATTTAACAATTCTGGAAATATTCAGCCAATAAATTTATTTCCATTTGGATATTTCAGGACATTTTCTTTAATCACAAAACTTGTAAAAGGTGTGTTTTCCCAAAGAAATATCTCACCATCTATCAAAGATAGCCTTCACCTACATTATTGAAGTTTTTCTGAAGGAAAAGAGGCACCTGCCTCAAAACTCTGGCAATTTTGCTATGTGACAGTGTTACCTTGGGAGGTGAAGGAAAGGCAAAATATCACTGACAGGACACTAACAGGGAAGCAGGGGGAGGGGGATTAAAATCTGCCATTGTTAGCATGCTATTATTCTGATCAGCAAAATTGTGCAGTGCCACTGTCACAAACAGTTACCAACATGATCCCATGGCAGTTGTTAAGGGTATTTTAATACTCTGTCCAGTGCAATTTCATAATGATTCCTTTCTCCAGCCCTTCTGGTGACCAGGCATGCTCAGACCAAGAGCAAGTACTTAATGTTCTCTTTGAGCAAGCCTGTAGTTACCTAATCCCACCATGCCATGTTAGAACTCTCTGATTTTTGGACAGCCCAAAGAGACTTCCTTGCTAAAAATGTCAAAATTAGCCTACTTAGACTATGGTGTTGAGATTTATTTTTGCTTTGAGCAGTTGTCTGTCTAATGTACCTTAAAAATGATCTGTTAGTTTATTTTTTTCTCTGGAGATAAGGAGAATGTTTTTGTTTTGATCCTCTATTTCTTATTTTAACTACAGCTTAAGTTGCCCATGCCAGTTTTGTAACTTGTTATAAAAGAGATACATATTTTTCGACTGCTGTTCTCCTTTTTTCTGGTGTGTCTGTCAATACAAGGTCTCTTTATCACTGAGAATGGTCACTGCTCTGATCCCACTGTCTGTGTACATGAACAGTGTGAAAAGACAAGACAAACTACATGTAAGCATTGAAGTGGACTAGCAGATCCTTTTTCATATTAGCAGTTGCTGCACATATTACTTTTGCAACTCTCTGTGGGAAAAATGATTTACATTCATCAAACCATTTCTCACTGCTACTGAGCAAGGCAGTTCTAATACACGTTCCAACAGTGCCTCAGCTCATGGATTCCTCTCGTAGTTTTCAGTTTGTTGTTGAAAGCCTTTATAAGATGTGATGTGGGTTACCTCTGCCTTGCCTGTCATGCTCACTCATTTAGCACTGAGCCTCTCTTCACATGATGGTGTGGAGCAGCTGCTTCCTCCTCTGGGTACAGGACTCTGTGTGTCCTGGCTCCCTTGACTAGGGCAACTTTCCTCCTGCCTCCTGTTGGACTTGCAGGTACACCACTGCTTTCTTGTCTGCTGGGATACAAAAAGCACACAGCCATCTAAGTCTACTTGCATCCAGGTAATAAAGAGCACAAGAAACTAACAAAAGATTTTTCAGAAACATTTTATTAGTGTACTGGAAATCATGTTGCCACATTCCATAGTAGCTTCTGCTTTCAAGACCTCATAATTTTTGTTTCAAACATGAAACTCAAAATAAATCCAGAATTAAAGTCTCTGTGGGAAACATGATGTACTTTTCTTTTTAGTGCTAGACTTAATCTGAACAGAGGTTGGTTATTGCTTCTTTGACATGGTATGTGGCTTCATGTGAAGAGTCTCTAGACAGAAAACATGCCATAGCAAGTAGCAGAGCAGCCAAAACCCCTGCAACTCAAAACTGAAAATAGACTACATTTGAAATATGGCTAGGTGGAACAATGAGGCATAACTTGAAATGTGGCAAATATGTACAGGTGCCTTATGCAAAGGTAAATATGTGTGGGTTTTCTGCTGCATCAGGACAATTCTTTACCAATGGTATTCCAAAATAACTGAAAAAAACCCCATTATATCAACACAGAGGAAAACAAAACTATTTTGACAACATAACAAAAACCCTAAAAAGAAACATACTGTGATTATTTAACCAATTAGTAAAGAATTTTATTTATGGGTGCATAAATAACAAGTAACAAAGGCCATGCAGTGCATAGTATTGCTGTAACTCCTAATGGCACGGATATTTCAGTCTAAAAAAAAAATCAAAAAGAGAATCAGTGACAATCCAACACTTCAACCAAGATATAGGCAAAATAAAGAATTCTATTCAAGGAGTTTATCCACCTCTTTATTGCCCAAGAGGCTAACAACCAATCTTGTTATGGCATTTACTGTTTAAGTTATGACTTTGATGTTTGTGAAGGTTGCAAATCTATTAACATAAGATTGGGCCGATTATTCTATTTTTACAGATGCATTGGATGTCTTGATTTATTAGTAAGTGTAAACAATTAAGTGATTCCCAGTAGCATTCATGGTTATTTTTATTATTAATTAAAACATTTCTGAAGGAGGAATCTCTCACTTACAGGAATTTAATTTGATCTTTTAAAAAATGCTAATGATTAGATAAACTGACAGCTGTAATATTCTTCTGATTTCACCCTCTAAAAAGAACATATTGTGATGTATTTCTTCATTTATGAATTTGTGGGGTTTTGGCTAAGAGAAGCACTTTTGCCTAAATGTAGAAAAATGCACAGTTTCTCAAGCTCAGGTACTTCTGGGATACAGAACTTGTCACAAGCTAAGGCAGATTTTTTTTTTGCAAGAACCTCATGGAGAAATAATTGGCAGAGTATGCTTGAGAAGGCTTCATGAATGCTTTGCTAGCACTCTGTTAAAAGAACCTCCTCTTCTCATCAATAGGTTTTAATAGAATTGAAGGTTAAACATTTAAATTGCAGAAAGTGGAGCAAACACCTGTTAGCTTATGTGAATAGATGTATATTCAACAACAAAAACTTTCAGTCTAATGTTTTACACACAGACAAAATCTCTTCAGAGCTTCACAGCTACTCATCCCATTGATTACACTGTGAGTTAATTAGAGCAGGAGTACTAGGGTGGAGTGTTGTCCTTGAAAACCTCATGATGTTGGCAAGAAAAGATGTGCAAATGATTGTTTGATTCCTGGATAACTCATCTGGCTTTTGTCTCAGCTGGAGCCTGGGTCTGTATTTGTGTGAAGTTCTCTGAGGACTATTTTCAGGCATTTCACTGATGTTAACATGGCCTCATATTCATCACAGGCCATCTTTCTATAAATTAACTCCTCATAACCACAAAGTTCAGTGGTGAAATTGTAAAATAGGGTTTGCAAGGCAAATGTGGTTTCCATTCCTCTTTCCTGGCTCCATGTTCTCCTGGTTGCTGTGTGGGAAGCACCTCAGATGAACGGTCCTGTGTCACAGAGATAGAAGGAGATAAGAAGTATCACTTGGAGAAAAGAGACAACCAGCTTTATTTTGTTTTTATAACAGTTTTTATAACAACATAATATTGAACAAAACAAATGGAAAACTAGAGAAGAAAGAAGATAGCACAGGAGGTTATCTATTGTTTTCTATGAATGCAAAAAGGTGTAAAGATCCCTAAGCCATTATGTTTCCTATTCTTACTGTTTTAAGATGGCTCTATGACAAGACTGCACCTAGATCCTGAGGTATCAGGGAAAAGGGCCTTTATTCCCTGGGTACCCTCTTATGAAAGAAATGTAAATTAGCTGAGGCTGACTTAGACAGAGGCCATGTTCCACTGCTATTTGAACACAACAAAATAAATCAAGAGAGGCTAAAAAGAGGAAGAAAGTCAGGTAGACAAAAGAATGTACAGAGCTATGGAAGAAGAGAAAAAATAATCTAAAAATGTCAGAAAAAAAATCAACAGAGCAAGGTGTAGAGAAATGGAGAAAAAATGTATTAATTTTTAAGAGGGTAAAGAAAAAAAGACCTTTTTTGTTTTCTATTAATAAAAGTTTGTTGCAAAACCAGATTTACATGTAGTTGAAGTTATTTTCAATGTTGTGTCCATAGATTAGTGGATACTTGTCTGTATCTTAGATTGACTAAATCTGATTTCTCTACATTCTTGCATAACGTGGTTGTGTGCAATATTTAATTGTATTTTAAGTGCATTTGAAAGAAAAATATTGCTTTTCTAGTGTGAAGTGCATAGAAGAGGGCTTTGGTTGCAATCCATGCAATTACAAGATGGAAAATTCCTCTTGGCAGTGGTGCTGACATTCTTCAGCTCCTATTATTTAAATTTCAGGCAGTCCTGGAAGTTGTTCCTGGTTTCATACTCACTTAAGAAAGTAAGAGGCCCAAATATAGTCTTTAGTCACCTTTATTCACGTTTGGATTGTGTTCAATATTTGCTTCATGGCACATGGTTTTAGACCATTCAATACATGTTTGATATGAACCTCTTTTCCCAAACACTGAATAGTCCTCACTCTGCTGGGGTGGCCTTAGTGAATTTATCTCTGGCTTAAACAAGCAAATCTTCATTCTGATCTTATTTCAAGGGAGCTCACTGAGCTGGAACAAAACACCAAAACCAGTCTGGGTAATAAAAAAGCCATTGAGAAAAAATTATTAAGCACTATTTGTATCCCTGAATCAATTTCATTGTGATCTGGGTGAGCCTGGTTATGGGGAGGTCTCACATGATTGGAAGTCAGACAACGTGGTGTTTATCTACAAGAAGGGCAGAAAGGGAGATCTGGGGAGCTGTGGGTCTGTCAGCCTGACCTTGGTGCCAGGGAAGGTTATGGGGCAGATTGCCTGGAGTTCATCACAGGGCACGTACAGGACAAGCTGGGGATCAGGCCCAGCCAGAACGGGTTTAGAAAAGGCAAGTCCTGCTTGATCTGCCTGAACTTTTACAACCAGCTGATCCGCCTAGTAGAAAGGCTGTGGATATTGTCTACCTGGACTCCAGCAAAGACTTTGACACTGTGTCCCACAGCATTTTCCTAGCAAAGCTTGGACAGGTGCTCTGTCCTTTTGCTGGGTGAAAAACTGTCTGGGTGCTCAGGCCCAGGGAGTGGCTGTGGAAGGAGCTGCACCCAGCTGGCAGCTGGGCACCAGTGGGGTTCCCCAGGCCTCAGTGTTGGTTCCTGTTAAACACCTTTGCTGATGATCTGGACAAGGGGATCAAATGCACCCTCAGCAAGTTTGCAGAAAACACTCAGTTGAGTGGGAGTGTTAACAGGCTGGAGGGATCTGGACGGCTGGATCCATGGCCCCAGGCCAATTGTGTTAGCTTCAATAAGGTGAGGTGCTGAGTCCTGCCCTTGGCTCACAACAACCCCAGGCAGTGCTACAGGCTGGGGGCAGAGTCAGAGGATCGGAGGGCGGCCCAGGGAAATTTGCCAACAGCTTAAGGGAGATCCCTCAGCTGGTCTGCCCACTTTATGACCCCTCAGTAGGTTTTCCTCTCTATTTGCGTGTGTTACCCCCTGCTGGCAACTGCTGGCATCTGTGAAGGACTCAAACCAACAGCATGGAATAACAGTCTTTGTTATATAAAATTGTGACAGGTTAAGTTTCGGGGATTGTCGGTGATAATACCTGACTGCAAACACACATTTGAAGCAATACACAGAAAAGCTCCAATCCCCAGTAAAAGTATTCCACACACACAGAGTATGATTGTTACCCAGTAGGAGTCCCTATGGGGGGAAAGCAGATTCAGCTTATTGACAGATCCCAGCAGTTACAATGGAGACTTCCTTAACTTTCACCCCATTCTCAACTTACTTTCATACTATTTCTTTATGTTGAGGTGGAGCTTGAGTGACTTGAGTCATAAATACCTTTATTACTGACTCATGTACAATTCTCTTGCTTTGTTGTTAAAGACACAGTCATAACAATATAGAGCCCATACCCAGTGAGGGGTGGTTGTACTGCTTGTCCCTTGGGGTGGGTAACTTTGGGGTGGAGTTGTGTGTTAACATTATAATTAGGCTATAATCAGCCAAGGGAGAGAACCAGTGAATCTTAGGAGAGGGATTTTGCCACAGCTGTTGGCTCAGCAGCAGGACATCTCCCCTCCCTTGGCTGACAGGTGCTATGCTCTTTAACAGCTGAAAAATGCCATCGAGGTCCCCTCCCTGCAAGGATTTCAACAGAGCCTGGCCCATGGTGCCTCCACTCTGCTCCACCCTCCATTCCATCCCCCTCAGCAGGTGCTTACAGTTGTATCAGGAATCTTTGTGGAGCATGCCAGCCACTTTCCATCCAGGGCGTAGCAGCTGTATTTTACCGTACAATATCCATACAGTTGTAACTCCTTTTAGGATGTGAGTATAACTTCTCAGTTTCCTCTGATTTTACTGCCAGCCATCTTTCCACTAATGGGATATGGAATAAATTTATTCCTGAATTAGAAATGGGTTAAAAAACAGGGGGAAAAAAGAGTAGGATAGATTATTGTTTTCTAAAAGATTTTGTAGATGAATGGATGGAGCTGTGTGCCACTCAATATATTCTTAATAGATCTAGCAAAGGGTGCAAATAATGAGACAATTTTTGGCAGATATGAAATTATTCAAGATAGCCAAATTTTACTGTAAGGAGTTGTGTAAGGAATTAGTGTTGAGTGGTTGGTTGAGAAAAGACTAAATTAATTCTAAGTAAACATCCTGAGGGAAAAACAGTTTTAATGATGAAGCTCATAGTGGTGGACTCTAAATTAGCAAAGATCTCAAAACTCTTCTGATTAATTCCTTTAAGACATTAGCCCAAATCTCAGCCACCATTATCAAAAGAAAAACAGGATACTAGGAAGCACTGGGAAAGAGTAGAAATAATAATAAAAAAGCATTAGAAAGCTTTATTATATGTATATTGATGAGATGGAATCATAGTAAATGGTTTGTGGAAGCGTAGAGGAAAATAGACATAGAAAGGGCAGAGAGAAGAGCAGAGAGGGAGGGCTAAGGTATGGGACAACTTGTGTGAGACATAACTGTGTGGCAGTAATCCTCAGCTTGGAAAAGAGACAACAAAATGTGGGTGTGAGGGAGGAATAGCAAATTATGAATGACATGAAGAAACTGAATAGGGAATGATTACTCACTGTGGGGTACCCAAGGAAACTATTAGGCAGCAGGTTTAAAACAAACAAAAGAAAGCTCTTTCCTGCATAAAAATATTACATGTTGAGATTAATTTTCATTGGATGCCAAAATTACAAATAAGTTTAAAAAATGATTAAACAATTTTGTAAAGAAAGACCGTGAAGAGCTATTAAACATGAGATGGATTATTTGAAACAGAAGTAGCTGGCAGCTACTGTTCTACTTTCCCTCTTTCATATGTTCTTTTTTTCCTTAACATCAGGTGTGGGCCACTAGCTGAGAAAAATCTTTTGGTTTTTAGTTTGATCTAGCATATCTGTTTTTATGTAAAGCAGCCTAGAAAATATGGTTTATTCAATGCTAAGTATGCGAGCTCTGATTCTGCTATCCTTTATCCCAGCCTATTGTCAATATAAAAGCTAACCTGGTTTCTTTTGGGCGGCATGATTAAATGTCATATAACTGAGCACTTCTGAATCAATAAAATCTTAATAATGATCCAACCAAAACCTTCTATTAAATGACAGTTTTTAGACATTTATCATGTATGTAATGGTATACAAATATTTTCAATGTTACTAAGGAAAAGGAATAAATATAGAATATACAACTTGAGACTCAATAAGTATTGCATGGCTTAAGGACAAATGGGGGACATATATCTCCACAATCTAGCAAGGGATGCTAATTCAGTTTCTCCATGCTTTCTGTAATTTTGCTTTAGTGAAGCAAAATTAGGAAGGAATGAATGGTTAAGTATTCTCAATATCTTTATGTTTACAAAATAGTACCAGAAGAACTATAACCCAGGTGGTTTTTGTTCTTTATAACTGTATGAATGTGGAGACTTCCATAAATTTCAAGGGCTGCTCCCACTAAATGTGTGATTTCTGTGGGAACAGAAAACAGCCTCGTTTGAGAATGTTGGGGTCTTCACAGGTCTTCAAAGCGAATGTGACAATGATCCTTTCTCTGTCAAGGCCCAGCGTGAACAAAACTTCAGTTTTGGAATTGGCACATGGAAGGTCTACAAAGCAGAGATGTCTGTTAGCTACTAAGCTAACTCTACTTGCAGAGTTGTCACTGAGAGTGAGGGAAAAATCCTGAGGGTTTTTTCTGAGGAGAGAAAACGAGATTCTCCTGACCACAAAGCTGAGAAAGCTACAGTTTGGATTTGTTCTGCTGAGAATACTGAGTTAAAAAAAAAAAAGCTGTAAATACTCAAGGAGGAATGAAGCCCTTAGAGCTCAAGCCATGGGAGAAATGAGAGAAAATGGAAAGGTTGGCTGTTAAAATTGCTTTCAACAACTGAAATACTGAGTTGAACTTTCAAGGACCAAGTGTTCTTATAGAAATTTCAAATTTATAAACAGGTACCGGAGTATTTTTTTTTGGAATATTCACTTCTGAAAGTTGAAGAATGACATAGCTCATTTATATGGGTGTCCTTCCTTGTGGAGCTGGGACTTGTGCTGACATTTGTTTCCAGGGTAAGGGCTCTGGCAGCATTAGACAGGGCACTGGTTTCATGTGATGATGCGTGTGCATCTGGACAGGTTCCAGCTGTAACAGCAGCGTGTCTGCTGTGTCACGTTGGACTGGCTGGAAACACCACATGTAGGTGGATACTGGTGCTGTTGGATGTATTGCACAATGCCATGGGCTGAATGCTCCTGTCAGGCTGTAAGCCTGTGCTGTAAGAGAAGAGCTGGCTTGGGCACTGCATAAACATCCCAATCTTTGAGACTCAGACAGACTCTGAGAACATTTCTCCCTGAGCAGGGCTCAGGTGTCATTGCATGTGCTTCAGTGTCCACATTTAGGTGCTTTGAGGAATTTGTGTCAAAAATTGAGATGCAAATTGAATGCAGGTATCAGTGAGGATTAGACTTCAAAATTACTGTCTTGAACTTTTCACATTTTTCTCACCCTCTCTGCCATGTCTAATGCATCATGATCACTGCCAATTGCTTTCTGATTATGTTTGATGTATGTTTGCACCTGATGGAATCAACTGGTTATTTGCAGAACTGTGCTGAACTCAGTTCTTGAGCTCCTGGAATGACACTTTTATGAAGCCAGAATAAAAGAGGGATCTGCATTTATGCTGGAGTAGGAATATTCAAAATGAAAAAATTCCTTATTTGCAGTCCATGTGAGATAGTATCTGTATAGCTTTGTTTTCTGTGGGCTAGTGAAGAGAAAGTATTGGGTGAAAAGAAAGAGCAGGATTCAGTTCCTGCTGTTACTCTGCAATTTTAAATAAAATATCTGAGACCATCAGGCTTCATTTCTTCACGCTGTTAAAAAGCAGATCATGAACCTTGACCATACTTGAAAATGATTTTGTATTTTAAGTTGATACTGCAATTTTGAAATTAATTTAATAAAAAATTAATATGAAGGGAAGAAATATTTCCTCAAAACATTTGAAAATGGTAAAATGGAAAATTTTAATTGCCTTCTTGGTGACTTATCCCTGCAATTTTGCTTTGGCCTTCTGAAATGAGACTGCTTTTTGGTTTGTGCAGTCACAGAAATGCTGGCCCACTGAACTGAGTCTGATATAAGTAAGGTATAAACAATAGCTCTCCTCCTACCTAGGAACAAAATACTGGAAAATAGTTGTCAATTCTTGTAACAATATTCAGGCTGTAATATTTTAAAAGATGTGCTCTCTTTCTCTTAACAGTACAGTTTCTGCTGCCAGAACTAAGATTTTTCAAATTTCAAGCAAAGTTGATAGAATTTTCTTCTAAAGTATCCACCCAAAATGAATGCATTAAACAACACATTTGTTATTTGTGTGTTTAGTAATGAAACTTCCACAATTTAACATGAAAGTGGGATCTAGTGCTGCTTGCATGCAATTATACTGGTGATAATTAACAACTGGAGGAAGGAGGGAGAGAGCAGGCATATTTTCTAGGATTAAAACAATGAAGCTACAATGCAAAATATTCTTCATGCTAATACTAATTAAGTTTTCCCATAGTTTTTCATATATGGGACACATTTTAACATGCATTGTACTCTATTAATTGCATGACATTTCTAAAGGGTAGTAGAGCAATAACGCTGTTGGAGAATGTGAAAGGGAATGGTTTTTTTGTACACACCAGTACTCTCTGG
The DNA here is from genome assembly GCF_051311805.1 of Agelaius phoeniceus. Taxonomy (NCBI): domain Eukaryota; kingdom Metazoa; phylum Chordata; class Aves; order Passeriformes; family Icteridae; genus Agelaius; species Agelaius phoeniceus. The sequence continues at coordinate 39,252,031 of NC_135270.1, forward strand.
CAAGGCAACTGTCTGAATGGATGTTCTGATTGTAGCCTTTCATGTTGTACAAGTAAGAGGTTTTTGTGGTGCAGTTGTCAGACATTATTAAAAAGTTCTATTAGATTTTCTAAATTTGAGCACAGGTTTTCTGGCTTTCCTTCTGCATCTGCATTTTTTATAGTCTTCAGATTTGTTTCTTGATTCAAAAATGTGCTTTCTAATATATCCTCTGTCTGGTCACATGTGGTACTGTTATGTTTTCCTGAAGCTGTTGTTGTTTGGAATAATCTAGTGATGCTAATTCAAATTCACTTGTAGTGCTGCTGCCTAGATACATAGTAATTGTTACAGGAGCCTCCACTCTGATAAGGACAAATATTCATGATGAAGAAATTGATGATTTTAAACTCATTTTCTCTTTAAGATCAGAACTACACTGTTTATTCCTAATGAAGAGAAGCAAAAGGACAGGTATATACAACAATGTACATATATGACTTTATTAACCCTGAAATACTGTGACTAAGTTGTTGAAAACACGTGATGTATATTGTTTGAATTTTGTGTGCCACAATGTATTTAAAGTATGAATGTCTTGGATACCACTTTATCAACTGGCATTCTTCTTTTAGGAACTAATTAAAAAAATATAATACTCTCCCTAAATAGCACTATGTCTTCCCAAAGAATATCTCTATTGTATATCTAAAGAATCAAACACATATTTTCAATTTAAACTCTAGGCATTTATTTCCTCCTTACCCATAGTGACTCCATTTTTGTCAGTAACTACCATTGATAAGTAATGCCTTTAAAGGTGCTGATGGTTCATTGCCGTAGCCTTCATTAAATCCTATTAAGAAAATGTTGAGAAACTATTGCATTTCCCAAAAACTCCAGAAGCAGTGACCACAAAGACATAAATTTATTTGGGTAGGCTATTTGGTGAAGGAATTGACTTGCAAAAGATTGTAGATGGAGTAACTGCAGAATCTTCTCCAAACAGATACACTGCACTTTCTCAAATTATTCTCAGGGTTTACTGGATTCTGTGCTGTCTGCATGGCCAGATGGGATCCACCTAGGAACTGTTCACCAAGAAACCTGGTGAAATTGTTCCATCATTTTCCATCAGTTCTGGCTAACCAGGGAGGTATCAGGCAACGAGAAGTCAGCCATTGTGATGCTCACCTACAAGAAGAGCTGGAAGGAGGTGCAGGCCTGCCAGCCTGAGCGCAGTACCAGGGGAGGTTATGGAGCAGATTGCCTGGGGTGCATCACAGGGCACGTGCAGGACAAGCTGGGGAGGGCAGCATGACCTCCTTTATGGTCAGCTGACTGCCTTGTGCATGGGGGAAAGGCTGTGGATATTGTCTACCTGGACTCCAGCAAAGCCTTTGACACTGTGTCCCACAGCATTCTCCTAGCAAAGCTTGGACAGGTGCTCTGTCCTTTTGCTGGGTGAAAAACTGTCTGGGTGCTCAGGCCCAGGGAGTGGCTGTGGAAGGAGCTGCACCCAGCTGGCAGCTGGGCACCAGTGGGGTTCCCCAGGGCTCAGTGTGGGACCAGTCCTGTTTAGCACCTTTGCTGATGATCTGGGTGAACTGTATCACTACATATCTGCCTGTGAAAATATGAATTTGACAACCTGTTAGAAGAGGCCTCACAAGCCTGTCTCTCTATGCCAGTCTTGACTTATTTTGTCCAAATTGAAATCTTAGACCAGCTTTCTCGTATTGCCTCCAAGAGACCTGTGAAGTCATGTTCAATTCAGAGATAACTACTAACATTTGATTCTAATTCCAGCCTACAATTTCATTTTCTGAGTATGAATGCTGCTAGACTTGTCAATGAGGCACATAAGATGGGCTTGCTATGTGGGTTATTTTTCCCATTCAGGCTGTCTTGATGATTCTTGCAGCAACATTTCAAATCTTTCTTTTCTTTTAATGTAGCAGAAGTTGGCATTATCTTCTGACTCCAATACTATGGCATAATTTTTTGTCTGTTGTTGTAATTTTGCTCCTCGTACAATTCTTCATACTGCTGCAAAGGTCTCCCTTCCTGTGTTTCTATTACCTTTAATTCCCTTGCTTTGCAAAATCTATCCCCCCTTGCTTCACTAAACTTAAGCTGTTGATTGATTCTCGAGGTTTTTCACAACAGTTTGCTGCATACTTAGGTCCTTATCTTCAAGTTAGTCTGGAACAACTACTATGTCTCTGGTCAGCAGCACTACAAGTGAATGTGAATTGGCATCACTACAGGTTATTCCAGTAGTTCCCATTCATCACAAACAACAACAGCTTCAGGAAAACATAGCACTACTACATGCAACCAGACAGGAAATAGATCAGAAAGCTTGTTTTCAAATCAAGAAACAAACCTGAAGACTATCAAAAATGCAGATGCAGAAAGAAGGCCAGAAAATCTGTGATCAGATTTAGAAAACCTAATTGAAGCCCAGCCTTCTCCACCTTCTTGTTGAAGTTCCAGGCAGACACATTTGTTTTTTCCCCTGTAGTGTTCCTATACCGACCCCTAAGCTGGGAAACGGGAATATCCCTGTAAGCAGATCCAATCTACTCCATTATCCTCCAAATCCCTGCTTACTATTTTTCTAAACTAATACTAATACATGAGAGCATGAGCACAGTCTCCTGAGATCAAGCTGAGCAATGCTGGTTGCTTTATCTCCACCATTGATGCTTGCATTAATTTCCTCTGTACTTTGCAAAAAACTCATCTGAGGCAGGGGCAAGTAGCATAAACAGTGTTACTGCAGTGCAGCTGATAAGTAAAGATTTTTGAAGGCTGGCATTTCTAGGAGATTTTGGAGTGGTGGCCTATGCTATATGAATGCTACCGAACATGTACCTCTGGATGAACAATAAGGTGTTAAGGGATTTACTTTTTGTTTCCTTACTTATATGAAAGGTTTATTTTATTTTATAGAAACCTTTATTGTTTCTCAATTAAGTTATTTGTACAATAATGGCATGTGTGGGTAGCACAGGATGATAAATATTGAATATGTGGAAGTGATTCATATTTCATGAACTCTGATCCTGACCTTCTTACAATTACCAGAACAAATTACATTAATTACACCAAATTACATGACAGGTGGAGGAAGTTGTCATTAGTATCCATTACATACAGCAATATAGAAAGAAACTCCCTGGTTTTCTGTGGTAATTGACTGTAAGCATGACCACTCTTACATAACAGCAATGCACCCTCAGGAGGTGATGTTTTGTTTGTGTAGTTTTCATGTAAAAAGAACTTACTTATTTCAGAGTAAAAAAGCTTTTCCTGAGTGATAAAGCCAATGGAGCCTGGGTGCCTATGGATTAGAGTCTACTGTCTCCAGTATTACAGCCCCTTTTCCACCTCCCTCAAAGTCCTAAACCAAGCAGTGACCACAGCGACCAAGTGGGTGCCACACATGGACCTCACCTCCTGTTTGTGCCAGCTGCATTGGCAGCTGCAAAGGCTATTTGTGGTCCTCTGGGGCAGACACACATTCCTGTCCTTTTGACTTTATTGCTAACTGCTGGTCTTCAGGAAAGCTGTAGGAGTGCAATCGTTTGTAAGTTTCAAATTTGGGTTAATAGTGATTGTGTGTGTGTGAAATTAGATGAGAGGAAGATATTGTGGTAAGAGAAATCACATTTCCCTAGGCAAAGAAACAGTGAAAAATATTTTGTGCAAAAGTCAATATCCAAAAATGTGCACCTGAGAATGATCTAGAAGGGTCATACAGTATGACCCATGTGAGAGACTGGTGCAGCATGGCATTCTGCTCCACTAGGAGCCCCATCAGGACCTCTCACAGTGTAGGCTTTCCCCTGGCTCTTCCTTTTTAGGCACAGTGCAATTTTTCTGAGATGAAAGACTGTGATAAGAAAGGGACATATTTTGATATTGTTGCATTTTAACCCCAGCCAGCTAAGTACCTGAAGCTAAGTACCCTGAAGCTGCTCACTCACTCCATGCTCTTCCTTGGTGGTACAGATGGGAGAATCATAAGGTAAAACCTGTGGGGTGAGATAAGAGCAGTTTAGTAACTGAAACATAATAATAATAACAATAATAATAGGGAGAAGGAGACAGAGGAGGAAAAGGGACATAAAAAATGAGAGAGGGTAATAAACCCCAAGAACAGTAAGTGACACACAATAGAATTGCTCACTATCCACTGACAGATGTACACCCTGCCCTCAAGCAGTGCTCAGTCCTCCCTAGCCAACTCCCCCCTGTTTATACACTGGGAATGACATTCTATATTGTCAAACATTCCCCTGGCCAGTTTGGTCAGCTGTCCTGGCCAAGCTCCCTCCCAGCTTTTTGTACCTCCTCACTGGCAGAGCATGAGACACTGAAAGACCTGGACTTGGGGTAAGCACCACGTAGCAACATCTAAAATATCAGTGTGTTATCAACATCATTCTCACACAGAAGCCAAAACAGAGCAGTGTACCAGCTGCTAGAAAGAAAATTAACTCTATCCCAGTCAAACCAAGGACAGATATATACGAGTTCCTTCATGCCTTTATTTGAACTACTCAAACAATTGAATAGCTCAATTGTTTACTAAGCACAATGGAAATACCCATTTTACCAAAATTTGGGAATTCCCATTTTTCCAAAATGGGGAAATACCCATTTTAGCATTTACTATTTCTCTCTTCAGAAAGAACTGAAGAGCACAGATAAGATCTTGTTCTTCCTTAACTTTGTTTCATAAAGCCTTTCACTGTGTTTCTCCCTGTAGAGCTTGTAATGTGTGTTTTTGCTTTCCTTTGCTCTTTTACATTGTTCTACTATTCATCCTTAAACAAAGTTTTATTGCTGTCGTTAGTTTGTGTCAAAAAAAAGAGTTTTATTTAAATCTTTCAAGGCAGTTTTACAAAAAGATAAGAAAAAATGTATTAAAAAACATGAACAACTTCCTCCTAATTTTTAAAAATCTCTGAATGTCTGTGAGGAGTTTAGAGAATGTGACTCTAAAAATTTATGGTTTATTCCCTTATCCATTATTTGTATTATTTAATTCCCTTTATTAACAGTTTTTAGCCAGTTGAAAGGCTCAAGCAGTGTAATATAAATGAAGACACCTCCCTTTTCTGGATGTCTGACCAGAGCAGACTTTGACATTGCATGTAATTTCTGGACACTATATATATCTAAATACCTCTTAAGACTGGGGCCTGAGACTCTGTTAATGTAATTGACTCTTGTTAGGCTCTTGGAGTGGCTTCATGGAGGACCATGTGCAAAAATAGCATGTACAGGTATTTTCTTGTACATACATAGGGGTTTTTTTTAATGCAGTAGGAATGATAAAAATAAATGAAACTGTTCCATAAACCCCAGTTTGTTTCCCAGGTAGGTGAGTGTACAATTTGATATAAATGAAAAAACCCAGTCATGAACAACAAATGGATCTTGCTTTAAAAAAATTCAGTGGACCCTCTCGGATGAAGCAGTCATTATTTTCACATAAGCTCTTTGGTTTCAAAAATGTAGTAAAATCTCATAAATCAAATACAATCAAGAAATTAACATGTATCAAATCTTTGCAAAAAAGACAACAGAATCTGCTGGAGGAGACAGTGGAGAGGAAAGCTTTGAATGAAGACTTTAAAAAAAAAGAAAAAAAATTCATTAAGTAATCCTTTAAAAAGTGGATGAATGTGATATATGCATAGTGATATCCAGTGCAGTGTCACTGGAGGAAATAGTATGGTTAGTGTGGCTTTCTGCCACCTTCCACCCCACCTGGGGCATCTTTGCCTGGGCCAACCTCAAACTGGGAATATCAGCTCCTCTGTTGCAATTACCTAGAAAGTATCTTTAAACAGTTCAAGGTCAGTATATGACTAAAAAACCTTCCATCTTGTTGATCTAGCAAATACTTTAGAATGATGGCCCAGCACTCTGGTTTGTGGAATAAACAATGTATTTCTGCTATAGGTGCACTTTGTCACTGAGATGAAGGATGCTAAGAGCCCTGGGGCTAGAGACAGTTGTATTGTGTATAATGAGATTTCTGCAAGAAAAAAGCTAGGTGTTGTAGAGAACATAGGAATGGAAAACCTGAAGAAAAGAGTAAGGTCTGTGCTTTACCTTGCACTGACTGAAGCATGTATTTGCTGAATCTGTGCAGAGAAATCTTTTCTTTTGGAGGCTGCCTAACACAATAGGAGAACTTATCTTACAGCTGGAATCAGAATTTATAAAGGTTTTTATGTTATAACTAACACACACACGTTTTAAGCTGTGATCTTGAAATCCAGGCCTTCAACAGCATAGTCTGAAGTGTCATATGCACACATCCTGCTCACAATGCAGGAAAAGAAGCATTTATGGGGCACAGGATTTAGGCATTCCACAGTAAATGAAATAGGGCTTCTGAAAGCTTTTGAAACTGTAATTTTAAAATATTTTATGACTTTTAACTTCTTTTATCAAAGTTAAACCTAGCTGCCCTTTTCTTGGAAAACTGTGACAGTAACACAAAATTTACCTGTTGGATATGTTATTACAATTTTTCTTCAAGCCAGCATTGACCTTTAGTATGTAGTACCATCTAATACTGTGTAGTAATTTAAATCTGTTTTAATGACTTTTGTAACATAAATGTTTTAAGTATAATAACAATTATTTTAACAAGTGTTTCCTGATTCCAGGCATGTATAGAGAAGATAGGGTATGTAATATAGCTGACCAGATAACTGCTTTAACAAATTATATTCATTCTTCTTTATTTTGCTGCAAAATGAAGAGAGTTCAGTGTAGTTCAAGGAAAGCATTGTGATAAACAGACAGCTTAAATGTGAGCAGTGTAAAGAGCAGCAGCTTGCAGAAATATTGCTATAGATACTAAGACCGTATCCTGCCTCGCTACGGACCACACATAATTGAATCATGTTCAATAGAAGGCCATTACAAAACAGTGCTGATTTGCAATGCTAATATGGTGAAGACAGCTGTCACTGGGAATTAAATATGATCATTCAAAGCCTGAATAAATGAGGTGCCCATTATCTTCTGGCTCTGCTACAGCCTGCTTAAAGAACACAAATAAATGATACTGTCTCAATAACCAGCTCAGTTTTGTCTTCCAGCCATAGAAATATGAAGAAGACAGAGGGAAGAGGGAGGGCACACAACAACATCAACAACAAAAAGCAGAGTCAATTTACAAAGACACGCAGAAAACCAATGCCCTACGACTTCATTTGCAACAGAACAGTATTTGTGGAAAAATGGAGAAAAAGCTCTTTAACCAAGCTAACATGTTGTAGTGTAGAGCATGCATACTTATTTACAAAAAAAAAAAAACCAAAAAAACCAAACCAGTGAAAAAACCCAGGTGTTTAAAAAACTCAGTCAATGACTTGCCAAAGGAAATCAGTTAGAGATGCCAAAATGTCAGATGAACTAGAACAGGGTCTGCCAAGAGTGATAAAGGACAGGTCAAGGTAGATTTATTTTCCTTTGGCCATCCAGTACTTTTAATGTCATAAAATATTTCAATTCAATTTTAATGTGAATGATAATCTATACATAAGGAAAATGCTGATCAAGTGGCAGAAATCTGCATTTGTTTGAAGAAAAAATTTGTGGGAAATTTGTGTCATTCCACAGAGAGCAAAAAATGCAGCAGTGATAAGAAGGAAAAAGTTAAGATAAAAATGAAGGGTATTTCTAGTTCAGCTAGACCTCAGAGACAATTTACTAGTCCCTCATGTAGCTGGCTCAGTGCTAAGTGGAATCTGCCTGTTTGAAGCTGCAGCTGAGCCCAAGTGGGAGCTGTGCAGGGCTGGGGATCCCCATCATGCTGGGCAGGGATCCTCTGGCCAGCCTGCTCCAGGTCCTGGCTGAGCAGCTGCCTGTGCTGTGGCACTGGGCTGCTGGCAGAGGGATCACCGACAGCTGCTGGGACAAGCAGTGCCTTAATTGGTATTTCATTCCCAACTCATGCCTATAGAAAATACTGTGTAAAATTTGCACCTTAAAGGAGGAAGAAGAGAGTACAGAGGAGTAACTTACAGGAGTCCCACTGATGGCAGGTGTGAAAGTACTTCTTTAGACCTGTGATATCATCAAAGGAGAGCAACATATGAAAGAGTACAGAGTTGTTTTTCTTCCACTGAAGTATTGCCCACCCACTGCCTCTTCACACTGTTTTACATTTTCCAATAGGAAAAGCAGCTGTTAGAACCTGGAAATGTCAAAATGAGCTGGATAAAGTGGAAGAAAAGGAGCTGAGCATAACGATGACCTAGACCACTATTTTGTGTAATGCCAGGTCTCAGAGCAAGTGAGTGTTCTGGGACCTTCGACAAACTTGTGTTAAGTGCACAACAGGCAACAGCTTTCACAGTGGAGCTGGCTGCACATGTGAGGACATATGCTGGTCTAGAACAGTGAGATAATTCCAAGGAAAATAAAGATATGGGCGAAGATTAGAACATTCATAGTACAAAATCAACAACAACAAAAAATTGCTTATAAGGTGCGTGACTGAAAAATTGCATCTGATAATAAGGTTAAATACAAGCAAGAGAAAGCTCATATATATGGCACAGGAAAGAAGATCAATAGGGTGCATAAAAACTGGAGACTAGCTCTTTAGAAGTCAAGTTTAGAAATGGGTGGAGTTTTAAAGATAAGAAAAATGAATATAAAGTTGCCAATTGAAGCACAGGCTGGCACTGGTGAAACATTGCGACTAAGTGCACAAACGAAAAGCAGCAGTGTTGCAAGACACGTGGTGTTAATGCATCTGTGCTTGAAATGCTGTGTTTGCTTATATCCTCACATGTACTGAAATGCTTATGAAGTCAACAAGAAGGACATTTAGTAGTGGAGAAAAACATAATACAGAGTACATATGTAATGACAATGTAAAGCACCATATCTCTCCTCTTGAGAAATGGGAGGATTCAGGGACACAAATAAGTCAAGCTATACCTGAAGAAGTGGAATTGTTTATATTTTTGATAGGGATCATGAATGCATGAGATAACCACGTAAAACAGGTGTGAAAGGAGATTCAAGGCCAGAATCCTTTGGTATCTAAACATTTTTTTAGAGAAACCTCTCTTAAATAGAGCAAGGCTAAAGAAATACAGATTTGAAATCACCATTTTAAGTTCCTTCATCTGTCATTTATTTGATAACTATGTGCTTTGCAAACCCACCATCTGTAAGCCACTAAATAGTAGGACTGTTGTGCCCTACTGTGAGAATATCTTTAATGGATTCTCTATTTTCACAGTTTCACTTGGGGTTTAGTATTTTTCCTGTTTTAAAGCCCAAGGAGTGAAAACCTTGTAGTAACTGTTTTGAAACTCTGTGGGTACATTACAGCAGCTGAACATTTAATATCAAAGCCTTTGATTATGTTTAACTGAGGGGGTTCTTCTTCCCTGCCCTATTCCTTCCTGTGTCTCAGGCATTCCCTGCAGCCTTATGCATTTTATCACTTCAAGGTTTTCAAAATACATTTTAATTGCCAGGTAACTTTTGCTGTAAGACTCTTGTTAATGCAGGTTTGTAATTTTTTAAAAATGTGACTGGCAATGCCACAGGTGAAATGCAGCCCGAGAATGCAGCAGGGCATGGGCAGATTGTCACACACTGCACAGTCCTGCAGTGCTGTGCCTGTGCACATCTCTCAGATAAGATAAATGTGCACAGCAAGGCCTTTCAGCTCCTCTCCTCTGACTCTGGTCCTTTTATGGTGAGACTTGGGGCAGGATGCTTTCCAAATGCTTTCATTCCCTCCATCTTACAGCTCCCACAGCCACAGAATTATCTTGCACTTCTTCTCCTTTTTTTCAGGTGCTTCTATTACCAGACAGATTATTATGTCCACATAATTAGCAATTTCAATGCAAATATTATTGGGTTTTTTATGCAGGGACTACAGTGTTAATTTCACAGCAGTAAATGCAAGACTCATTTGGTATTTTTCTTCTCAGGAAGACCTTCAAATGCCACTGGATGAATGAAAAATCCTGATGCTTTACAAAGAAAAGCTAGGATAATTCAGAAGTTTCCATGTTTAGTAAGGTACTTAGTGTTTTCATGTGTCAGAATTGTAGCATTTAAAACTGTAGACATGGTAAATGGTGAACATTTTTGCCAAATGGAAGTGTGGCTCACACATAAAGTTTCCTACTAGCTGTGTGAAAACAAACTTTTGTGTTGTTAAATAAATGACTGTTCAGTTAATAAATTAATGTTCTATGTCAAAGTGACAAGTGTAGTAGATGAGGGAAAGATGTTTTTTACTTGGACTTCAGCAAAGGATTTGACACTATTACCCACAGCATTCTCCTGGAGAAATTGTCTGCTCATGGCTTGGACAGGTGCAGTGTTTGCTGGGTACAGAACTGTCTGAATGGGTGATGCCAAAGAGTGGTGTCAAATAGAGCTAAATCCACTTGGCTCATGATTGCTACTGGTGCTCCCCAGGGCTCAGTGTCTTGTGTTCAATCATTTTTAGTACCTTTATCTGGATGAGGGTGTTGAGTGCACCCTTAGTCAGGTTGCAGATGACACCAAGTTGGATGGAGGTGTTGATCTGCTGGAGGGTAGGAAAGCTCTGCAGACAGATTTGGACAGGCTGGATCCATGGGCTGAGGCCAATTGTGCGAGGCTGAATGAGGCCAAATGTTGGGCCCTGCCCTTGGGTTGCAGTAGCCAGTGCTACAGACCAGGGGCAGAGTGGATGCAAAGTGGAAAAGGACCTGGGGGTGCTGGGTGACAGCAGCTGAACATGGGCCAGTGTGTGCCCAGGTGGCCAAGAAGGCCAATGGCATCCTGGACTGCACCAGAAATAACATGGCCAGCAGGAGAAGAGCAGTGATTGTCCCCCTGTGTTGGGCACTGGTGAGGCCACATCTTGAGTGCTGTGGTCAGTTCTGGGCCCCTCCTGACAGGACAGACACTGAGGGGCTGGAGTGTGTCCAGAGAAGGGCAACAGAGCTGGTGGCAGCTCTGGGGCACAAACCTGATGAGGAATGGCTGAGGGAGCTGGAGGTGTTCAGACTGGAGAAAAGGAGGCTCAGGGCTGACCTTACTGGTCTCTACAGCCTGAGAAGAGGCTGTAGCCAGGTGCGTGTTGGCCTCTCCTCCCAGGCAACAAGACAACAGGACAGGGGTTCAAGTTGCGCTGCAGGAGGAAAAAAATTACTAGGAAAATTTTTTTCAGGCTGCCCAGAGGAGTGGGTGAGTTACCACTCCTGAAGGTATTTAAAAGGTGTGATATGCCACTTAGGGACAAGGTTTAGTGGTGGACTTGGCAGTGGTGAGTTTGGACTCAATGATCTCAGAGGTCTTTTATAACCTAAATGAATCTAAATAACCTCTTGTAGCTAATTTGTCCACTTAGGGTTACCTTGTCTTAGCATAGAGAGACACAAAGAATCACAAAGTACTTTTATTAGAAAAAGTGACTTGGCTCTACCACACAGAAGGAATCAAGCAAGTAAGGTGCTCAGAAGAAATGGAGCAGGTGTCATAGTTGTAAGACATATATTTGATTTGTGCCAGGGGAATTCTGAGAAAAATAAAACTATGCATAACCTAAGCAGGAAACTGCATGGACATATTCTACAGAAGGAAAGGGTTTTGTCCCTATGTATCTGCCTCTAACTGAGGCAGAATTAGTGAAGCAGCGTTAGTGAATCTTGATTTCAAAAAATCTTGGCCTTGTGCTTGACTGCATTACCCCCAGTACCTTCTGTTTCACTTACGTCTCCCTACACCGCTGAAAGAAAAGGGACAAAGCATATATAAACACAGTATTTACCCTTTGACTTAAAATCAAAGCACTTGTAACTAAAACCAGGGAAAGGGAGAGAGGAATGGAGCAATGGGGATGTCTTACTATCAGTAACTGGAGCACTTTCTGTATATTTCAATTCTAAGCTGAGCTGAATACTCTCACATTCTTGCTATTAGCCCCATTTATTTCAAATTTCTCTTGAATGCTGCTGAAATCCATGGGAGAATTCCTGTTCATTTCCAGGCTTTAACTGTATTTATTTTCCAGTCTAGTGGTATTAAAGTACTAGAATCTAAATTTTCTAAAATATACTCTTTGTGGTGCCTAGATCTTATTTCATTTCCTATTTTATCTCAGCTTCTAGAACAATTAAGAAAGGAAAGCACAGATAATGATGGCATTGCTTTCAGATAGGAATGGAATAAAATCCCCTTTGGATGATCTTCTTGATACAGTTAAGGAATGCATCTTTGCCTGTTATGGAAACATGGTGGATTTGGTGTTTGTGGGTATTTTTTCAGACTTGCACAACTCACAGATTAAATAAATTTTTACTATAGTAAATGGTATATAACTGATGGAAACTAATTGCATTGTCTCATAAACAATGATTGCTGTTAAATTCTTATCTTTATTTTTTTAATTTTTGCCTATCACTGCAGGACTCCCTGAGATTTCACTTTTCATGATACAGCAAGCTTCACTGGTTGTTAAATTCCCAGTGGCATACTGCCTTATAACTTTGCATCAGGGCTTCAGCTATTGCCCAGCTCTTATTATCATGGTGTTAAAGAGATGCCCAGCAAAATGAGCAGAACTTGATAAAATCTCTGAAACCCTAAAGTTAAGAGACCCATGTGCTTAGATCCCTACATAATCCAGCAAGTGTTACTCTTTTCCTGCTATATGTGGCAGGTAGATGGAGGAAATTGGGCTAATTAAAACCCAGCACCAAAATACTGGGTCTGTTTAATGTGTTTTTTTGAACTTCGGTTGTTAATCCTGTGTATAAACTGTAATTTATTTCCTTCTCTCATTATGTGTTAGACTGAATAGGACAAGTGTTGTGCTAAAATGTTGGTGTTGTGTTGATAAAGTTGGATTCATAGCTATGAGGCTGTTGCACAGAAACGAGTGTTTTATCATTACATTATGACACTACAGTAATTTTTGTATGTTATACTCAAAATACTTAAAGGAATGGTAGAGGAAGGAGTAGTGATTTCTTTTCAGTTTGCATTTTTTCCGTCATTTTGTGTCTTTTCCAAATGGTCTAAACTGTGTAATACTTCCTGTCAAATTTTATCAAAAATAACGCCCAGAACTTCATACCAATTAGCTGTTGGGAGCATGAAATGTTCTTTCTGTCCATTTATTTTTATTTTTGTTTACTTTTGAAGTATGAAAGGGGTGGAAAAATCCTTCCACTAAAAGGCAGATGGAGATAATTGAACTCTTTTCATGCACTCCCAGGTAGAAATCAAATCCAAGACCCAGAGGTGAAAGGTGAGCTCTGTAACTACTATACCAAACTATTCTTGGTAATTATCAGCATGAACATAATTATTAACATTTCAATTATACTCACAGTATTACATCTCTCCAAGGGGTTTAACTCCACTGATTTTCAACTTGTCTTATTTTTTTGGTAGACATCCAGTTGGAACAAAGTTGCTGGATAGTATTTTTGACACAAAAGGGTAACATGCTTTTCAAAATACAGGATCTATATGTTTTGTCCTCAGTGACACTTGTATGCTTCCAGATTTTGATTGCTTGGTAACACTGCTTGGCATAGTGGGTAGATTTAAATAGATTTAAATAACACAAGAAATCAGAAACTACACAGGAAATAAAAAAAACTGTATCCAGACTCTTCTCTTGTAAAATATATAGTTTGAACTTGAGATCTATATTAACAATAATTCATCCTTTAATTTTAAAATGTTATTCACTCTTTGTCTGTTGTTTAATAATTTTTACATATGTTTCTTAAAGTTTATTTAGCCAATGTATGAAGCCAAAAAATGTATCGATTTTAAAATATTTTCTTGTTATGTATCTAAACTTTCTGAGTGTTCAGTCTTAAAAATGCTTAATAAAAGGATTTATGATCAGTGGGAATCACATGAGATATTTCTGTGCCTTTGTTAATTCTATATAATCATCTCTAGTGCTTGTACATTGTGGTTGAGTTCTAATTACTGGGTATGTGAGCATCTCTGAGTACAGGTGCTGCATTAGGCTGTGTTTCTGGAAATGGTTCTTTCAGGAAAGGCTTATGAGAGAGATCAGCCTATCTGGAAGAGAAATGGAGACTTCAGCTTGAGGACTGAGTATAACAGCAAGAGTGACTCCCATCCTAGAGTGAATCAGCACAAAGCAAGCTGAACAAAACAATATTAAACAGCAGCAAAGGCAGCACCCTAGATTCCTGCTTCTCATCACATGGGTGTGAAAGAAACCTTATTTAGCAACTGTAAAAGCCTTAAATCTTCACAAGAAAATGGCAAATGTCCAACAGGGCTGTAAGAGAGAACACTAAGCCTGTACTGATATTGTGTGGCCATTTTAATATTTTTCTGTAAGAGCATTCTTTGAAGGTTATAAGCTGATATAAGCTACTGATGCATGGAAAAACATGCCATAGCTTTTGAGGACCTTCCCTGCCTCCCCCATCCAAAACCAGAATGTCTTTAGATACTACTAAAAAAATTTACTTTTATGAAAAAGCTAAACCTTTGTCAGTCAAGTCAATGGCTAGGAAAAAAAGCACTATAATGGGGAATGCCATTCCCCATTATAGTAGGGGCTTGAGATATTTTGCATATATTAATACCATGCAGAACTTCAAAAGCAACCCTACTGTTCAGCTTAGAACAGGAAAAGGAACAAGAGATAAGGCAGGTATCTATAAACATGTAAGGCTACAATGATGTCATCAGCTCTCTGGAAGAAAGACAGTCAAAACTAACTCAATGCAGTTCTACAGCAGAGTGGTAAAGGAACACTAGGAGGAATGTAAATTTCATTTACAATGCCAGGTAAAATTTTTGTTATGGAATGATCAGATGAGTATCATAAAATATCAAAATGATATATGATTTTAACTGAATAACTTTGTCAAAAAATGAAACACAAGCCAAAATCATATATAAAAATGCTTAGGTACCATACCTGTGCTTCAACAATTAATATAAATTTTCCGAGATGAAATTAAGGAACAAAAATATCTTCTGGGCACATTATACCCAGAGAAACACTTTGGATTCTGCAAAACAAAAGTACCTGCTAATTTTTCCAGCACTGGCTGCAGGTACAGGGTGCCATAAAATAGAGGATGCTGCAAGGAACAATGAAAAGGAGAGATAAGGGTCAGAGATAAACATCTACAGTAATACCAGGGACAGATCCTGTGATGATAGTATTACAGGAAATAAAATCTGGGTTGTTTTTTTTTTTTTAATGGGGGTGGAAACTGATAATTTTAGAAGATGTTTATTCATGGATGTTGCTGAGTAGGGAGTAAGTCAGAATACATTCCCTTATTTTATATTACAGATACAGATGCTAAAGAAAGACCCTGTGAATGAGATGCAGTTATTTTTGTCTCACCAGTAGCCAGGTGATTCAATGTCAAATGCTTCAAAAAGTGATAAATTCCTTTCCAAAACCCAGTAATGATACTAAAAGCACATCTCCAAAGAATTGAGATATTTTTCACTCAGCTATGAACATATTCACCATCTGAGTAAGCTTTGCAACAACTGAAGCTAGCAAAGGCCAGATTAATTTGTTACTTGTTAGTGTAGTTCAAAGAAACTCACAGCATCTTTTCTTCTCCCAAGCCCAATCAACCAATACTGCCTTGTCTATTATAAAACTCTGGTAATAGTCAGAAACACTCTTCATGTTTATTAGTACAGAATAGTTGATGTCACAATTTCCTGCCCTCTCTACTATTTCAGCAAACAAGGCAAGCATTTATTGAAAAACATTAAGATGATAACTTGTAATAGTAATTTTAAAAATAAGTTGAATAAAAGAAAAATTGTGTGAGTATGAAGGATTAACAAATCTGTGAGAATGGGTTTAGAATATTTTTATGGGAAATAAACAGTAACACATGCAACACATGTTTTGTCTGCAAAAAACACAGGTCAATTCAAAGAAGAATTCTTGATCATTGCAAGAGAGAATTGGAGTTTGGACAAAAGTGATTATACCTCTGTTTCTCTAAATTTGGAAAAGATTTGTTTAGGCCTCAGTTCCCTGAAATAAATTTATTAGAAAAAACTGAAGCTAGAGAAGTGATTACCTATCTCAAATCTATTGTCCACTGCCATCCCCAGGTCTATTGCCTGCCACCAAGCCACACTGGTATGGGCAGGAAGTCAAGCAGCTGGCAGAGCTGTGCAGCCTCAGATATATTGGTGCTCCTGACCATTCTCAGCCTACCTACCCAGGGAAAATGGTGAATAAAATTGTGTTTTAAACAGTGCCTTGACACAGATTACCTACTGTGTTTATGACTGATTAAATTACAGCACATTACCACTACATGAACAGTGGATTCATCCTGAACCTGCTGATAATGGGAGACATGAGCTGCAGAACCATTCGATGGTGACTTTGTCATGAAATTGGAACATATACACAGAATATATGACCATTTCATGTCTGTAGCCCTCTTTCTCTCTCCTGACAGAGAGAGAGAACCCCTTGGTCCACCTTCTGTGTGTGTGTGATGCTGCCTGTCTCTGCAGTGCCCATGCTTAGGAGAATGCTGTAGAGCTGCTGTGCTCCAGATGGAGAAGCTGCACTGTCCCCTAAACTGATTCATGAGATGAAGGCCAGTAAGGATCAGCTAAAAAAGAAGGCCAGAGGTAAATGATAATGATAGGTACCTGAAATATAGAAACTGAAGAAAATGGACTGGCCATTTCTTAACAATAATGATGTGTGATGTGCAGGGTTTGAGTGCATTGGCTCTTCACACAGGGCACCACACAAGACACTTCAGGCTGTCCTTAAAGTTGTTAAGAAATTCAGTTGATAGTACAGGTAGCTTATAGTTTTTTGTATCATATTCATATCTCTTTTTCTTAATGCTCTTTTTTTTTTCCTCCTCAGAATGGATGTTGCGACACTGGGAACTTCAACATCCAAAATTACTGAGGGTAAATAGTGCAATGGAAACCTGTTTAGTTACAGCTCATTAGAAATGGTTAAAGAATGAATCTACTCTTTTGCAAGAATTGTTAAAAGAGGCCTGGCTGGCTAGTGCAGCTGAAGGAGTGAAGTTGTTATGTGGCCTTCAATTCAAGAGCAAGACTTCAGATTGAAAAATCCAAAGGGAGGGAGTGAAAGGTACAGAGAAATTTGTCTTAGCTGCTTGCAGTTGGACAACATGTAAAGGAGGGAGCCAAGAGTAAGACATGCTAGAAGGGTAGTTCTGTTTTAGAAGAAAACAGAATAATGGAACAGGGCAATAATGATAACAGGGCAATAATAATATCAATAATTGATAACAGGAGCAATGCTCTCATTTTCTTCATCCTTTATGGTGGAAATAGAGGAAGAATAAGGTCAGAGTTAAATCTATTACCACCAGTGAGAATCTGATGAAAATGAGAAGTCTAATCCCAGGAACAGGCAATGTAATTGAAATACAGATGCTTCTGCAGGGTGCAGAATAGTGAATCTCTCAATCCTGCACAATCACATTTCTGATCTTATGTCATGTATATGCATAGGTGAGTGCATGTGTACAAAAGTGCATGCACAGCAGGGAGGTGCATTGTCATAACTACTTGTTTCCAAGCAAATATCTCCAAGCAAAGATCATTTTGCACCCTGTGTTAACAGAAGCCTCTACAGATTTAATAGAATCAGCAGGTTCTGCCTGCACTGCACATGAGGTGCAGCGACAGCTCCTTGGCAGCAGAGCACCCCAGTGCCCTTGCTGCTTATACCCTCTCTTGCATCTGATCCTGGGATGTTCAGCTCTGAAAGGATGTTCTTTTCTGATGCACTTGGGAGGTTAGGATTGTACTATTTATTTACTCCCTCTTTCCTACTACTGCATTTTTGCTTTTAAAGTATTTGATTCCTAACTCTTTTTGGTCTCATGGTTACAAATATAGTGCTAGTGCATAACTGAGGATGCAGAGCTTCATCATTCCCCTCCACTGTATCCAGCAAAAACAGGTCCCAGATCAACTGAGCATTTGGAAACCTGAAGAAAACAACTAACTTTTCCTTCTATACCTTTATTTCCAACGGCCTGTCAAAAAAACATGAACACCAAACCAAACCAAGCCTGAAAACCAAACCAACCAACCAACCAAACAAACAAAAACCCCCAAAACCCACCCAAATAAAAGAAATAGGGCCATAATCCCACCTGACATAGACTGTCATTCTATTGCCTTATGTGTATTTCAAAGCATGAAATGATCTTGTGCTAGGACTCCTAGTCAGAGCAAGAAAGGACACCTGCCTTATTTTGACAAAACTTCACTGTTTTCAGTGGGTTTTGCACTGGTGGTAGCTAAAAATCTGCTTGTCGGTAGCAACTGATGTGAAGAAGCTCAATATTTGCTCTGATATTTCAATATCTTAGTTTTACAACAATCAACCAAGCTATCTTCCTTGTTCTGTCAAGGCTACAGTGTTACAGTGGATATTTTGATTACATGATGTCATTTATCTACGCAGAACAAAAGAGTGCAGGTAACTAACAGAACATGTGTCCTGATGTTAGCTAGACATGTTGCTGCTCTAGATGGTCAGGCTACATGTGCATGTGCAAGCTGGATTTTGACAGTACTTATTTATTTATGTGTTATTTTTCATCATGAAGCAGCAATATATTCAGAAATGACAACAAGTGATTTACCTTTATAAATAAAAGGATGAAAACAGTATTCCTGTATGATTGGAGAAACATATGGAGGTACCCAGAGCTGTCTGCTCTTCCCATTGCCATTGACAGGAACTGGTGGTGTTCTGTGTATTTGTTCTTAAACACAAAATCACAAAGAGTCTTGTCATGTAACTATACTGAATGAAGACGTACACCAAAATTCAAGTAAGGATAGTAATCATTTTTTTTCTAGTTCCAACTAATTCTTCTGTACAAAAAGATGTTTAAATAACATAGGCTATAAAAGCAGCAGCAACCAGCCAGAGTGTATGTGTATAGAAACTCTCTAATATAAATTAGTGCCTTTTAAAAATCATGGTAAACTCTGTTTTCTGTAATTATAACAAACCCTAGAGTTTTACCCATGTAATAGTAATTTTTAGTGTCTTCACCATTATTTTCCTTTTTATATATTTAACTACAACTAACTTGAGCAGACAATGTTAAGTGGGGAAACAGATGTGGTTAAATAGCCTGTAATTATGCCTTTAGTCATCTCTTACCATCACAAGGCTCCTCCTGCTACTATGACCAGAAAAAGTGACCTAACTGATTTTACCAGCAGCCCTGCCAGTGTCTGATGCAGAATAGATGGCCTTATTAAGCAATCAGAAAAAAATAAATAAATAAAAATCCACCATTACAGTGGAATAGTAATCAGCAGTGTTTATACTAGTCCCACAATGCACAATCAGAACCATGAATTCTGCTAATTGGGTACCTTTTGCATCCAGAGGTGCCTGCAGTAGGAAACAAAAGGGACTTGAAAATTAATGTTTGTAGCAATTAGTTTCTGTCTAAAGGCTTAGCCCAGTTCATGGAAGCCATGATTCAAACACAGATTATTATAGTAAGTATGGTATTTAAATGTCCTCTGTCATTATTTAGCATCAAATTTAGCATTGCAAGACTAATTTGGATTTACTCTTTAAAATATGTTTGTAGGGAATTTTTGAAGTCCCCAAGTGCAAACCATTTATTTTATGCTTTTTTATGTTGTTAACTTTTCAAGACTAACAGTCCATTTCAGATTCACTGTAGAGCTGATTAAACGTGTTTGCTGTTGAATAGATGAGATTTACAAATTACATATTGAAGAATGTTGGACTGTTATTTTTCACAGAATGATCTGTGCTTTATGACATTTTGAGGGATTTTATACTTCATAGAAATGTAAGGACTGAAAGTTTTTTATTTATAAAACATGGCTACAAATTCACACCAGTGAGTAGTGGTATACAAATTTTTAAGAAGAGAAATAGGTATGCAATAGGTATGCAATTTTTGGAGTAAATTATTGCTGCATTTTGAGGTGAACTTCAGTGAAAGCTCAGTGGATTATGTTAAGCTGGTTGCACTTTTACCCTTTTCTTTCCTTCGAATCTTTAGCATTTCTGATGTAATAATCTGATAGACCTCTGTTCTTCAGTCCTTACCACTACAGACTCCCTGCTGCAGGTGCTTAAAGGATAAATTAACAGTAGTACAATTCAAGTAACCCCTTCACCCTTGTATCTAAGAATCAGCTGCATGTTCTTGCTTTGCTAAAGGTGTCCATATGGTTACAGCAGGACTGTGGCAATAGCATACAATAATGCCTAGAATTCAGGGAAAGAAACCTTAGGAATATATGTGAAAAGAGGCAAAAAGTCTTTAAGTCAACCCTCAGTCTTAGCTCTGCTCTTTAAAGGTTACAATGAATAACGGAAATGTATAATCTGCAATTTATTAATAAGTTGTCACCCTCATTAGTTAACTACTGTTTAATCAGTATGTGATTAACTGTGTGACCTTAAAAAGATTGTTATTAATACAAAACATTGCATTATGAAACCATTAAGTTATAGGAAAATATTGGTACTTTGAAGACAATCAGAATGTTAAGTGTGATAGTTTTTAGAGATACTATACCAACATTTCCTCTGACTGATTGCATTACATATTGATAGCAAGTATCAGTATGTAGTGCAATCAGTCAGTGGAAAATGAGTGAAATGTGAACTAATGAGAGCTAATTGTCTCATATAATAGCAAGGACACAGAATTCTATCAATTAAATTAGTCTGAGTTGAAACAACTATCAGTGTAATAATGTTGATAATATCAACCAAATTAGATGTAATGAAATAAATGGTATGCTAAAGATCAAGGATACCCATTGGCTTCAACCCCCACCTCCCGCTAACTATGGAGAGAGCCTCATGACTTTGGGCTCAGTTTGCCTCAAGTTCTGCCTAATGCACAGCCTGAAACATGTGGTTCTGTACTCAGGGCACCGGCAGTGGAGACTTTGTTTTAATTATTGCAATTTGCATCTGGAAAATGGGGGAAGCCCTCTGGGAGGTTGAGGCAGTGAACAAATAGCAGTGATATGACACTAAAGACTATTGCTAACTTCAGCACAGCTGTGGGTGAGAGCAGGTGATGTGTTGGGTGACAAGTGCTGGCCTGGGCACACCAGGTGTTGGACCTTTTGTTTTTTCCTTTGGAAAAAACTGCAACTGAAGATCTGTATTGTGTGATCAGTAACAATCTCATAGTGCTCAAACACTGCTTTCTCTCCCCTTGCTTAGTCCTGTTCTTTCCACTTGCTCTTAGGCATGGCTTCCAAACCTGTTCCAAAGTTGTTCAAAAACAACTAAACCACATGGGGACTGAATGATGAGGGTTAGGTTTTCAGAGAGATGCTGAGAATACAGTAGCTCTCATTGAGGCTGACTGGGATCATCAGTCTTTCAGCCCTGATATTAGGAGTTCAAAAGGAACTAGAAGCCTAACATTACCCACTTCTGGGCTTCCAAACTCTGAAATTTCTGCTTTGCTCTGTTTTGCTGTTTCACCTCCTCATTCCCAGTTTTAGTGATTCTGTGATCTAATTCTTGGCACCAAGAGAAGCCCATTAAAAGTCAAGTAAATCCATCAGTCACTCCTGTAACAGGAGTTAAGATTATTAACAATAGGAATTCTCAAAACTAATAGAGAACATTGATCTGGGTTTATGTAATAATGCAGAAAGGCATTTAATTTCATATAATGGTCCTGGTAACCTGAGCAGTCCTGATCTCTCCTCAGTTAACACCCTAGAAGCATAATCTGATAAAATTAAAAAACCCAACCAGGGCCAGAAATTGAATGTTCAATAGACAGTGACATTTTGAAGTTTAAAAAGTGAAAGAACTTGATGTCTAGACCAAGTGTGAGCATTGTGAGCATTGTGAATGATTCATAAGTGAAAATTTTGTGATGCAGTGAAATACTGTCTGTAAAGCCCAGTTTCTGCTCTAAGGCCTTTTTGGACCATGCTGCCATGCAAGAGTTTGAGCTGGTGGGACATGGTAAAATAAGCTCACACATAGACAGCAGATAAGGAACCATAGAAGCAAAGGGGCAGATAAACTCTAAGGCTGGTAAAACAAGAGACAGCAAATTGCATTCAACTTCAGAAGCAGGGAGAAGAAGTAATGATAAAAAGGTCTCTGTGGCCAGACTTGCCACAGGTAATGGTTTGCACTTATGCAGTGTTCACTTTGCCAACCTGTACAGCTACTCACAGTCTAAGACAACAGAAACACAGAAAAAAGTCAGGGCCACACAGCTCATAGGTACCACTAAGGTATTACTACTACTACTTGTGATGTGTGCTGATCTGAAAATGCAGCTCAGGAAAGCATTGCAGAGAGACGGTGCCCCAGCAAAACTGCAAAATCTGGCTAACGGCTTTTGTGCTGATCTTGTGAATATCTGCAGCTTTGTATGGATGTTTAAATTGGCCATTTGTGACTGGATGAAGGGAATTTTTTAATCCATTACAAAGAATGTGGATGTAACAGTGTTACAGCTGAGCCATCTTACTGATATCACTTTCAAAAAAAATCATCTCCTTGTATTGTATGATCATGGGAAGCAAATGCTGAGGATATTGCCATGGTACAGAAAGCTTGTGTCAGAGGAGGGAAAACACCTAAACCATCCACAGTGCTGAAACCACAGAACTGAAAAAACACCATCACCCACTAACTGCTTATTTTATTTATTATTTAGAAAGTGCTTGACACCTCTTATCTCAAAGGTTTAGGGGGATGGCAGATTCAACAGCATGCCACTGAACTCACCACAGGCCTCTGTCATCAGTATCAAACCCCAGTGGGAAGAACAAATGGGAAGGAATGATTCCATTGGACTGGGCACTAAAAAATGTCATTTCAACATGAATATAAAGTTTATTTTGAACCTCCTGTGAAAGAATTTTGAAAGATGGAAGGAGCAGGAGTTTCCAGTGGTGTGGCTGTCTTAACTGATACATTAACAGCATGATACTCTGTACTGCAGTGACAGATGCAATACAGTCAGTTCTGGAGATGAGAATGGGAAATTAACCAGGGACATGAATCATCCTGAATATGTTGGAAAAGACAAGCACATACACTGACATAAGTCCTAAAGATAAATGCTCTTTAGTAGTAGAAATACAGCCAAAGAAAAGGGACTCTTAAAAACTAGCTGAGAACCTTAAACTATGAATTGCAAAACATTCAGAAAAGAAATTAGGGAAACACTAAGGGAGTTATAAAATAGAGAAGGCTAGTCAACATGAAGATGGATGGATTGGTGAGATCACAAAGATATGAGTCAAACTAGAGAATCCTCTGGAAACTGCTACAACATCATCACAGGTCATGCTTGAATATGCAGATATACTTTCTGAAGTTATAATAATCAGTGAGTGAATAAATTTCTTAGCTAATTCTCATAATACATAAGGATGAATGAAATATTTAAATGGTATAAATAATTAAATTGTAAATTTAAATTATAAATTTAAATTTAACAAGTTTAAAATGTATAAGTAAATTGTAGAGTCTTACATGTGACTACCAATGGCTGTTTTGGTGGACTTTTCAGTTGATTTTTTTTTTCTATTTTTCATTTAGCAAGACTATTATCTTACCTGTTTTTTGGATTGCAATTAATTTTATCGCCCTCATCTGTTAATAGACTTTCTTTCATACATACTTCCCCAGCCATAAAAGCCTTTTTAATCCTCCCAAGCCTCTTTTTGCTTCTTCAGGATTTGATGGTAATGCTACACTATGTCCTCAATAATTAGTTATGTTGCCTCAGGAGCAGGTCAGGTAATTAAGCAGAACTTGGAACTCTGGTCTCCGCACTCCGCACTCTGCTCCTGAAGTCAGGGTTGGACTGTGGCTCTGTGCCTCCAGTCTAACCAGTAACTTTGTCTGAAAAACCAGAGGGAAAGGCACTTGGCAGATACGGTGACTGATTTCCCTGCTGATTTGCATGCAGGTCCTGCTCTCCATGCCAAACTTCTTGCTGCACAAGAGAGTAACATGTTGAAGGTAGTGTAATACTTTGCTGTTTCTGTGAGCCTCAGCTTCAACATTTTTTATTTTCTTAGCCTTGAGCTAGATAAGAAAGTCTCAATGCTGTGGTGCCAGCAGACACAAAGGTACTGGCAAAATGTCATGGTCAGGCAGCCTGGGCTGGGCAACAGGCTCACATCTGGTGCATCATCAGTGGAGTAACATCCTTCTACTTTTTGTCTTCACATGTCAACTTTCTCTAATTATGTCTCAATGTTTTAAACTGGTTTGCTAAGGAAATGGCCCTTCTAGGATTTTACTGTGGATGTGTGTGTGTACACATCACTCTGCCTACATTTTAGTTATTTCCTTTCTCCCTTTCTCTTTTTCCCCTCTCCTCTATAATTTTTCAGCCTATTCTTCAAATCCAATCACACAGATATAGAGAATCCAAAGATGTTTTGAACACAGATATTCAGGTAAGAAAAAAATATCCTATGAAATCTCCCTTATTTTGCATCTCTTTATAATCTCAGATACATCAGCAATACTTTACAAAGCTAGTGTGTAGGTTTCTTTTTCACAGGAACTATCTGTGGCACATGCACTAATTCAAACTTAATAGTCACTTTTCCTGAGGGTTCCCTTTTCATCTTAGGTTGTTTGGTTTTTTAAATCAGATACCTTTTTACTTATGTCTTACTGTTCTGTTTTCAGACAGCTTCTGACTGCTGTTTCTTTATTTTTCTCTATGAATTAACATGGTTTCTTGTTCTGAGTAATAAAAGTTTGTAACTCAAGAACCTCTTTAATACACGTGTATTGTGTTTGTTATCCAACAGAGACACAGGAGGTCAGGTTTTCTCCATGATGGCTTTTACAAGCTGGAGAAATAATTATCCTTTCTTGACCCTGTGTGCTTTGTAGTCAGAGCTGTTTTTCTCTCCAGGTTTGCTCAGTGTGTGCCATTCCACATGCTTGGTGGGGCAGGAAGATTGCCATATGTGGCCAGTAGTCTGACCTTGCACAAAATTCACTCTGCTGCACTGTATTGCCACAAAACCCTAAAGCATTGTCCACTCACCTGGTGAAACTTGCAGGGCCAACTAGTGGAATGAATTAATCTGCAGAAGGAAAGAGGAGAAACTAGTTGGATATTTTCTCCATAGTTAATACCAATCAAAAATAATGGTACTGAAATGTGTTAGATTATTTATCAAAATATAGGATAAAATTCTAGATAATCTTTACTTTGCTCTTCCTATTTATTGCCTCTATTCTTCTGTCCTGAGTGCTCTTGTGAAAAACACCAGCAGTTATGACATCTGAACATGATGAATTTAATGACCTAAATATATGCTATTGTCCACAACTGTAAATGCTTTCAAGTAACCTTCACATTTGGTTGCTGCTATGTTTTATCATGTATGTTTGGCTCTTTTTCCCCCTCCCTTTGCTTTTGTATTGCTTTAAAAAGACAACAGAACATGCTGTGCGTTAATGTTTCACTTGTAAAAGGTTATGGATTAAGCTCAGCTGGTTTCTCAGGCTGACACAGGGTTCATGATTAAAGAATGAAAACAAACATGAATTGAAAATGTCACTAACCTTTATCGGGCCCTGAAAATCCCTGAGCCTGCATGACAGGAGGCTTTCCTGTTTTCAACAGGATAAAGAAGATTGAAACAAAACAGCACGGATCTTGGCTATTTACATCTTTTAATGAATGCTCTTCACGTTTGTGTCCCTTTGTCAATCTCCCAGTTTTCAAAGGTTTAGCTGTGAGAAGTGAGGATGGTATCACATACTCTTATAAACCATGGAGTAGACATCTGTCTAGGATGCTTTTCCCTCCAAATTATCCTGAGTGTAAAGGACCACATTTTATACAGACTATGTATGTATAAGGTAGCCAATTATCCAGTCTGAGTGCTCAGCAGCAGAAAAGCTGAATAAAACCATCTCTACATAATGCAATCAATTTTATTTTAATAAAGTAGATCAGAGAAAAAAATCATAAACTCTAGATGATAGTGTAGTTTGAACTTCTAAACTGTTTATTGAAAAAAACCACCAAAACAACCAGACTATTCACTTAAAAAATAATGAGTTCCTTCTCTAAGTTGCTGTGGTAGAACATGCCCTGCATTAGCCAACACCAGCTGGCCAGAGTGGAAACCAAAACTGTCATTGATCAGGGATCCTTTGTTCTGTCAAGAGCACAGATCCAGGTTGAATGCCTCAGATCTGCAAGCTGAAGGAGGCTATTGCATGGTATGGCTGCCCTTCCTTGGTACTGGCTCTTCCATGCATTAGGGAAGAGTCAAGCATCAGGCTTGCCCTTACAGACCCAGGTATTCCCTGCTTCCTTATTACCTCACACTGCTCAGCTGACTTTTTTCAGTCAAATCACTGAAAATGCAAAAGAATTATCAAATGTTTTTTCATCTAAGAAGAACAAAGGCATATGTTTCCCTTAGTTTTAATCTTTTCTAGCTGCATGTTTTAGGAACAGCTGTACCATTGCTTCACTGATTTCATAGGTAACCTGAGAAAATACTTTATGGAGGAAGAACACCAGGGGATCCTGCAGCCAAATCTATTTCCTTCTCCTGATCTATAAATGTCTGGTGGATATGGAAATTTTGCCTCACAAAATCACATTTACCTTTTTCACAAAGTGAAGTGAGGCAATAGAGACCCGTGCTTGGTACATAATTATTTAACATATCCTACTATTTAATGGTGCTACTATGACCTGTAACTGAGATTTAATGAAGTGCTTTGGCAGAGAATTAATATTAGGGGGGAACATAAACCTGCAATTTTTTAGTCCCACTTCATCCAATTATAGCTTGCTTTTACATTACATAATCTATTTTACAGTTTTTAGGTTAGAAGCAAGAGTGAGACCTTACAATATTTAATGAGGTCTGAGGTTTTTTATCTCTAGCTATTTTAGTCTTTTGCAAATACTGAAGGAAGTAATATTTGATAAAATTTCTTATGGATTTGTAATAATTTAGAACCCTAATCCACAGCTTCAAAATCAGCTGAGGACTCAGCTTCTAAAGGTACATGGACATGTGAATTCTATTTATTGAAAGTCATAAACCAAATTAAGTGAGTTAACTGAAAATGAAATAAATAAACCTAGAGTTTTGGTTCCTTAAACAACTGAGCTGAGACTTACCAAGGAGGATTTGCAAGGCAGGATCCAACTTCCAAGTGTCTTGCCACACACTGAATATACATCAATAATCCCACATTCTCTGGATGAAAAATTTAGGGAGCAGGGTGAAGAGTAACTATAATTATCCTTGGGAAGAAATACCAAGGAGCATTAGGGACATGACTAGCAAAAGAGAATCATGCTTTTCCAGTTCCTGAATTGTCTCTCTGCCTCCTGTCCAAAGTCATCTTGGAGAAGAGGAAGAAGTGTCTCTGTAACCTTGTAAATCCATCATTACGAGCGAAGGGTGAGGCGCGTCTCTGATGTGCTTCTGCAGAGCAGGCAGCTTGATGCAGTTTGGTGGTTAAGATGCTTACATGGAATACAGAAATACAGAAATCTAAGGGGGATTTGATCCTTCCTGATCCCAAGGAAACACTTCTGATACTACTACTACTACAACTGGCTAGGACAAGAAGGGTTGGAATGAGGGAATGGCCACATTTCTTTTGAGGTTAGACATCCTCAGGATATATCTGACATGTCAGCTCTTGAGGGTGAGGTAGATGGAACATTCCCTGTTCTGGGAATGTCAGTGCATTTAGATGTGAGATTGACATCAAACTGCTGAGTACTTTCAGGACCTGAGCACTTCTGCTCATTCTTTGTGCAGAAACTCAGTCTCCTAGGAGGTTTCTCTTGTGGAAACTTGCAGAAGTTTTGATGATTTGAATGGTGTATTTTTGATTTGGGTTCTTAAAGTGGTATCAATATCTTGCATACTCCTCTTGAATCTAATTCATGGAGGCAACTTTTTAAATATACATAGTGTGTAAAAGCACATGGAAGCACTTTACTTTTGTAAAAAAGGTGCATGGGTAATTCACTTTATTTTGATACTATTTGTACAGGACATGTACAGATTTTCAGCATAAATGAATCAGAATTAGACTCTTGGGCTCTTCAGTACATCCATCTATCTATCTATCTATCTATCTATCTATCTATCTATCTATCTACCTACCTACCTACCTACCTACCTACCTATCTACCCTAATACATTTTCAGACACTGAATATATATGAAATTAGCCACAAAAGCCCAATGGGCTGAAGTTCCAAAGGCACTTATGCATCTTTGTCCATTTTTTTAATGTCATTTTACTGCTGCATTACCTGCCATGTGGTAACAGGAATGTGAAAAATAAAAGAGAAAGTGATGGCATTCTCATTTTGTTTTCAGCTGTAATAGTTAAAATCATATACTATTTCTTTGGAAAAAAAAAAAGAGAAGAGAACCCCACCGAGCAATGTAACATTGTTTAGTTTAATTTGACAAGCTCTTGAGAGCAGTTTCACTTAATACACGGTGCTATATGTCTTGGCTTAGTCTGGACTGTGGAAGAGTGAAGCACAAACTCAGGCATAACTCAGTGACTTGTTTTCAGTGTAGAAAATGCATGGGCACACCTGATTTATAACCACAGTTAGGCACTAGTGACACTTGGTATGTGAAAATTACTGTTTAGCTTGGTGCCAGTTTCTGCTAAATGTACTTTCCCAATGTACTTTTGTCTTGGTCTGAGCACTTTTGACTGTTCAAGGAGAAAGGTTTCCTTCAGCAGAGAACTGAACCAACTGTTTAAAGGGTGTTTTTTCCCTAATAAAACTTTACAGCACTTTTACATGAATTTAGTGTTTTTGAAAGGCCCTGCACTGACAGCCCAAGAACAGAGGCCCTAAGTTTGTTCACAGTGCAGACAGGGCTGGTAGCAGCACTCCTGCCCTTCTGTACTCACACATGTTCTTCATGGCCCAAACATGATTACCTGTGGTGGATTAAAGACTGATGTTGTCTCTGATGCTCTTCTGTTATTTGAATGCCATCTGAGACTGCCACAGGACTGTGGCCAGATTCTAACTGGGGAGTGGTTTTGTGGTGTGGATGCCTGCACATAACCTTCCTGTACACAAGGTGTACAATAACTTCTACCAGGTATTCTTTTCTTTTAAACCATTTGGATTTGCACCAGTAATCTCCAGTGAGCAAAAAATTTTTCATATAATCCAGCTCTTTAGCTCAGCTGAAGTGTGATGACTAAAACAGTGGAGGAAATGTCCTTACATAATAGAACTAAAATAGAAATGCTTATGTAGGCATCACCAATAGTAACACAAAGTGTAAGGGTAAATTTGTATTAAAATCAGAAGCTGCATGCAGTGTATTCAAAGTCTATAACTCCAGACAGCAAAGATGTTAAAGACAAGGAGCCCTGTCAGGATTGTTGGACTCCACATACACTGAGGTTTTGTGTTTGGCACACACGCCCTCTTGCATTAGCTGGACAGACTGTCCCACTGGAGCCAGCCTGATCTGAGGAGCTGACATCACCCATTTCCTCCCAGATGAGAGGAGGATGGCTGTGTACAGAGAGCAGCCCAATGGTGGCAGTGATGTCAAGGGATGAGGGAAAAAGACATCACCGCCACCATAAGGTGAGGGAGGGTGTGGGGGACCAAGCAGACCCAACACCCTGGGCTCAGCAGAAAAAGAGGCTCAAGCATTTTGGACAGTCTTAGGCAAGAAAATCAGTATAAGGGTAGTTTAGCAAAGACATAGTACCTCTAGGTATAAAAATTAGCACAGCTCTGAGTATCTACAACAACTTTTTATAGATATCTTGAAGGTTTAAGCATTTTTCAATGTGTATGATGCAAATTATGGCTGAGTTTTGTGGACTGCTTTTAGCAAGTTAAGGGAAGGAATTGTGGCGTTTTTGACTTTATTTTGTCTTCTTGTTGAGAATTTTTGAAGTTACATGAATTATGGTCTGTGAAACAGTCATGGTGAGGTAATTAATATTTTCACCGAGGCTTTAAAATACAGGAGGAATGAAACACTTAGGCATGGAAAATGCACTTCTGGTCTGGCATTGGCATTTACTGGAGCTCAGAGGAATACTTTCTAAGGAAAAAAACCCCTAAACCTCCTACTATTTGTGTGAGTAATATAAAGATTACTAACTCTCTTGATGAACTGTCCCATTGTGAACTGAGATTAAATGCCTCACTTCATATTTTCCTGGTGATTCAACTGTGAGGGATTTGACTCTTCATTACTAATTTCCCTTAAAGAATAATTTAAAACTATTAAACCTCAATGAATTTGAGGTTGGATTCAGTACAAATGACTATGTTTAGAATTAAATACAACAATTCAATGATAAAGAACTTATTTTACAACAGTGTTGTATTTTGTGATGATGTTATTTCAATGTATATACAAAAATATGGCTGAATATTTCCCTATTTTCTTCTATGCTCTGCTTGTACTTCTTAAAGACCTACTGGAATCTTGTAATAATCTTTATGTTTAATCAAGTAACAATCTTTATGTTTAATCTAGTAACAATCTTTATGTTTAATTTTGCATATATTGAGAATTGCAAGAAGAAGCATTTGAGGGAATTAATGTGAGTCACCTGTCCACCAAAATTGCTCCTATAAAGCATTCTTCCTAGAGGGCACTGAAATTTCTGTGTGTTTCCAAGCTGCAATTTGTTTTAGACAAGCTTATTTCAATGCATTTCATTCTATGGTTCCCTCCAAATGCTTTGTACACAGTACCTAAATTTGTTTTATCATTTAGAAACTCTTGCTGGCAAGTCATTTCAAGTGATTCTGCTCATGATCCACAGCAGGGTTATAACAGATTGATGTGTGATGGTGTCTTGGATTCCTGGTGAAACAACAACATTGAGGATATCAACCTGCATACACAGAGAGTACTGGGAGGATAATTGTATTTGGTTTAACAACACTAATTTATTGAAGCAGGCTCATTATCTGGCCCATAATTTACAACCTGAGTTTAATGTGTCCCTTTCTCTCTCCTCTCTCTTGCACCATATTTTTCTCCTTCTCATCTCATCGTCCTGCCCTCTTTCTGTCTGTCTCCCTGTGAAATCATGGACAAGTAGCAGAAGCCTGAGCCACCATCTTTGCTACAGTTTGAAAGATGACTTCATGTAAATAACACTCCCTCAGCTCTGCACCATCATCAGTGACTTTTGAGGCCTCTGTGCCATGCATTGTCCTTGGAACAGTGTCACTGAGATGACAGAACTCCCATCAATCTAGGCCACCTAAAAAAAGGGCAGCTCCTCAGTGACTAAGCTCTCACTGTGCTTTGCTCCCCATAAGGGATGGTTAGATGTGTTAGGGCCAGCAAAAACTCCCTGTGCACTACTTACAGTCTCAAAATAGAGCTTATGCTGCATAGAAGTGGCTCCAAAGCCTTATTCTGGCCCCCTGGGCTGGGATGACTGCGGCGCAGCTCCGTGCAATGACTGCATCCTGATGAGGAGTGCTGTCATCTGATGCTAAATGACAAGGCTGCAAACCAAACACAGGAAGGTCTTTGCTGGCTGCAACAGCTGCTCCCACTGCTAATTGATGCTGTGTATCTGTGGCATCATCCCAGTGCTTATTTTAGGCTGTTTCCAGCTGTGAGGGTTTTTGTCTCACAGCTAGTGGTATCTGTGCAGCTGGCAGAGGGAGGTAAAAATAAACACAACTAATTCAGCAAAGCAATGAGAAAAATGTACAGAGAAATGTAAAAATAATATAAACCAAGGTTATTTCAGAGAGACATCTGAGTTTGAGTGGAGAGTGACTGATCTGGCATGGAAAAGGGTTGATCACCTGCCTGTGACTATCAAGAAAAGTGGAAGATTTTAAGGTGAATTTGGGACTTATTAAATTTGTTGGATAACAAAATTTTCCAAAGACCAAGCTCTGATGGCCCTAGTGACAGTTCCTCTACACTGGCCTACACATATGCTTAAACATTTACTGTGAGGGGGGCATTTTGAAGAATGAGAATATATGTATTCATATATTATTTTCATGAACTCCTTGCCTCTTTCCTGAGTAACAGTTAAGCAACTCCTGCTAATTACAGGCCTTTCCCCCCCACCTTTTAATCTGGATAGCTAACCTTAAGAAATAAAATTTATACTTTATACTCAAATAATTTATATTATTTGATATTTATATCAAACTCCCTTATACCCTTTCCCCACCTCTTTTCCAGTACCACCCAAGCTAAAACAACATTAAGGATGGCTGCAAAGAAAATAGCAAACATATGAGACCCATACCACCTGCTGCCCCTACTTGCAAAGTAAGACAAAACCAAGTGATCTGCAGGTTTGTCCCACAGTTGAATATTTAACCTGTTGGAAATCAACCTGTATATAGGCAATTTCAGAGGAAAAATATCAAATTGGATTTTACTAATTCTTTATAATGTTTAGATGTTCTGACTGTTGTAGGAACCTTGGCACTGGAAAATTGTCATGAAAAGAGAAAATCCGATGCACAAAAAGCCTACTCCCTGGGTATTCAGTTTATGTGCTTTTAATTATCTTACCAGCTTGTCAAAACAGCTATAAATATGTGTAACCACTATTATTTTAGACCTCATTAAACATCTGAATGTGTGTAGTTCTGGAAATTTGTCTTGAACTTTAGTGGCAAGAAACATAAATACTTACATGGTTATTCCAAATATAAGTTTCCTGGTTTAAGTTTCAGTTAAATCTAGGGAGTTTTCCTCCTTAAAATAGAATTTGACTGATTTTATTTCAGTGAGTTTTTCCAGAGATATTTGTATTTTTAAAAAATGCTTGTAGTTGTCAATTGTTTTGTGAAAAATGTAGGTCATATGTTTGTTAATGCCAAAACCATTATGTAGTTTCATTAACTTAGGAAATGAATTCTAATTTTCCAGAGGGAAATATATCAACTAGAGTTTTGCCTCAGAGTTATGGATATACCACCACAAGCACTACATTGGTTTCATGGGTGGGGAGCCTGCTCTAGCACTGCCAGATCATAGCCTGAAAATGCTGACCTCTGCTCATTTTAAATATGTAACAAATTTCTCCTTGCCAGAACTTAGGGAACTGGCATTCCCAGGTCAGTCACATTACCTAGAATGCAAATATGTTCTACTTACAGTAGTGAGACATGAACTAACAGAAAGGTAAAATAAATTAACTTTACTTGATTTTATCAAGTAGCTTTACTTGATAATCTTGCTCAGCTATTCTATTTACAATATCATTAAGTGTTTTCTTAATGCATTCTGATCTATTTCATAAGGAGAAATGCTACCTGGAAACACAGAAACAAACATTGCAACAGAAGAGAAGCAAGTTCCTAAAATAATATTTGGTTAATCTGCAATAACAGAGAAGTCCCTACTTGATCTCTTTGTTTCAGGATATCCATTTCCTAAAGTTTCCTGTAAGTTTGGATATCTCCAGTGGTGTAGAGATATACTAATATAGCTATGTGGCAGTGGAATATTATATGAAATCATATCTCTTTATATAAGCAGTTTGTCCAGCATCATCAGATTTATATTGATGCATTTAATATAAACATTCATAATTGATATTGATTAATATATTGATAAGTTTAATTAAAATATTTTAAAGTAGCTATAATTCATTTAAGTTCAATATTCCACCACAGTGGAATAGTATTAAGTAGGAAAGAAATTTGTCACCCTTCACTCAAAGGAACACATTAATGCTCTTCTTTAGGAACAGCTCAATTACAGATATGTGAGTAAATTAGGAGAAGTTTTGTATTTGCTCTTATCTCATATTCAAGCATCTTCAGTATTTTACAAAAACCATCCTTTTTATTTTTACAGAAAAGTATGAGTGAAGCTCATTATAAATGGATTTACACTCCATAAGCCCTGGCTGGTAGTGGGACTTCTTCTCTTGGGGAAAGAGTTCCAGTGGTTAAACTTACAAAGACATCTATTAAAAAACTTGTTCAGACCATTATTTTGAAATGTGTGCATTAAAAAAAAACCTAGACAATGTCCTTCTACCTGTGAACAAAGCTTTCCAGAATATTTTACACAGCCAGAGGATAGATGACATTTGTCCAGTGCTAGAGGAGGTTTTGTCATTAATGCTGCTGAGACCAGGATTTTATTGAGTGAGTTTGCATTTTGCTTTAGGGTGGGGCTGTGGAGTTGATAACTCACATAAGGATGCAGCTC
Organism: Agelaius phoeniceus; assembly: GCF_051311805.1. Taxonomy (NCBI): domain Eukaryota; kingdom Metazoa; phylum Chordata; class Aves; order Passeriformes; family Icteridae; genus Agelaius; species Agelaius phoeniceus. Next base: position 39,286,329 of record NC_135270.1, read on the forward strand.
CTGTAAAGGTCTGCAGGCTGCTGTTTTGCAGCCCGTGAGAAACACCAATGCCAGTACAACCAGAAAAGCACCAAAGTGTAATTTACACAATTCCTTTAACTTCTCTTCACTTCTCCAAATTCTGTCTCTGATGAGGCTGCATCTCAGCAGTTCATGCCCAATAACCAAAATAAAACAGGGAGATAACCCCAATTTTTGCCCACAAGCCTGAAGTTGTTGCAGTGGAATGAGTGCTGCTGAAACATTCACTGCTGAAACATTCACTGCTGAAACACCATCCTTAATGCATCCCATCTCAAATAAAATCACTCAGAATGATTTCCATGGATGTCCTACCTAAAGGGACAGTGACCCAGGGAGAAAAAAGCCTGAGAGTTGAGGAGAAGAAAAACTTCCTTGGATAAATAAGAATCAATGATTTTTTAGAATTTTTTTCTATTTTTTTTTTTTTTTTCCAGAGCATCCCATTTCTTTTATCAAGCCACCTAGGTAGATTCTTGAATCCACCTCCTGGAAAGGAGGCATAAACCTGCTGCCTGAGCTGTCTTAAGAGCTTGATCAAGCAGTGAGGTAAGTGCCTTTTACTACATGGAAACTAGAAGGTCAGAAGGGGAAAAAGTACTGACAAGATGGTGATTATGAGCATTAATCATAATAATATCAAGGTCTTATATAGCACTTTTCATCAGGAGATTTTAAAGCACCGTAAAAAAGAAATGAGTCTCATTATGTCCATATTTTAGATCTAAAATGTGACCTCTAGTACGTTAAGGCTTGTTCTTTGAAGGGTAAAAAAAAGACTTCTAGAATCAACAATACTTATTCTTTGTTAAATTTCTAATCAACACAGTGATTTTTTTTTAAATCTACTTTTTCTATGGACGTGTAAAGGAATTTTAATTGCTTTACTTTAACTTGATATAGAACTAATGAATAAATATAATTTTTATCAGGATGCTGCCATCAGCTGATTAAACATTGACATTTGCAGGAAAAATTCAGAAAATTCTGTTAAGACATTTAATGATGTTGCTGGTTACTGCTTCATTTGCTGGGGATTGGTAACTGAATATCTGCATGTTGCAATGCACAGTAAAATGGACCAGCTTAAACACCTCCAGTCAGGAAGCAATGAATTCAGAAAGTCAGCATTTCCTAGGATTCTTAGGACTGCTGCCAGCTTCTGAGCAGTGGCCCCAGGCCACCTTTCCCCTTGGTTTGTGATGCCCTATGATATGGAATATCTCTTTGGTCATTTTGGGTCTGCTGTCCTGGCTGTGTCTTCTCTCAGTTTCTTGTGTCCCCCCAGCTGACTCACTGCTGGGGAGGTGTGAGAAGCTGAGAAGTCCTTGAGTGAGCATAAACACTGCTTAGCAACAGCCAAAACAGTGTGTTATCAATATAATTTTCATACTAAATCCAAAAAACACAGCACTGTACTACTAGCTCCTAGGAAAAAATTAACTCTATCCCATCTGAAACCTGGACAGCAAGGCAAATGGGGCACTGCCATTGTGGTACCTTTTGGTTTGGTTAATAAAATAGCAATACAATAGTTAATAAAATAGGTAAGACTTGCATTACTGAAGAGAGCTGGGGTGTCCTCCAGATGGGCGAGTCAGAAATGACTTAGCTGCAATTCTTACCTTGAAATCTTTTTGTTGCTTAAGTAGCTATGAAAATAAATGCTGAACATTCACGTGAAGTCCTGGAAATTCTGGACTTCAGAGGAAGGTTTGAAGAAAATGCTGATTTCATCAGGAGCACATACCCACAGATTTCATGCTGTTATTCTCCCTCAAGGGCCACAGTTCCATATTCCATGCTGGGAAAGTGTCTCTAAAGAGACATGAATCACAGCCTGTTACATCAGTGTGACAAAAGAGGGATGTCAGATTTCCTGCTTGAATGTCAATGCACAACACTGAGTGCAGCTCCCTGCTTTAACTGCTGAGGGTGGAAACTTACCCTAATGGAGGCTGGCACTTCCCTACTGAGCCCATCCTCTCTGAGCACTCCTTGAAGGATGACAGATATGGCATCTCTTCTCATCTCTTCTCATCTTACCTGTAGCTCACTCTTTTTACTCTCTCTCAGATGGCAAAATGCTCCTTGACCCACCCCTCTGCTATTCCTTCTGCTCTCATGCTTGTCCCTTGGGAAAGTAATTTCTGAGGACAGATGTTGCTTTCTCCTTTTATTACTATTGCACCTCTGCAGAGTCTAATGATACACCACAAGTTACAGTTCATAAGTGGACACATGAAAATATTATAGCTGCATTGTCTCCATGCCATTAACTTAAGCACACCAATATTGACTTTGCCCCCATTTCATTTGTGCTATCCTACAGTGAAACTGTGAGAATTAACAGCTGAGAATATTGAAGAACCACTTTTCCAAGATCCTGGTCATTAGGTCAGAATGTGTCTTAATCAGTTTGGTGTGCCTCCCCTTTTCTTTTCTGATCTGAATGGCCATTACAGGGTAAGTAAGTACTCTGCTTTGTCACTGTCCCAGTACAGCAAATTATGCTCTTGTTATGCATCACATTGCTAATTTTTGTGAATGGATAACACTGATTAAAATCTATTTAGCAAGACACAATTTAAGAATGCAGTAAGCTTATTTTGGAGGGACTTTACTTTTTCTTATCCTGATCACCAGATAAAATATGTTAAAGAATATTAATTCTGCTGTGTAATACTTCGACAAGATGTTGAAATCCTTGCATCTAAGACAAAAGTACAGCTATATTTGCAGCAGTGAAATAAAAATTAACATGGGCTCAGAGTATTTGGTTTCAAGGCCAGGATATTCACCTTATAGACTGATTTTCTGTTTGCTAAACCCATTTAATTACAGATTTAAAATACTGAAGAAATGTGCAGTACATGTGCATCTCAGGTAACTGGGAAAAAATAGTTTAACATTTTCAAATCTGAAAATAAAAGTCAGGTTCTTTCAGACAAGTAGATTTGGAAATCTCCCTCACATTCCCAAGAAATCCTTCCTGGACCTGGTGAAGACATATTTAACTTGGTGATATATAGGCTGAAGATGTTTAAGGAAGTTATTGAAGCAACTGTAACCAATGCCACAACAGGCTCTAAGCAGAAGAGAAAAAAATAAAATTATTAGTACATGTGTTGGAATTTCTGTTAAAAATTACCTTTTAAATGACTGTAATAGCTAGATAAAATTTGGAAAAGAAAACTCCATGAGAAACTCAGTCTGAGTGTCCTGCAGTGTCCAGCAGTTTTCTACTACTTCTCCCTTTATTTGCCAAATATGCAAATTGACAATAAGTGCTATATTTTCTTCCAAAAGTGTTTTTAAAAATTCCTTTTTAAGAAAAAAATCAGAAATAACTATATTTCTTCAAAATGTACTGGTGTACTATAAAGATTTTCTGGTCTTTTTCATTCCTGTTCATTTTAGGGTTCCCCATCCCTCTCAGCAGACAACAGACAGGGAAAATGCCTGATTGATTTTGTAATGTTTGGGAAAACCAGGTAGATTGCTCTTCTGTGTGCTGAAGAAATGCAATGCAAGTTTTCACACCACTAAAATCTCCTTCTGACAGTCAATCTTCTTGTTGAGACTGTGCCTGAGTAACAACCCAGTTAATTCACTCCAGTTGATACTACCAGCATTTTACCTTTCTACATCTTCTCTCCAGTTGTAATCAGCTGCTTTGCAGTCATTTGTTTCAAAGTGAAATTGATGTGACATTTTTTTCTTTATTACCATTTATTTATTTGTCATTGTGTGCTGCCATTCCAAATACCAGCGAAATGCATGCCAGGGCCCCAGAGGTATTTTGGTGGTTCTTCAGAAGAGGAAAGATGATGGTAGGCATTGGAAAATATTTTATTGTAAGCCTTACTAAAAACATCTGCAAACTAAACCAAATAACAGAAGCCTACTGTATTGCACAGCTGACCATATGAATATGGTGAAAATGTGAATAAAATTGTTTTGAAAACTCCAGTTCACAGAAGGAATGTAATGTAGTATAGAAATTCTCAGGGAAAAACTGTAGAGGGTTTCTCCATACTCCAGCTGCACTGAGAAATATTGTGTGGTGAAGGGGTGAAAGCAGAGCAGGCAGCCCAACCATAACAGGGATATTTTGTCACATAAAAACAAAAGCATTACACTGCTATATTTAAAGGGCTTATATGGAGGATCAAGACATCCCATCATTGGTTCTGTGTAAGAATGGAATAGAACCTGAAATAGAAAGCAGTCTTATATGTGGAGGACTTGTCAAGTTTGTTTCTGTGTTATTCAGTCAATTTTTGCTGTCATTCTCCAGCAAAGCTCTTGAATCCATTCAACCTCTAATAGCATGAGAGACTCTTTATTCACTGAGGAGGTGTTGATTAATCAAATTATGCAAGGAGTTGTCTGAATTTTCTTCTTAGAATTCAAATACTCCAATGCAATTATTCTGTGAAAAATTTGCCCATTTTCACTGGCACTGATCACTGCTGTGGCTGATGTGCTCTGATAAAGTCCAGTATTTCTGGGAATACACTTGGGTCTAAAGTACCAGCTTTTCTAATGGTCAATAAGGACTTGAAATCTCATAGTCCTCACACCAAGATTTTTTTGAGAATTATCAGACTATCAGTAGCAGTCTAGGAAAAACGCTAGCCAAAAATGGGGAATTTCCACTCCATAAGCAATTCAGATGTTTTGAAATTTGTTTTTGTATCTAACACTCTAATACTGAACAAAAAATGGCGGTTGTTTCTTTTGGATTAAATATTACTCTATATATGTCCAAAGTTTTCAAGTGTTCTTGCTCTGTATACCTTGACTGGCTGTGCTGCTCACAGAGCTGGGCTTCACTGGACATCTCCAGAGAAATGCATCCCAGCTGGTTGGAAGTCCCCTCCCTCTCTGAAGGGATGCAGGGGCTACAAGCAAGTGCCCATCCTTCCTGTGGAGCACAGTGGTAACTGAGACAGAGCCATAGATGCCTATTTGATGTGAAACACAATGTTTGTTTACGAAGAAACAAAAAAAGAACCTGTATATTTTGACTGGAACCAGCCTGAGCCTCAGAGAAATCCCTTCCAGTGGAAAACTAAGAATGACAACAGGATTGAAGCAATTAGGCTAATTCCAGTTCTGCAAAACAGATGTTTTCAAAGAGAATAGTTCATACAGGGAAAGGTCTGGGCAGATCTTTTCTGCTGTCCTACTGACATGACATATCTAAACTTTTTAAAAGAATGGAATGTTTTCCCCAAAAACTGGTGGGTTTTTTGTTCTATAAAAAGTCCCATAGTCCTGAGAGGTGAAAAGCAACAGAGAACAGTAAAATAGAAACCAAGGAGAATCGGAGATTAAAATTTTATGGTAAGTTTATACACAATGCAGGTATATGCAGAGAACACCCAAATACACCAGAAACAGAATGAATCTCTTCCTTTAAAGTTTAAACTAAAGGCCACAAGAATCCAATTGGACTTTGTCTCAGGCAAAACTGACACTATAGCTCTCTATAATAGTAAGTAATTTGAATGTATGCATACATCTCTCTCTCTCTCTCTCAATATATCTCCAAATACACTAAGTAACATTTAGAAGATGAAAAGAGAGAGAGACTGCAAACATACATATGAAGAGTTTGCCTACTATAGGTGGAATTTAAAGTTATATTTGTTTGACTTGGTAAATGTGATCTTTCTCTTTAAGTTCATCCTTAAATTTTAAAGCATAATTTGTTTTGATTGAATTTCTAATGTTAATTAGTGAGGCTTGCACTGTTAAAGACATCAAGAACATATAATTATGTTCCTTATAATTATACCATAATTGTTTTAGTACGTTAAATGATCTAATAGATTTTTTCCTGTTTCAACAGCAGCATTACTACCATCTCTGTTTTATGAGATAACTGGCAAGCATTCAGTAGGTGCTTTCAAGCATTTCAAGTAAAGTTTTTATGGGTATTCATCTACTAATGAAATATTCATGCATTATATTTTTCTCCGTGACAAGTGACTTTCACTGAAGCGCCTAATGCTTGGTTTGCTTAGACAGATATAACATTCAATCAAACTAATGGAAACTGTGGAGTACTGTTATACTGGTTATTACTAAATCAAATTCTCTTGATAAATATTGAGTCTCTGATGTTAAAAAGCATTTCTAGCATGATGCATGGATAGTAAAGCAATAATCTGGCCCCTTGTTAAAAATGTTAATATTACAGCTGTCATCATTTAACAATTAACATGATTTCCCAAGTGGAGCAATGCCTCAATCTTAGAGTATTAAGAAATACAATCTGTATGTTGTTTGAGACTTTCCATCTTGTACATGCATTCACTCCCAATGCAGAACACTTGGACAAGTTTATATTACCAGCAAAATATGTATACATTCTCTGCTTAAAATTTTCTATTTCCTTCAAGTATCATTACTTTCACCCACATCAATATGAAGAAATCAATTTTGGTAATTCATAGGCAGGATGCTAATGAACCTGTTACAAAACAGTTGGTAAAGGCCTTTAGAGAATTGTCTGGGCATACTGATGTTGTTTTTCCTATTTGCTGCCTGGTTGCTAAATCTCGTTAAATGAATCTAAAATAAATAAAATGTTTTCCCACAATACTTTTCCACATGTGTTCTTTTGACAATTTTTGCAAGAAACACAGGGTACAAATGTGAAGTGGTTGACAAAGCAATGAATGAAATGGGCTTCATGCTAGGTTTTTAATTTATTAAATAAAGTTCAGAGGTCAATATTATGCTTAACTGCAGCAATTCTGCATATATAGGGAAGTTGTGACTCCATCAACTTAATATATTGTAGTAAACCCCATGGACCTGGGTAAGGCCCCGTGGAGGATTGAACAATAGGAACTGCTGAGACAGCAACATAAGTTCCTGTCTCTCTGACCCCCGCCCCATAGCTTATCTCTGTAACCCCATAGGCCATGTTACTTAACCCTTACTATTGGTCAAGTTTGGATTTCCCTTAACCCTATAAAAGGGGCTGTTTTAGCCCATTTGACAGAAGAAGAGCTGTCTCTGGGACCCTTGACAGACTCCCCAATAAACACGGCTATGGAACGCCAGGACCTCTCCTTCTCCTCTCCCACCGTCTGCTGCAGCCTCAGCCAAGGGCTCCCTACCTAGCAAGCAAGCAAGAGCTGAGATCCTAAGAGAGCTTGCAATCACTAAAGAGCTGCCAATCACCAAGCTTGCTAGAGGGTGGCCTGCAGCGATGGCCATGAGCTAGCCCAGCTTTTGGGCTCCCTGTCTCCCTGAGGACTGGGCTCCTGGGCTATCTTGCACTGCTTGGTAATAAGGCCAGAATAGAGGCTCTATTATAATATATCCCTAGTCAACATGACCCACAGAGGAGGAGGCCACAAAGATGATCAGAAGGATTGAGCAACTCTCAAGAGGTGCTGAAGAGAGGCTGAGACAGTTGGGATTGTTTAGCCAGAGTAGAGAAGGCTCCATGGAGATCTTATAGCAGCCTCCCTGGACCCCTCCCAGAGAGCAGGAGAGACTTTTTCCAAGGACACACAGTGATTGGACAAGGGCGTAATGGCTTTAAACCAAAAGAGGGTAGATTTAGATTAGATATTAGGAACTGGATATAAGATGCTAGAACAGGTCACCCAGAGAACCCCATCCCCATAAGTGCTCAAGGCCAGCTTGGATGGGGCCCTGGGCAGCCTGGTTTAGTGGCAGGTGTCCCTGCCCCTGGCTGGGGTGTTGGAACTTGGTGATCTCCTGGGGCCCTTCCAACTGAAATCACTCTATGATTCTGTGAACTCTAGGTTGATCACTTTTTAGATGCCACTGTACTGGCTTCCTCCAGGGATCAGAAGGGACTCTGTCATATAGAGCCAGCTCATGGAGGAAAATGCCAAAGGAATGCTGGGAAAGAAGATGATGATTAGTGACGAATTAAAGGAGTCATCAAACATGCAAAAATATCTCACCAAATATTTCACCCATTCTAAGGCATCCAGAAAACAGACACTGAAAGTCACACCCTCTATAAATGTGTACAATTCACAGGTCCTGGTAAAAAAAAATTGTCCCCTTTCATCCCACACCACAAAGGCACATGATTGTCTGCTTTCACAAAATAGTTTATAATACATGGATGTTGTGCATATGAAATGCACAATATTCTGGGATCAGGTAACTCTTACTTGAAGGTAAAAAAGATGCAGATGCATTCTGAGCTCTGTATGAAAGAGTTTGGAAAACTGCCTAAATCTAAGCTAACCTACAAGTCATCAACATGTAGCAGCATCCTTTGTCACCCTGCAGGTGTTGAAACTGTGAAAAGGTGTCAACACCAGGAGGACTGAAGCCTGTTCCTTCTTGTGGACCTGATTCTGGAGCTTTATATTGAAATATTTGATTTAAAATAGTATTATACATTATTCAGGGATCAGCTAAATTATTCTTTTGACATTGCTGATTTGTTTGCTTTTTTTTTTACATTGAAATTTAGAGGGGCAAAGCATGGTGCTTGGAAAATTAGGAAATGTGTATAAAATTACAGAGCAGTAACTCCGTAGGGAAAATGTTTACTCTGCAGGCTTTTCTCTTTAAAACACAACTGCTTTAAAGCATTGCATTAAATTCTAATGTGTGTGTATTTAAAGAATGTACAATATATGGGAGAAAAAGACATGAAGTGCGTAAGGTGGGGCTGCTGTGGCTAAGCACTACTTCTAGCAGAACACTACAGCAGTGCCATGAAATCCTACGTAAGTGGTCAGAACATAAGTAAGAGCTGCCTGTGGGTAGTCCCAACCTATTCACAAGCCCTTTTGAACCATTTTCCTACTTTTTTAAATACTGTTTTTGGCAAACATTTGATACTTGAAATACAAAATGCATGAGTCACCTACTGAGATGGGCACAGTATGTGGTTCATTGAATTTAGCTAAATTGTGAGTAATCTATCAATAGTCCTCATAGTGAACATACTTGTAATAATTTCACACATTACAAACAAGAGTAGGTATGATTTTTCAAGATTTTTTTCCAAGCATTTTTCACTGTAAGTTTTTACTTTTTTTACTATGCTCCATTTATTGTTGTGGAAAATTGCTAACTTTTTAGTGATGGAGGATGAAAAGAAAAGGTAGCTTATTGCTCGTCAGTTTAAACAACAAAGAACCAGAGAAGCAAAACCTGACATATTACAAAATACTGTCTTACAAAGCAAAGTCCTCAACAAGAGATTGAATGAATACAGATTCTTATACAGCTATTGAGATTTATTCTTCTGCCAGCATACCGATTTCTCTTGAGATAAGTAATTTTAAAATTCAGAGGCAGTAGTTCTGAAGGAGAGAGCTGCAAATTACTACAGATTCTGACTCGCCAGGGTTTTTTTGGGTTTGGGGTTTTTTTGTGTGTGCGCAGGTTTGCAGGTTGCACTTTTTTAAAAGAGGAAAACTTGTAAGTAGACCAAAAAAAAAAAAAAGTGAAAAGTATGTGCATATAAAATAGCACCGTAAGTGTGGTTTGTTGGATACAGAGAATAGCATCTTTTTGCTGCAGAGAAACATGAACATCCAGGCATAAAATCTTTGAGAAGCTTTTAAAAAAAATTCCTTAGAGGAACAGGAATTCGGCATCCCTATGATGAAAATGAGGGGGTGGCCAGTCCCCAAATACTTCACTTAAGCTCCAGCCTCTGATAAGAATCTTTCCCCGAATGTTTTTCATGAGTGTGAATGATTATACGCGCATTTAAATTTGCCCCTGAAGTAGTTATTTCAGTAGCTGAGAGCTGCAAGCCGTGAACTCCCGTGCTCGCAGAACCCGGTCCCTGCTCGGCTCTCTCCTCTTGCGCCCTGTGTTTTACTCTGGGAAGACCAGCGGGCCCTGGGAACTTCCCGTGCGCGACTCTGACGATGGAATAATGGTCTATTATGACAAGCTACTGTCTTGTGACTAAATCCCTTCGAAATTACACTTTCCATGAAAAAAAAAAAAAAAAATTAAAAAATAGACTTCTCCCCTGCCTTAGCCCTGGCATTTCCAGCGACGCGCTGCCGAGTCACCTTTAGCACCTTTCCTACTCTTTTGGCCCGCGAGGTGCCGGGCGCCTCAAAGGCGGTGCTGCTGGCGGAGCCGGGGCCGCGCGGCTGCCCGGGGCTCCCCAGCTTCCATGGGCTGCCCGGGGCTCCCCAGCTTCCATGGGCTGCCCGGGGCTCCCCAGCTTCCGTGGGCTGCCCGGGGCTCCCCAGCTTCCGTGGGCTGCCCGGGGCTTCCCGGGGCTCTCCAGCCTCCCGGGGCCGCCCGGCTGCCGGTGTTCTGAGGCGGAGGGACAGGAGCCCCGGCGGCGCCACTCGCCGCTCCCGCCAGATGGCGCCCTTGCACAAGGGACACGGCGGCGCGGGGCGCGGCGGCGGGAGCGGAGCGGGCGGCAAGAACGGGTGTCCCCCGGAGGGATTGGAACGGGTGTCCCTCGGAGGGAGCGGAACGGGTGTCCCCCGGAGGGATCAGAACGGGTGTCCCTCGGAGGGATCGGAACGGGTGTCCCCCGGAGGGAGCGGAACGGGTGCCCCCCGGAGAGAGCGGAACGGGTGTCCCCCGGAGGGATCAGAACGGGTGTCCCCCGGAGGGATCGGAACGGGTGTCCCTCGGAGGGAGCGGGAGTTCCCGCCGCTGCCAGGTGGGGTGGCGGTGCGTATCCAAGCCGGCAGCAGCCAATGGACCCGCCGTTTCCCTTCCGCGGCTTTAGCATCTCCTAAACTCTGCGCCTCCGCCTTTGGCCGCGGCACCGCCGGGCTCTGCGCCGCGGCCGTACGGGGCTCGCTGCTCGTCCGGCATCCGCGCCCGGCACTCGGCTTTCCCTTCCCAAAGTACGGAATACTTGTCAGCGTGGCTCTGGTACATCAATGGGAAATGCAGGACCGGGAGGTGTGTGAGGTGTGCTCACCGGGCGATACCTCTACACACACCCCGTGTCCCGGTGCTCATCTGGTACTTCTTGTTCAACAAGTTCCATGAAAATAAAATCTTGTACTGGCTGTTATAGATATTATCTATTGGTGAAATTTCCTGCCCAGAATATTACTACTGAATTGCTAGTTCTTTGTATGCTTTCTCTTTACAAGTTCTGGTTATGAGTCAAATAAATCACAAGTTGTTTGGTGTTTTGTGGGTGTTTTGGTTTTGGCTTTGTTTCTTTTATGAATGAATAACTACTTGGCATGTATGTACACATAAATATCTGTGCAATCCAATGACAGAGAAGCAAATGTGGCTATTCCTGCTTGTCCACCAGCCACCAGCCTCAGAACCAGAATGTAGTGTGAGTAGGTGGAAGAAAAGTAACATGAACTTTTCCCCCCCTTGATTTTATTTAGCCTATTCTTTGACTATCCTCATGAGTCATGCATTTTTTGGGCACAAATTACCATCTGGACAAAATGCTTTACCTACTTTGCTAAACAGCATGAATATCCCAGGGGAGGTGAAGATGTCACTGGGACATGGAACACCATAGTTAGACAAGCTGCTTGAAAAGCTCTATTTTAAGAATTGAGGGATGCTTGCTTTTATATTTGTAGGTTTTAGCTTTTGAATGCATCTTTCTTATTTTACACTGTTTATGGGTTACAATGAAGTAAAGCTTTAGAAGACAGAAAATTGTTTTCTGTCGAGTCTTAGCAAGTGGCTAAATCAAAACTATAAATTGCAAATATCACAGTGTTAAAGGTCTCTTTAATATCTCTCTTGTTAACTTATGTGATTTATGTCAGTAAATAAGATCCTGGATGGCAAAAGTTTTTGAATTGTATGTTGTAGAAAACAGGAGAGGACAGACATGGGAACAATTAAGGATACTATGGCAACAAAGGGCTCAGTAGCTCTATACAGGTAAGAAATGCAAGAAATGTATTTGGAAGAGAAAGAGGCTTAGGAAAAGAAAACTCTGAAGCTGTAGGGAACCAGGGAAGTAATTAATGCCTGATAGATAAGACCAAGAGACAAAAGATCATCTCTGCTTAGGGTAATTACTAAGAAAACTTAATTCAACATCTCTTTCCCACTCAGGGTTTGTATCTGCAGCGTCTCAGGTGTATAATGAAAACTGTAAAGAATGAATGCATATATATATATATATATATGTACTGGTGTTTATTGGACAAATAATGGGTCTTACTGGACAAACAGGTGACTAATCCTCCTATAGAAAAGGCCCATTCAGAAGGACTTCTGCAATGATCCCTTGGCTTTTAATTTCCTCTTTATCTATACTTAAGGGAACTAGGTAACTTGGCAGTCCTTAAAATTTGTTAACAGTGTCTTAAACCAGCATTTTCATGGCTTCTTGGCATTGTTGCATGTTGTCTGTTTGTTTGGACTCTATTTTCTGTTTTGCCAATGTATTGTGTTCCTTGAGTACTCATTAGTGTGGACCGGGAGGCACATGCATGTGAGAAATCAGACATCTGAATAGCAGGATCTTTCAAGAACATGTACATAAACTCTGACTTTCATGCTTCCATGCAGGAGTATAAAGAACACAGATTTAATGGCTGTTCCCTAGCACTCTTCAGATGCAACCCAGTGACTGCTCAGCTCATCCTTTTTGCAAACTTTAAAATCTGTAAATCTTTTTGCAAAGGTGTGAAGAGCTTTTTTCCTTTTCTTATTTGAAATTATTATTTTTTCAAAGTCTATATCTGCAAGGCCTGTTCAATACTGTTTTGCATCTCTGATGTCTTCTATGCCAAATTCTGAACCTTTGGGATTCATGTACAGGCATCGTCTGTTCTACTTATAGAAAGGCAGGCCCCAGAGAAGTGTTCAACATGTTTGTGTCTGTCTGAGAATGCAAAAGTTTGGGTATGCTTGGTTTAGCATCCTTAACACTAAGGATGTTTAGAATTACATCTCATGTAATTCTAAATACTGCTGTAATAACAGTGGCTGAAAAATTCCTAAACTCATGGCATTGAAGTCTCCAGGAGGGACCTTCTGGTGGAAAATAATCATGGTTCCAAAAATCCTCGTGGGATTCTTCAAAAGGAGGCCTAAGAACATTGTATTGCTCTGAAGCTGAAAACTCAATGTCCTCTCTTGCCCCACGCATGGAGATGCAGAATACACTGCTGGGTGATTTATGCAAAGGGAACCTTTGTTCTAATTGCAACAGCACTGGCCATACTGCTAAACCAATTAAGGAACAGTGGTGTATTCAAATAGAGGATTAAACACCTTGTCCTCTACAAGGAATTAGCAGTTAACACTGATGTTGTAGCAGTTGAGTCACCTCATAAGACCACAACTCCGCTACCCCACTCAACTTATTGCTTCCACTGGTTTCAACTGAAAAATCTTCCTCCCTCTTTGTGGACAGGAACCTCCAGGAAACTTCAGTTGGATCACACTGGAGCGATATTTCAGATGACCATTCTGGCTACTGAGAATTCATGATCATTTTGGCACACCAAGGAAGGGATCCTACTGTCCACCAGCATCTTCATCCTGATGACCTGTGCTAAAGTCAAGTGCCATCCTCTTTTGCATGAGCTGGATGAATTGTGTCTGTCAGTCACCTGTAGAGGCTGTACTCTGGCTGGAGCTATCATTTCTGCTGTGGTGGTGCCTTGAGATGCCAGCCTAGACCCCCTAAGTTCTCAAGGGTTTTTAGGCACTTCCCATTCAACAGTGGAGATCCTCAGAGTGCTTCCCCCACCTCAGTGCCTGGAAGACCTGGAAAGATCTTATTGTCCTACACACCTGGAAGGCTGTGAGAGTCCAAGCAGTGCCTGTTGCAGCTGGGTAACTTACTGCTCTCCCAGTGCTGTACACCAGCATTAGCTCCTAAACAACAATTAGGAACTGAAAAAGAGAGAAGACATGGAAGACGTTCACCCCTTGCAATTGTTAGAGGCTGATAACTGTTGTCACAGATGCTGTGTGTAGGTCAGAAGCATGGCCTGAAACCACAGAAAATTCAAGTGCAGCAATTGAAGATTTTGGAAAAAAATAAACAAGATTTAACAAGCTAGAGGCTGCAAAACTACAAGGAAAAGAAAACATTACTTCTCAACGCTGGATTCTAATCTGAATAAAAATGGAGCTCAAGGTTTTCTACAAAGGATCAAAGAAATCAGATGACTAACTGTCAAGAATGAAAATGAGGATTAGAAGCACCAGACAGGAACCTGAACTGGAAAGCAAACCAAAGCTTTCTACAACTGAAGAGACTTGGCAAAAAGGATCAAACCATCATGGAGAACGAAAGCTTCAGGCACAAAGAAGACAAAATAATGATTGCAAAATCCCAGGTTCTCATAAAGGAGACCACTTGCCTAAAACCATACTTAAAGTGCCCATTTCTCCTATCTGGCTTTTTGCGGAGTAGTTTTGATTAATTTAGCTTTGGTTAACATACAGCATTAAAATTTAGATTATGAACTAGATAATATACTTTATTCAAGTTTAAATTACTTAAATCATACTTATAGTAGAACCAATTCCAACTCTTATAGGTGCAAGAATGGGGCTTGTGATGGGCAGCAAGATTAGGTGGGTCTAATGCACACCTTCATGAATTGGATATATGCTGCTCTCTTTTCCTAGTCACTATAATCCAAGCAGTGTGGGGGAACTGAGCTCTTGTCAGCTCTGTTAATTCAGTTCCTCATTAGCCAGTTGGTGCTACTGAATTGGTAACTGCCCTTTACCAGAAAAGCTGCTGAGATATTTATCCCTTCAGAGTTGTATACATCTGATGAAGCCATAAAGGAAGGGATCTGTATCTTGGCTGCTGCCTACTCAGCTCCTCCTACCCAGATTGTCACTCTGATCACAGCTAATGTATTCATCTCAAACAGGCTACCAGAGATTCCGCTTTTCTGCTTCTGGTGTCATTAATAGCCGTAAAGTCCATGGGCCCATCAAAACGTTTCCAAGATATATTGTAATAAATATTTGTGAATTGAAATATTACAAATTGTGACTTCCTTCAGCTTTGAGCCCTCCTGGCTGTGGAGGCATTCAGCTGTATGCCAGGTTTTGCTGAGCTTGGACAGCTCTGTGGTGTGCTGTGATCTGCAACACTTCTGGGCTCTTCAGAGCTCTTTGGCAAGTGCTAGTCACTGCTTCACCTTCTGGTGCTGTCCTCTCACGCTTTCTGGAATGCTGTAGGAAGCTTTGATGGCTTGCTGGGGTCACAAATAAGCAGGAGAAGGTGTTGCTACCAGGGGCAGCAAGGAGGAACCTCAGAGATCCCAGCAGATATCCATTTTCCTATAGAAATAGCAAAGTCCTACTGTTTATCCTCAAGATAACATTGTAGTGGTCTGAGGATCAAAAGTCATAACAGCCTATTACAGAGAGAAACAGGAGTCTGATCTTCTTGGAAGTTTTAGGCACATCTTTGACACTTAATGCAGGATTTTATGCCATTTCTAGTCCTGGATGTGGTGACCTTGCACTAGTCTTGTTTTTTCCAGCTTCCTTCTGCATTTGGAGTCCTGTAGTGGGAAGAGGTGATTTCA
Source organism: Agelaius phoeniceus (assembly GCF_051311805.1). NCBI lineage: Eukaryota > Metazoa > Chordata > Aves > Passeriformes > Icteridae > Agelaius > Agelaius phoeniceus. Next base: position 39,301,862 of record NC_135270.1, read on the forward strand.
TTCTGCTTCTTCACTGTGGAGTTCTGCCATTGGTGGGACAGATGTGTGAGGCTCCTTGCAGATAACTAATTCAGAAAGACTACTCTAAATTGTCCTGATAACTTAACTAGCTCATTGCTTTTTACTGTGTGAGAAATGAGAATGGATAACAAAGGTGACAGAAAATTACCTTTTTCTTATCCCTTGATCTGGTCCTGAGTATAGCTTGGCTGTAACTGCAGTAAAACTGGTGTTGGGATTGATTGCAAGTTATTACACAATCTTTCTTTTAAAAGATTTCTGAGGTGTGTTTCAGCAGGAGGGGAAGAAATGGAAGAAGAAGATGCTGTTTCTTGGGGGGTTCTGTTTTATATTTAAAATATCTGTAAATACAGTTGCAGAGGTTGGGTCATGAATTCTGCAATTGGGTGCAAATATACTTGTGAATTGTGAATTACAAAGAGAGTAGAAATAAAGGTTAATTATAAGATTGGTTGAAAACTTCTGCCTGAAAAATTTCTTCAACATCAGATAAGGCAGACAATGATTAATTAATGTCTTTTTTTCCTCCTTTTCATAATACAGGCTTTCCTTAACAATGTTGAAATTTCTAACCCACGTGAGGGGTTTGAAAGGGTTGCCTTTTTACTGACTGAAGTTGTTGAGGCTGGAGTTGAACAAAACTCCAAAATAAGTAGAAGATTGAAGTGTTGGTTGAACAAAAACCATAGCTTACCACCAATATTATGTACCCAGTAATTCCCACCTAGAAATTGTGGTTTGTTTGTCTCTCTGAGCTGGACTCCAGTGCAAGGATGATTTTGTACACATTATCACACATTATCAAGGCTGGCAGTGATGACTAAGTTGGAAGGGAAACCACCTTGTACTGAGCTTGGGAAGGTTTGTCCACCATGGTGGGTGGCAACACAAGTCACAGAGGCAACATTTCCAAAACTGAATTTTCTGTATTTAGCCAGAAGTATTTAACAAAAGTTTCTTTTATACTCTTCCATGAAAATTGAAAAAATGCTCTAGGGAAAATACAGCTACACAAGTTCCTTTTTCTCATCCCACTGTTCTAGCAGATTTTCCTGCTTCCCAGTCTCTATCAAGATTTCTGTATACCTTGCAGCTAAAATGTCTATCTTCTTCCATTAAAAAGTAGAGAAATGTGTAGAAAAGCTATAAACGTGGATGTGATGTACTCTGCTCTGGCTGCAGGCTGCTGCTGCTATGTGCCAATTGCCTAGGAGCTGTGGGACCAGCAGGATGCTGCAGCTGGGAGCAGCACGTACCACTGACCCAGTGCAAGGTTCCACAACCTGAGAGCTGCTCTCTTGTAGCACCATAAAAAAAGACACAGAACTGCTGGAGAATCCAGTTTCTACAATTGTATTTCTCAAAGGGAAAGTCTTTCTGCTTACACTGTTTTTGAGGCTGGCTGTTTCTGCTCTTTGTTTTAAACACCAGCCCAGCTTTGTGGAAGCTTGAGCTCCTCCTTGGATCTGGGAATGTTGTTTAGTAAGAACACCTTTTTTCATCCTTCAAACATCATTGCAGGACTGCTCTCTTCTGCTTGAGGGATCTTTGCCCATCTCATCCTTTGGTATTTTTCAGTGGGTGCTTGACTTGATCTATTGGGGTTTGTTTGATTTTGGTTTATTTGTGTGAAGTTCACAAATTGTACTGTCCCATATAAAATATACGTAGTGTGCGAAGGGCTAAACTTCCAGATTATGTTGTGAAATAGGAAAGGCATATCTGTGCCTTTCAGATGTTTGATTGTGTTCAGAAGGTTCAGTTGTAAATAGGGACAGATTTGCCACATACTAACTGGTTTGTGCTAGGCAAACTAAGCAGCCCCTGGGCTGACTGACAGGGGCTTTGCCCAATCACATCTCTCCCAAGGCTGCAGCATTTCACTGGCCAGAGCCTGAAGGGAGGTAGAGATCAGACCAATCAAAATATCCAGACCAGGTTTTTCAAATGCCCTTTGTAAGGAAGGGCTTGAGAATGAACTCTCCCTGTTTGCCACGTGAACATCAGGGTGAGTGGTGTCTCTGTCTCCAACACACTCCCCAAGTCAACATGACAGACAGAGGCATGTAATAGGAGAAGGATAATGAAGATGTGGTTTTGAATGAACAGAGCTACACATGCTTTCATGTTTCATGATTTAAATTGAGGCAATGGGGTCTGATATCATAAGACTGACGGAATGTTTTTGTTGTTTTGAATTTATTTTTCCCATCATTCTGACAGTGACTTACTATATGCTCTTGGCTGAGTCACTTCCTAATTTCTTTTTCTTTCTACTTTGCATTTGCTGTTTGGATTGCAGATTCACAAGGGAAATGGAGCTTTTCCCTTGACATATTTGTATAGTATTGAACTCAGCAGAACTGTCCTTCAATTAGAATGTTCAAATATGGATGTAATGCAAATAATAATAATTAATTAGACATTTAATCACAGTGTTTACATAACATTGCCAGCATTTCATGCAAATGTTTTATCCAAATATTTTGTGGGAGTTTACCCATATATCCTTTTCACAATAGTTATACATTTTCATAAGAGAGAAACAATTTTTTTCTTGTGGTTTAGGATCATTCTCTCTCTCTCTCAACTTTAGTGTAGTACTGTCCTTTGCAGTTCATAAAATTTTTCCAACCATTAAGAAAGCTCTGCTTGGTTGAAGGTTATTATACATTAGACAATAACTAGTCTGCCCTCCATGACAGTCAGTGTCCCTTATGAAAGCTCCTTAAGTAATCTGCCATGTAGATTTCCACAAAGAATGTCTTGCAGATGCCAAAATGCATAGATATATTTAGTTGTTTATTCACATATTTTAACCAGCTGATTCTGTATAGCATGATTAGTTATAACAAGCTGAGTATGGTGTTATCCCAAAGTTTAGTTTTTCCATACTGTTGCTAACACTGATGAAAAGGGCTCAAATTGCCAGATCTCAGGCTGGGGGTCAAAATTGAAAATTATTTCTATAAATAACATTGCTCTGAAAGAAAAAAAAAAACCAAAACCCTTAAAAGATGAGAAGAAATAATGTCTCCACCATAAATGGCAAAGTCTTGTGAAATACAAAGTTATACATAGCATATTGCCAGGGCAAAAGCAGTTTTGACTATTGCTCTAACACTGCTGTCAGCGTTACCATTCTGTGCCATGCCCTGGGTTCCACACTCCTATGTGACAGCAAAACAGATTCTACTAGTGCCAATACAGCATAGAAGAAACATTGTTTCTGAACAGGGTTCAGAGGTTGGAAAAGCAACAGGTTTAATTATTGTACTTTGAGTTTGAACCTGAAAGCTGCCCAGCTGTTGGAGCAGCAAGGTGTGAGAGCACCAGAGACCTGGAGGCCTCTTTGCCCTCTCTCTGCAAATCTGTGTGTGGCCTGTAGGAATTTCACATCAGCTCAGGGTCAGGGGTCAAGGCCATCCTATCTGAAGGGCTAGATCAGGGACTCATATTAAAAACACTGGTTGCCAGAGATTGCTGTGGCCTTTGAGATGCTCTCTTCTGGTGGAGGAGTTGTTCTTAGCACTACTACCAAAACATTGCCCTTCCTGGTTGTGTCTCTCACCTGGAGCTAACACAGACTTGTATTAACAAAGTCTAGGTGGAAATGTACAAAAGAAAAATTTGCATAATATCAAATCAGGGTTTAATGAGATCACATCTGCAGTTTGCTCTGTGATAGGTGGTACGTGATTGCACTTCCTACTTCATATGGTGGTTTGAGGGGTTGCTGAAATGGTTATTTTCTTTAAATTTGGTTCACCTGTGCCTGTTACTCAGCAGAGTAGTGGGACAATGCCTCCCCCAACACCTGCCATACATTTTCCCCTCTGCAGACTAGATTGATTCCCAGAATAAAAGATCCTAGTCTTAGTCTTAGCACGTTAGTAGTGGTTCCATCCAGTGCATAGGAGTGATATTCATGATGAAGGGGGAGAAAGAAGATCTCCTTACTGTTCATTTTCCCTTTTATTTAAGGTTAGAAGCTGTTGAGAGAAAGCTTCATAGTGTTTCATCCTAGGCAGAACTTCTTGAGGAATCTGGAAACATTTTAGTCACTAAAATATTGCACCTCACTAATTTTTCCAGTGCTTGCCAGCAGCTCCTTGGGGAACTCAGCAAATTTTTTTTATCTGCAAAATCAGGACTCAGTTCTTGCAGGAGCATTGCACACGATCTTGGAAAGATATGCATGTGTGCTTCTAAGTGGTCCTGCTTTATCACAACATTTCAGTTAAAAAAAGTAATTTTACTTCATCTGTTAAAATAAGGAATACATAATATGGGGTCTGTGACCATGGGGACAAATATAGAAGACAAGAGAACACAATTTTAGGTTGTTTTTAAAACAAGCTTCTTTTTATTATTGCTTGGTGCTGCAGCATTTCAGCTACCTTGAAAGCTGGCTATTAGCTTCTCCATGCTACTCCAGAGAGGTGCTCAGCATTCTTAGGGCTATTTCCTCTCTGCCAGGGCATCTCTTTGCCTTCCTCATGCTACAAGATGTTTTAAAACCCCTTACAGCAACATGACCAGATACTGTGGTGGATAGTCCTTTTTTCTTCCTCAAGTTTGTTGAAGAAAAAGCTTAATTTATATGTCTTCCCTTGCTCAGCTGTCTTGTTAAAAGTTTCTACAAGCAATGAAAAGATCTCCTGGATTGTGTATCTTGAAAAATATTGGGGTTTTTAGACTTCTTTTGGTTTCAAAGGCATCATTAGAAGATGAAATATGAACCAGGGCACAGTGTCATGGCTAAGAGGATATTTGGGATAAGAAACAACTAAGAACTGTTAGTTAAGTGGGGATGAATCAGAGACATATTCCACAAGATCTCTGTTCTGTATTCCACTTGGACTATGGACAGGTCTATGGCATTGAAAGGAATGGCTTCCAGCAAGCTTATTTTTGGCAGTCATAGACAAGCTATTTGGCACACTGTTTTACTTAATTTCAACTGAATAAAAGAAGGCAGTCAAACTCCTTTATGAAAGCAAACAAGGAAAAAAGAGAAGTCTGTGTCCAAAGTAGAAAATAGCTAGAAATATGAAAGACTAAGATGATGATTTTTGGGGGATGGTGGAAATTACCATTGTTTGGTAATGCAGAGCTCAGGCAGTAGATGGAACACAGCTGTGGAAGCAGAAAAGCAAGAGGTGCAGCAGGAGAGGCAAGAGAACTTGGGAGTGGCATTTCCCCTTAGAAGAAGGCAAGACCAAGCTTCTTTTGAGCAGAAAAGACAAGCTTCTTTTGAGCTTGGTTGTCTGAAAAGACAGGCTTGGAAGCATGCCCAGATGAACTGTTTCTTTTCCTTTTGGGTTTTGGGAAAAAGAATTATATGTACGTTCTTTGTGTAAAAAAACAGTTTTAGCAAAGCAAGACCTGGCTCAGATCACAGGCTTCACCACATAATTGTAACAGTTCAGCAAATCTCAAAAATTGTCTTATTACTAGACAGTGTCTTATTGCTAGAAGGGGAAACAATAGAATAAACATATACGTATATGTAGGTATGGCTTTTCCATTGGAATAATCTTGAAAGGAATCAAAACTTTCTACAAAATTAGCTTCAAATCAGTAATGAGTTAGAACAAAGAAAAGACCGAAAATAAGTTGAGATTCTTTCAATATTTTAAAAGTAAATATGTCTCAGTGTCTCATTTTAAAACTGACTTCAGAGTCAAGATGCTGAACCTGGAAGTGGGCGTAAAAAATAGGTTTGAAGAGGCAGGCTTTTAAAAATAAAATGTAAAAACTTCCACCATGTCTCAGGTCAGCCATTGAACTAGAAAACCACAATTCTTTTTGGTAGTCTGAATCTGATTCTCCTGCCCCTGAAAACAATGTGCAACCTCAGCAGGCATTTCTTACCACGTGAAATGGTGAGTCTAGCAATTTTAGATACATAGTAGTTATTCCTTCTGATGTTCAACCCTCTAAAATCAATAGTGACGCCTCACCGACTTGGCACTCGGTCTCTGCCTTTTTCACCAGCCTGGCAGGAGCTTAGCCAGCATAGGTGAGGTCTCATCAACCTAGAGAGGAGAAGGAGGAAAAGACTGAGAGGGGATTTCATCCATGTATTTAATATTTAAAAGATGGATGTCAATAGGATGGTGCCGGAGTCCTTTCAGTGGTGCCCAGTGACAGGATGAGAAGCCATGTCCACAAATGCACAAGCTGATCTCCAGAGGTACTTTCCAACCCTCACAATTCTGTGATTCATTTTCTGGGCTCCTGGCTTATCCTTGCCATGCCCAGCTAGTCTGACTCTTAGTCTGACCACCCCAAGCCTGGACCAGGGGTGCCCTTCCTTGACCTGGCATCTGCCTTCTGCCATGGCCTGGGATCCTTTGACTTTCCCTGACCTATGGCTTCAGTTAAGGAAGCGTTTCCTCCAACTCCTTTACTTAAAATAAAACTGAAGCTGTTTCTGATTCTGCTTCTTTAAGTGTTTTGTGCAATTACAGGGACATATCCAGAACTATCTCAGTGATGTAAGTACTAGCTCTGGGGAGACAGGGGAAGTTAAATTAGATCTTTTGTGTTATTCAAATTATAGATTTTCTTGTTTTGATGAGTTTAATATGCTCATCTGCTGAAAAAGCTGTAAGCAATTAAGAACTGATTCTACTAAAACCTCTTATATGCCTGTTAATGTTTTTATTTCAGAACCAGGTAAAAAGAACTTTGTGATAATGTTCAGTTTTTATGCTTTTTGTCATAAAGTGCTTTTTGTCATAAAATGGGCTTTGCTAGTGGTGACAATCTTTACTAATGACACTGCCAGTCACTCGTTATGGTCTGGAATAATTAGTTTGTTCTAAAATGAACTAGATATTACAAATATCTCATTTTTTCCTAAAGGTTAATCTAAGACTTTGATCTGAGAAAAATCCATTTACAAGTAAGAGTCAGACTAGCTTTATCCACTGCATCAGAAGTGATCCCAGTGGTGATCATTAAGGGAAGATTGTAAAAAGCAGCAGAACTAGAAAAGATTTGGAGGAATTCTTGCAGAAAAAGAGGCAGACTCCATTCTGAGAGGTGTTAATGGGAGCTTGAGGTTATGGATGCGAGAGTTGGGTATCCCTGTTTAGTGCTGTGTCCAGCTTTGGACATGGCCCTTCCAGGACAAAGCAAGTCTCTGGAGAGAGAAGCCACAGGCTTGATAAAGAATTTGCTAAATATTTGCTAAACTGTGTGGAAAGCATGATGTGTCTGTATCAATTTATGGGAAATACAAAAGAGGGAACAGGACACAAGTCTTTCAGTATGTCACAAATGGTTATGAAGAGGATAATAATCTATTATTCCTTATGTCCCCTGCAGGGAGGACAAGGAATTTATTGGGTTTTCTTTAAATGGGTCAGAGATATTTGCATAAACCCAGAAGTCTGAAGCATAACCCGAATACTATTTGTAATAAATTTAACTGCTTTTTCAGCTTCTGTGTGTTGTGTTAATCATGTTATTTTATAGTCTTACTGTTTAATCTTCCTTACTTTTGTAAAAAACTGTTTCATTGATATTTTCATCAAATATTTGTACTGTTATTCCTAATATGTGTTTTTGTTCTCACCCAAGACATGTTGGAAAATTTTTTATACTCACCCAGATAACTGGCCACTGTGCCATCATTCTCGTTTTGGGATGGCACTCATGGAGCTACTAAAATTGGCCACTACTACTGCATGGTGGATAGTGGTTTGTAACACATGAACCAGAGCTTCATGGCACCATCATTCTTACTCCTTGTGTTCAGCTGGGAAGAGGTGCATGCTCAACATCCTGTTGTGCAGAGCATGGGTGTTCAAGAGGTACAGAAGAACTGGTCCTAGATGTTAAGCAATGAGAGATTCGACAAAAAAAAGTTTGTAATAAAGTCATAGACTTTAGGGAACATGTATGGGACAAGGATTATAAGCATTTATACAAAAACTAAGATGTTTTTTCTACCTTTGTATTTTGTTAGAAGATAAATTATACATAACATTTCACAGAGTAACATTCTGCATCATAATTCCATGCATTATGGCCATCTTACCTACAATGTAAAAGAAAAAGAAAATTTTATTCACAAAATTAATACGCGAAAGTTGAATTACAGCTGATTCGCTAGATGATTTTTGTTTTGAGATGAATAATTCCATGGGAGCAGGTGAAACATAGGCTGCACAAATAATGCTGAATGCTAAAGAACTCAGTTAGAAAGGCTAATATTTGTACAAAAAAACCACTGAAAAAATTGCACATGGCATAAAGCCCCTGGAACAAAAGTACCCCGTTTGTGTCAATTAAAATCTTGTCATTCACTTCAGGGAAGGCAGGTTTTATCTACCATTTCACCTCACATTATCTTATAATATGAAAATAAGATTCTGCTACTAATATAACTAGAGAATTAGAGTACAAGATAATCTCCTCTGTAAAATGGCAGGCTTTTGTTCAAAATGTCTACAATCATTGGTTTTATCTGCCTTATCATCTCTTTTCCTTTCTGATGAATGCAAACTGTTTGGGTAATTTGCTTTGACCAGATCTGTATCTGGGAGATCTTAAGTGGAAAAACTATTTGCATACTTAAGAATCCTGAGAACAGAGAGTGGCATTATAGTTTGGGATTTGGTTGGGGGTTTTTATCCCCTGTGCTGGGCCAAGAGAGACACTTTACATTTATATGTCGCAATTACCATTCCTAATTTTTGTAATGAAACTGGCTTGTGAAAAATGTAGCATATAAAATGGAGCCTGCTAGGCTAAGCTTCCTGCTATTTGCTTTTTTCATTTTTAACATACTAGCCCATTAAAGTTTTATATCTATTTCTCTCTTCTCTTCTCCTCTGACTGTTTTTACAAAGTATTGTCTCTCAAGAGATGTGGTCTGTGAAGAAAAGGTAGTTCACTGGAACTCTTGTGCAGAAACACTAAGGGGTTGCTTCTATTAGTTTTTTTTTATTTAGTTAGAGAAATGAAGTGTTTCACACACACACAGTGTTTCACAGACACTCACGTACACACAAAATAGTAATAGAGCAGAAATTGCAGCTGCTACCTTGTGTCATTTTTTTGGTTGAAAATGTCAGCACCACTAAAGATGACTTTGGAAGAATTAGTGCCAAAAAATACATCTACATAAAAATACATGTTGTAATAGTGCTTGCTGAACTGGTTGTACGTGTGTGTGTGTTTTTGACAAAATGCACAATCTGCTTGCAGGCAGACCTTCATCCAATGGCAAGAGTGATGTGATGAATAAAGCTCACCACTTTGGCTATATCAGTACAGAGAAGTCCATGGAAAATGACTACCCTATCCTTGCCTATGGAAAATTTTATTTTTAAAGAATCCAAACAAGAATGTGTTGTTAGCAATTTTTTTCCTTTGTATTGAATAATCCAAGGGTAATTCAGAGGCTAAAAGAGCAGCAGTGCTAATTGGAAGTATTCTCTCTGCAAAAACTGCAAAGCAGAGAATAATAAACTCAAACTGGAAGTGGCAGAATGATTTCCCTGATAATACTCATGCACATTTCATTACCCTTTTTGACCTGTGGTCACTGGCAAAATGTAAGACCTATGATTAAAAATAAAGACTTTTTTTTCTAAATTAAAAAAGTTCTTACTGATAAAAACTGAAAGAGATGCATTAGCTTCCACTAATAAGTTCTCACTTTTTCACAGCGCTGTAGTGTTGTTCAAAGCATATAGAAATAAAACTTACATTTCTCTCTGTCTCCTATGCTGGTTCTATACATCAGGTTATTTACAAATAGATATTTTAAATAATTCTCTGAACTTGTGTTGCTAGTCTTACTGAGGAGTGAGATACTCTTATTTCTAGGAATTCTACTTCAGGATGTTTCAAAGCAAATGCCAATTTATTTTGGTTTAGACTATAATCTATTTAGAAACTCATATAGCATTTCTATGATCTGTAAATATAATTAATTTTCATTTTCTCTTATGTAGTGTGTGTAATGCCTAATGTTGGTTTATGATTTTGACAATTTTACGGATATTAACCTCACATTCCTTTCCTTTTGTGAATTTCAGTAGCAGTGCAGTATTATGCATAATTTTCAGGAACATTAACTTTTTCAGGTTGCTCAGACTCACAGGAAATAATTTGCTTGCCTATCCTATAAAATAAAATGGCCTTTTTCAGTGAGAAAAGAAGACCTTATGTCCAGATGCTTTATAATTTATATCTGTTTTTTAAACTACTGAAAAAGTGCAGCCTCTGGGCAGAGAAATCTCATTACTTAAAATCTGCACTTCAAGAGAATCTGAAGTTATACAAATGGATTTTAAGTTTGATAGGAAAATTGATTGGAGATTGTACATTGTGAATACATTAGGTTTATAAAGACAAAACATGCATGAAGGGCAATTACTGCTAGTGTTGCTATATTAGTATGAATGTTAATAGCATGTTTGTTTTTGAAATGGGTTATGCATTCTGGTAAATGTCTGCTTGAATCTAGTCATCTGTGTATCACTTGTCTAAGTACTCTCATTTAAGATGCCATATCCCTTCTTGTAGCAATAAAGGGGTAAAGCAACATTAATATTAAATAATTAGAAAAACAAAAGGGGAATGATTAAACATATTTACATAATTGAAATAACACTGAGTCGCAGTGGGAAATCGGGACAATGTTGTCTCCTTTCAAAGTAATTCATAATTCAGATTTTTAATTATGGCATATTCATTCATTTAAAGATGATTCTGGATGAGAGGGCCACTAATGAAATACAATCATTAGCATCTAAACAAAGTAATTTAGAAAGTCTCCTTTCGGGGAAAAGATTTCTAGAACATCATCAATCACACAAGATATGCAAAAACAAGCAATTAAACCACACACAAGAACTACAACAACCTTATATATTAGTAATGTACACATGAAAACATAACTGATTACAATGATTAGAGTAGGGTAGTGTGGTTAATTTGTATGTTATGTAGTAATTTCATGGAAGAATGTACCAGGACAGACACATCTCACAAAAAATGAATGCCATATCATTGATATATATTTCAAATATATTAATGTCATTGTAGTCAGTGCCAAGTTATCAATAAAAATCCAGTCATGAAAATCAGGAATCATGTTCTTCAAAGATGTGTAACTCCCTGATTGTGAACCTTCCACTATGGTTTTGGTTTGGGGTTTATTTATTTGGGGGTTTATTCTGTTTATTTATTTTTCCTATTTATGTTGTATTTGATTTTATCAAATTGACAAAATACAGGCTTAGGAAGATATTTCATGAGAGAAGCAGGTGCTGCATTAGTTTCTCATTAACTACTCAAATCCTGCTCTGGGTTATAGCAACAAGGAGTTCATAGACACAAATGGGTCAGTGATTTACAGGGTCTTTCCAGATACACAATTACAATTCATTAAACATGTGGCAGCATTAAATGGATGGAGTAATTCTGCACGATCTTAATGTCTGTGTGCAGTGTCCTGTTAAAGCGACACAAAAAGGCTGGCTTTAAACACCTTCTTCTTTGAGTTAAATTATAATCTGGTTGTAAAGCCATACCATTTCTGCCTCTCAAGTAAAGAAAAGGCAGAAACAGTGGTGTGTGTGTGTGTGGGGAGCATCCTGCCGTGGTGAGGCGGGAGCGGCTGGTGTAGCTGTGCTGCCTTTGATAACCACCAGGCTTAGAAGCCAAAATATGTTCTATTGGGTACTCAAAAGATAAAAATACTGGTTAATTTTCAACAGTGCTCCTTCATTTGACTTTACAATTTATAGCAGTGAACATTAATGCAAGAATAGCTTGGTTGAGGAGGAGTTTAAAATTAGAGCACCTCTTCTCATTAGCCCCAGCAGCCTGACCCAGGGTGAACTGAGAAGTAATTTGCTGCCAGATCCTCATTTTGCTTCTGTTATCACTCCTTGTAAATGAAGCGCAGCAATTTATTGTAGCACCTCAAGGAGTCAAGAACATAATGTGTAAAACACATACAAAAAAAATCTTTCTTCACATTCATTAACACCCAGCACATAGAGGCTGTTCACTTTTCACTCTAATGAAGGAGGGGGATCTTAAATATAAAGCTTTCCAGGCTGTGAAGAAGGCCTCTTCAGGTCATTAGACAGAAGCTGAGTTGGACAGAAGAAAGGTCATTGACAAAAAAGGGAGAATGGCAATATGATGAAAAATAGAAAATGGATAAAAGAAGAGACTTTAGAAAGCTCAGAGAATGGAAAACACATTTTTGGCATCAGTGATCAACCTTTCTTGTCTCTATGTTCATTTTCTGTTGTCAGTGAAGAAAATAATATCTGGCTTTTTATTTAGCTGGGAATTGCTCTCGTGTTTGGTCAATTCTCATTTCATCATCCTTGATCTGACCTTGTGGGACGCATTAATAGGTCTATTTTTAAGGGACCTTTGTCTGCTGGCTATAAATTCAGCCCTTCATTTTGCTCTTTTTTATTAAAAACATGCGGTTTACCAGATTTTAATGTATTCTGATTATGTAACTGACACTTTCCCCTTAGGGAGATTATTTGCCTCACTAGTCCTGATTAACACTTTGAGTTTATAGCTGTATATTAACACCACATTCAGGAATATTAGGAAACTCCTATATGCAAATTAATTTATATTGATAATAGAAACAGAGGAACTGAAAGAGGAGTTGGGAGCCCTCCGTGAACACGTGCTGAATGCAGAACATGTGTACTTAGGGGTGGAAGGTACCTACGCCAAGAGGCATAGAAACTCATGCAAAATAACCTTTTGTTATTTACCAGTGTCAAGTGGCAGAAGGGTTGAATTCTGCAGTTCTGTAGCAGTCACCATTGAGGGAATTTTTTTTCCCACAAATACATAGAGCATGCATTGATTTAACTAGCTTTTGACAGTATATGTATTTGGGGACAAAGATGAAACAAAGTAGGGGGTTTTTTGTGTCTTACCATTTTTGTTGTTATGAACAAGCAAATATTCTTTCTCTCATAATATATTTTCTTATGTTTGCCCACATCCCGTTGCTGGATCTTTGCTTCTACAAGGTAATCTCATAAATTAGTGTATATATTTTACAGTAAATGATTTCCCATTTAGTTAACAGCATGAGACCATTATCTTGTGACAAAACTCTGTTCCAGCAAAGACTCTTCATTAAATAAGTAATCACCCTTTGCATACAATGGAATTAGTATATAAATATACCATGTTAAAAAGCCATCATTTGACAACAACATGACCTACATCAAATTATGCCTTAGTCTTCTAATCCTTCTGGAAACTGGTCTGCAGTTATAACCCTTGGATATTCGTAGACTAAAAATCTCTGATAAAAATCAGCCATCATGATTCAGCATATCAAAGAGAAATTAAAGATTATTTTGGAACTCCACGAGGGTTTGGTTTTACTTTCCTCTAAGAAGCACCCTTATGAATTATGCAGGTAAAAAATGCTCCAGACCACTTTATTTGCTGCTAAGAAGGAACAGCAGGTTGTCCAAAACTTCATCACTGTACTCCCAGTTCTGTCAGCTTTGTTGTTCAAATGCTCTCTTGGTATTAAATTGTGGTATTCTTTTTAACCCAGACAGCTTGGCAGATAGAGGTTAAGGAATGGTTAGATGAATGGTCAGAAAGGAAGATCATCTGCATTGTCAGTACTGAAAACCCTGTTTTGGTGAAGCCACCCCCAGTCCATTCACTAGCAGTTAAAACAATTTGTCTACTTGTTTAAGCCATTGGTTTCACCTTGCTGCTCACTACCAAGCAGAATAAAACTAAAGGGAGCAGATGTGTGGTCTTCCAAAAGCCTTGAATGTTGAGTAGATTTAAATAACCAAATGTGGCTCATACTGCTTCTTCTGAGTCCATGTTCATTTCCACACAATTGTCCACTGACTAGCTTCAAAGCCCTGAACGCTTTGTTCAACAGGTATCCAAATGAAAGATTTTTTCATTTTTTGGAAAATATTCTGAAAATGTCTCAAAATTTCAGTTCTGAAATTCTTGACGTCCACTCCTTGATATGAAATTCCTTTCCTGTCCATTTACTTGAAGTTAATGAAGAAAAAGGAAATGGCAAAATGGAAGGCAGAAATAAAACAAAAGTTACCAACTATAATCTCTAATTTTTCATAATATGCTTATATAACAAGACAACATTCCCAAAGCCCAATTTTAATTTTTTTTCTTATGAGATTTGGTCTTTTTAACGTTCAAAATACTTGTTCATGAAAACTACTGGTGAAGTTCTAGAGCCAGATTTTTCTCTTATCATCAGTGTAAAACAATTATTTTGACAGTGTGTGTTCTAGCCATGTGTATTGTATGTACATTAAAGATGTATGTATACACTGGCTTTCATTTTCTTGTGCAATCCATTCTAAACCTTGCCTCCATTCAAACCTCCTCTTTCTCCACTCTTTTTTCATTCAGTTCTGTTCTTCTATACTTTTAACTTACCTTGAGGTTTAAAATAGTGAAGTCTTCTGTTTATTACTGGAGGGTAGAATACAAAGAGCTTTTATGTTGATTGTCACTCTGCGTGGTGGGGAAGGAAGAAGGAACTGGGAGAGGTGAGCAAACCAAGGCGCAGAATGGGGAAATGGTCCTGCTCCTGCCCTCCGTAATTCGCAGACTATTCTAGACACTAAAATTGTGACAGCTTGCTCTTGTGATAAAGATGTTAACAAGAAGAGAAAATGACATTAATTTAATCTATTCTTGCAGGTCATGCTGAAATGAGACTGTGATGATACAAAATTATAATAATAAATATGGAAGTAATTTCACAGTTCTTTACAGATACTATTCACAATCCTTTCACATGCAAATGTCCTGTCCTGTCCTTCACAACAGTGATTTTTGGTGCCATCCAAGGCTCTAATTCAATGTCTTCTAATAGTTGATCCCATAATTACTTTATATGGCAAGAACAATGTAAAATAGTATTCCAGATTAAGATCTCAAGATGGCTTTACATTTATATTATTATTTCCCCTGGGCCTTCCCCTCAGGCCATTTCTGATTTAGACATTTTTCACGTTTTCAGAAGCAAATTAGGCCATGACTATTCTCAGCTCACAGTACATTAACAGCCAAACAGTGTACAAAACAAAAAGTGTTGTAAAATAAAATATTTAAAGGTATTTTTATATGAATGAAAGTAGTGATTTAGTTTACTGGTATTTTCAAGACCCAGAGGAACCTGACACATTCATTCCCAAATCCTGAAGTTTGTGGGCAAATGATTATTTAAATCTAAAAGGCATTTGGTGTTTAAAAATTCAGCATTTTTAGAAGTTCTTCACTCAGTCGACAAATTACCAAAAATACAAAGAAATACTTTTCCAAGGAGCAATTCAAACAGCAGCATTAAAATTACTGAAAAAATTCTAATCTAATCTAAAATTTTAATTCCAGTCTAATCCTAAAAATGAGACTGTGTCATCCCAATGTCTCCCTTTTTTTCCAGATTAGCTTATTTTAGAATGATTTTTACTGAGCAGCATGTGGGATTTACACTAGGAATGGAATAACCTTTACTGAACAAAAGATGCTGAGAATCATCTGCCAGGCAGGAGTGTTCCTTTGCTGGGCAATGAGCCCTCGTAGTGCAGCTTCAGCAGCAGCATCCCCAGCACGTTTTGTTGAGCTTGCACCTTCTGTGTAATCTGGTAGATACAGAGGGTGGAGCTCAGCCTCTGCATTCTGCTTAATAGCCTCAATTACAGGTGGAAAAGCATACAGTATGTAAATCAGTACACACTAGATGTGATATAATTGCAAGGTCAGTGTGGACAATGTTTTGCTGAAGTGCTGCTATAAGTGAATAATTTCCATGATGAAAGTGTATTTTTTCATATTTGAGAGCTAATGTACTGAACTGGTCTTTCAGAAGCATTGCTCCAATTGCACTGTAATGTCAGACTGCAGAAAAATAGTAACAGCCAGATATCCCCCAACTTCAGCATGAAGCACCTATCTTAGCAGGTAATGTGGCACGTAGCTACCCATAATTGTACTAGGATTTGAAATACATTTAGGGTGGGGAGTCATAGGAGAGGCCACTGGAGAGATTTGATAGTTGTAAGCAAAGACAGTGAGGGAGTAGTGTCTGCTCACTCAGGACGCTGAAAGCACTGCAGAAGAGCACTGAAGCACAGGCAGTTGGGGGGCACTGGTCTGTGTCCCTCCTTCAAGAGCTAAGTCTCAGGATGCCATATCCATTTTGGAAAGATAACTGCATGTTCCTTTTCTAACTATGCTTTGTTAATTTAAACAATTTAATTAATTTCAATTAATAATACAGGTGATACGCAATCCATTCAATTTAGCCTTCAGCTATTATCTGGATTTATTTCAGCTTACAACTTCCACTGACTTATCAATTAAGATCTCACCTGATGTATTAAGGCAGAAATTGTCAAGATATTGAATTTAAAATGCTTTTAAACAATTTTTACAGGAGAGTTGCAGAAAGGTCCCCTACTCTCCTTTGAAGCATCAATTATTCCCATAAAACAATTAAGCATCAATTTGTTCCTCCATGTAGATGTAAAGTAGATGATTCAGTGAACAGTTGCTTACAGACTCAAATGCAGAAGCACTTATGATTTTAGCAGGATTTCTCTTGTGAGAGAAATACATATAATGATGAAGAACCACAGCAGGCAAGATAGAAAACGAAAATCTGGCAGAATCATAACAAAGGGATAAACAAAGAACATTAACTGTATATAAATAAGCCTGTGATCATGTGGCATATTTGAAAGCAACACATCTCGTTATCTGCAACTATCTTCTTTATCATCATTGTGATTTGTGATGTGAAGACTCTAAATTAATTTGCTCTCTTTTCCTATTTCTGATTTAGAAAGTTATGTTGAATGAAACTGATTACTACCCAATAATTTTTGCTGAATATCAAAGTAACTTTTCCTTAACTTAATTTTTCAGTTCCACATAGATTATTTCCTGTTTCACACAGGTTATTTCTGCTATATTATGAAATTCAAGAAAGTAAGTATCTAGTTGAAAAGGATGTTTATTGGCGAGGGCCTAATTTACAACACATAAGTACCATTATACATTATTACTCTCACAGTGCAAAAGACTTGAGTTAGCCTTTCAAGTAACGCCATTTGTAACTAGATGGAAAAGTCAGCAAAAAACACAATTCATTTTTCTATTCAAATGAGTGGTATCAGGAATCATTCCTGTATGGAAGCAGCAAAGGTGACTCAGGATGGTTATCTTTCTTCCTCTTCCTCCTCCTCATTTTCTTTTAATTTTAGTGTAATGACTTTTGCTTATGCTTCACTGGCTGGGAGGACAGCAGAGAACCAAGGTCTGTAGGAAGTTCTAGAAGATGTATTACACACACTGTGATGAAATAAGTGAATTACATATTCATAAAAGTAAAAAAAAAAAAATAGGTTCAGTTATAAAAAGTCCATGGAAAATTCCTTCTTCTGGAGGAAAAGGTGAGAGGGGATTGTTGGTTTTTCAGTTTTATTTGTCTTCCTAAAGTAAAGCTCACTGGTTTTCAATACAAGACCAATTTTTTTTTTTTTTATTTTAAAGAACAAATCATTTAATCAAAAGAGAAAAATGTGCATAATGAATTGCCGTTGGTTTCAAATTAGCTTCCTTTCTGTTTCAACTGTTTGGTCAGGAATAAGTATATTATGCACTGTGATTACGAACACAGTGACATTGAAAAAGGAAAAAGCTAATTGAGCAAGATGTTTTTTACACTATGGCCCAAACACAGAAACCTCTTGAAAACATCCTGCTGGCATCAATATTCTCCTCTGCATGACAGCAAGACTCTTCCCAGCTCAGGGAAGGTAGTGCTAACTCTTAAACCCATGCACCATGTTTTGTGCTATTGATATATAAGTGGCAATCATTTATGCAAAATAAAATTGATTTTTTGTGATCTTTTATAGGTAATGGGAAACACTGGAAGACACAGGGACACAGCTGGAGTCACCAGAAGCCCTGTGGTGGCCATTGAGTAAGCAATGTTTTAAATAGCCACTTGCATACTATTGCTGCATTACAAAGAGGAAAATCTAAGTGTGCTCATTTTAGGAATTGATTTGGATCAACAAACGCCAAAATATGTCTATTTCCTTGCTGATACCAGCCTCCTCCAGACATGAGAAAAGATCATCTAAAATGACAGTATTATGACAAGAGCAAAACACATTTGCCTTACAAACAAAATGAATGTAATCAAATAGTAGAATTAACACACTAAGAGGGTTTCTGAACAGGTAAATTCTGTGTATAATACAATCAAATTGTCAACATTGTTTCATCCAGTCCTACTTTTATTAATTTTCTGGAAATTTCCCAAGGAGGAATATCCAAGTACTAGGAGAAAGACATACCTCTTTATAAAAAAACTTTCCTTGCGAACATTTAATTTTCTGATAACACTGAGTGACAGTGAGGCATAGCTGGTTGTGAAGAAAAGTTGATTCTGTTGTCCTTGTCCATCAGCTTTTGTCTTCTTCAAGTTCAGTGATCCTGTTTGGGGCCAGGGAATCTATTCATGTTCAATTAGGCCCAGCCCAGACTGGGGAAAAGAACCAATTCTTGCAGGCAGGGCAGGCAGCCAGCTGTGGTGAGGAGGGCAGAAACAAATATTGCAAAATGAGACAAAGAACATCTGTTTGCAGAGGGTGGGCAGGCACGTGCACTGCCTGAAGGATGAAAGCTACCCAATCTGCATGGTAATTGTAAATGGACCCTGCAGTTCAGCAAGCTGATTAAGTTAACTTTTTGCTGGAAATATTGTTCTTGGTCATTAATTGTGATCTTACTTCTTGTCCAGATTTTTTTTCTTTCTGTGAGAACTTAATCAAGCTTAAAGAATAGCTATTCCAACTATGCAGCTGCATTTTCTTTATCTTGCTATATATTCACAGACTGGTCTTTACAATGCCCACTACAAAGGGGATAGTAGGAGACAATACATTTAACCTGATGTTCTGATAAAAGATGACATTGGGGGAAAAAATTCTTTGAAATGGAAGCTGATGAGGCAAAAATGGACAGTCTAAATAACATTGCTCCAAATGGTAGAGGTGGACAAACGATGCTAGAGTACATTATTCCACTCCACTGGATGAAGTGACTTTCAAGGACTGATTAGCTCCATGTCTGAGAGGGTTAGCCCCCTGCCTGTTATAACAAGTGCCTATGAAAGGGAGAGCTGATCCGACAACTGGCTGTGCCAACCGTGAAGTTATTTCAATACTTTCTCTTCTAACATATTGATTAATCCCATTATCATTTTGAAACCCTATTTTATAATGAATAAATCATTTTCTAATAAAGAACAGTTAGGAGGTGTAAAACTTTGACTTCTCAATGATGCTATCAGCCCCTCTGCAGATTTTACCACTTCTGGCTCTCTGCAAGCTCTGTGTGCTGAAGATGATGCTTTTTCATGACTGAAAAGCTTTATTTTTACAATGAAGCCTTTCATAGTGACAAAGTCACATCATGAGTCTGCTGCACTGAAGATGTACCAATTTTACTGTAAACACCAATGTTAAATGCCTCCATTATTCCTTGCCTTTCTCCACATTTTTCCCCTTGCTACGACTATTAAGCCAAATGTGATACAAACAAATGACTGCTGCCTTTGGGACCACACGACAAATGCACCACCATACACAAGGGAAAGGTCCAAAATAACATCTTGCATTTGCAGTATCACCTGCTTGTTTCATCATATAAGATGAAACAAGCAGGTGATACTGCAAATGCAAGATCATATAAGAGATTGTAAACAGCCAGTGAGGAAGAAAAAGAGGTCAGATTAGCTAGTGGAAGTTCTCACTTATGCACTTGGAAATGCAGATTTGTAAAATACAGAGCCTAATATTCAGCAGAATTGCAACAAAGCAATTTATATATGTCATAAGCATTTTGGTTTGGTAGAGCAGTTCCTGTAATGACATAATGTTAAAAAGCATCCTGAAAATGCAGAGTTATCAGGATACACAAAGGGTGGAGTGCAGCTCAAACCTTCTGTTTCTTTTGAACATTCAGATCTAAGGAAGATCTAAAGGTTCCCTGGTCTGGGGATATAAGAATGGAGAGAAATAATGGCTCTTCAGCCCAGTGCTTGGGACGTCCTCGGGCTAAAGATGGGCTTCCTGACTTTATCCCTTGGTTCAGGAGTTTTTCAGGATTTTACCCAGTGCCTGCTTAATGTATCCTTTGTTAATTAAACCAGTACTTGCTGCTGAAGGGTTTTTTCAGTAATACTTGTAAATAAGAAAACTGCAACTCCCTTCACTCTTCACAGTGAATCAGGGCCTGCTTCATACAGAAGGTGACAGAGAAGGATTTGTATTGGGAATATAAAAGTTTCAACATTTCTAACAGAGATTGAAATGCACACATTTTTTACTGACATTGTGCTCAGTTTTGTGAGAATTGTTTCATCCATTTCAATCAGTTTCTTTCCAATTTTTTATTATAGAGGTATCACTAATGCAAAGTAAAACAACTCTTTGTTTGTATTGAATAAGTGAATCAACACTGAATACCAAAACAGTAAAACACACTCAAAAATGTTTCTAAAAATTTAAAATTACTCTTCAAATGTGGAAATTTTTTTTCTTCTTCTACAGAAATCTGTGTGTAGGGTATTTTTAAGTTATTTGATTAGTTAAGATATTAATCAAGATATTACTTACCTGAGGCTATGAAAATTTTTGTGGCATGAGTGTAGAGACATTCCATTAAGGGCTATTTTGCATTTTTAAGATCTTATATTCTTAACTAGGCTTTTTTTGGGCATTAACACACCTAGTTAAATACATATATATTTTACAAATTTAATTGCGAATGTGTTCCATTTGTTCTATCTCATACTTCTTAAACTAAAGGAAAGAAGTGCTATCACAGTAATAGCCATGACTAGGAAAGAAGAAAATAAGAGCTGAAAGTTCTAATCAAAACTGTAATCAGAAAGATGACAAATGGTGAAGACTATTAAATTTTCTTTGCTCCCTTGATGAATTTAATAAAGAACTAATCAAAGATCATTAGAGGGCTTTTGTGCTTGGTGTGCATTGTAACTGGATTGCAATTGGAATTTATGTTTTAGTGGTTATCTATGGTTGAATTGGACCTTTAAATACAGAAAGAGCTATTTTTAGCATTTTTCTTTGAAAATATTTATTTTAAAATGTCAAATCATTGTATGTTGCTTCTATGCCTTACACGGTAAAACACAGCCTATTTCACTGTGGTTAGAAATTTTAAAATTGGTTTCAGTATCAGTGTTTCGTTTGAATTTTCTAATTATCTTCTTCCTTTTAATTTTGCAAGAAAATTAGAAGAGAGACATTTACTTCCCAGGCAGTTATGTAAGTAATTGGATTGCAAGGACTATTGACAACCTGTAGAATCATATAACAGTATGGAAATTCACCTTTTGCAAATCTTCAGGATTAATTGTGTTCTTAAATTTTAACGTATGATTCTTTGATCTTATTTCCATATTCCCTATTTGGTGCTGATATAATAATAATAATACTTTTCTATATTCCCTCAGCATCCCAGCTGTGGTACCCACACTGTTGTGTGGGACCCCTGTTCCATTCCCACTGTTACATTAGGGCTTTCTCCTCCCTTGGTGGGAGATGCAAAATGGTCCTGTAGCAGTAATATTGCTGCTCAACTCATGCCCAACTTCTGTATTTCCATCTGGAAATCTCAGAGTGCCTTACTAGGGTCACTCTTACGTGTCAAACCTAGATTTAACTGGCAGCAAAACCCCACTTCTGCCTTACTGTTAGTTTTATGATTGATGATGTTTATTTTTCATCTGTTGCTGGCCTGGGATTAGATTGCAGTACAGTAAGTATGAGCACAGCTATTTATGTATATAGCAGTAAAGGGACTTACTCCCACTCAGTATTTATTTTCAACTTCTGCAACTTTTTTAACTAGAGCAAATGGAGTAAAAAGTAGTAAAATTAGATTTCTAGGCCTATGTCTTTACAGCTGGGTAAAGCAAGCGGTGTCTGGAGAGAGAAATCCATGTTCAGATTTCCCCCAAGGCACAGGGAAAGCAAAGGTGTGGGACAGGGAGGTGGTGGGTGCACTGTTGTAGGTTTCTGCCTGTGCCTGCGAGGCTGCTGCTGCTGCAGAAGATCAGTCTGTGTTGGAGGCAGGGGTGTGATGGCAGCAGGAACTCGAACCCAGGCTGCTGCAGAGGTTGCTGCTGAGATCACAGTGGCTGGGATGTGCTCTGGTTCCTGGACTGCATGCTCACTGTGTTTTTGGGGCTGGAGCTGGCTGGTTTAAAGCTGGAGTGGATGTATTTCCAGTCCCTCCAACGCTCCCTTCCTGTTGCTCTGCAGACATACACAAACACACATGTGCACACATGCACACACACACTGCACTCACACACAGAGCGTTTTGTTGTTTTTCTTTTTAAAACACATCTGCATGGAGAGGCGCCTTTCTCTCTCAGCTCCTCTCCAGTCTGCCTGTCTCCTAGTACTACACAGCAGTAAGTAAGTGTCTGTTGTTCAGATATTATTCACCTTTCCCTTTTGTTCTAGCCAATTTTGTTGATACAGTGTGAGAAAACAACTCAAGAGATGGGGTTAAAATGTTCATTTCTAAGAGCTATAGTTAAGTGTTACATTTTTACTTCTGACTTATTATCTTCTATTGCATAATAAAAAGTGAAGAAGCCAAGTACTTTGTTATATAAGTAGAAAATACTTGTGCACACAATTTAACCCTTCAGACAATATATAGGAACACAAGCATAATACATGGAGTTTTTCAAATTATTGAAGGCATTGTAGTTGTAGTTGTAGTACATTGTAGGACTCTCTATAGTTCTACAATCTCAGCAAGCTGGTTGTAAAATACATCTGATTGCTTTTATACTTTTAACTGACTTTTCTTTACACAATGATTTATGGAAGCATAACATGCTCAGCCTGCTCATAAATTAGGCAGCATAACTTTAATAGAAACCATGAAGAGGCTTGAGTCTTGAACTGAATGTTCTCAATCTATGTGCCAATATATACTTTAATGTGTTAAAAATTACTTTAGTGGAGCAGACATTATTAGCGAGTATCTTATGGACACTGAAGGCATTTTTTTTCCTTGTTATCTCCTTAAATACCTTAGTTAAATTTTGCAGAAAAAATGACACCCTAGCCTGTTGCATAAACTCTGAAGAAATAATTAGGTAGTTAAGAAATTTTAATTTTGAGAACAGAAAGAGCCCTGGCTGTTTTTAGTGTAAAATATCTTCTCATTTACAAATCTGGGGGGAAAATGGAAAGCTTTTGTTTGACTTCCATCCTGTTGGTACATTGTGTACAACTTTAACATAACTCATCAGTAATTAGCTATTTACCATTTAAACAATGACAAAAGTATCTTAAAACTTCTTTTGTGTTCTTATCATTTTTTAAGGAGCACATTTATACACAAATTGCTTGGCATCTCTGTATCAAGGCTTTGATCTCCACCGCTATCAATTGTTGGCTCAGGTACAAGAGACTGTAAAATATACAAAGCTGTCTGCTCTAGACTCCAGTGGAAATAAAAAAGGGAGTCTGTTTATACACAGCCATTCATTAGCTAAGTCAGTCAATATTTACATATTACAAATATAATGCCTTCTTTGTTAGATAAATTATTTAATTCAATCTCTATGCAACTTCCTTTCAAGAGACTAACATTTGCAAATAAATAACTTTTTAGTTCCTTAGTTATAATTGTAAGCTGGATACCATCCTTTTCTTCCTTTCTTTTTTTTTTTATCCCAACTACTAGGTCAACTTTGATAAAACAATAAAGAGTGTTTTACAAATACATAAAGCCCTTTTTGATGTGTTGCCATACAACTTTTCTTTTTTGAAAATGTCATCAAACTGGACAAACAGCCCTTGTGTGGTGTTACATATGTTTCCCAAATTGCTGTTAATGATGCATGCTATCAACTTAGTCTAGCATCATCAAGAATTAAAGTTCAAGCAGTTGCCAGCACCACTGGCAGGTGTCATGCTGATGGAAATGCATGTGGATGCATTAGGTGACATATGTCTGTTGGTGACTTGTTTCTTGATAATTCTTTCCAACAAATGAGGGCTAGAAGCAACGTTCTCCATTTGTGCCTCCTAGGACTTTTTGTTTTTCTCCACAGACCTCTGTCTCTTCTTATTATTCTAGTACTTGAAATGACACATAAATGTGGTGATTGCAGATGTTTATGACAATAAACAAAACAGTAGCAGCATTTCACAGAAAGAACAGGGAATGAGGGGGAAAGAATTTCTGACCTTATGTGCACACAAGAAAATACAGACACATATGTTCATATGTTTCCAGATACAGAGGGTGTTAAATCCTGAGCTCTAGTTAGAATTCCAATATTCTAAAACAATAATACATGTCTGGGGACTCAGGGTTTTTTTTTGCACTTTAAGGTAAATTCAGACTGCTTTCAGCATGTCAGCATGTGACTAATAATCTTTTTCTCCTTTTCTACATGCCATAAAGATTTTTTTTTCCTTATATTAAGTATTTCTAGCAATTTTCCTATATAGCCCTGTCATCCTTGTCATCCTTGTAACATTCCTGTGGTGAATTATGTTAGTGACATTTTTGTGTAAGTGTTTCAAGACATTTCAGAGATGTAAGAGTGCAAGTGACATAATTCGCAGATGTCACCTCTGACAGTTTTAGAATTTTTATGTGTTTCTTCAGTGCCTCTAGTAATGACTGTTATCTTCAGTATTATTGTACCCAATAGTTGACTGTATTTCATTATTTCCTTAGTGAAAGTCCTTAGCACTATGACACTAAAGTTATGTATGTCCTAAATGGATAAATGAAGTGTGTTTTGTATGGGGAATGCAGACACTGGTTAGGTTTCCCAATGCAAGCAGGCATACTCTACAGAGAAGAATAGAACATAAAGCAGGGTTTTTTATTTTGTGTTCCTTAAAAAAGGGAGAAAAACCCCACACTTAGTCTTGCCTCATCCTGAATCTTCTGTTTGTGGGTATTCCTAGAAACTCCACTGCTAGTGATTGGCACTTGAGAGATTTATGACCCACAGCTTTTAGTTTGCTTTTGTAATTCATCCAGTTACTGATATCAAAGCCCAGGAGAGCCACATAAGATGAAACATATGCAGGTGAATTGTTAAAAAAAGGGATGCGACCAAAAGAACATGATCCAATTGACTCAGTGTGCTGCTAAGATATCTGGGGGACTGGGGCAAAACTCCCTCACAAAGGTTTGCTGGCTCCTAGCAAGCTGCAGGAATCACTGGTGTGACCTGTAAACACAGTGAGTCCTAATGGCTTGGTCCCCTGGGGGTCATGTCCCTGGTCTGGGTCCCTGCTGTCACCTCTCACAGAACCCAGACACAGACAGTGCATGGTTGTGGTTAAAGGATCTCACTCTCTACTCAGCTTGAAAGGGTGAAGGAGTTCTGGGAGACCAAACAGGATAAGCAAAAAAATCTCATGCGTAGTGAGGAGAAAGGAGAGCAGGAGAAAGGGGTGGGGGAAAAGAGGATTTTTTTGAGGCTGTCTGTAAATCTGCAGTGATTTGGTGTTTGAGACTAACCTCCTGTGAAAATTGTTCCTTGAAAAAAGAAGGATACAAACTTTGTGTTGGTGTGCGTGGTTACCCCTCTCACCAGGGCCCATTTCCTAGGGCGGATCACAACATTGTGAGCAGCTCACCCCCCCACCTGCATCATATGTGGGCAGAGGTCCTTTTCAAGCTCCTGAAATCTTCTCTTCTCTTCTCTTTTTTCCCTTTGTGGATGCCTACCGCTAATATTCGATGTCTGCCCAGCCTCGGTGTTGAGTGAGCCTGCAGAGGCTGAGTGCGGGAAGGCCTCGGCCGCGCAGGGAGCCACACCGGGACATTCCTGCGGCCACTTGAGAGGTCGGAGTGCTGGAGCTGACTCACACCTCGCAGCCAGCAGGCTCCTGGGGGCTGGCGGTATTCTGGAGCCTATGTACTTGATTTTAAAGTGGGAGAGAGCTGCAAGATCCTCTCTTCACACAGCATTTCCTTCTTGAAGTGGTGTTACTGTTGGCTCTAAAGAACGCGCGTTCTCGTACTAAAGATTACGCTAAACCTACTATGTATTATTTATAGAGTGGCTTCGAGGGAATATTTCCTAATTTGAAGAAAAAATTTGTGGGTTTTGTAGTCATGTTTGACTACTGTGAAATTATTTCCTATTATTAGCATAAAAGTGATCTTTTGTGCTATTGCTCCTTCTGCCTTAAAAATGTGAAAGTACGAGTTTAAGGTGTCTTATGAAAGAAAACAAAATGATCCATTAAGGTTTTTACCTTAACGATCCTATGCGATTCAGACATGCTCTGCATGATAAGAAGTAATAAAATTATTTACATTTTTAATGTGAAAAAATGTAATTATATTTGGTGCATTACAATTGATTGGTAGCTGGAAAGTTTGGGTTATTTCTCACTATCCATATATGCCACATACAGTCTGTACTTTTATTCTGTGTGGACATTATATCAGAGAATCTCCCTGTGCTATCCCAGTTAATCTCATAAAATGTTAATGTAATCCCTCCACAAATACGTAAATGCAGTACCACTATGGGTCTGGCAAATAATAAACAATATGTATCTTATCCTGGGCTTTCCTTCATGTAATTCTCAGCAATAATTTAGTCCTTGTCTTCCACTCTGAAGGATTTAAATGGAATGACCTTTATTCTGGTTTTGTTTGCTCTCTATCTACTAAGCAGCTGCAGTGAAGATGAAGACAAACAGTAGATTAACAGTGGTACCTTTTATAAGGCTGATTAGTCTTAAAATATGCTCAGTGGAAACAAAAAAAGCATAAAATGAGGTCTGAGAGGTTTTTACTCTTTTCATTGAAACTGCTGCATTTCTTTCAGTAAGTCACAGGTACTGACTTTTCAATCAAGTATTTTTTTGGAGAGCAGTTGTTTTTGCCAGCACAGCCTGTATAATATTTCAGAAGTGCAAGGTACGTCCTTCTAAAATAATTCTACCTTATTTATTTTTCCGGTTCAGATGAGAACTTTGTGGGGAGTTAATTAAAAATATTTTCTGGTATTTCATATCATCTGCTCTGGGTGATTATACATATAATCAGCTGTTAAAACCAACACTAGAACTGCTATGGGTGATAGCTGTAATGGGCGCAGCTGGCATTCCTGCAATTTATAAGCACTTTGCAGAAACACATTTTTAACATGTACAAAGTGTGTAAGAGAGAAGTGGCTCGAGACAATGGGTGAACAGCATGGTTTATGGCATGGCTTAACAGCACCTGACAACACCATGTAATTTTTAGGACTGGATGTGGGAAATACTTTATCCATCAGTAACAAGGCAAAATGTGCTGCTTACCTGAACTGGTGTCTGTTAGAACCACTGCCTGATAAAACAATACCTTGAATGGGATTTCTTGTACCACACCTGTCTCCCCTGAAAGGCTGCTCTGTCTGCAGCACATGGTCTGCTCCCTTTACTCCTTACCGAAGTGGAGGGGGAGAAAGCTTGCTGATTTAGCCATCTTGCTAAATCACCCACATCCCCTTCCTGAAGCACCTAGACATTCCTTAGATGTCTCCTATCAAAATCCTGCCCCAGCCTGACCCTGCTTATCAAGTGCTTGTTGTTCCTTCAGAGATTTGAAAGGATTACAGCAGATTAGCTAACACAGCTCCTTCCCTTACATTGTTTTGTGTGGCAGTCAGTTCTATAATAAAAATAAAACAGAAATTTTAAAGCACGTTTTAAGAGTGAGCATGCTGCTAGTATCCTGAAACTTATGATTTGGTACAGTTGAATTAAATTTTGCATTTTTAAAATCTGTGTTTATTAGCTATTTCCCCCCCCCTTTTTTGTTCTGATTTTTTTTTAGTTGTCATGAAATTCACCTCATATCTAATAAAATTCCAGCCTGTGAGAAGACATTTCATCTGATACAAAATACATGTTTGTGTTTGATATAAATTATGCATAAATAGTTTTTATCTCATTTTCATGCCTATTTGGATTTTTGAAATGTGTAACTTCATGTACTAGCACCTCAAATAGTATCCGAGGTATTTTGGCATTAAAAATCAGATTCCAAAGAAGAACTGAAATCACATGAGAGCAATCCACACTAAATGTCTTTGAGGGGGGAAAAAAAAAAGGAGATAAAATAAAAAGGTGGAAGAAAGTAGCTGCTACAAAGCTGGGATAAAGGCATCAACAAAACGAAATTCCAAGGGAAAGACAAGCTCCAAAGCAAGTCACAAATCTCAATTACTGAGTTAGCAATGATGCTGAGTTTAAAAGAAGGAAGCCATTTTGGACAGTAATTTCAAAGCCTGTCTCTGCAATGAGAACTGAAAAACTGAGATTCTGGAGTTGCATGTAGACAACACAGAACAATATGACACCAGTTCACTTGTGAAAAACTAATAAATTATTCCTTTCATTTCTACCTCACTTTTGGTTTTGACTCAGTGACATTTCTCCTTACTTCTCATGGATGTTTATCATCCTGGGAAGTTTCATGTACTTTTTTTGGCATCAAGTATCTTTCTTGAGGTCAGGCTGGAAAAGAGGAAACAGTCACAAAATTCAGTGGCAAATGTTGAGCCATGTTTGAATGTGTGTCCAATGGTGACTTTGAGGTGAGCAGGCTTTGATGGCCACCAGAGCTCCCACCTGCAGAGCACCAGTGGTTGCCCACACAATGCATGGCCCATGCTGGTGAACCCACCCTGCCAGCCAGATGGGCACATCCTGGCCTCAGCTCTGGCCTTGACCTCTCCCTGCTTGCAGATCTGGTCTTGTGGGAGACCATAGGCCAGTGAGGACATACCCAGAGTCAGAGTTTAGTGCTGCTTCTCTTAATGTTGCACAAATGGTCATAACAAACTTTTGCCCTTTCTTATGCCAAACTCCGCCTTTTTTTTTCTTTTTTTTAATGGTAACATCTCTTATTTTTATCTCCCCAGTCAAAGAGAATTCCACCTGTTCTGGAGAACTGGGAATTGTTTTTCATCCTCACTGTCTTCTGTGCCACTGGTTACTGTGTTGTGTTCGCAAGGCACAGAGCTGTGTAAGACTGGGGGCTCAGGATGCTGCATATCTTCTACTTGTATTAGGAGATTTTAGAGATTTGAGAAATTCTGGAAGGGGAATCGCTTCTATTTATAAATTGAACTGTGGATTTGAGTGTTGAAATGTTTTCAGTAAGGTCTGAAATGACCTTCTGGGCTTGAGCAGTTGCCTGGGAGCCAATGGTTAACCACTTGCCTGAATTGGTGAGACAAGTTACACATCATTTTTCGTGGACTTCCAAGTTGGAGAGATGTGAGACAATTCCTGGTCTGGAAACTGCACTGCCACAGTAGCTGTGTCACTAATAAGCTCTGCTGAGTTGCAGAAACACAGAAGATTTGGCAGTTCTGTCATTTCCCTTGACCTCTGTCTGTAGCAAGTCCCTTTTCTTTCTCTCTGTCACTTGTGACTGTTAGGTACAGAGAACAAACACTTCTTTTCTTTTTGTTGCCAAGTTATTAATTGATGTTCAGGAGAGGATGGGAGGAAAGAAGCTTTGTCTGGCTCTGAAAAGCACCAGATGTGCTTTTTTGAATTGAGGAGAGGAATTAATTAAAATGAGGTAATAATATTAATCTGTCGACTGCAGTTAAGATTGGCTGTAACAGGAGGGGGAGCTCTCAGCGCATCAGGCGGGGGAAAGGGGGTTGATGGGGAGCTCGGCTCTCCCAAACCAGAGAGGGGCTGGGGACCCTCCCGCCATGCAGCAGTGATGGGGGAGGGATGTTTTGTCACCCGTTTCACGGGAATACCTGTGTGACTCTGCTGGGCTGCTGCCACATTCAACCCAAAGACAGAAGCAGGAATGAA
Organism: Agelaius phoeniceus; assembly: GCF_051311805.1. Lineage (NCBI taxonomy): Eukaryota > Metazoa > Chordata > Aves > Passeriformes > Icteridae > Agelaius > Agelaius phoeniceus. Next base: position 39,331,858 of record NC_135270.1, read on the forward strand.
TATTCAGTGATGAATGCGGGTGGAAATGCTGATGGAAAGAATGAAGTACAAATTAAGAAGCTTTGGGATTCTTCTTTAAGTGTGTCTGTTTTGATTGCTTTTTCTGTAGATTTTTGCTATGTATTATATTGTTTAACAGAGCAAAAGAAAAACAGAATACATGTTTACTGTGTACTAAGCTGTAAGTACCTTTTTCAGACATCAGTAATCATCCTTTCCAGCTGAGAAGGCAATACACTTGCAATAGAGCTCTCCAAAAAACAGCAATTGTCCTATATTAGTGTTTCTGAAGCCATCCCTCATGGAAAAGCTCTCCTGAATTTAATAAGGGTAAAATGAATTGGGCTATATAGTAATTTCATAGAATTAAAAGAGAATTAGGAATTCATCAGGAATTATACCTCTGCCATAGATGAAGCTGGCATTAGCTGATGCAAGGCTGTGTGCAGACCTGCTGCTGCTGTGCAAGTAAATAATCTGTGTGCATGTATGTGAGCATGATAAATCCTGATTTACTACCCAGTCTCAGGGGTGTTTGTATGCAGGGTCCTGGGCACATGTCCAGAGCATCCTGGAGCAGAGGAGTGAGGACAGCAGGATTGCTGCTGTGTCCAGCAAGTGCTGGGGCCAGCTTGAGTCCACAGCAAACTCAGCATCACTATTCTTTGATGTTCCTTGGCAGCTTGTATGAAGGCTGCCAGTTTCTCTAGCTTAAAAATGTCGTTTCTTAGAAAACTTTATAAGTTCTAAGAAATGACATTTCTTAGAAATGATAGGGGATTTGGAGAGGTAGTACTCATGGGAAGTCTTTGTGGCACAGATGTCCAATTAATTTTGTTATTCTGGAGTCCCCACTCTTGAGGTTTAAAAGCAGACAAACTTTGTGATATGACTTTTTTTTTCCTAAAGGACACACCATTTTCCTGAAACACATATTAGTTATTAAAAAGTTTCATATTCATGGCAAAGGTTTTTTTTCATCTTTGCCTCAATTATTTTGATATTAGTCAAAGAGCTACTCTTTAGATTATATGTTTGTATTGATTCCCCTGCAAGGCAATCTGCATCTCCTACCATTTCCTTTTAGATTCCCAATTTGACAAATGCATAGCTGAGTATTTAAGAGGCAAAATAGGTGCTGTGCATTCCACCAGCAATCCCCAGTGCAGGAGACACATGGGGTATGGTACAGCTCCAGTCTCCTAGTCTCAAAAACCCATCAGGAAAAAAAAAAACCTCACTAAATAAGGAAGAAAAAGAAAAATCTCATTCTCACTTTACAGACTTGAAGGGGAAGAATGTATGTCAGTATGTATTACAACCCAAATTAAGTCCCTCTGGGCACTTTTTCAGATGCGTGTGCCAGCAGCTGTAAACCTCTTGTCACTCCAGGTATTGGGCAGCTTAAAGCCACAGCATGTGAGCCTCAGGGGCTCCACAAGAGACAGTGAGCACACCCACAGCTGCTTGAGCGCAGGTCTGGCCTTGCCAGCTTTGCAGGTAAGCTGGGTTGGCTGTCATACCTATTTTTGCTTGCCTTCTTTAAGACTCTTGAGTGTTTCTGATAAAATTGTGCTGTTTTTCCTGCAAATTCATGGAACTTTGGTGACATCCAGTGACAGGTTCTGCTGGAAGGTGTTTTTTCTCCTGGAATGCTGGGAGAGAAATGCTGGTACCCTGCTGATTTCCCTTAATGGGATCAGCAGATGAATTTGAACAGAGGCTGGAAACTGGACTCCCAAACCATATACTATTGATTGTTTTAAGGCAGTTGGGATTTGCTTTAGGTTTTTCAGTATTTAATGCGTATTTGCTGTTGAAAAGGTGTTAATTAATAATAGTATAAAGGCAAGATCTTGTCTGGTAATCCACTTAAATAAGTTTCTTTGAAGAACTTTCTGCAGGCTTTTTGTGTAATTTGTCTGTCTCTTAAAGAAATTTTCTGAGTGTCAAAGTCAACCTATGAGTAGTGCCTGTTATTTTATTTTTTTTTTCAGACAATTTAATTAAAATTGGAGTAAAACCTCATTTTCCGGGGAAAAAAACCAAAAACCAGTGATTAGATACTCTGACAATGGTATAAAATGGAATAAACTCTGGTAGCTTACTTTAAAAGCAGCTATTCATGGATTAAAATTTAAAAAACTAAATTATTGTATTCAACTCCTAGAGTGTAGTGTTTTAACCTAAATGGAATCTGAGGTTAAATGACATTGCAAGCTGGAGAAATGAATATTTAAAAACTATATTCAAGCTAAATTGCCAAATGGTTACTCTTGTATAGTAACATCCAAATCATGGCAATTGTTCTTCTAATAAATATGATTTCTATAGCATTTTCTTCGATTATTCAGTTAACCGCCAGTGCTGTTTTACCTCTTTATAATAATGCGTGCTTTCTTTAAAAAAAAAAAAAAAAGAAAAAAAAAAAGAAGTTGGTTATTTCTTTGGTCAGGGCCTATTTGCTCCTTTTTTATGTGAGATTTTCAATACTCGGCAATGATGCCGAGCAAAAAAGGTCCATCCACTTCACTTGTGATGCCTCGTGCATTACCTAAAGCACAACAGAACAATGGCAGACAACAGAGCCTTTCTCCCCGCTAACAATGCAGTCACCATGACAACCAGCAGAAGAACGTTTGGCCAGGAAAAGCTGGGAGCTTGGCGGACCAGCCTAATCAAAAAATGGAATAAGATGACAACAATTACACTGATGAGTGAGAGGGAAGCTACAAATGCATTCAGACACCTATGGCACTGCTGGCTGGATGCATTCAGCATTATTTTTTTGTTTTGTTTTGTTTAGTGTCTTCTGTTTTTTGAGAGCTGGTAAATAGACAAGATCGAATTGTGTAACAGAATGTCAGTGCTCTAGTTAAACTGAAAATTCCTTTTCTTTTGCTGTGCTACTTCAAGCACACTGAAGAGGCTTTAGGAGAGATGAGGTTTTGAAGTGAAATATGTAATAGATACAATATGAGTGTCACAAGGCAACTTTATTTAGCTTTAAAAATGTAAACTTGGATTTTCAAATGCGTGGATGCAAATAAATAAGACTGGATTGTGTTATGAATAACCAGCCTCACCTTTCACTTCAATTTTAGAAAACTGGACATATGTCAAGCATTGATTAGAAGTCATGGCTTGCTGTTTTTAAACCAACCCCTTCTGCATATTAGTAATCACTCTAAAATTTATCCTGGCATTTTGTGCAGACTTCTCTTCCAATTCCAGGAAACTTGAACTGCAACTGTACATGTGCCACAAATCAAGAGACAGACATAACGATAATGAAATACCCCAAATTTAGCCTTCTGCTAATAGCCTCCTCTAAAAGCTCCCAATTACATGGCAGAAGTTCTGATATTTTCTTTATAGGAAAGGGATGAAGAAAACTTTGGCTGCAGTTGCTGACAAATGAGTCTGTGATTTCTACTGTTGAGAGCAGTTTATGCATTTTAGGGACTGGGATGGAGAAGAGAAGCTGCTGTTTTAAAATGCGGAGGTATTTGGGGATAGCCTGGAGGCATTTTAACAGTTTGAAAACAGCAGTGAGCACAAACCCTGAATGTTTCCAAGTGGTTTATCTGATAATGATGCTGTAGAGTTGAATAATTTGGCTACTCTTTTCTATACTACCCACTCCTGTAGCCTCTATACTCTGTCATGCCTTCTTTCACACCCTTGATGGCTGCTGGGGAAATCTCGCAGCCAACTCTAGATATCATGTGGAATTATTAGTTATTTTATTGCACAATTAAAATCACTGTGTAAAAAATGCTTAGGCAAACCCTTGCCCTTTGAACTTGTATAAAGGAACCTTCAGCCATTGCAAAAACAAAGGCCAGGGGTTTTCCTACCAGCTGCAAATCTTTGCTTGGCACAGCCATCAGTGTTCCTTGCAGGTCCTCCACCTCCACCACATAAGCCGAAGAGATTGTTGCATGCCAGGCATGGGCCAAGCACAGGAAACTGGGGTTAGAATACAAGCTAACAGCAAAGCTGAGCAGGGCTTTATATGCAGTGGCCATCACATGCTGCCATCATCTCCTTATGTTAGCAGTACAAGAGGTTTTAGGCTGCTAACTTCTACTACTCTGCCACTTGCCTACCAGATTCCAAGCACCAACTTCATATCAGAACTCTGTACCCAGCTAGAGATAGCTCCATAGTGATCCTTACCCCATATGCTTCTTGTTTTGTACATGTACAAAACCCTTTGCTTCTCACCCTCTGAGATGACTGCATTTTATTCAAGTACTGATGCTGACCATCTCATTTGTGCAGTCATCTAGAACCTACCAGCACCACCAAAAAGGCCTTCAGTGCAGCTGAGCTCAGGCTTTTTGGAAGTGAAGTTCCCAGACCAGTAATGAGCTCATATCTCAACATAAAAGCATTAGAGCCCATCATACTCATCTTGGAGCTGTAGATATCAGTGCTACAAAGAGGGACAGAGGCAAATAAGGCTAGATTGTTTGCTGGACACCATTTAGATTAAATTGAGTGGGGTGTGGGAGATGTTAGAATAAATCTGGGTGATAGCAATAAATCTTAGCAGAAACTTTAGGAATTAGATAGAAAGGGGGAAAATGCAGAGTTTAAGAGTATAGAGATTGTGTTGAAGATAAATTGAGGTCAGCCCCACCTAGTCTGGAGACTGGGGAGAGAGGACACATTAATCCAGAGGATTCTGGAACAAGGCTGGGGCCATCATCAGGCTTGTACAGCAAGCTACCATGCTTGCCTTGGCATCCTGTTGACCTTGGATCTGTCCCCTTCTCTTACACCTGTACTGTTGTTTCTCTTACACCTGTTGTTTCTGCACCTGGCTTTCTCCTGCTTACCTATTGAGTGCTAAACACTAGAGGATCTGGGGTTTTTCTTCTTCAACTTTTCTGCTTTTCATGAAAGATCACGCCTCCTTGCTCTTCCTCAGACTCTCCAACCCATTAAATACCCTCAGGCAGCCATAAGGGGAAGCACAGAAAGAAGATCCATCATAGGGAAGTGGAACTTTTTTCCACTAGAAATGGGACAGCAGAGCCTCCATCTGTTTGTGCATGGCATCTGGGGTAACTTGAACAGGCTGGTGTATGCTTAAGGTGGCCTATTTAATTTGAAAATCTGAATCTTTAGGAGAACTGTAAAGGTAGAGGCAGGTGCCTGCTCTACCTTTACAGGCACCTGTAAAGGTGGATGGCTCAGAGAAGAAGTCCCCAAGAAAATTTAAAGAAAACATAAAAATATGTGCTGATATATCAAATCAGAAGAATAAGAGAGCTCTCACAAATAAGAGAATTGAAGGCATTCAGAAGGAGCAAACCAGACTCATGGTCCCCTCACAAATCCCTGAGAAAGCAAAAGATAAATCAGGAGCTGATAGAGGTGGCTGCTGCCATGCTGATGCTGAGTGTGGGGGGCTAACACTGTAATACATCTGCTCTTGAGGTGGAAATGCTGTCCTTTTCCTCCCCACAGACATGTGAACAGATCTCTGCTCTGGTCTGGTTCCCTTCCAGTCCCAGTGAAGAAGGGAGTGGGGAGGCAGTGGGCTGTGTGGGTGTGCTGTGCTGGTTCCATGTGCCACTTATGCCAAAAATTAACTTTATTAGCTCTGCAGAGCATGACTGACACTTTGGATTTCACACATCATTAAAGGAAAAATTATATGTATTATAATACTTGAAAGGGTATTTCTGGAGGAATTCTGTCAATAACGTGCAGCCAGCCCAAAAGCTTTTTGAATAATGCAGTCACAGTTTTACTCTATCCACTTACTCTATACAGAAGGGAATTATTAGTAAGAAATTGAAGGCATGGCCTATTATTAATAAAGTTGTGTTTTCAAATGTTTTTAAATGTCATATATCTAATTACTGTTTTTTCATGAGGATGACCCATATGTCAGACCTTTCATATCAGCTTTTTAAAAGATTGTGCTTCAACACTGGTGTCCAGGTAACACAATCCCATAAGTAATATGTCACTTAATATCTGTGGAAACACAGTATCAACTGCTTTTGTAAGCCAAAGAGGAGGGGCAGGGAAGGGAAGGGAAGGGAAGGGAAGGGAAGGGAAGGGAAGGGAAGGGAAGGGAAGGGAAGGGAAGGGAAGGGAAGGGAAGGGAAGGGAAGGAGGTCCTGTCTAGAAGACACCAATATGGGAAGAGGGGTCAGAGCCTGGCAAAGACAGAAATAAGGAACATGGAAGGAATATTCCCAGAAGGTTGTAAAGGGGCCATTTATTACAGAAGGCCGTCTTTTGCCCCTGAGTTGCCTATTTACTTAAAAAAAAAAAAGGGGGAGGGGTGGGGGGGAGGTGTATCATTTGTACTCTGGAAATCTTTTCATGCTGCTGAGGTCAGGCTACAACTGGTCTGTTCTAGCCCGTGTCTCCTTTTCTTTCTGTTTTAGATGCAGGTGTTATGCTCACTCTTTTTCAGTCACACAATCCCTCTCTGACTTGACAGATTTTTATTTTAACTCCTTTCTATAGGGCTCAAAATTTCATATGTCAGTCCCTTCAATAGTCTGGGAAGAAAGTTATTTGGTGTACCTTCCTTGAACACATTGAGCTCTTTGAATTCTTCTACCAGCTAACATAGAAAATTATATTCTAAACATTTCTGGATACATTCCTCATTATTCAAGCTGCTTTTGTTCCCAGCTTCTACATCATTATCTGAGGTGAAACCTAAGGTAAAATAATAATTTAGTTTGGGGACCATACAGATGTTATTTTTAACGCCATTCTCTTCTCTTTGTTCTTTCTTTCCTTTTTTATTCTTGAGAACAGGCAACATTTTGATAGATAGTTTCTACTTCCATTGGAAAAACATACCAGGTAAAACCCTGACTTTGGTCTTCCCATTGCTTCAAAATCATGAAAATATTTGCTTTCTCTTTAATATATTGCAAATAAGAGGTTTTCAAAACATACTTCATCACGCTTGATTTTAACTGAGCATTTTTAACAAAATGGGTTTTTTTTAGCAGAGTGTCATCTTTAAATTGCTGTGGAGGCTTGTGGGGTTCAAACATCTCACTTTTTAATTTCTCTTTCCCTGGTATTTAGAAATCATGATAACTGAGAACTTTTGTGAACTCAAGAAGAAACATTTGGTTTAAGTTAGAAATAGAAGGCTGATAGGTGTGTTAGTGAAACAAATGGTAATGTTTACACAGTATATTTATTCTTTCACTTGAATTTTTCCTTCCTGCTTCTTGTGTTTATTCTTTCCATATAGTAGCCATATTCTGATCTGAGTTGCATTTTTGGGCTTATCATGTTTGACTTTCCCATCCATAATTAATATTACTCTAATAATCTTTAGGAATTAATGAATTGCCCTTCACCACAAGTTGTTCAAGGTTTTTTATGCACTAGTACTTTTAGCAAGAGAGCAATCTGCCCCCAGAGCTATTTGGAGAACAACAAAAGTCTTTCTTCTCCCCACTCTACTTCCTTCTGTTCCCTGTCCCCCACAGAAGCAAAATGACGCAGGGAGGAATTTCTTCTTTTTTACTGTCCCTTGCCATTTCTATGATTAGGACAAAATGCAAGGAGAACTCACCAAACTGCAGCTGGCAGGGGTATTTGCAGACATCTGGAGCACCATCTAAGTCTGATATTTGGTTGAATATTGCCTTGCATTTTCAGTGTTTGGTTGTTTGGGTTTTTTTAACTTTATGCCATTCCTGCATTTTCTCCTTGTCCTGTTCTGGTCACCCATCATCTTCTCTTCCTTGTTCAAGGCCCTCACTTTTCTTTCCATTGAGCCTCTTGTAACTAATGTGCCTATAAATAAAATTATGTTTTCTGGAGAAAAGAGAAGACTATAGTCTTAAGTAGCACAAGGAAAGCTGACAAGCAACTCAGCCCTGAATCTGAGAAGTGATTGAAATGCAACAGTAAGAATAGCAGGTCTAAAGCTTTATACAGACTTTTTTTCCAGCCCCCTCTAAGTATAAAGGGAAAAGATGGATGATTTTCATCTCAGACAGAATAGTACCAACAGAAACAGCTGCTCCTTCAGGGACTAGAGGCATCAAGTTGCACACTTCCTTGAAAAGACAGCACCAGGAATGGTCCCTCTGACACCTGCTCTGAACAGAGGAGTGGGCTGCTTGGAGGGGTCTTTAGAGGTGAGCTCTGAGCTGTGGGGAAGTTAAAGCTAGAGCAGAGCACAGTCTCCAGACTTCTCTCAGCAGTACCAAGTACATATTTCACCATAAAAAGGATCACCTCAAGTCTCAAGGGTGATGCTGTGGTCCCTAGGACCATGGTGTGGGTCTCAAGGCTTGGGGAGTTTCTGATAGGAGAAGCTCAGCAAGTAGGCTGGGCCTTGAGTAAGGAGCAGCCTGGCTCATGTCTTCATGTAAGAAGAGGTGTGTGAGATGAGGATTTTGGCCAGCAGTTATTTCTGTTCTAGTTCTAATTCCAGTGAAGTATGTATATATGATGGCCAGAGTTGTAAATCTGCTGTCAAAAGTGGTGGGAAACATGGGTCCAGTGATTCTGGAACAGATATTGGTTGTTTTAGACATTATAGTGCTTTACTTGAATAATAGCAGAGCAGAAACTGCTTTCTTCCCTCTAAGTTCATTCAAGGTCTCCTAATCTATCTTCAGTCCTCACTGCCTCACTAAAAGCTCACATGACTTCTGCTTGACCAAATCCTGGAAAACTGTATTATTGCCATTAGCAATTGCCTCCTCCTTCAGCTCCAGCAGCAGTCATTTACCTAAGTCTCCAGTAATTCACATGAAGAATTGTTCTTAGGCAGATTTTCCTTGAGGTCTCACCAAGTTTTGTGTCTCACAGGCAGGTGTTCTCCTGGCAGACATTAAAGATGCTTCCATCACACCTGCCTGCAGGCTGCTGTGCTCACAACGCTAGGAAGGAGCGAGTCACAAAGCAGGTGACATACAAACTCCTAAACTGTATGTGGTCCTTGTCTGAGGAATACAACAAACCAACCAACCAAAACAAACAACCCCTCCACCCCTTCTTTTTGTAGAAACTAAAAATTGATTAATGTCTTGGCAACAAAAGCAATATTTGGAGTTTCCTCTGTTTTCATTGAACTAAATAACAAAATGCACTGAGAGCAATGGTTTTAAATCAGGCTCTTACAGAAGATATCTCTTTACTCACTGCAGAGCTGGGAATATTTCTCTCCAAAACGTATAAAACCATAAATAAAATCTCATGTAACAAAACAGTGATTTGAACTCTGAATTGTTTTCCAATATCTGGCTATAGAGACATATATGCACTGGTGTTGCATTCTTAAATTGAAGTTAAAAAAGATAGATAAAGAAGTAATATCTAAATGGATATCAGTGGAAAATGGGATTATTTAAGGAGACTCCTCTCTTAGGTGGATAAAAATAAGATATTCAGGTAATTTTCAAAATGCAAAGCTATTTTATACAATGGAGACAGCTAAAAAGTACCATTTGCTAGCCTGCAGAGAGTGATTTGTAGTCATCAGGATCCTGCAGGTAATTGAGGATATCTGCATCAGCATATTCTGCATTACTGCAAGAATATTATTGTAATGAAGCAGGGCGAATGTATGACTGTAATTGCCCTCTAGTGCACAGCCCTGGAACTGATCCCAGCTGTGGCATAGGACTGCACTGCTCATGAAAGGAAAAAACATCCTGAAAAGAGTCTGAAATGGGGGAGACAAACCCAAAGCCTAGCAGCATCAGGAAGCTCTGAGTAGCAATGGATGCGATAAGGGAGGGAATCCAGCCAGAATGCACCAAACCCATCCTGTTTGAACCAACACAGGTTCCAGTGTGAGTGGGGATGACTGGCTTCAAAACCTCAGGGCTCCTCCAAACCCAAATGCTAACACAGACATGGCCATTAGGAGCCCTAGATAACCATGGGCCTCTTGTTCTGCATCACTGCCAGCTGTTTGCACAGGGTCGCGTTTCACGGGAGGCTCAGGTTGCCGTCCCATAACACTTGAGTAAAATCTGATATTTCTGTTTGTGTTGATAAAAAATTAAATGTTCTGAAAGTGCTGATTCTTTCCTCAGATGGGCAAGAGAATGCATGTATTCCACCTGCAAATCACAAGCAAAATCCTCTCTGTGCTAGTAAGCAAACCTGGAATGAAAGTTCACAAGGAAGTTGATTCCACCAGACTCTGTTGGATATTTTCTTTGTGCTAATTCTCACTATGTGAAATTTAATGGCATTGCAAAGTACAATATCTTGACTCTTTATGTGAATGAATTATTTGACAACTTGTCGAGCTCACATAAAAGTCTCACTAGCAGTTTGTTCACAGATATGAGCCCTACCTTGATCCTGTTACTGTATCTAGTGTTCTGGTTAATGTGTTTCACTGCACTTCTGCATAACAGCCTGGGTTCAAGTTGTTAAATACAGTTAGGATCTTTCCAGTGTAGGATGGAGTCTGGAATCCTTCAAGTCAGTGGTAAAGTTCCTATGGACTGCCACAGAATTTTGGCCATATCAATTTCTGCATATGGCACCCCTTCTCTATTTGTCCTTACCCAAGACCTCATCAAAGTTTTAAATCTGCCAAAGCTGTGTCTGAAATTTACATTCTTATTGTAAAGGTCTACATATTTTCCAGTCATCCACTTAAAAGAAAAAAGTCAATTTCTGCAGATAATGTTCCCGTTTTTCTCACCATTGTCCTTCCTTTCAGAAATAAAAATACTTTTCCAGTGCTGTAGATCCTTTCCACAATAGCGTCTAAGGAATGGCCTCTGTGACCAGACATTTGCAGCAAAACTGTGTTGCTACATTTAAATTGCCAAGACTCAGTAGCCAGCAAGTTAATAGAGTTCTATTATCGTTGTGACACATGAATTCTGCATTGTTATGGTAATTTTTCTTTCTTCCCTTTGAAGTAGCAGAGTAAATACAAAGAATATCACATTGGTCTTGGAATGGCAACTCTTCCTTCGCTCTGCATAACTGCAGAAGAAATCAGAATTGCATATGAAAAAATTAAAATGTCATATACCTCATTCAGTGTTCCTGCTTACTTTACAAAGGTCAATGCTAAACCAAAGCATCTGTAAGCAGTAACTTCAAAATAAGTGAAGGGAAGTATAAATAATACTTTACCTGGCCATCAGCCATGACATCCAGGAAGCTGGTCTTCTAATTCAGGATGCAGATCAGCACAACTGTGCTCTGAAAGCGTCATGGTGGTTTGCTGTGGTAGTAAAAATATGATATTATTCCTTCATATAGTCATCATAAAATATTACAGCTGACCAGATGGTGGAGCAATTACATTTCCATAGTTCTAAATGGCTATTTAGCTTATCCACTCATGAACTGTTAATTAAAATTGGAAAAGATATAATTTACCTTCAAAGAGAGGCCATAACTTTAGAGGATATGCTTACACAAAGACTCAAAAATGTTAATAAACCAGAGACCCATTTCCTTTACCTCCCCACATAAACTAATAATCAACAAACAAAAAAGGCTTTGACAATAGGGCAGTGACATAAACAGATGAAAGGTAGGAAACTCAGGGAGCTGAGCTGTGCTGAGACCACGTGTGCAGAGCATCAGTGGTTTGCTGCAGAAGACCTGAACCCCTCCAGCTGTGTGGGTGAACACATGCTGCCCTGAGGATCCCTCACACATACACAGGAAGATGGGCTGCTGTGTGAAAGCAACCCCCTCCTGCAGAGCCAGAGAGCACTGACACAACACCCTGTGTGTCAGGTCAAATTTCCATAATTCTGCTGCAACACAGACAGTTTGTGGGTTCAGCTTTATGTAATAGCTAACCAATGTGCTATTAAATTCTCTTGGAAGCTAGGGTTTCATTTAGCCAAAGAGATTCACAATTCAAAATCCTTGTCTATTAGGGTAATGATATATTCCTATTTTGTTATAAAGTGAATTTTGTGTCATTGCCTTGATACAGGTACACTAGAGCTAATTCATTAATAAACAAGGGAGTCTTAGGGCTGAAGTGAAGAAGGCAGGGGAGGTTTTAAGGAAGAAGCAATATCTTTTTCTGGACAATCTAAGTTTAATGGAAAACAAACAGAAAACACTACTTTACTACTCAAAGTAGCAAAGCTCTTGTAGCTTAATGCATATTCTTTAAATCTTTTTCTTCAGTTAATTCAGCTTTCCTGAGTGTCTCTGTGTAGGCTAACCTAAGGCTTCTGGAGACAGAGCTGGGAAGCTCCCAGCAGCCCCCAGAGGAAGGTATGTGAGTCTCAGTCCCCACCTGTCCAGCCCCAGGCAGGCTGTGCCCGTGTTTCCAGAGGGCAAGCAGGATGTACACGCTCGCTGCTTCAGCCTGCGCTGGGCCCCCTGCCCCTCTCCCCTCCCCTGGGGAATCATGGTCCTGTTTCTGCTGAGGAGCTGCAACTGCCCCGAGCTTGTTTGGGCTTCTCTCTGCCCATGGACCAGGAAAGCTTTTATTGTCCATTAGGTTAAAAATACCCAAATCCTGAACAAGAAAATAGAAAAAAAAAAAAAAGAAGAGGAAGGGAGACATATGTCTCACCCACCACTCAGTGACTTCAGGCATCAGAAGAGCTCTGTAGTTAACATGACCTTGGTAACCTGGGTTTGTTGAGACAAAGCAGACTTCAATATTTGGAGTTTGAGATGTCATTTGAAAACAATTAACATACTAAATGATTTTATAATTTACCTACAGGGGTTGTTCAATACACATTGTTGATGATTTCTATTCATTTGATTTGTCAGTTATTTTTCCTCCTGTTAAATGTAAAATACTTGTAAGACCTACAGAAGGGACCTAGACACACACTACTGTAACTGCAACATTGATATTTAGGAGAAATCATCCAAATTTGTAATTTACACTTTTTCAAAGGATTTCTGAAGTGTCTCAAAGTACCCTATGACAATGTTTTAAAAGATATGAAATCATATGTTAGAAAAAATATTTCTATCCATTATGGAATATCTATAACTTAAATTCTCTCTTATAAAGACCACCCTTTATGTCTTGTCCCCTCTTTCCAATGAGAAGCTCACAACTTTGTGCCTGGCCTTGTTCCAGACCTCGGGCTCTGCTGCACCATCACTCTCAACTCACAGAGCAGCCTTCCTGTGCCTGGCTGCAGGGGAGATGGCAGCATGGCTTTCTAAGTCCAGTGAGCAAGAACACTGCTCTTTCAGAGGACAGGTAAGATACTTGACTCCCTGGGATATCTCCAGGGCAATCATTGAAAGAAAATAAAATGGCAAATGATCGGGTAAGGAAACTTGTTTTTTTTCCTTGCTGTGGCAATTTCTGAATGCAAACCCAGAGGAAGAGCTCCTCTCCACAGTTTTCCTCAGCTCAAACCTCACTAAGGTTATTTCCTGATGATTCCTGGGACTTTCTTTGTCATTTCCTGGCTCATGCATCCCTTCCTTTTATGCTGTGGCTGTTCTATAAAAATATCTTTGGTAGTTTAAACTCTGCTGTGGATGGCACTACAAGCATGTAGTGAACCAAGCACCCACAATCATATCCAAAGTCCTGGATAGTCTTGTACAACCTGTCCTTAATCTGTTTTTTACCTCCATGGCTTCACTCCCCCATTCAGGAAAGCTAGAACATAATGTAGATTTTAAGAACTAAACTTAAAAGCATTAGAAGGCACACGCTTTCAATGAAAAATAAGGGATAAAAGTAGAACTAGCTGGTGCCTCTTTTTTCTTTTGGTCTGTAATACTTCATTAAAGGAGAAGAGAGTCTGAGCTCCAAGAGAAAAGCCAGCTCAAGCCTTGACACCAAGGAAGGACAAGTGATTTGGTTTCTATTTTAAATACTTTGTTTATAGTGAGAAACAAGTGTATTTGGTCTAGCTGTTTATTACAGAAAATGCATCTTTAAGTAGGAACTATACAAAACATACTAGTGCTCAAAAATCCTAAATTTAGGAGAGCTATTGTTAGCATTGGACAGAAATACAAATTGCAGGTATCAGCCTCACTTTTCTTCATCCAAGTTACTTCATGTTGAATTACTTCAGGAAGACTTTGATAGACATTTTTTGTTCAGTAGTTTTTGCTCTTATTTGGCATTTAGTGAAGTGGGGTATCCACATGGCAGTGTGTGCTTTGAAGAGAACAACTGAAACCACTGTATCAAGAGAGTCTGTGGGTATGATCTTTTGCAATATGTTAACAGTTCCACTTGCAGACTATTTGCAGGAATCAGTTTTCCTTTCCTTCACTTCAAAGCTGGATGCTGAATAATATGACTCTTCAATTCTTCTGACTGGTTTTTCTGTTCGCTGGAGATTGACTCATTTCCTGTATTTGAATAAGATAGTAAAAGTGGATATAAAATATTCTTTTGCAATTGTAATCAGAATAGCTCTCAGTGCTGATATTAATAGTGAATTCTAAGACTGCCTGATAGCAGCTGAGTTTATAGTTTCATGGGCAAGATTCTGCTCTCATTTATTTAATTTTAAACCCAGAGTAACTCCCAGAAGTCAAAAGAGTGAATTTCTGCAAAGATAGCAGAGGTCTGCCTCTTGCTGTATTTCTTTTGTGGTTGTGGGGGGGTGACATAATTAATCTGAATGTATGAATTGGTGCATAGATGAATCAGACATTCTCTAAACTGAAACTTCTGCCTTTTGGATTAATTTGTTTAAGGAGATCCATTACTTGACTGCTGTTCTGACTCAGGTAGACCTTATTTAAACTCTTATCACCTCTATCCGCTTTTACCTGCCATTTTTTGCACTGCAGTCTGTACAATCTTCTTCAAAACACTGAAGCATGAAAACCTGCATAATTCAAAACACAGGTAAGAAAACAACAGGAAGAAATAGGTATCTTTTATCAGTGTGGCATGTGGCTCTTGGTACTTTTAGAGAGGCAGTTGAGCAAGAGCTCTTTTGGAATGCAGTTTGTCTGTTAATTCTTGATTTTGCCAGCTGCTCTGTTGCTCCAGACTTTGCAGAAGTGTGTTCATATCAATGTGTGCATGTTTGAAGCAGTGTGGGAGTATCTCACACTGAATCATGTTTTGCTGGTAAGACTTCAGAGGCTGAACTGCAAAGTATAATTGAATTTTGTCTCTCGTTGATTCCAGTCAGGAGTGTTCCTTTGGCACTCCTGCCCTTAGCGTACAGGAGAAAAACATCAAGCCAGTAACACATTGGAATTTCATGGGGATCCCATGCCAGTCGTTTCCTCTTTTGAGGCAAAGTTCTATCATGGCATCTGCAGCTTAAAGCAGGAAGAGGAAACACAGGCGTGTCTCTGCTCAGACCAAAGCAAGCAAAGGAGAGCAATCTCTGCCTGAAGGCTCAGCCAACCACTGCAATGCACATGTGTAGTTACTCTTTGGTCTCAGAGAAGTTAGGCATTAAATATAGGGCTTCACATTTCTACATCACTGCCCCAATTCTGCAACAACTCAAAGATACCTTTGGTATCTCTTTTTTGGGCTAAAGAATGTGAGTTACACTGGTGATCTCCTTGTTTTCTAGTATGTATGTTTCCCATGTTTCAAAGATTGCCACTTCACATTATAAACCAGCCTTCTAGGAGAGACAGGGATGAAAAATCCTCCAAATTAAACAAGTTACTAGAAATCTTATTACTAGATTCATTAAAGCCAGCATTTAAGTGACTTGCCTTATCTCAGTATCTTACTCAGACATATGTTAAGAATATCTTTGGCCTTTTTAAGGTTTCTAGGGATGCAAGAATGTTCTGCAAGCTCCTGTTTGGTCTCAGTGGTCTGAAGGAATTACAGAAATTATTGTTAAATGCAGTTCAGCTTTCTTCTGTATTCCTGGGCATTACAAATGAGCAGATTTGAAGCATGGTTACAGTCTGTTTATTCAAACTCAAATTGGAAGCAATGCCATGCAAAGTGTTTAAGCTGGTGCTGTGACCAGATCCAAGTCATATCAGTCCTATGTTTAGACCAACAGAACAGACACAGTCATTTAGACACTGGTCTCATGTCCAAAGTTCTGCACATCCTGCCTCTGGTGTCTGCATGTCCAGCGGATTTCGGAAACCTTCATGAGGGAACAAGTTTTAGGGAAAAGGGAAAAATATTCTGATTATATGGGCCAAGATTTACAAAGGTTACTTTTGATTAAGTTCCGGGTCAGACACAGATGTCACATCATAGAAAAGACATTTCTGGGACTCATTTATGGGACACACACTACAAGGTGTGACATAGATGATGCTTTCTGTGTACTCAGTAGACCAATTCCAAGCCACGTTCCACTGGGACCTTCTGAGAGAAAGGAGGCAAAAAGCAATTTGGTGTTGAGGTCCTGTTGGAGAGTCCACAAAGGTCAGGGAAGTTCAAGGCTGTCTATTGCCACACTTCAGTCAGCGTGGATGACATACAAACTTCATGCTAACTCAGTTTCTCAGCCGGATCTCTGCCTCCTGGGCCTTCTCCATGATCCTGAGAGCACGACTGGCAAGCCCAGTGCTGATGTGACTGCCTCAAATCCTTACCCAGTGCTGGGCCCACTGCCTGCTCTTGCAGCCCTCACAGCCACCATTCATCTGGCTGGGGGCCCTGCTCCTTTTGGGAGGAATTCTGCCTGGAACAATGAGTATGCACCACACATGCCAAATAATAATGAGCTACTTGATTACCTAAATGGAGCTGTGGGAAGTAGGGCTGATGGACCTAGCTGAATGCCAGATCATTATTAAAGCTGGGTTTAGAAATGACACCATTTCAGTGTGTCATCTCTTGGCAGACTGCCTGCTCAGACGACCCTTGCAAGGGATCTCACTGGGGGCTGCTGTAGATTGGAGAGCTGTCAATTCATGTGAGGAGGTCTACAAGGCAGAACTATTTTATTAATGGAGTGTTTGGCTCTTTTGGAGGCTGTGGGAGAACAAGGAGGCTTCACCACTGCTCTTCTCACCTTGTGTGAGACGGGGCAATTGGAATTGGTCCAGTGCCTGCAGGAGCTTATAATCATGGCAGGGAACAGTTAATGTGATGCTTTGCAATATGTCTTGAGGGGATGGGGAACTTTTTGCCCAGAAAGAAAATACTATTATTTGTTTTTGGATGTCATATATAGGTATCAAATAAAACTTAATTCAGGAAGAATTTGCATGCTAAAATAAGTTTGGCACATACAACCAAATGCACCGATGGACATCATCTTACATGGAGTAAATCAGGTGCAGCCATTTCTAAATGATGTTTGTCTCCTTTGGTCTTGACTATGAATGCAGTTATATTTCCAAATATGTACTTGCTGATGTTTTCATTTCTTCAGTGCTGATGACATAAAAGATCTTTGCACTGGGTATGCTGTTTGCTGAGGAAAATTCCACTTGAACTCCAGAGGAATCTGAAGAATTCTGACAGAAAGTTTAAGGGGGCAGGATTTTACTTTGCACTCTCTCTTGACTTTGGTCTGCTCCCTTTGAAAATAGCCATAAAGCTAACATTGATTTAAATGGATGGATAAGTAAATTGATCCCGATTGTTTTGGGAAGCCCTGCCCTGAAAATTCTGAGTTTTCACAACTACTGATTTTATTTCTATGCTTACATTGTGCCTTAAAATTCAAAAAGAATGACCTGACTTCTTAGATGCTTATTATTATGAATTGAGCTCATTTATTATAACAATTTTTAATGAGCAATGTTGCTTCCCTTAGATTTGTAAAGACTGGAGAAAGTAATGCTTTCAAGAGCTTGCACCCAGCAAAAAGAAAGGAAATACTGTGCTAGTGTAGAAATAACTTTTTAAAACATTTTGGAACAGGTCTTGATAGTTAATTTTATGTACATTTTAAGAAGCAGTGCATAAATAGACACCACATTAGCTTAACATAAAAATTTGAATTAGATGTTTAAATTATTCAAATAAATAATTTTTACCCAACAATTTTTTTCTGCCTGAAACTTCATCTGTTGGATAAGTTAAAACATTTTTGCCATCTGTTTGAATTGCATTTTGTAATTTCCTGAAAAACAGAAAATTATGCTCCTAATAGTTGTAATATGTGGGAGAGGTTTTGATTAGCATTGCAGAACGAAAGAGTTGCTGTATTTCCAGAGCTGTACTCTAACAGGTTTTGTTGTAACATGGTCAAATGCAAGTTATTTTCACCCCGTGGAAGAAGGAATGTTGCTCTTGTTTTTAAGGAAGGGACATGCATTTTGGAGAAAAGGGTTGATATAATTGTAGCTAAAATAATTGAGCTCTTAGTGAGGGATTTCACAGCTGGGAAGTTTTTGGATGGATCGATGGGAAAAAAGTAAGTAGAGGGCGGAGTCCTGATGTTAAGCATTGGTGACATTGCCACTGAAAGTAGAGGGGGGGTTTTCTATTTGCCCTTGAAAAAGAGCCTGAAGTTAAAAGGAGTTACAAGAAAAAATCTGTGAAATCTGTCTACATTAAAAAGTCTGTCTACTGTAAGAGTGTAAAGAGGTACCATCTTTTCTAGTTTACCAGAAGAAGATGAAGACCAGGCATGACTGTGATCTGTAATTTCTACAGAGAAATGATTTCTAACAGCCCAGGGCTCTTGAACTCTGCAGACCAAGACACAAGTAGGTAGGAGATATTCAGGCTAAAAAAAGGTGGTTTTATGATAATGCTAATTAACTTTCAGAACAACTTGCCAAGAGATAGAGTAGATTTTTTGTAATGTGAAATCTCTAAATAAGAGATTCTCTAAAATCCACCAGAATTACCAGCTGAAAACCTCTGTCCAATATCACACAGGGCATGGATTAAAATAGTCCCTTCTGCTGTAAATCTGTGCATATATATTTTAGATAGAGATGACCAAAAAAAGAAGAGGATGGAAAAATGCAGAAGTTGACAATAGAATTATCTGGTTACTGCAGATTTCATGCTTTAATATTCAGTCTTTGATTATATTCTTTCAGGACTGATCTTTAAAAGGCTCGGGCCTTTAAAATTAAACTAAATCAAAAGATAATGTAGCTGAAGGGATCTGCCATCAGATAGATTTTGTACATAAGGCACAGCCACAAGCACTGAGGCTGGGGAGGGAAAGTGGAGAATTTGTGAATTAGGATCAGGCAGCCACTCTGCTTATCTTTGCTGGGTTTTTCTAAAGCTATAGATTCCAAAGGGAATGCATTATATTTATATAGACATATAGAAAGAGGCTTTTGCTCTGAACAGCTCCTAATGCAGGTGAAAACCATGTATTGATTACTTAAAGAAAGTTAAAATAAAAGCAATTTTTCCCCCATTTCCACACATTGCAGCTTTTGGCCTATCCACTCATAGCTAAAAAAGCATTCTTTCCTGATAATCAAGCTTCAGCTGTCTGAATTTCAGGCCGAGCCTCTCATCTTGAGCTTTGCTGAAGAGCTTCTTTAATTAACCATTATACCACAGATGTTATTGATTTTTTTTTATTTTTTTTTTCAAATCTGGTTGAAACATCATTGTGCTGGATCGTCGCCAAGATGAAGGCCTGAATTTTTTGTGCACTGCTTTTACTCCTTCTGCATACCTTATTAGTCTCCACGTCTGTTAAGTGCAACCCTTAGTATTGACTCAGAAAATATCATTGATTTTTAGCCTTGCAGCCGTGATCTAAGGGCTCCTAATTTGGAATGTGGAAACCAGAGTTCAGCGAGAAGCTATATTACTGTACACTTCCTACAAGTAAGACCTTTCACTCTCTTTACCTTTTTTTTTGCCAGACTTTTGATGTGGTTTAAAGTTCTTGGAATGGTTGTTTTTTTCAAGAGGATTAGAGCAACATTTTCAAGATGTATGCTTACATGTGTGTAAATAAACATATGTTTATATATATTTAAAAAAAAGGAGTAAACAAAAGCTTTGATCTGTAAAGGTGCTGGTCAGCACACTTTATAATGAATTCAGCCAGGCAGTGGCAGCTGAGTTCCTTTCCAAACCTGTTTGCTCACCTTTAGCAGCATAAGTATAATTCTGTGAGAGAAATTTTGCAGCCCAGCTTTCAATATTTTGGTGGCATTGTTTTGTATTTTTAAATAACTTTAGGTGACTGTACTTTTTTCTTTTAGTCTGTCATTGGGATACTCATGTCAATTATTACAACTGTAACATCTTTGGTCAATCTGATTCTTGAATTTCAGGACTCAGTTAAATCATTGCTGGGAGGAAGGGTTTATGCTTTAGCTTGGGGGAGAAGCTATGTCCAGCCTTGAGTAATCTCAGCCTTCCTAACAACAGCACATTCCTTTCAAAACACGTCTTCCTCCCGATGGTGAATTCAAGAACTAAAAGTACGACAATAGGTTCCTAAATTCCGATAAGATTTCTCTGAGTTTAGTGATACGTTATTTAAACATAATTTGAAGCTTTTAAAATACTGTAATGGCACCTCTTGACCTTTCCAAAATCACATGGAGCGAGAGATGGTGAAAAATGTTTATTTACTCTGCAGTAGAAGCTAAATCCCCGTTCCTCCTTAGAACCGGTAGTTCTTTTATGCTGGGTAACTCATGCATGGCACTTCCATTCTTCAAACAAGAACTAGACAGTCCTACTTGAACTGCAGAAACAATGACCTGCAGTCTATCCTATGCCTGAGTGATAAACAACAATGCAGACCTCTTGACAAGCTCTGGCATCAAGCGTGGAGTCTTGCAGCTCAACATGTCTGCTGAACAGAAGTTAGAAAAAGAAAAGATCATCTTGTAAACAATTAATTAATGTTTGTCATGAATTATCATTTTTACTTCCTTCTCAAGAGGCTCAAAGGGAATAAAAAGGCATTTTTGCAGGTGGTGGCATTCAAAGTAAGGGCAATCAAATGTTTGAGAGCAGTGGCACAGCACTTTGAGTCTCTAAGGGTGAATGGTGCTAGGATTAGAGCACAGCAGGGGGTTGAGGGTTTCAGGTGTGAAGCTTAATGTTTGTGATCAGCAAAAAAAAGTCTTGAATTTATCTAAACTGCTCTTCTGCTAACAGTACTTCTAGCACATAAATGTTCTGAAAGTGACAAGTGTTCTCATTGCTCTTCTAATGCAAACATGATCTGCATTTGAAAGATGCATCCCTTTTGCCTAAATTAGAATGTGCATCACAAAGAGCGTAAGATGATGACCCAAAAACAGTTCTTTACACACACACACACACACACACACACACACACACACACACACACACACAGTCTCTTACTCTCTCTCTTTTACCTTCCCCCCCTCTTTCAATTCAAGATACAGCCACCAAAATGCAAACTTCCACTCCTTTTTACACACCCACAAGAGCTGCCACTCTGTCCATTATTCCGCCTGCACCGCAGGTTTGTAATTAGGATGCTTTACCACCGGTGCTTCAGTTCTTATCTAGCATCATTCACACAGAGTTTCGTGTCTTTGCAGCGCTGTGCCGAGCAGCTCAATTTTATTTCGGTCAAGCAGTTTTCAGGGATTTTATGCTGTGACATCCTAACGCATGCACACTCTTACCTCCTCCTCCTCCTGCTCATATTGCTGAGCACCACAGAGAGGATAGCATGATAGGAGTCCTAACAATAAGTTAAAGCTATTCTGAGGGTATTAGTGGGTTTAGGACTTGTGTAGGATATTTGCTAACCCTGGGAAAATAAAAAAAAATATTGTCTCAGTAAATAAGACTGATAAACAGATGGTACAGATTATTTTCTGTCCCTCCTAGAACTATTTTGCCATTTTGAAAAATAATATTCCTCTATTTAGCAGTAAATAAAATCTCTGTAAGCAGAAGGAATCTGCCCCTAAGAGAAGAAGCACTGGGCAACATAGGGTAGAAATGAAAACAACAAACAAAAAAAGCCCTCAAATATATGTATAAATGTAGGAAAACCTTCATGGATCCTCTATTTTTGCCTCAAATGTTTTCACAATGCAATATGATGCTACAATTTGATATCCAGAGGGAATTTGCTGCCTTGTAGAATTTGAGAACTATTGAGACAGTCTGCATTGTAACCATAAAGGTAACTACATATATGTATATATAAAATCCTACCCCTCAATTGAAAACTCAGAAGGGAGTTTATTTGCTTTACAGCCCTAAGATGGCCATGGAAGATCAGGTGAATCAGGTTTCAGTTTATTAGCTTGTCTATTTGTAAAATAAGATTTTTAATTGGTATAGAAGCC
This sequence comes from Agelaius phoeniceus, assembly GCF_051311805.1. Lineage (NCBI taxonomy): Eukaryota > Metazoa > Chordata > Aves > Passeriformes > Icteridae > Agelaius > Agelaius phoeniceus. The sequence goes on from NC_135270.1 coordinate 39,353,989, forward strand.
AATTGTCTGGGGATTTTGATCTTTGTCTTTAATGAATAAAATAATTTCATGAGCTACTGTGAGATATAGAAGAAAGAGGGATAAGGTAAAATAGCTACATTTTTTTCCAGTCTCTCACATAAACAGATATGAACTGACAATAATTGATTAGTACATGTTTTCATCAGCTAACATCTTAAGTTCAAGGACTGGATTTCTATTTACCCCGAGGTCGTTTCACCTCTATTTGGCAGAGTGTCAGGGGCTCCATGACACAGCACTTTTTCAGCAGAAAATCTCTATTTGTCAAAACAAATTAGTTCTAATCCGTGCTGCAGAAATGCCTGTTTCCATGCAGGGGTGGCAGGAGAAAGCATCTCCAGTTCAGCCCAGGGTGATGCTCTGTGGCAGTAACCAATCAGAGTTCTCACTCCACTTGGTTTAGGCAAGGGTCTGGACATGATCTTTGCTATTCCAGTAAATCTCTAAATCCCTCTTTTGAGTGCCCATCAGCTGGAGCTGGCTGGAGGGAGTCTCTGTCTGTATCTCTGGTTTGGAGTTTTTCCTTTTTGGCTCATCCCTGACCCTCACTCAAGCAGGGGGCTGATCCCAAGGAACCATTCATGTGTTCTCATCCTTCCTTGCTCATTCTTTCTTGTTTGCTTGCTTTATGGAGAAATAACTAAATAAGAAAGAAAGGTCTCCCTGAGTCCAAGTCAGTAATGGGGAGTTTGCAGCTCAGGAAAACTTTTCTGACCAGCTTAGAGTAAGTCCTACACAGTCTGAATAGAGAATCCATGACTTGTGCTCCCACTTTAAAGACCCTTTCACACCATGGAAGTGACTCAAGGGGTCCCAGCAAGGACAGGGCTCTGGTCCAAAGTGTTTCTGCCAGATTTTTCTTTGCTGTCTGCTTGTTAAGGTGGAGGCAGGAAATAAAAAATACTAGAAAGTGCTGCTGGGATGTTTGTTTGTTTGCTTGCTTTTCCCCTCTCTTGTGCTGCCCCTCCTCTTCTGATTTCAAACTCTTCTGAAATAACTCATCCTTCCACTCTCAGAGGGACTGATGTTTGGGGGGGCTGAACTGGGACCTTTCCTCTCCGTTGGTCAGGCCCCGTGTCAAAACACTCCCGACTCCTGGGAAGTCAGCTCGGCTCAATCCCGAGGCTTGCCAGTGCCAGTCAGCTGCTGTTTGAACTAAGTCCTGACCGCAAAATCAAAAGTGGGTCCAAAGAAAGCTGTAAACAGTGTGCAATGAGCCATTTGAAGGCAGCTGATGCCTCATTTGGGGTGACATGTTGTGGCTGATGAGTGTGGATGATGTGGGGTTTTCGATAAGTGCCTCATCAGTATCCTCATCATGATCGTGTTGCTCAGCCACGGCGTGTGCCCTGACTTGATTGTAATTGCCTGAATCTGCTCCTGCTGCTCAGGAGCGCACAGTAATATGCAATAAAACAGCAAGAAGTGAATGTTAACCATCTGAGTTCTGACATGGCTGCTTGCAGTTCAAGTTTTCCATTAAGGACAAAAAATCTATATAGACGTACAAATATGGATATATAATTGCATGTTTAGAATAATTATTGTTTGTATATGCAATAAACTCGTTTTATAAATAATGCATGATGGTCATATACAGATACATAGGTTGTATACATCTTCTCCTGACACCTGCCTATACTGTATACAAATGAACATCACATGCTGATGGTGTGTGGGTAAAAAGCAGAGGGATGAAAAGCATCAGGACCATACTATGATCCAAATTTTTAGAAAACTAGGGAGAACCTGTAGCTAAATCTATGCGTAGTCTTTATAAATCTTAATAACACGTGTGCATACAGATAAGTAATTAATTTTTAGATGCAAATAATCTACTCATGTAAATGTATGTGTGTGTGTGTGTGTGTAATTGTGCAGGTGTGTCTGGGTGGGGTAAGGTACACATGCATATGTGCTTTGTACCACTAAATTAGTCTTTGGAGAGAACACAGTTTATTTTCACAAGTTAGCTGGTTTGGATTAATTCCAGAGCAGCACTGGTTGGGAAAAGAACCCCAAAACAGCCAACAACAACAAAAAGCACCCCCCCCCCAAAAAAAAAAACCCCAAACAACAAAATCAAAACCAACCAACCATCGAACCCCACAAAAAAACCCTCAAACAAAGAAAAAAAAGCAACTCAACAAAACAAAAAAAAACCCTGACAAAAACCCCACCAAAAAACCTCACAAGCCCACCCCCCAAAGAAACTCAAAAAACAAAACAAAGAAAACCCCAATCCCCAAACTTCCTGGACCCTATGCCTGTGAGTCTGACAATGCAAAGTACTGAGAAATTTTGCCTGGGGGAAGCCTTTCAGATCAGAGACTTCTCTAAGGTGGGAACTGTCATCACCCTGTTGGGGTCCCAATGCATGAGAGGGGTTCCAAGGCAGTGTGTTCATGCCCATCAGTGGCACAAATGTTGCTCTTGAATTTAAAATTATTCTCAGTTTTCAGTTTTCTCAGGTCAGAAAAGTAATAAACCAAGGACATTATGGTTGTATGACTGTAATCTCTGCTGTCTCAGAGTGTAATACTACACCCTGGCAGTCAATAGCTTTGGGGTTCCTGTACACAGCTGGGCTTTTTTCAATGCAGTTTAGAGAGCGTTTAAATAATAAAATTTACACAAGCAAATTCTGTTTGCATTCAGTTAATGCTTGATGGATTGAACATGTGGGTTTTCCTCATCACAACTGTGTTATTTAAGCATCTCAGTAAAAGTGCAGAAAAATGTTTTGGAAATGTTATTTGCAGCTGTGGTTCCTACTGTGCATCATCCTGCCTGCTCTGTGGCTGCATACGGAGGGTGCTGCTGTAACGTAGGGGTCCTGCCACACTGAGATAGAAAGAACAGTGTTAAAGTGAAGGAGGTTGTTATTTGCAGACCAAAATCAAGATTTTTTAAAACCCTTTAAAAATAGTTCACTTTCCACAATTCAAGTGGAAATTGCACTGTGTTGGAAATGTCCTTAAAATCTTCATTATAGAAAACAAATCTATACAGATTAAACACTCTAAGTCTGACCATTTGAGAGGTAAGACAATCATTGTAATTATAAATACTTCTGTTGTCATGTGTGATCAAGTGGTTTCGCTGTTGTAGCTTAAATATATTAACTTTAACCCTTTTTAATTATGGATTTAGCACAATGGCGATAGAATCCCTGCTAGAATCCTGCATTCTCCCTGGGCCTCTCTTTATGCTCAAAATATGTAGACAAATAGAGAGAAATTCCAAGGAGGATAGAAAACATGACTGAGAAGTTGGAAGGATGTTTTTGTGAGGAAAGATTAGAAGAATGAAATGGGCAGCTGTAGTTAAATGGGATTAAAAGCAACTAATCTGCACAGTTTCTATAGTTTCAGGGATGAAATTCATAATTTCTCTTAAATTAACTATGCTTAATTCTCCAGACTTTTATATCAGATATCTGATTACTGCCTTAGTTGTTAAAAAATAACTTCTTCTATCAACAATTATGATTTTTCATAATTCCAGGAAAAGAACCTGTGTTCGCTCAACAGAGCAAAATTATAACAAAGGGATGGGTTATGACTGGGTACAAGCATTCAGGGTGTTCAGATGAGGAGTGGCATTTCTTGACTTGGTAAATATTGATTCTGACTATCAGAAGAGAGAATTTTTTGAAGCTAACGATAGCTGGGCACAAGCCCAGATTTCCTCTCATTTGCAGTTACACGTAGCAAAACAGTTTTTTGGAAGGGAGGCTAGGATCTCCCTTGCAAGAAACACAGACAACAAATCTGGATTAAGAAATGGGACAGGATTTAGCAGTGAGAGCAACCTGACAGCCACGAGTTACACAGGAATTCTTGCATTTAGTAATTTTTCTTCTCTTAATTTTTTTTAAATAAAATGTGCATTTCCTCACATGCACACAGACAGCATTGCATGTGATTTATTATTATCCTTAGAAACTATCTTGGGGAAAAACTTCATTGTGAGTTTTTCCAGGAACTTTCTAGACATTCAGACAGAGGCAGCATATGTATTGAGAGGTTTTTTTTACTAATTTTAATTAATCCAAAAGAATTTAAAATAACTCAAAAGCAACAGATTTATACAAGCATAAACCAGAATTAATTAAATTATGAATTGGACTCCACATCTTGGCTCTTTCTGAAATCTAAATAGCAAACAAATACAAGGAAGACGCAGCCTACTGTGAACTGCATATTTTGTTAACATTACAGGATTAATGCATCTTCACAAGAGAAATTTTCTTACAAAGTGGAAGAAAATGTTTTCAGATTTTGCAGCTTCTACTTAAAACCCATCACAACGAAAATGTTTTTTTTCTCAAGGTTAGTATAGGAGCAGGACTCCTTTGCATAAAAGAAACACTCCCTAAAAAAAAAAAGATAGAAAGATGAGTACAGAAAACCAAATAAACAAATGCAAAACCCCACCCAGGATGATAATCTATGATTCAGTATAAGCCAATTGTAAAAATTATATTTCTAGCCCTTGTGTTTATAAACAAATGTACTGGTCCAGATTTTTTGGCTCTATTTTTTTCAAACTCCTGACTAGTCCTGTTTGTGCCAGCTGGGATCAAGCAATTTGGTACATTTGGATGCTCCCTCTAACTCCAGCCTTGTGCTCTGACCCTGTCCAGTACAGAAATGTTAATGTGGCACTTCTTGATCAAATTACCAAATAAATCCTGCCAGATCCATGCTGGGCTGCAAATTCATCCTTTCCTCCCCACTGTAATCCTCTGTTCCTGCAACACAGACGATACTACCCCCAATTTTGTTTTCCTCTGCACGAGCTATATTCCCAGAAGGGTGGAAGAAACTGTCCAGTGGGCTAGATATGCTTACCAGATTGCCAGACTTGAAACAAAGGAAATTTCCAGAGATCTTGATTTTGCTCAAAGCAATATCGTAATGACCATACAGGGAGTTAATTATCAGTAATGGGGAATTTATAGCGGGGTAGGAAGAATGACATCAGATAAAAATATGATTGCCCAATAGTAATGTTAGGAGTCATTCACATCTCCTTGTGAGTTGAAAAGGGTATTTGAGCCATAAAAAACTATTCTTTTTTAATGAACAGTAAATTAAAAATTAAACTTGGATTCAAATTCTTAATTATTCAGAATCACACCTTTTTCACAGTATATGTGAAGATTGCAAGGAAGAAAGGTGGGCATGCTGCACCTCCAGACACTGTTTGTCCAGCTTAACTCCTGCTCTGGGATGACTGCTAAAGCCAGCCCAGAAGAAGGGGATTTGTGGCCCATCTCCCCCAAAGGAGTTTCAAGCTTTCCCTTTTACCAGGCCTTGTTTTTCCATCCCTAGCACAAGCCTGCTGCACACCTCAATCTGATTCCTTGCCAGCACAGGCAAGGCATCTCTCAGAGACAAGGGGGCTTTACCACCCCTTGTCCCCTTTCTGTACAAAGGCCAAATGTTATCTCCATATTTTACCCACCAGCAGCATCCCTGCCCTCCTCAGGGTGCTGCTGGCACTGTCCCCAGGAGGGGCCCTGTGCTCAGAGCAGGAGCAGAGCTCAGCCTACACTGCTGTGCACAGCACAGGGTCCTGCAGCTGCACTCCAGGTGAACTTTTCTCTTGCTAAATGATGGCAAGGGAAGGGAGTGTTTTTACCTCACTGTGGCGAGTGTTCCACCTCACCCTGAACACATGTCCCAAATATTTCCATGTTCTCAAGATAACTTCAGAGATAAGGGGTTATTTAACCCTGCCAAACTGTGGCGTTTGTTCTGCACAATGTATAACTGGCAAATATTTATGTGATTAACATCTGAATTCAAGCATACTTTAGTAGCACAAAGATGTGATTAGTCTTACCAGAATATGAATTTTTTAATGGACGTGGCTCCCACTTTCCAGCAAAGATTTAATAGCTGAGTCCTGCAGAGAAGTCTCCATTTACTGAACTTTCATAGCTTTAAAAATATCCTAGGGTACATTTACTAGCACACAGCATGGCACAACACAGAATTTAAATGAAATACAGTTTTCAAAATGAACGAACAAAGTATTGTCACGACCCTGATCCTTTCCATTTTTTTAGCCAAAATCATATAGATGACTGGCACTGACAATGGGCATGACTCTGGTGGTTGAAAGCAGCATAATTTCTTTTCAGCCTGACAATCTGGAACCGGGGACTATGAGGCTCTGAGCACACCTTGGGATACCTCAGCCTTCTGCACTGCAATGGGAATCTGCTGCCATGTCCAGCATGCAGGCACAAGGCATGGAGGCACACAGGCTCACACAGCAGCTTTAGAGCCTCCTCAATCCCCATGCACACAGGTGCATGGGGCAGTGACAATGACACAGGCTTTTCCTTTTTGCCCCACCATGTACATCTGTGGCTTCTGCCGAGGTCCAGCTCACTGTAGGTGACTCTGACTGCTACCCTGTGTCCCAAAGGACCTGGGCTCTCAGTACGCTAGCTCTGGTAAAAGTTCCTGAGCTGCAGGAGCCAGCTGTTGGGACTCCCGATGAATTTCTCCCAGTTTGGTTCTTAACTAAGTGTACCTTTTCTACCTTCACACCATTTTCCTAAGATCAGAAAGTGGCTCCCAAACTACATACAAGAGGGCAGATATCAATTTGCATGTCCATGTGTTTGGAGATAGATAAACGAAAATAAAATAGCAGAATCATCTCAAATTGCAAAGCTCACCCCCTTCTTCCATTTCTTCAAACAGTTAAGTAGACTCAAAATGCAAAACTCAAAAAAACTCAAGTTGGTTTTGGGAAGAAAATCCAAACAAACCAAAACATACATAACATGCTTTGTCCCTAATGGTGATGAGGACAGTCAGTGGCCAAAAGAATTGCCTTCCATGTGCTATTGAGGATACAGCCTACAAATCCGATACAAGTAGCTGGGTGTGCAATAACTGCAGAATCAGCATCTTGTTTTGAAAGGACTCCTGCAAACCCTGCAGGAACATTTCAGTACTAGATGGTGTTGCTATGGGCACCAAAAGGAAGCTTAATATAAGAGAAACTGTCTTAGGAATTCATGGGGGATGGGTGTAAACAGTTTACGTACATAAGAACCGGAATGTCCCTGGTGCTAAAAAGCAAATAGCTTTTGGGGGTTTTTTTATGTTCTGCTAATAACATTTTACTGTAGGTCTTTTCAGAGGAACAATATAAGTTGGTACTTTTTGTAGAAGTTGCTTAAAGTGAAGTATAGGTAATCAAGTTCTGTAAGGTATATCTGCATCCTGTGTAGCAGGAGCATAATGAAATCTGGATGCTACAGACATGTAATTGCTCTGTAAAGACAGATGTTAAAATGGGAACGGAAAATGAGGGAAATTAAAGAGCTGCAGTTCCCTCTAGTATTCAGGAAAGAGGATGCCACTCTGCATTTGAGTGCAGTTAAAACTTTATTCAAGAATCACATTGCAGGGGACAGCCAGATGATTTAATTTGTGGCTAGATTTCTCCCATTCTGGCTCTCTCACTGCCAGGGTAGGCTGCCTAAGTGGATGAAAAGGAAAAAAAAGTAACCAGTGTAGAATAACAGCAAGTATATCTCAAGACAGACAAAGAGAATGTAAAATTAAATTCTTGATGTGAAAAGAATGGGACAATGAGCCCCTCTCCCCAAGATACCTTCAGAGAGGTTCCATTTCAGTGCTTTCTTTCTTGCTTGCTGGCACTATTTTTCATTGATGCGTACCAAAGAAAGCCTGAAAGCCTTTTATTATTTCTTATTTTCTTTTTACTATGTGGTATAAGTTCTTTTTTTTAATATTATTTTCCTGCCAATGTTAAAGCATTTCCCATTTTTCTAGTTTGCTTCTGACACCTAGCTGTTATCAACAATGCTTCCCACTGAATCACTTCTTTCATCTATTCAGCTTCTGTTTTTTCCCTTATCTCCTCTCCCCCCTTCACCAGTTTACCTCTCATTAACCCTCAGGGTTCCAAACATGTTATCTCTCTCCCAAAGAGATATATTTTTATTCAGACATAAGTAATTTTTGCTCACTAGCTCCAGTTTCCATAATTCTCTGATAGAATATCTGTATGTAGTACATACCTTTTACAGCATGGTGAACAATAAATCCAGACATTAATTTATACTCGTGCATTGTACACTGCTCCACCTCACCTTTTCCCCCTCTGAACAGATAGCCACATAAAATCTCATTCTTCTTAAATGGAGGAAATATAGTTCAATCCACATGTAAAAATCTGCTTGACTAGCAGTTTTGTTTGACCAACAAAATAATTATTTTCTAAGAGTCACTTTAACTGATTGTGATATATTTAAAATCCTGGTTTATTTGCAAAAATAGTGGTACATTAAGCTCAGTTTCTGCTACTTTGAGATATACAAGAGGTTTCTAGGAAACAAGATCTCTTTTACCTACACTAATATATTTATGGCTCCTTTTCAGCCATAAAACTTCCTTAATTTTCTGAGGATGAAAAATAAGCAAAACCCATGAGATCTACTGCCTGAGTTTTAGTTAGAACTTTTGTTCTTGAAACTGGTGAAAGCAGCTGGAAATACATCCAGCTGCTCATGTGGAAAACCCTCTCTGCTATCCCTCCAATTAATTGTGTAAACCAGCTCCAATCATGAAGTCAGATAAAATTCATATAAAGTTTTTCAAAATATGTGTTGTGTAGCATGATATGAAAATGTAAGTTCAGATAGGCACAGAGAAGACTCATTGCTCATCCTGGTAAATACCATACAAATGTCAATAAATTTACATAGGCATCTATATGTAAGAAAAAATAAGATTATAGGTGGGACACAATGTTAAAATCTTCAGAATTTACCATGGGTGTAAAAAGAAAACATTTTGGAAAACACATTTGTTCCTTGCTCTTCTACGTGTTATTAACATTGGCTCTAAATAGAGATTATTCAAGAGCCATAGAAAGGTTTGCTTTGTTAATACGTTAATGGGTGTGTTTGTTGGAATCAGGTGGAAGTTTCTATGTGTGAATATCTCAACTTCGAAACTCACAGCTGGATGATATGATGTTTCTGGAACACAAATGATTTTTTTTCTTTTTTTTTTTATTTAGGCAACATTTGTCTTGATTTTACTATGTAACAAACCATTATCATTTGACCGTGCACAAAAAAAATCCATAGAAAACAGAATAGTGCTTGCACGTTTTTAAATAAAATATGTTTCTACTGGTTTATGGTAAACTTTCTCAAAATTTGGTAAAATCCTAGCATAATTCAGTACAGCCTCTGAGCAAAAGCAAATTATATCCAAGAACATTCTCATGGATATTAAAAAATAATTGCCTTCACTAAAAATTTCAAGTTTGTGCCAGGAGCAAAATAAATACCTGAGTTACATTTTGTGCAAGTGGTTCTTGCTAAATTAAACCGCAGAGATACTCAGTCCTTCATAACTTAATCACTCCTTCATCTTATTACTTTACAAGGTTGGTTTTCTATTACAGAGGAACTTACTGCTGTATCAAAGGCTTAATTGAGCTCCTTTAAAAAAATCATGATTGTCACTATAAAATCATGCATCCACAGTAAATGTGTTTATAGAGAACTTACAGCTTTAAATTTCACTTAGGAAAAAAAGCCTTATACTTTCCTGCAGGTTCTGAATGCAGATTTACTATAAAATAAGTGAATAATAATACCAGGTTATTTTGGAAAGTGTTCTTTCATGCAATCCCTGCATTTAGCACAATCCCAAAATGGCAGCCCAACAGGTGGTCCTTTCATAGCCTTCAGCCCAAACAATCGGGACAAAAAGGACACCAAGAATCGAATGTTCTTCAGGATTTAAAAAGCTGTTCACTTCCCTTTGTTCATTTTCAGATTTAGCCATGTTCATTATTGTTGAGCCACAAATGCAGGACATTCTTTTTTGACATTTTGCCATAAATAGACACTGACTGGGGCTGACTAGCCAGCTAGCTGCTTTGTCACATGCAAGCGGAAACTACTTCACAAAGCAAATGCATTCCTGTTGCCTCAATGGCCCTGGCAAGCACCGGTTGTGACATGCTGCAAATCTGGCAAAGTCTAGGTTAACAAAAGTATGGGTGACAAAGGCTGAAGTTTCTCTTCCTATATTTTCCTCCACAGTAAGTATTTAATTCTGGCCTAATGAATTTGCCTGGAAGACTGGGTGTCACATTGACAGCCTCTTGAATGTCTGAAAATATACTTTAGCTTTGTGGGCTCTCTTTGGAGGGAACAGTTAGTTAACTGGTAATGACAGACTTCAGGGGTGAAATCTAAGATGAAATACTTGTTTCTCAGTATTTTGAAAGTTGTGAAAGTTACTTGTTACAATGATCTCAATCTCAACATCCGTAACAAAAGATGGGCCCAGTCCTATGGGTCTTTAATGATGCAAGGAGCCCTTACAGCTGCCTTCACTGTGCTGCTGTAAATTACACAAGTAATGGGCACCAATCAAGCTTCTTCCCTCATGTGTATGAATAAGTGTGTAAATCACATCTCGTAGAAAAGGGAGATATATCATCTGTTCAAGAATAGTAAATTAATTAATTTTCAAATTTTTAAATTTCCAAGTTAAAGCCTCTTCTGCTACTGTGTATTTTAAGTGGAGTACACACTGCAGTGTGGTTTTTTGTTTGTTTTGTTGTGGGGGGCTTTTTGTCTTCTCTCTCTCTTTTTTTTCTTTTTTTTTCTTTTTTCAAACATCTATGTGCAGAATTGAATATAAAAGTTAAAAAACATATTTAATCACTGCTGATAACAATTCCAGTACAGTCAAACAAACATGTCTCTCAAACCCTAGTGCTGCCAAAGGCAACAGCACAGTCTAGGAAAAAGCACCCTTTAGGTACAGACATCGTCTTGAGTGTGTTAGTAAGGTAGCACTCTGCTGAGCAGTGAATTTTTCCTCCTCAGTTCAAAAACCTGAAATCAGCAGTGGAAAAACTGAGTTAAATAGGTTTGATAATGAAGCTGATGTTCAGTGCCATTTGTCATCTGAATGTTTGTTTCATGGTTTACCTGAGCTCACTGTATGTGGAAGAATCAGTTTTTAAATGAATTAAAGGACTTAGCAATGAATTAAAGCTCTTAACAACCTGAAGATACTTGGGCAAACATCCTCATTGGAGGAGTCAAGGGGTCTCCACTTCCAAGGAAAACATCCACTGGGGTGTTTTCCTTGCAAACCTTCAGGGAAGGCTGAGTCCTTGTGGTGTTCCTCCAAAGGAGGAGGCTCCTGCCTTTCTTTGTAGTACAAAAGCAAAATTGTTCAACTTTTCAATATATCCATGTAAAATCCATAACACTCATAGATTTCAGGGGGAAATTAGTTAGTAAAATGTTTAGGCAACAACCAGTCAAAATTATTATTGGGTGCTAAGTGATGAATAAGCATTGTCAGAGGATTTTGGCTTATTTCAACCACAAAGTATCAGAAAAGTCAGCTTGTAAAAAAACACAGTAAAATGACACAAAAGAGGGACTTGATGATCTTTCCAGTCTTATCTTTATTTTTGATTTTATTCTAATCTAACTATCATTCCAGATTTTTCTAACATCTGTTTTAAATCAAGATATCTTTCATTAATAAAAATATTTTTATAAAACAGCTGCATACAAAATCCAAGTTTCAAGTTAAAACTCTAGGAAAAAACAGTAATTCTCTTTGTGTGGGAATGTGATTTAAGGGAAGGAAAGTAGGAGTCACAGGATGAAAAGAAACTTCGCTAGAATATATCAAACAGCGCTGGAAGTCAATTAATGAGGAGGTAGAAGCAGGGAAGCATTCAGCTTTACCTCTCTCCAGACAGCAATAAATCTCTTGCAAATCTAGCTGTCAGAAATGATTGCTTTGTTTTCGACAAGTGGCATTACTTCCTCTTATACTGGAATTAAAATTGATTGAAATTGATTCATGACTTTTCAATATTTCCCACACCCCTTCATTCCTTTCAATTTGAAAACATTATTTCTGTGAAACAAGCAGAGATAAAAACAGTGTGTAAGTTTCTGGATTTTGTTTTTGTTTCTTTCTTTGAGACATCTAAGTATCAAGATGAGAGAGACACTAATAATTCATTTTCCTTCAAAGAAATGCTTTCAGAAACAATTCCTTCCTAAGGGAATGCATCTTTCCAAATTGTTTTTTACTAATTTTTCTGGGTCAAAAAATGGAAACAGAATAATTATAAATTCTTAAGCAGCCACACAGAATGGCTCAAAAGTTTTATCAGAAAAAAAAGTTTTGCTATGCTGCTTGTAAGGATTTCCCATTTGAGGTCTTGCTTCTGCTTTCAGACCCACCTGGATGAAGGGCAGGGAACAAGTGGTGGTGGCAGGTGGTGGGACTGGCCCAAGGAGGGGGCCAAGGAGGGGGCCAAGGAGGCTCAGGCAGGGACCCACAAGGGAAAGCAGAGTGCTCTGGTGGTTCAAGGAGTTTGTGATGACATTTTGTGGTGAAACTGCCTGCACACACAGCTCTGCCTGCACTCCTTTGGTTTCAGCAGCTGTAAAACTCTGCTTGCTTGGATTCAGCTGCAGGACCAGTTTTCCTAAAGTCTTGCAGCAGCAGAATACAATAAAATTCACGTGCCTTTGCTCCATAGCATTGCTAAGAAAAGATCATATTGAAAAGTCTGCTTATTCTTGTTCCAGGTACCATTTTAAGTGCAGGACCTAAATGCATCCTGAACATTCCTTGATCTATCATGACACCAACCTTGTAAGAGAGCTGGTTTTTATGATCCCCATTTACCTACAGGGAACCAAAGGATAAACATGGAAAGAGCAATTGGCCTGCACAGAGCTTCACCAGTAAGGTGAGGATGGGAAAGCACTGGATCAATCCCTGCTAAGTCTCCAGGGAGAGCTGTAACCATGATAATATTGTTTCTCCCAGAATATAGACGTTTGTATTTAGTCTAATTGAATTCTTTGTTTTTCATTGTTTCTACTCCTTTGTATTTTAGGCCTTTGCTGACTTCAGCTGTAGAACCCCACATGACACCAGGGTGCATTGCTTTAAAACTGAGACCAGCATGCCATCCTTATAATGACACACTGGCAGCAGTTCAAGGACTTCCCTTACCCCAGTGGGATTTTTCATATGTTCCAAGCAGTGAATAATGAGAAGATCACCAAAAACTTGGCAGAAAAGTGGAGGACAAGGGCTGTAATCTGAGCAAGGCAGAGCAGGTGGGAAAGGGACCCATGATTGCACAGCTAACTTGTCAAGAATGGGAGTGACTAAAATACATACCAAGTGGCTGTAGTCCCAGGGAGCATTCTGGGATAGGGTGAGGAGGGTGGCAGCATTTCTTTCTTGCTGTGAAGGTATGCCATGTTCTTGGTGATTAGTACCTGCTAAACTTGTTTTTCTAAATCTTGCTGTACTAATTTTTTTCCATCAGAAAAACACAAGAAAGTAACATTCACTGTTGCCACACAGCAGTCTTTGGATGACTGACATAGTGAAAGGATATTACAAATATTCTGTAATTAATAAATTCAATGGAGTTACAAAAATGATTATACAATCTCCATAAAAACTAGATTGTGAAGCTGATTCCTTTCTTAATTAATCCTCCAAGAACCCTGAACCCTTGTTATAAGCTGTAATTTTGAAAGAAAATTGGTTCCTGAAGCCTGTAGCTGTTGCAGGCAGAATCATGGAGCTCTGTGTCGCTAGGAGTCAGAAATACCTTTTTCTGAGAGGTTCTGAGGGACTAATAGTCTGGTTTTCTTCTGCACAGAAACAGCTCTCCTTTATGCATTTAATGACCTGATAACCTTTAGACTTCTTGGTGTCTGTGCAACCTGCAGCAGCAGCAACCTGTCAGAGTCACGTAACCAGAATTGGTTCCTTCCTCTCCTGTCAGACTGCTTTCCTTTGTTTTCATCTCCTCTGTGCTAACAGCCCTTCTGTGTAGCATCCTGCAAGGTCAGTCTCTGGCACTCCCCTTTGGCACATCTTGTAACACCCTGGTCTCTTCTCTACCTGTATAGCTATCTGTGCTGGGTAAGTGTCTTCTCTTCTGCAGCTCCAATACCTGGAACAACCTTACATTGTCTCTTGTTGACTCTCTGTCTTGTTTCAAATTGCATTTGAAATAGCTTTTCACCTTTGCTATATCTATTTTTTCTGTTCACTGCTTGCTTGACTTGTAATTGCATTAGAGGCCCTCAGTGAAACACTCTGCCACAGCTAAAAGACAAGTCCATATACATGTCCTGTATGAAAGGGAAATTTACTGGCCAGAAGAGTTTTCATTTGATACATGCTGTTGTAAAACCAAAATGGAGATGAAACTCTCCCTGCAAGTGTGAGTTTGGAACTGATGCATCCCTCAACCTGTGCTGGAGGATGTTTTTCCATGGGTGAGAAGCAATCAGCAACTTTTCACATACTGATTTTTAAATACTCTTCATTTTGTAGTATTTTTCCTCCTTTGCTGTTTGGGACATATACTAATGAAGAATTATGAATGTGAGAAGAGAAGGTCTCTCATCCCCACAATGCAAGAAATGGTTTTGTCATAAGCCATTGCAACATGTCAATGAAGGTTTCCTGCTGCAATGAGGAATTCCTGTGCTGTCTCGTGTTAAACTGTGGTAGATAATTTGGGAAGTGTGATGTTGCACCCTGTCACTGAAGCTAGAGGCAGTAGGATCTGTTTAGCTGTGTTATCTGAACAGGCTGCCTTCCATCAATGGTAGTTCAGTCTGTATTGAACAGATGGCTCCTTCTGCCTTCCTCTCCCATTCTATGATGCTATACTTGTGACAACAAATTCTGAAAAATGGATGCATACATGAAGGCAACAATCTGTATATTTTCTTTCTTTCATGAGTTTTGTGCAAAGGCTGTAGTTCAGGATTTGAGCTTGTTGGATACTACATGCCTTCTTGGCCAGAGAAGCAGCTGGTTAGCTTATGCAAACATGAGATGTACAAAATTACTGGCATAAAGTATGCCTCTCATTACTGTAATAGCTCTGCAGACATCTTGCTTTTTGCTGATACACACAGAAGTTACATTCATGAAGCTCCAACTACATAAAGTGGAGGTTAGAGTACTAGGAAATTAAGGGAAGTTTTCTTCATTACTTAAATAATTTAGGTGACTCAGGATTTGGGTTGGCAACAATTCCTCTGTCTAAAGGCAACCACAATGCAGAACTTTCATACTACTCCTGATATACCCAGAAGTCTCAGAAAAAAAACAGAGCAAGAGACAGGCCAGAGCTCGGTGAAGACTTGCTCATGCTGTGTTTTCACTAAGAGATGAGACTCCTTGATGGGAAGCAGCTATCCAGCTTCCCCTGGCCTTGATGACTCAAGGGGGACTGACAGTTTCCATTAAATGCAAAATTCTGTATGTATTAACCATGTATGAAATAATGCAGCATATGCATGTACAGCTGTGTAAGAGACTACCTATTACAGGGTTATTAGAATTATTGCAGAACAGGCTACAAAGGCATAGCTTTTTTTCTCTCACAAGCATTAGTAGGTGTATAATTCTAGTTTTGAACCAAATGAGTTTGTGACCATTGATTTAGCCTGCCTGTTGCTGCAAAACTTGGTAACAGCATATTGTAGAACCGGTGAAATAGTTCATAATTAAGTAAGAAATGTTATTATATTTATGTATAAACAACTTATTTGTATTCATAGTAGATTGTCTCCACAAATGTATTCTTGTCTCAGAGCCAAATAGAAATTTTATGTCATTGTTATGTTTAGGTGAACATCACGCTCTTATATTCCCCTCTGTTTGGCCTTGAATAAAAATCAGAGCAACAATAATATAAATGCTATGAAAGTAGTCATGAACAGTAGCCCATCTGTACCGGACAGAATTCTACAAATCAATTAGATGGTCATAAAAAGCTAATCAGATGTGGATGAATTAACTGTGGAAATAAAATAGATTGAACTCTTATGTGTATTGTTCATATATAAACCTTTTTAATAATCAAGATGGGTAAATTACACTAATTAACCTTTAAAAATTTAGATTATTTCTAAATAATACCTTCAAACAATGCCTATGCTTTTCATTGTTATTTTTAAGTGTTTTGTCCATGACAAGGCAGCAGTTCCATTAGATCTACAAAAATAATTGTTTTAAGTTGTGCTTTCTTTTTTCCCGTTTCTCAATCATTGGATTTTCTACAGTATGTTCTCCCACCTCTCCCCCATCAGATAGCATTTAAAGTCAGAAGAAGTCAAATTCACATATCCTAGGAAGAAATGTCAAGAAACCTTAAGTCCTGGAGGCCCGTTGAGCTGGGTCTCACTGCTCTTGGGCAGGATGGATTATCTGACATGTCATCAAACCTTCTTCCTAGTCACAGGAGCAACTAATCTGGGCTAGTGCAATGCTGGCAGCAGAGGCAATGTGGCCCAGCCCCTGTGGACAGGTTGCCTGGATCCTTAGGAGCCTGCAGGGCTGGGGATAGTTTCAGCCATGCTTTGAGGGAGCAAGCAGATGTGAGAGGATTATGTGGGT
The DNA here is from genome assembly GCF_051311805.1 of Agelaius phoeniceus. NCBI lineage: Eukaryota > Metazoa > Chordata > Aves > Passeriformes > Icteridae > Agelaius > Agelaius phoeniceus. Next base: position 39,370,524 of record NC_135270.1, read on the forward strand.
TCCTGTGTGAGCATGGCTGAAGGGAGAGCCCTGCAGCTACAGAAGCCTGGAACATTTGACAGCTCTTCCACAGGAAGGGTTATGGGGAAACACCCACTTTAATGGGGCAAGGGAAAAGGTAAGATTCTGTAAGGGAATCTTTCCAGAGACTTTTTATTGCCCCTTCAAAGCCTTCTCTCTAGGTTTTCATTGAGGAGAGGATGGCTACTGCTACAGCATCTGCTACTGTAGAAAATGCATTGTTTATTCTCACCAGTGCAAATGATTTGCAAACTGATCAATCAAAAATTTACTTTATTGGGTAAATCCTGCTCATCCTTCAAAAAATTAATTTTCAGCAAAATTCTGGGGTTAAAATTTCTCAGTATTGTTGTAAGGTCTTAATTAAAACAAGAGATAAATTGTGATGTATTAAATAAATAAATAAATAATCCAGGACTGATCACAATACATTGGATAGAATGGTGAATGGTTTGAGTTTTCTAAATTACTGATATTACCTGCTGATATGAGGGCTGTTCAAAAGGGCACTTCACTTTTGGGTTTATTTATTAAAATCCTGCACTCAACTGTAAGAAATTAGCCTCCTAGAGATGAATCGCTCCCCACTCAGAGGAGCCTGAAGCAAGGAAACGGATCATGCACGCACTGCAGAACTGCACAGTAACATGAGCTCTGATATTTTACCACATCTCTTGCACAAGGTGCTAAACAGCAATGTGAGACAAATGTTCTTGCTCTAATAGTGATGCTCTTAGACATTTTCCTCAAATAATTAATGCCAAATTTACAGTGTTGTACAATTATCCTTTTTATCTTGTAACTGGAAGCCCTTAATAGCTGAAGTGCAGCATGAAACACAGACTATTGGACTCAGACAAAACCTGGAAAGATCAATAGATCAGCATTCAGGTAAGCAAAAATAAGGAGACAGAATTTCATATGTGAATTTTATACATTGAACCTGGGATAAAAGTCTGTCTTGAGTTCTTGCAGTGGAAACAAGGCTATCCTTTCAGTTCTTGGTTGGCTACAGGGATTTTTAGCGTGCTCCTTGCAAACACCAGGGCAGTAGAGATGCAGCTCAGATAAGTTCCTTGGCAACCTGGAATGCTTTGCAATATCTCTCCAGCAGGACATACATATAGTGGTCATTCTGTCTTTTCCAGTGAATTTACAGCACAGTAGGGTTGCAGGTTTTGATAGTGTGGAATAGCTGTACACTAGAACAATGCTAACCCTGTTCGGGGGGTGTTAATTAAGCAATGCAATTCCTAATTACCTGGTATTTTAATTTTCATTTCAATTTTAATTGGACATATGAGGGAAAAGTTCACAGAATTTAATCTGAACCTTGTGATATATCATCCTGCAATTGGTTGTAGTTATGTCCAGTGCAAGATTTCCCAAATGGGAACACCTTTTATACAGAATGAATACTGTGTAACCCAAACCTGGGTGGTAACAGGGAAGAATGATAAAAGGAACAGGAGAACCCACCTGATCAACATGTGGCTTAAAGGCTAGCATACTATAAGAAGGAAATCTGAAAGGTACAGGAGCAGTATATATGGCTGTCCATATGTGCTCACAAGCAAGCCAGCAGGGAAGACTACCAGACTGGCTGAAAAGGGAGCTTTTGCTAGAACTCAGGGGAAAAACAAGAGTTTATACCCTTTGGAAAAAGGGGCAGGCAACTCAGGAAGAGTACGAGGATGCCATTAAGTTATTTACAGTGAAAACTGGAAAGGCAAAAGCTCACTTTTATCATTCTTCCCTGTTAGAGAAGGGATTGAGGGAAACACCACCTGTGCTCCTATCCCTTCAGCCAGTTATCTTAGCATCCTAAGTCCCTTTTAATTGCTCTAGAACTTCTCTCTTCTGCCTCATCACTGACAACCCAGCCAATCAGAAGTGGGTAATAATCATATGTTACTTGCCTCCTAGTGAACATCTTTTACCTGAACCCCAGGGAGGCAGCAGACTTTGGGATGTATCCAGCCAGCATACAGGGCCCTGTTTCCCTGAGAATGAAATCACTACAACAATTACCATTATTTCTTTCTTAAAACCCACAGTTGCAATGTGTCTGGTTGACTGACTTGCTCTGGGGGAGCCCCTGGGTAGACCTTCTCCTTCACTATCACTTGCTTGATTATCAAGTTCCAGAATCTCATACCAATTCCACAAGTGCACCTGAGATGGCAAGAAAGGCTGGTAGGGCATTCTCCTGCCTTCCAAAGAGGGACCTGTTTCCAATCCCTCCCATCTTTCAGGTCCCCCCCTTCTGCCTGATGGCAAGGGGCTCAGGGTTCCTCTGATTCTTGCTAAACTTCCATCTGCTGCATTTCTCTCAGGGATGGAAGGCTGTGAGTGCACCAGTATCTTTCTCTGAAGTTTTCCTGAGAAAGAATACAAGTGCTTTTGTGGACACCTCTACTTGTCTGCATCACGGCAGGAACATCTATTGTACAGCAACAGGCATGCTCCCTGCTTGTCAGTCCAGAGCTCTTTATTTTGCAAGTAATTTGAGAAACTTTTCTTCTGGTTTTCTTGTAAGATGGTATCTCAGCCTGTGAGCAAATCCACTGCCATTGAAATAATTAGCATAGAGCAGATTCTTCATTGATTTAGGCTCAAAGCAAGCATGCTTTTTATTTAAAGTCTGTCTCACCTTCATTGAGGACATTTGAGAGGAGTTCTTAGCATCAGTACCCACCCCCTACTCTCTCAGTCAGTAGTCTACATGTTGAGACACATCAAGAGGAGGGTATGCACTTCCTTTGCTTTTGCTTAATCTTTGGTTACCCCTCAGACTACAGCTACTGCAGCTGCACTTATCAGCAAGCACTGGAGTGTTCATATGCAGAGGAAGAACTGAAGAATTTGTAGTTCTGGAAAAAGGGGGGTGAAAGAGGTCAAAGCAACAACCACTTTATTATGGGGCCGTGGTCAGAGCTCATCATTCTGCAGAAACAGTCCTGACAGTGGAAGTTAGTCATAGAAGGTAAAACCCAGGGAGACAAAAGGCAAGGAAGGATAAACTGGTAAGACCAGTAGCACTGAACCACAGAAGAGCATCCATCCTGCTTCTCTATGCCTCTTTGCATAAAGTCATACAGCAGAGGAAGGGAAACTTTCAACAGCTTGCCAGACCTGAAACCAAATAATGGCAAAAGAATGACTAGGAACAAAGCAAGATGAATGCCACACCACATCCATCTATCAAGTTTGTCTGTCACATGTATTTGATAGATTACATAGGGTTAATAAATTACCATCCAGAGTACACCCACTGTTGTTTCCTCAGCTATTCATTATGTCACCCTCTGCTACCAGTACTTGTATTATGATGCACACGAGTGGAGGCTACAGCTTTATAAAAGCTACATCCCTTTGGCCATTCCCCCTAGCCCTGTAACAGCCATCTCCTACCACTCTTTCAAGAACCATTTGAAGGGTGTGGTTTGGCAACTATACATTGTACTCTTTGGAGCTATGACTCCAAAGGCCAGAGGACCATAAAAAGAAGTAAAGCTTCTTGAAGTAAGAAAGTTACAGCTCACTGTGCTGCTTCACCAAAACATCCCTCATAAAACATACTGTTAGGATATTCAACAACAGCAAGGCTTCATATAACAAAAGTTGTCTGTAGGAATACTGTACTGATATGTACCACACACAACAATCTTCACCTGCAACAGTACCTCTTCATATCCACTGCTGTATCTGAGGCACTCAGATCTCTTCCTGGAAGGACAAGCAGCACCTCAGAGGTTACCATCATACTGTCACCCTTCCTGGAGCCAGGACAAGAGCTCAAGCAGCCTTGTCTCTCATCTCTGCTGGTTTATCTCCAGAGAAACATTAGCTGCAGTTGCTATAACAAATGTTATTCTGGATAAAAAGACGAGGTCACAGAAAACACCTACTATTCTTCAAAGGCTGTGCCAAGTCAGTACTGTTCACAACACCTGTCACAGAGGCTAATACAGGGACATAAACAAGTAAACTGCTCTGCTTAGAGCAGTCATATTAAAACTCTCTTGGTAACAGCAACTTTTCTTCTAAACTGAAATAATAACAGACAGTAAATAAAACTTATATAAATAGAAAATGGTTTATTAAAAACAAACAAAACCAAACAAAAAGTCACAACACAATCTCACTTCACTGTCTGGCCAAAGGTCAGACTTTAAGCTAGCATCTATGCTTCAATCATGTAAGCATGCATATAAAAGGGAAGTTGATGCCTTGCTGGCATGCTCCTCTAAATCTCCTCTGGGATGATTTTTAGAATACATTGTTTGTGAACACGTCATGAAATTTGAATTCCCACAAGACACTGAAAAGGTGAAGAACAGTTTTTATTTACACATACAGGGTTTCCATAAACACCTGTCACAACACAAATGCAATTTGCTGCATTTCTAACAGCGGTGAAAACAGTTGACAAATCCAGAAAAAATCCCACAAGAAAGCATGCATTCTGCAAGGTTTAGGTAATTTTTTTCCCAAAGTCAGTGTATTTCTGAGGAAGAATTTAATTTCAGAAGTCTGTGCAAACTACTTACATGAACAGTATCCAAAAGATACTCCTTTTGAATACTTAGTCACCAAGAATAACACGTGAGATGTAGCTTTGGTGTGCAGGTTAAGACTTTTCACATACAAACAATGCTGCAGTCCTCCTTTATAACAGAAGGGAACGGATTATTAGAATGACATTCCTGAAACAGTCTTCATTTTAAAGTAACTATTTCATTAATAAGGCTGCTTTTAAACAAGTTACTCTGAAAGAAAGCTTTCAAGATCATCCAAAGGGAGCTTATATGCATGCTATGTCTTCATTGCTAGTCATCTCTGATGAACACTGCTCAGGTCTATGGTTTAGGTACGTGTAAATCATGATGAGGATTCTGAAAACACTTTTATCGAAGAAGCTGCTCAGCCTCCTTGAACTTGCTTTCTTTTGTTTTCCTCAGTAATGCCTGTTTTATAGCATTGATCTTTTCATCAAGTTCAGCCAGTGAATAGCTCTGCTAAAAGAACAAAATAAAAATCACAATCATTTACATCTTGTAATTGCTAGAGAAGTGGCTTATCACTTGATACTTGAGGTCACTGCATATTGTACTAAGTGATAGAACTACTTCTGCAGAATTGTCTGAATCTAGTCTTTGCCTATTTAAATTTAAAGGAAAAAGAATGTAAACTTGCAAGAAAGATAGTCCTAATCATGGATCAATACATTCATGCTACTTTTATTAGATGCTTGTTTAGTCTGCTCATAAACCACCCTAAGAAATCTCTTCATATTAAACACTGGATGAGACTACTTAGATTTTGCAGAACTTGGGTTTACAGCTAAAGGGTTTTTCTGCCTACTGCCCAACATCAAGCTCCTCTGTGCCACTTAACTTGGTAATCTTTTATGTTTTCTTATAGAAGGAGGTCATCATCCTTTTAATAAAAATATTTCACCCTATGCAGGACCTTTTTTTTCCTACACAAGCCTACTTTCTCAAGTCTCAGATGGCCCATAGCCCATTCTAAGCATTCTCCCCAATCCATCTGTCTCCAAGGGCGATAGCTAGGAGCAGACAAGGTTCCAGCCACGGTCCTACCTGCGCCAATAACTTCTCTTGTGGCCTAAGAGGTACATGGTAAATGCATTCCCTTGTGATGGTGTTGCAAAAATGGCAATTCTTACTGACAGGTTAATATCTGCTATAATGTTGGGTTCTTCTGCAGTACTTTTGCCAAGCCAGCCATTTCCACTTTTGTCTTTTCATAAACCAATAAAGCAAAATGAAAAATAATTTTAAAATCAACAAAAACCACTATGCCACAAAACAAAAATGGAAGACATTAATAGAAGGCTGATCAGAATGCAGAAATTGCCTGTTTCTCTCAGCTTGATTAACAGCATCATAGATTTGTTTTATTCAATCATCCTCCTAACTGGTGAAAACCCTAGTATGTATTCTTAGAAGACTCATTTCATTGTAACAGCCATTAGCTTTTTGTCTCCTTCCTACTCTCTTTGACAGCAAACTATCCAATACTGATGCAGCTACTTCTGACAACTTACATACTTGCTTCATAGAACTCCCGCTTACTTTCCACTCAAAACATCCTAAACTTAAGAAAAACAAGAGTTAATAGCACTTACATGGGGAGACTGAACCTTTCTCCTCTTGCCAGAACAGCTCTGAAGAAAAGACAATCAAAACAGACTTAATGGTGCATTGACAGAAGATCACAAATAATTCTTGTAACTATATTGTTAAGAGTCTTTATAAAAAAATCCCACTGACTGCCATTCCATGGATTAAAGAAACCTTTTTCATAATTAAGTACTTTGGATCATGAGAAATACTACTGGAGAGCAGTCAGAAGCTGTTGAAGCTTCTCCACACTTGGCAGTCAACAACTATCAATTTAACTGAAGCTTCCTTCAGACAGAATTGAGCTTTTGAAATTGTCAATATTTTCATCCCTAAAATTTGCCTATATCCACGCCAATATTTATGCAAAACTTCAGATAAAATGTGCTAATTACTGTGCAAAACTACTATTGCCACCATCACAATTTTCCCCCTGATCCTCCTTCTAGAGGTCCTAAAGCCTTTTCAATAGAAATCTCAGCTTATGAAAGTGCATGTTTTAACTTCTGGTTTTCAGCCAGAAGGAATAGTCTCACAAATAAAGAACTTTACTGGTCTCCAACACAAATTAAAATAATTAAACAAAAATGTGCACTATTGCTATTGATTTTTATTAACTGACTCTTCTTTGGCTAGTCTCAAGGGAGAAGATATAAATTAAATTGCAATCAACAAAGGTAGAAGAGACAGTCTTACTGTTACATGGGGAAAGAAGAGCAAGATAACAGATAAGAAATTTCTATAATCAAATAGAGCCTAATGTAGTAACAACTAACATTCTCTTTGCCCTAATACCCTTTGGTGAGTGAAGGTTAAGGTGTATTATTCAGTGAGGGACAGAGCTCTGCCTGAAAACCAGAAATAAAGGAAACTAAGTCACAGAATCACATGAAGCAATTTTCAGACAGTTTACTCCCTCATCCTTTTGGAAGTTATTCACATATCGTTAGCAATCAGATCATGTACAGAAGCCCAAATGATTTCAGCTGTTTCAAGCCATTAATTATTTGTATCAAAAATCAAAACTTCAGTCAATTTTCTTGACATAAGAAGCACTTCAGATTTTAAGGCAAGGGGGACAAATACAAACTTTCTGACACATTTCTTACAAATTAGTTAAGCTTGGGTGGCAGCAATTTTTTTCCCCCCAACAGACACTTTCTTCTTTTGAGTGACAAATTAGGTAAATATGACCTTGACTAGATGGTCCACATGTAACGTAACCACTACACCAATCCAGAGCTGTTTATTAAAAGTGTCTGCGCTCCAACTCAAGTTCTTCTCTGTACATCAAAGATTCAAGCACAAAAGGATTAATACATTTAGATATGCTGAGAGAAGGTAGGAAAATTTCTTACTACAGATTGAAAATATTCAGGAGACAGTCCTTCCAGCTCAAGGATTTTATCTTCAAGCTTCTTAATTCTCTGATAAATGTCTCTTGGTACTGGACCACCTAAATACATCAGTAGCAATGCAAAATAAATTAGGAAAATCACTTGAATAATTGATTTAACTAAAGATTGCAAGTCTAACATTTGAATTCTTCAAGATAAGCTATCAACCAGTAGCTGAACAAAACAAATGGATGGGATAATATGAAGGAAGGATAATTAATATAATTCAGGGTAAAACCTGATTGATAAGCAAGTGTAGTCAATGAAAGCACTAAGACAACTTCATGTAGTTGGCTGATGTCTGTGTGGGGAAAAAAAAAAATCAAAAAAATGACCAAACAAACAAAAAAGACCCTAGCTCACCCAAGAACCACCCTGACAAAAAAGCCCACAACAAAACCCACTGACACCACAAAAACAACCAAAAAAATCCCAACTCAACCCATTTGCTGTTTCCATCTTTTCTACAGCAGCTTGGGATTTGTTTCCCCATAGAACAGATAGAACTGATCAAAAGATCAGCCTTAGCAAGCATCTTATTTGAACTCCATAGTGTTCTATAATGAAGGAACTATATGAAATAACTGTTTATCACAACTAAGTACTGGCTACTCCAATTTAAATGATAGTCTGGTTCTGAACTGTATTGACAACCAAGGCCATAGAAAGCTTTTGCTTTTTGACACCCATTTCCTTTTATTTCTGGGTCTGTTAGACAAGACAGTTCTATTCCACAAATGACCAAAATAGCACTAATGTGGGGTTTGGGGTTTTTTTTGCCATTCATTTATTTTGTCCATTCAGAGAAACAATTGTGCAGGTAGCTTCACTCCTTCAGTTCTGCCCTCTACTCAACACTCAGCACCTACTAATTAAACTGGCTAACCTATCACTCTTAATATTGCTTTCCCTTAATGTACAGGGAAAAGAGCAGTACTAGCACTGGAAGCTGTTCTGAAAAACAGCCAGCAAGTCAAGATTAACTCTTTCTGTTGCTGGAAGCAAAAACTGGTGGAACAGGTAGCTAAGGCATTTTACCTGCTCAGATTAGCATTTTTTGCACAGCTGCTGGGGTATGCATCAAATAGTATTGAGATGTTCCCCATGACTGCTGATTTGAACAAGAATTGAGCTGGTATTGCATGCTTCCATCTTCTTAACCTATACTATAGTTTACCTGACCCATTCCTTCAAACAAAATCTGATCACCTATTAGAGGCACGGCCTGGAAGCAAGGAGCCCTCTTTAACTACTTCCAGTTGTTGTCCCTGATATGAGATATATGCATAAACTCCAAAGCTACATATTGTAACCCTAATGCTGGCCAGCTGCTTCCAAATTCTATTTCTATGCACAAAAGCCAGCTTATTTTTGAGACAGTTAGAGAGCTAAGCATCAAGCTCTGACTGCTGCCTCAAGAGTATCTATGCATATCTTACTCTCCTTGCTACCAGAGAACTTTAATCCACTACATAGTCACAGGAATCTACCAATCGAGTCAATTTCCAAATATTTTTAAGATAATGGATTGACATCTATTCAGTATTCAGAAGACAAAAAAAAAATCAAGTGTGTCTGCAGTGTCATGTGTAGAAAATTCACTTAACTAGATGGAGATTAGGCTTCTGTTCTGTTTTGAAAATATTTTTCAAGAAAAATACTAATTCCTCCTTGGTAAGTGCCTCATTGTGCCTCAGTGCCATATTATGGAAAACCAGGGCTGGGGTGAGGAAATCAACTACCTAAAAAAACATCAGCAGCCTGACAGCTATGGCATTTATTTTAGTGAAAGGTACGGACTCATGTTTGCAGGCCTAAAGAGAAGTAGTGGCAACAAGCTTCCCACATTCTGGGAATTAAGCTTTATGCCTAAACTTATTTCAAGAAACATTCTTCATCTTTAGGAAAAGGTTTCAGACCATCCTTTCTGTTGATTCTACCACCAGCCCACAAGTTGTCCATGTAGCAGCCCTTAGTCCTAAACTCAGCTTTTCCTGTTAAGTGGATCAAGGCAGGACTCCAGTGGCTATGGAGAAACCCAATCTCCAGATATTCCATATTATTTTAAATCCTGTTCTGATGTGCCTCTCTCTTATTTGCTACCACATAAAGTGTACATTTGCTAACTCAGCATCTCAAATTGGGCATAAAACCCTAAACACTAGATCACTGTACTTGGGGGAACAAAACTCTTCAGTGGATCTAGCCACTTTTTTTACAGTTTTTACAGACTTGCCCAGTTTCACCACAGTAATCATAACTATATAAAATGGCACACCAACATCAAAATTATAACATCATACAAACCTGTTTGTAACCGTAAGTGTGCTTCAATGTTTTGCAATCTCTCCTCAACAGCTTGGTTTCCACAATCATGCATGGGTACACTGGCTTTGTGACTGGACCCATGCATTCCTTCAGACCTAGTCTGAGGTCCATACGTATTTACTACCCTAGAAACTAGGTAAAGAGAAAATAAATTACACATATATGCACATGAAACACAAAACAGATCTAACTAAAAGAATCAAAATATTGAAACACAAAAAACTGCATCAAATCAGTTTTACATAAGTCTTGCATATGAAGGGCCCCACACGCAGTAAGATCAAAAGTTCAAGTAAAAGCATTTTCTTATTTTTTTGCATGAGCAACTAAACCTAACAAAACCCCTGGATTTTACATATGCAAAGCAAAAGAATTACTCATACATTCATGTAGAATGGCAGTGTTGAGAATTTGTCATCAGCTGCTGATTAACAGCAGAAACCTTGATATCTATGTCAGCAGTTGCACATGAGAGCTTTTGTGAATGCAAAGAAGAGGCCAGACTAATATTACAGGAAGCATCATAAATACATGAAGATGAAGAGAGGTACACAACTGAAAAACCAATACAAACCTCAGCAAGGAAGTTCACTTCGAATTTTTGTCATCTGGATAAAAGCTTTAGTGACTCTTAGCTGCATCTAGGACTATCTTCTACCCATGCTGAGCCATGTCTCCATCAGAAGATTTTGCTCACTTCTCATTAAATCAGAGTAATTTCTTAAGTTCTCCTCATAGAACTACTGCAGTGCACTGCAGATTTAAAGACTATATTGGCAGCTCCAGATGCTGAAGCACACACACACATACATACACTTTCATGAGTGCAACATGCTACATTCTTGCTTGAATTTATGCTGGTTTTACTTCCAATTCCATTCAAAGTGTTTTTCACATTTCAGTTATGAACTGTTCCTTGAAGTGAAAGCTTCCCTTTTTTCCTGCATTACGCTGCCATCCAACCAACAAATTAAGACTCAGTTTAAAACACTGACTATTGAAAGTGTTTCTTTGTGAAAGATTCTAAAATGAAACTCACTTTCCCATTTCCTTCTTAGCTCACCATGCCTTTCAAAACTTATTATTTTGCTTTACAGTATTATTCTAAATTACAGAATTAAAAATAATTGGTGGTTTCTAGGATCAATATCAAGTGGATAACTGAGTATTACCACTTTCAAAAACGCAAAAGAGGGTTGTTTTCATTCTCATTTTGGGTATTTTGTTTGTTTTTAAAGAAGGGTAACTCGCATACACCTGGAGAGCAGCAGATGAACAATGTTTTACACACAACTTCTGTTTGACATAATTTCTATTTTATTTATTCCTTTCCAAAAAACAGTGCAGTGATAAATTCATTCCTCAGCTTGTCAGTTCTTATAAATCCACATCTAAGAAACTTCCACTGTCCCAAAATTATACTCTATTTCAAGACACTTGCACCAACTAATGAAAAATAGAAGATAATCCTATTTAATCTCAATTCCTTATTGACGGTTTCACCTTAGAAGAAAAACTAAGTATTGTTCAGCTTCTCGGTCCTGCTTTATCTTTTCCACATTTCCTTTCAGACAATAAAAATAGGCTATTTTGTTTTGGTCTTTAGTGCCTAACCATTCATTTAGTGAAGCAGTTAAGGGATTTAAAACCTTGAAGACATAAATGAAGATGTAGAAATATTCACTAGAGTAAAAAATCAATACATTAAGTTTCCATTTTTAAGCATTCTATAAAAACTTTTGATATCAAAAACTTAGAAGTGCTGTTATATCTGGATACTTAAATGGGTATTAAAATAGTTGCTTACCCTTTATATGACTTTTAAATCCAGGATAGGGTGTGAAAATTGCATCTGTTCTGGCACAGCTATTTTCTAAATAAATAATGATATAACAAGTGAGGTCCAAATTATGTATTTATAATTGAAAATATTCTAACCACCATCAACTTTGATGCTTTAAACAAATCTAATTTAAATGGTTCAAACAATAAAATAAAATCAGGAATACTTAATTCATTCTATAAACACTTGCCCATTAATAGTTTCACACACTCGCATGGACTTGCTGCTTTTAATTGGATGAGTCACTCATATAAATGTATTCACACATGTATAGAGACGTTTACTGGATCAGGACCAAATTTATTTGGTTCTTACTTTTCACTGCATTTCTCTGTAACTTATTTCCTTCTTCCTGTACAGAAGCCTTTCTCCTGCTTACTACTGTTATTCTGGTTTTTTGTCCTTTTCTGAAACTCGCCTGTTTTTTGACTTATCTAGTTTACTCATCAGTATTCTTTCCTAAACCTTTCTGCATTTACTCTGATCCATGTGACTTCTTTCATTTGCCTAACCATAAAATCTATAGTATGGATTACCTTAATTTATTCTAATGTTTCTATTTTCATAGAAATCTCTGTTCATTACACCAAAGATCTACACATATTTTATTATGCCTGAACAACGAGACAAGTCTTATTATCAATTCTTCTGTACATAACAATTTTGGGAAACAATATTTCACTATCTAGCATAGTCTACTAAACTTCAGCTGTCCTTTGCATTCCAACTAACATTCAAGCAGTTAAACTCTCTACAAAGCTTACTGAACAATAAGCTTTGATCTCTAAGAGCTTAAGTATCTCAGAGACAATGCACATGTGGGTTCACAGGTACTTAGAAAATATCTCTGTACTACTTATGTAGTTATGTCTTAACTTCCAAGATGCATTTGGCTACAGTTACCGATCCTGTAAATGGGATCCAGTCTGCCAGATGGATTTAAGATTGGTTACAGATACAGCCAATTGTACTACAATGTGAGCAATGTTAAAAAGAAAAAGTCATTTCAAGTAGCTAGTAATTCAAAATCATTGTAAAAAATACTTTGTAATTTAACTAGCATTAAATTAACTTCAATTTGAATATACAACTTACAAGACATTTCTGAATTGCAATTCCATTTACTTTGGAGGAACTCCTAGTTAAAACACTGGGAACAATAGCTACAAAATCATCTGATCTAAGATAGCAGTTCTTAAAATTAACATAATAATAGATATAATCTTTCTGTATAGGATGCATTAAACATTGTCGTCCAGTGACTACTCAATTTATTTTTCTATCTAACATCTGCAGTGCACATGCAAGTTCTAAGTTTTAAAACAAAGTTACCCTTGAAAAAAAGTTCTGTTTTAAATACAGATTAGGACTTTTGAAAAACAAAAAAAATCAAATCAAACAAAAAAAATCACCCCCAAAAACAAACCAACAAAAAAACCCCCACACAACTTAAATTACTATGAAGATTAAAGTCTGGCTAGCCAGTTACCTTGATTACAATCAATAACATTGCAAAATTCCCTGACATTATTTTCATTGATCTCGGCTTGTTTCCTCTCGATGAAGGCTGATATCCGCCTGTCAATCTGCAGGTAATAAACATGAAGGCATATATCTATTTCATTCTTTAAATTTAAAATTTAGAAAGGTCTTTCATTTTTCTGTTTTTAAACTCACATAAATCACTTACTTCTGCTTTTCCAGCTTTTATTTGGACCACTTCTGGATCAAAATTAAAACGAGTATCCTTCAGATCTCTCAAGTCATAACTTCCATATTTTTCTTCAGTCTGACTGTTACCATCATAAACATCTAAACTTGTCTGGCTTTCTGTTTTACCTCCAGGTTCAACATGGCCTATATTTTCCTCTTTGATCAGTGACTGGAGTTTTTCTAAGAGAGGCTGAACAAAGAAAACAGTCTATTAGGGTTAAAAAAATAAAAAGTCCAAAGTCCCAAAGCCAAGAAGACAAGTACTATTACAATTTCCAGACTAATGGAAATAATTTTGGGAATTACAACATCTTCCTCTGATAGAACACAGTAATAAGATTAAAAAGAAGTTCCAAATATCGTGCACACCATGATTCTGACCTTTCTGACTTGTCTTTTAGAGGTTTGTAGAGGAAAACTCCTAAATTTCTGTGAAAATCTGCCCATACTCCTGTTTTACTCGCTAAATCAAAGCTTCAATCACTGGCATCCATGCCACTTAATTAACATGTCATTCAAATGCTTACTCAGAACAGTAAGGCTTAGTATTTTTCCTCCTTAACATGAAATCTGGTGCTCTTACACTGTAAAGCCTTTATCACATGAGCACTACATTCTCCACTTGAAACCGTAGTTGCCCAAGTGAATGAGAGAACACAGACATGAAATACATAGGCATTATCATGAACACATGCTTTGCTTGACACAGTTGATTATCTACTTAGGTCATGAAATTAAATGAGAAAAGGCACTGACATTTATGGCAGGAAAAACGCTTATTTTACTGCAGTAACTCTTATGTACAATGTAACATCAAAACCTCAGCACATATATATGTCCCTGTCTCTTTTTAATTTCCATCAGTTTCATCTAGTCTGAATTTCACTGCTTATTTTCTCTCTAAAAATGATTTTAATTTTTTTTAAAGACAACATGATTTTTAGCAGTCAAATTTTCTGAAATGGAATCAAACTCCCACTTGCAGCATTTTTATATGTTGGATGTAAATTTATTTGCATTTATCTTGCATATTTTCTCTTTCTGCTCATCATCACACCAAAGATCTGGTGGATGTCTGGAAAACAAAAGGTCTTTTACCTACAGACAAGAAAATACAGAAACTTCCCTTTTCATCCTCTCAGCATTAGGAACCTCAAATAATTCATTAACTAGCTCAAGCAAAATAGTAGTACTCAAATCCCATCTTCTACATATGAACTATCAAGGTCAAAACACTGCTCAGTTACCAGCTGACAAACTGCTAACCCTCCCTGCCAATGCCTTTTGCCATTGCCATGCCCTGCCAATTACTTTTGGCAGGGTTGGAAAGTTTCAAATAGTTAAAAGAAATGACAGTAATGGTGACTGGCTACTTGGCAAGATGAGACATTAATGTCAAAGAAATTACTCTTTAAAAAAAAAAACCTACGTTGAAAATATATTTAATTGCAGTAAGACACTCCAGGATGTGTCATGCTGGGATAATGCCACTTCTTGAACCACTGAAAGCACTCTATGAGCCTCAAAACTCACCCAACGCATGGAATCATTATCATAGCATGACACACACCTGCCGTGTCTTATTGCTTAATTATAACCCACCATAGATGGAAATGTATCACATTTACAATGCAAGTCTAGAAATCAATGAGGCTGCATTTATTCAGCCTGCTCACCTACAGTGGCTATTCCCACTAATCTGAAAAATCCATAAATGTGAGTACCTATGGAGCATAGTGGAATCCCAAGCATTTAATACTTTTGCAATCCTTTTTTATTGAACACACCAATGTAAGAACAAAATTACTGGAATTTTACAGTTGAGAATACTTTTAGTTGTTTCACTTTTGTCAAGGCAAATGTGTCCCATGAAATATTTACCTGTAAACATAAAATATGCTGCTGAAGTGCACTAAAGAGCAAGGCTGGCTGAAGTGCTGATGTGCTCTGAAGCTTGCTCCAATCGATTACAACTTTCACAATATCCTCTCCGAGATTAAGCTTCAACAGGGCAAAACAATAAAAAATTATATTATATGTATTAACATCAAAAAAGTATACAAGACTCCTACAAGACCACAATTATGCTCAGCCTCATATAGACCCATCCCAGTTTTAGACAAGAACATTGGAAAGATTTGATATTAATTACAGTCCAGGCAGTTATCATTTTCCAAGAAAGCTAGTAGTTGTAGAGTTTATTCTAAAATTAAAAATTCCTTACTAACTCACCACACTTTCATTGTGGGTTCATGTTAATCACTCACACCATCTTTTCTTTTAATGTATACTAGAACCACCAGCACGAAGAAACATGACCCAGGATAGCAGTCTCCTGTAAGTTCATGTATTTTATTCCAAGATTGCAAGACTCTGTGCCTGCATGACCCATGTCTTGATGTAACACCATGGCACATTCTTTAGTTTTAACTTGCTGCTAATCCAAAGGAAGCTTTAAAAGTGCATAAAAATATATATATTTTTAATATCTCAAAGTTTAACAAACTCTAGATTACACAGCACCACTATTAAACCTGCTTTCAAATCACACTATTTTCCTGTATATGCATTCACATTGAAATGAACAATTGCCACAATCTATTTTCACTGTCAAGGAATTGCAATATTTAACTCCCAAGACAATAAAGAATAACACACGTAATAAATTTGAAGTATTGTTCAAAAGAACTGTGTGTCTTCTATAAGCTATAAATACACTTTCTAACACAAAGATAATTGTCCATAAACTCTAATGGGATAACACACTTTCACACCCAACTTTGCCCTTTTTGTTACATTAAAGCTTTTCTCAAGATCTTAACAAGATGATTACTTTCATTTCCCACAGATAAGAAGGTTGTTTTCCAACCAAACATCCTGCAAGTGATACCCCAAATTCTAAATACAGATAAAATTCTTGTTTGAAATCAAGAGGACCCACAGGTACTCTCTTTGCAACGCTGAATTCCTAATTCATATGCATACTTGTATATCTATTCCTCACCCCTTCCATTAAAAAAACACCTGGGGGTGGAAACAGAAAAAGGCACCTCAGGAAGATGACAAAAGTGACCTTTACCTCATGGTCTAAAGACATTTAACTTCTAACAGCATCAAACATTACAAACAAGAAAACAAAATGCATATGCACTCATGTCCTGAAGCCACCACAAAGTGTATGAAACACTGAGAACTGGACACAAGAAATGCCTCCATCACTCTGAAGGCAAAGCTGTGGATGACAAGCTGTCCCACCTTAGTTTCAAATCTCAGCATTAACACAATTTTGTAAAGAATTATAATCCTGAACCTTCCTTCTTTAGTCAAACTAACTAACCCTTGCTAAATTCAGGGTTAGTTCCCAAATTACACAGCAAAGGAGACAGTCTAACTAGACATGTAATATATTTTAGAAAATTTTCACAAATGGTTATCCCTGTTTAGTACTTAAGCTAAGTACACAGGATGTAGGAAAAGTAATGTCCTAGGATATACTAATCCTAAAGAAGTTTCAAAATCAAGAATGTATTTAGAACTTAGTAGGAATAAAATTTACTTTAGGAATTAAGCCTGTGCATGTGATCATCTGAAGCACATATTTCTGCCTGAAGTTTCTAGAGTAATATCTCCTATATGCTACATTACAGTCTACTGACAGGGTGAAAAAGGTGTACATTAAGTCATCCAAATGAAACAAAATACAAGTGCTACTGTAATTTCCTAATAAGCCTCCCTTTTTAAAAATAAAAAGCTGATATGTGCCTTCATATCATAATGGACAACTCCTGTCCAGGTGGTTCAAAGCACAAAAAGCAACAGAACTTCTAACTTAAAATAATTTAGAGGCCAGTCATATTTTTAACTCACAGACACTGCTTTTAAAGAAAAATCAAGAATAAACCCCTCCTGCATCAACAAAGGTTTCTAGTACAATAGAGTAAGTTCTCAGTCTTTCACATCCTACTGCTTCTTAGAACTGCGACAAACAGATTTATAAATTCAGTGTTTTGATACTTCAAAGCCTTTGACTAATTACAAGTCCACAGCCTATTCAATTTACAGGATCATATGTAATTTCAGCCCTTTGAAATTTGATTTATGTAAACACTGGCTATCACTTGAATCTTAAAGAATTTTTCAGGATCAGCTATATTGGTTTTAAGAGCTGTTATTTTCAGATGTCCTCCTGGTCACGTACTGCCATTGATTGCTCCAGTAGAAAAATTCCTGTGCCAGAAATATTCCTGCTTACAGCCCAATTTACTAGCATAAATCCAACTTAAACTACTATAATGAATCAAACTGTGACTGCTAACAATTTGGCACATGCTCAGTCATCTCTATAGAAGGGAAATAGGGAATCAGTAGTTTCAGTAAGAAATGCAAGACAGTTTACTGGAATCCATAAGGGGGTATAACAGAGCAGTTAAATCTGTCAGAACTCAAGCACTGGCAGACAAGTGTGTAACTCAGCAACTGGAAAGGATCATAACTGAGCAACTAAAAGGACTTTCACAGCTAAGATGGAGCAACCAGAACCTTATCCAACCGGTGCACTGGACAGTAAAATGTGTTGTCATGGAAAGAAGACACTCCCAACACCAAAGAAGACAATTATACTCTTCACCATAGCTACTGTAACTCTACTGCAACTCCAAAGAGTTCTCTCACAATGGTCTGTGCACACACAGTTATTTTTAAAAATCACCAGGGACTTTCCAGTGACATGCTAGGTGTAGAGCCAGCTTTGGAGAAAAAGTAAGCTGCTGAAGTCAAGAGGGAAAAATAAAAGTTTTTAATGTAGTTTAGAAACAATTAATAAATTTGTGATGAATGGCCTAGTTAAAAGCTTAGGAAACTTTCCTCTTGGTCTCCTTTCTGTTTTTCCTAAATACAAAAGTTCCAACTTTTCTCTGATTGATTCTACGACTGTCATTCATAGTGCTGTCCTCACACTAAGATAAACTGAGAGTCACTAGCTCTTCATTGATCCCATTCAGAATTATCACCAGGAAAAATTAAGGGGCCTTTAAACCTCAATAGATAGTTCTCATGCCTCAGTAATCCTATGAGTCAGCTGTGTCTGAACATCACACTGCTTAGTGCTGAACAGTTCAAAAGCCAAGGTAGTTTGTGACCATTTTAGAGACAGGAAAACTGAGACTCAAAACTAAGTGCCTGAATTATCAAGCCCTTCATTTTGGTTACCTTTTGTTTGAAAACAGAGACAATTGCTACCATACTTGGAGAAATGCAAATATAATAGAATTCTATACAGATGAGAGGTGAAACACTCTAAAAAATAATTTCAGATTAGCCAGCAGCTATTCCTAAACTGCCTCTGCATCAAAGAGCCCATCTCTGTACCAAACGTACATTAAGTTACACTAGCTCCTGCAGATATTGCTCATCATCTGGCCCCAAACCTTCAAACTGCTAACTCTTGAAGTAAGAGTGTGCTTTTGTTGCCTAGACAGAACTACATAAAATGTTTCCACAGTGGAAAATTAATCTGTAAATTGTTTGTAGCAATAAATAAGTTATTACTAAAACCTTCTCCTGGTAAGGGCCTTCCACCACTGCTGTGACATCTGTTTCACAACTCACAGACATTGCTAAACATAAAATAGGTGTTTTAACTTATGTACCATAGAGCAGAGCCCCTTTAAAAATTCTGACCCTTAGTACACTGTGTGTTTCATAGCATGCCATTACCAAGGCAGGGCTCCTGATCATTTATTTTGATTTAATGCACAGTAAGTTTTCAGGAGCTTCTCAATTCAGAGTAACTAATTAAGACACAGCAATTAAGCAAATTGCACCTTCCCATGGAAGAGATCATCCGTCAAACTACAAATTGGCACGTGTCACTGCGAGGCCAAGACACGGTTCCGGCTGCGGGAGAGAAGCAGCAGCAGCAGCGGCCGCGCACGCCGGGGCTGCCCCGGCCGGAGGGAGCGGGAGAGGCAGCCGGCTCAGCCCTGGCAGAAGCCAGGCGGGCGCGAACAACGCCCAGAAGAGAGGCAGCTTCCTTTTGTACGGCAGACTTATGTGCTGTCCAGCTCTGTTCCCTGCTCCTGGAGCCCACGAGGGCCCCGCAGGTCGGGGCGAAGCAGGAGCCAGCCCTGCGCGGGCCCCCAACGCGAGGTGATGCGAGGCGGGCGCGGCGCCCAGCTCAGCTCCGCCCAGGACCTCTCCCTCTGCCCGCCCCTCACTCACCTGCCCCGCCAGCCCGGCCAGA
Organism: Agelaius phoeniceus; assembly: GCF_051311805.1. Taxonomy (NCBI): domain Eukaryota; kingdom Metazoa; phylum Chordata; class Aves; order Passeriformes; family Icteridae; genus Agelaius; species Agelaius phoeniceus. The sequence goes on from NC_135270.1 coordinate 39,390,216, forward strand.
CAGCGCAGAGCGCTGCTCGCTACCTCAGAGGCGGCAGGGTCGGCCTCCGGAGCGCGGGAGCCGGGCGGGAGCGGGCTGGGCGCCGCCACCGCCGCCGCCATGACACCGGACCGGCCCGGGCCGCGGCCGCGCCGTCGCCCCGCGATGACGAACGCCTGGCGCTGGCTCCACCGCCGCGCTGATTGATAGGCGCGGCAGCCAATGGCGGGGCTCCGCAGCGCCGGCCGGGGCCGCTGTGGGGGGCGCGCTCCCGGCCGGGGCCGCTGTGGGGGCGCGCTCCCGGCCGGCACGGCGCTCTCTCTGCCCCGGTCCGGCCGCGTGTTCCGGGAGCTGCCGGCGCGGGCACGGCGGGCGCGGCCCCAGCGAGGGCTCCATCACGTGGGGGAAGGACCGCCAGTGCTTGTTTCAGTACAGCGCATTGCCGCCCTTGTTTCAGCTGTGCCTTTCTGGTTACCCCTTCACTTTTTTTGCATTCATACGTGTTGTTCAAAGCCTTGCCTCTTCTGGTTGCTGCAGGGTTGTTTTTAAATTAGACTGCAAAGTTTGTCAGAGTACTCTTGATTATGGGGATCGCAAAATTCTATTCCCTGTAAGACAGTTTACTTGTAAATTTCTTTCCTAAGAAAGTAAGTAGAAATTCCTAAGAAATGAAGTAAAAATGCTTACAAAGGTTTCCTACCTGATGTTTCTTTTGATAGCCAAATTTTGATCTTCACACTTCTTTCTGTTCCCTGACCCTCTACCCCCCATATTTTTTATTCCCATGAAAAATGGTGAGTGCAGTTGTATATACAAATGTTGAAATATTCTTAAATAAAAATTTTAGAAAGGCAGATGAATTTATCTGACTGATGTTTTGGGTGTTCTTTTTCAGATAAGATGTACCTTGATATAGTGAAAATAAATGTTACTAAACAAGGCTTTCAGCACCAGCAACCCATAATGTTTGAGGAGACTCAAGCTGAGAAAGCTCTGCTCAGTTCCAGAGAAAAATTAGTTCCAGAGAAAAATTAGTTCCAAAGAAGACTACAGTGTTTAATGGTTACAAATATTTTGCATTTTGCAAAAATATCTTATCTAGGGTAAACTAGATGGCATTTGCTTGTGTTCAGTTGATGAGGACCTTTCTTTGGATTCAGAAATACTTATGGCAGAATATGTTTGTGGTTTAGAAGCTCTGAAACACATAGAAGTTTACTTAATTTCTGAAAGCACGCAGTTTTTATCAAATAACATTTTGAACACATGTACAGAGTATGGTTGTCAGCTAAGAAAATTTGTTCAATTTTATTTTGCATTTCTGTGCAAAATACTGTGCAACAATACTAATTCCAGCTTGTGATAAAGGGCTGCTTCAACCAACCTTGCCTCTTGCAGTTTTGTCTCTGGACAAGCAGCTCGAGCAACCCTGCCAAATGTAAAATGTCATTTGGATCAAATCATGAAGCTTTCAGGAATAAAGGAAAATACATTGTCCTTTCCCCTTCCCCACCAGCACTACAGCATTGAACTGACACATCAGGGATCTGCTGGCCAGAGCAGAATATGGAGCACAGATGTAACAACCTGGAATTGCTTGTTGCTCCTCAGTGTCGGAGGAGACAATTTGTCCTGAATGAATTCCCAATGACCTAATAAGACAGAACAAGTCCAGGCATTTGAGCCATTTTATAACTTCAAGGGATGAGTGCTCAGTTACCTGATAGATTCCAGCTTTCCTGGAGTGATGGAGCAGATGTGTCCTACTTTAGCAATGGGTACGTGCAGCTTTCCTAACTGGGAGACCGAAGATCTTTCCTTTGCTTTTGAGCATGTTATCTTTACCTGCAGCCAGAGGCTGTTTTGGGGTAAAAAACATTTCAAATGAAAAATCCATACATAAGCATATAAATATCAGAAAGATACATGGAAATATAAGGGAGATTTAATGAATGGAGGATTTCAAGAGACAGTGGGGGTGATACACCATTCTTTATTCAGTACTCATTACAAGAAGAGTAGGCAAAAGACCATGAAGTAGTCAGTAAAGTTGTTGATGCCCAACTTTTATTTACTAAGGAGAAACTGGATCTTGGCCTTCTTCGTGTTGTTTGGAAATTTCTCGTCTTAGAGAAACAGTAACGATTCCTATGGGGAAAGACTTTCTTCCTACTTGCTCTGTCTCAGAAGACCTTGATCTGGGTTGCAGCTGCTAGTTGAATAAATTTGGTATCTGAAGTTTCACAGATTAAATTATGCAATGCATTAAACAAACATGAACAGAACAGAAATAATCCAAGGTGATTTAAGAGATTAGGAAAATGAGAGCATGTGAGAAAATGAACATAGAGGGAAAAATGTGCAAATACAGCTAAGGCAAAGATGTTAAACCTTCATATCTACTGGAAGAGACAGACCAGAGCAGAATGGTTCCAGAAAATGATTATATGCTCACTGGAATTTGCACAGTAAAAATGAATTCACTTGTAATCGCCTCTGGAAGCAAAGCTAGCCAGAGTAAATCCAGGCCTCCATAAAGACAGAGGAAATTACATGGCATACTCACTAAAGCTGGTGAAGCAATAAAATATTGGAAGCTCTCATTGCTGGAAAGATACTGGTAATTTGGAGTAAATTTATAGAAAACTGGCAAGAAGTGGATTGCCAGAGATAGAGATACTTGTTTAGAAAGAGGAATCAGAAAATTTAAATATGTCTAACTTGGCAGTAATGTCCAGATATTTTAATAATATGACAAACAAGGGAGGGAGTAATCTGGAGTTGCTTTCAACACTCAGGGATAGAGTTGTCATGATAATATTAAATCTTCTGCAGCTTTTATCCCTGAATGGATCATTGAGGCATATAAAAGCCTCTCCCACTGAAACCACCTTGAAAATATAAGCTCAAATCCACTAAGTTCTTAAATATCAAATATTGTGGTTGGAGTAAAATTATTTTGAAACAGAAAAGTATTTTCTTTCAGTTTTGGACTATTGCTTCTTTTTATTTTGTAAAATGGTAAACATATTCACTTCTTTCAAGTCTAGGTGTCTTTAAGCAATTTAAAATCACAGTAAGCCTCAGTAAATTGATACAAGTTCTCTTCCCTGGTCACCACTGTCATAAATGCTATCACTATTTTTTCTGCTGAATATTACAGTACCATAATTTCTGAACTGACACTTTAATTTGTCTCTAACTAATACCCAAAGAAAGGTGGGTGCTTGACAGAATGTACCAGTCACTGAGGTTTGTTGTGCCAGAGAGTGAAGTGCTGAGCTAAGGAGGCTGTGTAACGTATAAACAGATTTTTCTCCTGAATTGAAAAGCTCATGCTGTGTACTTCTGCTTACGTCAGCAGTAGTGCAGAGAAAGGCAAAAGAGGCAATGCTTTGGAAAAAAAAACCAAAAAAAACCAACAAAAAAACCCCCCTGAAATAATTTGGAACTTCAAAGATAAAAACAATACTCTGAATTTTGTCCAAAGCCCCAGGAAAACGGTTCAGTTTGACACCCTGCTGTAAATGTCGTTTTTCCTAATATTCAGATTATCAGTGCTGCACTAAATTATCTTAGTTATAAAAAGAAAATTGATAGTATTGTACTCATTAAATTGTTAAATAGGGTTAAAATAGGAAATGACCAAGTCCCTCCAAAATAAAAGCTTTTATTTATTTTTCCAAGCATTAATTTCAGAATTAAGAGCACTTCACTTCTGTTGCTTCCCAAGTACTCAGGAAAAGGCATCACTCCATTGAAGTTTATAGATCCTGGTTCAACAAGATACTTAAGCTGGTGCCTAATTTTAAGCACTAGCCCAGCTGAAAAAAACCTCAACTTGCTTCCCCAAAATGTAGTCATGTGCTTATTAACTTCATCAAATAAGGCTCTGAATTGCAAATCTGGCTCTCCAATAGGAGCTGCATTCCTTCAAAGCAAATGTCTCTGCCGACCTTTTGGTGTTTCTTTCACTTTATCAAAGTTTAGAAAGCCCTGTTCAGACAGGATTGGAATGGGATTTGTACAAAATGTCTTGGTGGAAATACAGACCTGATGTATTTGCCATTAGATAAAAAAGGCAAATCAACAAACCTCTAAGTATCTTACTTTTGTGACTTGCAGTAATTTGATAATTCCTAACATTCCTGATGCTGTTGCCTGCATTCTGTTTAGTGCTCTTATCCTGGCATGCACATATACTCATGATCTTTCCCTTCTGAATTTTTTTACCCTTGTGATTTTCTAATACTGCTTTGTGCTCTTCCTTACTTTGGTCTTTATTTTTATTGTCTTTGTTTAGTAATTTTACAGCATATTTAAATTCTATATACCCGCCTGCCCCCTTTCTTGCTGCCATCTGCAAATATGATTAGCATTCTGCACAAAATCCTCCAGCTCAGTTATATAATTTAGGATTGAGAATTGACCCCTGCAAGTCCTAGCTCAACAGCTCTTCTTCTTCGGAAGTCAGTGAACCATTATTATAGTTATTCTGTGTTTGCAAATTCTAGACTTCTATAGCTACTTTGAAAGATTTGATTATAAATCTCCTTCCTATCATTTTCTTGTGAGACTATCCTATAAAAACGTAGAAGGTGCCTTGCAGAGTAGGTGTCTATGATCACAGTGTTTCCTCTTTTCGCAAACTGTCAGTAATTTGATACAAACATTGTGAAATTAAGCATTCATACCTGAAGACAGACTAAAAATTAATAATTTTCCATTGCATTAATATGTACATGCCGTACGTATTATATATTTAACTCAAGTTTAACGGGACACTTGAAAAATCTATATTTAACAGGGAAACAGGAATATAGCATATTTATGTCAGAGAAAATTTAACTATTCTATTTAACTATTGATTACTGAGTGCTTGATTTTAAAAGCTGTAGTTTGCATCTTTATTAGTATAATCTGACTATTATTTTAAAATAAATAATAGTGATGGATGCTTAGGAATATTTTAAATAGGATTCTTCAGTTGTGCTATGTACAAGCTTTTCATACAGCTTATCTTGGAGCCAAGTCCTTTTCTAAACATTTTAATCTTCTTAGCATTTTCTGTGGAACAGTTATATTGCTAAAATTTAAATTTATCTCCTGCTTCAACAGTTCAACTTATAAATTTCTATATCCCAGTAGCTAGACAGTTATCATTAAATAGACCACATCTGTCATTATTGGTCTGATCAATCATTCCATGTTCTGGCAGTCCCCTGGCAGACTTCAAAAGATAGATCCAGATCTAGTTTAGATATGAGATTTGCTGACTAACAGTTGAAATGAGGGGCCTGTATTATGTAGTTGTATTGAGCCTCTCAAATTAGCCTTAAGGAATTCATATATCAATATGACAAAGATAGGTACCTGAATCCTGTAAGCTTCCCTGGATATGCCCTCCTGTGTTCATTCCACCTGCAGTATTCTTTGACTTCCTCTATGAGTAAATGCATAATGCCCTTTTTTGATATAAAGTAACTATAAAGTTATTTGTACTGTAGTAAATGAACAAAGGATCACACTCATCTTTACACTGTCAATATTTTTCTAAAGCAGAAGAGGCATTTGGTAATAGGGAATATGAAGTTTGGGTCCCAAACTTTCAGTGAAGCTGGCCATGCACCTGCTTACTTTGTGCACAAATCATTCTAATGAATTCTAAAGGACTATTCATGTGCATAAAGCTAAGCCTGTGGGTAAAAGCCTTTACAAGACTGGGCCTAGGTTGTAAATTTGATAATGACCTGAAACTGATTCAACAGAGAAAAAGCAGGCCTTCTAAAAAGTTGAGAAGTGTCACTGTAGCTAAGCTGAACAGGTATGGGCAGTGCTAGGAGACCTCATAGAACAGAACTCTGAAAACTGACCAAGAAAAAATGGCAAAAGATAGAAATATTTTTTTATTTACATTTTATCATATTGAATTTTACCTTAATCTTATTAATTCTACGCTTCCTTTTAATTTCATTATTACTATGAATTCCATTTGAATAACTTTATTGCAGGAGCTTAGAGACTTTCCTGTTTAAATTTCAGGTGTGTATACACACACACACACACACACACACACACATATATATATACACACACACACAGCCTGTATGAAAGAGTAGATCTGCTAAGAGAATTGTAGTTGCAAGAAATCATAACTAGGCTCTTTGGGAAACGTGCTTGAGGAGAAGGCAAGACATCAATACTGTTTCATATGGAAGTGTAGAGAAGAGTTTTGCACACTTATTTGCTCATACCACGCAGTATTCCATCTCTGCTTCAAGTGTTTTGTGCTGCACTGCAGCCTTTTTGTCCTCAGAGACAGTGCATTACCTGCAGGATCTTCCCAACAAAATCAGGGCAATTCCAGTTGTTGTGGTGCATCTCTGAAACAATTTTCTAGGTATTGCTCCCATGAATTGCTTCCATCAAGGACTTCCATAGAATTAGGTAAAGCATTTTCATGTGTTTAACATTAAACACACAGGCAGTGCTACTAAAATTACCATGAAAAAGAAATGAAATTACTTAAATATAAACTGAGTTCCTGCTTAGAACTATAGTTTTAGCATTTAATATGCTGAGTGTATGAAACAGACATTTTTTGCACCATCACAAAATGCAAATCTTTTCCTTTACTTAAAGCTAGTTGTTGTCTTATTGTGATCTATTCACAGCTAAAATGGTCACTCTACTTAGTGGCCTTTAGATAACCTTGATTATGAAATGTCACTTGTTCGTTAGGCTCACTAAGTTAAAGTTGTTTAAAAAAAAAAGGAAAGAGTATTTTTCTGCAGTTTAATTGACTTTTATTCCCACTAAAATGATCCCTCAGGAAGTTCCAGTTTCCTCTGTTTAAAGATTAATTTAATAATCTCAGCTGGGTGAAGCAGAGAGCAGATTAGGCATGGACAAGCCATACTAAAGCTGCAGAGGGTGAAGGTGACAGTCCAGGGATAGCCACTGCTGACTTTATTCTAGTTGTTGGCCTTGGGGACATGACTGGTCTTTTGCTCAGTTTGATGCAGGAAAAAGAATAAGGAAGGTACATCTTATGAGACATGGTGCTCCTTTAGTTACCTTTTAAGTTATTATTTAAATGAAGATTAAAGTTATGGAGTTGGAGAGTATTTTGCTGTTTTATAATTTAGCAATTCAGGCTGAAGTTTCTTTTGTGTTCTTTCTGTTTTTATACAGGCAGCCTAGGAGATGGACATTTGACAGGCGACAATAGACTGCTCCTTTCCCAGGTATCTCCTGCTTGTTTCCTTTATCTGTGAATAGGAAATGGCTTAAAGGCACCTGTGTTATGAAGGTCCCAGGGGCAGCTGCCTGACTAGTGAATGCCTGATTATGTGTTAACATGCTTTGTCAGATATTGGCAGAATCTGTTCTCTTCTTTTGCCTTTTCAGCAAGGGTACCATTGACAGACTGGCTACTCATTTATAGAAATGTTGTCCATCAAACTGTGAGGAAGGACAATGGTGTTTTTCTGTGACCAGTGACTGTGGGAAACTTTTCTTTGGCTATTCAGGCAATTTTTGTAGCTTGCTCTGAAGAGGAGAGACTGATGAGTGCAAAAAGTACAATTAAGCAAAGCCAGACTTCAATTGAAGGCTGTAGTGTAGTCTGCTTGTTCTCATTTTTTTATTTGGAAAAAAAATCTATGGGTTTTCACGTTGCTGTGTGGCATTCAGCGGGGGGCTATTACAATCCTAAATTTTTTTTCTAGACCACCTAATTCTAAGTAAAAATTAAATGTAATGAGAGCCACTTGGAGTTCTGAATATTTTAAAGCATAATTCCCACAGAAGGGATTCGACCTAAACTGTGGAGAGCATCAGTTGGCTAATTATAGCTGCATTTTATATTACAGCAGGTGTCAGATGCAGTCATCTCAATAAAGTCCACATAATACTCTGGAAAATAACAAAAGCTTTTCTTTGAATGTGGGTACTAATTTCTGCTAGGTGTCATATGAGCTCTGATACTTCTTATTGGTGTTAACAAGAGCACTGCAGCACTCAAACATGCTTTTTGCTTGGGATGAATTGATACTGTAAAGCACTTACTAGTCAGCCTTGGCAGATGTCAGTAGTTAATACTAGTGTTGCAGAGGTTGGTATATAATGCAAAGAGTCTTACATAAATACTTTTAGATGATGGGCTGGTTTTGAGAATGAGTGTGAACCGTGCACCAACTTGCTTAATGAAAGCTAAATAGACAACAGCAGGATAAGTGTGCTTCCTTTAGCTTCTATCTTATTTTAAGTCCTCTGCAAGTAAAGGGTAGATGGGAAAGCAGTAAACTAGGTGAACAAAAACATTAAACTTAATAAACACTTCATGCTTTCATACTATTTTCCCAATTCAATGGAAGCAGCAAGTTTGAGTTACTGAAGTGATTGGTGAGAAAGGTCTTTCCTAAGCCTCAAAACTGAGGTACCCTGAAAATTATATTTTCAGAATAGTCTGCATGTGGTGAAACTACAATCTGTAGACATTTGCTGTTCACCTGACTTCCTAAATAAATGATGGAATTCTGTGATTAAAAGAGGTTTGTGTTTTAAAATATTAATGAACCATTAAAATAAATACTGAAATGTGTTGCATACACAGAAACCCTTAAACACAAGGAATTGAAGGTGCAAATGGCAGGGTGAAAAGCACAGGGAGCAAAACCTTCCCAGCTGATTGTGCTTGGCCTAGCATGCAACAGAGATGCTTCCCAAGCTCGCCTGACAAGCATTAAGACAGGAGACACTTCGGTACAGAACAGCAGGGTCAGGCCATGGGGAGCTTCCTGCTTCTCCTGGTGGGGATAGGAAGAGGAGAAGGGTGTCAGCAAAGAATGATGCCAAATGTTGGGCTAATCATGCAGGGGGGACAAGCATGTACTGCAAAACAAAGGAAATTTAACAGATTATAAATTCCCCCAACATCTGAGTCTTCTGGAAGAGCAATAAGCCACTTAATGAACTACTGTCTAGTGCCACCTACCTTCCCCTACATCATCTCCTCTGAGAAAAGGTAGTTCAAAACATCAGGCTGCCTTTGTCTCTTACACAGAAGTCCATGGAGAATAGCAGAGGTTATAGAAATAATAAGTACAACTTAATGTTGTAAGTCTTTTATTTTTAAAATGTAATAAACAGACAGCTGAGTAAAATCACAAACTCCAGCACATTACCTTAGCAACTATGTAAAAAAACCCAAAAACAAACAACCACAGATTATGAAATAATATTTAATTTTTTGTAGAATTGCAGAATAGGTTGAAGTATAATCTTACTGCATTGCATACTCAATGTATGAACATGTAGGAGGAGCTTGGTTTTGGTCAGAAGACCAGTAATTTGTAAAAAACAAGTGCAAGTAAATTATATGTATATTCATATTAGGATACATGGGTTTCTGGATTAACATACACATGTTGTTCAAAAAATTTCTAAATACAATAATAAACATGTAATCCATCTAAACCTGGTCAAAACCAACACAGAAGGACAGAAACCAACACAGAGGTACAGAGATGAAAATTACAGGAGAAATAATTTCTTAGCTAATCTGTACCTGGCATCTGGGGAGCAGAGGGCTGTCTATAGGAGAACTGCTTTAGCTCTCAGACATGAGGTTACCTCTAAGGAAAAGACATATGAAAAGGCCTGGTAACAAAAGCCCAATTACAAAAGCTGAAGGCATGATTGCCATTGTATAAATGAATTTTCTAATTTACTCCATTTATTCCACATAGACCCTTTTTGAAACCTTTTAATATTGAGAGAAGCCAGCTCAACTTGGAAAGCTCTGAGGAGTTCTGTGCATGGCTGGGAAGGTAAAGAAGAGGTTAACTACAAGAACCGTCAGTCTAGTTGGGCCTTTGGTTGCCTCCCTTTTAGCCCAAAAAGCATGATGAGACCACCACTGTACTACATTGCTTCTGCACTATTGCTTTCCCATGTCCTCAATTTCTGGTGTTGGGATGTGCTCCTGTCCATGTGATACAGAGCTAGGTATTAAAGAATAAAACCTCTTGCCAGTAGACACTCTAATTTTTTTTTTTCATTTTAGAGGAGAAGGTAAGGGAGAGTTATCAGCAAGTAGAGGTGCTGCTGTAAAAAGTAGCTACCAATAGTGTCACTCAAAATTTATTATCCTCCACAGGTTACACAAACCTAACTTCTCCTTGTGATGTCTCTAAAGGATTCTTTGGAAGAAGGTTTCTGACAGTTCCTCTGGTAATGACTGTTACTGCCCTATATATGACAAGAATTTTATGTCTGTGTAATTCTTCTAAAAAAATGAATGTGTCTAGGATAATTTTGTGTATCACCTACTGTGAAAATTGCTTTTGTGGCAAGCAAAATCAACTGCTCCGTGACCTACACTTCTTGATATTAGAGGTTATATGAAACTTACTGCTCTCTCCTTTCTCCACAGTTATTGCTACTCCTTCCCCTCCATTTTTACTCTTAGATTACAGAGATGTGATTGCACAATACAAGCAGCACAGATGGCAGCTGAAGGTCTCTATCTGCCAGGTGTCTGCATAACAGCTGAGCCAATGTACACAGCTGAGCACAGCTCACTTTCTGACATAGATGTTCAGCACCATTTCTCAGAATCACAGCCTTGCACAACCTTTGGAAGTACTGGGAAATTTTAGCATGTACTCAAGTACACAATACTTTGGCAGGCAGAAATCAGAGGAAATCTTGCTCTGAATTCATTGTGAATGCTCAGAGGAAAGAAGTACTTCCTGCATTTTCTGCTGTGGATGCAAAGGATGGGCTTAAGGATGCAAGGCACTGGGAAAGTATAGACTCTATATATCACCTATAAATATAAAAATATATAAATAATCACTTAGAGAAAGTCTGTAGGAGATCCTCTCAGGTTTGCTGACAGACTCCAGTAGAGAAAAGAAGATGAATCTTTAGAGCCAAGGAGGAAATCCTGTAGTCTGTAACAACTAGGAGAAGAGAACTGGCTTTTGTAATTTGAGAGTGCAGTATTATGTTATTCTGAGCTCTGTGAAACTGTCTGCCTCTTGACAGGGCTCAGATATGTCCAGCAACTCCTTTCTGATAGTTGAGGTTCACAAATTAGGTCTCACAAGGAGAGAAGTGGTGTGATCCAACATGTGCACCATCCTGTGACTGTCCCACAGGGAAATGCACTTTTCTGTAGATACTGCAGATACACACCCATAAACAGTGCAGATACAAGCTCTTCCAGCCTAATGCTGCTGGTTTCTGTGTGCAGACAGGTGCAAGAGGTGTGAGACTGGGAACCTTGACTGAAGAGGAGAAAGAAATCTGAGGAAGAAGGAAACCAGGTATTGGCTTACATAGGAAACAATTTTGGAAAAAATAGGTTTGCATCATACAAGAACTTGAAATAGCTCAGGGAACAAAGGAAAGTAGGAATGTGAGAGGTAGTTCTGGGCATAGTGTCCACCGTGACTGACACTTTCAGGGACCAGAAATGGAGCCAAGGCCTTATGTCTGAGAAGTTTTGTGCTTCTCCAGTAGTTTCATAGGTAACATTATTTCATTTTCTGCATGAAACATTGGAGCTGATTGCAATGCTCTAGGTGAAAGAAGCTGGGGAGTTCTGGGGAGAAATGACGTTTCTTTGAGTAGCTTCACAAGATCAGCTTACAGAAAGGGGTGGATAGTGGGAGGAAAAAACACATGGGAAAGAAGAACTGAAAATTCCCGAAGCATTCTGCCAAACATTACTGCTATCAGAAAGATTGTTGGTGCATAAGGGAATGGTAATATCCCAAGGGTACCAGCAGTGATGTACACTGGTTGTAATGATTTTGCACTGAGATACAAAGACAAGTTCATCCATTACCAGCACTGAGAAGAATTGAGTTATGGGGTCTAATGGTGGAGAATTTATTTCCTAGATCCAAGCCTAGGAATGAAACAATGGTACTTCCTGCCTAATGTGAAAGCTCACTTTTTTTCTTCTGTTGAAGAAGAAAATAAAAACATTTTTATAAAAATGAAGAGTAATGAAGAGTCTTTGGACATAGTTTCATTTTACTTCAGTTTCTGGATAAAAGATCATTAAATATCTTCACCTGGCCTTTCATAAACCACACTACCTTTAAACATATATTCAGGAAAATAAAGAGTTTGAAGTATTAAAAACGTTTAAAAAGATTTTTCAGGTAATGTGTATGTGAAGGTTCAAGCAATCATCCAAGGCCAGAGTACTTGAACAACTGAGGAACTGTTAAATTACTGTGATCTTAAAAATGATTACTGTAATACTTTAGAGAATACATTTGCTGTAACAAATATAGAACATATTTTCTAATTTCTCTTATGGTTATCAAGGTCATTCAGTGACAGAATGCAAAATGTTCTATTTTTCTCATTCAGATACTGCTAGGTGCATAAATTCTATAGCTAATATAGAAAGGCATTTAAAAATTGGAATTTATTAATGGAAAGATATGTCTTTGCCCAATATCATACAATAATTTTTATCTTCTGAATGGAGTTTAACAATACACAGGCTCAGGCTGGCTTTATTCCACTAATACATGTAATTTCCAAAAGTGTGTTGTCTTATATGTTAAACACAGTGCACACACAATTACCCTAGCATTCCTTGAAAATTAATTTCAAATCCACATTTATTGTAAGTGCCTTGGGGCAAGAACCATCTTTTGTTATTAAACAATGCAAACAGGATCTTAGTCCATAATTGGGGCTCCTAAGCACTGTGAATTCTTTCACCAATGTCTCACATTCTCTTTCTCTCTCTCTTTGTCCCTCTGCAGATTATGCCAGTGTTTACAAAGGTTGGGATCCCTTGCATCCTCATCAGTTTTTACATTTGCTCAAGAATCAGATTCAGTTTAGCCTAGCATTCTTCACAAAGATAAAAGGGTGACAGATCCTGACACATCTGTGCTTTTGAAAAGTAGAAAAGCTGATTTAATGCATAAACCTTATCTTAAAGCTGTCTCCAAGGTGAAATTGCACCAGTCTTGGAACAAAAAGTGGAAGACTGATATTTAAACTACATACAGTGATATACTTGAGCACTCTTTCTTATTCTGTAGCCAGAAAATGCTGTAAAAGCCCTATTTTCCAGTTTTTAACTATTGAAACTTAGCTTTAAATATTGCTTTTCTCTGATCAGAAGATATCTAAGACACCTGATTTGTGTCTTAGGTGATAGTCAATCTTCTTCATGCTATGGCCTTCTCACAGTATTATTTCAAATTGCAATATTGTATCGTATTTACTGAAGAAATTTGTAATTACTGAATGCTTATTTTTCAGTATCACTCCCTGGGGAAACATATGAATCATATATTGATCACTGAATTACTGGAATTTAATGCTTAATTTGTACATGACAGATCAGTATATTAGAATATAAATAAATGGGTGAATTTACCCAGGTGTTGATAATTTTTATGATTTTATTCAGTGACACAGATATAGGAAAATGAGAAAGAAATGTGAAATTACTAAAGAAATACGAAGAGCCAAAATGGGTGATCCTGACAAATTAGAAATCTCTTTCTAAGCTCTGATACTTTAGCCTGCAGTTAAAAAGAGCTTTGCCACTGAAAGAGCATTGTGACCATAATGCTTGTTCCCCAAACAGGAGTGGTGTAGCAACAACTATTCAGTCACAGGTTCTTAGCTTGTTTGTATAGTATAAAGCCAGTAGAAACCATTACAATTCTCTAGCTGGACCTCCCACATAACATATATCTAAGATTTTCCTGGGATTAGTTCCTTTGGAAATTAGTGTATATTTGAGAAAAAAAGTTAGTCTTGATTGTAAAATTTCCAGATATAAAAAAATCTACCAAAATGCTGAGTATGATGTTTCAATTATTATCAGGAAAATGAAAAAAATATGTCCTCTAGTTTGAATTTATGTAGAGTTTAGTTTAAACCACTGAGTCTCGTTACACATTGATTTGCCCAAAATAGAGGCATTGATTAATCTTCATCTTTCTTTAGTAAAAACCTCACAGAACTTGGACAAATCATTCTTTAACTTGCTTTCTGGGCTTCTTTACTGAAAGAAGGTAGTGTGCAGGAAAGCATATAAATTTATAGTGCTTGAACTCGTGAGCTCTGGCTTGCCAGGCATACCCATCCAATCAGCTTTAAATAGTCTAGATACAAACTACCTCACCCTAAAGACAAGTTTAATGTCTTGAAGTTTTTTTTTAATTTAACTTTGAAATTAAACAAACTACCTCTAAAAAGGCTGAAACAATAGCACATGAAAAAAATCTCCCCTATTATTCAATACTCCCGTATACATCTGCATATGGATCACATGAGGCCATAGTTACACTTGTCATATACACATCTGGCCAGGCTAAACTTTGTATTCTCAGAAATATTCAGTGTGTTTATACTTCCATCTGGTCAGGTCAGGAAGCAGGATTGTATCATTTGAGTGACAGTCTGCATTGCACATGAGCTATAGCTGTAGTTTGGTTTCTTCCTAAAGCTCATGTATTGACTTCAAATGAATTAGTTGTCAGGGAAGGAAAACAGTTGATACCAACATCTTTTTCATTTCATTAGTAATAGAAAGACATCAATGGAATCATCACCTTCAAGAAAATCATTATTAGAGGCTAGAAAAAGGTTTAATAAATATAGGTACAGCAGAATTTCAAGGGAATCTTGCTATCATTTTGTCTCTTGGGGCACGTTCCACAGAATTAGTAGCCTGGCTATGGATCTGGACTGTAGAACTACTGACAGGCATGTGACTGAATGGAATTGCAAGATGAGGGGAGTTCACAGTCCCACACTGAAAATCTGTATTTTATTGCTGAAGACCAGAGATGATAAGGGCCCCCTCCCCCAAAAAAGCAGACCTTTAGAAAGACTCAACAACTCAATTATGTAAAATACTGATTTGGACAGCTGGTGTTACCAGCATGATCACAGTATTTCAGAAGTCTGTCCAAAACAATGCTGAAATGAATTACAGGTGGTGTGTGACAGAGTCCCTTCTGAGCTAAATATGCAGTTCCTAAGACAGGCATTCTTAAAGGTGAAAAATACATGCTTGACCATGATTTTTAATCATTTATCTAGAAATATCAATTACAGTAACTTGATGTGACTCCTGATCTGAATTTAAGGCATCCTTAGAAAACACTTGAAACTGAGAAACTAAAGAGCTAGAGGTTCAGCTTGAGCACACTTCCTCAGGGAGAAATGTCATCTGAATTTCTGCCATATCCTCTGGGTTATTTGCAGCATCACAGATTTTTTTATTCTGGACATCCTATTGAGAGGATTCCTTTCAGCTTCCATGTTCTGTGGCCAATCCAGGCCATATAAAACCATTTGTTGTTTGCTTGAACCTCATTACCAAACAATGCGGACGACTCAGTGTCTGGTTTCTTCTCAGGTTTTTTTGTCTGAGATGGCTAATACCAGTGAGATTGATTTGGGGCTCACAAATGAGCTATTTCCCTCCCCTCCCCACTACCCCCACCCCCATTTTTTTTCAGTTGGGCTTCTAGCAGTGATGCCTTGGAAATTCTGTATTTTCTTCTTTTTGTCCTCTTCAAAGTCATGATCCTGTTCCCAACATTTCTGTGTATTGTACTATGGAAGTGCTCATTTTTTTCCTCTTCCACTCTGTCTTGTAAGGGCAACACCTCCTCTGATTTCTGTGAGACAGAGGTCTATCTGGTATTCTTCTTGTGCTTTATTTTCAGAGCACTGCACATGATCTGGAGAATATTTGAATTCTCAGATTAACGCTATGTCAAGAATAATTGTTTAGAATCTTCCTGCATATTGACATTCTTTTAATTCTGTCAGTCTTCCCCTTGTTTATCCTAGTTAGGATTTCTCTCATCTGACCCTCAAAAAAATAGTAAGATTTTGAAGGGTAATTTTATAACATATTAGCTGTTGCATTTGGGCCTCAAACAAATGTCTGCATATGTCTTGGAAGAAATGAAAACCAAAATGCTTCTGTGCAAACTAATTCTGTTTTTCCTTAAGATTTCCAGAATTGCAGTCAGCTATAAATTTTCAACATGAAACTTGACATTCAAATTGAAATCTCAAACTATTACTGATATTGGAGAGAGAATAGAAAAAGATTAGAGAAAGAAATAGCAGAAAGTTTTTTAGCTAAATCTGCTCCAGTGTGTATTATGTATATGGTAGTGATATATTTAATGCAAATTGACACAATAATGCAACTTACTGAACAGATACTATCGTATTCTAAATTTCATAATTTCCTGTCATAAAAATAGATTTCTATTGTGTGTGCTGCACAATTAAACTTAGATCCTTTAATTCATTTATCTTAGTTAAGGATATCAAGAAGGTTACTACTCACAGTCTTGAGTGTCTCAATTTTTTCAAGTTAAATTTGGGTCTTCTTTAAAATGGGATTGATTTGCAGATGTGAAAGTACTCACTTGGTTTCTGTAGGGCACATATTTCAAAGGTTTCTTTCTCTGGTGTTCAAGCTTAGAGACACTCAAAATTTTCAGTTGTTTCTGAAAAATCTTAATGATATCAGATGTTCATATTTAAAAGCACACAAAATTTTCTGAGCTGAGGTACAACAAATTCTAGAGGATGATGGATGGATCAGAAACCTGTAAGTGAATTCTTAGCGGTAGAGGTTAAGAAGGGAGAGGTTAAGAAATTGTGTGCTGTAATTATCAGATTAGCTTCCTGGTGAACATGTTGCAGAAATTATTTATTTTTGCATTGAAAAATACTATTTTTTAATCTGGATTCTAGGACCTTATATTTGAAGGGGCTGAACCTCTGTAAATCATTAAAGCACCTGAGTAATTCCACTTACATTAACAATACTGCTTCAGCATCTGCTTAGAGTTATATACATGCTTAAGTACTCCATTGAGACTTAAATGATGTGGGTTTGGATAGCCTAATGTTGTTATTTCTATTGTCACAAAATATATGTAAAGTGGAAATACAAACCCCTGCTATTAATACCTGTGTTTCTCTACACCTATTTGTTTCAGAATAATAAAGTTTTCCTCTTAGAAAAATTACTTATTTTATTCCCTTACCAACATCATAGCACAATTTATTAGTCCTTGATTTAAAATTTTCCTGAATTCTTTCTGAAAATGAAAACAAAATCTATGGTACATTTTTGTCCCCGATTATGTATAACCTGAAGGAAATTCAGAATGTAGTGAAGCATGACCTTTCATTCCCGAGGCAATACTAGCTATCCTTCATCAAGCTGTGCTTTCCTAAATGGTGCCCATTTAATGTCCAAAAATGCTTTTTAAGATTCCCTCCTCCCAAAAGGCATCAAAACTAAATGGTCTATAATTTCCTGAAGTGTTCCCTGAGTCCATCTTCAGTAATGACATTATGTTGGCTATTTTCCAGCCATCAGGCCTTTTTCTGACTAGAACAACTTTGTAAAATGTCTGCAAAACTTGAAGTAATAACACTTCCCCGTTTGGGGGTGGGGAGTTTCAGAAATATTGTTAGCTGTTTATTAGTGGAATGTTGTTATTAAATATAATTGTATTATTATGCCATATTATAGATGAATTATTCATTTCCCTTTCCCAAAACCATCTATGTTTTGCCTAGAATATACTCATTTGAGTTATTTAATGTAAATCCTATATGCATACAGTAAATGTTCTTTAAAAGAGGTGTTGTTTCACAAATAGCAAAAGAGTTAAAAAATCCAATAAGAAATTTAACAATATTGCAAAAGAGCTAAATCACTTTGTTTACTGCATTGTCTTTTAAACTGAAAGACAGTGTTCAGAGAACCAATTTGGAAAGAAAACTAGCAGAAAGTTAAAGAGATACCCTTGCTATTTACCCTATATCCCTTTCATTCTAAGTGCTTCAAAACTAAGATACAAAATAAGTGGGGGAAAAATGAGATGTAGGGCACTTACAACAATACTGCTTTAAAAGTTGCATATTAACAATGCTTCTAGTTCACTTGCAGTTCATGGTCTGTATGCTCTATGTACACAGGACAAAAACCAATAGCTTGGTAGCTCCACCCCTGAAGTGTTACATTCCTTTTCAAATAAGTTCAGTAGTAGCAGTGGTGATGCTGACATTTCTCTGTACTGGATCATATGACACTACAGGAGTTTAAATCTAACTGTTCTATGTCCATTTAATAAAACAGTGGTTAGTGCCCCACAGAAATATTTTCTTGAATACTAGAAGGGAAAAAAGTCTGGATACTGCAAAAAGAGGACACAACAGCTGGCTGTCAGTTGCTAGCAGTCGCTATGAAACTACTTTTGAGGGCTCCTCATTACGTCAGTGCTAACTGAGTGACCATAAGCATCCTCCTGGCTAAATCAAATGCAAGGTAAAATACTTCCCATAAAACTGCTTTCCATCAAAATAAGGCTATGTGCATATATGGTCAATTGCTACAGCTCAGTTGATGTTCAGTTCTTTGTTAAGAGGTGGTACTGCAAGATGTCTAAGCCTTGTGTTTTGATTAGTAATTTTTGTGAAGTTTTTGGTGGTTTGTTCAATACATTCCTCCAGCACTTCATTTGCAATACAAATTTTTCATTTTAAATAATTCATACTTAATTACAGTAGTTGTCAGTTTATGTGGTCCTTTTCATTCTTGAAATGCTTTAGAAGCATTAATTCCCACAAAGTTTTGAGAAGCAATTAAGTATTAATGTTCCATTTTTACAAACAAAAACCAGAAAATACAGAGGTTGGGCAAACATTTCAGAACATCAACTGTAAAATTAGGCACTGACTAGATAGAGACTTGATCTAATTTTCAGAGGCACTGAAGGCATTTGCATATTCAGAATGGAAACTTTTGTCCTAGTAGTTAAATTCATAAAGACTCTTGGATATCATATTACTGAGCATTACAAGTTTTTAACTACTCAGGATCAAGATATGGGAGGAGTTCATTAACTCAGAATGTTTGCAGCAGGTGAGCACAAAGCTGCCTGAGCTAACACAAGAGAAAGACTGATTTCCAGATTCTCACAATTCCAGCTGTATAAATAACCCTTTACAAACTTCTTTCCACGTGGGCTGAAGAACTCTGCATCCTTTCCTGGCATGAAATGCTTAAGTAATTTCTGAAGAAAAAGGAGATGGAGAGAACTGGGGATCGGAGTATGATCTATTTCCTCAAGTACTCACAAGACTGTGCACATTTTAGGACTGCCATTTGACAGCTCTGACAACCAATGTAGAATTTGTGTCCCAGGAAGAGATTTCAGCCAAACAGTGAAGCTCATGGGAGCTGTGGTTTTGACCTTGCTTTGTCTCTCAGCCCGAGAGAGCTGAACTTGGGAGAAATGCTCTAATCACCAGGGTAAGGTACAAAAAGCAGGTCAGTACATGTCTTTGTTTTTAACAAAATAAATATTTAACAATATTTTCCACACAGAATCAGTCTCCTAGGTACACACTTCACATGCTCTGAACACAGCTGCTATTTCAGATTTCTGAAAAGGCATAGGTGGGATGTACCCACGTTCTTGCTGTGGGCAAGAGGAAGTGGGCATGAGAGGGCCTCATGCTGCTGCTGCAAGTGGGCTGCTGCTGAGCCTTTGTGAACATGTGTGGAAAGAGGTTTAAGTAGTGAGAATTTTAACTGGTAGTATCTCTGGCCTATAGGACTGGGCTCCAGCCTTGAAGGGTTGGACAAGAGTGGTGTTAAGACTGCTACAAATATTCATCCTAAGGATATGATAGTTATTCTCAGACATTTGAAGTCCCATGAGCCATTATTTCTTGTTTGCATCATGTATCTATGAGCTGTTTGTTGTAAACAAAAGTTGGTAGCATTGGATTTCTATTTCATGAGCATAGAGGTAAGATTTATCCCAAGTTTCCTTGTGGGACGCTGCTGTGAAATCATTTGGCAGCCTTGTCTCATCTCCTAGGCAAGCTGCCACCTATAAATAGTAAAGAAAGGAAGGAGGTACAGAAGGAGTCAGAAGCAAAGAATAGCACATGGCTACGTTTGTGGTGAGAGTGTTTAAGTATCTTCCGATGCGGATTTCTGCGGAAGTGTAGAAAGGCATGGTGGTACAGTGGGAGTCAGACTGAGCTTCATACCCTGAACTTTGGCAGAGTTTGCAATAGTGAGGTACATGGCTGGTGAGCAAGTTTAAGTATTCACAATTCCTAAAAGAATTGTGGGTCCAGAGTTGAAGGTGACTGTAGAATTCATCCCAGAGCAGGCAAGACGGGAATGAGTTATCCAAAGCTACAGAGGGATTTGTGGCCAGAGCTAAAATCAGATGTTAGGTTTTTAAGCTTCTTCAATCTGTAGCCTAGATCACTGCACCTTACTTCTCCAAAAGCTCAATCAAAACAGAAAAGTTCAGAATTGCACTCAGTGTTTAAGAAAATCACATAACAATGAAAAATGAGGAAAAACTGATGTGGAAATTGTTAAGAGCCATTTACATACATACTATTAGGAAAGGATTACATGCATCGATGAATCAGCGGTTTTAATCAGATGAAAATACTTTTGAGCACAGTTCCAGTGTGATGAATATGCTAGAGTTGTAGATCACCAGGAAGAAGATTAATATTCTGTGTATAATTATACACATTTCTTCTCAATCCTTTTTTTTGGAGACAGACAGCAGAGAGGATTTAAAGCAACAGTCATTCACTTCACATGAGCACAAAGAAAATGTATGGGGAAGCATGCAACTGCCTGCCCCCCACCTGTCAGAGAGTTTCCAGCATCTCTCTGGAAAACAATTTTTTCTTATTTTCCTGCCTACTCCCATCCTTCTCCCCTGAGTTTGCTCTCATGGCCCCACTCAACATTGTTCTTCCATCTTTTTTTAGGGACAGAGCAGCTCTTGGCTGTGGTATCAAGTGCCAGATAGCCCTTGCTGGCAGTGGTCTCACGCTCTGTCCCCGGCATAAGATCTCTTACTGGAGCTGTGTGGTGACTCTTGGCAGTGGAGGTTTCTGTGAGTCTGTCCATAATAGGGCCTGCACAGGATGAATAGGTTGAATATTTAATTTGCAGCTATTTTGAGAGTATGCCTGTGTTTGAATCTTTGATGCTTTCCTCTTTCTTCAGTGGGTGATGCTGTTCCTTCTTGTACATAACTACAAACTGTCCATCTTTAGCCTTGCTTGAGGCATGTTTCAGTGTTTTCCCTGGCTGGCCTGCACACTAGAACAGGCAGTGATCTCTGCACAGATGTAACTGTTTTAAATGAGTAGTCTCTTCCATCCAATTTCCATTTGAAAAGAAGCAGATGAGCCTCCCACTGAGATGAGAAGTTGAGTGTCCCCATCTCAGCCATTTGACACTATTAAGATGAAACATTTGTGCTGTGTTGTTTTGTGTATTGAGGTAGAGTCACTCCGAGGTGCAGTGTGAACTGCAGTTTGGGCCAAACTTGTGGTTTTGTAGGGACAGGCTTCCTTGTACCATTGAGCTCTCCATAATACTCTGAAGTCTGGCTGCTCTGAGGTTCCCCACTTGCTATCAGCTGAAGAGCTCAAAGAGGGATGGATAGTGAGTAGGCAGTATAGATGGTAAGGACATTCCTGGGAGTGTGATAACATAGGTGTAGTTGTTTCTGCAACTGTGTGTCAATGGCCATTAATTTGCATTTATTGACAGCTTGATACCATCACAAGTCTGCAACATAGCAATCTCAATAATGTAAGAACAGCAGCCAGCCCTATTTCAAAGAACTGATTTGATGGCTCATCCTAAATATCAATTAGCAAGGTCAGGTCTTTAGTGATGATTTTTTAAGCATTACTGTTAATTTTCTTGTTGGATTTTTTTAAAGCTGTCATCTGTTGCTATCAGACAGTGTTAATGTGATACACAGCGGTGCTCTTTGTAGGAGCAAAATGAGAAAAACATTTCTGTATTGCACACTGATAGCTACTAATTACCTTTACTGGGGAGAACTCCATTCTTTGTTAAAGAAGTATTTAAATACTGGCAGAAAATCAAGTAAGGCAAAATGATTTCAATTTTATTTCAAACTCCACAATTTCTAGTAAAATATTTGACTTTTGTTGGAGCTGTACAGGTCACCAGACTGCAGCTGTTTGCCACAGTGCATCCACACCAGTCATCTAGATGAGGAACTCTTTCAGAGGACTACCCAACTCCTCCTGACATTAGAGTTACAACAGAAATGGGGTGCACATTGGTTCCCAGTTCAGGAGTGCTCTTTCCTTGCTGTTTTCTGAAGAATATAAATAGTCTAGATCCCTGCTGCAAATGTAGTGGGGGATCAAGATAGCTCAGCCACAAAGCATTCCTCCTGATGGCAGCATTTTTTTGGAAGGGAAAATTGATCCAAGCTGACAGCTGTGCTGGAATGGCTAGACTGCAGCTAAGGCATTTAAGGCCTTAGCTTAGGAGTTTGGGTATCTCACCCAGCACCACAGCCCAGACACAGCATCCCCTATGCAATGAAGGCTCAATTCAACTAAACAGTTATTCTGCTGTTTTGTTATTGCAGGACATTAAGACAATTTGGATCAGAAGTTATTAAAAAGCAAGACAGGTATAAATAAAGGAACATACTCTAAACATGGAGAGGGTTTTTTGCTCTTGCAGTCCAACAGGGCTATAAAATGGCCCTGAAAACAACATCCAAAATCACTTTATAGATTCCAAAACTTCTACACAAGGTGAGAGACAGGATAAGATGCAGCTCTTGGTGGCTCACTCAAAGAGCACAGAGTGACCCTGTCCTGCAATTCAGCAATGCCCACAGAGGAGCTTAGCCAGCCCTCTGGAGGCCAGCTCATCAGGTAGTCACAACATGGAATGCAGGTCATAAGCATCTACAGATAATCAAATGTAGCCATCAATGCCCAGAAGTGGCAGCAACTGAATGCTCACAGGTATTCAGCATTAAGTGAATTGATAGTTTCCCTTTACTTTTTGCTGGTAATGGTCTACTTTGTAGAAAATACACCTGCGTGTAGCATTCTTGTTAGTACTTCCAGCAGTGCAAGAATGGAGTGCATCTGGAGAGTGATCTGCCCAAGATCACTATAACAAACCTGTGGCTCAGGAAGGTCTGCACAGCCTCTCTCCCTAGCTACTTGTAGTTTGGCCAAAGGGGTTGGCATGCTTTGTTATTATCACCAATTTAGTTATCAGAACTAATAAAAATGCTTTGGGATTTTTTTTTTCACTGCCTTCCTCCAGTACATTTATATCTGCTATCTGCTGCAATGACTATGCCAGGCCTTTGCTTTACTCCTGGGCCTAAAGAAAGTTTTATTAAGAGAGATAGAAAGTCTTTCATTCATTACCCAAGAGGAAATTAATAAGAGGGGACAAATAAGAACATGTAAGATACTGAGAGGCAGTGAAGATTGAGGAAAACCTTCTGTTCTCTGAGGCCGTGTTTTAACTGCAAGATCTGGGGATATTTCTCTATCTTCTGATCTAGGTATGGGATGTCCCTGAGGTGGAGATATGACATCTTTGTGTATTATCTTCTTTATGTTGATCTCAATGGAAAGGGAAGTTTTATGGAAAAACCAACAGTGCTGGTAGCCTACTCTGGTCATGTTCCTATGCAGACCCCAAAGGTGCAGGATCCTGATGCTTGTTATTTTTTTATACTTATAAATGCATAGAAAGAGAAAAACCACCAGCACCAGCTTATCTATTCACACTTTTTTCTCTTACACCAGATTTTGTCTCAAAACCAAGTGTGATGGCATGGAATAATTTTATTTAAAAACTGGGGTCATCTGTTTCTCACCATCAGCTGATAAGGGCAGAAGAAGCAGTAGTTATTACATTACCTAATGCTTGTCTGAGCATATGTGGTGTTTTCATAGCACCTCTATGTAATTCCTAAGCTTAAATAGGAGAGTTGGAAAGCATCTCCATCCAAATGAGCTTGTAGGCAAAGACACCTTTCCAGTTCTTGAGAAGTGCATCTGTCAACTTGCTAACCCAAAAGAGGGGTGTTTAGCCCTGACAGTACACATGGCCAAGTGAGCACCCTCATTTCTAGACAGCTTGGTTGTATGAAATAGCAATTAAGTGCTTAATTATGTGTGAGGGTTTTAAGACGAAGCAGATTTCTTCTCATCTGACAGATCAGAAATCGGTGGCTAAGCAGTGAAGAACAGGGTCATTCTGTACTGGCCAGTTGGGGCATTTCTCTCTTACCACCTGTTATGAAGCCAGTTTTGGGATGAGTTTAGCTCAAAAGGTGCTTTAAAGCTTGCACTGCAATAGCCACATATTTTGTGGCTTTAGCTTCTAAGCCAAAATCTTCCTTATTCATTGCCTAAATATGTTTAGTGCGTCTAAAAATCAGGTCACGTACTAACTTCTTATATATGAATATGGCATCTGCAGCCTTTACCAACAACAAGTTTCTATTTTCTTCCATCTCATTGATAAAGATATTGAATAGCACTGAACTAAGAATAGATCTATGTGGAACCCCATTATATAATGATGCCCTCTGTGCAATTACTTTTTGGCTGTATCAGCCTTTTCACGCCAGTTAAAATTTGCTACACAGATTTTATGTAGTGTCATATTTAACCAGAAGGTCAGAGTAAAGGTAAAACAGCTCAGTTATACTGAGTGACTTCCTTTAGCAACAGAACTTTTCATTTCATCTAAGGATGTAATCGGTTCTATCATAAATTTTCCGTGAAAACTCATTCACTGAAATGGATTATGTTACTGTCTTTATAACATTACTGGTTAGATCCCATTCAGTTCTGTGTCCCAGTATTTTGTCTGGAATGAATATAAGGTCACTAGATTTTTACTTACTTTGGTAATGTGTAGGAATTTTTGAAAAATGGTAACATGTTAGATGTTTTCCAGATCACTGAAACTTTGAGAGCATTACAATATTTTTAAAAGACTGTTCCATGAAGAGTAGAAATAATTAAACATTGTTTTCGTTGGAGTTATATCTTCCACCCACTCACTGCTGTCATCCCAACTCTCTCCACATACTCTAAATCTTTCCCAAAGCAGTTCTGCCATGTCATCCCCTCTGTGTTTCTAGCTCTCCTCCATCACATCACCTAACTCATCACACCAGTGCTGCTCACTCCTTCCACTGTCTTTGATTTCTAATATAGTCATCCTTCTCCCCAGCTCCCTTCCATCTCCAGTACAAAATGTCCAGTACAACAAAAGCTGCATGTACTCCCTGCTCTCTGTATTCTTCTTTACATGTTCTCTACCTCTGTATTTTATCCTGCCAGCTGGGGAAAAGCCAGCACATCTGGCACAGACATGCTGACTGGCTGGCTAGTACATGTGTGACCACTGAAAAAGCTGGCTGCTCCTAAGTGTAAGGGACAATAAATTCTCCTCTGTGCCATGAATAGGCTGTCTGTTCCACCCAGACAGTATTTTATTTAAATTAAATGTGGAGGATATTAATTCTCTTTGTCACTTCTGTGCCTCTGCTGAATGTTACAGCAACTAACCCAAAGGGTGAAAATTATTTGGGCATGGGGGAAAGTGTGTGGATGGACAGGAGAACTAATGGCCAGATGAAGGGTCAGCCACACAAATGGCATTATTTCTTAAGCCACAAACATAAATCAACCTTAGAATGACTATTTGACCAATTGTTTTAAAATTCTTTGGTTAATATTATGCCATTCTTCAGATCTGAACATTATTTAATGTCCGTTTACTGTACACATTCCTTATCATTGTGAAAATAGGAGGTGCTTTTTTAGCACTGATATATCACTCAGTTTCTTTCCAGCTGCCAAACAGAAGACTTTATATCATGCATTGATATGAATTAATAATATATTTTTACAGTAATGGGTCTATATCAGCTTCAAACACAAAAGAGAAAAACATAGCACATCTACTTCATAGCACAACCCTGAGATTAGGAGGTTTGGTATCAATTCAGAGGCTTTTGCTAGAGACCTGTAAAAACCACAAGCTGTAACTTGTGCTGCCAAAGAATGCTCTTGTTAACTTGACTCATGTGAAACCCCTTCAGTTTGCCAGTATTGTGCCCTGAACTGCCCCAGACTAGGAAAGTGCACTTCACTTAATATACATATAAAAATATTAAACAACATAAATTCTTCAGCAAGAGCTTGAAGCAGTATCTGTGCTACAATCGTATATCACATTAACATTTGATGTTATTACTGCTTCACAGGTGCAACAATCCTTGGTCCTTGCCCCTGTGGGAGAGCAGTGGTTGACTTCTATTTCTTTTTTTAACTGTTTACATTTTTACTTCAATCATAGTTTGTCTTATCTCTCCCTCTGCAGGAGGGCAATCATCAGTGAGATTTGCTGCGAATACATAGTGGCTGATGTATCTAATGGAACCTGCACTTATAGCCAGACCTGTCAATAACCCTAGCACCATTACAGTAGATAGCTTTTCACAAGATTGGCTTCTTCTTGCAAAGATTATTCAGTATCATATGCGCAAACAACAGCAGCCATTATTGCCCTTTATTTCCCACCTCTCCTTTTCTTAGACTAGCACATCTCTTTATTATTATTTGACAGCAATGAAGAATAGCCCAATCTTTGCCATCATTTGGTAACAATAATTCTTAGCACTTTTCATGTTCAAAGGGCTTTGCAGTCATTATCTAATTAATCTTCACAGCAGCTCTATGAGACTGGTAAGAAAGGTTTAGCCTCATTTTATAGATGGGTAACTGAAGCTGTGAGTTTAACCGCTTGATTTTCAAAGGTGCTGTGCATTCTTGGCTCCCATTGAAGTTAATGAGAGTGCAGAGGGAGCAACATCTCTGGAAATAAAGGAGCTTGTGCAAGCTTGCAGAGGAGGTTAATATCAGCATGCAGTGGGCATTCCTTGGTCCCCAACCCTGTGCCCAGGCTGTTGGGCCAGGCCTCCCTCAAATCTGGGTTGTTACTGGCAATCTGGCCATTAGACCTTGGCTATTCAAAGCTAGTTTTCCATTTATATGTTTCAGTGTCTCAGGGGAATGTTTCAGAAATTCTGCACTTTAAGTTTCACCCCTGGGTTATTTTATCTGTCCTCACTCTAGACAAAAATACGTTTAATCTGTTAAAGATGTTGCAAGCACTAGGTTTCACATACATTGATTCATTTGTAGTTTTATGACTACATTTTACAGAAATTGCACTTATTTTGAAATACTCCCTAAGCACTAAGGAACATAGACAGAATGCATTCCCTAATGCTTCCCTAATTCATGGAGGTGGCTGCTTTACCAGTCACTGTCAGATCCTTAATCAGCAGAGTTGTAAAGCTTGTAGATATTCAGCAAAAGTGCTTAATAAAAATCATTTAATTCTAAATTACAAGAGTGCACTTAACCCTAAAGATATTAAAACTGATTGTTTGACGCACTGCACTGAGTGGTAGAAATTTAAAAATAAAAGCTTTCCTTACTTGCATCAAAGTGAATAAATCATCTAGTCCTCATATCCTAGTGTCATGATACTATGCTGTAATAAAATAATCCATTTTAGAGCTTTAAGCTGTAAATATAAAGTACTCCAACCTGACTGGTGACAACAGGAGAAACTGGGTTTTAAAGAAAAGAGTAAGAATTATGGCTGTCATTCCTTTTACGTGGCTCTTGAAGGCCATCTGTCTCTGTGTATTTTCTGTGATGGGTTTATAAATCTCTTCTATAGTCTGGCTGGTAGTACCACATAGTGGAGTGCTGTAGTGGCTCTTAGATAATTCTGGTAATTAATTATAGAACATCTACATCCTCCCACTGTAAAAGATACCCTAAGCCATTCCTATTCACCCCTATATGTATGGATCAGTCCCACCAGACACATGCACAGCTGTGTACATGCACACGCTCACACTCGTGCACCACACGGGCACAGAGCCCCCTTCCCTCCACTGAGGTGGTCAGCAAAGTTCAGATTTTGGGTGAGCAGAGATGTTGGAATTTATTTATATCTTATGAAAAGCAATAACTGAGCATATTTAGGTATCATGTCAAATTTTTTCAATTGAAACTATTTTGCAGTTTTGTTGTTGTTAAAATGTACTCTTTCTGAAAAACATTAGCAGCAGTGATTCTTTTGAAGAAATGGAAAGCTTAACTATTTCTTCAGCAGTTAGTAATAAAATTCTTTCTTTTTGCCCAAACTCAACCAATGTTAGTATTCTATTGTCATAAAAGAGAGGAAATAAAGGTGATGGGTGTGTCTGGATTTTGATAAAATGCAAAAACTTATGAAAATTTATTCATTTTTAAAGCTACAAAAACCTTTCAAGTTCCATCACTTTTCCAATTGGAACAAAAATCATCTTCCTTCAATAGATATTGTGAAAATAACCATCCTAGAAATATTTTAAAATATTCTTCTCCTAGCTATTTATACATTGTCTTTCTCCCTGGACCAGAGGCAGGACTTGGCTAAGATTAGTGCTGGGCAGCAGGACTCACCTGGGTGTCAGAATCTATCAAAGTGATGTGTTTCTCTCACTGCTGATATTGTTTGCATTCAACCTTTGTAATTTTCTGCTTTATAGCCAGATGTTTCCAGATGCATTTTTGACAACCTTAACAAGGCTTTCATGCATTACAGAGTGTTTTATTTGCCTAATTTGGAGGATGTGGGAATGTGCAGGTTTTATTTTCACTCAAGTTCTCCAGAATTATGGTATGAAATCTATCAGTTCACAGTACTGAGAATTTCTTATATTGCTTATAATTATTAAAAGATATTTAATTCCATTTTATGATGTGAAAAATCTCCCATAATTATAAAATTATTTGTTTAAAAACTTTTATGGGTTCTGGTTGTTTGGATTTTCCTTATTCCAAAATAGAATTTTAAATCTTTGGAACAAAGTCAAGGAGTCATATGCCTTTTTTTTTTCTTCCTTGTAATCTTTTCTGATTAATTTGTACAGTATGTTTGATTGCTTAATTGTTTAATTTTTCCTTCCATAAACAAGATTAATTGCAATTCACTAGCCTGAATAAATATATACCCATTATAGTAAATAAGCAAGTACTGACATTCTACTTCTGAGCTGTAATGAAAACTTAAGACAGATAGAAATGGATGCACTGCAGTCCTCTAACTGTGCCTGACATCTCCTTACACACCATCAGAATAAAAATGGAAGATTTTGAAAATATTATTGTGTAGGTTTACAACCAGGTTAGGTAAGAAGGAGATGAAGGAACACATTGTCTTAGAGGCTTGCATCTCCTCTCCCATCACTCCTGGTTCTGCTGGGATAACTTCCTCTTCCTTGATGGTTTGAAAGAGAGTAATAGGATCTCACCACCGTTTAAAATAAGAAGAATTCCTACTACATTTAAAGGTCATTCAGCTTCAAAGAAGCCACAGCCAGGGTTCAGGAAGGTGCCTGGTTTTGTGGATTTTCCATCATACACTTAAAGCCTCATTCCCATCACATGGTACTGTTACACTTCATGTAACAGGTTTGACTTAGTCCACATAGTGCACACTTGAAAGATAATAGCTTAAATATTAGACGTTGAGAGGGATGATGCAAGCAAAAATTACTAAAAACACCATTGATAAGGCCCATACTAATGAAAACTGCCATATAGTAATTATCTGATTTAAAAAATAGTTTTTTATTTTAATTAACTTGTTTAAAATATTTCCATCCCCCTGACTCCCAAGCAACAGATTGGATTAGTCAAAGTTTCCACAGAGCTGGTTGATTCTGAACTCATTTTTTTACCCATTTCACACAAAATTATATATAAAAGCTTTCTCTATCTAGGGTAAATATTGTGAGCACAAAATACAATAGGATTTTTTAAAATGGCAGTTGAAACATTTTAAAAATATTTGACTATTCTGACTCTGCTCTTTTTTTTTTTTTTTTTGACAAAACCCCAGCTACAGTGTACATAATCAGAGTACATAATAGTTATGTGCAGGGTGATCAGATAGCTTAAGTTAATGTTACAAATAGAAGTCCCCATATATTGATAATATTAAGAGATTAATATTTATGCATTTTCTTGACAGGAAAACTGTAGTAAATTAGTTAAATATATGTGTTGATAGTTTTGAGAATTGTTGTTAACTTAAAAAGAACAATCTCATTTTTCTGCATCTTGCATAATTTCCCATGGTATTCAAAGAATATGCCATGGTCACCTTCTAATAATTTGGGGAAAAAAAACACATGAAGCATACATGACTCTATAAAGGACAAGACAGCAGCAGGAAATGGTTATTTCCCTTGTTTATATTACAAAATACTTTAGTGTTAGGTTACTGGAAAAGGAAAAATCTGAAATTTTTTGTAATTGCTATGGGTTTTTTCTGCTTGTTTAGTTTTTTGCATTTATCTTATCTTACGCATTTAAGAACTGTGAAATTAATTTCACTGCGGCTTATTACGGGCTTCTCTATTTACTTTCTAGATTTAAAAGAATATATTTGCTAAACTGTTACTATTGCTTTTTTTTTTTTTTAATTTACCATTACAAAATCACAGGTTTGGATTATGTTTTGGAATTTAGCCCAAAGACCAAAATCTTTTTTCTTGAATCAAAATTAATCATCAGGCAATGCCATTTATCCATACCTTTTTTCAACCAATACATCTATCCTTGATAATCAACATGAATTTTATATGACACTAATTGCACAGCACAGAAACTTGCCTCTATTGCCTAGATAATTTCTTACTACTTGTATTACAGAGAAAATAAAATGTTCAGAGTAGCCTAGTGGCAGATTTTCAGCTCATGCAAATTAATATTAAATCACTGATCCAGAATAGTTATTGTTTCAATGGCGTGAGAAATAATGTATTGAGTTTTTGTTTCCAGGAGTTTTTCTTTATTCAGCTCTGGTAGGTGTATGATACTAAACTCTTGAATAATTCCTTTTTAAATTAAACAGCAGATTCATATCTTACCAGATTTATGAGTCATTTATATTCCACTAAGCCACACTACCCAAATGGCTGTGTATACAATTTTGATGAGCTGGTAGTTTAAGTATAGAGATAATACAGAGAGCTTTTTCTGAAGTGGGTATGGGGATATTAGTATAGTTGATGTTTAAATATGTTATCAATATGAAATAGAAAAGATGGAATAAAATCAGTCTGCTATGAGCAATCATAAGAATTTTTAGTCTAAAGTTTTTCAGAATGATGTTGATGATATGAAAAATCCAAAAGCATGGTGATACTAAAATTACCATGAACTACATATCAAGCACTATATATGTGTGTAGGTAATGTATTTGAGTTCACTGAAAACTGAAAATGGGTTGCAGTGGCAGAATTACCTCCAAATTATGTAAAAATAGAAATTTGAGTTTCTCAAGAAATTCACTATTATGGCAGTTTTCTGGAAAGCCACTAGGTGGAAGTTATTTTCCTACTGACCAACTTTATTCCTTTCGCAGTGGCCATTGTTTCCTGATATAAAGCTGTAAAAAGTAGTTTTCCCTCAGTATTATCATTTCTAGAGTTAAAGTATAGAAAGTACAAGTATAGAAATTGCACAAAAAGTTGTCGCTTACAGAAGTCCTGGAATATAAAGCCAGAACCTTCTTGACTGGGACAAATGCTGGGCAAGTGCTATTCTACTAATAGTAGTGCAAATAAATTGCTAAAATTTTGCCAAAGTAGAAATTATCAAGCTGAATGCAAGTGAGAAATTTGGCTGTCAAAACAATCATAAATGGAGAAATAAATTAGCACATACAGTAATAAATCTGAGCAGAAATTTCAAAAAGAGCCTGGTTAAAAGTGCAGAAGTAAAAAGCTCTTCCCTCTGAAATTCTCCCAGCATTTTGGGATCACTATTTTTACTTTATAAAATTAAACTCATAACACAGGCTTTAGAATAAATTATTCTGAGTTTGACTTTCCGGTCTTTTCAGAACTTGTCAGTTCAAAACCCAAATAGCAGTGAAATTTGCATTTTCTGCATTTGCAGAAAAGTTGAAAGGATCATGACTGTTACTGAAAGGATCTATTACTGAACCTCTTCTAAGAGACAAAAACTTCCTCACCATGCAGAAGATGAAGACTGGTGGTCTTTGCCCTGACATTGCCCTAGGTTTGTTTTGTTGCCCTAGTAGTCCTAATTTCACTGGCAGTGAAGAATTGTTGTTTGGTGCTGTGCCAAGGAGGATATGAATGGCAGGCCATGCTCACAGTCTCCATTGCAATTACTGCTTCTTTTTCTGCTGTAGCCTTTACTGAAAGAGTGTGGGATGCACATCACCAATAACTGACCTAACTTGCGTTTCATGTCAAAAGGAAAGTTTAAGAAACACTGAAGGATTTTTGTCAAGGCATGGGATGAGAACCAGATGGAACCAGAACAGAGCATATCACCCACTTTCTCTGGTCTTCAAAAGAGAAGAAAATCAACTGACTGTGGAGCGTGCAAGTATAGAAATTGCAGCAGAGGTACAATGCACACTGCTGGGAATACCATGTGCATATTGTGTGAATATATAGTTCCAATAGGCTACCTGAGATATCTGAAAGACATCACTTTTCATGGCAAAGTTTTGTTGTTGTTGCTGTTGTCATTGTTTTGTGGAAAGTTTTTTGGTTTATTTTAATAATTTAGTAAGCTCACAGCAAATAATTACCAGGAACTCTTAGCATTCAAGAAAAAAAACAACTTTGCAGTTATAGCACATTTTTCATAAGAAAAAGAAGCAACATAATTATGTTGCTTTATGTAGTACTAGACATTAGACACAAAATTCAGGAAAATGATAAAAATTAATAACAAAAATAAAAATATATATACCTAAAGTCAATTATTTTGACCTTTTAATGATTTTTCGTGGGATAAAAAATTAAAGTTCAGCAAATCACTCTAACGTCTGCTACCATTTGCTCACATAAGGATTAATCCTGTATGATGCATCTTGCTAAAAATATTTGTAACAGGAATATATCTAGATGATAGATGGAAGATAATTGTAGGATGTAATTGTAAAAGTCTTGGAATTGGGTCTGAAATCCTTTCATGAATGCTAGCAATTGTTAAACACATGCTAATAACCAATATGAATATACTTCCTTGTCTTCTTCAATGAGTGAAAGAGAGAAAAATCTGTTGAAAAAGGCAAGATGGGGGCAACTACCTGAGAAAGTGATTTTTGAAGAATTTTTTTTTCCTTCCTATCTGAACCTCTTCTCTCCACATAGATTCTTCCATGAGTCATTTGGAATAAGAAAAGGAACTGATATGAGGAGACAAAAGTCAGTGACAAGCTAAATGGATACTCACTCTGGACTACAGTCACTCCTCAAGAAAAGCCAGTTAATGATACTTGAGACAATGGCCTGGTCTCCTGCTCTTCCATAACCACACTGAAATGCTCCCACTGGAGCGGTTTCATAGCAGCCTGGTTTCTGCCTCAGCCTTTCATCCTTTGTGGGGATGAAGCCTGTAGGTCTCACCATGGGAGATTATGTTTGGACATGTGTTCATGTAAATGAATTAATTCAGAATACAAAGCTGAAAGAATTTTAGGCAATTAAATTTATTGAGTGTTTTTTCTTTTATGTATTCATTTAGCAATCTGACAAAATGTGTCAGTTTTCCATGCTCTTTGCTGGAAAAGGTACCCTTCTGCAGTATTTCTAACCAATAAAATAGGGGTTGCCTGGTGAGGTCATCTTAGAGTCCTGGCTCCAGAAGAAATGTCCAGGATCTAGGACACCAGCTCTATGATAGTAATCTTCTACACGTGAAAAAACTGAGTTGAGGATCGGGCCTTAGGACTTCTCTACCCTCTGCCTCAAAGTGAAATTGCTCTGTGACTTTTGGAGCCTTTATAAGCTGTGCTGATCTAGTTGTTCTCTGCAGTAAACCTGGGACAGAGCTGGTGGAGGCTGGGAGAGATGTGTATTGCAATGGTTGGCACTTCAGCTGAGGGCAGGAAAGCCCGGGACTTTCAGGGTATTGCAGAGCAGGCATGATGTGGTAACATGAAGAATAAAGTAGGATGAGTAAAGGGAGAGCAACTGGAGGGCCAGTTAGGGAAGAAGTTGGGAACAGGACAGAAACTGGAGGTGGGAGGATGGGTATAATGGTGCTCAATCAGTCAAAATGACACTGTGAAGACAGCAGAAGAGGAAGGGACATGAGAAAGAAGCTGTCTGCATGAGGGACCAGAACTTCAGATGACCTTCTCATCTGTCTTTTGATCAGCTGCAAAAAGTTCTGTGGCCCTAAATATTTCAGTCCAGTGAAGAACCTGTTCCTTGAGGGGTCATGCAATGGCACGCAATGAAAAGTTTGTTTTTCCAAATTCCAAGATTTTATAATTTGGGAAAGTATAAAAAACCAAAGTTTAAAGAAATCCACATAGAAAGAATTGTATAAAGGTCATATATTCAAATGCTCAAACTAAGGATTACCAGAACTAAGACTGCCTTTACTATTAAAAGTACAGTAATACACTGTTTAATTCCATTATTTCATAAGCTTTTCCTGCATGAAAAACATAATTCACTGTACATACAGACTACTCTGAGGATGAATGCATTTAATATGTTTCAGGATATTGCCCCCTCAGTAACCCTATCTCATTAATTGCTAAAGCCTAAGAAAGCATACAGTCAATGAGAAAAGGAATTGTAGGAAGGAACTCAGAGCCCTGATGACTAAGGCAATGAAATGCTGTCCTAATTAATTCCTTCTTATCCCAAATTCTTCCATGGAGTTCCTGTGTGATGCTGAAAAGTCACAAGCAACCATTTTCACAAAAGGATGCTATTTTTATTTTGTCACTTTCTCAGATACCATGTTTGTGCTTCGCTGTTGTTCCAAGCTCTGACCTCTGCATCTTAGAGCCCTTGGAAACCCTACTGTGAAAATGAAGTGCCTTGAGAAGTTAACATAAAAGAAAATTAGGTCCTTGGTCCTTCAAACTAGACACACATATTTACTTGTCATTGTCAATTTGGCCTTTAATGGCAGTGCCTAAGTCTTCATTATGGAATTTCAAAGTGCTTTTATACTGGAGAATTCTTTGCAGAAGGGCATTAGGTAGGGGCGTACATAAATCCTTTTCCCCTAGCCTGGTTTCATTCAAAATAAACCCATAAATCTGGTGCAAAAGAGAACTTCAGTAAGCAGAGTGTTTGCCACATTCTCTTTCCAGGACAACCAGGATGTACTTTGCCTGACTTTTGCTTGCCTGTCTGGAACACAGGAAGGATAATATCACCCATCAGGGAAGGAACAGCACAGGTCTGAGTGTTTATGAAGAACTCAAAGGTAGGTCTAAAAGGGACATAAATCATATGCTGCTTGTACTATCATGTGAAGACTTATGAACTGAATTTGCATCCTTTAACTTCTGTAACTACAGTAGTGTTAATTCATGAGTATTGGCTTCCCTGCATCACTGTGTTGTACTCACACAACCAGACTACTTTCAAACCTAAGCTTCTGACTCTCTAAAGCTGTTCTGCACTGTGTGGTTTTACCAGTTCAGGCCAATATTGTCTATCTTAGGCTTCATTATATTGAAATCCATTCCAGGATAAAACATGCCTCCAGGAAATGTCAAGAACCCCATTCTACCCAAAGCTGATTGGAGAACTCTACAAAATGCAGTTTGGGGCACCATTTTCTTTCCATTTTCATCAGGAATATGATGAGATGCTGCCCCCTTTCTTACAACAGGCAGTTACTGGGGCTATGCTCCTTCAGTAACGAAACCCAGAGTGAATACAGTTGGAATCCCTATAGGACCTTTTATAGAAGAAGACGTCAGGATTTCAGACATTTACTTTTGTCTTGATATATATATTCTATATGTGGTTGGGACTGTCTCTATACCATATACAGAAATTGTTGTGTATTAAAACATAAAAATATGAGGCACAAGAAACTAAAATCCTCATTCTAGTTCAGTGCTTCAGTGTTAATCATGCTTCAAGTCCTAAGACTTGAATTTCTGCACATGGGCGCAGGTTCAAAGGAAGTAAAAGGAGAAGAGATGACATCTGGAATGTCTTGCTAAAGTTTATGTGGGTTCAAGAGAAGATGGGACAACTATATGGAAAATAAGTGCATCAGTAGTTAATAAACATAGCGATATTGCATGAACCAATTACCTAAGTGGACAATGACTACAGGCTGGAGGAGGGAAGTACCATACATCTTTTTTTCCTTTTGTATAGTTTCTACTGCATCTGCTCTTTGCCCCAGTGAAAAAAGGAACTGTCAGAGAACATGGGATATGCTGCAGGCAGAGTTCACAGAGAACAAAATCCAGCAGTAATCCATCCCATGAAGATCAGCCATCTCATACACTTCCACATGAGAAAAAAAACAAGAGTTTTTTTGTATCTGGAGTTATAGGGTTGTGTTTGCAATGGTGACTTTAAGGTGGCAATGTAAAGCAAGCTAGGTGGTGGGAAAGGATAACTTCGACTAGATCAGGCTAATGCCTTTAAAAATAATTGTGTTGTCTTAGTGTACACAGTCCCTTCTGTAAGTGTGAAACAGAAGCAGGATCTTCCAAAGCACCAGCAGGTCTTCTGTAATGAAGACTGTTTGGCAATGCAGTCACAGAAGATACCAAATGAGGTTAACATAGACAAGTGCAGTGCAGTTTCCCTTAGCTTTTTAAGGCTTATCTTTTTCATTCTTTTGATGTAGCTTTGTTGTATATTTTTGATTGGAAGGCTATGGAATTCTTCCTTAATACCCAGAATAAATCCCAGTACTTCATCTCCTCACAGATGAAACTGCATCATGCTTTTTCTGCATTACCAACATTGCAACCTTGTGATCCTTTTAATTTGCATTCCACACCCCCAAAAGCACTGGACTCTCTCCTGATGATCCTCTTCACAGAAATAAAAGTGACAGCTTCTGTGAAAGGGGAAGTATTGCAGCGAGCGACATATGAGCATTGAGCGGAACAATGCAGTGAGTAAGCAGCTGAACCTTGAAGGGAATCTCCATTGAAGTAAAACACAAAAGGAGAGGCTAATTCAATTAGCAACTGATGCTTGTTACTTGAACAAACTTCACTGAATTTTGAAAAAAACAGGAAATACGCAGCCAATGAACATGTTGGCAAAAATAGACAGACACAAGTAAATATCTTGAGGTTTCTCAGATTTTCTTAAATCTCAGTAGGCCTCCCAGGTAACTGATATTTTGGATTTTATCTCTTTCTCTCTCCTCTTGTGTATTTTCTTCCTTAGATGAAAATGATCTAATATGGCTAAGCCTCTGAAAATGCTTTCACACCATCCTACTATCCTACATATTTCAAGTACCTGCCTGTACAGTCTTTCCTCTAGACCTGCTGCCCTCAAAGCCTTGAGTTACAGACAGATTTATCCATGCTGTTTCATTCCTATTGCTGTTTCATTCCATTCCATTTCAAAGGAAGATGCAAACACTCATTAAGCAGAGGTGTGCCAGGCCACTAGTTGGAGCATGCTATTAACCAGTCTAGGGAAAAGAAGAACTTAAGTCACATAAATATGTCTTGTTCTCCAAGAGCCCACCTACCCAGACCAAAGCAGCCTGAACAGCGATGGCACTGATTTCAATGCTGTACAAGAGCAATTCCATTTTTTCATATCAAAACATTATTATAAGACAGTTAATCAATCCTTATGGTCACTTTTAGGGGAAATGAGAAGGAAATAAGCCAAACATCAGATCATTAGTTTTCATCATTAATATAAAAATCCTGTCAGAGTAAGCCAGAATACTTTAAACATAGTTAATGTGGTCTGATTTTTGACAAGGTTATTAAGATAAAAAAACCAAGCAAAAATAGCAAGCAAAATTTATCCTAATTTCTATGCAAATATATGATTTCATCCTTTTAAGAACATCCATAGCTGTAGCAGAAACCCAGTTCCCTTCAGCTTAGCAATAAAAACAATATAACTTAGCTCATGTCAAAGTTTACCGTGTGACTTTAAAGCAGCTGTTAACTTTAATATGATAAATGAAATCATTACTGAATATGGCCTCACAAGGCAATTTTTTTTTTTTAATGTTTGAACCATTCTTGTCTATACCCCCTTGTCATTAACTGGTAAATCAGTAATTTATTTCCTATTAGAATTTATATAGTTTGCAGCAATTAAGAAGAAAAGCATAATTGCTGACAAACCCAGGGCACTATTTAAATCACTTCCTTGTTGACAACATATTTCTCCTTCCTAAAACTGAATGTCACTGAAATCTGATTTGAACAGAACCCTTGTGGACTCATCATTCAAATGTACTGCACCTGTCACCTGTGTGCTAGCATTCTGCTAAGGATCAATTTACATAACCTCATTTAATGGTTCATAAATCATACCCATTAAGCCCAGCTAACAGGAACCAAGGGTTCTAATTTATGCTGCCTTTCATAGCAGAAAATTGGGAGGCTGGAGCCTGTGGATAAAGAACCCAGGTCTTGCCTTTGATTGTTGATTGTGATGGTAAATGTATGGATGATGAGAACAGATTTTCACTTTATTGATTTCCTGCCAAAGCACAGCATGCTTTATTGTGAAAGGGGGCCTTTTGGCAGCAGTGCTAAAAGTGGCAGTTGTTTAGGAGCCCTTTGCCAAGATGACATCTAAGACAATACCGAGTGGTAAATACTAAAATAATATCAAGCTGAAATGTTAATTTTTAAAAAGAAACATCCCCAAAGGTTCATAAACTCAATGATGTTTTCTACCCCAGAGCACCTCACTAATAAACATGAAGCCAGGTGATTACTGTGGGGTATTAATTTTTCTAAAATTTATTTTTCTTAAATTCTGTATTCTATTATAAATTATTCATGGTATTTCAGTCAAAGTAATGCAGATGTTTGAAGCCCGCTGTAGAGTGACAGTTCAGCCAGAGTTGTGTGCTGGGCCTGTCTTGAGCTTTGTACTCTGATCCTCCCTTTGATTAAATACCTGGAAATAGCTTCTTCTGTCATTTGATTTTCCATTTTTAAGTTCTATTATTTAGTAGGTGGCTGAGTGCCGTATTGAGTGTATTGCCAAATGGAATATGCATATGCATAGGCATACAGCAGTCTTGCCACATGAGTTTAGGCAGGGTCTCAAAATACCAAAAATAGTCTTGGTATTACTTCCCAGAATCAAACAAACTCTGTTGGTTTGTTCCCCTTGCCTCACTCAAAATTGCACCCCTTCATTTCAGCTTGCCTATAATTTTCTCCGTACAAGTATGAAATCCTAAATTTTTTTTAATCTTCTCTTAGAACAGACTGATTCTCAACAACTTGGAATTTAACCCCCCCATTATTGCAGATGGACAAATAATTTTTGCTGGCCTGAGAGTACAGT
This sequence comes from Agelaius phoeniceus, assembly GCF_051311805.1. NCBI lineage: Eukaryota > Metazoa > Chordata > Aves > Passeriformes > Icteridae > Agelaius > Agelaius phoeniceus. The sequence goes on from NC_135270.1 coordinate 39,429,524, forward strand.
CTGTGTCTTCTGCCAGCCATCATACTAATTCAATGAAGGCAAACAATATGATAGGTTTCTTCTGCTTTTCTAGCTACAATATAGAAATTAAGATCTTTGTTTTGGAAGATACTGGCCATGATCTGGGGAAATACTGAGGTTACTGAACAGTCTTGATGTAAAAATATTGCTCAGAAAAAACTCAGAACCTAGTGCTTGCAGCATTAGCTGAGCTGGGAAACTTGCTATTGAGGTCCACCATAGATTTCCCTTGTGACTTCACCAGAACTCTATTCACCAAATGCACGGAATTTCAGTCAATTCCTAAAATAAAATACATACCTAGCCAACAGAGGAGGTGTTATAGCCCAGATACCTGCTTCCCTCCACTTTTTGTGCTGCCCTGTCAACGGAGCTGAAGAATTGCATCCCATCTTTTTATATGCTGCTTTCCTCTGGTGGCTATCCATCACAGCTCTGAAGCACAGAGACATCAACAAGCCCAGAACAAGTTTTGGCTTTCTGGTACTTAGAGATAGACTTTGTAATCTTCAGCTTGAAACACAACAAAAACATAAACAAAAATCTCCCAAAATGTATCAAAATCCTCTACCTATTCCTCAGTGTTACAAAAGGCACTGTATTCTTTCCTGCCTGTGTTTGTGCAGACCTTAGCCTATTAAATGTGCTCTATGAGATCTATATGAACAAGATCCAGATGTGACAGACAGGATCTATGAAGTATTCAAGATGCTGGTAAGTCTTAGGATAATAAAAATGGTAATTTGCCATTATCAAGATGGATAAACTGGGCAGCCCAGTACTTATAAACCTAGGAAAATAGAAAATTATGTATTCCTTAGAAACACTTTCCTGGAAAAACAAGAATTTTGAGGATTTTAATTCTAGGCTTTGAGGGAGTCATAGTTATCCTTTTTAGAGTTAGATTGTCAAGCTCTGAGAGTTAGTTTTGGTTATTGTCACTGGGGTTTTGCACATCCCCACTGTGAGCTCCCTGCCTAACCTCTCTTCTGCAGATAACTAAGCCAGTCTCAGTAATGGCAAAAGAATATGTGACTGTACTTCAGCCATTCTAGTTTGGCTATTAACTTCATGATTGTCAAAGTTTGCACTGAGTCTGAAATAGAGAGTGCAGCAGCTGGGGAACGAGCAAACCTCTTTTCCTGCAATGGTGGCAGCAACCTCTGGCAAAGGAAAAGGGAGAACAGATGGAACAAGAAATGTCTCAAACTAACATAGTTGTCTACTGTTGTGTGCAGAAGTGGATCACTCAGCCGCTGTCTCAATTTCCATTTACAAAATGGAGAGAGAGTGCTGGATACATTTAAATGGACTGGAGCAATTAAATTCACATTAATGTCCAGGATTTCTTCTTTCAGTAGCAGTATATATTTAAGTGTTTTGCTATATGAACGTTAATTGATTTGTAGATTGGAGTCCTACATTGATTTCTTTGTCTCACAAAATCTAATATAATATTTTAGAAATGAAAACTGTTGAGTATCCTCTGCTTATTCTAATGCACCTGAGTCCTGGTCTCAAACATCCCTGCAGTCTAGCCTTCACTTAAACAGAAACCAACAATTCTACTGAAGAGATGGAAGGCTCCTATTAGTAGGTTCATATCACTGTATTCAGTTTCACTTTTGACATAAATAGTAGTCCAGCTCAAGGTTCCAGAGGTGGAGGGTTTTAAGCTTGAGGTCAGCTCTGCTAAAAAAATTTATTTGGCTGTAGGAATTCTGTTATTGAGTTTCAAGATCCAATGAATAAAAAAACCCAAGCACAAAACCACAGCCTATAGAATATCATTCTGGTTGTTATTTACATAAGTGTTATTTATTTTTCAGGTGCAAGATTGAACTGGAGCTCAGTTATGGAAGCAGGCATCTCTGCAGGTACTGGGGAATGTCACTGGCAAATCTTACTGATCTATTTTCAAGTGTAACCACACACTGATGTTCCTTAGCCTTGCTGGCAAAGGTTACTGCTGCTGTAACACTGAAGCAGAGAGATCCTGTGCTTACATCTTAATTTCATTGTCAGAAATGCTATCTTTGTCCTCCTTTCCTGTGGCAGTGATAGCCCAAACAGAGCGATGGAGATGACACCTCAAGAGCTGAGATTGCCACCGATATGGTTTCTGGTGACGATCTCTGTTGTTTTGATAAGAACAAAAGCAGATCAAGATCTGTTCTAATATCTAAAGAACATTTTTTCCCAGGTACTACCCTTTCAAATCTTCTGCTCATAGCTTGTGCCTTGCAGGTAGCCCTCTGACATCACTAGGCCAGATCCACAGCTGACATGAACTCCATTCCAATCAACAGGACTCCCATGCCTTGCAGTGGATTATGATCTTAATCAGTGGAGCTAAGCTGAAGAGAGACTGTAGCCACCATTTAGGTCAATCATGTTTCTCCTTTGACTTCAAGGCAGGCAAGGCTTCACACTACAGCATTCCCATGTAGTTTCATTGGCATTAGGGGCTACACACCATGGTGTACCATTGGGCACAGAAACTATGTGGCCTGAATGCCCAGGGCTCACTGTACTGCTAAAACTGCCCATGTGCATAGGGGCTGTTTCAGTCAGTTCATAGCAGCACTACTCAGCCTTTGTTAAGAGAAAGTGAATTTATTGGAGCCATTGAACTGTATCATTCTGAGCTACCTTATCTCTTAATTCTTCTTTTTCTTGTCACAGATGCAAGCCTGAATTTTAAAACTGATCCATTTTGACCAACGTCCGGTGCTGCTGTGTGGCAGTATAATAAAGGAAATTAAGAATGTGGTGAAGGGAAAAGAGAGAGCAAGGTGGGAATGCAGGCAGATATCCAAGATATTTAGGGCTGTGTCAGTGACGTTGATGTCACATTAGACAGCTAACACTCCTCTGCTGGGTCTTGCCACTCTCCAAGACAGAGCTGTCCAATATGCTCATAAATCTGCCAGTTAAATGTTCACAACCTCAGACTGGCATGTTATAAGTAACAGACATTACTAATGGTTCAGTTCAATACCTTTACTTATACCCCTTGACTTGTGGTTACTCCTGGTGACCATTTCCCAACATAGGCTATCAGCAGTTAATCTTTGTCAGTAAAAAATATGTATATTTTCATTGAAATTGATACATTATCCAAGTACAAATATTGTGTAAATGGAATAAGGAAATTTTACAAGGCACTATGTATCTAAAATAAAGTGAAAAATCCAGTGTCTGACATACTTGTTTTATACAGATGTTAAATAAAACAGACTATGCAATATTTTGGAGTCAAGCTGGGAGCAGAAATGATCCAGATCCAAGTTGGGAGCAGAAATGGGTCCAGATCTAATATGAGCTTACTCAAATTTGATCACACTACAACTCTGTCTCTTAAAAGTAAAATCATTGCACTTGCAAGACTCTGGCCAAGTATACCCATTCAGCCATGATCCTATTGATAGAGTTTTTAATTTTTTACTGAGATATGTCCCAAGATTATCTCCAAACCTCAAAAAGTCTTAACATAAAATTCCAAACAAAAAACTAGAAACATTCTGTATGTGCTCTGGTCTTGTAACTTTTCCACTCCACAGGACAGCTCTGTGCAACTCCTGAAAATGGGTTAAATAATTTCTTCAACATTCAGGTTTTTTAAGCAATAGATTGAAAAGAATCCAAAATTATGCCAATATTGATTCAAGTGTATTGATTAAAAGTGAGAGAAATGGACTTTTTGAGGTCATGGAAGCCCAAATAATATGAGGGACTTTTAGCTTTTTTTCTAAAGATGAAAAAGGTTTGTGTAATTGCTCTGCCTCTCCCCCCGCTGCTCCCCACTCCCCTTAGTAATTCCTCAATATGTAGTCTAATTTCAATGAAATTATACAGAAAGGTTGGAATTCTTAAAAGAGCGATTTCAGGTTCAAGCTGAGTAGGAGATACATGAAAGCAGGCAGCTGAGCAGGGGTGCAAAATAAGTGTCCTCATTGCCAGTGAGATCATGGGACGACATCAGCCATCAAGCCACAAGACATCAAACCTAACACAGAAGAGGGACCATAGAACCAGGTTCCCTAATTCTGACATTCACAGAACTATTTTTCTCTGAGGCTTTTACATTCAAATCCAATAATTTATCTACAAACTAAGAGATCTGCTGACTTCATTTTAAAAGAAATTCAAGGGGCTTTTTCCTAGTATCTTATCTCTCCTTTTGGAAGCTTTTCTGGTCTCCCAATTATAGTGTCTAAATGAATAAATAACTGAATGCAGCTATTTGTATGATTATCAAAACCATGCTGATGGAGCTAGTATGCAAATTCTATTCCAATAAAAGTAGGTTATGCCTTTTGTATGAAAAAGAAAGCGGTTGTTAGATTTATTTCAGCAGTCTGTAACTTTCTTTAGAAATAAAATTTCAAACAATTCTGAGGTAACTGGGAGGGGAACTGCATATTCATTTTCATAACAAATATAGCCTGGGTGCAAGAAGCCCTAGTGTTAGCTGCATTTCAAAATATCTTCACTTAATAAATATGTGTGCCACTGCAAACATAAATCCTACAGAATCTACGTAGATATTCTTTACTGATCCATCTCTTCAATTATTACTGCAACTGGTGGATCTTACACATGATAAATTTTGAAGAGAAATTAAATGCCCAGCTCTGTGAGATAATGACTATCTGTAGTTCCTGCTGACTTCTCTTTCAGAAATATTCTTTAAGAATTCAGTTGAAAATCTATAACAAACCCCTGTTCTCTTCTTCCCCAAAGATGAGAAAAAGAGAGAAAAAGAGATGGTAGGTTTGTTTCAGTAATATCAGTAGTCTTATCATGCACCTGGTATCTTTAGATGGATTTGAAACACTTTTGATGTGACCTACAAGATCAATAATGATTACAGTGGGTGTTAGTGATGGAGCTTCCTCTGTATATCTACTTGTCTTAGCAAATCAAATTCTTAATGTTATTTCAATGTATTTTTCTTTAATTCTATTTTATTTGTATAATGTGAGTGCAGATATTGGATTTTTGGTTGTTGGGATTTTTTAGAATTTAAAGGATTTTAATTTAGCTAATTCAGTTATCATAGTGCAGAAAAAGCTCAGACAGTCATGGGTCCTATCCATTCATGGTGAAACTGCAGGAGACAACCGAATTACACCAGCGATGAATTTTTCTCATTGTGTTTCTTCCACTTAAATTTAATCAACCATTTGTGAACCTCTTACATTTCAATGGCATTATATGAAACAACTCAATGTGATACATTTCTTTTGTTGAAATTGCATTGATTCCTCTGGAGATGCAGATAGCAACACAAGTCTATAAGATCTCGTCTTCTTTAAGGTTACTGAAATAATTGCTTTTTTAGTTAATGCTTTTAGGCCTTTAGGTAATAAAATATCTAAATGAATTTGTATGTTAAACTTGGAGTTGGTATGTATGAGTTCAGTGTTACATTGTTGCTGTTTGTACTAGTATCAATGAAAACTGCATCAAAGCTTTTCTTTTCCATGTATGAATGACTACGTCTGAAATAAAGTATCCTTTCTAGATTCCAGGTCATTATTATATAAAATTCTGACAATTAATTTTTATATGTTTGATGAATTAGGGTTTTTTAGTTATTTGGATGTAATTTTAAAGTGAATTGAGAATACTGAAAAATAATGCATTTACATCTAGGGACAAACCTTACACTTTAAAGACATTAATAAATTCATATTAAAAGTTTAGTTAATAATAGATGCTTAGCAGCAATGTATGAATGGGATTACCAAAATTATTCTCCCCTGGGGTTGGAAAGAAGTCCTTTTGTCCCTGCCAGCTTCTGAGGCAGAAAAAAAATATTCTGCAGTTCTTCCAACTGATGATGTCAAAGCACTCTGCAAATATCAGCGCTGAAATTAACAGTCAGAGCAATTTGCCAGATATAAATCCAAGGTTATTTCTCATTTTTCCTCTTTTCTTTCAAGTACAGGCATGCCAATACCCAAACCAAGAGACTGCCTATATCATTTGTGTTGGTACAACCATCTGTTTACAGGGAGCATTCCACACCAGGTCAGTAATTAAAACACATCTTCAAAATGACAACATTAGTGAGATTACTTCTGCTTGTTCTGAGTTCCTTTTTTTATCTTCCTGACTTCATTTCCATACTTGAGCAATTATCAAAAAGTGTGTGTTGAAGATGTGGTTTCCTCAAGACCAGACACCCTAACTGTATTTCATTTTTGAATATACTGTAGGAAAGGTTTATAATTGAGGATCCAGAGCTAAGGGAGACTTTTTCTCTGGCCTACCAACTGGATTCAACAGGTGAGCCAGGAAAGTGCCTCTTCACATTTGTCTCCTTGGGAACTTAAGAAGGGGACTACCATCTGATTCATCCCTGAAAATACTTTCCTTGGTGTCTGAATCTCTCCTGACCATGGAAAACCCCCATTTCCCTCAAGGATGAAAGTTTAATGAAGAGTAGATTGAACCTTGATAGTAGTGTGAATGAGCACTCCAAGAACCTGGAAGTGTCTGGGCTTTTGGTTGCTGCTTGTTAAAGACAAAGGGTTCACATTCTGCAATATATCAATACTACAATGTACATCCACAGCATATCAATAACCTCAGGGATTTCAGTGGAACTATTAAAGTTTAAAAGGAGAGTACTTATAACCATTTGCAAAATCAGTGGCCCAAAATTGATTCAGATCTCTTCTTCCCAGTGGTTTGAACTCCCCCATGAACAGGACTATTAGACTCACAGTAATCTTGTCATTATTAAGGCAGGACCTAAAACTGTGAAAGGTCAACAGGAAGTGCTTCTTTTCCAATGAAAAGAATTTGAATTTACATTTTCAAATGTCTTTGGGGGTTGGTTTTGCATGTTTGTCTGTGTGTAAAATTGGCCAGTGCTAGCAATCTCTGTAAAATATTTTCATGCAGTGTTCACTATATTTTCTTCTTCCCAGGTACACTTTTCAAAACTTACCTACATTGCGGTAATAATAAAATAAATACTATGTTCCTAAAATAACTCTTCAACTGCAAAACAGATAGGAAACCCATTCCTTCTTGCAACAGTGAGCAACAGTGTACTTTCCCGCAACCGCCAAACACTATGAAAACGGTTTCATTTACTTCCAGAATTTGCCAAAAACAGATGATGACTGAAACTGGTAATGACTATTTTCTATTCTCTATCCCTAAGTAATTGACCATTAATTATAATATCAATAGGCTGTGGATAAGTAAAGCAGACACATGTTAGGACTACATTTCATTTGTAACTGTTTTGTATATATCATAAATCTCTAATATTGGGCTATTGTCACACATGATGAATTATTGTAAGCATGTCAGCACATAGTGGAAGTCAAGTACATTCAAATACTACTCAGTCAGAATTGAATTTGGCATGATAGTCTCATAAAAGGGGACTCAATTGAGAGTTTCCACTTGCCTGCTCTAAACTTGTCACTTGTAGGTGCTAAAGAGCTTGTTGTGTTGGTTTAATTAGTCAACAAATCGGTCCTTACTTGATTGCGTGGTCGTATCACATATGTTAACACTTCACTGTTTGATGGAGATATTAACAAGTGACAAGAGTCTCTTGGTCTATGGACTTTAAAGAAGAGAAGCTCTTCTATATTATTTCATTTGGTCCTGCCAATATTTATTAGATCATGCATGCTGCAGGCTGCCAACAAGAGAAAGACAACACAAACATTTTTCAGGGTTATGCTCATCTGTATCCCAAAGAAGGGTCACTAAACAATCGATGGTAAAAGAATATAAGTAAGATGAGTGTTTTCTGCCAAAGCTTAGAAATCCATTATATGATACAGTTTGCTGCAGACCTCCTTGGAGCTTTTTTCACTTAAAGATAATTTATGACAAGAACAGAGAGGTTCTTGAAAATGCTATAGCAACTGGAGCTGAATGATGCCACTCTGGCACTAGATGCATAGTCACCAGAGGCCAGTAAAAAGGAAGTTTGCATTTGTATGAAGAACTGTATTAGTTAAGCATTCATCAGCGTTGTATAAAATATTCATATTACTTGTTGGTGGAAGATTAAACAAAAAAACTTCAATAATTAAAATGGCTTATTCCCAGGAGTGGGGGGTAGGGAAAAAGTTGGTCCTCTGCAAGTTTGCAAAAGGGCTTGTCTATTCACTTTTTGTATAGCAGCAAACAAAAGAGGAGTGCATACTTTATAGGCTCCACTTGTTTGACCACCATTCTGTTATAGCTTTTATCTGTGCTTTACCAGTAATCAGGTCTCTGAAGCATGAGCTGCAATAAAGAGGAATACATCACATGTAGAAAATCTCCTTAATCATTTTTGATGAGTCTCTTGCTAGAAAAAGCCATTTATAGCATTGTGATAGGAGTCATAAATGCTATTTTTCATAAATATTGACTGACTGGTCTTGGCAGTATGGGAAAAAATATAATGAGAGAGTACCTCTTTAAGTTTTCCATAATAATATTTTATTTTATTTCTTTTTTTTTTTTTGAAAGCTGGGGGACAGTTTGAATAATTGCCTTAAGAGGGAAACAGATAAGATGCATTGACATAAAACCTCATTGCTTCCATCTTCATGGAAATGTTGAAACCTCCCAGCTTCTAAGTTTTCATTATAATGCTTAGCTGAATTTTTCCTCTCTTTTAATGCGTAGACTGATCCTCAAAAGTCAGGGTCTGCTACCAGACAGCTGTCTTAAATCACCCTGAATCTTTTACAGTGATTTTAGGTTTTTCATGTAATGTTACTGGTACAGAAAAATTCACAAAACCAAGTTTAAAAAAATTGTAGTAAACTTGCTCATAATAACCAATGATAGAACAATGTTTTTTAAAAATAGTGGCTCAAGAAGTTTCTTGCCCTAATTTCTCTATGCACCATTTTACAAAAATGTTACGTGCGTTCAAAAGCCTGAACTTAAAATTATATATTTTAAAATTATAAGTTTGTAAAAATGTGAATAATTTGTTCATACAAGCATGCATATCTTTTGAAAAAGCATGTGTAAATGTGCAATCTTAGGAACAGAAAGTTGTTGCAATCTTTTCAGCTGAATGGAGGTTCCTTATTATCACAGATCATTTTTTCATACACCTGTGTGTAGACATGCACCTTTTTGTGAAAAAATGTAAAATTCTTTACTAGTAAGCATATAAAATGTAATGGCTGTTCTAAACTGATTTTTGTTTGTGTGAGTAGAGTTTTTTATCTGATTCTAACATGTAATCTGCATTAGCTTGAGTTTTTTGAATTAATTTGAAAGTACTTTTCACCTCTTATCCAAGAATCTGGAGTAAATTTTCTTATATCGTTATAACGTCTATTGCAACAATGATGAAGGTGATGTGTAGGTATTTAGGGCTCAGATACTCTGAAAATGGAACAAAATATGGTCTTGCTTTTGTCTCAGGTAAATATTTTACCTTTTTTTATTGTGCAGGTTTTTTTATGGTGGATGGTCATATCCTGTATCTTTGGATTATGGATTATAAACTTCCAGAGCTTTCACATTACTTCTGCCCTGGGCAAGAGAGCACACCTTTAAGTGATGTTCAAATAAGAATCTTTGCCCAGATGCCCAAAATCTCTCAAAAAGTTTGTGATAGTGTCAATCTTTCAAGTTGTTTGGGACTCTCTGTGAATTACTAAGTATCCTTCATTTCTATTGATTGCAGTGAACAGGGGAAAATTAAAAACAAATAAAACTGAAGACTTCAGAATACATGTGAAGTCTTTCAAAGTGAGGGTTTGATGTTCTAAATTGGTGACCACTTTGTATTTGTTATGAGCTAATTTACCTTGCTGTTTGTGGAGGTATTCTTTCCCTGTGTATTAGTTCAACATTTTCTTCATTGCTTGTTAATTCAAAATACGCTTTTTTACTCTAATCACTGATCAGTGCCTTCTCTTTGTCCTTTCCTGTCTTTTTTTTAATCAGATCTGTTTGATTGATTGCTTTTCCTATAGGTTGTTATTTTAGTTGCATGGCAGCACTACCCAAATTCCCCTCCCCTACACAGAGTTGAATGACTCTCCCAGTGCCACCACCATGGCTGACAGGTGTTCTTCCCAAAACTGCTGCCAGGAGCTATTGGTGTAAAGCTGGTAGGTCAGTCCAGAGAAACAATGCCCTCCCTGCAGATATGGGGGCCCTGCTATTAGATCCCTCCAAAGCTGTCTCTTTTTCGGGTTGAACAAGCCCCAGTGCCACAGCCTCTCCTTACAGAGCAAATGCTCCAACCCCTGACCATTTCTGTGGCACTTCACTGAACTCCCTCTGGCTGATCATTACCTTTCATGTTACTGGTGCTTCTTTAGCTGGAGAGAGTGTCCAGATGTGGTCTCTGGGGGCTGAGTAGAGGGCAATAATCACTCTCCAGTCTGCTGGCTGTGCTCCTGTGACTATTGCCCTGGATGTTCTTGCACAAGGACACACATTGAGGGCTCAAGTTCAGCTCACTGCCCACAAGACCACCAGCTCACCTGGAGAGCAGAGGGACTCTTTCTTCCTGGGGCAGGACTTTACACATGTTGAATTTTGTAATGCTGGCCTTCTTCTTCCAGCCCATCTTGGGTCCCTTGGCAGCCCTGCATCAGGTGGTCCTGCTGACTTGGTGTCACATCACATCTAATGAGAGAGCACTCCACTGTCTTCTTCAGATCATTGATGGAAGTGGTTAACAGGACCAGTCCCATGAGAGATCTTTCTTGTACTCCATTTGTAACCAGCCTCCAGAGAGAGAAGGACTTGCTAATCACTACCAGCTGAGCCTGGTCACCCAAACAGTTATTTACTCAGCCATTGTTCAACAATCGAGACCCTAACATTCCACCTCAGACACTGGGATGTTGGAGGGATTGTCCAAGGTCCTGATAAAGACAAGATAAATGACATCCACTGCACTCTCCTCATCAACAGATCCATCATCAAAAGCAATTTGGAAAAGCATGATTTTAACTGCTGACTTTCCAACTGCTATCTTCCTACATCCATATATTCATTCAAGGAGGAGTCATTCTGTGATTGTCCTGGTGACTGAAACAAGGCCTGTACTTTCCCAGATTGCCCCTGTTTTTAAGATGGATTCAGCATTTGCCCTTCTTCAGTTATCATGGACATTCCCCTGATCTCTATGACCTTTCAAAGATGACGAAGTGGCCTCACTATGATGCTGAATATAATAAAGATTCCAACTGGGATGAGGAACCATGCTGTAAAAGCTTTGAAAAAATATGAACTTTTTTGCTATTCAATCCCCAATTACATAGTACAAAATAATAAATAGTTTCAGTGTAGGGAATTAATTCAACAGGACAATTTGGGTGATTGTCATCGCCCTGTCAATAGCCTGGAAGAAGCCCTTTCAATAGCCTGAAAACAGCCCTTTATAAGGAGTGGAATTATATGAAAAGTGTTAAAGAGTAAAGTCTCTTTCTGAATGCTCTTTATTCTGTCTCTCTGGATTCTTCTTTACATATGTCCATTGAGACACTGAAGTAAGTTTTTTTCACTATTGAGCCGGTGCCACTATGAGAGGATGAATCCCATCCCCTTTTTACTCATACATTATCAATATAACTGCTAGGTATGCATTGACTGGAACATGTGCAGCTCTATTAGGACCAGTTCGTTCTTGCATTGAGAGATGCCTCATCATGGCATACATATGTATATGCATAGTCATTCTTCAGATTAGCCACAGCCACATCTTTGTAAAATGCTTAATTACCAGAACACAAAACACAGATTACATTTCCTTGCCTAATCAACTTCAAGATAGAGTGGATTCTGCCTTGGGGCTGGAAGATCAGTGCGAGGACATCTTGAGATCCCTTGTAGTCCTATTACCCTTGTAACAAACAGACAACAAAGAAATCAAATTGCCACCTATGTGTGCATTGCCAACCATGAATGAGAAAAGTGATACTTAGCTGTGACTACTGAGGAATTGTCTTAAACTATTTGAGTAAAGTCAGACAAAGATGACAAATGCTTTGTTATTTGAAAATAATGTCCTCAGTTACTCTTAAATCCTCTAGAGAAAATGTTTATTTTGAAAGATAAAAAGATATTCCAGTTATATTCTCCCCAACACCACTCTTAAAAAAAAAAAAAAAAAAAAAAAGTGGTATTACCACTTTCAAGGGAAGTCTTTGAGTCTAACGAAACATTATATATTGTAAATGTATAGATGATTTGTGGGTATCATGTGCATTATCTGCTACTAATCTAAATATGAAATGCACACTTTGCACAGTGTGGGTCTCAATTATCTTAACAGTGTCTGGAATTCCTTGACTATCTTCTGTAGCTGCAAAAGGACTCTAAAAGACTGGCAGGTCAGGTGCATCACTTTTAGGTTGCTTAATTGTGGTGAAATGAATCTTATCTTTAGAAATAATGTGGAGTTTGAAGCTGAGATGCTGAAAGATTAAGATAAGATAAGATAAGATAAGATAAGATAAGATAAGATAAGATAATCTGAGGCACAAATATATATTCAGTTCTGAAACATCTGATAAAGGGGTGGTTACCTCTGGCATGGGAAGTGGAATAGCTATATGTATAGCCCAAAGAGCATCAAGCAACCCTAAATATACTGCAGTCATTTCAACTTGTCTATTACAGCTCTTAATAAGGCACTTGTAACTGCAGAGCAAAAAGTGCTGGTTCCTACTCAAGTTTGTAAAATTGATATAACATATAGAATAAGAGACATAAAAGAACATAAAAGAATAAGAAGAAACAGCAATAATTACCCTTAATGTTTGTGTGTGGGTGCTTTCCACATACAGCATGTTCATCACCTTGACCAGTATATGCCTCTGCCCTTTTATATGACATACAGAGACTCCAAAGTGTCATCTGCTCAGAGGTTTTTGAAAGGTCTAAATGTAATCCACTAGGTGTCAGGGCACTGCACGTAGAAACATCCTCACAAGATCAAATACACAATGAGTTTCCCTGGTCTAACTTTGTTTGTCTGGAGTTTCCCACCAACCAGGTCATGGAACCCGGGAAAGATAAAGGAACTCAGGACTAGGCCTGCCAATAAGCAGGTCCCTCACCCTGATGCCATGGCATGGAGACAGTTGGCAGATATTCTCAGGCCTTGCCTCAAAATCTGTGCCAAATTGAGAAAGTGACAGAGCCACCTACAGAGGACTTCAATTCCAAAACAGAGCAGTGCTAAAATCTAATGAATGTCTGAAATCTGATAAATGCAAAAAAATACAGAGTTCACCTGTGAGGGATCCCACAAAATGAAAAGGCACAACTGTCTGTATATCAAGAGGTTACTTTGCAACAGCCAAGCAATGATTGTATCTCAGTTACAAGTGTTTAGATGTCTTTTGGCTAGTTTCAGATTCTGTTGTGTTCCAAATGCTGGCAAAACAAGAAGAAACCGTTTAGGACGTGTTTCAGGCTGCCATACCTGCACACTAGAGTGCTGGTACACAGTCTTAAGTCACATAGGCTCTAATGAGATACAAGGATAGGAACTATACGTCCATTGCTTAGTGGCTACTTTTGTTTTGAATTAAAAAAAAAAATTAGGTGAACATATATTCAAGGTTTCCATCAAAGTGAGGGCATGAACAACTGTCCTACTTTTATTGAAAGTATTAAGGATATAAGTTAATAGGTGGTTAATTTAATATTCCTTAAATTCCTGGTGCCTTTCATGACTCACTAGTCTGTGCTCCAAGGAAAAGACTGGCCTTCAGAAATCCCAGAAGATACAGGAATACTTGGATGCAGTGTCCCCAAGTCTTTCTGACAGGATCTTCATATTTGTGCTTGCTAGTCAAGTTGCAACCCCAAGCATTGCTTGGGTCTGTAATACCTGCTTAAGCTCCAGCAGACAAAGCTCAACTACTTTGGGTCTGTGTAAGATGTTAGGAACAATGAGTCATCTCTGAATTTATAGCAAAACATCAAATATGCATATACATGCAGATGTAAAGTATATATGGTAAAATATGGAACTGTGATTATTTATTATATTTTTATGATTACTGCACTTACCTCTTACATTTCCATCTCCTGATCAGCCCTTGATGACCTCAAAAATAAGAGACAAAGTTCCAGAAAAGCTCCTCTCAAAATTAAAAATTATCCTCTCAAAATTAAAATATCATCTCACTAATAATTTCTACAGTGGGGGAGAGTATTACACTACCAGAAAGGATGGCAAGACCCAGAAGGATAAAGTCTAGCAGGCCTACAAGACTGAACACTGAAGTTGAATATCTTCAGATAAATACTTACGGTCAGTTGTAACAGCTCCAGTTCCCTGTAACAGCAGCTGTTCTAAAAGTAATTAAATCAACTTGACACTAAATATAGACTCAAAATGTTTAAAGGCTTTCTAAAATAATTTTGAAGGGTTTTTTTATCTGCGGGAAATTAGAAATTACTTCAATTAATACAAAAATATACTCCAACTGAGGCTATAAATATATACATATATATTTAGGCTGTATATGTATAGGCTATATATATTTAGGCTATGTATATTTTTATATATGCTCATATATATACACTGAAGAGTTTACAAGGATTTTTATAGAAGGATGTGACATCCTTAAAGGTCAATAAACAATGTAAAGGTTTCAAATCATGACCATCAAAAATAACCCTCTTGGAAAGGTGGTTAAATTTTCAGGCTAAAATTGTAGGGGGTTTAATCCCAAACATTTTGTTAGTGCACTCTCTTAACCCTAGGTGTACTTGACAGTGCAGTACATTGCCCCAGTTAGAGTAAAAAGGAGGAAGTCTCAGCTAACTCTGGTCCTGTTTTTAGGTCCTAAAAACACCCTTGGTACCAATCACTAAAGGTATGAAACATTCCTATTGGCCTTTATTCACTGTAAGGGTTAGAAATACCTGTGCATGGCAAGGCATCTACTCCCCTCTCCTGAAGGTGGTTTCCTGCCAACTGACCCCATTTTCAGTACATCCCTTTTGTCTTGAGATTTTTGTGCACCACAGCAGAGGAAGAGGAAAAAATTGCTTTCACGAGTTTTAGATTTGCCGGGAGGAAAAAGGAACACATATTAAAAACTTAAAGGCTTTAAAAAAATCTCTTAAGGCCCATATGTCTATGTTATTATCATATAACACTGAATAGAGCAGGAAACAAAATATCAAAACGTCCCTTTAAACCTGTAGTTAGGGTATTAGGGGCCTGATCCAATGCCAAGGGAAGACAATAGGGAGGGTTTGTATCAAATGCTGAATGCCCTCTGAGCCCATCAAAGGGATTATGGACCATTTAGCAAATCTGTATCATCCTGTGCTGGACCACGCTAATCTTATTGTGCCATTGCAATTGAAGTAAACATACTGCTGATGCAAACACATCTAGGACTTAGTTTTTCCAAAGCCCGAAGGATTTATGGAAGGAGATATAAAACTTCCTCCCCTTTTTTGCTTATCTTAGCATTGGAACTTACTGAAACATATTAAGAATTCCAGAATTTCTTCATACAAAGCCTACATCTATTCCCTTACTTAATTAACAATACCAAACTCAACCAAATCAAACCGGATACTTGATTCTTTCCTTCACAGAAAATATTTTACCCATTAATGAGAAGTTTTCTTATATAAAGGAATTCAATTTTTTTTTTTGATTGGCGTTAGACTCACAGACAGACAGAAATAAGCTGCCATTCTTCCATTTGATAGCCAGACGCTGCCAGTTGTTGCTAGGGCAGTCATGCTGTTAAATTAGGTCTAATGAACGAGTAATTGCTTTAGGTATAGTGAACCATTTCAAAGAAAACAAGGATTCTAATTGATTTGCAATTTGTTTGGCACATTGCATTGTCTGGGGCTATTGATTAGTCTTCTGGATTTCACACTGCATGTGTTTCCCTTTATTAAGGGAATAACAGGTTACTGATTACTTTCCTTCTGGGTTTAATGTAGCGGTTAATGTCTACTTTGTTCTTGTGTCATGTCACAGGCAAGGAAGGAATAATATGCAAGTGGGTGGCCCTTTGCTAAGAAACTCCCCTGCTGCTTTGAGCTGTGTACTCTAAGACATGCTGAAAAGCAGATCAAGAGAAAGGGTTAGAATAGCAGGACTCACAAGTTATGGCCTGAGTCAGGCTAGACCCAGGCTGAAAACTTGGCTTTCCTTTACTATCAAAGCACAAAACAGTATGAAGTGGTTGGCAGTAGATTCGCTCTTGTTTGATTAGATGTCTCTATATAAGGAAACATAATTTTATATGCCTTGGTTTATATACAGCAGCATCTTAAATAAGGAAGCTTACAATATATTTGTCCTTTTGCTGCAAGACATTTACTCTATACTATGCAGATTCTGGAGACCAGGCCATTTTGCCTTTTGCATCTACCTTGGTTCACAAAAAAGTGAGTCCATTTAATTAACAGTGTTGTTCCTTTCAAAGGACAAATCTCTATAACATAGTTGATGTTATTAAATTATAATTAATTTCAAATGTCTTAACATTCTTAGCTAAAAAATGTATATCTTATTATATATTCAGTAGATCTTAGTATAGGTAAATATGTAAATGTATATTTTAGTGTATTTTTAACAGGTATGATGGTAAAATAAAATACACTTCATTGTTCCATAATTGGTCTTGGTTCTGGAGATTATTTCGCTTTGTATTTTGTGCCCCTGTGTTGAGACCCAGTAAAAATGAAATTAAATAGAGGCATTTAGGTTACTTGCAGGGTCTAAGGAATCATGATTTCATGTCCTTGATATGTGTCTTTCACAGAGAGATCAGCCATGTATCATTCATGTAACTGAAGATCTTGACCTAAGCCTGATCCAAAGCCTGTTGAAGCCAACAGTAAATCTCTTATTGATTTTCAGAAGCTTTCCCCTGTGAATCCATCAACTTTCTTGATTTATACCTTAAGAACCTATACTTTATTTCAACAAGAAACCAAAGTTTCATTGCCAGGTGAGCCATACTAAGGTCCAAGTGTCCTGAAGCTTCATGTTGCACCAGTGGCACCAAGGGATCACAAAAATCTTTGTTTTGTCCCATGTGCCAGAATTTGAAATTTCTAATGCTGTATTGGTACTTTTTGCTGACTTATTATAGAGATGACTATGAGTAAATATCAGCAAATTGCATGAATGTAATAATTTTTATAATTTTTTCCTAAAAAGGACTATGATACAACAGTGATATTCAGTTTAGTCCAAAGATCAATTTTAAACTCAGTAGCTCATGATCTTTCATGATCTTGAAATTACTAATCTCAAAGTTTTTGCAGGGGGATATAGAACATCTGTGACTTATCTTTAATTCATTGTGAATTTCAGGTCATCCCAAATGTCCTCAAAATGAACATTTTTAAGCAGGAATGCTCACAGTATAATGTCAGTAGCTACTGAGAAGTAAGATTAGTGTCTGATGATACTCCAATTGCAACCATTATATCAGATTGGACTAAATGTGAGTAGTATAAAAACAATTCTTCTAATATGATATTACTTGAACTCTCCTAATAGCATGTTAGAGCCCATCACTTGGACCACTGTGTGCTATTGAAGAAACTTGAGATGGGTTTAATGGGGATGATCTGATCTGATCTATATCAATGAAGTATACACATAAAGGTAGATTACTGTGTTAAAATGATGAATTTCCCTCAATTCAGAGAAATCTTCTAAGTGCTGTGTATTTCTATTATTGCTATGCAAGCTTAAGCTTTTCATTTCCCCTCCTTTTTCTCCCCCAGGACTGAGATACAGCATTTAGTTCTCAACAAAATTATGTGGAACATGACAATGAAGCAATGATTAGAAGTGATTCTAGTTTTCCCCTTTATTTGTAGGGCTTGCTGTGAAACAAACTCCATGGGATGCATCACAACCAACAGATACTTCACTAATGAATTCAAGACCCAACAAGATGTTGTCTGTAAGGTGATTATGTAGTTAGTCTGTTCCAGTGAAATCTTCTTTTCTGCTTACTTGGGGAACCTACAGAGGAAATAGTTTCCTAAATTTTCTTCTAAATCTTACTCTCTTGGGTTCAAATAACCTAGTTTTATGCTTTAGGTCCACAAAGTTGTATATGTGGCAGGGTGGCCCAGGATTCTGACCTCTTAGCACCCAGTAAAGAACCTGCCAAGGGCCACACCTTCCTTCTGACCACATGAAGGCCTCTGTACAAAAGACAGCTACATGTACTCAGATTTCCATGCACCCAAGGAAGTCATCGAGCTCACCAAAAGAAGTATAGCCAATGTCCCTGTGGAAAGTGTTCCACTTTTTAGGAAAGAGCTAAAAGTGTGCTAGGACAGAGAGCAGGAAGGTGAGATACATGACTGAGCCTAGCACTCAGAATAATTGCTCAAGCTGAAGAAGCCCTAAGTCCTAAGTCCATGACAGTACTTTTGTAGTTTATCCAACAGGTATAATTCACTGAAGAACTAAAAGTCTTATCTTTTCTGGTGAATTTAAGTTTCCTAATCTTCTGAAGCACCTATGAAAATGCACACTGAACTTTTACCTATGTAAACCAAATTCAAGGGCCAGAATCTATTTGAAACTTTTTGTCTCTGACACATACTTCCTGTTGAACTAGACTGGGAAAAATTGTACCAGGTAGAAAATCTGTTGTGGGACAGTTTTCTACTTTGATATCAGAAGCAGCAAAAATAGGTGTGTATCAATTCCTCGGCTACCCAACACATTACTTTAGTATGTTAATAAAAGTCCTTCTTCTTTTGGTGGTGAAACTGAAATATAAGTTTGTGAACTTTCATTAACCCTGACTGGCAAAGTTAAAATCACACTCTCCTGTGTGCTGCCCTTTGCCCCTCAGAGGTTGCAGGCAGGATATGCCTATGTCAAGGGCCACTGTGAAGCTCAGTTTACTACTACTTCTGCTTATCACTGGCAGCAGAAAGATTCTTAGCATGATAAAAACAGCAATCTAGATGTGCACAGACTTTTTTCCAGTTAAAATTTAAATGTCTTTAGGCATGGAGTGCCTGTGGCTTTAACATATAAACTTGGATGATTGCCCTCTTTGATGTAGATGTTTAAACTGCCCATGAGTGGCTAATTTTTTCTGAGACTCTAGAGTTTTGTTTCTCATCTGAAATATATGAAAATATTTTCATTGCAGTCCACAGAGGTCACAATCATCAAGAATATTACCTTCAATAACAGATAGCTCCTCAGAAATGGTATACGTTTTCCATTCTCATTTTTATTAGTTGCTTCCTAGCACTGATTGTAATATTGCATGGAAGTCACAGAATTACTGAGCCTAGTGTGCTGGGTAGAGTCAAAATATGCCTGACTGAGATCCTGACTCTTGTAACTGATCCTTCTGCCTTTATTGTCTTAAGTAAAAGCTTGGAAGCCATAGTTTAGTTTCTCTCTCCTACCTCACTGTCTTCTTTGGGAAAATCACACTGATCTCAGAGAATGTTTTTGTCACTGCTTTCTGACTCCGTGTTCAGATTTTTTACTAAAAACTAAGGCAAAAAACTACAGTTGCTGAGATATATTACTTCAGTCTAACATGCTTTGCTGGTTAGCATGCACGGGAGCAAATCACATTTTAAAATATTTTTAAAACATGGAAGAGCTTTAAAGAACTGTTTAAAAAGCTGCTCTTGGTTTGGTGCCAGATACAGATGCCACACTGATTACAGAAGATTACATAAATTCCCTGAGCCTTATTATCCTCTCACTTACACCTATAAAATTGGGAAGAATTCCACTGGAGTCCCTGGAATTATGCAGGTTCTGGAGAAGAATATATCCCTTCTGGTTAGCAAGCTGTCAGTATTTTCAGTGGGTCCAGTTATCTCTACCCATCTACTACTAATACTAAAGAAATCACAAAGCAAAACAGGGTATCATCTGCCTATGCAAATACTTCAGCCTTCATTGATTTCAACTGAGTTGCGCAGATTTGTATGTGAGCTGAATTTTGACCTGAATATGCAGCGAAAAAATACAAGTCTTCAACATCTTTGTTATAGCCCATTACTGAGGATTTCATGCAATTTGTGAAACAAAAGATGACTAGAACAGGTCAACCCAAAGTTCAATCTCTCTTGGAAGCCTATCTGTAACAATGGTTTAGAATGAGGTGTAAGATATTCGAGAAAAAGCCATGTATGTGTGGACAGAGCTTTCTTGCAATACAGTTGCATATCCTGACAGTTTCAGAGCCTTTTGAGTAAATCATGGGTGCTGCTTGGGACCTACCTACATTTGCTCTTTTAGCCATTCGCCCAAATGCCCTCCTGTGCCAAGGAGTTCCACAACTCAATTATGCATCATAAGAAAAAGTCCTTTCTTTCAGCCTTTTAAACTGAATGATTTTATTTATTGCCCCTCAATTTGGTTGGACGCCTCAACTATTTTTTAAGAAGACAAAATTACTTTTCTTCACTCACTTTCTCCCCAACACCCAAAAAGGTTTAAGCCACTACTGCATCTCAGTCAGGAATATTTTCCATACTGCTCAGTCTGTTTAATTTTCCCAATTCAAATGCCATTCCACACCATAGCTCATCCTTCTTGAATTTATTTCCTACGTCTATTGTTAATCTCTTTTGAGATGGCTTGCAAGACCAACATATAGCATTCAGGATGAGGACATACCATTAGTTTGTGCATGGTAGTCCTTACTACCACAGTAAGTTTGGGTTGTGGGTTTTGGTGTGGGTTTTCTTTTTATTTCTACAATACGAAACACACACTAGTGATGAATCTGAAGAATTCCTAATAGAATATGAACAGATTTGTAAATCAAAGAGCTCCAGGGATACCACAATCACATTTTCAAATGACAATCATTGAGAGGTTGGTATATGCCATGATTCTTTTTGTGTTATTTAGCTGACAGTAGTAACTAAGAGAATTAGAACTTTGTGACCTGCCAATTTCCACAGGATGCCACCAACAGCTCTGCAGACAACTACTGGTCACGAAGCAATGGTGACCAGTAGTTGTCTGAGCCAAGCTTCAGAGAAACTAATTCATAGTAATTTTTCTGAAAAGTTGGGATGATCCTCTATATTCTACCAGTGTAAAAAAGACTCAAGACCTTCACTGTGGTCCCAAGCTCTCAAATAAGATGAGAAGTTCTTACTCTACAAAAGAATTGTGTATTTCTTGAACAATACAAAGTTGAGAATAAAAACAAATTTGTTCCTTAGAAATTGCCTAGTGAAGCAGTTGTTTCATACTGCCTGTTGAACATTTGGGTAGACTGATTCAAATGTTAAAGCTGTGTTCAAACCAGAAAAAATAAAAATAATAAGCTGTCAGAATAATTACTAAGAACATACAAGGATTATACAAAGTAAACTGCAGCCTGCAAAAAGAGAATTGCATGTTAGCTAATTGTTAATTTTAGCAATTGCAATGGCTAATTACTGTGGCACACATTGACTATTAGCATGATGCCCCAGCACCTGCTTTCTCCAATGAACAGATTTCTTCATTGCTCGTGCAGGAGCAAAATGTGTAATTATTGGCCATCATTGGGGCGATTTTTCAGTGATTCTTTTGTGTGATGTGAATGACGCATAATGACATATTTTATTAGAGGGCAAATAGCTGTTTGTTAATGGAAATGATTCGAAATCCAAGAAACTAGGAGCTAGGAGCATGTTTTCAGTATCAGCATGAATTCAAATGTATTTTCTTTTAACTCTTTATAAAAGAAGCATAGAAATCAAATCTAAACTTAGTATAATATATTTAATGATATGTGCAAACACAGCATTGATTAATTGCCTCAAATGTTTTCAATGCTACACCATTTCATTTGTTACAGCAGTCTGCTAAATTTATGCATTTCTTATTTAAACTCTTCTTTCCTGGGCATATAGTGTTAGCAAGATTATGTGGCTTGTTCCTCATTTACTGGGAAAAAAATCATCTTTGTAACTTAAGCAACAATTATGGGCTTTATGAGGCACATTTTCATTGCACGCATTGTAGAACACAGTGCACTGACATTATTATTCCTGAAAGTACATGCTTGAATGTATCTATCAAGACCCAAATGTCAGCCACTGAATAGATTATGCATAGTTATCCAAAACAGAATATAGATACATAAAATATCAGCAACAGAATACTCAATTTCTGAGGAAAGATTTTTATTAGATAATCTGCGTGATACTTTGAAGAACAATGGAAACTAAAAAATCACATATGAACCTTAGACTATAGTGGTGTTTAAAATAGCAAACTGCTTTGTAATTTTTGAAGGACAGGTTACGGCTAGAATAAGAAAACTGACCTTTTTGTTTTGCTTTAATTTGAATAGCGTTCAAAGCTGAGGAAAAAGAGGAATACTAGGGAACCTAGTTTGCTGAATTCCACTGAAGTAAATCCAGACTTACTTGATGGAAATAAGTGAAGTAAGTTTGGATATCCAAGGAAAGTAGAAGTCTCACAAATTTCTTTAAAACTTTAAACAATAAGTAGGAAACCTAAGCATCTTCTAGATTCTTCAGATAGTGAAGCCAAAAGTTGAATGCTATCTTAGAGTATGGTAATAACAGATTTTTTTTTTGCATTACTCCATTTTTACAAAGATCCAGGTGATGTTTTGATTATATTTGACTCAATTTATAAACACACAATTTAGATGAAATTCAGAGCTAATGGATGCATATTAAATGACTGACTGAAGTAAACTCAGTTTTAAAAGTATATTCAAATAAATTAATACATAAATAAATTAATCACACATATAATAGGGGTAATAGGAAGATATAGCAAAGGAACATATCTTTTGTATTTGTTCTACAATTGCATATGACAAACTTATTGCATTTTAAAATTGCAGCTTCAAAGACCACCATAAGAAATTACACCAACTGTACAACTGAAAATCTGGGTTGTCCCATGTACCAAGTGGGAGTTATTTACAAACTTGAGGAAGAAACTATGAATGAGCACTTCCTCTTCTCACCCAGGGCCTATAGCTTCTCTGCTGTTGCAAGATTGTAGATAAGTTTGGTATTCAGGTTCACTGTTTGACCCATTAAACTGGTATTGAGGTATAATTTGTGTGTTTTCCCAGTACGGTTGCACATAGAATGGGATTCATTTCCACAAGTTTGAATAAATTTATCCAGTTCAGTGAACCTGTTGTTAAGCTTAGCAAAACTCAGTAGGTGGCTTTAAAGTCCTGTAATTAGCCCATTACATAAAATCTGTACTTTAGATTTTTGCACATTGGTTAATAAGTATAACATGCTTCGTATATATAAATAGCATTACATTAAATGATGCAACATAAAGGAATTAAAGGCCAAAGTAGTTAAATAAAATACTTGAAGGAGATCTCAAATTAGCATGTTTAATTCCAACTCATTGAACAGGAAAAGGCTTTAGCCTTACTGTACCAGTTCTATACAATGTGCAGAATAGCAGATATTTAGTCTCCGTTTTACATAAGGTCGCTGTCATCTCTGACCTCTGTGTGACTTTGGAAAAATGTTCTAATTAGCTTGTTTCTTTTAAAATCTAATCATTACAATGTCTAAATATAGTAATGAATTACCAAGACAGCACTTGCCTCAACAATTTTTCGTAGTTTGTACATAGCTAATTAATTCTTGATCCTTAATTTTTGCTTTTCAAATGAAATATGTGAGGAAAATGAAGTTACAGCTAATTAACCCATGCAATGCTTACTGTTTCATAGCAAAAGTACTTAAAGTTCAGGGTTTTTAGCAGCTAAAAAAGAAAAACACAGCTATGAATCCTATTGTACTAAGTCGAAGTTCCACTTCAATCTAACAGATTGTTTATTCTTTTAATTTTTTTTTAAACTGGATAACCAATATCCCAGACTTCAGTTTCTCTTCATGTCTATTGATGAATTCCATTAGATGAATTCATGTATTAAAACATAGTGTTACTATATAACCATTATATTTTTTAAATTTTTCCTGTTTATATATATAATAAATGCTATGTAACACAACAATCCTCTTCAGGGATTCAGAGTTATCATTGCATGAAGAAATATATTTTACTAATAGAAGTTCTTGTATAAATGCTCATATGTATACACACATTATCTATATCTATCTATCTATCTATCTACCTATCTATCTACATCTATCCTTATCTATGGAGAAACATAATAGTGTTTTGGAGTTATATGATATATTCGGAGTTAATAATGCAGCCAAAGGAAACATGTCCAGATTTGATCTCATGAAAATCTCAATAGTCCTTAATAGTTTGTCACAATTCATAAATACACAGATTCTAGTGGATGAACCGGTCCTTATTTATATGTTTATACTGAATTATGGTAAATCAATGGTTTCACTTGATCTCAACCTGAAGCCAGGTCTCATTCAAAAAACAGATCTCATCCATTTGCAATTTTAGGATTCATCTGCAAACTCACAGAAAAAATCCTGGATACCTTTATGATGCTCCACAGAAAGAAACAAGATTGAAAGGGACAACTTTCACACATCTTATGCTTACTTTGGCATGGCAAATAAAGCTACTCCAATTTTTAGTTTTAATCTTTTTATCTTTTGCCATTTTATAACATCATCTTTGAGTGCCTTTGACTTCTTTCCCATTTCATTTATTGCATGTATTGGATTTCATGTATTGGCTCCTCTACTGCAGTATAGTTGTTGCTTATTTTTTCATTTTACTGACAATTTTAGTTTAAAGCTGATGTGGTTGCTGCTTTGCATATATCTGTATCATCTATATCTACCCACATTTATAGGTTGTCTTCTTTTTTCTTATAAACATTGACACCTAAAGGACTTTTGTCCTTTAACCAGATATATCCAGTCTTGGGCTAATTCCATTGTCTGCCATACACATACATTTCCTGCTGGTTTCATACAGAGCTGACAACATAAAATTGGAGTGAAATTTGACCTCTGGTATAAGGAAGCATATTTCTCATAGAAACATCTGGCCTATGTTGGGAGTTAAGAGAAATCTTGAAGAAAATATCACATGTGGCATTAATATATCAGAAAGTTAGATTAAGAGGCAAAATGACCCACATTGATAGCATATTCCATAATTCATGGAAAATTAATCAATTTAACAGTACAACCGTTTTTAAAAGTTTAGAAGAAACTGCAGGAAGGAAAACACTCAGTAGAAGCCAAAAGACAAGCCATATAGATCTTCCTTAAATGTTTTATACTGATATCTTCCCAACCCTCCATCCTCTCTTATACAATACACATCCTTAGGTTACCTTTGAAGGCCAGGTTAATGCTCTGGTAAGCTATTTTCCAACACCTGTTTAGACACTTTTTTTCTCTGAAAAATTTGAATTTAATCAGTTAAGTACACCATCAATTACACTTCTTTACACTATGGATCTGCTTAAGTGAAAGAGTTAGGAAGTCACAGCATATGGGTTATTTTTGTGAATGGAATATTTGATTCAGTCTCTTAATTGACCATGTGCATGATGTCTACTTGTGGGGAAGAGTTATACCTGGGGGTAAATCTGCAAGAACACTGAAGGGAGGCAGCTATGGGCAGCATCTACAAAGCTGCCTTTTTCTCTCTCTAAATGAAAAATTCCTCATTAATATCTAGTAGTAAGTGAATGAATCAAAAGAACCCTCTTGCCTACCGGGCATAATTCAGTTTTACAGAAGCAGGAGCCACTAATGTATAGAGTACATTGAATCAAACAAATTTTCTCTGTGTAAACTTTCTGTTTATTTGTTTGCTAAGTCATTTTGTAAACATAGATATTGTCAGGCAATGCTTAACCACTTTCATCATTGACTATCTCTATAAAGAAGCTGAATTTAATTTACCAGATAGTAGATGTATCTCACCACAGCTGAGGAGCTTCTTTGGGATTTTTTTCCCAGCAAATAACTTGACCTTAAGAGAAGACTTAGTTCCCTCTTTCTTGAAATGGATAAGCATATAGAAATAGATTAAAAGTTGCCTAAATGAGACACCTATATATATATATACATATATATACATATATATATATATATATATATATATATGACAGTAAATTAAACTTTTCTAAAGCAGTGAGAAATGTGTGTTTACTTTGAAAATCAGGTTAATACAGTGCATTAGGTGACCATTTTTCATTGTGTATCTGTTGCTAAATATCATGTCAGGCTATTGGCTGCCCTGCATCAATTAAATATCCCTGTATCTCTGAAGATTATCGCTGTTATATATGAAACAGCAAAGTTACAGAATTTTATTTTTGGTTGCTTTTGGATCAATAAATTATAGGCAACATCATATCTGGAAGCACCTACCAAATTTAAGGACTTTTTCTGATTATTGCTTAGATTAGTTTAGGTTCTTTAACAATTTAAATAAGAGAATTAACCATTGAAGTACTGAAAGGTATAAGTATCATTGTCATAAAGTTACCTAAGGCAGGGCAAACTGAGGTAGGACAAAAGGTACTTCCTTCACTTACGTTTTTTTGGCTGAACCATACTGCTGATGACTGTCAGGGATTTGGCTTTGCTTTGACCAAGTCCTTAGCTTTCCTAGATATATAGACTGGTTTGAAAATATGATTAATTTTATTTTCGATAGTCCTTAACTACTTTTCCTTATATACCACATGAAAAACTAATAGGCACAAAAGAACAAAGATGCTGAAAAAGCGATGCGTTCTCTGTTGCTCCACTGACTGTGCTGTTCCAGAGTTGGTTGAAACAAAAATCCATTACAGATTTCCTCATCATACTGGAGCTTTTATAATATATATTGAAAACATGTTATGTGGGAAGATTTTGTGCATCACAAAACACAGGTTATTGGGGTTTTTTTGCTTACAGCTATTATTATGAAGACACTAGTCATGACTGGGTAATGAAAAATGAGTTGATATTTTTATTTAAATATAACAGACTACCCAAGAGTAGTCTAGTATATCCAGTCATCATCACACTCCCAACAACAGGCACAGACAAAAGTAAAATACAGGAGGTATGCTGTGGAGACTGTAATGTGTGCAATAATTATTGTTTGATCTTTGGAATCTACATTTTGAATTATGGACCTTTTAACCATGCTGGGAAATTTTTAATAATTTACTGAGTCTGCTGTCTTCTCTATCTTCTGCTAAGACAAGCTTGCTTTATACTGTGAATCTAATTATCTACCTTGAAAAAATTGAAGGACATATTGCTCATATAGCAAATAACTCTTGACTTCATGTAATATCCTGGGATGGTTGAAAGCTAGAAGCTAGTCCCATGGATTCCACACATTGAGACAGCCAAAATTTTTATTTGCAGAGTAATAGATATCTCCAGGAGACAAACAGTGTGTTTGTGCAAAATAAATGACTTAAGAGAATATAGTTCAGCAGAGAACCTAGCCAGAGATTTTTTTTTAGCTTTCATACAATGTGAAAACTGAAAACTTAGATGAGTGAGGACTCTCCAACTCAAATGAGAACACATTGCTGCTCAAAAAAGTACAAAGTTTGAATTAGAATGGATGTTTTCTGTGGTAGATAAGCTTCTTTAAAAATCCAAAGATGATCTGGATTTTCACAGAAAATATTGTGGTCAGGCTGCCAAAATTATATGGCAAATATGACATTGCAGTGTAATTGTTACCATCACTGATGCGGAGCCTATGCTTTTACCAGTGCATAAACTCATGGAATCTTTTTCTAATATCACTGAGTAAATTAGGAGGAAAAATTCTGGATAAGGCACTAATTGCAATACTTTTGATTTACCAAATATTAATTCTAGAAGCTATGTTTTTGCTCATTGGCAATTTCTACATTGGTTCTACTCAGTTTGTAGGCTAGCTGTTCATCTTCTATCAAAGAGATCCATTAAAAAGACATGCTAGAGGAGAAGAAACAAGAAAGGTTATTAAAAAGATAATTACCCCTTTATAGAGACTGTGATGTGGGTGTGTTTCTTATGGTCACCAGCAAATTTATTTTATAGTAATTCCTTCTAAAGATATATGAAATACAAACTGACTGCATTGAACTCAGGACCGCAGCCAAAAAACCTTGGACATAAGACACCTTAATGAAGTGGAGGGAGCTTTGAAACACACAGAGACTGCAGGATCAGACATAAACAAGATACAAGGATTGCATATTTAATTTTAACTCATTGTTAATATCATTCAAAAGAAATTATATTTATTACCAAAAATAAAATAAAGTTTAAAAAAAAGCCCCAAACACTATTAAGATGTAAAATTTGTGGAAAACTCTTGCTATTAATTTAAGTTCTGTGAAAGAATCCTTATTTTCTGAGGCCATTCAGTGATATGGACTAGGTAAAAGAACCGTGCTTGTCTTCAGACTATGTCTTTTCACTGGCCAAGAATTCAGACTTTCCAGTTGCAATCTTGCTAATGTGCACTTTAGAGAAGGAAGAATAAGTGGCAAGGGGGAAATAAGTGCACAGGGAGAGAACTCACACAGCAGAGGAAAGTTTTAAATCAAGTAAGCAGAAGTCATATAATCTAAATTAATTATCCAGGCTTTTCTCTTGGTCAAGTCTTTAGAGAGTTGGACTGGAAGTTCCAATATTCAGGGTATAAACTTCCAGCTCGGCTCTAGGGAAATGCGTGCTGAAGCTTATTAATTCTTCTGAAACAAACTGTTCCTAATAGGTTCTAGCTGTCAGAACTTCCCATGCTTTCTCTGAAAGTGTTTTAATTTCATATTCACAAGACTTCTCCCACGTTAGCAAGTGAAGCACAAAAATTTCAATCCACTTAAAACTCAATGCAGGAATCTGGAAGGCCCAAGAGAAAGAATTTTGCATCTCTCTTTTCAGAGCACAAAACCTTTAAAATGTGTAAATAAAGCTCCAATTAGGTTTACCATTCTAGAGGATAATGAGAAGTGCCCATCAAATATGCTACATTCTTAAAATGTTTTGATTTAGCAGGCAAAATTCAAACCACTGTAGTAGCTTCCAGAGTAAAACCTGATTGCACTTGCATGTCACACGCACAAAAAAGCAACCAAAAAAAAAAAAAGGATCGACACCCCACCACCTCCCCAACACACACATACACTCACACACACACACACACAAACCATAAAGCTCTAATTGGAAACCTTCCATCATCTGAGTACTTGCTTCCTGGCATACATGAAATGATCAGTGGGGAAAGCAGGGTCAATCGAGACAGACTGAGAGTGAAATTAAAATAATAAAATGTCTAAACATTTAACTGCAAATAGGAAATCTTTATACCCACCCACACCCTATTCTGTAGCATAAAACTAAGGCAACAATTATTCATATACCTCCAAGTAATTTGCAGGCTCCATACAAAAATCTCATTTAAAATAAGAAATTGCTATTTCTGCACATTTATTCTCCCCAAATGCTGGCTAATTGCTGCAATGGCCATTATAAAGAATAATTTTCGCTTAGTGAAAAAAAAAAAAAAAAAGAGGAATGAAGAGAACATTTTCTGGTTTTGTTCCTCTGCGGAGGCTCTATTCAGCGAATCCTGAATGCACAGCGTTTCACTGCTACATTTATTATGCTGAGAGGTCAAGTATTACACAGCATCTTGTATTACGCTTTGCATGCTAAGTATTTCACTTCACAAATTGACCCTTCGGTGTACTTACTACATAATGCTCTAAAAACCCAGCTAAAACGCAGGACAATTAGCAATACTTTGGCTCACGCTTAACAATGGGGACACCAATGTAGGTGATTGCATTTACAGTGTTGCTTTCTTCACAAAACATTTTTGACACATTAAAGGTACTTTGAAATTGTGCAGTACCAGTCGCCTCTCTGGTGAATGGCTTTTCCAGCATGTACCGAGAGAAACAGTTACTGTAGTTTAGGGCTTAATTGAAAAGAATTCAGACACGGCCCTATGAAGCACCAATTAGAGAGATATTATATCATAAAAAGCTGTAATATCCATTTTCAGGCTTGTTCACCTGCCAAACAAAGTAGGACACGGCTTAAAAAAGGAACGGATCTGCAACTCCGGAGAGCGGGATGTTTAGGGAGGAGGAGGAGGGCGGCGGCCAACTGCGGGAGCAGCGCCAGGTGCGCCCGCTCGGGGGCACGGAGCCCCAGCCCGACCGCGGCCCCGGATGGGAGCGGGCTTTGGCGCGGGATGCCGTGCCAGGCTTTAGCGCGGGATCCAGTGCCGGGCTTTAGCGCGGGATGCCGTGCCGGGCTTTAGCGCGGGATGCAGTGCCGGGCTTTAGCGCGGGATGCCGTGCCAGGCTTTGGCGCGGGATGCAGTGCCGGGCTTTAGCGCGGGATGCCGTGCCAGGCTTTGGCGCGGGATCCAGTGCGGGGCTTTAGCGCGGGATGCCGTGCGCGGCTTTAGCGCGGGATGCAGTGCCGGGCTTTGGCGCGGGATGCAGTGCGGGGCTTTAGCGCGGGATGCAGTGCCGGGCTTTAGCGCGGGATGCCGTGCCGGGCTTTGGCGCGGGATGCAGTGCCGGGCTTTGGCGCGGGATGCCGTGCCGGGCTTTGGCGCGGGATGCAGTGCCGGGCTTTAGCGCGGGATGCAGTGCCGGCCTTTGGCGCGGGATGCCGTGCGCGGCTTTAGCGCGGGATGCCGTGCGCGGCTTTGGCGCGGGATGCCGTGCCAGGCTTTGGCGCGGGATGCAGTGCCGGGCTTTAGCGCGGGATGCAGTGCCGGCCTTTGGCGCGGGATGCCGTGCGCGGCTTTAGCGCGGGATGCCGTGCCAGGCTTTGGCGCGGGATGCCGTGCCGGGCTTTGGCGCCAGATCCTCCTGAACTACAACGGCGGCGGCGGCGCGCAGAGGAGCGCGGCCGGGGGCAGGGCGCCGCCGGGGAAACTCCCGGGGCAGGGAGAATGAAAGCACCCGAAATTGTCGAGATTTTTTTTTTTAAACTATTATTATTTATAGCTGTAATCATGGAAACAAACAGAACCCTCCATTACCGCCGGCGGCTCGGCGCGTCCCCGTGCCTCCCGCTTCCACCCCCAATCCCCCCCTCCCCCCCGCCTGGCACTTCCCGAGAGCGGCAATTTCTTTTGGTTCATTGTGAGCAGAAAACAAACAAACATAAACTTATCGCCCCGAAAATTTTGTATTTCTCGTGTCAAGCTGCTAATAAAGCGACATTAATGGATCAGCTCCGCGAAGTGTCTCTTCACGGCCTTTAAAGTATCTTTCGAGTGCTTCGGGGAAGCCGAGGCGGACCCACTCCCCGCCGTCTCCGCCGCCCCTGCGTGGGGCCGCCGCCCGCTGTGGGCACTCCCGCGCCGCTCACCGGGCGCTTCGTGTTCGCGCCCGCGCGGCCGCACCGTCCCGGTAAGCGGCGATCCGCCCGGGGGGCTTGTAACTCACTGGCCGTGCTCTCCGACAATACTTTTATTATTTTATTTTATTTTATTTTATTTTATTTTATTTTATTTTATTTTATTTTATTTTATTTTATTTTATTTTATTTTATTTTATTTTATTTTATTTTATTTTATTTTATTTCCGTGAAGAAACGGAAAGCACAGCCGGGGAGCGCAGGCAGCCCGGCCGCCCTGTGCGGTGCCACTGCTCTCTCCCGTCGCCGCCGCCACCGCCGGGCCTCCGCCCTGGCCCGGGCGCGCTGCTCCGCGGGGACGGTGTTATCACCTTAGCACGGCCGGGCGGAGGCCCTAGAGGCGCCATTCTGACGGGAGAGCCAAGGCAACGCCTCACGGCCATCGCTGTACTTCCCCCACATGGGTGCCCGTTCCCTCACCGCAGGGCCGCCCGGCAGCCATTTTGCTGCCTGAGGCACGGCCCATACCTGCAGGCCACCTTTGCCCTGTCGCAGGCAGAGCAGCACCTCACAGTGACCAATTTACTACCCCCGGCAAGGGCAGCTGCCTTAGGGGCACCATGACCAAGCCTCGAGGAGGGTGAGGGATATGTGTAGGGGTTCCAGCCATTTCTGAGCTGATCAAGCTGATTAACAGAGCCTCAAACTTCTAGTGTCTTGCACAGAAGAGTGTCCCCTCCCAACATACCCTTATCACTTGCTTAATTGAGTGTGCAGTGCCGGCTTGAACCACTGTCCAGGGCTAGAAGAGAGTGCTGGAGGAGCCTAAAGGCCATTCTAGTTTAGTGTTCCTTGGGACACTCACTTTTGGACTGAGCTGCTGGGAGGGTGTGTGCAGTCATACAAATTTCCCTTCATTCAGCCCTGTACTACTCCTGTGCACCTGTGCCAGGAGAACACCCTTGGGGCCAACCCTGCAGTGAACCTGTCTTTGGCCTGTGAGAAAGGCACATTGTTACTGTAGCTACATGATTTACTAACCACACCATTTCTGAGGTTTATCAGGATATTTCTAACCCATTAATCTCTTCCTATTTGATGGCATTTAAAAACAGGGGAGAGAGAAAACTCAGGTGTAACATAATTAAACTCCCCTTAATACACCTGGAGCGAGGTTTTTACTGGGGTGTGCAGTGTATCTCCTGCCTGCTCTTCAGTCCATGCTCACAGCAGTCTGTTCCTGCCTTCTTTGCAGCCAGTGATGAAAGGGTGAAGTCCAGTGTCAACACAACTGTGGCTTCCTGAAAAGATGGTGAATGGGTACCTCAGGCTGTGCCCCTGTGAAAATACATGCCCTCAAGAGGAACAACAAAGCCTGCTGTAAAGGAAGGCAATGCAGAATTGCAGCACATCTGATGCCTCTTCTGTTGGCTTTTATCAATCCACATATTCTTTTCCTTTCGCCTTTTCCTCAAAGTCTTTAGCACTGTCCTGGCAACACAAGTGGTGCTAAGATCATGGTATGAGGGAGAAGGACTAGTGACAGCAGGAAACTAAAGCTAAATGATGGAGAGGGAGGGGAATGCTGGGGGCAGGGAGCTGTTGGATGCATGTACAGTCTGGGCAGCACTATCCATCCTCCTGCAATCCCAGCTCCTGCTACTTCATGTGCTTAAGACACATCCTGTAAATGATAAAGCAGAATGTTTCCTCTGAAGTGAACTGATAAAATAGCACATTTCAATGGAATATGGTTCCATCAGTGCTCCTCTGTCTTGCTCTTGAGACAGTCTTCATGCATAAAGTACTGTTGTTTGTGAAGAGCAAGAGCTTTGAGGGCTGACAGCAGCTGTAAACTGTAGTGGCCCTGCTTTAGCAAGTGCTAAGTCACGTGTTTTCCTCTAGCAAGGGCTTTTCGGAGCTGCACATAGCTGTGACTCATGCTTTTTTTGTCACACTTGTTTGTGACAGCTCACTTCAGGTCAGGCAACTTAATACTTTCACATGAATGGTCTGTGTGGTTCAATTTTGGCTGTGCCAGTAGCATCTGAGCATCTGCGTGTAGCCCTACCTGTCTTAACCCTAAATTAAATATTTTGGACAAGTTATACAACTATAAAGAAGCAAACATACAAGTCTGGCTGAAAAGTCCGTTCTCTGTGGCCAAATGATAGTAAGTGATGATGTGGAGGAGTGTTTGATGTGTGTGATGATGATTTGCATACTCTGCTTAATTATAAATTAAGGACAAATATGTTATATCCATTATGGCCACAGACTGCAGCTGTTTTGACTCATTCTTCTTTGTGTAATGTTAGATAGACTGTTCCAAGTGCACAGCAGTTTTGTGTTTCAACAGTCAAAGATGCTGAAAGCAAAAACCTGCTCTGCTGCTGATGCAGAAATAACCCAAAGTGGAGCAAAGTGGGCTTTATGTTTGAGGTTTTTATGTGTGGTACAAAATAGGTACTTGCAGAGACCTGCTGCAGGACTGTTGTTGAGAGGCCTATGTGACATGCAATAATTCAATGGGGTTTATAAAATGTGACATAGCTGACATTAACCAAAACAGGTTTTTCATGTGCCTTCCAGAGGAAAGCATTTTCTGTAGCTCAGTAAATATATTTACTTCATTTTTAATGCAACCTCATGGCTGATAGTATGTCTGGTTTTTATGGATGTCAGTATTTGATACTACATGAGTACACCTATGTCACTCTGGTGCAGCCTATATCTCATTGCACCTTGTCTGTACTTCTGTGTCTCTTATTTTAAAACAACAGTTGATACAAGAAAAAGAAGAATCACTTAAATATTGGTAAGGGTCAGTTTTCACCATGACAAGCTAGCTAAGTCAGCTGCCATAGCCACAACATGGTGTCGAAGGGATAAATGCCCCAGCAATACAACACTTGGCAGAATGATGCACGTGTTGATTAGTCCAGTGAAAAGTACTAATTGTACCATCAAGCTTGATGAAACCATGCTGAAATATTTTTGAGAGACTTTTTTGTGTCTACCACGGTAGAGTCAAGTTTTAATGGACATGCAAGATAGATATATTCTGAACCTTGTGTAGACTTACCTTTCTTTAGCCATTACATTAATCTCAAACCAAACAAACTAAAGAAAAAAAAAAAAAAAGAAGGACAAAAATATCCAATAAAGGAATTCTAAGAAGGAAGAAACTTCTTACGATCAGCATAAATAAAGAAAAACATAGAGAATTAAGTATCACTGTACAATCAATCAAACTTCTATATTATGACTATATTGGTTGGTTGCTAAGTTTGCAATTTTTATTTATAAAGTATTTCAGTTGCTTATAAAAAATTACATAGCTAATCAGTTAGAACTGACATACATTTTGGGTAAATACCTATAATTACAGTTGTTTCATACCTGAGCCCCTGTTACTGATGTTGTGTAACAAGCAGTCCTGATTGCTGACATCAGCCCACTTAATGTTCCTGCATTTATGTGATAATTAGATAAAATCAAATAAAGACTTTCTAGTAACTTCATAAAATGAAGTAAATATATTTACTGGGGTTAGCGTAAATCTAAAATATTATTTATGGTTTAATCTTTTTCTGACAGTGAAAAGGAGCATGAAAATACATAAGAGTTTTATCTAGGCAGTGTTACTCTATAAAAGTAACAATGTGCAAGTCTGTGATATGTGAAGTGAGATTTGCAGAGATAACATCTTTGATTAGACCCACTATTTAGAAAAATGCTGACAATTCAAGGTTTTGTGCTTGGAAGGTCTCTGCTTCTCCCAGGTCCGTCAGCTCTCACTTGCACTCTTAGATCATCACTGCAACAACATGAACATTGCATGTTCATGTTGACCTAGAATATACAGAGGAGCAAACAAAGCTGCCTTTGTACATGAGCATGTGGAAATGATGGTCTGTTTAGAAATTAAGCTTCAAAGATATTCTAGAGTATTAACTTATTCAGAAGATCCTTTAGGCTAGAAAAGCTGATTTAAAAAACCTTTGGTCAATCAGAGTAGCAGATTTGGATTGAGTTGTAGATCTTTCCCCCAAGGCATCAATTATTCAGTACATGCTACAAGTAAAATGCATGGGTAGTATACATGTCACAGAAAATCACTTTAAAGGTTAGAGCAGTAAAACCATATTTGTTTACCCCAAGGTAAAATTCATTGTAGAGCAGAGGATCTGCAAAGGGATTTCTTTCCTGTATTAACTTAAAAGTGCAGATGTCCAGTGAGCATGAGCAAAGTGAATGCTCTACAGCAGTCACTCCATGCCTAGTGGAAGGAAGGAGCAAGGAAGGAAGGAAGCTCTAGCCTTCGGCCATGCACACCCAAGGTGACCACAGGAACAGTGAGCACAGGCTTGGTTTTTCTCTTACTTTCTGTAGGCTAGAGGAAATCAGCGCTGCAGTGTGTCAGGCTGCACACAAAGAGGCAGTCAAATTTCAGTCCTCCAAGCTTTCTGCTCTCCCCTGTTCAATTCTTTATTTCACCGATTCTAAGTCAGTCCTAGTAAAGCTCATCCCAGTACACACTCCGTGGCTGGGTCCTAGCCATGTGGATCAGTTTGCTCTCAGCATTCCTCAGTCTGAGTAATCTGCAGCACTGCTTCTTTCCTTGGCACCACTGACATATATCCTAGGCATCTACTTTTCATCTTTAATCCCTTTACAAAAGTGGGTTTTTGATGCCTATCTGCCATAAGCCAGCAAGAGCAGCTTTGGCTTGCCAGGCTTCTCACTAAAATGAGTACCTCAAGCTCCAACTTTCCAGGCTCTCCATTATCACTTCCTGGGCATGTGTAGCAGTAAGAAACACAAAAGTTTGGGAAGATTTTGAAATCAGTCACTCTGTACCTGGGCAGACAACAATAACAAACTTTTAC
Organism: Agelaius phoeniceus; assembly: GCF_051311805.1. Lineage (NCBI taxonomy): Eukaryota > Metazoa > Chordata > Aves > Passeriformes > Icteridae > Agelaius > Agelaius phoeniceus. The sequence goes on from NC_135270.1 coordinate 39,465,694, forward strand.
AGGTGTTTCGTTTCCTCCTCAGTCTTTCTTTGCCCTCCACATTCAGGTAAGAGTGCCTCTGCAGAAATTTTTGTCTTTCCTATCCTGCCATCATAAGCTTTTCCCTGAACTGTAGAATTTTCGTTCTGTATATCTGTTTTATTCTCTTTCATCTGATCTTGCAGTTAAACAGAACCATTCTGCTTTGGAAGTATGCCCATCTGTTCTGCTCCAGCATCCTTTGTCTGTCTGCAAGTTACCTTCGAGTGACCCTGCAGTCTTTCAAACTGTATGGTTTAAAAGCAGTCCTGTTAGCTCCTCTGCTCTTTCAAATCCTTTAGAAAGGCTGAAAATAAGTGGTTGCAGCCATTTCATTTCTTGAAAATTAGTTTTGATTGTTTCTTATTAGTTGGATGCATGGCAGAGCCATGATGAAAAATAGCCAATTCAGAAGCTTTTAAGATAAAACAATGGCATAGGAGTTTGATAAAATTAATTGGAATTTTTCATTATATACAGATTCTCCAGGTCATCACATGGACATTTTCACATTTTGTGATGTTATGAGGAAACTCATAATATGAGGAAACTCATAAATTTAGGTTTATTCAGAATTTCTGTTTCCTGGAATTATGAGACTACCTGAAAATGCCAGTTTTCATTTTTCAGGAAATTCTTATATGAACATAACCAGAGAATGGCTTTGTTGGATCAGATCTAAATGATCAAGGGTGCAATGTTTGACAGCGTTCAATGGCAAACTCTCAGAATCTAATAAATAGGGGAAATACAGCATGATACTACTGTGTTTTCCCTTAGACATCTAAGAAATCAATGGTTTAATGATTTCCTGGGCAGAAACTTGCACTGAGGTCATGTTGTGGCTAGTAAACACATGAAGAGTTTAATTACATAAAATTGTCTAAGGTGTTTTAATCCCCTTGCGCTTCTGGTCCAATAAAACCCTGCAACAATTAATTTCACAAAAAGTTTATGCAGCGTTTATTTTTGTTACTTTTCAACCTACTTATTTCATCCTTTCACTAGATGCCCACTTGTTTTTCCTTATTCATCTTCCTCATGTCATTCTTTAACGGCCTTTGTTTCCAAGCTGAAGAGTCTTAGTGTAATGAACTAAGACTTGGTAAGAAACTGTTATCTTACTGATAATTCTGATCTGGTTTTCTTTCTTTTTTTTCCCCCTGAGTCCATTGTAATGATATTTTCCTGTGTTGTGGCTTCAGTGTAGGGCTATAGTCTAATGTGTGGCTGCAGTATGAATTTGTTCATTGACACGGAGATACTTTCTGTTTTCTTCTCTATCTCCCCCAGTAATCTCTAACATGTCATGTTCCTCATATGTCAGTACTGACCATAGAACTGATATTTTCAGAGGACTATACAAAAAGATGGCCAAAAGCTCCTTCCTGCACCACTGGTTAATTTAGAGCCTATCTTTGAGTATGTAGAGCTGTATGTAAAGGGGTTGTTTTCCTTCAGATTTGTTCCTTTGCATACATCAACATTAGGTTCAGTAGTCATTTTAGTGGCCACTTACTCAATGTGAGATCTTGAGATCTTTCTAAAATTCTCCATAATCAGCTCTAGTTTTGAAGAGTTTGAGTATCAGCAATAGTCTCTTTACTCATAGCATCCCCACTTTCTCATCATTTATGAGTATTCTGAACAGAGTTTAGCTAGAATGTACTGGTAACCTACTTCCATATTTTTCATCAACATGGTAAAACCTAGACATTTACTCCTGTCCTCAAAGCAGAAAACCTACCATCTTATGCCAGGACAGTTTAATTTCAGAGTATTTTATGAAGAACTTTATAAAAAACTTTTTTTTCAAATCTACTAAACACTGTGTAGTCAATATATAATTCAATATGTAGTCAACTTCCCCCCCACCCCCCCCCCCCCACCCCCAAATTAGTGCTGAAGTTGCTAGCAGCTGTTTGCTTAGGAAAACTCTGGGGGAAACCAAACACTCAAATTTAGTAAGTGCATGAACAGGATTCTACACATGTATTAAAAATTGTGATCTTAAAGCCTGTTTTGTAACTTTTCAATGATTGGTGTTGGCAATGCAACTAATTGCATGTAATTGGTAGTACTTTAGTATTTATTTCCTTTTCCCTTCTGTACGGCTTTTGTTATGCCTGGCTACTTGTAGTTAGGGAGGAGGTGCCGCACTAAAAACCTGATTCACTGAAATACACCCTAAGATTTACTCTGAAACTGAAGGGGATTTCTGGAGTTCCTAGGCTTTGCATTAGTGTGCTGCAGAAGGCAGAGTATCAGGCCCAGTAAGCCAAAGCCACTTTTCCTATGCAAAAAACTGAATGGTGTAAAATGCTATCATTAATGGGCACTCATAGTATTGGAGATAAATGTAAAGAGGGAAACTGTAAGCATATTTATAAATACAGGAGGCTTAACTTACCATTAGTCCACAGTTGCCTTAATTGAATCAGAGGATGTGGGGTTATTGCGCTTCCAAAAGTACCAGGCAGTATAGCTGCTAACCACAGGAACTTTCCAGCAGGAGATTCTCTGTGGCCATAACAAGCTCCAGGTTTCCCATATATAATATGCAACACTAAGTAAGATGGATAGAAATATCAGGAAAATGCAAGGAGTGAGGTGGTCTCAGTTGCTCATACTGAATCACTAATGAGAGTAGTCTATGTGCCATTGAGTCTTAGATATGAAGGTAGTGATCCTGCCATTATTTTAGTAAGTGGAGGTGCAGAAATGTCGTAACAGCTGTAGCATGTATCTTTTAGAAGCAGTCCTGAAATTGGGGTATAGAAAATAGGAGGTTGCTGTCTTAGTGTTTGTGCCCTCTCTTCTATTGCTCTTGTATCACAGTTTAAATTATCAATATCTATACTTCAGTGCAGCTTCCGACTTTGATAGAGAAATGTACTTGACTCCCCACAGTTATTGCAATTGGAGGGGGATCTGATTAGGATGCTTTTCCTAATTAAGTGATATCACCTAAAGTGAGTTTCCCTACCATTGTCTCACTGCGTTGTAAAAATAACAACAGAGGAGAATCATTTGGTTATTTTATTTTCCTGATTAAAATGTCTTTACTAATTCAAATTTTACAGGGTAAAATTCCATCTTAATGAAAGACTGAGGGTCAGTTTTCTAACACAGCTAATTATGTGTCCTCATATCCCAATCACAGTTAGGGCTCAATTCCGTTGAATTCAACAGCAGCACGTCTCAGTAGATCCATACATAAGGAGAAAGCCCAAGGTGGGTACTCAGCCACCAGAGATCAAACAAAAGGTCCTTCAGAATGTTTTCTGCCTGCAGTCAAGTCAGACAGAAATATATCATGCCCCCCCCACCACATACAGCATAAAAGTGAGTTTACACTCACTTTTCAGTGTTCCTGAACTTCTTTGACTTTATTTGACTTTACTTTCATTCAGTAAGAACTGTGTTTTTCAGATTCAATTTTTGTTTCTGCTTTTGCAGTAAACCACTCTTCCCAGGGGAAACATTCCTCTAGAGTCTTCTTCCTTTCTGTACTTCTTTTAAAGGTGCGTCTGAACCCATATTTGACCAAAACTCTGCTCTCCTGGTGCACGTAGTTCCTTTGAACTGGTTGGCCAAATAAAGAGGATTTGGAACATCTTTCTGTACTTCATATTTGTTAATAACTACAAATATTATTGATGAGTTTGTATTTTATCAACACTTTCTCTTTGTTTCCCTGCCCTATTTAGGCACCTGTTCGTGAGGTTGCATAAGAAATCTTTTTAAGACCTTAAAAGGTAAATAGGCATGGTCTTAAAAAATATATTTATCCCAGAAAAAGAAATAGTTTGTTCTGGAAAAGAGTTGTTTTACTTAAGAAAGACAGAAATTAAATATATTCATTTGTATTAAAGAATTGCAGGCATAGCCGTTGGATCTGATTCCTGCAATTCTTACAGCTGAATACCATATTTATGGATCTTTCCCAAAACGTGTTTCAGTGTCAGGCCTTCTTACATAGATTTTCTAAATAGATTACCATGTAATGTTCATTCATTCATTTATTGTTTGTTTACTTTTAACTCTAAAATATATGTTGCTTCAATCTTTCTCATAATGAATGCAGCACACTTTAAAAATCAGTTTTCTTTATACTAATATAAAAGTTGAAGCAGGATTTCATATGGCTCATTCATTTCATTTTGGATAGGAGCACTCTGTAAAGAATATTTCATCCCTGTGCTGCTGTTTTCTGTGCCTTTGTCCTGTGTGCTTAGCCACCAAGTAGTTTTCTTTCTTCTACTTCCTTTCTCAGTACTGTTGTTTTTATTGATTCTATTACAATAAGTAACACACAAAAGAGAAGATTAGGACAGAAAGATTTCACCAGTCCATTAATATATTTCCTAGGCTTCATTAGTGGTAATTTTGTGAAAAGACTTATAGTTACATTTACATTATGTAAATAAAATGTGTAATCCAAGGGATCAGCTCTTTCTCATTCAATAATGTATACCAAAAATAATTCAGCTGAAGCCAGTGGCTTAAATTTGTACGAGAGTGCAGAAAACCAGGCTGGTGTACAAAATGGCAAATTCTTGTCACTTCTGCTTAGGCAAAAATCTAGAGAAAGACAGCTGTGAGAGTTTTGTCCAAATAAGAATTTTGATCCTCAGCCAAGGAGCATGAAGAAGACCAGAATTAAGTACGAGTATTTTCTAGATAGAAGTGTTTGATAGACTGCTTTGTGCTTGTGATTTTTTTTTCTCTGAAAGTTTTTCTTTTCAGTTGTACACAGCGCAGCAGATTCTCTCCACATTAGCAGAAGACAATTTCGCTGTTGAAAATTATGACAAATTAGGTGATTGAATTTTCTCTTTTAAAATTTCTCACACAATATATCTTCCTATTGAGCCAGAGTCTATTATTAACTTTCTGTAACTCCACAACTCGCTTTACAACTTTGTTTATCAAAAGGATTCAAATATTTTTACCTAAACCATTTGACCTTTCCCTGAGATATATTTGCTTTAAGAGACAATGAGTTCAGAAACAATTCTGTGACTACTTTAATACTGAAAGTTGGCATTGAGGCATTGACATTGTATTTACTAAAAAATGGGGTCAGCAATGTGATTTTTCATTAGCCACTGATCATAAAATTGCCAACGTGTTAAGAACATTGCAATTTTTACAAGCAGAGTGTCTCATTCACAAATGTTTAATTGAAACATGAACATGAATGGCACAATTGTCCTGCTGGTCAGTTTTGAATATCTCCTGTAATAGATGCATTAAATAATTTGAAGGCATATGCTCTATCGCCGTAGTTTATTAAGTACAAATGAGACTTCAGAGAAGCTTAAGAGCAGTCTTTGAATTTCATTTACTTCTGCTTTCGCTCCTTATTTGAAGGGATTTGGGATTGTTTTTACTGTTTGTTTCTTTCTTTTTTTTTTCCCCCAAAATCAATCAAACTAATGATACAAGGTAGTTTCCTTTTTAGTGTGAATCCTTGCATTCCCTCTTCCTAATTAATCCCAGACCCCATTCACTTTTGTAATGAAGGTGGCCCCTTTTCGGTTGGGTCTGGTATTTACAACTGAGGGGCAGAAAATATCTTAGTACTACTTATTTGTTGTTACAACATGAAGAGCATCGGTGAACAAATAATAAATAATGTCTGCTGGGATTCAGAAAGTTCACAAAAAGAGCTGTCTTGCTTAGTATGGCTTTTTAGACAAAATATTTTTTTTGTATTCTGCATTGTCTATGTATCCTTGTTAAAAAAAAATATTCTGAGTTTGGAAGCATTGCCTCTGACTTCAACAAATGTACATGTTTATAAATATGTACACAGTGAATACTGAATCCCAGATTTTAAAATAATACCTGTAAAAGCAAATACTATATTCTGATGTTTTAACTGATGTTAATCCATAGACAAGCTTTGGCATCCTTCACTCTGAAGTTACAGCCACTTTTTTGGAAAGAAAGCATTTCAGATATTTCATCTCAGCTGTTATGTAAAATGGGAAGCTGTTTAGTGCCTTTTTGAAATGCATGATGCAAGGAGTCTTAGCCTTTTAAATACACACATTGCACAATCAAAATTAAATTACATAGATATAATGCATTAAATAGGGTTCTTCTCCTTGGAAAGTCGTTGGCCTTATACAAGTTAACTCTGCACCTTCCTCTGGGCCAGAATATCAGTTGAATAATTGCAATAAGAAGAAATATTAGATGCTATTTAAAGGCATTAAGCAAAGTGTAGACATTTAATACAGGTGACTCAGCTGTGCATTCAGTTAATATGGAAATAATTATTATAATGTAGCACTTCATTATTTATAATGCATTAAATTGAGATTTTTATATGATGCCTTTACAAATGATTCTCTTGCATAGCAGATAACTGAAGTACACAAAAATTTTAAAAAATACAGAAAGGCTAAAAGATCTTTTAAAAAGCAATATATATGATTTGATTATTAAGAATAGATATTAACACACACAAATAGAATTATAAACCACATTGTTCAGTGGTTTAATCTCTGGTTTTATGGAAATTTTAAAAAATATCTTCTCTGCTACAGAAATACTGTCTGAAATAACTCCATCATTTGAATGAAAAATCTATATACTTTCTAGTTATTTTCTTTATGTAGAGTATGGTAAATGTTTATTCTAAAGCTCAGGTGAAGAATTGATGTGAGAAGTGTAGTAAAGCATTTCATGTTGACTGGAGCTAATTAACAGTGATGCTGTAGTGTTTTTCTCGGTTTTAAGCAGGAATATGCAGTACAATGCCTTTAATTTTGCTGTTCAATAGATTTTTGCTTAAAACCAGATAAATTCAATATCCTTACATTTTAAACTGGTTTTTTTCTTAATACATTCTTGGTGGATACACTAGAAATATTTCCATTGGCATGTTGCTTTTTATGTTCTAAAGTAAAATGCAATTTGGTGAATTTGTGTCCTTCTCTAAGTACAGTGTATATGTGAAACATACTACTTGGTGACTGCATTTCTAAATCAGAGCTACATTTTTAAGGTAAATGTACAAAGAAAACAAATCCAGACATAGAGAAAGCTGGAAGAAAATCAAGGATTTCTTTTCCCTTCGCTCACACACAAGATAATTTTGAATCGGGAGTAAATGCTGCTATCCTCTACATCCTATCTTTATCTCTGTTGATCTGTGGAGATACATACATTCAGGGAGTTAAAAATTGGAATAATAAAAAGCTATTTCAGTGCTGGAAAAGCAGGTATTTTCTTATTTTGCAAATCAGATTGTTTAAATATTAAAGATGTGTGGAATGTGTAAGAATTCATCATCTGACTTTAGTTGGTGCCCCTGGAATTTTAATATCTAGAGATATGCAGTGCAATTAATTTTATTTAATATTAAAACAAACCACCACTTCTAAGTCATTTGCTTTTAAACATCTGATGTTTCCCATTAACTACGCACACACACAAAGGAATCTCTGCAATTTTCATCTCACTGCTAATTTATCTATCCCCTCTTCATGCCACTTTTCAAATTCTTTATTCTTGTTTCAAAAGTGCTGGGGTTTTTTTCCAAGAAGGTTTCTTCATTCTTGCCCATACTGACTCTAAGAAACCAGAACAAGGCCCCTTCTAAACCCAGAGGGTCTAAAACTAGACATTTAAAGATTTGACGTTCAAGAACTTCAGCTCTGCATCATATGGGAGCCTATCCCCAGTCTGCAATGGGAGCTCCATCTCCCACTTGGAATCTGCATCTTTTGAAGCTGCACCTTGTGATCAGTCTGTGCTCACTGCTCTCACTGACCCTCTGGGCCATCACATTCTCCTTATGCTAAGGAGGGCTGCAGGGACAGTAGGAACAGGCAGTTGGCTAAAATATGCAAAAACAAACTGCAGAATGCAAACAGCAGAATGAAGTCTGTCAGCTGTTGGATTGCAGAAGAAATCAATACCAGCTGAAATACTGTGTATATTTTATGCTGACAGTAGGTAGGATCTACCCTTTCTCTCCATCCGCTGTTATGGCCCTCAGACAACCATGACATATTCTTGGACCCCTATGAAATCACACTTCTATAAAGTGGAATTGGAGCTGAGAGGCCTCTTCAGGCTCAGGGTCAGTGAGAGTGTACTACATCTTTTGTTTCTGTTACGCTGCTCCTGCTGCTTCTAGGGATTTGAGAGCAAAGAGAATAAGGAGAGACTTGTGACTGAGATGTTAGCTGCACAGTTCAGCAGGCTATTTTCTTGTTCCTCCTCATGCTACAAATTTCCAGAAGATCATTGAGCCTGTATCTTCAGCTCTCTCTAACCTGTTTTCTTCATTTGGGTAAAACTCTTCTCTCACTCTTTTTCCCTGGTTGAAGCTGGGCCTATTTCTGGGGTTTAGATACTGCAGTCAGATGATTAAGCTCCCCTTAATCTATACATCATTGTCACCTTTGCACCAGAAAGGCCCTGTGTGTGACAGTGGTCATCCACGCAGTGGAGAAAGCAGAAATCTGTGACAGTTCAGAGCTCAGACAGTTTTTCAGTCTTTTTCATCTGCAGAAAAATACATACTGAAATTGCAACTTGTGGTAGGTTTCAAAGAAAATAGATAGTGCTTGTAATAAATCAGTATTCAATCACCTATTTATATTAAATGCCTTTCTATGGAATTAAGTTTTCAAAAAGAAGAATTCTCTCCTTCAGTACAACCAGTATATAGTCCAAGTCTTCCATATCCTCCTGTTTCATCTGGCTTTATGATTTTCCTTTGGGTTTCTTATCTTCCTCTTCCTGTGCAGCCATTTGAGTTCCCATTATTACCATCTGCATTCCCCCCTCTTTGTCTCCTTCCTGTCATTACTTACTATAATTTTGAAAACAAAGTAGCTAAAATTGAAATGTTTTCTGAAGGCATTAACTTCGTTGTTATGTTTATACTTAGTTAACTCTGAGAGTTAGAGGCATCTGAAAAATGTGACTGTAATTCCTGTACAATCCTGTATAGAATATATCATCTGAGTCTCTGAGATATATTATATAGACCGTATATCTAACATCTCAGGTCTCCAAACCATGTGCATTTTTAAAAAATAATATTGGTCTAGTAGTGCTTCACATTGAGGGCAAATGATACTATTCCATTAGAAAGTACCATGCTGGTTTTTTCTGGAAGTCCCCTTATTGGAAATATTTTGAGGGAGCAAAGGTTTCTAAAAACAACCCTCAAATCTTATTTCAGTTGTATTGTACTGGATATGAAGTTAGAATTGAAAAGTTAATCTGATTCTTAGCATACAAGTGAAAACCATGTTTCAGATTAATTGAGATTTTTCCTTTTCCTGACTGTGTTGGGTTTGAAGAAGCCCTTTCACTTGAGGTGTTAAAGGCTTATTGGAGCAGCCTGTCAAAGTACATTCTTCAACCCCAGTTATCTCCTGATACACCAGCACGAACTGGCAGTAGAGCTGACTCCTGTGCCCTCTCTCTCCCTCTTTCCCTGCAGAAACACTTTGACTGGAAACAGAGAAGATACATAGGGGGCAGAAAAATGGAGCTATGGCAGTGAGAAAGAGAAGTATTACATTTAGTGAAAGACAGGTGGTAAAAGCTTTCTGGAGGCCTCTTCCTCTCGAATCACCTACACAAAGAGCCCAAAATAACTGTAGCTTGGATAGAGTCAAGAAAAATGGCTTCCCATGTGTTTCCATCATATGACTGCTCTCTCTAGACAGACTGAAACCATCAGGGAACTTGTTTCAGGACTGAGTATGGGACCCCTGTAACAACCGGTCAGTACCAGGCACTATGGATTAGTGGGGGATTTAGTATGAACTTTTCAGTGGAAATTAGGATTTCAGTACATTCATGTGCCTGTGTTATGGCAGTTTGTCTTGTTTTGTTGAGAAACCCATGTTCATGAGACTGGAAAGACCCCAGGAGTTCAAATGCTGTGAAGTACAGGTGTATGGGATGGACTTGTCAACAGCTGAGATGAGTGAGTAATGCCACTCCCTGAGAAGAGAGGCGGCTGGGATTGGTTCACTGGCTTGTTGAGACTACACATGTCATGGATGACACAGTAAGCACAGATAAGCAGTGCTTCCATGTATACTGAACATAAACATAGGGACAGAAGTACTTTTCTCCAATGGAAACATTTGTTCCTGTTCCAGGGTTCTATAAGGGTAAAAGCTTTGCAAACTTCTCTATATATTGAATTCAGGTTGGGTGTAGCATAGATGTAGATGTCAGGTTATAAGTGTTACCTCTGTAATTGAGTGGTTAATGGTCTTGATCTCCAGTAATACCCTTTCTGAAAAAGAGAGCATTGAGACCTTTCAAGGACAAAGAGGCTTTGTTGGTATAGGATTCCTCAGAGTTACTGAAACTGAGACAAGAAAGAGCCAATGTGTATCTTCTGTCTTACTGCCTGCACACAGCAGGTGACCACATGTCACTCAGTAATTTCTACATCAGGGTTCTGTGCCTGCTGCAGAACACAGGCACAGAATCCTTCAATTTAAAGTGATATCCTTCAATTTAAAGTGATAGAGGATCTATCACTCTTACACCTTCACTGGTAAAGACTTGCACCTTATTTCAGCTGGAGTTTGCCTAGCCTAAGCTTTTGGCTCTAGGGTGTCAAGTTTCTTTCTACTTAATTAAAATTACATCTACTATAGGAATTTTTTTCCTAGTTACTGTATCACCTCAACCTCTTTGATACTGCCCTGGAAAAACACACTTCATTGATTTCATAAACAGAAAAAAAAGCTTGTATTCCATGAATAAATATAACTAAAATGTCACTTCTGAACTGGGGTGGAAATAGAGTACATAAGAGAGAACAAAAAGGAAGATACTGCTTGTATTTGCAAAAATTTTTTTTAAATATCCTAATACTCCTAAGAGTATCATATAGGAAAAGAGTTTGGATTGTGGGACGTATTTTTGTTTCCATTTGCTATATGAAGTAAATAAGCAAGTGGTGATTCCTCCTATTATGAAAAGACTCATAAAATCTTGTGGTTCTTCAGAGGACATACCAACTATTCAGGATAATATTTGTACTGCTCAAAATAGTGGTGTATATAGCTCATGCTCTAAACAAGATAACACCAAAGAGGATGTTAGAAATAAGAGAAAACCTTTGGATCTTACAAGATTGCTTACTGACTGAGCAGGAAAAATGTGGTTTTTCTACAGGTTCCTCCAATTTCTGCAGCTTCTAGAGAAAAAGTTGCATTACACACTGCATGAACATCATGATGGAATTGATTCCTAGATAAAAAGTACTGTGAGAAAGAGGAACCCTAACTTTAATATAACACCACAAAAGAAGTTGCCCTATGAAGCCTGCCTCTTTGAGAACTCAGGAGAAGTGAGACCTTCAACAGCCAAACGTGAATTGTCATGGTTCAAAGGTGTTGATATTCCTGGTACACCCAGATACAGCTGGGAAAGTCCAAGAATTAATGAAGTTCAGAAAGCTTCCAGACACAGTTCTGATAGCACTCTTTGAAGCCAATTATTCTATACTTAGCCACTTTGAACATCTTGTTTTAGAAGTAATAGCTAGTACTGTTGTCCAAGGAAAGGGCACTGAGTTACATGAGCTACTGGTCTGATTTGGCTTTGCCTTTTTATATAGTCTTTTCTCTAAGCCTAACCATTGCTCTATGAATAATGTTCTAGTTTCTGTGAACCTTTGAGTACTCACACCATCCTCATTTCTTTCCTGCCCCTCCAGTATTGCCAGGATTTTTGTCTAAGCTGTAATAGCCTCATACACCTCCATGAACCTTACCCTTTCATTAGAGCCTGGGTTTTATTGGTGCAGCACACTACTGGAAATGAGTGGCAGAAGTTTTCCTCACTTCAGTCAGTGAAGATTAGCAGAGAACTTCCAGAATACACTACCTCACTTTCCTTATTCCTCCAAGCTTTGGTACTTGTGTATATTACAGTGCAAGCTCTTCATTGCCAAGCAGACTCTGGATCATTCACTTTTTTTTTCCTTACTATTTTGGAATAGGCTGGCCTGGATGAGACAAGGCACCCAGAAAGAATATGACTGCAAATACATTTTTCTACTCAAAAATGTGAAAAAATAGACTTATTTCATTGCTCTGGGTGCATTAATTTTAAAACAATCAATAATAAAGATTGCATAGATTGTATTTTGAAAAGTCAAGGATTACAAATAATGTGTTTCCATTATTTATATCCCTAGTGGACATGTTTGTCCTGCAGCTTATGTCTTACAAAGCAGTCTTGACATCTGGGGTTCACTTAACTAAATTGTTGGATAGGAGGAACAGGAAAAAATACTGAAATGCTTTTGTCACTGAGGTCTTCCTTTCTACAGACAAATTCTTCACTGTTTCATAAGAAATCCCAGTGCACTGAATCTGTAAGCCAGAACTGGATGCATCAGGCTTCACTCCAGAATAGATCTGTCCAAGACAGATCTTGGGACAACAACCCTAGCAAAAAAAAAAAGCAGGAAAACTCATAATTTGACTTCTTCACTTAAGTGTACCTGTAGCACAGAGGACTTCAGAATAAAGCAAAATTTTAAAAAAACCTCCATAAAAAAGCATTGTTCTGTGTGCAGCTGTGTTGAGGGTTTTTGACTGGCTGTTACTGGCTTCTGTGGCAGTCAAATCTCTTCTCACCTCTGAGCTTCCCAAAAATACTCACTAAAGGAATAACATAATTACATCTTTAGAAGCCAAGAAAGCTTTTCCATTAATTTCAGCACAAGGAAAACAAGGCCACTTTTGCATGTTTTGAAGACCTTTCTCAAACTTCTCTACAGACCTGGTTTTGATAACACTGGGTCCACCCTTTCTCTAGTGGGAAAGACTTCCTCCACATCCTAGGAAGTTGTTGGTTGCAGGTCGTATTTCACTTTCCATATCAAAAGAGCCTGCTGGTATGCCTCTTAGCATAATTCAGGGACTTATCACTTAAGACCCCTTTGCTCCCTCCTCGATTTCAGCACATAACTTTTCCGTGTTACTGTGTTGTAAAACCTGTTCTTCCTTCATGAAGTGTCAAAATCATTCAAATAGACTGAATTGAGCTCACTTGCCTACAGTCTGATCAGCTGCTTCCTAATTCTAATAAAGTCTGGAGTCTTTTAGAGAACAGGATGCCATGCTGGTTTTGCAGAGCTTTGTGCATGTTAGCATTGCTCTGGCTTGTTTCTTCATGCTTGCTCTCCATTCTTACAGCAGCCTCTCTCATTATCCTAATCCTGTGTGAGATAATGCTAGAAGAAAATGCCTGATTCTCCCTGGTTTTTTTTCCTTTTCTATAAGCATTTTTCAATACATGCATGTTGAGAAAAGTGTCACCTCTACCTCCTAGCTTTAGTCTCTCCTTCATTGTTTCTCTAGTTCTTGGTTCTGTCTCAAGCAAGGATAGTATTGAAGCGGTGAATTTCTTTTGTCAAAGTAGAACCTTTGCTGTATTTACTTTGCCATAAGTCCAGATCTTTCTGCCTTCAGTGAATAAGCCACACACACACAAGCACAGGTGCTGCAAGCAGAGGAAAGATGAGGAGCAGCAGAGATACAGGGTTATTCTTGGACTGATAACCAAAATAGTCTTGTCATTGGAACTAGTTCAGCTCTGTTCAAGCCTGATGTAAAACAGATTAAGCTGTGGGCTGAGTTGGTTTCATCTGTTTAACAATATTTCAAGGCAAGAATTGCTTGTTGTTTCAGGAAGAAAATGTTTTCGCCTGCATGACACCATTTTAATAAAAATATTTTTTTTTAGCACTAAAATAATTTGGTTTGGAGCATCCTACAATCTGCAGAGAGTATTGTTGGATTCTACTATTTTATTTTCTTAGAGCACTGATTATTTGGTAAATGTATCTCCACATTATAGGAAAGGTCTGAAGGGCACTTTATTATGCAGAAATATATATTGATCCTTTCAAGTAAATATCAAGTTTTGTTAGGCAAAATTGCATCTGTGGCTATTGAGCTGAAAGCAAAAGACAAACTGTAAATCATGGCATGTCCAAGAAAGTAGTAAAAATCTGAGGTTTAAAAATAATCCTGCAAGAAAGAAAGGTCAGGCTGATATCCCTCTAACAGCCCTGAAACAAAGTTTCTAAAGTGATAATGCCAGACTACCCCAATGCTCCCTATAAAGAAATTTTCAGGGCAAATGGAGCAAGCCTAGCAGTACAGTTATGGAGCAGGGTACACAGGGGGACTCTTGCGCTCCAGCACTTCATTCCACACTCAACATCATGGCAAAGGCTACTCAGAGGTAACTCGCTCATTTTTAGAAAGATGGCAATTTGAGTACTTCAGCAGTCACCATCAGGCTGAAACATTCTGAGCAGCACAGGCTGATGGGGCTGAAGGATGCAGATAGGATGAAGGATGTGGTTATTTTTTATTTTTCACTATTATTACTTATTGGACTTCCTAGGGAAAAGAATAACAAAAGAGCAGTGAGTTATTGGTATCACTGCCTGTGGGTTATTGTGGGTTGTGAGAGGTGATAGAGAGCTGTTTGCTGTCACCAAGGAAATGCAGGATAAATTTAGGAGGAGTAATATCATTGCACCTGACCGGGTCAAGGTTATAATGGTGGTTGTTGGGCATGTGCTGATGCTATTAAACCTCTATTAGCATGGAAGGGCTTGATCCTATTCTGCTAAGAGCTGGAGGAGGTCTCTCATAGTAACTTCAGCAGGAAAAGGATCGGGCCCTGAGAGTATATCCATGGCAAATATTTCTCTCACATGAGGAGAAAAAAATTGTCCCCAGATTTAAAACAGAATAACCTCAAATTTTAAAGCCTTTTGAAAAGTTTTGACTTAAATTCACAGAGATTTGATAAAGACTTTTCAAGAAGCCCTAATGATTGGGGGGGTTGGGGGGGTGGGGAGAAAAGAGAAAAAAAAAAAAGAAGAAAGGAATGAGTGGATGGCACTTGAAAACCGTAATTATGTGAATGTCAGTAGTAAAAGCATCCCTCTCGGGCTGTCCATATGAAACCTGAACACAAATAGAAACTTGTCATACGAGCGAGGAAATAACCCCTCTGAGTGTGTATTTTTCCCGTTTCACCAACGTAGCCTGCCAGTAAAAGTCTCGGCCAGCGGCAGGCAGGTGGCGTGGTTAGGTGTCGCTTTGCTGGGTGCCCTGGGGAAGCCGCCTCGCAGGGGGATGTGCTCGGGCTGTCCGTGCCAGTGCTGCCACGGCGGGGCGGGGGTGGGCAGCGGAGACTCCCCTGGGGAACCGACCCGGCCCACGCTCCGCAAGCGCCGACAGCCACGGCCGCCACCGCTGCGGAGCCAGCGAGCCCTGGGCCCGATCCGGGCATGGCTCACCCCCCTCCCGCCCCGAGGCTTTCCCGTTCGTAGGCAGAGGGGTCCGGCCAAGGGGCAAGCCACCACTCCCGCCGGCTCCTAGAAGAAAGGGATGCAGCAGGCATCTTCTCCCCTCCGCGTCGCAAGGAATTTCAGCTTGTTTTTTCTTTCCTGCTGTTTCCTATTCATTTTCGCCCGGGAAACCCGAAGAGTGCTTTGCACTCCAAACCGCCGAGCGATGGGGCGGTAAGGATAACATTCAGGGGTTGAAAAAATTAACTATTGCCTGAAGAATATCACTTAAAAACTGCTCCGAAATATTCTGTAGCTCTTTAATTGAAGTAAACAAAGTGCAATAAATTCTAACTCAAATATGATTGCACTGAGATTAAGCTCTAATTGCTTAAGGCTCAGGTGGAATCTGCAGGCTAAAGCCTATAAGAACAATCTGAATTTCACAATCATTCTGTCAAAAGCAAAGAGATGAGAGCCCACACGCTTCCTAACAAGTCATTTTTAACAGTTACAAGCTCCTTACAAAGACCACACAGGGAGTCTAAGAGATGCAAATCTAATCCCTGGTCATTCTGCAGGCCTTCAACAAAGATGTACTAAAGCCTAATAGAAAAGAAATCAGTTCTCTGTCACCAGCTCCTACTAAAATCTATTAGAGAAAGTACGGATCTTGTATTTACAGCAGTTCCTTTTAAAGGTTAAGGACAAGTACATATAAAAGGTATAATTTTTTAAATGTGAAATATTTAATGAAATCCATCATCTGCTCTCTTTTATTCCTGAAGATGCTTTGGTATTTAGTTTGTATTCATTGACCATAAGAATTATCCATCCCTTTGTTCTTTGAAATATTAGCAACAGATTTTTTTTCTTTTAATGTTAGTCATTTGGACGAGTGCCGTTTTGCTTTCTTTTTTTTTTTTTTTTTTTTTCTTTTTTCTTTTTTCTTTTTTCTTTTTTTTTCTTTTCTTCCCGGTTCCCTCATTTAAAAACCCGTGCAGGGACCTTAAAACAACGGTTGGTATCTTTTCAAAATGCCTTGGAATACGTCCATCCCATCGATAGTCTGACTACTGTCCAGGAGTGAATATTTAAATCAAACGAATATGTAAATAAAGAAGAATAAAAAGTCCGTCTGCACTTTGGCAAGCGATACACAGAAATACACAGCTTTTTCTATGACCCTGTGATAAGTTTTGGGTTTAATGACCTTTTTTTCCCCTCAGAGCTCTCTGTATACTGAATTAACCCTATCTCCCGGCGAATCTCAACCTGATTTAGTGCAGCTCTCTATTGTACGTTTGAATAACTCAACAGGAAAATAAACGCTTTTCTACACGAACACACTCCTGCGAAGACGCATCTACACACACCTGAGTATATGCATACACCACGATTTTGCAGAAGGTCTGCATTAACACAGGACACACACATACACTTGTAGCATGACTAATTTTTAGGTCACTTCTGTTCCTAAAACGTTCGCCTCTTCCTTTTGCCGAAGCGCGGTGGACATGGGGGTGGGAGTAGTTCTTAAATTACAACTGGAATAAAAGACTGTGAAAACACGCGATGCTTCTGGGGGTAACGTGTCTTCCTACCGATGTGGGTAAAGTTTTGACCCCCAATATATCTCTGGATATTGGTCACACACACACACACACGCACAAAGAACTAGACTGTTCTTTGGGAACTGCGTAAAAAAGGAAATCGAATCGGAGTCGTTTCCCTGTTCTGCTGAGAACCCTGGAGTGTTTTTCCCAGGTGACGAGAAATTCGGCGCGATTCAACTGGGTGTCTTAAGGAGAGGAGAAAAACACGTGGGCCCAAAATCTACTTCTGGCTCCCCATGATTATCACATGTATTTTGGTGGGACACGCCGCATGAATAAAACCATCGGTATTTGTGCTGGGAAGTAACTTTTCCTAAGACAAGTTGGTCCTTTTCCTTTCTCCTTTTTCGCACCCCATACCCACTTCCCCACCTCGTGATCTTCGTGGGTGAATCAGCTCCAGCCGCTGGGCAGGGGGAAAGCAGCTCTCCCTTGGAAACAGCGGCCACCGCGAAGCCCTGCTTGGGCTCAGCAATTGGCAATCCCCGCTGAGCGGCGCGGAGCGCTGCGGCTCGGAGCCCCGCGGCGCCCCTCGCTCGCCGGCTCCGAGGGCCCCTTCCTTCTAGAAACTGGCTAGCAGCTTCTCCCCACGACCAAATTTCTATCATAAATGTGAAGCCAGCCCGGAGGAGTTCCCTGTCCCCGTTGCTCGGCTGGTCATAGGAAGGGTCCCACGAGTGATCAGTGCCCAGCCTTTTGGTTTGGTTTTTTTTTTTTTTTTTTTGAAAGAGGGACAGGACAGAATAGGTTTGTCGCTGTGAAACCTTGGGCCGGGGAAGACTCTGTTCTAAGTACCTTTCGGGGCCTCCAGCACCCGGCCCCTTGCCGGGCTGTCTGGCCCGAGTCCTAATTAGGGCTCAGACCTAAAGAACTGGCGCGGAGGGAGGAATGTGGGTCTTCCTTGGCGGGCTGGAGTAAGCAAACTAAAAATCCCAGTGGAGAGAAGTTTCCCGGCTCTTTATTAGCAAGCACGGAGAAGGAGGGGCTGCCGGTCGTGGGGAACGGAGTGAGAAGGGGCTGGGTGAGCAGCGGGTCCCGGAGCTCTGTCCGGAGCTGCCCCTCCCGCGGATCCAGCCAGCGGGGGAGTGCCGGGCCCGCCGAGCCCCGGGACGAGCCCCGGTGCTCCGCGCAAATCCACCTGTCATCCTCGTCAGTGTGTATGTAGCTTGCAAGTCAGTAATAACAGTTTGTGCCTCTTGTAGGGCTAATTCAGATTTCTACGACATTGCCTTATTTATTCAAATATTTATTTATTTACCATATCCGCCCCCCCGCCCTTCCCGACAGCTGATTTGGTGTTTTAGAGTGGAAGAGAATAAAACAGTGTGGCGGAGGGTGGGAGCCCGGGAAAGCAGGACTGCTGTGACTGGGACGGGAACGCTATTTAACTATAAGAAACAAGTGTCTGCCTTCAAAATCCAAACAGAGAACGGGGCGAAGGGTCGGGCCGGGCCGGGTTGGGCCGGGCCGCTTCCTGCAACTCCGGCGCGCTGTCTGCTGTGCGCACCGCCGCAAAAACACGTAAAGGAGGGAAATGGGAAACGCCGGTTAATTCACGGCGCGCGGGGCTGGGAGCGCCTGTATTCCGCCTTTGGGTAGCCCCAGGCGAGCCTCGGCTTCCTTGCCCGTTTCTATCGGCGGGATAATTATGGTGGAGGACGCGCAGGCCTCCTGGCTTTCTCCTGGCGACGGGTACTTGAGGAATAAGAAAAACTGCTCTAGAGCAAGAAGAGGCGGGGAAGTGCGGTGCCTGCTTGGAGAAGGGATGGCTGCGGGAGGGGTGGGGGGACGAGGTGAGAGAGGGGGTCTGCCCTCCCTGATGCCGTATCACCCCAAAGCTTTGCGGTCTGACTTTTGTGCATCCTTTTCCCCACCCTCTCAGCAGGACGGGTCGCGGCTCTCGAGGGCCACGACCGCGGGGAGTCTCGGTTTGCTTCGGCACCCGCGGGCGGGTGCGTGTGCTGCCCTGGGTCCCGGCCCCGGCGGATGGGGCTCCTCCGAAACAGAGCCGGCTTCGGTGCCGGGCTCTGGGCTTGGCGGGTGGTAGCTCCTCTAAGACCCCCTGCACCTGTCCCACCTTTGGGCCTTATTTAAAAAAAAAAAAAAAAATTAAAAAAAAAAAAGGATGTTTCCTAGGGATTATTTACCTGGTAAATTTTTGATTAAATGACTGTTAACCCTAAGCGATTGATAGGACAATCAACAGGCTTTTCCAATCACTATTTTTACTTGGTGGGCTTTTGTTTTGTGTGTATGTGTGTGTGTGTGTGTTTTCCACCGGGACTCTCTCTGTAGGTCAAAACCTTGCTTTCTAAAGCAATTAAAGTATATGTTAAAAAAATAGATCAAAAATACGTTGTGATTAATACCATCGTGGAAAAAAATGGTCTGCAGCAGGAAGAAAATATTTGGTGCTTGTTTGTAGATTCTCTCACCTACCACCTACTCTGAATGCGTCCTGTATCTTATAGCGTGTCCGGCCCTCATGATTGCAAATAGGCCTGTTTTCAAATGGAAATAGGACTTCCAAACTGATTATGTGTATTGAATCGGAATCACTCGCTAGATCCTCTTGTATAAAATGTATTGAAAAAACCATGATGGTTGCACAGCTCTGTAACTGGCTCCTTCTCATCTCAGGGAGGTCGATCTATTTTGCAACTTTTTGCCATTTGTGAATGTTTCAGCTAGATAATTACACTACCATTGTGGAAAGGCGATGCACTGACACAAACACACACGCACACACACACACACACACACACACACACATACACTCCCCTGCGTGCACACACACACAGCCGCCACCGCGGAGCCTACTCTGTGCACAGCCCACGCCGTGCCCAGACTTCCACGACAAGAACCCGCCCGGCCTCCCCACGGCAGCGCAGCTCCAGCGCCTCGCCACTGCCACAAGCGCGGCGTGTCTCGGCGCTCCGCCACCGCCACGCACAGCCTCCCCGTGACACCGAGCACAAAATACACGATCCACCAGCACCCTCCCGAGCCCCACGGGACAACACGGTTGCCAGGTCTGGGTTCCGCCCCGAGAGCGGAAGACATATTTAAAGACAAGCAAATTGTGTATGTGTGTCCATGGAAAAGTCAGAGCCAGGCAGCAACAGCTATTGCCCGCACACTGAAGAATGGGGACAACGTCCATGCAAAGGTTTATCTTATTGACATGTAATGAGAGCTTTTAACCCTGTCATATCTCCCGAAGAATATCCATTCGAATTCGGAAAAGTAATTAAAAAACGATGAGAGAAAAGAGGCATCTAGACCGAGCAGAAAGCGGACAGCTTCCCTCCCCCTGGGGAGAAAAATCGGTGGCAGGAAGAGGGGTTCCCCCGCCGCGCCCCCTTGGGGGGAGGGGAGCAGCCCTGCACGTCCGCGCTGCCCCGCTCCCACCCACCATCGTCCCGCCTCTGCTCGCCCAAACTTTCTCAGGTGCTCCCTCGGGAGTTGCTTTGCCCCAACTAAAGCAACCAAACGCAACCCGAGCTGGGATGGGGTGGGGGTGCCTGGCGGGGCGCGGGGAGCCCCCGCGGCCGGGCTGGCCGGGCAGACTGGGGTCGGGCCCGCCTATCCGTCGAGCACCGCGAAGGCAGCGGCGGCCCGGTACCACCCGGCAGAGTCCCTCCAAAGTGGCTGCCACAGGAAACTCCTGGCAGCGCAGAAGATGACAGTGCTGGGACCTATCCTCCGTCCTTGCCGCACTCGCACAGTACCTTTGGGAAGACGTAAATTCGTCCGCCGCATCCGGTCTTCGATCTTTTTTGGGTTACCGTGGAGGTGCCACGCACTTCCCTGCCATTTACCCCGCTAGGCAAGTGTGGTGTGTGTTGCAGTGACGGGTCCCCGAGCCCCATGCCACTCGCCCTAGCTACGGCAAGGCGCCATAGGCGGTCAACACCTTGTCAGGGCGTTTGGGAGCATCGCTTGGACGAAAGTCAAAGGGGTTCCTGGCCCGACGTTTGGAGCCCTCCCGCCTGGGCATCGCCCCAGTGCCAAGGACGAGAGGGGCGGTGGGTGCGCACAGCTGGGTCTGCCCGACAGCACCTGCAGCCTGGCAGCCTGGCAGCGCAGGCAGAGCCTGCCATAGTCGGCATTAAGAGAGTGCAGAGGGAGACAATCGCTGCTCTCGACCGGCTGTGGCCCCCGGGAGAGGAACCCCGCTGGGTTGCAGCCGACTCGCGAGGGCAGCAAAGCCTCGGGGCTGTGTCAGAGCCTGTCCTCGGCACGCAAGGGACCCCGCGGCCGGGGTGCAGAGCCCGCTGGCAAAGGGCAGGATCGACCCCGCTCCCCTCGACGGGGAACCGAGACCTGAGCGCCGGCGGCAGCTGTGACCGAGCTGGGCATTCCTGGCAGGCGGCGCGGGCAGGGAGGACGCACAGCGGGAGCCCCGCCGGGCTCCACCGGCGCTCTGGGGAAGCCGGCCCGGCTCAGGCGCTGCGGCTCCGCTCCCTCCGGCGGGGCAGCCCCGGTGGGCCGAGGCGGAAAGTTGCGGGAGGGTCTCCGTACTGTAAAATTAAGAGCGGATGGCAGACACGGGCCGGCGGGCAGTGCTTCTTCAAAGTAAGAGTTTTCCTGCCTGCTTCTGCTCCCTAGATTCCACAGTTAATGCCGTGCACATCAGCTCTTAGGTACACTTATCAGACGTACACATCTATAGCTATAATGCGTGTATAGACGCACACGTGTAGACTAAGCGCTCCGCATCGGCCATCCATATGGTTTTTTTCTCTCTGAAGTGAACTAATGCAGATAGAGGTGCAGAGGACGAGCTCCGAGCACCCTAGTTCGCAGTAGCAACAGTACGTTTGTTAAGTAACGCCCAGTGTAAGAGCAAAAGCAGAGACCAAGAAGGTGGTGAAGTTAAAGGTATTATTTTAAGAGCTTCTCTGAGAAGCAGCAGCACTGAAAACAAAAAGTTTAACAAACAAATGCAGCGAGAGGAACTTGGAAAAAATTGTGTCCCAGATTCACATTATTAGGTCAGTAACACGCTGAAATTATTCAGCCACTTCAGTAACACCTTTGATGTGAAGCAAAATAGTCTGCTCCCCTTACGATCCCAGGTGTTTGTAAGTTTGTCGCCTTATTACTTGCCCGAATATGCTTGTCGCACATTATTACTTGTCGCACGTTATTACTTGCCCAAATATGCTTGATCGAGAAGAACTCCGGTGAAATCCACCAGAACAAATGGAAGTGACGATCTCATACTTTGTTCAGTTTTCTAAGCAATGCAACTATCCTCCAATTTAAAAAGGGGAAAAAACCCACCAAAAACAAAAACAAAAAAAGAAACCCGAAAAAACTCGCAATCACAAACCCAAACCCAAACCCAAACAAACAAAGCCCCCTTTCCTCCCCAAGAACCCCGCAAACCAACCCACCTCGTGAACACGCGCTTTATTCTTTTCCTTTACTGCTTACACTTTAAGGAGCCCCTGTATTGATGAAGCGCTACTCAGAATGATATGGGGAGTTCTCATTGAAACAATTCAATAAGTCATGTACGATCACTAAAACCTGCCATGTCAATTCACTTGCTAAAGAAGCACAACCTACAAAATAATTTAAAATTACTCTGAAAGTCCCTCTGTGTTTAGCGAATAGAAGTATTTTTGAGAAAAAGTTGTCATCTCATTCAGATATAGTTGTTAACCTGAGATATGGAGCCAGCCAGTCAAAACAGACGTAAGTATCTTGGTAAATATTTTTAGAATATATATTTTCATTCTTTTTCCGTTTCTATACGCCAGCTCAGGACAGTAGATTTACACCGTCTTTCGGAAGTAATGCATTCGGCCATTTGTAAATGTTTTTCCTTCTCAATCTGTGTAATGGTAAAAAAACCCCAAAACTATTTCCCTCTTTGCCCCCCTCTAACAAAAGCCTTTACATCGAAGATTAAATGTTATATTTTATGTTTTCATTTATAGGTTTCCCAAGAATTTTTCTCTGTCGTAAGTTGTTTTAAGCTTCAAAACGAATTTCAGTTTCTTTTTACATCAATACATCTTTTACACCATCTTATTTATAACGCTGACCAGAAGCCTTTGAGAGAAATAGGATATAGAAAACTTTGACCTTACCTGCTCCCTAATGTGCTTGCAGCCAGAAAAGAGAGAGGGGGGGAAGAAAAGTAATTTCATATTATTCACCATTTTGCCAGGGACAGTCGTCTCTCTATCTCATAGGAGCAGCCGCACTGGGTCAGATGTCTGTACACATTTGATACATATAAACAGTATTATCATTAACTTAGAGTTTTGAGGGGTTTTTTCCCCCCTGATGGGGATCATGAGAGGAACAGCGGGTCAGACAGAGAAAAAAATTCTCAGCTTTGCTCCCGACACGGCTATGAAAGGACTTAAATTCTTCAGAAGTCACTCAGTCTTTAACTCCAGATCCCCTTTGTAAAGGCTAAAGGCAGCGGTCACGAAAAGTTGAACAGGGGCTGTCTTCCCGGCGAGGCCCCTTTACCTGCGCTGCGCTACAAAACTCCTAAAATACTTTTTTTCCCTCCCCTCCCAGCCGTGGCAACTTTTCTTGGTGTCATCTCAGAGCTGTCTCAGATTACATTGTTTGGGATCCGCACTTTCAACACCGTCTTAAGGTCCTGCACTGCCTTTTGAACCGAGATGCAGGCAATGTACTTTTGGATCAGCTCCTCATCCCTTGCCTCTCCGTGGGTACAGTGACACCGCGCCGCGCCCGTCCGCTGCTACCGGCGCCGCAGCAGAGCCCGGGGCAAGCCCTGCCGCCCCCGGCTCCAGAGCCCGTTTGGAAATGAAGCAGCCTATATGAACAAGACTTTTGATGTTGTTGCTGTTCTGGCCGTAGCAGTGATGTGGTTTTGCTAGAATTTGGGAATTTTTTTTGTTTGTTTGGGTTTGTGTTTCGTTTGGGGTTTAGTTTGGGGTTGTTTTTGTTGTTGTTTTCTTTTTTGTTGTTGTGTTTTGTTTTTTTTTTTTTTTTTTATTCCCACAGCCTGCTGTGCCACTTCACGCACACTTCATGGAACTTAAGAATGAATTCCTATTTACAGCAGGAAAAAATGCCCTCCGTGATTCTCCTACGCTTACTAGTAGTGCCAGGCAGTGGTGGAGTGGGAGGGAATAGCCATTCTTCACTAGATCCTTTTATCTCTCAAAATACGGGGTGCCCATGGTCTAGCGTGGATAAAGCAGTTATATTGGGAAACGTGCGTCTCTTCCATCATTTCAGATTTGAATCATGCTGCCCCTCCCCTTTGCCATCCCATTATCCAAGTTCTGCATTGATTACCGGGAGACTGGAAACCAGCATATTGGAAGAAGCAGGAGTTTAGATGGAGGAACATATTTCAATTTTTAAAAGCTATACAGTAACTAAGTTCTCATAAGTGTTCTCAAGGGAGACTGGAGACTAAACTGTATTTACACCCCTCCCTTCAAATATCTTCACCCTAATCAAGGCATAACTAGTTTACTAAAAAAAAATATGATAAAAGGCAGTATCACAATGTCATAAAAAACTCTATAAAAATTGTTAAAGAGCAGTTTGTTTGCATTTCTCCTGATTGATATGTAAATACAGTTTGAACTGTGTTTGCTCGGTCTCTAGTGCTTAATAAAGAGATGAATTCACCTTTCTGTGGAACAAGTAAACAGACTTTAAACTAAGCCGACATCAGACAAAGTGGAAACGAGTTTATTTAATCGAAACTAAATCTAGTTTAAGAAAGATAAGTCAGTGTACATAATAATCCATTACAGTAATTACACCCACCACCAAATATGTGTTTATGAGGTTGTCGAGACACAATAAAATTACTTTATTTCCCCCGAAGTCTATAATGAAAAGTCACTGACTGGATCTGTATCAAACATGCTAACTCCAATATTCGGGGGCGGGGGCTGTAATATTTCTCGGCTGTATTAATGCCTTTCGGTGCTCCTCACTTTTGAACGTTCCCAGGTTTGAAAGAACGCACATTAATTACATATGAAAGGGAAATGTCGACTTAACCGGAGCACTTTCCCCTCGGTCTTGCGTATAAACTCCGGGAGAAACTAACCCTAATTTTGAAAAAATCCTTAAAGATCCTCAAAGTTAACCCTGCTCTCGCTTCCTCCGCGGAAGCTGGCAGCTCTGCACCACGGACCAGGAATGTCCAACACTTTCTTCTTTAAGCAGAAATAACAGCACTAGGCTCCAGACACTCTGCCGCCCCCCACTCACCCATCCCCCTGCCATGCTTAACACGATGCTATAGATCTGAAATGAATATTCTGCGCAGAAGAAGAACAAAAAAAATTGAATAATCTTTGGGTTGGTTAAGAATGTCGCTGTATAAATTAGGACATAACCTAAAGAATGAAAGGTCTCGAAATTCCTGTTGACACACGTGATGTCCTCCAGTTAGAAATAAGGGGGAAGGGGTCAGAAAGAATCCGATACTTTTTTTTTTCTTCCGTGTACTTCCCTTTTTCTCCAGCCAGACTAGCACTTGGTGTCCGACTAACACCGGCTATCTTGTATAAATAAAGAACTGGAGCTTTCAAAAGCTGCTACTTAAATTGGAAGTTGGGTTGTTTCCATCCCAGGCAACCTGCTTTCTTTCAATTTAAAAATATTATTATTTTGTAACACCTCTGTAATTCCGAGGGGTTTCAATGACTTCGGTAGCTTTCTATGGATTTGGAAATAAAAAAACGAAACCGAGCAGCAGATGCAAAGGAAAACACGCTACGAGGTCTTTTAGAAGGGGGATACTTCTTATTTTGCTACACTCACAAAAGGAACATTTGGGACCTGAAAAATAGAGAATTACTGGGATTTAGAACTCGTCAGATACGAGCTGTTTAGCTTCATATACTTTATATATTTACAGAAAAGTTACCGTCTAACCGCCTTGCATTACCGATAATATTTACGTTCTGTGCCTAAGCCCGGCGCGCACCTATGCGCACCCACCCACGTGCGCGCACGCACTTTCTCCTCATCTCCTTCTTTACAAACTTCCCACATGGCTACACGAAATAACCCCCAACAAACAAACAAGCTAACAAACAAACAAACTCCCTCTTAGAAAAACAATGCGACACGAAAACCAGCACCCAAACGGACCAAGCGCAGCCCGTGTGTGCTCCACCGAGCCGCAGCGTGCGGCTGACCTCCGCCTGAGCAGTGGCGTGGGCTCTGCAGGCGAACCTGCGCGGCCGTGTGCGGGCGTGTGGGGTTGGATTTGTACAAAATTAAATATATGGAAATGTAGAAAATGAAACACAGCCTGATAAAGAAAGTTAATTCAAACTACGTGTCGTACACAATAAACTATCTTTTTATTTTGATTATAAATAAGGTGACTGTACTTCCCTTAAAATACAAGTACATAGGAAAACCTGGTAGAAATTATCTTTCTTTTTTTTTTTTTTTTCTTACAAGGTATTAAAACTGGACACTTTAAATTGGACTCACGTTCTATACTGACAGCAGGTTCTTCGCTATTTTATTTTTTTCTAATGGCGTTAGACTTTTACCTTCTTTCTCCTCCGTGCCTTTGGCATTTGAATTTCTAGTCCCGGAATACTTTGCTTTCTCTAGCAAGAAGTCGCTGAGGTGCCCCCCGCCCCCACCCTCATCCCCCAAAAAATAATCGGGCTAATGAATTTGGACTCGATTCCTTCGGTCTCGAGTTCGTGAATCCCACGCGTTTGCTTGTCCTGTTTGCACGCTGAGGATTGATCCTGTATCCCGTTAACCCTCTGGCCAGCTCTCCTTTGGGAATAGGGTCTGGGCCCTGGGAGGGACAGGGGCCTTCCGAGCTCTCACAACATCCCGGCTTGTTTTTCCACCAAGAAGTTAAAAAAAGGGGGGGCGGGGGTTTGGGGGGGGGGGGGGGAAGGGAAAAAAAAAAGGAGAAAGATGTAAGGATAGGAGCGTCGGGAGAGGAAACCAAAGGGGGAAATAAAAAAGAATTTTCGTAATGTGTATAATTTATTAGAAGCTTCTTAGGAACTATATTTAAGCCAAATATCTACATAAGTTACAACAGGAAAAGGCGGCGTGCGCAAATAACAAACTGCCGGAGGATTTACGACGGGGTGATCAGTGTCCATAAAAAAGGTGGGGGTTGGGGTTGGTTTGGTTGATTGTATTTTTTTCCTTTTCTTTTTACAACAAAATATACAGGCTACTAAAAACTATGGGTTTAGTCCAACTTTTGACAGCATTATACAGCTACAGGTTCACATCAAACGTAAGGAGGAAAATAAAAGCCAAGCCTTTGATGACTCCACGTCTCCATCCGCTGGCCCTGGCGGCGGGCTGGGAGACACCGGGGAGGGGGAAGCTGCTTCTTGTGTCTGGGTGACGCGAATGCGTTTTTTTGGGGGGAAAACCACCCCATCCCCCAAAATCTCTGTATTTACATGCAAGTCCTAGACGCTGGCAAAGTGTACATCTGATATCCAAGTCTTCAGACCATGCCTAAAGATGGTCCCCTTTCTGCAGACTGTTCCATGGTTATTAGTCTGAATATTTTTATACACCCCATAGGACAACTTTGGGGGAGAAAAAACATAAAGACCCAAAACCATCAACAGTAACAATAAAATGGAACAAAAAAAGTGTCTCTCTCTCTTAGAGGTCCTCAGAGACCACTCAGTAAAACGGGGGAAAGGGAGAAGAGCATTGACAAGAAAAAAAAGAAAAAAAAAAAAGAAAAAAAAAAGAAAAAAAAAAAAGAAGAAGAAAAAAGCACACAGTAGTTTGGAGAGGACAGAGATTTGTGTAACTGGGAAAATTTGTTGGATTTTTTTTTTCTTTTTGCCTTTTTTCCCCTCTTCTTTGTTAATCCTTTTACCAGGTCCTACCGTATAGCAAGGTGGAGCAAGACATGGCAGTGCCATAGTCAGAAGTAGAAGAGTTTAGGTGAGACAAACTGGAGACTTGGCTCTGCAGAGAGGAAGGGCTGGCCGAGTGCTGTCCCATGTCTGGAGACTGCCCCGCACTGTTTGTCTGGTGGCTCTGATGCTGTCCGAGGCTGTTGCCATTGGTAGCCACTGTGATCGTTGTAGCTGCCTGCTGCTGATGGCTCTGGATAGCTGCTGTGGGTGTGTTGGAGCCTGCTTGGCAGGGCTTGCCATCCTTCACAAGCACTGGCACTGCCACCCTTCTGGGAGACTGCTGCTGCTGGCAGGAGCCGTTCTCCTGTTGCATCTGCTGCTGCGCAGCCTTGTCTTTGGCCTGGCGTTTCATCTTGTAGCGGTGATTCTGGAACCAGATTTTGACCTGAGTCGGGGTGAGATGTATCATGCTGGCTAAATGTTCCCTCTCCGGGGCGGAGAGGTATTTTTGTTGCTTGAAACGTCTCTCCAGCTCGTAAACCTGGGCCTGCGAAAAAAGGACCCTCCGTTTCCTCCGCGGCGTGCTCTGGAGCGGGGCCATGCTCTTGCTCACGTCTCCCAGGGAGCCGAGGCTGCCCATGCCTCCCATGTTCATGCCCGAGGACGGCGCCATGAAGCGGGAGACTGCAAGGGAGAAGGCGGCACGTTTTAGGCGGCTCGGCTTGGCCCGGCCCGGCCCGAGTGGGGCCCCACGCTCCGGCAGCCCCCGCCGCCGCCTGCCCCCAGCGGAGCTCCGCAGCCCCCCGGCAGCCCAGCCCCGGCCGCGGCCTCGGGCACCCGCGCTTCTAAACAGCGGCTCACGTCCCTGGGGAGAGCGGTGGCCCCCTTCTCGCCCGGCCCAGCCCCGGTGAATAAGGGCGACCACTCACCCCTCGTCCTGCCCGGGGCACGGCCAGGAAAGTACCTAAAGTGACAGCCGCGGCGGGAGCAGCCGCGGACAGCGGCTCCGCCGGCGCCGGCCGAAGAGGACTCTGCCGCTCGCTCCCCTGCCGCTCCCCGGGACGCGGCCCCGGCGCCTCCGGCTTCCCCCCTCGCCCGCCCGGTGCCGGGCGGCGCGCAGGCGGACGGGCACCGCCGGCTCCCTTTGGGCCCCCGGGCCGCGACGCTCCCGCCCCGCTGGACGGCGAGAGCCAGGCTCCCGCTCCCCGCCACAGCCGGGCTTCCAACCCCCTTGCCCCGCAAAAGCAGCCGCGGGAGGCTGACGTGCGACCAGCCGGGATGGAAAGACCGGGTACGATTCTCGGGCTGGAGAAGGAATTTGGGGTTTGGGGGACGCGTCTGGGTTTGAGACCGACTTTTGCCCTGTCGCGGACCCCCCGTGCCTTCTGCCCGCGGTGTGTCGGGGCAGTTGCGCGGCAAGCTCCCCTCGGCCACCCAGCCCCGAGCCGACTTACTTGAGGAAAAGCGGGGATCCGGGTTGGTGCCGTACCATCCTGTCGCCGAAGCGCTGTTCCTCATGGTGTCCTGGTAAGGCGGCAGCTCGCTCATGTTGCCCAGGTTCCCATTGCAGTAGCCCCCCATCGTAGCATGGGAGAGCTGGGGGACCCCTGCCGCTGTCATATGGTAGGCGGCAGTCACTGTTCCGTTGTGGCCCATGGGGTGCTGCTGCATGGCCGGCTGAGAAACCTGAGACTGTCTGTAGGCTGACAGGGGAGCCCCCAAGTTACTGGCCTCCATGCCCACTTTCTTGTAGCTTTCCTCCAAAGGACTCAAGATGTCAGACACTGAGAAAGGAGTCGTATGCTTTGGGCTCATCGACATGATTCGGCGGCTGGGGAAAAAAAAAAAAAAAAAGGAAGGGGAGGCAAATCTTTTTTTTTTTTTTTTTTTTTTTTTGCCAGATATTCTGGTGTTGCCTTAACGCCGATCTTGTTGGATGTACACGTAACCGAGTGGACGAAGTCCGCCTTAATTGGATTGAGTGGAGGCTCAGGGCTGCCTTTCGTTTGTTTTAGCCAGACGCCAGGTTTTAGGCTGCCACCAGAGGCGGGGCATAGGCACTAAAGCAACAAGACAATAGAAGCCTACATCTTGCCCAAGATAATTAGCTTACATGCTGATGACAAGGTAAACACCTTTAAGTCTTACTTGTCAGAATTTTTTTTATGTCTTTAGGAAAAAAAAAAAAAGAAAAAAAAAGAGAGAGACAGAGAGGACGGGAAAGAGAGGAAAAAAAGAAAGAAAGACCCCGTGAGCACAACTCTTTTTTTTTTTTTTTTTTCCTCGGGGTGACAATATCGTGGACGGGAAATGGAAGGCAAAGCAAAAAAAGACCACCATTTGACTGGGTGAAAGGATTTAAAAACAGCTCCCGGGTGGCAAGGCTGTCAGCCCAGCCTTTGTGAGAGCTGGGGAAACGGGGTGGAATGCCAGCACGCCAAAGGACAGAATCTCCCTCTTCCCCCACTAAGTTTGGTCCGGAAGGAGCCCCGCCGCCGGGAGGACAACTCTTCGGAGGGCAGAGGTTTCTCTCCGGGCCACAGCTCCCCGCGCCCCGCACTCCCCGCACTGGCTTGTCAGATGCCCCGGCCGGCTGGGGCTGAACAAGCGCTTGGGGTTTCGCATCTCGGGAACACTCTCTATGTCTCCTAAGACACTCAGTGCAAGGCTCGTTTGTCTCCCTAAACCTACAAATTCCTTTCAGATTGGGATTTTTTTTTTTAGTATCTCAGAGAGGGGTGGAAGACACAAGTTTGCAAAATCAAGCAGTAATTTAATTGCCTGGGACAAGAGACCGATGAAAAATAGGTTAGCGCAAAATGTCGCTTGTTATTCTCAAAGGCAAAGACTCTCACAGTCTCTCGTGGTCCCTCTGAAGCTGAAGCTGCTTTCTAAGGTTATTTATACAGCACGGGAGCTGGATGGAGAAGACCTCTCCGGTCATCTGCTACACGACCTTGCCAATGAATTCCCTGTAGTTTCCAATAAACTGCAATTTCTGGCACTTTCGGATCTGTTCTCGGATCCGGTGTGAAAACAAAAGCGATCCATTCACAGCCACACGCACACGTACAGGCAGCCAGTAGCTAATGTCACTCGGGTCTTTGAAGAAATCTTCCAACACCTAGTGTCTCCAAAGCTTATATTTCGGGGCGATCCGGGCGGAGGAGAGAAACCTCCCCTGAGTGTTTCACACCCCGGCCTACGGCCCTGACAACCACAATTTAATACAGCGATTACCTGAATATTAAGAAAATTACAGCGAAGGTACAGTTAACCCTGGGACTCTGAAGTGTCAAGTAACTATTTAGTAATTGCACTTGTAAATATGTTTGTGCTCGGCTGGTTTGTGCTTAAAAATGCAAAAGTGCACTTGCTACCCGGGAATAACTAAATATCTTTGTCTAAAGTGGCAGCATAAATAGCCGGTCGCTTTGTGGCTGTGCTTGATATTAGTACATAAGGATCATTTTGCTTCAATTGGGAGGCTCTCATTCACTAGGCAAGAAACCGTTTAGGAGAAAGTAGGTTCCCGTATGAGAGTTAACATCCTTCAAGTGTAAGCCTCAGTCTTGATTACACTTTAGAGCTCTGCAAGAGGTGAGCTTTTCCACACAAATATAATCGGGGGAACTTTCCTTCAATCAGGCCTCCAGCTCTCTTACATCATCTCAGCTGCTTCTTTCGGCACTAGTTCCCTCAAGGCTGAATACCCCAAGTGGGCTGGTTGTGAGTCTGCTGGGTCACCAAAGGCAGAGAAGGGCGACTTTGGGCTAGAAAGGCATTTGATTTTTACCTCTTATTTTTCCCCTTTTCTTTAGAAACCTTTCAGTCTTATCTATCCAGATCTCTGGAACATTTCTTTACACTACACGCCCCCCCAACACCCTCCCCCCGCACCCCCCTCCCTCGCCCCGGTTTTTCCCCTTTCTGCGCATATTTTTGAGTATGGTCTTTGGTTTTGTTCCCACACAGAGAGAGAGACTCGACCTTGCCGTAGTAGTTTGATTGCTTGGGGTTTGAGGTTGTTTTTTTTACCCCGAATTTCTCAGACACTCCATCCCCATGCCTCTTTCATGAGCCTTTAAAAGAAGGGGGTGGATGGAAGGTAAAAAAATTAAATACTGCAGGATCCACCAAAACGACGGCTCAGTCGGTTTTAATCAGAGGCGAAAGGCGGCAAGTGACCGCGCAATTTGTGGGGCAGGAGCAGAGACTCGGTTCCCATCCGCAAGAGTGCGAGGTGGGGCAGCCGGGTAGGCCCGAGCAGCGGCTCCGGGAGCGCGGAGCGGCGCTCGGACACGCGGGCGGGCGGGCGAGGCTCCCGCCGCCCTGCGCGGCCCCGAGCGCCGCCCGAGCGACCCTTTGGCCGCCGGCTGCGCCTGCCAGAGCTTATTTATCCTCTCACTCGCATGAGCGCAGGTTAAATCGCCTCCGAAACACCGCTCGGTGAGGTTATCCCGAGCGAGTCGGCCCTTGGCTCTGCGCGGGGTCTGGTAGAGGGAAGGTAATGAGAGAGCGCTTCGTTCACCTTTGCTGGGGAGCGGGTGAAACTCTCCTGTGCCTGTCTGACCGCTGGGTTAGGAGCACACCGGCGCGCCTACGTCTAGCTACTTTTTAGCCGGGCTAGATGGACGCGGTGTAAAGGAAACAGGTCAGCCTCTGCACCTGCTTTCCCGCCCCAAATGAGCTAAAACGGGGCAAGTCAGACCATGGACAACGGGCGAGAAAACTTCCTCGCTGGTATCCTCTCCCTGCACTCTCCCTTTTCTTCCAAACCCTCCACCGGAGTTTCGTCTGCCAGAGATGGCTGCTCCCAGCTTCCGGGGAGGGTGGCCGTCCCGACAGAGCCCTGCCTAGGCTGCCTTGAGCGAAATACTCGTTTACCTGGTGATGCTGCTCAGTAAAACACTCGAGTTAAAAAGAAATGCTAAGGAGGAGAGCAAGGAAGATGAGATGCGTTCTGCCTGGTGGAAGCATTTTCATGAGAAAGGCACGGTTTTCACCCCGTGTTTGCAGAAATGCGGCTACACGGACGTCCCTTCAATAGCTTCTGACCCCACACAATCCTTTTGATAACACTCGAGAGGTGGAAGAATGGGAGACTTTGTCAATCAAATGGTGCCAATCCCAATGGAAACGGTGCCACCAAGACCGCAGAGCGTTTCCTCATCAACTGGATTGCGGGGGCTGGGAACTCAAGAATCAGCTTTTGAAAGTGCGCACAGGGCTCTCCAAAGACAACAATGTCTTTTTTATACGAGCTGCTGTGCCTCCCCAAGGGGAATAAAATATGTTCGGCCAGACAGAGCTCGGAGGGCTCGGAGGGCAGAGGGTAAGGGTCCCACGCAAACCGCACGCAAATTCTTTCTCAACAAGAAAGACGCTTTCTAGGTGTAACTTTTTGATACAAAGCCATGAGGTGTTCCGAGCTCCCTCTGGATCAGTTCACGGGTGCACGTCTGGCTGCAGCCCCTGCCCAGCCCTGTGGCCCCCGCTCCCTGCGCCGAGGAGGCGGCCCTGCCCTGCCCTGCCCGCTGCCCTGCCCGCCCTGCCGCGGGAGCAGCCGCTCCCAGAGAGATCCGAGTTAGAGGTGGCAACAGCAGATCTGTGACAGGGCTCTTTTTCCACCTCTGGTCATCAGTATAAATCTAACACGTTCATGGAGAGATGTAAATGACCACCTGGAAAAATGGCCCCACCGAGGCATCTTGCCGCAACTCGCCCCTCTCGACCCACTCTGAACGAGCTCATAGAAACCTCATCTGATTGCTTGTGCATGTCGGTGTAATACACCCTCTGGTTCCCCATGTCCCCCAGAATGGAAGATGTGCCCAATACACCTACGCCGGGAGCGGAGGTTTCCGTAGTGATAGAGTGTAGGGCGGACTTGTGTCTCTGCCGGCCACGGGCAGGGCTCTGGGAGCTGCTCCCGCCTGGAAAGCACATGCTTGGGCGTGTAAGAAGGCAGATGTCCTCCCAGAGACGCACCCTGCGAGCGCTACCTAGGCACGGAGCGCTCTGGGTGTGTGTGTGGGGGAAACGCCTGTTGTGGCTCACGGGGACAATTCCTCGCCGTGGGAAAGCCCCCCTGCCCTGGTTATCTCGTTAGGGTGCGAGAAACCCCTCAGTACAGCGGGCGAAACCTCTCCCCTGGCGTGGGAACCTAAGGCAACCAGCGAGACCACCAAAGGCTAAAGCGAAAATCCTCACCCCTCCGCAGAGCACGCACAGTTGCTCCTCCAGCTGCCCAGGGCGTGGAGCATCTCGCAGCTGGGGCTCCTCGGGCCCCTTCGCCACAGGTGCTTGGCGGCCCCACTCGCAAAGCTCCGTACGAGCGAGGGCAGCGCTGCCTCCTCTCAGCTCTTTTCCCTCCTTCCCCAGTTGCTGTAGCACGGCTGAGCCCTCCTGCCCTAGTCCTCGACACCCTCCCCGTCCTTTCCTTCGCCGGGCCGTTCCCGGCCAAGAGGGCCAGGGTGGGGCCAGGTACGGGGTGCCAGGGCAGGGCTCCCGGAGCCGCGGCGGCGGGCGGAGGGGCCGCCGTGCCAGGGCGGGGGCGGCGGGGCCCGGGGCACGCCTCGGCCCGCCAGCCGCACCGCGCCCCTCCGCGGCTGCCGGCGTGGGGACCCGCGGGAAAGGGCTCTTTGTCGGCGTGGCTGCCCCGGTAGTCTCGAGTGGGTAGCAGCATCACCCGCCCCGATGTGTGAACTGCTGTTGAATCGCCTTGTCCGACATTATCAGCAGTTAATACAAGCCCTCCACATCTGGCTTTCTTAGTGTCAGTAGACTGTCACTGCCGCAGCAGTGTCAGTACACACATACAAGACTTATTGTTGCCCTGAAGCGTTTTTGATACACCCAAGACAGTGGTGATTATGCGGAGGATTACTTGAAGGTGGTTGTTGAGACAGTTTGGTAAAAGTTAGGCTGTAGAGATAGTTAAAAATACAAGCACGTTTTGTTTAGATATAAAATACTTCTAATCGGTATATACCTACGAACAGAATCCCGCCGGGATCTATCTATTTATCTGCTTTTAGGTATAAATGTTAGTTTGTTACGTTAGCTATCTTAGGAGTTAGGCGCTTTGTGTGTGTTCCCAGACATGCCTACACACACATACAAGCGTGGGGGTGCATACCTCCGGCAGTGGGTATGCATGAGTATATATTTACGCATACATTCACAGTCCTCAACCCTGTCGTCTCTTAAGTGTTTCAAAAAGGAACTCAGCTTTTAAGTGGGTCACCTCGCCGCCCTCCCTTCCCCTTCCCTCGCCCAGGCCTGCGGCCGCGCCGGCGCCGGGAAAAGGGGCTCTCGGCTCCCGGGTGGGGTTGGACACGGACATGGCCGTGCCTGCGGGTGCAGAGTGGAGGGGCGGGCTGGGGGTCGCCCCCGGCAGTCTGATTTTCCGCAGACCTTTTCTGTTTCAGCGTGGCTGGCGGCGGCGGGCGGCGCAGGGGCTCGTTGCTCACTGCCCCCCAGTTTGGTGTCGAAGCCCCCCCCGTGCCTCC
This sequence comes from Agelaius phoeniceus, assembly GCF_051311805.1. Lineage (NCBI taxonomy): Eukaryota > Metazoa > Chordata > Aves > Passeriformes > Icteridae > Agelaius > Agelaius phoeniceus. The sequence continues at coordinate 39,501,017 of NC_135270.1, forward strand.
GGACCGCCCTCGGGGAGCCGCAGCCTGTCCTGGGCGCGCTGCGGGGCGCGGGCTCCGCACCCTCGGGGCTGCGCGGGCGGCGCACGGGGCCGAGCCCGGGGGCGCTGCCCCGCGCCCGCCGGGAGTGTGCGCGCTGGTGGACAGGCGACCTTTCCCCCTCGACCTTACCCTGGGGGTAACCAAAGCTCCCTTTTATTTTCAATGTCACTTCGGAGTTTGCCTTTTGTTCCCCGATACCTCTCGCTTCCAGGGATACGGGTGGCTCCCCGCTGGCTCGGGGGACGGCTAGCGGTCGCAAAGATATCTCATTTAAAAACGACAATGGAGTCCTTTCGACCAGCCCGTGTGGTGCCCGAGCTTTATTTTCGTAACGGGGAGAATGGAATTGTTTATTTTGCTTTTGTTTTCACAGCAAAACTCGAGGGCAAGTTACAGGAGGGCTGATAGGAACCCCGGCCCTTCCTCGTCGCCCTTGGGTGCCCAGCAGAGCCACCCAGCGAGGGCCGACGCATCCGGTGTTTGCCCACGGCAGCCCGGGACCCCGCGCAAACGGCGCGGCTTCGGGCGGATCCGTCCGCGGATGCCCTGCTGTCACTGATTTCGGAGTGACCGAGTGCTTCGGTTATTGCCCCCAAATTCTTTTCTGCCTCTCCTCTGCTCCCCCGTCTGCGGCTTGACCCGAGCTCCCCCAGTGGCTTTAATTCGGACAGAAGCTGCCATCTGTCCCGTTGTGCCCTTGGTTTTTTTGCCAGAGCAGGGGCCACCCGTGCCGAGGGACGCGCCGGGGCCGCCGCCCGCGGCCCTTGGGGCGGAGGGACCTGCGGCGGCCTCCCTCCCTCCGCTGGCCGCCGGGGAAAGCGCAGCAGCGCCGGGCCCGGGCCGCCAGGGCAGGCGATCACCCGCGCCGGAACACTTGCTGCTGTTGCTGCTGAAATTCCACCCTAGCCGAGGCAAAATCGTATCAATGAGGAAACTGAACGGGAATTTGCTCAGTTGCCCTTGGGATGTAATTTTATGGATATTCATCTGTTTTCACTGTGCATTTCTCCAAATCTAGGGGGAAGGATTAGCTTCTTTTACTGTTGCTGCAGCTCCTCCTCAAGACCTTCCCATAGAGGTAGCTCTGCCTCTGAGCAAGATTCTTCCCCCTCCCTGGGTAAAGTAAAATTTGCCCACTCCTGGATCAAGAGGAGCTGTCTAATAATTTGTGCCTGTTTCAAGAGCTTGCTTTACAGCAGCACAGTCAAACGGTTTCAAATTGTGCTCTTGCTAGTTGATGGTCATATACACAAAAGATTCTCACTCAAAAACTGCCTTTTGGGAGTGACTGCCTCTTCCCCAGCTGCTTCCTACCTTCTCAGCTTGTAGCCCAGGAATCCATCCCTTGAGGGCTGCTCTCAGTCCCTGCTCTGCAGGAGCAGCCCAATTGCCCCACACTCTTCTCTAAGTGTGGGAACTGAAGATGCAAATGCCATCCAGGGCTGATGCCCTGGGAGGAAGAGCTGACATGAGCCAGTGACCTGGCCTGGTAGGGCCAGAGTGACTCAGCTGCCCACTCAGAATGGTAGGTGGTTTGTTTATCTGTCATGTGAGCCTTAAAAACCAACATTTCCCAGGTCTTAAAAAGCACAACCAACCAACCAACCAAAAAAAAAAAAAACCAAAAAACCCAATCAATGTTTACTCTGCCTTGATTTTCTTCTGTTCCTTTCTTGGAAGAGAGGACACAGAAATCTCCTAAGCAAAGAGGTCCATGTCAGAAGCCCTAGGGCAAACCTAGAAATGTTTCAGAAGCCCATTTTACATTTCATGGGAACCAGTGTCTCTGGGAAGATCATGCCCTCAGTCTGGCTAGTACAACTGGTAGGTCTAGTTAAAAGCTGATGTAAAAAGCTGCATCACAAAGGACATCATTTGTAGCTAAACTCAACAATGAACTTTATTGGTGCTGCTACCAAACCCATTAACAAAGCTCTACACTCTGCAGCATTGTTTCTGGGGCTGGGTTTTGTTAACCAGTTACTGATGTATGTGTATGGCCCAGGGTGCTGATTTAACAGGTGCATTCCTCTTGCCAGGAAAGGGTTCAGTTCAGTTGCCAGTTTCAGCTAGTTCAGTTTCAAATACCAGTCTTTCAAGTGTTTCCTGCTGTAAACAGGGACTCAAAAGTTTGTTGTGCAGTGGGATGGATATATGCACGGCATACATGTCAGGAAAGGCTCTTGAGCTGTGAGACTTGTGCCAGGAATTTGACAACTCTGACAATAGCTCCCATCATCTCTAAATCTACAGGTCAGGCATCTCAAACCAGATCAGGTTCCACCAGCAGGACTACCCTGCAATACCCTGCAATACTCCATCTTTCACAGAGTCTGCTCTAAAAGCAGTGTATGTGGCTTGCTCAGTCCAGCACCAGTGGTACCTGTATTGTCATACATAGCAGAGTTCCTGTATTTTATTCAAGAAATGGAAATGGGGGATAGTGAGTTACAACTATTTGCAGCACTGAATTACTTCTGGGACGAATGGGCATCTGTGTTTTTCTGCAACTGCATGTACTCCGTATCTTTGCTCAAACTTTGTAATTTTCGCTCTGCCAAATACATTTGTTTATATGAATTGCACAGTGTAAAATACAAGATGTTTTTCTTGCCAAGAAAGGTGAAGCAATGAGTTCATCAAAACGTTTCACCTTTTCCTCATCCTAAGAAGAACCAGCAACCCAGAAAAGAAATGACAAAATTGGAAAGAGATCTCTCACCCTTGCAGCTATGTGAAGAACAGAGCTGCTCCTAAATGAGCTGGCTCTTCCTGTAACCAACTGATGTCCCTGTCTTCCTCTGTTGTGCCCCAGCAGCAACCTCTCTTCCCTTTGGTTATCCATTGGCAGGATTCTTTGGGTCCCATACTTGTAGGGAATGGGTAGCACAGTTCCACTTGCAACCGAGGGTTTATTGAAAGGTTTCCCAGATTTAAGAAAAGATGGGCTCGGCCTTGCAGAATGTTTCTTCCTGCAGTTGATCAGCAAGAAGGAAAGAAAGTATTTCAGCTTGAGGTTCAGCTGGGTTGAAGGACCAAAGGCCGGGAAGCAAAACCAAAGCCTCTTTGTATTGTAACCTAAAAAATGCACCCAACAAATTTCTGAATGTCCAGAGGTATCTCATCTTTGAATAAGAACAGCACTTTCTATTCAAATAGAAATCCTGAAACATATGCTAAAACAAGTCCTTGCTAGCAGCTCTATTTTCTGTTTTCCCAGACATTAGTCATTTTTAACATTGTAGGACAGAAGAGTCTCCATGTAGCAGGATTATCTTCTAAATTACTTTGGATGATAGACATAATGAAGTTAAAAATTTCACTCATCTTTGCCCTGTCAGAAATGAAAGCACATATTATACTTACTCAAAAAATAGCTGACCATAGAATTAGGTTCAAGTTACGTTTTCAATGTAGAAATGTTTATGCTGAAAAAGCCTAGATACTTTCTTGAAAGTAGTTTAATCATGTAAAATAGTCCATTAATTGATTTTGACTACTATTCAGTTTTTAAAATAATGTCCCTTATAATTAGTTGTTCTCTCATTCCTTTATGAGCCTTGCTTATTTTGAATTCCAGGGAAAGAAGACTGCTAAGCTGACATAATGAGATAATATCCTTCACTGGCATAAGTAAGGCTACGAGATGGACTGCTACCCACATTGGTAATTATACATGCTCCATTTCCACAACTGGAACCAGAATGAATGCTCTACAGCATTTTACTCTCTCTGAATAACATTAACTGAAAAAAACCAAGCGAATAACTTGTTTACGTATTAATGTTGGAGGAAACAACCTGAGCTGGCTGTCCTTGAGTCTGCAGAGTCAAACTCATTCAGCAGGCACTTAGCACAGGGCTAAGGAGGAAGTAATTTTACTGCCTACATACAAAACTAGTGTGCCAGCTCTGCCATTCCACTGGGGTGCCAGCCTCAGGTTCTGTATGGCCTGGGAAAGGACCAGACAGCAGAGACAGCATCAAGGATTTGTCCAGTTGTGAGATGCAAGCTTCACAGGTGAACAGAAGTGACACTTCCATCCCATCTTGTTTGTGTGAGCTCAAAACACCCAGTGAATATCAGAAGTTTTAGGGTGAGAACCTATTATAACTTGTTATAAGATGCAAAGAGGTAGCCCGTGGTCATATGGGCAATAGGTGGGTCCAGATCATCTTTTAGAAATCTTTTCTGACTAATGAAGGGATGCAAATCCACACATTGCCTATCTGGCCACACTGCCCTCCCTGCCAGCACAACTAGCAGAGTTTGCTGTTGAGACTGAGAGGCAGAACTCCTGGTTAAAAGTACATGCACAGTCAGAGCAGCTCAGTGCTGCAGACAAATGAAGCCCTCAGTGGTCCCTGTGCCTGCACTGGCTACAAAGCTGCTAAAAACATTTTGAGAGGAAAACTGCCATGGTAGCCCAGCAGTTCCACAGTCCCTCCTTGTGTGACTGCAGGCAGGGCTGCCCATGGTGCCTCAGGAGCATGTACACTGCCATCATCTGCAGGCAGGCAGGGGTCCACCCTGCCATTTGGCCACCTGTGGCCCTGAACTCTGATGGAAGGGGAAATAAGGATGCATTTAAAATCAGTGGGAAGAGTCTCTGGTACTTACAGCATTTAAAGTTTGCACTGCAAAACCTATCAAAGAGTACTTGCTTTTCATTATAGAATTTTGGTGCTTTTGCAGTGGAAATACTTGGTCCTGAATACAGCCTGGAAACATTAAATTGAAATACATATTACATGAAGCAGGGGTTTCCAAACAGATCTTCCTTTGGGTACTGCTTGCTGCAGCAGCCCTTGCTGATGGCAGGGATGGCAGCTGAGGCTCCTGGCATTAGCTGTGGCCAAGGCTCCTGACAGCAATTTGGGGCTGCCAGCACTGACTTTGTACCAAACCTGTGCCCATTCCACCCTCATTCCACCTCCTGCTCCTCAGCCACACATCAACGCTCTCCCAGCACCCGGATGAAAATCATCAGCTTCCTAATCTTTCCCCAGCCACAGTGCATCTCCTCCTCCTCCTCCTCCTGTCCCCCTTTCACAGCTGACCAGTGCCAGCAGTGTACTGGCAAGAGCTGGCTGTGGTGGCAGGGGCTGTGTGACAGCTTGCAAACAGGTACCAGCCTCACAGCTGAGCACCTTCCTTACGTGGCACAGAGCACTGGGAGTACCAGCAGCATTACACAGGCTGCAGAATCGTCATGCCCAGGAAAATGATGGATTAAAGACAACAACCACTTCAGAAAAAAAAAGAAAAAAAAAAAAGAAAAAAAAAAAGAAAAAAAAAAAAAGAGGTGTCTGAAATGTTTGTACATCTGCAAAATTCTGGTTTCTGTAGAAACTTTTCAATGGATTTTGGATGCTCAGCTCTGCATGGCCTGTCCCTTGCAAGGCATCATACTTTACTGAATGTGCAGCCCCTTCAATTGCTGGGCTTCTCTAAATTTTCCTTTTCTAAGTCATTATGTATCTTGCATTTATCAAAAATGGCTAGAAATACAGGATTTTGCCTTTCTCTCAATCTGCATGTCATTCCTTTACAAAGCTTGAAAATATTTTTCCTCTGGTATTTATTCATTTTGCTGTGCTGTATATCCAATTAGACTATGCTGCTGCATTCAGAAATGAGAACAGTTCCACCTCCCTCACATCCAGCTCCATTTCTCTTCAGTTTCATTTCCCTCAGGGTCACTGTTAGGTGATGATATGCAGTAATGTCCCCAGTGAGGTGCTGTTTCCATTAGCTTTCCCCTTCAGAAGTGGTCAGAGGTCTGAATTCTTACATGATTTGTTTTCTTGGCTACTTAGAAGATAAGATTCAGTTCTGATCTCTCTTCCAAATGGACATGCTTCATTTTCTGTATTTCTTCTTTTTCTCATAAGGCAGTGTCTTTTACCTCTGATTTTAAAACAGGAAGTATTCTTTTGTGCATGTTTTTAAATCAGCGTTCAATGCTATTTATATAAAATGTCTATAAAAAGAGGAAGAAATCACATGGCTGAGCAAAACATGCTCATCTATACACACATACAAAGAAGATCACAGAAAATGCTCTCAAACACATCTACATGAAATGCATTGAGAAAGCAAAAAGTACCTCTTCCTGTGGGGCACAAAGTGTCTTCTGTAGATGAATAAATGTGTAAGCTCCATAATAAATGATGCAGTCTGTTCAGTAGGTGTAAACTTTGCTGAATCAAACATGACCCAACATCCAATGTGCTTTGGGGGAAGAAGGGGGATGACAAGTCAAACATAGCAGTTTTCTGTTCTTCCCTCAATAAAGGATCATTTGAAAGTTCATATTCTGAAATGGCAACGTTTTTCTCATGATGAAATTGTGACAAGTGTAATGCCTTGTTACACTTTACCTGGCAAGGGTGGCTATCTCCCTAAAGTTGGTGTTACTTGTGTTTACACTTCCCAGCACTTGAGGGCCACGGTAGGGCCTTGTGAGAGGAGCCGGAGACCAATGGCTCTGTACTTCACCCTCATGGACCTCGAATAAACCACTGCAGAAATAGGTTTGGAGACAAATTAGGGCAAACATCTCAGGGAATCTGTGGCCCAGAAATATGGAGAAAAGGGTTTGGACATGCAGTGACTGTTACTGAAAAAGCTTTTTACATCAGCTTTTAACTAGACCTACCAGAATTATTGTCCATATAGTCAAACCTACAAATAAGCATCATATCTGGGGTGAATTTCAATCACCAGTTGGATTTCTTTCACCTAGTTTTGTTGATCTTTCTGTGTTTTCATTGTAAATTTTATTTCCTTCATTATATGATGGGCTGACCCTGGCTGAATGTCAAGTACCCACCAAAGCTGCTCCATCACACTCCTCCTCATTTAGACACAGCTGAGAAAAAATACCATGAAAGGCTCTTGGGTCAAGATAAGGACAGGGAGGGATAACCAATTATTTTCATGTGTAAAACAGACTAACCTTGGGGAAATTAACTGAATGTCTTACCATGCAAATCAGAATAGGATAATGACAAGTAAAACCAAATCTTAAAAAAAAACCCCTTATCCCTACCCCTCCCTCCTTTACAGGCTTAACTTTGTTCCCAAGCTCTCTGTCTTCTCCCCTTCAGAAGTGTAGAGGGATGGGAATGGGGTTACAGTCGCTGCTGCTGCTTCCTTCTCAGGGGAAGGACTCTTCACACCCTTCCCCTGCTCCAGGATGGGGTCTATCCCCCAGGAGACAGTCCTCCATGAACTTCTCCCAGGTGAGTCCTTCCCACAGGCTGCACTTCTTTATGAACTGCTCCAGTGTGGGTCTTCCATTGGGTCACAAGTCCTTCCAGGAAACCTGCTCCAGTGTGGGCTCCTCTCTCCACAGGTCCTGCCAGGATCCTGCTGCAATGTGGACTTCCCACGGGCTCACAGCCTCCTTTGGGCACCCACCTGCTCTGGCATGGAGCTGCTCCAGGGGTTGCAGGTGCATATCTATTCCACCATGACCCCCTTGGGCTGTAGGGGCACACCCTGTCTCACCATGGTCTGCACCAGAGGCTGCAGGGAATCTTGGCTCCGGTGCCTGGAGCACCTCCTGCCTCTCCTTCACTGACCTTAGTGTCTGCAGAGTTGTTGCTTTCACATATTCTCAATCCTCTGTTATCTGGTTGCAATTTGCTTCTGCCTTTCCTTAACTTTCTTTCCTTCCTTCTTAACCACGATGTTCCAAAGGTGCTACCACTGTCACTGATGGGCTTGACCTTGGCCAGTGGTGGGTCTCCCTTGGAGCTGGCAGGCACTGGCTCTGTTGAACACAGCTGGAGCTTTTAGCAGCTTCTCACAGGAGCTCCCTCTGTAGCCTCCCCCCACTCCCTGCTACCAAAACTTACCATGCAAACCCAATAAAAGTTATCTACATTTAACAAATTAGAGTCCCATGAATAGATATTACACTATAATTAAAGAGGACAAGTTTAAAGCTGGATTAAACCATATAATCTTCAGTAGATTTTTTTTTCTGAATTGTCATCTTTTTCTCTTGAGCAAATCTAATTTAAACTCCTTAGGAGTGCTGATTGCCACATTTTTGTCTGCCCTCCAGTGCATTAGGTAGATATCACTGCCCAGTTGTATTGTTGATTAAAATCTGATGTCATAAAAAATTAAATTTTATCTCCCAAAAAATCTTCTTTTCTCAGTTTCAGTACAGAAGTGAAGAAAGTCTCAGATGTTAAGGTTTTTTCAGAGGGAGAAAATTCACCAGAATTTTGTGGTTTAGATAAATGGTCTGAATTCAGGAGGAGTATAAAATTCTTTTGTGAGAGAGAAATTTCAGTTTGCAAACATCTCAAATAAAAAAAAAAAAACCCAAAAAACAATTGATCTGAAGTCTTAAACAAATTTTGACTAGGTAAAGCCTATGTGAAAATCTAATAGTCTGCTTCCTTCTGGGGAGCAGAAAGTTGTGGAAAAAAAATCTTAAACTGTACACCTGAACATCAAATATTTGACAGAACTCTGCTCCATCACACAGTCAAAGCAGTTGACACAAATGTTCTCCTCTTGTGTGAATAACTAATTCTCATGTACATAGTTTATTAGGGTGAGAATGGGAAATCAGTCATGTTGCCACGACAGCAGGACTTACTGGGTCTTATTTAGCATCAGGAATGTTATGACTGCTTTCCAGGCACTGAAGGGTGTCTGACCTGCCTTTGCCCATCAGTGGCCACATTTGTTACCTGTCAGAGAAGGGTTTCATTCTTAGCTAGTAGGAAGGTTTGTATCCAAAGCCCAACATGGCTTAGATTCTTACATTAGAAGACAGAGAGGTGGAAATCAATGTAGCTGGGAAACAGCTTGAACCAGATTTTAGGCAGCAGCTATAGGTACTACATTCTACCCACCTCTGTTTATAGACACCCTTTTAATGCAGAACAACTGCAGAACTCTTTTGAGCAGTACAGGGTCTGATTGAGCCATATTGTGTCATTGCATTAGAAAGCCTGCAGATAATCATTACTGAGCTGACTGCATGCTCATCACTGTTGAGGCAAGATAGGGCCACAGGCAGGAATCCTGCTCCTCGTATCTGGGCAGCAGCCCTTGTTCCCCAGAGGGATGCTCCTGAGTCTTGTGGAGCCATCTCAGATACAGCACCAGAGACTGCCATGGCATCCCAGAACTCAGCGTAGAAAATCTAGAAGACACATAATGTGGATCTTGGGACTTTTTAAACATATAATTCTCTCTCTACTGGTTAAAAATAATTGAATAAAAAGTGGTAGTTTTTTCTTTCTAGCCGTTGTTTCCTCCATGCATATTTGCTTCCTTTAGTGTTTTTGAAAGTATTGTTGACTTTTACTTTAAAAGATGCTCTTCCAAAATGCTTGGTCCTCAACAGGGGATCATAATGCCTTTAGCTTTTTATTCTGTTATTGAAAAACCAAAATCCACTGTCTCCATATGAGATGCATGTTGGCCTTTTATTTGGTGAACCAGACCATTCTGTGCAATCAATTTTAAACAGAGAATTGTGGAGTACTGTGGATAAGACAACACACAGACACAGTACAAACCATCATAAAATGTCTGCGAGCTTGAATTTACTATTACACTATAAAATTAATCTGTTTCTTGTTTTCAAGTCAACAGCTCCACAGATGCCTAAGTAAACGTCTTGTCTTCTTTTTTCCACAGGAAATGTTTTCCATCAACTTTTACGATGAGCATTATTCTTTGTATACTATCTTTGTATAATATCTCTCTTTTCCCAAACCTCCCAGTCTTTTCATGCATGCATAACTTGTACTGATCTCACAGGTTTGAGAATGGGTAGAGACCTGGTAGTGACTAAGGGGTGACCTGGTAGTGACCAGTGAAGTAGTAATTCTTTTAAATGCCACTCAGTGAAACAAATTTCTTCTGTCTCTGATTGTCTCTTTTTTCATCTGTTTCTTTCTGTTCCTAAGCCTCATTCTTCCTTTGTCATCTGCATGCATGGGTTTTCTCTCTCTCTTTTTTTTTTCCCAGAGAGCTGAGGATACCAAGTAATAGTCCAGGAGAAGACAATTTTATGAATATGAAGGACACATAGTTGTCAAATATATTTCTATTCCAAATTCAGCTGCATGTCCACTTCTTGTAAGAAATCTGCAGAACTGATGAATCAGGGAGAGAAGGAATCAGGGAGAAAGTGGCATACATGAGCAAAGGCCATTTTAGAGGCACAGATTTGTTTTGGCTGCTCAATGAATGCATGAGTTGCTCAAAGGGTCTCTAAATGGTCTGGAAAGTAGAAAGCATGGAGATTTCTCTCCAGCCATTTGTGCAGGGGGAAGGGCGTCCTAGGAGGTCTCTGTGCTGACACACACTGGTGACACAGTAGAGCATTGCAAGATGTGTTTCTCTGGCATCCGCTCTTCCACAGGGTTCCCCGTGTATCCCCCATGTGTACATCTGACATACAGCTTTTGGATTGGTGAGGTAGCTGTTATTTGTGTCCATTCAGCTAAACTCCAACTCAGCTGTCCTCAGACAGCCTGGAAAATTGGTCATAAACAGCTCATTGTCCCTGTCACACTGCCCAGGAGGCACAGGATGAGGTCAGAGATGGTGTGGCTGACTCTCAGCCAGCAGCCTGATGAAATACAACTTGTAGCAAACAGAGGTTTCCACAGAGACTTAGGGGACAATACTCCTTTTGGTTCTTGTTTGTCAAGACAAGATTTTCATGGGGCACTGGGGGAAAATGTGCCTTTTCCATTGTCTAAGACGACTCAGTGTGGCTGAAGCTTTCCCTGAGTGTTTGAATAAAAAAAACCATCTCCAGTATCCACCTACATGATAAAATCCCTGTCAAAGTGATTGTACGAGGGAGGAAGATAGAAGATTCTTATGTTTAAATAACCTATATTCATGTTTCTTTCAAGGTTAGTTCCTAAAGGGTAGGTGCCTGGAATATAACTATTGACTTCAGTAGTTACTCCAGAAATGCTTAAGAAAAAAGTAAAAAGTCAGGGACAAGCTATTTTTAACAAAGCAAAGCCTATTGTTATGATTCTTTAGAGCTTTCTGACACAATATGTGATCTGTCAGGAAATGTTAATTTTTAGAGAGTAATGGTTTATTGTTTGCAACCTTCTGCTAGCTGGGAACTTTGATATTTTGTGGGATTTCCCCTTCTCATCACCTAGTCTTGCAATTCTTTTCTTCACTAGCCCAGACGAGGAAACTCTCCTGAACAATTGCTTCTGGTAGCTCTGATGGTCTCCTGTGACTACCTAATTTATCTGAGTACTTATAGATGAATCATGAATAAGAGAAAACAAATCTGAACTTTATAATTTCCACTTGCCCAAATATGTAATTTTAATGAGCAAGAAATTTGCTGGAAAATACAGCATCAGTTTGAATTATATTATCCCTGTGTAAATTGCACAAAATAACAGAACTAGGTGGACAACATAACTGGATTGTCTTCTTTTCAATTAAAATATAGGACTAAGATTCCTGTGGGAATCTAAATACGATTACTAGTCCCAAAGGCTAGTGCCTTCATGCCGTTGTACCTGTTAGACAGCAGCTCACTTCTTCCTTGGCCTCTTCTCAGACTGTTACTCTGTTGAAGATGAAATGCAGGCTGGAGCAGGGGCAGTCAGAGGCTGGCACAGCAGTCCCTCCATTGGACAGCACAAGCATGGTCACCCAAATGTCTGGTTCTGTTGTGTGGCTTACTCCCAGTAGCATAGCTTCAACAGTGGAGGGTTGGTTACTCTTTCTCTTATGCTTTATCTTGTCTTAGATGGATTCCTCATTGCTTCCCCTGAGGTTTTTCTCCCTCCTCTCATTTTACTTTTTACTTTTTCTTTCTGTTGCAAGTACCTGCTTTTATTCACACATCTTGTTATTCCGTCACTTTAGCCATGTGTGGTCCATCATGTTTTTGCTACAAATGCCCTCGTTTGTCCTAGTTTACCTACACTGTGAGGAGGTGACTCACCATAGAAAGACTTGCTTCCCTGTATAGACTGTGAAATGTAGTTAATGTAGTTGTTTCTGGGTAAAAATCTACTCACTGATATTGCTGATTAGGAATGTTAAATCAAGTTCTTTTGGCCAACACCAGCATCCTTGCACAATGACTGCCACAGGGCACAGCAGTGTTTTGACATTCTCTTTCTCACAGTGGAACTGCCTAGGGAGTTAAGTGCTACCCCCTTGGTCCTTTCTTCTTGCTCATCACTACCTCTTTCCTCATGAATGAATCTCACCCTCTCTTTTCATATGCCTTTATTAAAAGTTTTCCTATTTTTTTTTGGTTTTCTCTTTCTTTTTCCAAGTTGTAGAAATGTAGCTTTTAAAACTACATTCATGAGCACAGTATATTGCTGTGAAAAATTCATATCCCTTCTTCCTACCCTTTTCTTACCCATTCTTTTAAATGAAGTCATAAACCTAACAAATAAGATTCCTTTCCTGAGGAAAAGTACATAATTAGGATGTTTTTTCTAGTATAAATGGCTTTCCTGCTGTTCATAGAATCAGTAAGAAGATTCAGTATTTCATTAGTCATAGCATAAGAAGTATTTGCTGGACAGCAAGCTTCACTGAGTGTTGTTATTGTATCATCAATATGCATCATCAATAGACGGCAATTGAAGAGCCTTTAGTAGCCATGTTCTGGGCTTTCTTCAGTTCCTTCCACCTTCCATTTTTTCCTAGATTAGTCTTGTAGCTTTATTTTTATCTCCCAAGACTCCTTTAATCCTTTCATATTATACATTTGTATAACATGATGTCCCCAGCAAAGGACGGAAACATTTCCCAGGGAAGAATCCTCTGCAAATGCCTCCAGTGTGTTTCCAATATTTCCCCCTAATCCCACTACAGATATTAAATAAAATCAGACCTATCTTCGGTCTCTAGATACCTTTCCCAGCTTGTCACATTAGTGTTTATCATTTTAGTCCAACAGCTGATTTATAATTCACTGGAAGAAAATTAATGTACGAAGCAAAATTCAAGCCCTTTTGAAAGCAAGGGTGATTATTTGCTTTAAAGAAAACTGACTTCTGTCCCTCATGCTCCTTCTCCTGCAGACTTCACTTGCTCATGTTCTCACACTTACATACTTGCAAGAAACACAGTGGATATGTGCCCAGGATCAACTGTGTGTGACTGGGAAGAGGGGAAAAAGCCCTTGAGCCCTCCCTATACACTGTCTTCCTCTTTGTGGGTGAAAACAGGCAGCAATTTTAGTAGACTTTGTATACCTTATAGGAGTCCAGCTTATTGTGATATGATCCCTTGACGTCAAACCTTGTTTATTTCACCTTTTATAGGTCTAAAGCTGATGTCTGTGGTTTGGGTATCTTTAAGGCTCAGGCCCAGCTTCACACAGAGCCATTGGCAAAAGGGAGAACCCATGTCATGTACCATAGTTTTTTTACCCCACTCTCCTGCCTGCAGAGGTCTATGCTGTGTCCTTGCTGAAGCACAGGCATTGAAGTCTTCATGTAAAAATCCCATTCCTCAAGGTTTCCCAGTTTGACTGCAGCTGATAATGTCCTTGGTTATCAATGCAAGGAATGCTTTCTTATTGGTATGTAAGAATGGCTACTCACAAGGAATTTTCAAAGTTGCCTCAAGTAGTAATTCAAAAGAATTTCCATTGATTTGCCCATTGTGGACTTCTTTATAGGTTTTGCGTTATGTGTAATCCACTTCCTTTAACAGAGCTGGTCAACAGATGCTAAATATGATTTGCTTCTAAAGAATCCCAGTCTCAATAACCAGTCATCTCAGACCCCAAGTTAATGTGTCACATTACCAAAGCACACACGCAGAAAAGGTCCTATCCTGTACAGTTTGACTTTGGTAGAGTAACTGAAGCATACTTTAAACATGGGACAAATAAGTTCTGTATCTTGATGGTTTGAGAATTGCAGTCTGTTGAGCTGAATCAATTACAAATGAAGGGTCATTCAAAGGCAGCAAAACATTTAAACCGTAATTTCTCATTTTGCAACAATGAGTCAAACAGCACTGCACAATCTCATCTTCTGCACGTTTTTGTTCAATGTCTATGGTTTTTAGAACTGGTGGTGTTAGCTATGAACACACAAACCCAATACCCATGTTACATATTTATTCTATTTCAAGGTCAAGATTTCCTGAGAGGATAGAGATATACAAATAACTTACATTTGATATGGCTGGGTATTCAAGCAGCAGTGCTATTGTAAGTGATAACAAAAGACAAAATGTAAGTCTGATGCTTAAGGCCAGAACATGTTGTTTTTCAAATCTTTTGTATTAATATGAAGGAAGAGAAATTTTATTTTCCTCAAAAAAGAATCTTTATTTCTCTGTATGTTTAGTTCATGATATCAGCTTTGCAAAGTGGTTTAAATAGGCTTTGCAATAAAAGAAAACACACTCTAATGTTCCTACAATGTTAAATACTATTTCTTGATACACATCAGTAACCAGAGGTCGTTGCTTTCTTGTCAGAGAGAAATCTGAAGCACTGTTTTTTGTGTTTAATTATATAATCCTTACATTTCAGTAAATAAATCCTGACCTCACTTATGGATCTTTCTGTAAAAATGGCTGTTTGGGTTACTGTTGCCATTTTTTGTCATTCTGTGTGTGTGCATGCATTGTCATCTCTAGCTTGAATTATATAACTCAAAATCTGCTAATGAACATTAGTGTGCACATATACATCTAATTTATGTGTCTTCTATTAAGTTTAGAATTTCATCTTGTCTTTCAAGCTAAGATAATCCATATAAGAAATACATTGTCTTATATAATTTTTTTTGTTCTATCACATTATCATCAGCTTTATGTGAAATCATTAAATAAGACTGTGAGTTTTAGAGGATTTTTCCCATAATTTCCTCTGTTTAGGGCTGTGTTATGCCTGAACTAAAGCCCTTTGTAGGAGAGGGGATCACAACACATTCATGGGACTGCAGTGCTCACGAAGCTGTGGTGGATGACATTATCCTGGCCTCATATTGTTCCCAAGTGTGCTGGGAAAAGCAGTCATAAGTGGAATTTTATTCAGGTTCATGTTCAAAATGTAGCACAGGGCACTGGAAACAAAGGCTCCCAAAACCTTGTAGCTCAATTTCTACCCTGTTCAGTGAGGAAGGACAAAAAAGGAGACAAATTTTCTCTTAATATTTTCTCTTTTCCTTCACCTGTATTTCCAAGAAATGCTGTTTTTAAAAGTTCAAAGTAAAGCATTGGACCAGATATTCTGTGCAGTAATTGGTAGCTTATATTGGTACCTAGCTGCCTATAGGTCTCACCATGACACTGGTGAGATCACTTCAGTGACTCCCAAAAAATAAGTCTAAACAAAGATACTGATTAAAGACAATAAATGCAAGCATCTTACACAGCATAATGCTTAATTTAGTGTCAAAGATTCAGCACTGAGTCAGGCACAGGGTCTTGACTTTGGCCAGTTGGTGGTCTCATATCATATCCATTGATCTTCAGTGGTGCCTTGCTTTTCCCATTCCTACAGACAAAAAATACAGGAATGATCAAAATTACCTCCAGAGCCCTCCAAAAAGGGAGAAGGCCTAATCCCCTTACCTCATTTTCCTCCAATCAGGAACTCCAGCTCCAATAGACCTACTCTCTTATTTCAACAAGCTGCCAATAGAGAGCAGATCTGCAGTGGAAGCGTTAACATCTATTCCCAGAACAACTGACAAAGGAGACTTGCTGCCTTTGCAACTTTTCAATAGGTGATGTGTGTCCTTGGCATTTGTTGATCTCTGACAAATCTTTCCCTTTGCTATTAGCATGAAGCACTGTTGACATGGCCACACCCTTTCTTCCATCCACCATCTCTCTCCAGGTCTAGGAATTTTGCATGGGGAGTAACGAAGGAAATTCGAAAGAGGTGGAAGAAATACAAAATGTTACTTGGAGAATGATCCCTAGCTCATGCATGAACGATTCCCAAATCATATTTATATAATAAGTCTTAGCAGGGAATCAGAATGGGTTCAAGGTTACCATCTCTGAAAAACTGAACTGTATTTTCCAGTAGTATACCCTATTGCAATTCTTGCTAACTTACATATTCAAAGAAAGCAACTACTACTGCCAGCTCTCTCAGACAGAGAATAGGTATGCAAGCATAGATGTGCTCCCAGGGTGAAAATTCAGGGTCTTCTTGAGAGATCAATATGAAGAACCTATGAGTTTCAAGATCCTTTCCTTCTCCTTGGGAGAAATTCAAGAAAAACTAGCCAGAAAATCAGAAATATTTTCTTCATTTTTGAAAATGTTCATTTCTCAAAGCCAGCACTTTTCATAAAGCTATGTTTTCTTCAGCCAGCTTTTGGCAGAAGCATTTCTCAGCCCTCTGTTCTCCCAAGAGCAGATATTATTAAAGAGACGTGATGCTTGAAACCAACTGCTTCGTAGTTCTTTTTTTGCACAAAAGAGAGTCCAATTTGGAAGGGGTAATCTCCCTTTCTGCAGAGATTTCATGGGATACTCTGCCCTGGAGCCACTGTCTCCTGTGTGGAGAGTCAAGAAGCTGAGCAATTCTGCCATGAGAGGAAGAGCACGTGAGGCATTGGGCACATGTTCTTATATGCCAGGAGGGGATGAGCATTCCCTGAGGCACACCAGGCATCTTCCCACACTGGGTTTGTACTTCTGTGCTTTGTTCTCACCGTGTGGTGTCTTGGCATCCCTGGAGGCAGCTACTCAAAGACATTATCCTGGGTGTCACTGCTGCAAGCCAACACCAACATCACCTTGGGCTGAAGTTAAACTGAGCTGTGTACTGACAACCTCAATGTTTCCTGTATTTACCACATCCAGCAAGCAGCTGAGCCCCTGCTATTTGGTCCAGTTCAAGGCACAGCTAACTTTACATCTGCTCCTCAACCTGGCCTCACATTTTGAAACCCGCCTGTGTTATTCATAATAATGACAATGCAAGAAATATCATGTTTTCCTCACTGAAAACTCAAAGTTAAAAGCCATCACAGCTGCTGCAGAGGCTTCATCAAAAGCCATATCAGCAGTTTCTGTTTTAAAAACATTTTTTTTTTTTTTTACCCAGTCACAGTGATGCAGCTGCAATTTTCGGCAGAGCCTTCTCTGTGGCTGATTTGCTGTTTTCTCTCACTTTCCATTAAAAAACATTTAGGGTTTTTAACACCTCAAGACTTAGTTTTTGAAACTAAAACTGAAGGTTAAATATATCACAGCATCTGGCAAAGCTCTGTTTGTGCCAAGGTCAAGTATGTTGCATTTTTAGACGGAGGAAAGTCTTTGTCCTCCTGGTGCATTCTCAATGCCAGTTGAAATTAATGAAAGTTACCTGAAACTTGCTGTATCAGTTACACACTGTGAGTACCTCAGAACTGATGGCTGCTCCCTGATGTAGCTGAATTGGTCTCCAAAGGCAATAGCAGTGGTTCCAGACCTCCATGCCATGACCTCATGTTCATGAGGGCAACCAGGACCTGGCTGGTTAAATAAAAAGGTATGAACAGTAGGTTTCCCAAATGCCACTGCCAAGCAGCATTCCATGGGAGGAAAAGACATGAACTTATTGCAGCTTCCTCAAAAAACACTGCCCCAAAGTGCTTTCCCTCATGTAGAGATTCACCTCCACTATACCCAGGAGCCACCTGATCCAATTCCTCTTGTCCAAGGCCCGTGTTCCTTTAGAAACAGAAACAATTGTGTGATAAATGCTCAAGATGTGGGGAAAGGAGAGTGGGCTGTCATGGGCACTGTGGTAAGAGTGTTTTCTGTGATGATTTGAGTCCTCCTTTGACAGCCTGGCCTGGGCCAGAGTGGGTGACCAGGCTGGTCCCTGCTGGGCTTTACAAGGGGAGCCCACAGCAGACCAGGGAAGGTTGTTTCCATGCCCCAAAAATTGTGGCAGACCCAGAGAAAGACATTGGGAAAACCTTGAAGAGGAAAGAAAATGTCCACTTAGGACTTCTAGTGATGTGTCAGAAGAAAGGAAGGGAATGTGGCATAAGCTTAAAAACTTCATTTTCCCTCTTTTAATTTATTTTTTGTTCTGTGTTTTTGGTTGTTGTCTTCTGTAAGTGCTGTTCCCATACATCTCAGAGACAAATGGATGGTTGAAAATGGGTGGATTCTTCTCCAGGTGTGCTTAATATCAAGGCAGAGATAAGTACTTTCTAAGGTAAAAGATACAAAAGATGCAAAGACTGATTATCTAACACCTCTGCTTGACATCTAACTTCTGTGTCCATAGATATGAAAAGATACAACCCCTTCCCTGTTCATTTCAGTCTGTGTCTGTGCTAGTGGAAGTCAAAGTAATTTTTTAGCTTTTCTGAAATTCAGTGCATGTAATTTAATAACAAAAATTGAAACAAAAATATAATAAAAAAATCACCAATAATGAGAATACATCAGTGACACTACTGTATCTCCTCATCATTACAGCAGATATCTGAAGCAGTTACAAAAAGTGGTCTGAACAAAGAAAAACCAAAATGACTGAATGGTAGTTAGTGCAGTTTCCTCTCTCTGGTGGCCCCATTTAATTTCTGCTAAACTGGACAGATATAGTCATTTGTCTGAGGGCATGTCTGACAAAATTCTTACTGCAAGCACTTTCCCAGAGCAGAATCTCAACTCATATAAGATTTTGAGAATATAGGAGCTTCACTGCTAAGTCAGATCAAAGGTTCATCTAGACAATATCCTATAATGGTTACAGTAGATATATGAAGGAGAAAAAGTGGGTAGAAAGAAAAACATGTAGTGATGCACCTCCAAAATAACTTTCCAGTTCTCCAGCAACTTGTGGCTCAGAAGTCTCCTGAGCTAGATAGGCTATTTAATATTTTTTAAGTTTCTGATACTTGAACTTTTCCAGTCTTTTCCTGAATTCATGCACACACTTTTGATTTAAAAGTTCTTTTGTTTAATGAAATTCTGTGGAGAACCACCTCCTTTTTTTTTCTTTTTTTTTCTTTGTTGTTGTTGTTGTTGTTGTTGTTGTTGTTGTTGTTGTTGTTGTTGTTGTTGTTTATACCTGCCAAAATCATGGGATGCTCCCTTGCTCTTTTACTGGGAGAGGGATAATCCTCATTTTCTATCTGTCCTCTTCTTGGCACTCAGGACTTTATATGCCTCCAGTATATTGTCACTCTGTTGCTTTTTTTCAGGCTGTGTAGGAAATAAAAAATCATACCTATGCTGACCTTCTCTATGTCCTTTTTCAGAAGGACAACCAGAACTATACTGTACATACTGTTCAGGATACAGATGATTTTATATGCTTTCCTGTTTGTTCCCTTTTCATTTCCTTGGCAATTTTAACATTGTTTCCCTTACTAAGCACTAAGATGGCATTTTCCTTTCATAACCATCTGGTTTAAAATGCCATTCCTGAGTAGTCATCTCTGAACCCATAATATTATATGTGAAGTTATGACAGGATTGTTTAATGTGCATCACTTAATGTTCACCTACACTTATTCCATTTCTGTTTAGAACCCAGCCATGCCACCTTGCAAGATCCTCCTAAACAGTTTGGATGTTTATACTTGAAGCATCCAGTAACTGTTATTTTAGAGAGTAAAACATGTATTTAATTAATATTTAGGCTTCAGAACATGTTCAAATTAAATACATAAGAGAGTTATAGCCGCCTTATCTAGTTTGTATATTCAGGAGTGCCAGGCTATTTGTGTATTGCAAATCTGTGAGAGAGGATGAGAAGAGAACTTTTCCCTGGAAACTGCTGGTGATGTGATGGTGAGTGAGGGACGCATCCAGGGCATGAGCTGGAGACTCTCATGTAAATAAATCCTGCTCTCTTCCTTCACTATAAACAAGCTTCTTCTTTTGGCTGTTGCTGCAGTGGCAACATATGCAACACTGCATGTGCAGCTCAGAGGTGTCTCAGCAGGTGTGGCTGACATTTGAAGTCAGAAAAAATCTGGAATCAAATGCCTCATTCTTTAGCTTGAATAATAGTTCTTAATTTTTCTTTTCTCTTGAAAAACATTGTTTGGAATGAGCAACTGGTGATTAGGAGAAGGACAGAGAGCAATGATACTGCTCTCATTCTGTGGGCTGAGACACATTCATTTTTCTCCTCTACTTCTGAGCTCTACATGGGGCACAAGTGCACCAGAGAGGGAGTACACAAGGAATGCTCTTACCCAAATTCCCTTTATCCCTATGTTACTAGAGTAGCATGAATCCAAAGAAGAAAATGAGCCCATCATTTTCCTTGTTCTGAAGTCCCATGTTCACCATGAAGTGGGCTTTAATCTGCAGCATTTCCAAAACAGAGTACCAGAAGGAAATGTGGAAGTTGATTAAAAATAGTAAGGATGCAACCTAAACTTCACCTTGTAGAAGCATAAACTTTTCCCCTCTGGCTTCATAGGAAGGATTTAGCTGCCAGGACGCAAAGGAAACAGAAGCTAATTATCAAATGAACATTGTCTTAATATGTTAATGAAGCGGTTTTGCTAATAGCGAGAGACCTGAATTTTAATACATTTTAAGAGCTCCTTGATTACGTGTTTGTTAGTTGTTATGATCATTTTAAATTATCTGTGCATGGCTTTATAATGGGTTAAAAACTGTATTAAGCACTGTATTCTAAACAGGCCTTGATGAGGCAGGTGAATAGTGCAAACATTGTCGCTAGGAAATTCACTTCAAAAGAAATGTAAACTAGTTAACCTAAAACGTGTCATCAAATCCAACAGTCACACTTAGCAATGTAAGTAATTTTTTATGTCAGCTACTTCTTCAGAAATGCTTTTTCACATGCAAAGGGTATTCCAGAAACCTTGTAGCTATTATATCAGAGTGTTTCTGTATGCAGTATAAAAGGACTGAAACACTATTTTCCTGTTGGAATTTGAGTGAAGTAGTTCCAAATATACTGAGATAATCAATCTTGCTCTTGGTAGAGGGTTTTTATTAATTTGCCCACACATAGTTATTTTGTTCTTCCTCATGCAAAGAATCTCTATATTTGTCTTTGAGCATGTCTGGGACCAGTGTAAATAAAAATACTTTCTGCAATTGACACCAGCATAAAAATGTGCACATCTAGATAGCACCTTTTTGTTAGAAGGCATCTTTACCTTCTTTTCCATCAATTTAACTTCAAATCAGATAATCCTAGACCATTATCCTTCCTTCTCCAGCTTGTTTTTCAGCTGGCTGGAAAAGCTCCTGTGGAGCTGTTAACTGAATGGGGTCTGTCATTTAAAAAGTCATGACTGTTACTAGTCCTCTGGCTACACTTTCTGCAATTTTTTGAAACAGCCAAGCAGAGGTGTCACCTCTAGAAGATAGCCTTCAGACGTTGAAAACCCATTTCAGCCAAAACACTGACAAAAAGACATCATGGACTCCACGTGAACTGAGAGGTTGTAACTTCTGGCAGGATGATGGTGTTTTTTAAGGGCTGCTTACAAAACTTATGTCCATTTGGATTTTTTTCCCCTCCATTGCCCTGCTTATTGCACTTGATTTCCTTCTGTGAAAGCATAACCCACCTAGCTGATCTAGGAAAGTCAGTAGATGGATTTCTGAATTTAGTAAAGCTTTTGATACTGTTTCTCACAGGATCCTTCTGGACAAAATTTCAGCTCACAGCTGGATAAACACATCATGGGATGGGTGAGCAACTGGCTCACAGGTCAGGCACTGCAGAAAGGGACCTGGGGGTCCTGGTTGATGAAAAGGTGAATCTGAGCCAGCAGTGCCCTGGCAGCCAGGAGGGCCAGCCCTGCCCTGGGGTGCATCAGGCACAGCATCACCAGCCAGGCAAGGGAGGGGATTGTCCTGCTCTGCTCTGAGCTGGGGCAGCCTCACCTTGAATCCTATGTGCAGTTTGGGGTGCCACAATATAAAAAAGACGTTAAGTTAGACAGCATCCAAAGAAGGGCCACAAAAATGTTGAAGGGTCTGGAGGGGAAACTGTATGAGGAGTGGCTTGGTCTGTTTGGCCTGGAGAAGAGGAGATTGAAGGGAGATCTCGTTGCAATCTTCAACACTCTCATGAGGGCATGAAGCTGAGTCAGGGGGGGTTTATCCAGAAAAGGTCAGGATAGGTATCAGAAAAAGGTTTTTTACATAAAGGGTGGTTGGGCACTGGAAGAGGATCCCCAGTAAAGTGGTCAAGTGGTCAAGTGGTCAAGTGGCACTAAGCCTGTCCAAGTTCAAGAAACCTTTGGACAACATTCTCTAGCACATGCTGTGATTCTTGGAGTGCCTTTTGTAGGGTCAGGAATTAGACTCAATGGTCCTGATGGGTCCCTTCCAACTCAGTGGATTCTATGATTCTATGATTGTTAAATTAAATTATAGCTGAGCTGTGTGTACCAAAGTTGTGTGTACCAAAGATGCTCTGTCAGGGTGTGTGTGAATTCTCCCTGCTCAGAAAATTAAGGACATAGAACCTTGGTGAACCAGAAAGTAGAGCTCTGGATGGGAAGTGAATGAAACTAATGGGAGCTGTATTTATATTAGACTAACAGTCTCTATGTGATTGAACTTGCTCTTCATTATTTCCATTAATGTCACACATGAAGCTCATACTTGGAAAACAAAGGTGTTCTGTGAATCTCATACACTATGTAATACAAAGCAATGCTCACAGGATATAGACCTCCTCATTTTGATAAAGACATATCCCTCCTCATTCAGACAACAAAAGGAGCCTGGAGGACTGGGTGATTGTAGCAATGTGAGGAACATTTGGACTACCTTAGAGCACCAAATCCCAGAAATGCCTGATTAATTAGCCACTGCTCCCTACCTCCCCTGTGCTTGGATACCTCTGGATCAAGCCTTTCGATCAATGGTAGAGACAGGCAAAATCTAAAGGCTAGCACAGGGAAAAGAGACCATCCAAAACCAAAGCCATAAAACCCTTCCTAGGAAACCACCCAAGAGGATGCTTAAGTACACCACACTTGGCTCTGACAGTTTGCAAAATTAAATATGTGTATTATATGAGCTAAAGAAATTAAAGTAGGATTATATTGCCAACCTTATCATATTGGTTTTCTCATATAATTTGGAAACTCTAAGTATCTCCCTTCTATTTCTTGTACCTTTGTGGAAATTTGCCAGGGGAAAGAGGAAATGTAATCCTATTTAACATAACTAGCCTTTGGAAAATCCTAATTGCCTAGCTCAGTTTAATTTATTTTTAGGTCATGCTGCCCTCTAGGGGATTAGGCAGATAGCGAGTGAGTTTTGCATAATACAAACCTTTAATTCACAGGAAAAAAGCCCCATCTCTTCCTTTGTATTGCAGTAGAACATATTGATCCATGTCTAGAGCTCGTAATTTAGCATTTTAGGTGTAATTTTCATTCCTGTTTTTGGAAGTATCTTTAAAAATTAGCATTGAATCTCTGCTTTCTGGTTGTGGTATTGACCTTCCATGCACAGGATATTCAACTTTTTAACTTTTTACATAAGGAACTACAGCTAAGTCAGGGAAATTTTCCCCTTGATTTCAGGCGGTACTACATGCAAATTATGAGAAACTTATGTACTTAAATGTCCTGAACATATGTATTTGTACATCAAGCATAAACTCTCATTCAATGCTTTTAGAAATAAAAAGCTTCACCTATTTAAAACAGAACACACAGTAGCAAACTCACCATATCAACAATTGTGACTACTTTTAGGTGGAAAATAAAAGTAACAAGAAGGAAATTAAGGTTTTGGAAAAGAGAAAGAAAATTATTAATTCAGTTGGCAGTTAGGCAGGCTAAGAAACCTAAAGGCTTTTTCAGTGATGTCAACACTTGCTAAGCAGGGAAAGTAGCCTTCTGCAAAAGGCTAAAAACCCAGGCATTTAGGTGCCTAATCATCTCCACAATGCAATATCCTGCCCCCTTCATTGCTCCTTGCTGATGTTCCTCCCTGCTGATTCCTGCCATTGACTTCTCTTCATCCCATTTTAATTCCAAAATAGCAGCATAACCTTGGCTGGCCAGATTGAGTTAAGCAATAAGACTCAGAACTGGGACTGCCCCATCAGGTCATCATTGTGGCTTTTGCTTTGCTAGCTGGAGCCATATCTACTTTGCTCCTTGGATTTTTGTTTTGAAGAAGCCAGATCGTGTAGCAGCAGAGTTTTGGGGGTCTTTTGAAAGAGGATTTTGGTCCAGCAGCTCACAAATCACTGATCTGTGATGTTTTGAGAATGAGTCATTTGTCCAGGTTTTCTCTTGGCTGTAGGAGGTTTGGCTGTCACTGCCCTCATCCTGCTCACCAGTATTTAAAGGCAGATATTGTGGGCAATTCTCATTTGACCCTGATTAATTTTAATTTTACTGTGAACTGAGTGGACCATCTACTGTGACTACCTAAAATTACAAAAAATCCCCATTTTGTCCTGGCCTCTTCCCAGCATCACACTGGGGTTTTGTAAGATTTTAAAGCTGTCAGCTTCAAATGATTAGGCTTCTCATTTCAATCTTAGCATACTTAATCCTATTCCATGCTAATGGTTCATGAGAAATTTATCTCCCCATCCTCTCAGCCATGCTCCTGCCTCCACAGACTTCAAATAAGTCTGTATCCACTTTATAAAATGTCTTCTTATACCTGAAAGGAGAAACTGCTGAGACTTCCTAGGCAAAATCTCTGTTTCATGCTTCTTTGCATGGCCATAGGAGTGTGGATTCATCTATGAAGCCTTTTTTTATTTGATCAGGACAGCCCTATCATTTATTCAGACATGTACAACCTGTATTGTAGTCCATGCTGATGGTTTCTTTTTCCACTTCTAGTAGCCCAGCTGTGTTGTGCAATGCTCAGTGGCTCCACAATAACTAGTTTTTCTGAGGCTCTGCTTGTTCTCACCTCATCATATCAAAATCTCAGAACAGTGGATAGCCTCATATTCAATTTTCCATTTAGGAGCAGGGATACCTTTATTAGCTCAAGTTTCTTGGTCCTCTTACAAATACTAGTAAGGACTGATAGTAACTGATGGGACCTGCCCTGAGGTGGTACACTGGCTTGATGACTTGTCTTCCTGCTGCTGTGCCTTGTCTTAGGGTCACAAACTAGAGAAATGTTTGGTCTGGGTGGTTTGAACAATATCCTGTATCATATGCTAGGCTGGAAATTAATTCTCATGCTCTGTTAAGTCTCTGGTTTGTTCTGGTGTAGATGCTCCACCTACTTGTTCTAGCAGGGGTAGGATAACCTCTTTCTATGTTGAACTGACTCCAGCAAGGCAAACAGAAGTGTCCTCACATATTACTCATGCCCTCATGAAGAGATTTCACAGAAAAACAAAAGAGTTTTCACAGAATCACACAATAGTTAGGGTTAGAAGAGACCTCTGCAGATCAGTTAGTCCAACCTCCCTACAAAAGCAGGGTCATCTATCACAGGAATGTGTCCAGGTGGATTTTGACTGTCTCCAGAGAGGGAGATTCCATGACCTTCCAGTGCTCTACCACCCTCAATGTAAAGAAGTTGTTCCTTATGCTGAGGAGGAACTTTCTGTGGTTTAATTTATGGCCCTTACCCCTCATCCTATTGCTGGGCACAAGCAAGGGGTCTGGCACCATTCTCTTGGCACCTGCCTTTGAGATATTTATATGCATTGATGAGATCCCCCCTCAGTCTTCTCTCCAGACTAAACAGGCTCAGCTCCTGCAGTCTTTCCTCATAAGAGAGAAGCCACAGACCCCTTTTCATCTCTGTGGGCTCTGCTGGACCCTTTCCAGTAGGTCCTTGTCTTTCTTGAACTGTGAAGACCAGTGTTGAATCTAACACCCTTACTAAGGCTGTGTGAGTATAGACACACAGCTAACCAGGGCAACCACCAAACCATGGCTGAAATGCAAAGAGTAGATTTATTTCATTACCTCCCTTCTACACTGGGCAGCAAAGACACACAGGGACACAGGCTCTGTTGGGCTTAGCTCATCCTAGAGAAAAGAGACATGTGGGGACACAGGCTGTGTTAGGCTTAGCTCATCCTAGTGGGCAGCAGCAGGGGGAATATATCAAAGGGCTTTACCTTGTGCACTTCATCATAAGGCTGTGCTTTTATGATCTCTCTTTCTCCCAGCAGGAGACTCAAACCTGTCTGTGAGAGTCTATGCAGCAATTCTACTCAAACAGGCAGAGGATGAACACACCAGGCATAATAAATGGAGTTTTCCCACACCAACATTTTTAGCATTCCCAGTAGCATTGGTCACTTTGCACAAAGCTATTCCCTCCTCTCTGCCAAATCTTCTGGTTTTACTCCTTTCCCCCCTACAAGGGTGGAGTAAACAGGGAGGATCACCTCCAACAACCCGAAGGCCACACTCTTCTTCATGCACCCCAGGATACCACTGTTCCTCCTGGCTGCAAGGGCACACTGTTGGCTCATGGTCAACTTGTTATCCACCATATTTCCCTTTTTATTATTAGTTTCTATTATTTCTCTGTAGCTGTAGCCATTGCTTTCACCCTCACACTTATCTCAGTGTACAGTTTCCAAACTTATGGAATATGCTCCTATTCACCTCTCTGTAGATTACCAATGATTTGCTGTTCTCACTGGGATTACAGACTGAAAAGTGCCATGATTTGGTGGAAATTGCATTGTCTGACTGCACAGTTCAACCCCTGCTAAAACAGCTCTTTTCCCCAGGTTGTGGGACCTTGCAGATCTGGAGGTGCCAACACAAGTGGAGTGCTCTCACAGGAAATATGTGTGTCCTCCATCCCTGGCTGTGCCAGTCCCTGCACGGTGGAAAGGGCCAGGGTTTGCTCCTGCAGTTATTTGTTGAAGCTTAACATCTCTAGAGATGCTCTCAGGTTGTCTGTTTTTTCTGTGAACTGATCATGCCTTTTCATCCCTATGGATCCCACGAGCAGATCTGTTCCCACTGTGGTTTTCAGCCTGTGTGAGGTATGAACGCAGCTGCACTGTCTTCCTGGGGAGAGGGCTGCTTTTTGAAATTATGCATCCTCAGCTAGAGTTCAAGACATGGGCAACCAGATTTCGACAACTCTTCCCTCATGCACCTGTCCCTTGGTTTCCACATAGGCAGCCTCTTTGCAAGGAGGGATTGTGCTTGGGGATCCATATTCTGTAAGGAAATCCAAAACAACAACAAAATCTCTGCTCTAGTTCAGAGAGTTAAACAACTAGAAATGTCCTGGGGAGAAAAAGAAAAAAAAGAAAGAAAATTATGGGAATCCCACAGCTGCAATTTGAAACAAAAAAGTAAATGCTTTTGCACTGGCATCTTAAAAAAGAATTCAGTGAGGCTGAGCAGGTGTCAGAGGAGCTTTTCACATTCTGTGCTGCCGACCCCAAGCAGGAAGAAGGCATGAAGGATAAAAACGAAACATCAGCATTCACATAACCAGTTAAGAACCTGTGTGGCTTAAAAAAACTCCTTTAAATGTAATTTAAGACACATTTTACATAATATATTTTCTTAGATCTTGTATGCCTGCATGAAGAACTTCTTGACTCTGTAAGTGATTCTCTGATGAAAACAAACAAGGGTTGATGGTGACTAAAGTGCTCCTCAACACAAGAGCAGCACTGCAGCCAGATTCTGCCACAGCCATTCTTGCATTAAGTAGTGACTTAGTCTACAAGAAGGATTTTTAGTCTCAGCCTGAGCACTGCTGGTAAAAGGTGCTACTCAGCCTGAAAAAAAGAACCTGCTTTACAAGAAGAAATGCAAACCAAAACAACAGCTTCTCCAATCACAATGGTTGAGTGGGAAGGTTAAGATTTAAGATGCAATGCTTGAGTTTGAATTTACCTTGGAAAGTGGGGTTAGATCCTCTTTTCTGCAGCTCTCCTCAAAGACATCCTGCTTGCCTGCTGTGAAGATCTAGCCTGCAAAACTGGACTCAGAGCCCCAGTGTTCAGCCCAGACCTATTAGTAGTATTGCTTGTGCACTGATTTACACTGACAAGAATAAAATCAGAAGGCAACTAATCGTGTTGCCAGGCCTCCTGTATGTCAGCAGTCATTCCAAGTCACTCTGCCTTGAGCCTTGAGTGTGATCTAAATGTGCATTGCACAGGGGCATCTTCATTAAGAGTTCTTACCTTGGCGAACTACTTGCACATTCTTGATGGCCTGAGCTGCTCCAAGATTGGCTTTGTCTGGCTTTCAGCCTCCATTTTTGTTCTTTCTGCCTAGAATGAAGAGGGTGTCCTCTAGGAAGACTAGAGCACAGCTGATCCTGTGGATCAGCCCTATTACTGCAAAAGGTTCAGGAATAAAATCCCATATGTCTCTTACCATAATTATTTTCATGATAACTCTATGTGTCTCTGGGAAGAAATCTTTATGATACAATGAAATGATGTTTCAGTCTTGCTTTTGTTAAGCTGAACAGAGATAATTTTTCAGGTATTTTAGCTTTTTATTTGGATTGGTTTGTGAATCTTGTTTGCATGTTCTCCTGCAATGTATTCAGAAGATATGGATACAGTCAGTCGTCATAGTGAACTAGCACTGATCTCGTCAGAAACAGGGGTGGAGAGAAATCACTTTCCTCCTCTGGCTTTCTAACTTGTCTTCAAAATCCAAGGATTACGTTAGCTTTTTACCCTCTATTTGTAGGTCAGTTTCCACTGAACTGATTTACTAGATCTCTTTCAGACTCTGCTTCCCAGCTATCTTTTCCGTATTCCTTCTGTAGGACCAGTATTTTTCAATCCTTGATATACTGCTTTCCTGTGGCAACATGGAAACATATTTTTTAAAGAAGCATTTTTCAAAGGAACATGGACTGCATTTCATGGTTGCCCTTTTTACTCACATTCTCCTGTACACTTTGAGTGCCAGGGATGGGAAGGGAAATGGATGGCCCCTCTAGCTTCAACAAACTGATAGATTAGCTCAGCCATCTTGCCATTGAATCAGTGAATCATAGAATGGTTTGAGCTGGAAAGGACCTTAAAGATGCTCTGGTTCCAACCCCTGCCATGGGCAGGAATGTCCTCCACTTGACCAGGTTGCTCAGGGCCCCATCCAACCTAGTCTTGAGTATTTCCAAGGTTCAGGCATCCCCAGCTTCTCGGGACAACCTCTTCCAATGTCTCACCATGTTATCAACAGGAGAGAGAAAAGATTTTCTGCCATGTGCGTATGTTTTAACTTGGGGAAAATAATGTGAAGAGCTGCAAAATACAAAACATTGTGCAATTGCCCTCTTAAGGAATTCCAGCCATGTTGTGTGCTGAGGCAGAGATTCCATTGCAGAAATTCAGTATGATCAGTAGCCTAAGTTTATATAAGTGTAAATAAGCCCAAGGGGCTGCCAAAATTCTGCAATGTCCTGGTGTTTGAAGGGTGAACTTTGCAAATAAAGACACTAAAATGCATTTATGTATGGAACAGTCGTTATTTATATTTATTTCTCCCAAGAGATAGCATCTGCATGAGGCAGATCATGAGGTTTTCACTGAAGTTAAGGAAGAGATTAAGTGTTCCCCTGAACAAGACAGGCCTTACCTATCACTCTAAAAGTACAGGTCGATGCAGGAGCTTTTAGGCTGTATACTTAGGCTTCTAAGTACACCCCTAACAGTGTTGAGTGCTGGCTCTCTGAAGTCTGTAGTGTCCAGCAACACTGCATC
Organism: Agelaius phoeniceus; assembly: GCF_051311805.1. Lineage (NCBI taxonomy): Eukaryota > Metazoa > Chordata > Aves > Passeriformes > Icteridae > Agelaius > Agelaius phoeniceus. The sequence continues at coordinate 39,530,694 of NC_135270.1, forward strand.
CTCAAGGCATTTACTTGCTCACTGTACTATTTTTCTTATCTTTTGGCCAGTGAGGGGGGTTATGACTGTTTATTGCCATACATTTAGAAAGCTCCTACAGCAATGTGGAGCCTTTTCCCTGCTGATAGGCTTAGAAGCTGTTCTGCTACAGATAAATACCGGTTCCATATCTAGACAGTAAACCAAACAAACAGAAAAAAACCCCAAAAAACAAAACAAAACAAAAAACCCCCCAAACCACAGACACACTACAACATGAAAAAAGTGTTAATATTTACTTATTTCTTTCCATTATTTTTCAATTGCATTTGTTTCTGATAGCAAAAGTTATTTTCCTTGAAGTTAAGATCTGCTATTCTTTAATCCCCAGGAAAATGATTACTATCATTTAAGAAAATTATATTCTTCCTAATTAAGCTGTTTTCAGACAATTAAATTGCTTCCTGATTTTCATAATTGTCTCTTTGCTAAGATCTACCTCTTTCCTGATTAGCAAGGTGGAAAAAACCCTTTGCTTTTACTCTGTACAATAATTAGTAGATAAGAAAGACATTTCAGCAAATATAACATGTCAGACTCTTCTTCCACACGACCTACCCCTATAGATGCTGCTCTGACTTCACAAAGTCAGATCAAATAGCAAAGGCACCCAGAAGGGTGACCAGAAAAGTAGGAGGAAAGCTTTTCTGGATAGTCTTGTGATCAAGCAAGCATGGGAGGCACCATATCCTGACAGGCCAGGATGAATCTCTCCATCACCCACAGTTTTCATGAGGTAAAGACTGGCTTCCCAACCAGCCCTGGTTAGTCAGCTGTGAATGTGCTGTCCAGACTGCCCCTCTCTGCAGTGCAGCAGAGGTTGACAGGAGTGTTTGGAAATGCTAGTACCATGGCACTGCCCCACAGCTAGAGAGCACACAAAAATCACACCCTCAGTGACTGCATTCCTTATGCTTACTTCAGCCAGTTCACCTGCACATGGTCTGTCCCTGCAGTGGTCACCTCTTAGACTCCAGATTTCCCAAGAGCTGCACGTGGCTGCCCCATGACAATGCACTTTTGCTTCCTCTCTTTCTGTGTGCATGTTCTCTTCTTTCACTCTTTCATTTACTTTTTCTCTCACCTGGATTTCCTTCCCTTTTTGACAGTAGGGCATTAGCTGTTAATGTAAGGAGTCTAATACTTGTTGTAACATACAAGTGTCCTGGAGGACCAGGTGTTAAGGGGCTTTGGGAATGCCATGTGGCTTCTGGCCTGTGAAAGGGGCACAGTCAAAGTTCTGTGAATCTTTCCACATTTGTGGCATGGCTGGGCCTGCAAATTCATGGATGCCATTCCAATCAATCCAGAGGGTCAATACCCATGAGCTGGGTTTTGAAGGGAAATATGTGGGTGGGGAATCACTCTTTCAAAGGATCTGTTGCTAATTTGGAATGCAGACACTGGCAAATGGCTGTTCTGAGAAATAAAGATAGCACATTAGTCAAAGGCTGTGGACTAGAGCTGTGTATTTTTAAATGGGGGAAAATGTATATTAAACATACATCAATGTCAGGTGAGTAAATTAATCAGGTCAAACCCTCATCTGGGTTTGGATGGATGGATGGATGGATGGATGGATGGATGGATGGATGGATGGATGGATGGATGATGTTCCTGCTGCTATGGTGATGAGCACCATCTGAATAGCTGGCTTATGATGCTTTTAAAGGTAGGGATTAGCTGAAGGGACCTTTCCACTACAGCTACATGAGGGGAAGAATATTTTACAGCAGGACTTTGAAAATGTAAAATTCATCAACCCAGGATTTTCACAGATCTGCCACTGTAATATTTTCAGTGTCCGAGTCCTTGAGGTCAAATGATGAAGTGACAATACATGCAAACACAAGCCATTTTAGTTCTCACTGAGCTTGAAGAGCTCTTCTGAAAAGGCAAAATAGATCAAACAACATTTAAAATGTAACAAAATTGTTCTTCAAACAGAAACTGGAAAGCAAAAAGGTTATCCCTTTTTCTTTAAATCTCATGATTATTTATGTTAGCCTTATGATTTTTGAGATCTGACTCATTGATTTTTAATACTACTGTACATGGTCTTGAACATGTGGCTCAGGCACATAAACACAGTAATAGAGCCAGAAATATTCCTTTAGTGTGGTGGGTTGACCTTGGCTGGATACCTGGTGCCCACCAAGCTGCTCTACCACTCTCCATCCCAGCTGAACAGGAGAGAGAAAATAAGACAGAAAACAACTCACAGGTTGAGATAAGGCAGTTTACTAAAGCAGAAGTTTGCATGCTCTTACTCAAAGAGAAAAAAAAGTTTATTCTCTATTTCCCATCAATAAGTGATGTTCAACCACTCTCTGAGAAACAGGGCCTCAGCACCTGCAGTGGGTGCTCTACAAGGCAAACACTCTGCATAACAAACCCCCTACCCCCTCCTCATTCCTCCTCCTTCCCTTCCCTTTTATATCTGAGCTGATGTCACATGGTATGGGATATCCCTTTCATCAATTAGGATCAGCTGGCCTGGCTGTGCCCCCTCCCAGGGTCTCACCCACTCCCAGCCCCTTAGGTGGGGGGAAAGTTGAGAGACATCACTGATGCTGTGCCAGCCCTGCCCAGCAGTAGCCAGAACACTGGTATGTTATCCACACCTTTCTAGCTACCTGTGCAATGCACAGCACTGTGAGGGCTGCTGTGGGAAACATCAACTCCAGCTCAGCCAGACCCAGCACAGCTAGAGATAGTCAAGTGAGTCTTAGATATCTCTTACAGTCTCGTTCCTTTTACATTTCCAACCAAAAGGAAGAAGTCCTGAAAGCAAATTATTTTTCCCTCCTGATGTGAGGAGCTGCTTTGTTGCTATGTCAAAGGTCATTGTTATTATTAACTGCCTCTTTTGTCTTTCAAATTGTTCCATGAGAACTGATTTTACATGAGCTTCATTTCTCTGTTAATAATTTTATGAGAGGAAAAGTAATGGCTGCCAAAGGGAGGTTCTGACACAGCCAGCATTGTAAGAAACACAGATGGCAGAGCAATAGTTCAGGTGCAGTAGTCCTGGGGGACTAAGGATCATGAAAATGAGGGAAAGATGGAGCCACTTAGTCCATAGGGGGTTTTTTAAGAGTCAAATCTCTGCTTTCAGCCTCATTTTGGTTGTTCTCAGGAATGCTGACACTCATTTTCATCAACTTTATGCCTTTTTCACCTTGTGCTTTAACACCCTCTCTCAAAGGGTGTTAATGAAGTGCAAATAAGTTTTGTCTGTGGGAAAGAATCCCGCAGAAAATGCCATGCGTGGGAAGCGATCCTTCCCAGCACCTGCATGTCCCCTCCAAACCAAAGGCTGAGCTAGCTGGAGTATGTTATGAGTGATACACAGATGATCAGTAAGCTCTTTGCTTGGCATCCCTTTTTCATTATGCTGCCATTTTAGAGAAATGTTTTTATAGCCTCTGCTTGATTTTTCATCAGATCCCTTCCTCCCTGTGATTCCTCCCTTCCTGCTTCCTACAGAATGTGGCCAGCTGGTTACTGCTAAATTTAAACAAAGATGCGCTACTTGTAACTCTCTTTGCTTCATGCACACAATATTACTAGCCTAACTCATCTAGAAAGAAGTACTTCTATTTTGATGTGCACAAAAACTGTAAGCCCAGATGAAGGTCAATGAAGGCTGTTGCATAGATAGATCATGCTGACAGGGAGTGCTCTGACTGGTGTTTTGCAGCAAAGTGCTGATTCAGTGGAATTGGGAAATTTGAGGGGTACATGTGAATACTGCTCAATATGTGGGAGCTTGATGGGAAACTCAAAATGGGGTGTCCAAGGGAAGGCCACAGAGCAGCTCCAAGAGCAGCAGTGAAGCATGGCCCAGGTCTCCATCAGTGCTGTAATTCTGCCATGCGGATGCACAATGAAACACCCAGCATCTCCTCTGAAATAGAAATCCTCCATTCTTGTCAGCTCTAATTACAACAGCATACCAGTTTAAACAACCCATAAAACAGGGCATCAACAAAGAAGTGACTCCTCGCTTCTCTGAGATTCATGCAGCATCCAAGAGCTCAAACATCAAGGAGAAAACAGCGGGTAGTTTAACTCCCAAGATCTCTCCCCTGCTGTTGTTATCATTGACAATGAAGGCAGTGTTGTAAGTGCAGAGTGCAATGGACAATTCATGCACTTACCATATCTTGCGCTCTAGCTACAGGCGCGTGATTTTCTGAAGAAATGATGACAGGATCAAACATATTCTGGCAGATACTCACAAAATCAGAGCCCCTTTCACTCAGTAAATGACCGTAAAAATGCTTTGAAGATGACAATAAAAAGTTATTTAATCATGTTCAAAACAGAAGCACCTGCCAAGTCAATATGTGATTTTTTTTACATGATTGGCTGATACAGTGACAATAGTGAAAAATGCAAAGTGAGGCTGTTAGGAGCAGCTACTGGCCTGATTCCATAGTAGGCATAGCCTGATGGTGGAGAGAGAGAGCAAGGAAAGAGGAAAGAAAAAGCAAGACAGTCACACATACATTTCCTCAGCCTCCTGATTTTTCAACTCTTTTCCCAGCTGTTACAAGGTGCCCTTGGAAGTCTGAAGATGTCCTTAGCAGCCCCCATTTTCTGTGAAGTCTGTGCTAGAAGGAGAAAGGACAGTGACCAGAAGGAGGACCTCAGACAGCACGGGTGATTTTCATGCAGCCATAACACAGGGAAAAGGGTGCTGGGGAGAAGGGTGAGGATCTGCCCTTCTGCTATCATCACTGCCTTAGGAGAGCTGCACACTTGTAGGTTGGAGCTGCTAGGAATAAAAACACAGAGTGTTACGTGCAGCTTGGCACAGAGTTTTCAGGCAGCCCAGGAGAGCCCGCACCTGCCACCAGCATTGTGGGCTGTGGGGCCACACCATGCAGCAAACAACAGCCTGTGCTCTTGCACAGCCTCCCCACTAACTACCTGTGCAGCTGCGTCTACCCCAAATTCAGCAACTCTTCTAGGCAAGTCATTTACCTGGTGGCTGGCATATGCAGCTGGAGCATTGAAGAGATTTCTAGCTACACCTGCTGCAAAACCTTCTTTTTGGTACTGATTGATTGGATTCTTTCATGATTATCTGAAAGCAAAGTAGCTCAAGACTGGTGATAATTTGCATTCTGCTACCTGAAGTCCACCAGGTAGCAAATATAAATGTTCACACTTAAAGGTCAGAAGGGCAGTTCTGACCAAGCATTGCCATCTCTAATACACTATGAGCCATGGGGATCCCTGGAATTCATTTTCAGCACAAAGCAAATATCTATGACTAAATGAGAATATTTTTGCTCAAATATCCCATGAAATTTTTTCAGATACAGGGATTTTGTCACCAAATCCTGGTAAAAAAGGCCTTATTATTCTACTAGTTAGGAGTTGTGACAAATTTCAGAGTAGGTTTTGTCAAACTATTGGACCTCATTAAACATTGCCACTAAACAGAAAAGCCTTTTATGCCCAAGATTATGTTTGCTGTGTGGGTGCTTTTACTTCAGTTGCTTCACCAGCCTCTTTGGTAAGCTAGAATAGACAGGACACCTACCCCAACCTTTACTCCACAGGATGATGGCCAAGCCTTCACCTTTCCTGTAGCTCTTCCACAATAGCTCTTGAGTGCTTCAACATCTTTTTTAAATGTAAACACGAGAACAGTATTCATGTAGTGTCTTGAAATTTCAGTGCACTCAAAACTCAACTCTCCATTGCCCAAGGAATATTTAAACTATAGTACTCAAAGCCAAAAACATAAATAAAGTCTAGGTTTCTTTGAAGCATAAAGTTATTTTTCAGTAGCCAGATCTGAATACAAAAATGTGGCAGTATTCACACACATACACATTGGTACTCTGAAAACCTGTCAGGACCCAGGACATCCCTCTGGCTGTCCTGAGCAGCCAAGACCCCTGCCAGGGGTCTCAGGGACCCTGGCACAGAGCCCAAAACACCCGTGGTTTTGATTATGATCCGTGGAGCAAATTACCAACCTTATATGAAGACCAGCAAGCCACAACAGTTTAGGTAGAATAATAGTGAAGTTATCACAGGGTGGAAAGTAGATTTTAGAGTTTTTGGTATGGGGGTTCAGGAGGCAAGATGGAGGGAACTGGGTGTGTCCAGCTTTCTCCTTCTTCTTCTTCTTGGCCTCCATCTTCTGCTGTGATGGTGGAACTTACAGATTGGTTTAGAGTAGAAGTTCACTGTCTAACATAGGTGATAGGTATTGGAAAGTAATTGTAAACATTGTATACATAGTTTTTAGCATAAAGACATAACACAGCCCAGGGGCAGGCAGTGTGCCTGGAACTGTCCTGCTGAGCTGACCTCGGCAGGGCAGGAGAAAATTTTTTATAGATAGGATATAATAAACAACCTTGAGACCGAGAAATGAAGAGCCCTGACTCCTTCAAGCGCCGGGCTGGGAAAAGAGACTTTCCAACTTTTCTCGGGGTCACTCTGACCAGCTAGAGATCCCAACAATTGGCATCCCCGGGTGGGCTCTTGGCAAGCAGCCACGCCACCAGCCATCAGCTGCTGAAACCCAGCCCGAGAGGGACAGAAAACAGGCACTCTCAAGGAGGGGGTCCGGAGGGAACATCTCGACCTCTGCCGAGAAGATTCGTTTCAAGCCCGACCCGGAGGGAAGAGGACCAGAAGCGCGCCTGGAAAATCCTCACCTGCGAGCTGCTGGACAGTGACCAGGGCAAACTCCGGACTGACCTTGCAGATGATTCAGCTTTTGGTAAGAAAGGTCAAAATTGAGAACATGGGGGGTAGATGCTCCCAGGAACAACCCAGCATCTTGTCAGCCCTACAGGGCATGACAGCCACACACCTTGTAAAAATCTCTGAAAAAAGATAAAACGGCCTTGAAGCTTTTATTCCCAGCAAGGGTAATGTTGGAGGCAATTTCGTGGAATTCCGCGGGGTCTGCCAGCTATCAGCAGGCAGCAAGTATTCTCTCAAGGGTAAGGGAAGGGAAGTCATCCTGCCATCAGCAGGTGGTAGTTGCCCTTACCGACCAGGGAGGGGCAAAAGTAATCCCTACCAAACAGGTGTGGGAGGAATTGGCATCATCTCCAGAGTCCCCAGGGTCCCATGGATCCCCAGAACGCGCAGAAATCCCAGAACTTTCAGGGGGAGGAGGGCGGAGGGGGTCGGGGAACCCGGGGGAGAGCTGCTTCTCAGCGACTGGCGAACCTGTGCCACGGTGGCGCCAGCCGGCCAGCAGCCCGGGGGAGCCGCAGAGGCGGCCGTAGGGCTTGCGGAGGCCGGCGGGGGGGCCACGGCGGCAGCGGGGGGAGTCGCAGACACAGCAGCAGTGGAGGCGATAGCGCGCACGGCGGTGCACGCGATCGCAGCAGCGGGCGGTCAGCAGCCGTCCAGGGCACGGCCGGCGGCTGCGGGGGCAGCGCCGAGCGGGGCCGGGCCGGGCGGAGCAGAGTGCGGGACCGCGGGAGCGGGAGGCGCGGCGGCGGCGGACGCATGCGCGATGGGGCGGCGGCGGCAGTTTCACGCAGGGGGTGTCCAAGACGCACGCGAAGGGGACAACCCGCGCGACTGCGATGGCACGCGAGTAGCGGCCACCCGGGAACGCGCACGGGTGGCTGCGCCGCGCGGGATTAAAGCACACGGGACGCCTGCAGCGTCCCTGCGACCGCTACGGAGCGCGGCACGCGCCCGATAATGACGCAAAAACCCGGAAGTCGGAGCGGGAAGGGTTTTTCCCCATTTCGCAGAGGCGGCACGGACACCGGCCGAGCGGGGACCGCGCGCGCCGGTCGCGGGCGTTGCCACGGAGCCAGATCGGGATCGGGGCAGCGCGGGTGTCGGTCACAGGCAGAGAGGGGGCGTTCCCCAGACCGCGCCTGCGCCGAGACGAGCGCAGGGAAGGCGCGGTCGGGGCGGGGGCATCCGCACTCCCGTGACGGCACAGGCGGAGACGGGGCGGGGTCAGGGTGCAGAGCGTGCCCGAGCTACCGGCCCTTCTCCGGTCCCATGGCAGCGGGCACGCAGCCAGCCCCAGCAGCCCGCACACAGTTACAGCCTCTATCAAAATCTCAAGTTGGAGATTTTTGGCGGGTGCAGCACATGTTGTGTGAGGCACACCGAACTCCTCAACAGTTCGGTCTCACAGAAGTGACAAAGCATTTACCAGATGATCAGGCTTCAGATGCAAAAGATGGACATGTAAATAGCTGTCCAAAATCAGTGTAAAGTGAGAAAGCACCAGGCTTTTGTCCTAGATACAGAAAAAGGGGAAAACAGTGCAAATCAATGTTATTCCAAATATGTTGTAGATGGAAATCTATTGTGAAAAATGCCTCTCAGGGAGGGAGACTACCATATAAAGATAGAAGTATTAGTAATGATTCAATTACCTGAAATGTCTCTGAAGACAGAGCATTTGAGAAATATCAGTCAGATCCTCTCTGTGGGATCATCAGCTGATTCTCCAATGGTTCAGATTTTTGTTGGTATTGAGTTTGTAACCTTTGTTATTTTTGGATTTTATAGGTGATACTGATAAATAAGGATTGTTGTTAACACTATATGAATATCTTTAAAAGGTTGTCATAACCCCTTCAAACACTTCCTGTTGATAAGTTGATTATATAATGAGAATTCTCAGAATTTATGATAAGAATTATTATCAAGGTATTGTTGTAATATTTACAGCCAGCTTTCATGTGTTTCACTATCTCTTTGTGTGATCATCTACAAGACACGTGTCTCTTCAGAATGTTGTCTTTTTGTTTCTTAAATACTCATGTTTTTTGGGTTTCTTTTCAGTCCAGATTGTCAGTTTCATAGTTTTCTTCAGTTATTATAGAGTACTTTAGCCGAGAATTCAAGAGGTTTGCTGTGTTTGAAGAATTTCTATCCTGACAGAAGTTTCGGAGGGATTCAATTATTCAGTGGTTTGAATGATCTTTAGTCCTGAGGTTTCCTATTCATAATTGCTGGGTTTTTTTCATTATCTTGTTTTAGAATGTACTAAGTGATGTCCATCAATTAGAGTTCAAACTCTGGCCAAGTTCTAGCTCTACTTGAATGGAATGATTGACAATCAGCCCAGATGTTTTCTGCATCAAAAAGTATTCAAGTCCTTTTGGCTTGGCAATTTGACCATATATGATAGCTGAGCCTGTTTTCAAAGGGAGTTTGGAGAAACATGAATCCAGACATGAGTTCTCCAGTTCTCTGTTGTTTTAAGGTTCATCAGCTGTTGCAGACTCTGGGATGACAGTTCAGTGCTGTAGTGATTGATAATTTTATGATTTCAGATGTGTTATTGGTTATGTGTATTTATTATCTGATTGATTTCTAATTGCTGTTATCTTACATTTCCCTATGCAATATTGCATAGAGACTGAAACAGAACAGATCCATGTTTTATTTTCACATCAGGACCCATTCTTCACCTCCAAGATTTTGAGATAATCCTTGAGTCCCTGAGGGGACGTGGATTTGTTTGTGTTTTAGCAGGTGCAAAAGTCCAGGTAGATCTCAGTAAACAATGTGAAACTCGATCAAGTGCATGAGAATGCTGACAAGAAGCACGGGCAAGAAAACGCTGACCATTTCACAAACAGAAAAAAAGACGCACAGATGTGGTCTGCACAGAGATTCCAACCCTTGTGCTTCACCCACAGAAGATTGTGGACTTTGGGTTGCTTCATGGATGAGAGCCACGCAGTGATACCTACTGGTGTCACTGGAACTTCGCCCAAGAGACAGGACTTTTAAATAATTGGTAAGGACGGAAGCAGCATCCTTGGACTTGTCATTTATCTTTCAATCGTTTCGGCAAATCAGAATGAAGAGCTGACACTTTTAGCCAAAGCTCTTTGACCACCACTGACTGTTCCAGAGAACACCCTGGTAGCCAAAGCTATCCCTTTGCCACCACATGCAGCGGAACAAGTCATGCCGGTGTTTGATCAGCAGGACTTTCCCTCTGGAGACCATGTCCATGGAATTCTCCAGTGTTCATCATTCGGAAGAAAACTTCAGGCTTATGGAGACTGCTGCACAACCTCAGGAAGATCAACAAAGTCATTGAGGACATGGGACTGCTTCAACAGGGACTTCCTTTGCTCTCAATGATTGGCCACTTGTGATCATTGATCTCAAGGACTGTTTCTTCAGCATCCTGCTCCATCCAGATGATGCTCCTCCACTTGCATTCTATGTCCTGAGCATCAACAGGGAGGAGCCTCTGCAAAGGTACGAACACAACAGGAGCTGCAAGAAGCTTGTGACTGTGTGATTGCAGAGGTGCAGAAGGCAGGACTGGAAATCAGTGTTTCCAAGATTCTGGAGATCGCATCATGGAAATACCTAGGGTGAAAGATCTCGGAGTGAACAATAAGACCACAGAAAATGGAAGTTGGCAATTTGCACGACCTGCAACAGCTTCTCGGAGAAATCAACTGGATGAGACCAACCTTGGGGATCACAAATTATGACATCCCAGAGGCTCAATCTTTTGAGAGAGGACAATCAATTCTCCCAGAACTCTTACACCTGAAGCGGGGAAAGGACTTGAGAAAGTTACAGAGGTCTCCAAAGACGATCCTCACGGACCTGGAGATGGCATCCCAAATTATCATAAAAGCAAGGACAAGGTTGCTGACAATGTCAGGCAGGAATTTTTCTACAATTCATTTGAAAAAAGATTATTTTGACTGGGTGATGCAGAAATCAAAATATTTGTTAATTGTATTGTTGGGTACCCAGGCATTTGCACGATTCGTTTACCATTTGCACAGCACATCTTGACTAAATGTGGGCAGTCCAGGACGAGTGTATTTCAGCTTCCGATCATCTGGAATCAAGTCCTGCAGAACTTTTTTTTTGGGCCACTCTTTGGCCAGCTCTTCTCCTGCCAGCTCATGGAGATGGTAATTTGCCACCTTTCTTTCAGGTTCTCTGTTCTCTCCTCATGGAGGAAAGTGACTGGCCCTCTTCTTTTTGCCCCTGGTCAAAGGACGTTTCTTACGTTGCTTCTTCTTGGGAGAGTCTTTAACATCTTTGCCTTCCCTTTGCTCAGATTTCCTCTTCCCCACCCTGGAACGCCACTGGAAACTCTTGGGTCAACAAAAATGAATTTTTGTATAAAATTCGAACTTCCAGAAGTGACACAAGCAGAAAATAAGACAATCAATGTCACTCCAAATCATCCTTTTTATAGAAATGCATCTGCTTGGTGCAAATACACCAAGGTGACAGCCAAAGCATCACTCCAGGTTCCAGCACAATTACCACAGGGAATCTTTTTCATTTGTGGGGACAGAATTTGGCCTGCTATCCCTGCAAATGTCAAAGGTGGTCCATGCAGCATTGGAAGAATTTCATTGCTAACACCCAATTTGAGAATTTTTGAAAGAGCAAACACATAAGGGGAAAAGATCAGTGGAACAAAACAGTCCAAATTGTGATGATAATGTACACACATGGGACAGGGCTCGGAGAATTGCAGTTGCAATTTTCTCCCCACAGACAGCATCAGAGAGAATTGGTGGATTGACTGCTCCTGTGGAAGCAGGTGGCTGCACAAGCTGACAGTCTGGACAAGCACTGTCCAGACTGATTTCCCTCGCCTGGCTTTTTGAGATGCGAAAGGATTCCATCAGTGCTTGTGCATTTTGATGAAAAAATGCATGGCTCAACTTTGCCTGCTCAAAAATATCCAGTAAAGTCTGTGAAAGGACCATGGTTAGCTTGTCTGCCTAGGCATTCCCTTCTGCTAAAAATCCTGGAAGGGATGAGTGTGCCTTAATGTGAGTGATGAAATATTTGTGTTCCCTGTTTTCTGGCAGTGTTTTCATACATGATAAGTATGAATATGTCATTGTGGTGTTTTGTTTTTTTTTTCTCAAAAAGTGAACCTTCCAATCGTTTGACCACATTCCCAACACATGCTGAATCTGTGATCAGATTGAGAGGTTGCTGAAACAATTGAAAGACCCTAATCACTGCTGCCAATTCCACAATTTGTGGTGAATCTTGGACTATTTTTACATCTGAGTCCCATTCCCCTGTGACTGAATTCTGCCACATGATTACTGATTTGTGAGTTTTTCCTGAACCATCAGTGAATACTGTTATCCCGTCCAATGGTTCCTCGCTTATTTTTGGTTTTTCCCTATAACATATTTTTTATTTCAGCAATCTGTGACCTGGAAAACTGTCTGAGTTTGAAAATTGCACAGTAGTAAAATTATTTTTCTGAGATCATTATATTAGACATGGGTGAAGAAAATAGAGTGCTAAATTACTGGCTTAAAAAGAAAATATGAGGGAGGAAAGAATATTGACACCATCTCAGCCACCAGTAGGAGGCAGGTAAACCATGAACAGGGGAAACACTTGGTGATGGAGGCAGAACTTCAACATTAAAGATACCAACAGTAACATCCTGAGGCCAGTGTAGCAGAAGTGAAGGGAAAATCTGAGTAAAAACAGTCACATCTGCCTTTTAACTGTGCATGCAAATAGCATAGAAGGATATCTGATAGCAGGAAATTCCCTGAAAGCAACAGAGAAATGGAAGAGATCATGAGGACCTCCCAAATGGGCCCAGCAAACAGCAGAAGAGGAGTTTTTTAAAGTGTGATGGCAAAGCAATCATCATGGATGATACTGCATTTTGCAGAAAGCAGATGTGTCCAATTAGGAGCTCTACATGAATGCACACAAACAACAGAAGGTTTTTTTTCTCTCTAGATCAATATTTTATTATATTTTTAAGTGGCTATATTTATGACTTAGTAAAATCATGATTAGTGTTGAATATCATAAAGCCATTACCTTAGTACCAAAACCACCACCAACTCAAACAGGAAAATAAGGACATAAAACTGCATTCTCAGTGTAAAAAGTCAGATGCTTCCTGCCAAAAAATATTGCAAAGTCAAACACTGTGGGAATATCAAGAAATCACTTTTGTCCATGTGATGAACTAATGAACAGGGCTGTCCTGCATGGGAGATGCCCCTGACTGTTCAAAAGCAGCAAGGACAGTCCCCTGAAAATACATCCTACGCACCAAAAGTGGCAAGGAAATTTATTCTTTTCCCTGTTTTTACTGGTTTTCCTATGTCTTTTTGCTGTGTCTCTCTGTTTCTTTTCTCTTTTTAAGTATTACTCATCTGGAATCAAATTCCATGAGATTCTGAAGAGGACATCTAACTCTGAAGTTCTGAAGTTTAAGAATTTGATTCATCAAAGGTCTGTGAAGAAATAAATGTTTAGGTTTCCTTTTATTCAGGAAGGTAGCCTGAAACCAGTGGATGTCAGAAATGGACTTTTCTCCATGTTGGTCCTGAATATTAAAAAAGTTGTAGCTGTGTCCTGGAGAGATTTTTGCTTTTTCCAGAACACTTTATGACCTCTTTTAAATAGAAAAGCACTGGAGAAAAATAGGATGAAAACTGCCAACATCCTTGGTCTAGAGAGCTGATTTCCTTCATCATTTAGAAGGCAATTGTGAGCCTGAATACAAAAAAAAGCAACCTGATCTCATAGCTCAGTAATCTGTGCTTGGTGACAGAGATCTCTTTAGGCTTGTTACACCCAGTAGATGTGTGTTTTTTTAAAATAATTTTAATAGTGTTACTGTTGATCTGAGCTCCTCTGCTCCTGAGTGTTACTTGAGCTCCATGCCTGAGGAGCAAGCATAAAGCAACTTTTCTGCTATGGGTAACTCTCCACCCATTGCCTCCTTTCCCACAGGAAGTTCTCTTTAAACTGAGTGCCATGGTTTAACTCCAGCCAGCAACTGAGCACCACACATTCTGCCACTGAGGGATGGGGGAGAGAAATAAAAGGAAAAAGTAAGAAAATTCATGAGTTGAGACAAAGGCAGTTTAAGAGGGGAAACAAAAGTCACTCACACAAACAAAGCAAAACAATTCACCTCTTCTCATGGGCAGGCAAGTGTTCATCAGACAGTTCCCTAGTTCCTCAGTAACTGGGAAAAACAAATTCCAGAGCTCTGAACAACCCCTCTTCTTCCTCCTTCCTCCTTGTGTCTTAGCTGTTCCCATCTCCCAAGAAGCAGCAGCTACTGGGGACTCAAGTCCAGTAAGACACGATCTTAAACAATGAACTGCAACTTCTGAAGGCCACTGAGTACAGGGAGAGCCAGAACTGGGCTTCTCCACAAACAGAGTTGGACACCACCAGTTTCTGAAAGCAAACTGAGCTCACTGTGACCCTAGAGCATCAGCTGGGCTCTCACCAAGGGTGGAAGGCCTATTCCTATCAAATGCTACGAGGTACAGGGGTTTGAAATTCCAAAAGTTTCAACAGACCTGACCTGCACTTAGATATCAACACACTCCAGATGGTTCATTAACCAAGACATAGATATTGCACGGCTGCCAGGAGCCTTTCCTAAGTCAGTGACAAGAGAATTTGCAGCATGGCAGAGCTCTGCTTCAGAGGTGATGTTTTTCATCTGTTGTAATTTTTAAAATGCACAGTGTATTTACATACAAAGAGAAATGATGAATGTGCATTGGCAGGGGCACACTCAACTTGTTCATGAAGTATCACAAAGAGGCTGGATCATATGCTATTTCAGAACTATTGTCCAAAAAGTAGAGGCAATCTGGTGACTTCTTTTAATGTCTTAGTTCTAAGTTAACAAACATGTGCCCAGTGGCTCCCACTGAAACAGGACTGGGCCTTAGCAAAGTCAATAGTTTATTTACTAACTAAGAATAAAGCACACAGGAATATGTTTGTAGATGTTAGCAATGCTTTTCATTAGCTGAAGATGCCATTAGGTTATGATCATGGTATGCTTATTCATTAGTTTCAGTGAAATTCACAGGCCTGTTTGCAGAGTGAAAGTAACAATGAGACTTGGTGGAGAAAAATAAAGAGAAAAGCAGAAACTGTGCATTCACCCCTTTGAGAAGGAGGCAAAAAAATCCAAACCTACAACTGAGATGATTTTGTGCCTTACCAAAAACATGTCAAAGTAACAGAAACTACTTTGAAAGGTGCTAAGTTTCTCTTGCCCTAAAGCTGTTATCAATGGCAGTTGTTAAAAAGTGTCTCCTATATACAGTTTAACCATTGGCAAAGTTAACTACTTTCCTTGCTAAATGTGCTTAAAATTTAGGCAGATTAATTTGTTTCTGTCGGGAAAAAGGAATAGTTTCAGTCCCACCCTATCCTCTTCACAAGGCTTTTTCTTTACTGTAAATCTCTATAGACTATTGAATTGCCTCATTATTTAATACAGTCTTCTTTCTACTTGGATACATTAAAATAAGGGGGATTGCTTTTCTCCATGCTTGAACAGGACTCTTCCCTGCACCCCTGTTGAGATGCCTTCACTCACCCTGCTGGAGCACCTTGTTTGCCTTTCCCAGTGCCCAGGAATTGCACCTTTCCCATTCCCTGGGCTTGGTAAAAGGCAACACTCACAAATCACACATTTTTTGTGAAGAAACCCACATCAGGTGACATTGCTGCTGGTGATCAGAGAAAATTACTGCAACCTGGGATTAGGAAGGGACATCCCCTGTCATTACCCGGGCGTATAGTAGCTCATAAAAGCAGTAATTTAAGGAAGCCCTCCTATTTTGCAGAGCCTTCCCATGGCCGGGTGTGGGCTCCTGGACAGGACAGCAGCTCAGATGAGTGAGGAGCCAGGGAAGGACCCTTCCAGGTGAGATGCTGCAAACACTCGGCAAGCTGACGGAAGATGGATTTGCGCTGAGGAGGAGCAGGCTTGTCCCGTTGTCTTGGTTTCCTTTTCTAATGACGTTGTCACACTATTTTCACAGATTATCCTACTGCATAGCTGGCTCGCAAAGGGTTAAAATGGTGGGCAGCATCTGTACTCTTAAAACTACATGCGACAAAGTCCATTGCTTGAAGTCTGGGTCCTTTCTAGCCCCCGCCCCTCCCCAGCTTCCAGTAATCATTTATTATTGGAGGGGTTTTATGATACAAATTTGATAATCTCCCATACACATTGGCACTGTTCTAATTGGAGTTGTAAGCCCATAAAATTCAAGCCCTTTGTTTTCGTGAAGGCCACAAGGTTTTAAAAGATGCTATTGTACCGCCTAAAACCCATAAAATTGTCACTAGGGACTGATTAAACAGTCCTGAATCGAAACAGTGCGGATTTTGTCTAGGTCCTTTTCATGCACAACAATGCTCTTTTCAACCTCCAAGACAAAAGGAGGTTTAAGGAGCGATTCTCTGGGAGATTCTTCTAAGATAACCCCATCCATATGGGAGACAAGGTGGCCAGCAGCTGAGACGAAAAAAAAAAGATTTCGGATGGCAGGAGGAAAAATAAAGGGAAAGGGGCGGGGGAAGAACAACAACAACAAAAAATCAAAACCCACCAACCAACCAACCAAACAATAAAGCCAAACCCAGGTGACACAGAAGCTGTTTCCCCAGGTCCTCCCGCACAGCCCGGAGGCCTGATCCGCTCTGTGCCTCTGTCCTGGCACACGGCCTCCTGCCCAAGCAGGGAAGGAGACGTAGGTGGGAGGACTGGCGTCCCTTCGCTCTCCCCAACCTGTCCTCACTGTAGCTGCGTCTGATCCTCCCGCACCGAGGGCAGAGGCGACACCGAGCAGCCCAGGTGGAGGGTGCGAAGCCCCGGAGTAAGGCAGAGCTGGGAGGAGAGCGGGGCCGTTCCGGCTCGGGAGGCGGCCGAAACCACCCACGGAAACTGGTGCGTGCTTTTGGTCGCCTCCTCATCCGCGACGGCAGCACCTCCCAGCTTCGCTCTCCGTGCGCTCCCCGGCATGTGTAGGCAGCACACCACATCCCAGGGGCATACCGCGTCCAAAATGATCCCCTTCCAGGGAATAAATCAAAAAAATGTGTAATAAAATCCCCACTTAAATATCTTCTGCGGGTCCCTTTCCGTTGACACCTTTTCCTCGGCGGCCGCGTTGTCTGCATCAGTCCCCGTGGGGTCTTTGCCCCAAATATTCCCTCAGCGTTCGTGGTCCGCAGGTGCCATCGGAGGGATGGAAGCAGCCGGTCTAGTCCATATTTCAGGGACCTGGATTTAGCTTTGTAGGGAGATTTATAGGGTTTTTCCCCATTGGCGGTTGGCAGATAATATATATTATTATTTTCACCCCAAAGCAATAAAATCAATAGTTTATCAAATAGTTTCAAAACATAATTTTCTTGGCTATCCTTCCCCAG
Organism: Agelaius phoeniceus; assembly: GCF_051311805.1. Taxonomy (NCBI): domain Eukaryota; kingdom Metazoa; phylum Chordata; class Aves; order Passeriformes; family Icteridae; genus Agelaius; species Agelaius phoeniceus. The sequence goes on from NC_135270.1 coordinate 39,547,950, forward strand.
TCGAAATTTGGAACGGTTTCAAGCTAACGGAAAGATTGACTTAATTCTGGATCCTGCCATAGTGCCTATATGGAAGACATCGCCGCTTAAAACACAAAGTCGTGGGAGCCCGCTCGCCGGAGCGGGAGACTCTGGGCTCATGCTTCCCATAGGAATTACGACCGCGTTTACAGTGAGATGCTTGCAGCAAAATTTATTTGCCATTTACCGGCTCATATGGATAAAATAAAAGAACTCGAAAGTCAAATTCGACTGGAGATATTGAGACAAGTATTTAAGATTTTATAGCACAGGAGGCAATCCTACGAAACAGTCCCCAATCGTCAAAACTACACTTCTCCGCCGGGAAAAATTTATTTGCCAAAAATCATTTTATTAGTCACTGGAAGAGTCAGCTATTTTAAAACACACTAGGTCGCTAGGATGATCATTAATTTTTAACAAGAAATCTCTCGAACAGGAGGAGGAGGAGGAGCGGAGGTTTTACAAAATTCGCGCCTCACGCGGCATCCTCGCCCTCGGGTGAGGCCGGTGTAGGGGAGCGTGGCCCCGGCCAGCTTCGTCCCGGCTGCCGCCGCCCCAGAGCCGCGCTCCGCCGCCCGGCCCGCCCGAGCGCGGCCGCGCCGTGCCCCGGCGCCTTCCGCGGCGCCTTCGCCGCGCTACAGCCCGGGGCTGGGGCGGGCGGCCCCGCGCCCGTGGGATGAGTCCGGCCCCAGAGGGCTGAGTGCCGCTGTCACCATCCCCAGGAGACCACGGCCGGGTGCGCTAAGTGCTGGTACGCGGGGAAGACGCCGAGGGCGGCGGCGGGCGGGCAGGCTCGGTAGCCCTGCAGGGCGAGGGCGGCCTGGGCGCTGCATCCCGCCAGGGCGCAGCCCAGCTTGGGGCGCGCCGCGGGAGCCGGTGGGCTGGCGGGGCAGCCGCGGCAGGGCTCCCCGTCCCGCACCAGCACCGGCACCACCACCCGGCGCAGCAGGGCGGGCGGGCGCGGCTGCGGGCTGCCGGGGCCCTCGCTTCGCGCCCGCTTCATCTTGTAGCGGTGGTTCTGGAACCAGATCTTCACCTGTGTGGGGGTGAGGCTGAGCAGCCGGGCCAGCTGCTCCCGCTCCGGCGCCGAAAGGTATCGCTGCTGCCGGAACCGCCGCTCCAGCTCCAGCGTCTGCGCCTTGGAGAAGAGCACCCGCCGCTTCTTCTTCTTCTCCTCGGCCTCCGAGCCGCGGGCGGGGAGCGACCTTTGGGTGGAGTCGGGCAAGCTCATCTCCGGGCCGCTCTCGTCGGAAGCTGGGGACAGCGAGTGGGTTAGAGAGAGGGAGCAGTCCGGGCCAGGGAGCGCGGCAGGCATCGAGGAGGCCGCCGAGAGTTGAAATGCCTCTCGCGGGGAGAGCCCCGTCTGTCTACCGGGCCGGATTAATCCCAACAGTCAAGGAGAAATGTGAGCTAACCCCACGAACACATTAAACCGAGCCCACGGCACGGAGCGGGCTCTCGTCCGGGCTGGGACCCGCTTTTCCCCGCCGGCAATCCCAGCAGGGGCGCGGCCGCTTCGCCGCGCACAGCCCGGGGATTGCGGGCTGCAGCCCTCGTGTTCCCTGGGTACTGAAACGGAATATGGGGCTCCCCGCTCCTTTCATAACTGCTTTTCGCTCGCCGCTCGATAACCTTAATATTTAACCTATCCCGGGGGAGTTCCCGCACCCATTCAAAGGACCATATCCCACTGCGCACCCTGTATACACAGGTATACAATAAACACCGTGTATCTGTGGCACAATTTATGCGTGCGAGGTGCGACCCATATGCTGCACAGCTGGGTTTGCGAGCCGGAGCCCGCCCGCCGCGCTGGCAGGTGCGTGGATCGAGGCGGCAGCTCGGGGAAGCGAGGCACGAGGGTGCTCAGCTTTCCTCTGCGGAGCGTGGGGTGGCCCCAAACCCTTCAGCACAAAAAGACAGGATTTCTTGCAACAGTGGAACGGGGGTAAAAAACTAATCCGGGAAGTAGGCTTAAACGATAAGCGCACAGAGAGTGGTGGACGCAGGCTGAGATTTTGGTTTCTGCCATAGCTGGGAATATGCACTGATCTACCAAAAAGCCCCCAAAAAGCCTCCCAAAATAGCCCACAACAAAACCCAAACCATCTTTTCTGTCTTAAGATCGTGCCCGGGACATTTCTGCTGATTCGTTGTTGCAATTCAGTAATATTTTATAAAATTCCCATCCTGGACTCCCTCGATCCTGTAGGCTATGTACACTGTCAATTCGCTGCTTCGCATCTTCGTCAAAGGAATTGGGGGGAAACAAATAAAAGATAATTGTGCGGAGGTGGCGAATTCCTGTCCGTTTTATACTCACAGGGATAGTGATTTCTGTCTGTTTCTATCCACCCTCGATACGGCGAGCCGGTGTAGTTCTCCGCTGAGTGGCGATGGTCAGAGGCTTGCTTTATGCTATTAGCATCCTGCTCTGGTAAATCCAAAATGCTCCTCACTGTAAAACTGATCCTCCCAGATGTGGCCATGGTAGGTTGTGCACACACCCCCAAAAAAATATCACCCCAAGCCGAATCCCCTTCCTTAAAAGCTGCGAGGAAAGGATTGCGTCCAGTTAGTGGGGAATCTCTCGGCTCGAGAGGACCTTCCTTTCCATCGCCACCTAACCTCAAATATTAGTGTCGTTTACAGAGGTGTCCTGTTTATATAAACAGTCCTCCCCACTGCAAACACTGCCTGCTTTCAAACCGTCCCTGTCTATAGGATGCTAAGTACCTGAATTAGTCAAGTGCTAAAGCCCTAATGGGAGTAGGTGTAACCCCCCCCCTCCGCCACCCCCATGAGAGAATAACCCGTTACCTCCCAAAGACAGCAGGAAACAGGCGTCATCATTACATATTCTGTCTGATTAGCCAAAAGTGGGGACAGATAATGGTAATTGTTAGCAGTGAATAACATCTTGGGTGGCATGTGGATGACCAACAACCACCCCCCTCCATCCGCCACCGAAGCCACCAGCGTCCCTTCTATCCGCAGACAAAGTGAATCCTCCCAGGACATCCGCAGAGCATGCCGAGAGCCCCCTCCCCACTTCTCCCTCTTTATTTCCCCCCCTCTCTTGCCTCTTTCTTTAAATCTGGATGGAATTTATGTCGTTATTTGTTTTATTTGCCGGACTGTTTGCAGTGCTACCTCAAATTCTCTTCTTGTTGTTGGCAGGTTTCTTACCCTCAACGGGGCATTTTTCACACCTCGACTGGGCTCTCGGCGGGGAAGGCTGGCGGGTGTGTGCGTTAAGGAATGGGATCTCTGGGATGGGGTTTTTTTGCGTCTCCTGGGCATGGTAGATGGAAGGTGCACCTTTTTCTCGAGAAAGATGATAGCGGGAGCTTGGCATACTCGGTCCATGAGGAAGAGTCAGGAGGGGGGTAGGGGTGATTTTTTTTTTAAAATCACTAACCCAGGGAATATCTCATCGGGCGGGGTGTGTGAGTGATGAAACGACTCCAGCTGGGGAGGGGGAGAAAAGATCAAACACGGCGCGTCTATTTATCCGCGCCGTCCCTGCCGACCGCCGCTTCATCTGCCGAAAGAGGCAGCAAAGGAAGCCGAGGACCGGCGCCCCCCGGGAGGAGGGTGCTGACACTGTCTGGGCGCGGTTCGGGGACGCTCCGCAGGACAAGCACCTTCTCTCAGCTTCACCTCCCCTCCTTCTTTCACCGGGCGGCCCTGTCCGCTCGCGAATCTGTGGCCGGGTTTTGCCCAGCCTCGATGGCCGCCGAGGACTCATAAGTAAACACGGCACAGAAAGAAGCAGCCCAGCGTGCCGTTCAAACGCAGGCCCGCAGTGACAGGGCTCGGTCCCCGGCGGCAGGGCGGCGGTACAAGTGACCGATGGGGGCGATGTTTCCCGCGGGTCGCGCAGAGGGCGGAGGCGGGACACGCTGCCCTTCCCCACCGCTCCCCGCCGCCTTCGCGGGAGGCACCGGCGCACGCCGCGGAGAGCAGCGGGAGGCCAGTCCGGCTGGATGGAGCAAAGCCTGCAGAGAAGGAGGCACCCAGGCTCTCCCCAGCAGATCAGCTTTCCTTTGAACGCGGGCCGAGGCTCTCACAGCGCATCCCCGACGGGGGAACGTCGCGAACCCCTGCGGCGGTGCCCTGCGGGCCTGCAAAGGGAAACTCAGACACACGCGGAGATACTCTTCTCTCCGGCCGCTTTGTCGGTTCTTGTTTCCCTGTCCAAACAGGAATCTATAAGCTATTGTGTATAGATTATATCTATCCAGCCCCTCTCTCGTCCCCCAGACCTGCTGCCCGCGTGCCCCCGGCCGCGACCGCCCCTCCCCGCCCTGATCTGGGTGTCGCCTCTGGGAGCAGTTAGGATTCCCGGGGAAAATGTCAATGAGCAATAGCGGCGAGGGAGAGGTGAGATTTATATCGGCGAGATTTGTGGGCGAGATGAACGGGGCACAAGGCTTCATTTGGCCACCTTCCCGCATATTTCTTCGGGACTGGACAGGCTCCATATAAACGATTCCCAGGCCGTGATTACTGCAGCCACCTATCAAGCGTGCCTGGTGACAGTAGTTATCTCCCAGCTCCGAGCACAGCCTCCCAGCCGTCCTGGGTGGTCGGAGCGAGGGGAGCACAAATACATGCCAACTGCTAGGCCGTGAACAAAAGGGAAATGTAGCCCTATGTCCCGGACCTGTTGGAAGCATTTGTTCCAGTCAAGATTTTGCATTTGTTCAGATCTGGAATAATAGGTGATTGACGCCTTCCCACAATGTGCTTTAACTCTCCGGGATAAATCGGAGCTTGTTCCTTGTTGTCATGGTTTTCAATAGGGTTCAATGGGATTGAACCACTATCGACTCTGCTTTACGTCTCCGGCAGCCCCGTCCATACAAATTTATTAGTTACGTCTTTTTAAATGAGATTAAATTGAAACGACGTGTCCGTCCTCGGCGGAGCGGCTACTCCCGCGGTCGCCCCTGTGTCCCCTTGGGCCCCGAGTGCCCGTGTCACCGCCGGGGCAGCCCAGGCCCGGCGGGGGGACAGGGGCACGGCCCCCCCGCTGCCAGGTACGGCCGCGCTCACCTGCCCAGGCCCGGCCCCAGCGCCGCCGCTGCCCCGCGCTCCCGAGCGCCTCGGCTATAAAAGGCGACCGAAAAGCGCTTATTAATATCTTGACCCCACAGGCAAATATTTGCTGAATGCCTGCGCAGGAGAGGAGCTTCGGGAGGCTCGACCAGAGCAGGGGAGGGGGCCGGGGTTCAGAGCGCCACAAACTTATACAGTATCCGAGGTGGCTCTTAAGAGGAGTTTGCCAAGGACACTCGAAAGAAAGTGCAAAAACTTTGCAAGGAAAAAAAGTCAGGATGAGAGAAAGAGAGTCTACTTCAGTGACCTCTCTTAGCCTTTTAATCTATTTAACATCCTAAGCCCACACTGATGTGTAGAAATAAGTAAATGGTACTCTTCAAGCCTTAAGAGCTCTTCAGCGTCAAATATTTGCACTTACTCTTAGAGTTTTTTCTCAAATAGCGCAAGACACATTCCCCTTGGACGAGCCGAGCTGTCTAAATATACCTACGCATTGTTATCTGCGGGGAATGGTTTGCTTCAAAGGCAGAACGTAATAACCCGAAATGTTTCATCTCTTGGTTTGCTTGAGACAGACTTGGACGCTTTTCAGCTCTGGCCGCCCGGCCTCATTTCGGGGTTTGCCGGTTCACATTTCACTCTCTCCCGCCAGACTCCCGCGTGTCTGCCCACGGGACCCTGGAGCTGCCGTTCCCGTGGGGAGGCATCCTCGGACCGAGAGGTGGGTTTGCCCTCACCTCTCTGTACCGGCCGCTTCGGCGTCCCACCGAGAGCCGCCCCGGCGGTATCCACGGGAAGAGAAGGGGCAATCGTTTCTCCGGGGCTGTAAGAAGTACGGGCAGGGCCCACGGTGTGCTCCGCCCGCAGGTGCGCTGGGGTCCTGTGGCAGGATCCGCCCCGCGACGTGGGCCCGTCTCTGGGGGCCCACGGGATGAGACCTTGTTGGCCTCCGTGGGCCCTTAGGGGATGGCTGCGTGTGCCCTCCAGATAAATCCACAGAAACACTTCGCTTCCCCCAGGCCCTGGCCCATTTGAATGAATTTTCACCTTTCCAAGGGGCTTCATTTTTTTTTTTTTTTAACTTTGCTTGTTTTCACACTGCACGCCGCACGCTTTTCCGCTCATCCGCCGACGGCCTCCTGTGGCTGCGGCTCATGAGAGACGGGCTAGGGGAGTGAGGAGCCCGGAGCCGGCCGTGTCCCCGCAGCGCTGGAGCTGACGAAGCGCGGGCGCGGTGGCCGTGGCGCTCCTGTGGCGGACACCGGCGGAGACAACCCCGCAGCATGGACCGGGCTGCTCCCCGCGAACCGGAGCCTCAGAGCCACCGCGCGGTTTGCTGCCCGAGAGGCGGCCCGGCCGGCTCAGGGTAACGCGGCCCTACCAGCCCCCGCCGCAAAAACACCTCCGACCACCTCAGAAAATAGCGGCTTTTTCTATAATTCCTTTTTTTCCCCCCCTTCCTACTTGAATGGGTTCATTTACTGTGCTCAGTGGAGGATTGCAAAGCAGATTGACCAAATCGATGTATGTGAGATGCAGAAATCAAGTATTTTCCTACACCAGTTTGTCGTCCCTACAGTTTCATAGAGGAGGAGAGAAAGGAAAAAAAAAAAAAAAAACAAAGGAAAAGAAAATATTATCAACACAGAGTCCTTCTGGCTCTAATTGGTGTAGTCCCGGCTTTAAGGAGGACCTCTCCACACTGTATCTGCAGGGGCATTAAATGCAATACTCTGAAGTGACTGAAATGAAAACCTGATCTCACAGAATTTAATGTGAATTTTGAAATTTATTTTTAAACAGGCAAAATTCCAATTTTTTTTTTTAAAAACCGGCAAAATTTCAACTTTTATGTAAAAACCAAAGAATTCTTTACTTCATTTTCTCCCAGTAATGAATTTTCCCATAACTTTAAACCCTTTTCCTTCATTATCTGAAAATAGTATCTTTTATCTTTCCCTCTCAACTACAAACCAGCTTTAGACTTTGAAAATTAATATAACCCCTTATTTGTCTTTTTGCTTTGCAGCTGATACTCATTGTAATACACTTTCTAATTAGGGCAAGACTGTGGAAGACATGGAATATACCTTACAGGAAAACTGGTTTCTATGTATTTCTGTATGTTGCATTTGTCTCTCCTTCCTTGTAGAACAATGACATTTGCTGTGCACATTTCTTGATACATCTGAAAAACCTGCACCAGCTCCTTTATTTCTTTTTTTTTTTAAATGACTAAATACATCGACTTTAACCTATTAAGAACTTCAACAAACAAAATAAACTTTCTTTTGTAGCCAACTTTGTGTTTTGCTTTGTGGGTGGTTTTTTTGGGGGGTTTTTTTTTGGTTTTTTTGGGTTTTTTTTTTTTTTTTGTGGGTTTTTGTTGTTGTTGTTGTTGTTGTTTTGGGTTTTTTTTTCCTCCAGAGCTTGTTAATTTAAAATAAATAATAATTATTAAATCTGATATGTGGAAAGTATGCTATTCAAGACTTACACGTTTTATGAAGCCCTCCATTCTCCATTCTGCATTTAAACAGGAGACTTTGCTCCTTGAAACAGGGATGTCTCACAGCAGTGGAGGATTCAGGATTGAGTTTTTCATTTGCTCTGTGTGATCATCCCAGAGAAATTATTTTGCAAGTTGATTGAAAGAAAAGCAGCAAGGGACAACCCCCCATTGCACTGTAAGTTGGTTTGGGACTAGTTTGTGCTGAGCCAAACTGGTGTAGACAACATGAGCAGGGCTTGCCAGTTGCTTGTGCTTTTCTTCCTTTGGGCTCCTTGAAGCTCAGCTCCCAGGAAAGACTGAGGGGATGGGGCTTTTGCTTCCCACTGGGGTTATTTGGCTCATAAAACTGCAGCAGTTGCTCTGTTAAGGGCTGGCTGGAATACAAGCTCTGTACCTTCCACCTCTGCAACGCCATTTGTCTCTGCTTAGCTTTTATCCTGCACTTTCAGCCTTCACGGGATGTACAGAAAGGCAGGTTCCAGCTGAAGGGTAAAGCTTGCCCAAGACAGGGCATAATCTTGGGCCCAGGTTCAGCTTCTATCTGGAGCATGTGGCCTCTTCTCCTTCCTGGATAACACCCCTGTGTAAGATGCTCAGGCTCCCAGTGGAGATGGTTCATCTGGAGCTCAGGGGCAGCCAGTAGCTTCAATGACCTTGAAAGGGGCTACTCAGGCAGAGGCAGAGACCCTGACCCAGGTACACCTTGCATTTAGGCTTCTAACCACTCTTTGCTCCACAGAGAATTAGGTGCCTAAAGCCTCTTGAGAATCTGGCTCCAAAACTGGGTGCTGCTAGGAAAACAAGGGGAGTGGTAAGACAGAAGGAAAGTCCTTAAGCAGTTACTGAGAAGCTGCAATAGAGGACAAAAGTTTCCTTGGGAAAAGCTGTCCTGTTGACCAATGCCATCACATTCAACAGATGTTCATAATGACAAAAGGTATTTTGTGCTTTGGATTGTTTAGAAGGATATATACTTGCTATCGATGTGTAATTCCTTGTTCTACACTACGTTGTATCACTTACATTTTAAAGTAGTCATTAAGTTCTGATAAATTATTCTCTATTAGTGGAATTCTACCAAATTATTAGAATGAAACTGGCAAAATTGCAGAATTCTAAAAGGTCCCTTTATAATTTTCACTGAACATCCTCTGAACATCCTGTATCATCAGAGGTTGCATTAAGAAGCAAGGAGAACCTGTAGTAATTTTTCTATCCTGCCACACTTTCTTAAATGCCATTAATAATTTTCCTGGCTTGTACCAGAAACAGAGTGGTCAGCAGGAGTAGGGAAGCAATCCTCCTCCTATGCTTGGCAGTGGTGAGGCCACACCTCAAATCCTGTGCTCAGTTTTGGGTCCCTCACTGAACAAGAAGGACACTGAGCTGCTGGAATGAGTGCAGAGAAGGGCAACAAAGCTGGTGAAGGGTCTGGCATGCAAGTCTGATGAGAAGCAGTGGAGGGAATGCATAACCTTATCGCTCTCTACAACTACCTGAAAGGAGGTCACAGTGACCTGCACATCTGTCTCTTCTCACAAGAAACAAGTAATAGGACAAGAGGAAGTGGCCTCAAGTTGCACCAGAGGAGTTTTAGAGGATATTAGGAAAATTACTTAAATGGGAGGATTGTCAAGCAGTGAAACAGTATGCCCAGGGAAGTGTTGGAGTCACTGGAGGTATTTAGAAGACGTGTAGATGCAGCACTGAGGGACATGGTTTAATGGTGGCCTTGGCAATGCTGGAGTAATGGTTGGACCCAATGACCTTAGAGGGTTTTTCCAACCTAAATAATAAAACTGAGCAGCTAAGCTTTAAAAGATCTGGTCCTCATTTTGCTTTCATGTTATATAAATGTAGCCCCAAAGGGCAATGAGGACTTCAATAAGGCAGATGTAGTTTGGGGCATAGGCAGAAATGTGGTCATTTAACTGAAACAAGAAAATAAGTTTATGCAGCTACTTTACATGTAGAATGCCCTCAAGTTATTTTCTCAAAGCTTCATTTGCACAGCAATTGTCAGCTTGAGTAATAAAGTAACATGATCTAAAGAAGATGTGCTAGATGAGGATGGAGGAAATTCTGAAATGTAGTTTGGTTCTGACACTTTTATCCCATACAGCTTTGTGCTTCCTTGATCTATTTCTCTGCCTTTAAAATAGGGTCAGATTCTACTAAATCAGCTTTCTCTAACAACTGCTGTAGTTGTATGTGGTGTGATGGTTGGATATCTGAGTAGTGCATTAACTACAAAAAATGCCTTAAAAATTCTACATAATCACTCGTATGAGTTTGTGGAAACAGGTATGTCATGGAAACATTTGTGTTTCATTCTGGATTTGTGTGTGTCATGCTTTTGTTCAGTGAAGCTATTCAAATGGCTGCAGTTGTCAAGGCAGAGAAGTTATGATTCATATGTTGAAACAGCTGCTGCAAGAACATTTCAAAAGAAAAGCTATTTGGGTGTTTTACTCACCTGCAGAGCCAGTGACATCATATTAAGTAACAGCTTCCAAAATGTGAGCTGCTGGAGCTCCCATAAAAAAAGCCAGAAGCAATTGCTCATAAAGTTTTCAGCCAGGCACTGGTACTGTTAAAAAAGGAAAAGCTAATTTTTACTTATGGGCAGCAATTAACGATGTAGATAAATCCAATTTGATTCCACACCACTTCACCCCAACTTGTCATCATGTTCCTCTCCCAGCACGACTTCATGGCAATGCTCAACTGCTGAGCACACAACCTGCTGCCTTGTTAGAAATTAATCTTTGTGAATGCTCACAGATGTGCTTTTTGGGTTTTTTTGACCTTGAGTGGACTTGCATGATGTTTCAGAGTTATGTACTCCCCTTGAGATTGCTGTGGGCAGGGGCAGGCACTGGAGAGTGATTTAATCCTTGTGGGTGTAGAGACAGGGCAGAATCTGACTCTGCTTCATGCCCTACAAAAACAGCCAACAAATCCTCCGGCAGGTTTGTCAGAGAAGATGCCAGCTGAGGCATCAGACAAATCCTGAACACACAGGCTCAGGAAGCAGGGGGTACAAAAAGCCAAGGGGCTAAAAGAACACACAATAACTAATAGTGAATAAATGACTGCTGACCCTCCCCATCTCTGCCCTCTTTTTCAAGCTGATCCCAGCATAAGGTTGTACATCATTGTTATTTTCTTTAGGAGTGTGCAGTCAGCTCCACACACAGTTTTAAACTCAATTGAATCATTGCTAACTTCTCTGGTGACTTATTGTGCACTGACATCCTTCCTAAATTGAAATACATGGAATTAATAATGCTGGGGCCCTTGTTTGTGATATTTTTGCAGATTTTTGCAGGTCAAATGCTAACCACTTGAAATACCTGATGATCAGTTCTGTTTGAGTTAGAGCAGCTTACTTTTTTGGGTACTGCAGCTAAGTGAGAGCTTTCACTGAATTTCTCAAAATTATGATATTCCCCAAATCAGGTTTGTGAATATCCCTTTCTGCCTCCAGACTTGGGCACTGGGTGAATAAAAAAACATTTCCAAGATTTTCTCCCTCATATTGCAGTGCTTAAGTCTAGTGACAGGAAGGAAGAATAGTGGATGATTAATTTTAAAACAAAACATTCCTGCCAGCCCTCTGCAGCTAAATGGAAGTTGTGGTGCCTGTGGAATTTATGGAGAGTATTTCAAAGTGAGATATATTTATCCCATGACAACACTCTATTGCCATGACATTTTGTGGCATACCTTTAATAATGAGCAACCTTTGTATAATAGTTCACATTTTATGGAATTTCTTGCATCACTGAAAAAAACCCTGCTTTACAGTTTTTCGAGCAGACATATTCAAATTTTTTTAATTCTTTTTTTTTCTTCCCTAATATGTTTCCTTTCTCTGTTTTTCATCCAGTCAGCAAAAACATCTATTGATTAACAATAAAGGTGAAATTTCAGCTCACAAAATCATATGTATTATGGACAACATCAAACAGATTTACAGAACTTAAAGTAATGATTAATAGTAATGGCATTAGAAGGATGACTTCTTCTGTGAATTCAGATCTGTTGCATTGATTTAGTAGGCATTTAAGGCTAAACAGTCAACATAAGGTTGCACGATCCATACTTAATCTGATAAATATTTTATGCTTCCTTACAGCAGCAGCTGGTTTATTTTATGTATTTAACCAAAGAAGTACTCTGTAAAGCTATTCTGTGCTTTGGTCCATAATAAATGTTTTCTTTAGAGTAGGGAAAAGTTCAGCTGTGCTCACATAGTTACATTATGCATGCTTTCCTGCTGTACCACGGGGGGGAATTGCATTTGCAAACAGAAAATAAAAATGGAATGGCAGAGGGGGAAAAAGAGCAAACATTCCTTTTAGTGCCTGTCTCGCAGACACATCTCAAAACACTAAAGGGAAATGATTGAAAAAACAGTGTTAGCAGGGATTCCTTAGAAATGACAATGATGAGCATCCAGCCCAGGGCTGCTGAGCCCGGCCGTGTCCTGCCTGTGGATCCTGACCGCAGGGAAGGTGACAGCGCCGGTGCCGCCAGGAGCTCGGGGCCGCGCTCACAATGGCTGAAAGAGCGACCACCCAAAGTGGGGCAGCTCCCACTGAGCACGCACAGGGACCTGCCTCAGCTGACCTCAGCCTGTGACCAGCAGAGGAAAGAGTCACTAACTCAGAAAGGTAACGCGGGCCCTGCCCTTTAATGGCTTTGTAAATCAGGATAAGCACCTTATAATGAATGCAAAAACTTTCTCGGTAACCAAGTGCGACTGGGATGGGATTGGGAGGCTGGGGCACTCCTGGGAGCAAACCTCTAGCAGCATGCAGAGCCCAGCTGCTCTTTTTGTACAGTACTGCCTGAAGGGCCACGCAGCAGACAAGCCAGGCAGTACTGCAGCACTCAGTTTAAAAGTGTACATCTGATTGCTTAGGTCACCAAAATCAGCAGCCTCAGAATATCCCATCAGGACTTTCGGAATGGAGATGGAAAACCACGTAATTCTTACAGTGGCAGCAAGACAGCAAGGAGATGTATTTTAACATCCACAAAATCAGTACTTAAGCTTTCCTGGACCTAGAAGGGTCTTTTGTGCCACTGGGTGCTCCCAGGATACTTTTTTGCACCTTAAATAAGTATTTGGCTTGGGATGCAGATAAAAGATACTGCTTCACTTAAATAATGTTACAGTTTATTGTGGTTTTTGGTCCTCAGAGGGTTTTAATTTGTTTGGATGTGACAGCTGTGTTGCAGCTGCAGGCAAAATATTCTTTCTTTAGTGTCAACAGCAACATTTTTAGAAATTTCCTGTACTGCTTCGTTTGGTTCTTTTATTTTTTCCAGCTTTTATTTTATGTAATTAGTCTTTGTACGCAGAGTGTTTAAGTTTGTGTTCTTCCTGCTCATTTTTGATCCTCATATGCTCTGTTTGGTGTTTCACTTGTGCAGTAACCACTACAGCAACATTTTCCCTTTTCCTCTTCCAGATCCAAAACCTCAGGCTACAGAATTTGCCTATGACTAGGATGTGAAATGCATGTTACATTTTGTGTACCACACCCAGCAAAGGGAAGCCTGGCTCAGAACATTTTCAGATGATTCTTCTGCATCTCTAATCCTATCATTTGAGTTACCCTCATGATAGAACATAATAGTGCAATACAGAATCAGAGCCTGGATTTTCAATCCATTGTGAAGATGTAACACTCACTGACATGAGTCTTAGTCTGAGATATTCTCATCTATTCAAGGCAGCTATGCCAATTGAAGCACATTCAAATCAATATTGACTAATAAGCTCTCAGCATTCTTTTAAATAAACACACTGAGCAAAACAACAAAAGAGAAATAAAATACAGGTAGACTTATGAAAACCAGCGAGTACTGAGATTTTGTTATACATAAAACCAGATTTTCAGTGTATACTCTATTGCCCCACTGACTTAGTGGAGCTACCTAGGTATAAACCAGTTAAGTTCCTGGCTTTAGCTATTTTACTCCTTTCTTTATTGCCTTACCATTCCAGGCTTTCAGGACAGACAGGAGAAATGAAGGCTTGCAACACTTGAAAATGAACTGAAATTTTGCAGTGCTGGTTAAGTGTTTAACTGCTTGTCAAGGTTAACAATGTGTTTAGTGTGCACACATGAGGGAAATCTTAACAAGTGGATTTACAGAGCTGAGCCTTTGCTAGACTGAGAGTATAAAGGCCTGTAGCTACAAGTTGGAAGATAACAGCTTGAAAATATTGCTAAAAAAATAAACCATAAATCTCCACAACCAGCTTCAGATAATGTCATGGGAACAGGCTGCATGCCAAGAAGCAGCAGGGAAGGTGAGAGCTAATGCTGCTCCTTAGCATCCAGCAGCACTCCAGCACAGACTGTCCACTCCCAGACCGGCTGGATGCCCAGGGCAGGCTTGTCTGGCAGCAAATTGCATCACAAAAATAGGAATAACAGAGAAGAGAGTCAGGCAGCACAGCTTCCAGACTCTACAGCATTTTAGATTGCCCTAAATAGAGATGTTATCCAGAATGCAGAAACCCCCCCTTCCTTTTTATTTTTCTTTATTTCTTTTTTTTAGTTATTATTTTTAACTTTCCCCCCCTTTTTTTTTCTTTTTTTTTTCCTTTTTTTTCTTCTTCCATACGGTGTAATATATAACTATATCGTGGAATTACAGCTTGCACAGCTTCTGTATTCTGCCATAATATAGGTCCATTAACTTTTATTGAAAATCTACCTCCTTTGTCCATTTCTACAGAGCTGTTTAAAGACACACTTGTTATTAAAGAGCTATGAATATGCTCAAGATGGAAAAGGCAGAGTTTGTAACAACATACTAAAGGCTGCAGTATGGGCACCACTGGTAGGAGTTTACTTCCAGGGAGTACTGGCATTAGCCTGTGTCCCTTCAACCAGTGGAAAGGACAGTGCCACGGCTTCTGGTTTTTTTCCTAACAACTTTTTGGCCTTTCAAAATTACTTGCTGTTCCATTTCTGCTGTAAATAGCAAGTAAGCAGTTTGCATGGTTTCTCTGTCTCTGAACAGAGAAAGCATGCATGGCATGGTTTCTCTGCCTCTGGGTTCGAACATGTCTTCCTCTCCAGATTTTTTCCTGGGACATAATCTGAGATGTACATTAGCCTTTCAAAGAAAGAATCATTATAATTAGCATTCAGCATCAATATTTTAGAGGAATTATACAGTTCAAAATGTTACATTTACATCAGAAATAATGTATTAGCCTCACTGTAATCTTTCTTAAGATCACTACACAAGTAAATGTTTTCAAGAATTTTCAACAGAGGGTTTTTTTTTTCAGATGTAATATGAAAAAAACATGCTGCAATGTTGCCCTTAAGATGAGCTAATTATAATCATATTGTAATAGACAACCTGGTTCTAAGATCCTTTTGAAAAATGATATCCTGCATACACAAAAGCTAGAAATTAACCTTCTTTGAAAGCTGTTTCTTTTACATTCATATGATGCCAGGACTTGGGGCTTTGAAGGAAAAAAATCAAATTACTGTAAATCTGTGAGACTCATCAGCCCTACAAAGGCCTCATCCCATTCCTCTGACAATACAAAATGCCTTTCCAGGGCATCTGCATTGTGTTTGTATCTACTTTAACATACTTTGATGTTTATTGGCAGAGTGAGGCCCTTAGTTTAAATAACAAGCTGCATTTCCATTTTTTACAGTAATGACATATTACATTGCAGTCTTGAAGAATTAACATTGTTCAGGGGACTCAAATTAAAAGATAGTGATAGAAATAGAAAAATATTGATTAAGCCCTAAATGCCAGGAGGGATGGTGATTTTTAATAGGTATATATGGCTTTAGGCAGGAAAAAGTTGGCAGAGGTTTTCCTGCAACACAGCTATTTGGTCCTGTTCAGAAGGATAGAAAGACAAACTGAGCTGGTCTTTTTAAGGCCTTTAAAACCACGTGTTGAGAAAAATATCAACTGTTGCTTAGTCTGCAGGCTTAAATGTACAGCAGCAGCATTAAATTAAATTAAATCCTTCAGGGAATGAAGTTTGCTGGCAATTTTCTGATACTCAGCTCCGTTGCAGGTGGCATGAAGGAGATCAATGTGCTCTGACAGTGGTTCCACACTAAACAGGACACTTGTTAGTTCTGCAGCAGAATGAGTGGATGGAAACTGTTCTTACCCCAGCAAGTGGAGTATTAATGGCCCAGTGCATGCTGGAGCCAGGAGCCTGTATGCCACTGGCTAATGTACCAGGAGGCAGCAGAGGGCTTGGAGAACTGGAGCTTGTGGAAATGCACCAGGTTGTTATGTTCATATTCTGTGTAGGTGTCTCTAGGGTAGGACAGCCAGCATAAACAGGAAAAAGTCACGTAGATGTTAGAGGCTTGTGAGTAGGACAAGGAAGCTGCTGGAGCTGCTGGGACCTGGACATGAGAAGAACACAGTTTGTTTTCCCCCTCCTGCATTCCCTTCTTTGTTATAACCTGAAATATTTCATGGTAGCATAAAGACAGCACAGAAAGTGAATCCTAGCAATGCTTATTTTTAAAGTGTCTTTCCCTCCCAAACAAAGTCCTTTAACACTGGTAAGTAAAAAGCTCTTGTCAACCTTCCACTCCATTTATTTCCCTTGCTCCACAATGTGATTTTCCTCCTTGTATCCTTCTGCAGCCAGCTGCTAGTTCTTTGTTGTCTGAAGACTCACTAAGATAAAAGGTTTACCTAAGTTGCTCAGTGGAAAAATATGAGAATATTTCATTTTATCAGCTTGAAGTACTCTGCCTTTCTATGGCCAAAGCACTTCAATACAGTTGTAATATTTTGACTTTAGCAAAATAACATAATAGCCTGAACTCTAAGCACTGAAGTCAATGCAAAAAGACTGAAGTTTATTGTGGGTGTCTTTTTGAAGTATTTCGTGTCATGAGCAGTTTTAATATTTTTATTCTGATTTTTGCAAAAAAAATTTTTTTTAGAGAAAAGAAGTTTCTCCAAAAGTTTGAAACAGAAGTTACAAATTTTTTTCTGTTCTCATAAAAATAGTTATTGTCCAAGCACTGATTACTCATATCAAAAATATGATTACTTCCCCCAGAATTTAATCTTTTGATTATGACTGACCAAAACTCAATACATAGATTGACAGGATTCTGTGGAAGAGTTGTTCATTATAGTCAATTTACCTTTGATTTTAAATATCATGGAAATTTACATTTTCCTTTGCCTGACCACATTTCTCTTGGGTTTAAAACATGAGGGTCTTGTTGCTCCTCTCCCCTCCCAGCTGGCCACAGGATCCCCAAACCACAGGGAACCTCCCAGAACCAGGAGAATGTTTTTTCCCCTGTTCTAACCCTGTCCCCATCACAACTGCCCTCTGCTGCTCTCTGTGCCACGAGGACAATGTGTGAGCCTGCCAGGTACCCCTCCTCCCAAGCCCCAGGTGGGGCCATACACAGGCAGGTTGGGTAACTGGGAAAGCTGAGACACCCATGCCTGGCACCCAAAAGGGTTGGTAATTAGCAGGATAAATACAGAACCCAAGAGCATGTACAGGAGCCAGACCCCACCATATTCAGTGGTGTGACTTCTGCCCCAGCAGGGTCTCGATGTTGGAACAGACTCATGTGAAATTAGCTGTTGGCAAGGAACTTATGTCATCCCAGGATTCCATAAATTACTTCAGAATCAAAGCAGATATTTAATATGATTTTTGCCCTTAAATGAGCAAAGCTGCATAGACAAATCACGCAGGCCACCAGCTTTGTCTTGCAGCTCAGAAAAGGCTGAATATCCCCATTTTCTAGACTTTTCTCTGGAAAAATTTAAATTGCCCAACAAGCAACTAGTAACTGAAGAGAACCTATTATCTGAAGCTGAGAGGTTGTCTGCAGCTTATTCAGAGGGTGAAAATCCTTTTGCATGGGAGTGAAAAAAGGTGTATGGTTTTCCTCAGCTGTTCAACCCTCTTCTAATTTCATTGTGACTCAACCCAATGAGCTATATAAAGTAAAATACTTTATAACCTTAACTTCAGTTATAGGTTCCATGGAATCAGCAATAATTATAATAAACTGGAGCACCTTTATTTGTTTTCTGTTTACCTCAAGTCACTTTTCACATCTGTACAAGTGCATATGGTCAAAAAGCAGCAATTCTAAAATAAACCAGGGAGTACTTAGAAATGCTGTGATTATTTCACTTCCTAGGAAGAATTTTAGCAAGCCTAGGAATTTTTGCTGTTGTTGACTACAATGTGTCTTCTTGGCCTTTCGAGATCACAAAAGCAAATATAAGAGGGATATTGTGAGTTTTTGCAACTCAACAGCCCTCTCATCCTCTGTAACTGAGATTTTCAGCCTAGCAGATCGGGATCAAGGCAGTGAATGTAGCCAAAGGTCTACTCTATTTTCTGCAAGGTAATTCAATGACCTTTGAAAGAGGAATCAGCTGAAGAGTCAGGTACAGAGATTAAGGAGGGAAATCTTTGTGTAGTGGATAAAAGTCATTGCTTTGAAATGTTACTGTGTCCAAAAGCAGCCAAAGTACTGCACAGGTCAGAGAACTACTAAATATGAAACTCTCTCCAGAAAATAATTGAGTTCCTTGGTTCTGCTCCCTCACTGATGCCATAAGATCCCGCAGAACAAAACTGAGTGGGAAGAGGATCAGTAAAAGCACAAAGATGCCCTGAAGAAAGAATTTTGAAATGTTAATTCTAACTGATGTATGTATTATGTAGGCTTCACACTCTCACCAGGGGAGAAATCCCTGATGGCCAGCAAGTGGACCTTGCTCTGACCATGGAAAGGAAATAATTTAATATTATCATGTAATAGCAGGTTGGAAGGAGAACCCAAGCATCAGCTGGTCCAACTTTTTTTTCAAAAGCACAGTCTAGACAAGATGACCCAGCACCCTCTCCAAGGTGAATATTAAAATTGCCCAATATACAATAAGCATAGAAAATTTTAAAAAAAGAAGAAAAAAGGAAAGGACTTTTTCTCACACAGATTTTGATCTTTTGAAATTTAAAGTTAAATTATGGCATTTTGCTGCAATTCTGTTCTACAAAACAGTATTACAGAAATTAATAATATTACATATATTTTGTAATATTGTATTTGTAAGCTCACAAGGTTTAGAGACTGAGTCTAAATTTTCTCTTTTGCAATATAAGATTTTACTTAATGTAAAGGTGTGTCAATATAAAAAAATTGTTGTGCTTTCATGTGCAGTCTTGCCATGGTACCATGATATTTTACATTCTGTAATATTTATTTATTTGAAAGTTTTAACTTGCAGGAGTTTCTAAATTCTAAGTAAATTATACCTCATCTACTTTCAGTGTTGAAGAGGCAAAAAAATATCCAATTTTATTTTATTTATTTTTTCTCTATATTGTTAGGGTTTTTTTCCAGAACAGGAAAAAGGTGACATTTTTTTCAGTACCTTAACTTCTGAAAATCTCTAGTTTTGGATATTGTCTAGTATCACCATTTAAGTGTGGTTCAGCTCGGACCTAAAGAAAATACAAGTTGGAAATATTTCCCTAAGCCAAAACAGGTCCCAAAAAGATCTGCTAGTTCCACTGACTGCAAAGAGAAGATCTCTTCTCGTTCTTCTGGGGAAACCCATGCTTAAAAAGTGGCTGCTTGTCCTGTGCATGGGGGGCTCCTGACTCCTGCACTTCCAGGGTGGGGCAGCTCTAAGCAGAGCATCCATGGGCAGCCTGTGCACAGGGCACTCAGCACACTGCAGCTACATCCAGCTGAGTACATGTGCACAAGACAGGGGCACAGCAGAGGTGCTCAGCATCTCCAGACACCCTGTGCATGGGCTGTGCAGTGAATGTCCACACCAGAGTGTCTGGGGCTTCCAAATTTCTGGAAACTCCAAGTAAGTGACATTCCTTTTCCATCTGAAGATCATTTATATACAATATCCATGCTAACCATCATTCTGTTCCCTTATCTCTTGAATGACTTGCAGGAATGAGGAGGGCAAGAGGAATTATTTATATTCATTATTTTGTTTATATTCTTCATATTTACAGTACTTTGCATTACTGATGCTCAGGACTTTTGTGGAACAACGTGTCACACATTCTCACGGGAGTAACATGTTCCTCTGCTTATGATAAACCAAATCTCTATCTCAAAACTTCACTCCCAGAGTGCCCACAAGGCAAGCAGGCACGCTTAAGTCTTAACTTGATTAAGTCTTGATCTAATTAGGTCTTAACCGAACCTTTTTTGCCTCATCCTCCAGGGTGTGACAGGAGAGCACTAGGTGTCTTCAGGCCTTGTAGTGTGGCAGTGGAGGAGGGTTCTGAAGAAGCCCAGGAGCTCTTACGAGTGAGCAGGAGATGTGAGCAGGTTGTGTGTGCAGCTCTGCCTGTGGCCGTGCTTTGAGCAGAACCTCAGGCGATGCCACTGAGTCCCCAGTGGCACCAGAGCAGGGATTGCTAAAGGCCTCCCACAGGCCAGCGCCTCCAGCCCCAGCCAGTGATGCTTTCCAGGGGATTCAGGGACATTTTCAGGGATTCTGGCAGAGCCCGGAGGCCGGGGGCTGCAGCCGGGCTGTGCTGGCAGCAGTGTGCAGGTATCTACCCCCCTCTAGAGGAGCCGGAGCGGAGCATCGCTTCCCAGAGCAGGCTGATGGCAGCTGCTGCGGCAGCTCGGCCTCTGCCGGCGCCCACAACGCTGCTAGGCCCAATGGATCAGGTTGTATTTCTCCCTGCAGGGCTTGAGTGCTCGCATCTCCCGCGTTTCCCATCTGTAGAAACTCCGTGTGCCTGTCCAAAGTGGGTACAAACCCACCACCGGTTCTGTGAGATTGTAAATTACAGACCTCTGCTCAGGTATAAAAAACTGTGAAAGCTAGCAGAGAAATCAGTTTCCTGACTCACTGTTTACTGCACAGAAAAAAAAAAAAAATCCAGCACATATCATGGTGGGTTTAAGTATTTCTAAATATTTTGCTTTCTTGATTTAGTCTAAATCACAGTCATTTCCTGTGTCTCAAAGGAATAACTGTATCTGGGATTTTTGCACGTTAATCACAAGACTGAAAAGTTTTGTAAAGCCCTTAAGAAAGACAGCACACACACACACACACACACACACACACACACACATATATACATATATATATATATATATGTCAGAACCAGCATCTCACAGAACCCTGGACTGGCACAGAAACCTGCAGGTATCACAATTACTATGCACAGACACATCAGATTTACCAGTATACATGTGGAAATATGCATGCATGTCTTTTGCAAACTCATCTGGCTCACCTGAAGCTGGTGACCAGGAAAACATCACTAGGCACAAGAGACTGTACAGATACCATCCCTTACACGTGTAATTATGCAATGCAAAAATCACACCATCAAAACTGATATGGCCAAAAGACACCTAGGTCTTGAATTTAAGGTTTTAAAGGTTTTATTTTGTCAGAAGGTTCTGCTGATGCAATCCTTAAGCCCTCAGAAGTCAAGGTGAGCTTTGCTTTATGTCCAGAGCAAGAGATTTTAAGTAAATAAGCACAGTTATGATGTTAAGGCATGAAATTATTTTGGTAGACACAGACAGGGATGTTCTGACTGGAAGGACAGAAAGGCTTTAAAAGAAGATGTATGGTCTGTAAATTTGATTCTCAAAGTACAAACATGCAATCACAAAAGTACAAGGGTACACTTAATTTGAAAATATTCTGGTGCAAGTTTTCAGTTACATCATACACTGTACCCTGATGATGCAGGAAATCTTTATGGATGTGTAATCAAAATGTGTAGGTCTGTGAGCGTGGGTCAGAGGGCTTTACCCTCATGAGGGTCAGGAAGTTTGAAATGAACTGGGATAAGATAATAAACTTCCAGCATATGTCCCATGTTTTAGTTCTTTTGTCTTGCAAGGCCACAGAATTAGAGAGTAGTTGATGTTGGAAGGCACATCTGGGGATCATCTAGTCCAAACCCAGGCCAATCCCACCCCTCAAAGCAGGGTCAGCTACTCAGGGCAGTGTCTGCCTGGGTTTGGATGTCTCCATTAAAAAGAAACAACACTCTCTGCAGGCGTTGTTCCCATTTTTTACTATACTCAGAGTAATTTCTTTTTCCTTATGTTTAAATGGAATTTCCTGTTGCAGTGTAAAGATGAAGCAGAGGATGCTGATGTTGCTTTTACCTCTATAAGACATTTTTGAGACAAAATGCTGCAAGGAAAAAGGTATATCCAGAGAAAGAGGAGGATCTGACGTTTCACATGTCAATCTCTTCTGTGCTCAGACTGTATATGTTAGTTAGGACTTCACTGTATGTGTAAGAGTCCTTTGTGCTGTTTCTGCACAAGTTATCTGTAAAAGCTTGTGTCTGAATCTGTAAAATCCTTCTTATGTAGCAAAATATGGCCATTATAAATACAAGACATCACATCAGGCAAAAGAGCTTTTCTGAGGGAGGTTCATTTTGATGCTTTGCTTCTGACTAGAATTAGATTACTTGTTAATCTCTGGTTTTAAACACAGGGAATCTTATTATGGTTATTGATTATCATTATTATCAATGCTCTGCAGAAGAGCCTCACTAGGTGAGCACTCTTGGGTTACTCCTTCCAAATTTCTGGTCTAAGATTTCCTAGCAGTCCAGGAAGAGATGCTTTTGGCTCTGAACCACACTTTTTGTGGGAAAAACATGAACACTGACACAAATCCCAGAGAGAAGAGGAAAACATTTCATTAGGCTTGGTGAGTTCTCTGGGATTACACATTCTGGCAAATGCTGTGCATCTTCCTAGCAGACTTCTGTGCTTTGGTTTCAGAAAACCTCAGAACCCTGGGGTAGCAAGAGTGACTGCTCTATCAGCTATTAGAAGGAAATTCTGTTTGCTGCTCAAGGCTGAGCCACATCTGTAACATTTCTCTCATACTCACCATTCAGACAAATTTCAGCTAGACTCAGAGCCAAATAATTCAATGACTTTGTCAACATCTATTACTCAAGTGATGGAAGAAGAAACAAATTTGTTTTGCTAGGTCAATCTGAAGGAATATTTCTATGCTTCATTAGTAGTGTATTTCTTCTGAAATGGAGGATAGTTTGAATCTTTTCCTAGAACATTTTTCCAGAGAAGAGATTAAACTTGGTACAAGTTCAGGGTCTGATTGGGGGTATGGAATGTCTGATTTGCCACAAAATTTGATTTTATATGCAGATGCTGTAGGGAGCCTGTCTCCATAAAGAGAAGGAAAAGAAAAAATATTTTCTGCAAGTTACTTCAGAAAACGTGTTACAAATACACCTGCAAGCCTTCATTAATATGAATGACATAGGAAAACATTCACACTTACACATATACCCACCATTAAGACTTTCACAAAAAAGGCTCGAGTGCTTGGTTCCAAAAGGAAAAACAAGAATTTTAATTGATTATGACTTGTGGTGCTAGTCTAGCCAAAGGCAAAATTGTAGTTGGGCAGGAAACAGATTGCACAAAACCACACTTTTTCCAAGCTGATCACATGTTCCAAGCAGGAAATTCACTTGGCTTTTGATAAAACTGTTATGATTTCTAGGATCCACGAAAAGCAGTTATATCCTGCTTATGCAGAGTCCTCTCCATCACCAATTTCTTCCTTGCAGTCTCTTTTATAAATCATGTTCCACAAAAAGCTAAATAAATTTATATACGTGTCCATATAAAAAACCGAAAAACAAAAAACAAAAAAAACCCCACCAAAACAAGAGAAACAAGCCAAACTTTGCAAAAAAAAAAGGAATTAGAAAGGGAATTATTTTGTCTTATAATATAAAATTGGAAGTTACTTTTAAAAGATCAGATAGTAATAAATAGGAAAAGAAATATTTCTTACCAAGTAAATTTAATTTGAGTTTCTATCTAGATGAAATGTGATTTGAAAAACCAAAGCTCTGTTGCTACAGACCTGCCTTGTATTGTGTACAGTCCTGCATTACAGGAAGGCAACTCTGGCTTTTTCTCTTATACCATATTTCTGTGGAGCTCTGACCCCACTAGACCATAGGTATAAATAACATTTTACAGCTGTGGGAGTACAGATGACATTCCCTGAAGCCAGTGGAAGCAGAGCAAACTTGAACTTGCAGCACAGATTAGAACTTCAAAGCAAAGTTCTTCTTGGTGTCCTTTTATGGTGGAATAGATCCTTGCTGTAATTCCCTTTGCTCTCTAGGACTGAGTCCATCACAGATGATGTGCCTGTAACTTCAAACCCAGTAAAATGAGGCTTAGACCTGCCTCCAGCCATGTCTAACACATCTGCCTGGTTGAAAAGAAGAACAGAATAGCAGGAACATAGCATCTTTATTTTATGTGGTACATTCCTAGAGTGCATGGAGACTAAAGAGTATCTGTGCAGAGACACAAGAATTTAATGAGTTTCAGAAGGAAGGTGAATTTATTTTAGGTATATTAACACTGTTTTGTGAATAAAGCAGTTAGAAAAGCCAATGCAAACATTGTGTGATGTTTCATAAATCTAGCTTGTAATTGTTAACACATGAAGCACACTTATTTTACTGCAACTAGAATTGCACAGTAAAAACTTGATTCATGAAGGCATTATGCAATAATTAAGTGGGGTTTCTGTGAACTTAACCAATAAAAAAGTGCAGAAAGAACATGTCTGGAAGTTTCACTGGTCACTAGAAGTTCAGAAGCTGGCAAAACCCAGGTGTTCTTGAGGTATCAGCCAGTTCCTGCTTGCAGCAGGGAACTGTTTTAGTGTTAGAAGTGTTTCTGAAGAGGTGTTTTCAACATAATCTTGCACACTGCTTCATGTAGTTATGGTGCTTCAGGCAAGTTAGGGAAAATATTTTAAGCATCAAGTTTGCCCTAAAATATTAATATGACAAAAGGAAATCTGTGGCATGAGCCCTTTTTGATCCCTTTCTGTATATTTAAATATATTGTCTTCATAAAAAAGTTTCTCTTGGTATGTTGGACAAATATCATCCACAGGTGTAAGAAGCACTGAAATGTGACAGGGTTAAGAGTGTCTGCTTTGCCCCGAGCTTGGATATTTTTTTTTCCCAGGAAATAGCTAACCCAATATTGCTAGTTCTGTAACACTCTCAAGCTGCTTAACCAAAGAGCAAATTATAGCTCTTTAACTAAAAAAAAGGCCTTAAAAACATTTTATCTGTGGGTGAGGGGCAGGTGTGATATGTTATACCACCTTACTCTTCTCTAGATCTGTACAGTAAAGTATGTCCCATTATAATTCAATTAGTGAATTAGTCCTAATCATAATTGCAAGTGTCCCTTCTCTGAGGCAGGGAAGAAGGCTGGAAGAATTTCTGTCTCTTTGTTTGCTTCTGAAGCTCTGCACATATCCATGAGCATTCTTGAACTCCTAATACAGCATCTCTTGCATCTGGAGTGTGCTAAGAGCACTCATGCACTCAGCTACAGCAGCCCAGCTGATGGGATGTCACTTGTTACTCAGTACTTTAATCTGTGCAACTCCCTATCTCCTAGACTGGTCATAAATCTGAATTACAGCCTATCCTGTTATGAAGAGACTGAAAAAAAAGGAAGCAGAAGCCTCTTTGTCCTGATAGTCACAGATGCACAGATCACATTCTGGATGTGAAATATGTTGGGCTCAACTTGCACCAGTTCTCCACAGCCCTGCACATGCCAGGCTCATCATGCCATAATGTCTCCATGGCTCTGGACTGTGCTGCACAGTAAAGGTCAGAGGGTGGGGGGCTGCAGGGCTGTGCTACCATGCTGAGCCCATGGCCAGAGGAGTGGGACCAGCTGCTGAGGAATGAAAGAAGTGTGAGCCTTCTAAATGTCTCCAGAAAGGCAACAGAAATCCAGACCACTGATTCTCTTGGTCCTTTTGTGAAACTGTTCTGAATGCACTATTGCTGTGATTCATTCTTTTGCTAACTGTATGGGATTTGTCAGGACACCACATCACACACTGTGGGTCTGATTCTGGTCTGGTTATTCTGGGCATAGTCTCAGCTCTTGTCTGATTGTTGGTTAGGAAATGGATATCATTCCATAACTGCTGAGCAAAACTTGCTGTTGTGTCCCACACCCATTGCCCCTAGAGGAATTGATGCAGCTAGTTAAAAAAGAGTGTTTCCTGGGATATTGGAGGCATTAACACATACAAGGATGGTAGTGGCTTATGAAAAATTGTCCCAGATTGTCTCAGATTAACACTGAACATTACCTGTGTGGAGCAGAATTTACCAAAGGCTGAAAGTGTGTGAGTGCATTTCTGCCCATGTGAGTCCTGTGTCCAGCAGCCCAAATCCCTGACCTTCACAACACCCTGCTCCATCCCTCACAGCTGGCACCTGGCCCTGAAGGTGCCCCTTTCCCTGCACACCCACGCTTCTCTTGCTGGGCATGTGAGGAGCAGCTGAAATCTTTCCAGTAAGGAAGCAGCTCCCATGTAAATCTCATGGGATTCACAGAACAAACATCCTTTCACCAGTCTTCCCTGGCATCCCTGACCTCTTTCAGGCATGAGGCAGCATTACTGTTCCTAGGGCTGCCATTCTCAGGGACCTCTCATTGATGTTACATCTATTTTAAATACTTCTCAAAACTAAATCAGTTTGATGGTTTGGGAGCTATTGTTCATCTCACTCATAAGCTATACCTTTTGAAGCAAATACAAAACATTACCTAAATTTTATTAGGCTCTTTTCCTGTGACCTGTGATACTGTCTCACAGCTTATATTTCAGTGTAATTTTTTCTGTTGATTGCTGGTGTCAGAGACAGAGAGGTGTCTCCACAGAGAAAAATGCAGGTTGCCCATTTCCCTTGCTACTGCTGGTTTTGGGAAAAAGGGGTCTGCAAGATTTGCCCTGCACTTCCCACCATCCCAAACAGCAGACAAGGCCAGCCACAATTGTCTCTAGCTCAGCCTGAAAAACTTTCTTGGACAAAGAATTTATAATCTTTCTGGCTAATTATTTCCAGTACTGGGCTACTCTCCTAAGAAAGAATTTTCTTTTAAATATGATCTGAACAAGAGATGTATTTTTTTTCTTCAACTGAATAATTGAAAATACTTTCAGAAAATGTGAGCTTAGCATGTTATGTCTGTAACATTTTTCAAGTTTTGCTTTTTTTGTGTGTGTTTTTCCCCCCACAGTAGTCTTAGAAGTTTGTTCCACACAATTCCAAGTGAGTACATGAGAATGGGAGTTTATACGTCACCAATAATAATATGGGCTAAGTCAGATTTAGAATAATCACAGAATCATTTATGTTGGAAAATAGCTTCAAGATCATCAATTCCAGCCTTTGACCCAACACCACCTTGTCAACTTAGACCATAGCCCCAAGTGCCAGCCTAAGTCATTACCTGAACACCTCCAGGGATGGTGATTGTGACTCTTGACACCTCCCTTGGGTGGGAAGCCCTCGGGAATGCCCTTAACAAACCCTTCTGTGAAGAAACTCTGAAGCTTCAGACTATTGTTCTCTCACTCTGTCATCATTGCCTGGGAGAAGAGACAGACCCCCACTGGCTACAGCCTCCTTTCAGGCACTTGTAGAGAGCAATAAGGTCTCAACCCTGAGCCTCCTTTTGGCCAAACTAAACAACCCCAGCTCCCTCAGCCACTTCCCATATGACTTATTCTCCAGACCCTTCACCATGTCCATTGCCCTTCTCTGGATGCACAGCAGGACCTCAGTGTCTTTCTTGTAGTGAGGGGCTCAGAATTGGACACAGGAATTGAGGTGTGGCCTCAGCAGTGCCGAGTACAGAGGGACAATCACTGCCCTGGTCCTGTTGGTCACATTATTTTTGCTACAAAAATAGTAAAAAAATCAGTTCAACTCTCTAACCTCACCTGTTTGTCACACTCTCCCCCCTTCACTCCCTTCTTCCTGTGAATGTAGCTGAGACATCCCCTTTGGTCCTTTCTGTGCTCTCACCTCAGCTAGTATTGTGTAAAATCCCTGGAGCTCCTGCATCTGAAACTACTTTCCAGTACTCCTCTGCTTCAACTTAATTCAACCTTTTCTATGAGTAAATATCTTCTTAGTTGTCATCACTTTCTAATTTCTGTTTTCTTCTGCATTTACTTATTGCTAAACTAACAGTGCCTGATAACTCTGCAAAAGCATTTTGGGATGCAGTATGTATGAAAGCTGTGATCCCACACACAATGATGCCTTTGGGCTGATATGTTCTTGAAATTTCTGTCCTCAGTTCATAAATATTGGAGAAGTCAGGTATAACTATTCTATTTCTAATGGAGGGCCACCTGCCATGTGAACCAGTCATAGAAATTTATTGGAGGTGATTTTCATGGTTTTTCAGTCAGATGGAGGTAACATGAACCCATTTGGAGATTCTCTTGTGAAGTGCCCAGTGTAGCACATATTTTCCCTTCATTATATACAAGTAGCTCTTAGTGATGCTAATGGAAATTACAGGTGTGTGCATTTAGAGGAGGATATAGATGTATACCGTGCAAATTGCTTCAGAAAACAAACTGGGTTTATGGACATGGACTGTGCAGAGCTGAGCAGAAGTATATTTCAATCAATGTTCCCTGCATACCACGTACTAAAGGGAAAAGGAGACTGGGGAGTGAGGGAGAGCAGAGATCTGGATTTCAGAGCTGCTTTTAATAACAGCCATGGAGGATAAAAACTACAGAGTTTTGACTAGCTTCAAAATCACTTCTCACCTCTGGTTTTGAAATCTCCAGCCCAATTATTTGTTTACTTGATAGTGCTAAAGTCTTATTCTCCATCGTTATTTGCTTGCTAGTAAAGAGCCAAAAACCCCAGCAGCCCAAAGGTAACCACACAACTAAATCACTTCCAGATGATAAGTCACAGTCTGATGGTGAAAGCAGACTTTACAGTTTCAGCATGCCAGGTAATATATATGGCAGTCACCCAGTTGCTATTAGCTTTTTGTAACAGCATATACGCATACTGTTGGGCTTGGGTTTGGTTTTTTTTGAGCTGGATTAAGGTTGGCTAATACCACATACATGAAATATTTAGCTTGATTTCAATCACAAAATCTAAAAGACAATTCTAAGTCATCTATTATCCCTAATTCCATTTACACATAAGTCTATCCCTAATTCCATTTACACATATTACTAATTTTTATTGTGATGTTAATGGTGCAGCAGTTTGGGTGGCCATCCTTAGCAGTCTGTATATGCTCTCTCCACATCATTTTTGTGATGCCACCTTTACATACTTGGTGCCTTTCCCACAGGATCCCTAGCTCATTCACTGCTCAGGATGGATGTCATTCATTTATGGAAAGGCCATTAACTATTTTGCTTCCTCCATGTGTTTAACATGTGGCCTAATCCCTATTAACTACTGACCAGTTGATCTTAAGAAAGAGTTTTAATTTCATTTGTTTCCCTTGTTTTTGATGACTGTAGTCTCTAAGCAGTTCACAAATGTGTATTTATTTTCAGATCACGCCAATTATTATCCTCATTTTCCAGCTGGAAAACCGAAGAACAGGGAAGTGCAGTGATTTTTGTGCTCAGTTTAAGACTCCTAATTTATTGGGGTACTTACCATTATGTAATTCTTTAAGATATTCAGAGCAGAGCTCCCACTGAGTCCTGCTGCAGCTGTGAGTGCTCAGCTCTTTTCCAAACCAGACCCTAGAGTCTCAAGTCAGGTATCCATACAACTGAGAACATGTAATTAGTGACCATAGTGCAAAATTTGGTGTCAGAACTTACTGATGTTGTACAAGAGATATGTGGCACAAGCAGGCAGGGATGCACCCTGTTCTACACGCTGATATTCAATAACTTAAAGCAAAATGGTGTTCATTGTTTTCCCTGATCTCTGAACTTCATTCAAAACACACCATTCCCTCTGAAACAAATGATTAAGGGGCTGAGAATCGTTCTTTACACAGTCCTGACTTATCTTGAGCAGCCTGAATAAAGCTGACACATCCTCTGTGGGAAAAGAGTATGGCTTCCTCTATTGCCAGTGCATTGGTGTGAAAGGGGAAAAAAAAGCCCAGATAACTTCAGCTCTGGCACTTGCTAGCTTTGCATATTTGCTTTGGCAGCTCGCAGACTTCTCTTAAGAGAGTGTTTGTAGGTAATTTCCTAGGTTCTTAATGAAGCAAAGTAGAAAAACAAAACTCCTATTATGTGGCATCATATTAACACCTCTATGCCTCACGCTATTGGGGTTAACTCTTACCTCCTCCAAGTGGACTTCTGCCCTCTGAGTTAACAGGGTAATTTGTAGTAATAATGAGCTGCCAGCTTCTCTGTGGAACAAAGGACACCTTTCCTAGGGGCTGAGACCAGAGCAGCATCATGACCCAGGGTCCTCCTAATCCATTTTCTGCCCTGCAATGACCAGTGAATGGGCTAGAGTGTCTAAAAAACTTTTCCTCCTCTAGCTCTGTCTTACTCCCCTCTAACCATCTGTGTTCCATTCCTGTTCCTTCCTGATATCTGGCTGCTTGGTTCAGCCATTGCTGTTCCTGTCTCCCAGCCAGTCTCAATTGCCAATTCTTTCTTTCTGTCAGCCTCTTAACTGAAGGTGCTGGTTTCTCCCATATGGATTTTAAGTCCCAGTCCCCCTGGGTGTCCACACCCATCTTTACTGAATTCCGCTTCTTAGGAATTCCAGGTTTTTGACCATGTGTGAACTTTCAAAGCCTTACCCCGGTTTCCTTGTCCCTTTTGATACCTGATCTGTATTTCTCTCTCATCATCCTCTTCTACTTTAGTCCTCCTGTAGCCACAGAGCACCCCAAGAAGTGCTGAAGTAAATTACCTTCCACTGGGAGAAAACCACCTGTCATCATCTAGCATGTCTCCCCTCCTTACTGCAGCAATTTTTTTTTAAAATTACATCCCTTCAGGATGTCCACTTACACTTTTACTATAAATAATTGAGACATTTCTCATCCTTATAGCTATGCTGCTCTTTCTGGAAGTAGTCTGTCAGATTAATGTGACTCAGCCCTATAGAAGCCAGCAATCAGTTTTTCAGGGAACATAATTTTCTCTGGCTGAATAAATGCCTATGTATGTAGTGTTGACACTGATGCTGTGATTCAGTCTTGTGTAGCTTTTCACCAGGATTTCAGCAGGGGTGTGCAGTAGAGGCCTGAGAGGTGGGGTCACTGCCTGGATTTCTTTTTGAGCTCTGAAGAAGGCTCTGCTAAGCCAGGCACTGATGAAAATAAATAGAAATAAGGGTATGGGGAGAAATTACATGCTGCTGTTTATGGGGGTCAGCTTTTAAAAGTAATGTGTTAATGTTTGGGTACAGCAAAAAACTTTTATCTTCAACACAAGAGGTAAGTAAATGTGTATATTTGATATATTTATGTATATATCTGTACAAAGACACTGATACAGAAAGAGACAGAGCCCATACTATGGGCCTAATGATTCATCATCTCTGTGCTTTAAAGTTTACACCATCAACCCTTGAAATCAGGGGAAGATTTGCACTTAACTGGGGAACACCTTGGTCACACCTACATTTCAGTCTTTGGGTTTGGTCTGTACTGAGCAATGGACAGGGTGAAGTACTGGACATGAGTAAAATTTTGTCTTGCCTGTGTAGTTTTCCTATCACAAGCACAGGGAAAGCATGGTGGTGTAATAATCCTCTGGTTTAAAATGGTAACTTGTGTGTGTGGCTCCGACCCTTCTTGTGCATGTACATTCATAAATAAAGTCAAATATTAAAAAAAAAGCTGACTAGTAACAAGGTAATTAGTCGACCAAATGTTCCAGAACTGTCATAAAGAGAAAGAAATGGTGATCTCAAGTTGCTACAGCTCACCATCAAGATCAGCTCGGAGTGTGAGTACAAAGCTAAACTATTGCATATGCTGCACATATGAAAATGGAGATGGAAAGTGATGAGCTCTTTATATGCCCCTTTCCAAATAAATTTGGAGAAGAGCTTAGGTGGTTAAGCAGGTCCCAAATGGTTTCTGCTGCTGAAATAGTCTATTGATGCTTTATTTTTCCCTTTAGATTTTCCACTACATTAAATATTTTAAACTACCAAATATTTCTTTCTAAAGGGAAATGGAATGAAAAGATGTCTTACATGATTTATTACAAATTCAGAGGGAAATACTCCCCTTGTAAATAGCTCTACAAAAAATAGCATCATCAATTTAAATGTTGACATGCTTAATATTAAAGGATCATACTGTACTGAAGGTCTTTAGGAGAACTTCCCATCCAAAGGAATTTATTTCAGTGAACATTGATTGAAGTAGGGCTTCTGCTTTCTGGTAGTTGATCTCTCTCTGATCCTAATTTTGTAATCTCCAGTGCAACTTGCACCTATATCTTTTTTTTTGTGGATCAAATTATTTCCCTCCCTGTTTCATCCTGCAGGCTCCCATGTCACAGCCACCCTCACACTGCAGGCACCTGGGCTGAACCTCACCAAGTGTGTGCTGATGTTTGGGGACACACGGGTGCCACAGCACACGGGGGCTGGCATTGGAAGTCGGAGCCCTGGCAGGAGTTTAAGTGGTGCTTACCTTGTTCTCAGCACACACTATTCCTGCTCAGGGGTTGTAACAGTGATTGCAAATGAGCTCAGAGTCAGACCAAATCATCTTATCAGTCACCTACAGCACAGCCTTCCAAAAGGTTCCTTCCAAAGGTTTGCCCTCACAGTCCAGTTTCCCTTTGGCAGCTCACACAGGCAGTGAATGCCAGCTCTTCCAGAGGTGACTGTGATTTCTGGCCACCTCCACACCCAGGCCAATCCGGAGCCTCCCCAAAGGGGCAGAGCAATGTGCATACTCCAAGTGGCAGGGTGTTCAATATTTAACACATCAAAACCTGTAGAGCAGCTCTTATCATAAGCACAAGCTGGATTTCCACTTGAAAAAATCCTCCCCACTATTTTGAATTTTATATTCTATTTAGATATTTATGATTTTAAGGTTCGTGTGTATTTAGGGATTTTTTTTTTTACCATTAAACTCAGTGTTCTGGAAAAGAACCCAACTTAATTTAGAGAAAATACTTGGCCTGTTTTCTGTCTTTCTGTTATTATTCAATATGAAAAGGATATTGTAAGTGCATATTCCGCTGAATGTGCGGTTTGGCAGCGCGCGGCTGTTCAGCTGCCCTGCTTCTGCCTCAGAGTTTATTCAGGTCATAAACGAGACATATAAGCATTTGAGTTAAGATTTATAGTTACATTAACTGTATCAGAAGCTTTTTGTACTTAATATAAAACACACTGCAGGAGCTCAACATTGCTTTATTCCACAATACACTCAATATTAGACAAGTTACCTGCTGTAATTACTGACATTAATAGCCTCAGGAATAATGGAAAGTGAGTTAAACACCAGTGTGGTGGATGTAAATGGGACTTTATAGTACATGTCATTTGGAAATATTGTATGAGTCATTAAATTTGTACTTAATATTTCTTCATTTAGTAATTAAGCAATAACCCAGCAAAACAATGTCCTCACTTTAACACATAGGTCAGATTTTGCTATAAAATCAGAAAGTGGTTGCCAAGGATTTAATTTAAGTCCTATGAAAGATTCAGCCCGGTCCTGACACAGCAAAATTGAACCTCTTGCAGATAATTTTTAGAAGAAAGTGGGGACCAGGATTTGTACAGCCCCCTCCAACACCTTGGAGTGACTCATGCAAAGCTTTAACCAGCATTGCATAGGATCATTTTCTCCTGGAAAGGAGGCTGAAGTCACCAGCAGCTCAGGCAGGAAATCTAATGTGTATGTCTTCAAGCCACCAAATATTTCCTGATTTGGACATGTTATTTTTACCCAAACTTCCTCAAATTTTAATTTTATAAGTAATCTACTTTAGAAAATCCCACTTCCTTCATTGCTTGTTCATTTGCAAATAGATGTCCATTCCAAGCCTTTGCACAGAAGCAACCCACTGCTGCTTCACAAAAGTCTTGAAAGACTGAGAAAGTACATCAAGAGTGGGTTTTTTTAAGCCAGTAATATCTCCAGAATGAAGATGCTGTCTGAAATGTTTAAGATGATGAATATACTTGTAGTGCATACTTTTCTCTACAGTCTTCTACATCTGTGTATTGATTAAGTTAACATCCATGTGCACACAGTAAACATATTAAAATTCAGATGATCCTTTTTTAGCTTGATGCTAATAATATGTTAAGGCAAACAAAGAAGAAAATAGAACCCATATTTACCTATAACCCTGGTCTATTTTGAGATCCCAAGGCTTTTATGTTAATAATAAAAACACCAATAAATCCTCATCTCTTTGCTTTTTAAGCCTGACAGATAGTCTTTGAAGCACTATTGCATTTATTTCTTCCAAGCAGATGTGCAATTTATGTTTTATTTGAAAGCAAACCTTAGCATTATAGAAGACACTTGTGCTAAAGTAATAACACAAATATATTTTCCATCACTGGGTAAAACCTTTTCAGGAAAGTCTCCAGTCCCCCTGCCATTTTCCATGCCTTGCTGGTATTCTTGGAACAGTTTGTATGATACTGGTAAGTCACATCATTAATTTCACAGAGATCTCAATGGAGTCTGTCTGAAAACAGAAATAATACAGTAGATTTAAGCAGGGAGACATCTAAGCCCCCAGGCTGCATTTGCAAGGAACACACTGTAAGGAGAAGGTTTAAATGCTAGTTTTGAAAAAAAACTGCAATTTATTTCCTAAAAAAATACTCCAGCAATCACGTGTGTGACTTCTTCTAATTTTGCAAGAAACTTAATGCCTTTGTGTATGCTGGAAATATGCAAATGGGGTATTTATTTTTTGTTTTCTTACATATTTATGTAGTGTGGACCCCCTCATACAGTACAGAAACGAAAAGTAAACACTTGAGGGATTTTGAACAGTTCACTTGTGGTTCCTATAACAGAAAAAATGCAGAGCAACGCTGGTGGGTAACTCACTGGCCCTTCCAGGTCTCTCATGGCTGATGAAGGTGACCCAGCAAGGGCTCCTGATGCTGATGTCTGCTGGTCCTCCCCAGGGTCAGCTACTCATACAGTTCCAGCTCACCAAGTAAATACCCCTTAACCATCCCTGGGAATCACTCCAAGAGCAGAGTTTCCCTCCCCTCTCTGAACGGTGTAGCAGATGCCTTGAGGCTCTCAGGCAGTGGAAGCTGTGTGCCTTGGTGAGAGATACTGACAGCTGTGCTTCCTGCATATGGTGCTGCCACCCATCTGCCACCAGCCTTCAGGAGTTTACTGGCTGGGAAAAGTGGTTAGCATTGCCTGAGGAAAAAATTCTGATCAGAAGTGGGAAGGAGTTATAGACCTTTACCCCTGCACCCAGAAGCAGACATGCAGCATTACTCACCTCAGGGGGACACAGCATCCAAGAGGTAAAACAGGAGACTGAGATGTGGCTGTCTTCTCTAGGGGTGTGCCCATGTGGACTTTTGGGCTTCCTGAAAGAACATGGTGGTAACAGTAAGGTAAATGCCCTTCCAAATGCAGTCCCCTCATTATTCATTCTTTATTTCCCCCGTGTTTTCTAACCTGGAGTAGGGTTGGTCTGTGCCATTTTCAGTACCTTAAATTTACTTTCCTTAGGGATGAACTGTGGAACTCAAGTGATAAGTCACCCTCCCACTCTTGACTCCCCAAAATGTTACTATTGATAATTGTTTCTAATGCAGGTGAATCATCAGGTAGGATCGTGCCCAGTTGTGCTCACCGTTGTACTAAATATAGAGGAAGATATAGAAACATTTCACAAAATACTACAGTCCTACATGAAGTGTGTATGTGATGTGGTAATTAGAGTTACTGTCCTCTTGGTGGCAGAATGAAGTTTATAAAAAGAGCATACTGAGAAACCAAAGGATCACAGTAATTTGTGTGAATTTTACCTTCTGATCTATTTGAAAAGTATTTATTACACAGATAAATGGCAGTAGCAGAAATGTTGCCCTGGGAGCAGTTCGGATGTACACGAATTGCAAACAGCTCTGCACGTTCATTACACATCGTATGGCTCCTCCTAGTGAAACCCTGCAGAAACAGTTGGGGACTGATTTTCCTCCCTTCCAGTATTTCCACCACATCCTGAACTGCAGTTACTTAAGGGATAGAGCAGCAGGGGGATGCTGGGACATTGTTGGAGGGGGTAAGGGAGTACTATTGCATTATTTTCAGTTTTACTTCATAAAGAAAATTCTGCCTTCAGATGCCTGTTTGGTGCTGCTGGCTTCTGTGGCTTCTTTGCATGCATGTGTTTGCCAGCTACCAACTGGAGTTCCATCAATCAAATAACTGTCTCAAGGAACTTCAGAGTGAAAACATAAGCTGTGAGAGTTTGAGCTTACAAGACAGTTTTCATCTGTTATACAGTATAAATCCTCTTTCATACTTTTTGGTAGCTCCTACCCTCTCTGGAACTCACAGCAGGTGAATCGTAAGGCAAAACTTGGCCCTACAGCTTCTAAAATATTACACTTTGCATTCATAGAGAGAAAAGAAATCTTTTACCTGAGTTACTTAATTTATTTATCATTATATTTGGATATTTCATTTAGGTAGTAAATATAACTTTTGCAGTTCTACCAGTTTTACTGTAAAGATAACTTCAGGTTTTAATCATAAATATATGTCAACAGCAAAAATAGAAAATAAGTTCATAGTGAGACAAGAATCTTCATTGTCAGTTATGTTAAAATGCAAGGAACAAGCAAAGGATTTGGTAGAAATATTAAGAATTTGATTCATACCTCAAAATTTCTGAAACTTTTTTGTCTGGAAAATCTTGAGTTAATTACAGGAGGTGAAAAAATTTCACCTCTGAAAGGAAGTGATTAATATAAGCTTTAAAAGATTACCCCAAAGTCTGTAGGAGGCATTTTCCTACAATGCATTTGTAGGGAAAAAAAATCATCCTCCAAGGCACATCCTTAATAAGCTTCCTCATGGTTTTCTCAGTCCTCTTTTATGTGCTATACTTGGTTCCATCAGGTACTTGGGGCGTGGAAAAGGAGATATTTGGGATGGAAAGGCACTGCAGTTTAGAAGAAAATGGGCAGAATTCCTTACACACAGGATACTGTTAATAGCAAAATTTACTCCCATCCTGCAGCTGGGAGAAGCCTCTGTGAGTAGCTCTCTCCTGCATCCTGAATCTGACAGGATATCTTTCCATAGCTAGTAAGCTGGAAGCTGCAAGAAGTCAAACACACTGCATGCACAATGCTCACACAGTAAGAACCTAAAGTTAATGTCACTCCCACTGGGAGGGAATACTTTGCAGGGGCACAGAAATCAGGACTACACCACTCTATTAATGCT
Organism: Agelaius phoeniceus; assembly: GCF_051311805.1. Taxonomy (NCBI): domain Eukaryota; kingdom Metazoa; phylum Chordata; class Aves; order Passeriformes; family Icteridae; genus Agelaius; species Agelaius phoeniceus. Next base: position 39,584,898 of record NC_135270.1, read on the forward strand.
TCAGGAACAGATCCTGAAGTAATTGATAAATTAAAACCTGGGCTAGAGTTGACCCTGAGGACTTCCCTGCATCCTTGTGTGACTTTGAGTCTCATAATTTCTATTTCACTCTATTACCTGTGATGGATGCAAAGCTCCAATTGATGAACAGCTGTTCTTCCCTTACAAATAGGTATAAATCTGTTATAGAAATCCTACTGGTTATTTCTCGACTTTCTTGAAATGACTCTCTAAACACAGCTGCCTCACAGTCATGGTAAACATTCTTCACAAAGGCCAGTTTGCTCTACAGGCCCCAAGGAATGTGACAGCTTGATACCTGGATAAGCCTGGGCTCAGTTTCTGTTTCTACAGGAAAGCTGGAGTCTCCAGTGGATGTTGGTAAACAAACCCTGGAGCCATTACTTGATAGGGTTCATGAGCTGTTACTCAGCACCTTGCAATATGGAGTTGGATGTGACCTAAATGTAAGAGAATAAAAAATCAGAAAAGTATTTCAGAAATGCCTGAGATGAGTCATTGCACACAGAGCAAGCTGGTACTGAGGTGCTGTGCCCAGTTAATCAGCTGTTAACCCACAGCCTGACTTGATCACCATGCACCAGGCTGAAGTACTCACACAAGTATTGTAGCTGCTGGTAGGTGCAAAACCTCTTCCTCAATGTCCATACATGTCCAGATTCAAGTGCAGGAACAGAAGGAAGGGTAATAGCAAGGAGAGTGGGAGAGATTGTAATCCACTCCTGTTATCAAATATAGGGACTTGTCTAGAAGTCATTTTAATCTTTGGTTTCTGAAAGCAGAGACTAGGTAGATTCACGTTAGAAGCAGCATGCACAAAAGTCACTACTGATATCCATTAGATAAGTATGTTTAAAAGTGTTTAGTTCTCTATTGCATTGAAGGATTTATGTCTTCCCAGGAGTTCAATACTAGCATGGATATTTTATAGCTCAAGGTCTTAAAGCAAACACCACCTGGTAAAACTCAAACTGGTGAGGAGCCAGATCTCTCTGAACTTGCTGCTGCTTTCTGGGAGCTTCTGTTTGTTATTGTGGTGGGAAGGCCATGTAGGGAGAGTTGGAAAGGATGCAGGTAAAAAGCTATTGTTGCTGTTGTAGGACCAATTACGTCTCCCTGACTAAGACTGAGTGAAATTCACTGATGAGTAGGTTACTACTTGCTCTGGTACATAATGGTAGAAATAAGCCCAGAAAGAACATACCTGGAAACCTGGGCTTCACTGTGCTAGTGTTGGGCACCATGCATGAAATGCCAGGCATGCCAATGCCAGACAGCTTCTACACTCACTTGGCAGCGCAGGGAAGGCAGCCTTCTGCCACAGCTGGGCACAGCAGATCACCTTGGTGCTTTAACACACTAGCTTGTCTGAGAAGACTTCTTCTTTCCATGCACTGTGATCAACTTGAAGGGACTGTTGCCCCAGGGATCAGTGGAAAGGTTTTCAGGCTTGCATCTTTGCAGTGAGACAAATATGACCTGAAGAAAGATTAGAAAAAACCAGAGATTTCTTATGTGGTTCACAAGGTCACTCACTGGGTCTCAGGAAGGATTACAGGACTTCCATAGTATTGAGTGCTGGTAAGGTAAAATTGGGCTTCAAGGACAGAGACTATTAGCAGAGAAGCCCTTGTTTGGTTGTGATCTCATTCAAGTGCAATATTGATACCAGAGAAAGAGGGAAATCAGAAAGTTAAAACTATAATTCTGGGACTGGCAAAAGGAAGCATGAAAAAAGAGAAACCTGCTGTCAGCGAGAGCTAACCTGTTCCTTGGGAGTGTATCAATATTGTTTCCTTGTGTTACAGCAAATAAGGGAATCATCACCACCACTATCAACACAGTATTTACCGTCTTTCAAGCAGATGGCACCATAAGCCAGATGAATAAGACTTGAATCTGTCTCTAACAACTTACTAGTTATTCTCAAATATTCTGTGGTGGACTCCAGCATTCAAGGGAGTTATAAACAATGCCCTTAGCCCAGTATTACCTCCACGGTCAGAGGGGAGATAGGACAGGAGTCAGTGAGAGTGAACCCTCTGGCATATGAATACTCTCTGCATTACAGTGCCTGCAGCCTTGCCATGACCCACCAGAAAGTCACAATCTCATCCTCTGTTCCTGCAATGTCCCATCTCAAATGATGCAGATTAATTTAATCATACAGAGGCCTGAAATACTTTCCAAGGGAAAAAAAAAAAACAGTGTCTGTCAGTGAAACGAAAGTGGAAAATTCCCAGCACAGTTAAACTCAGAGATTTTCCTCCACCCCAGCTATTCACCAAGTAAGGGTTATTCCAACCACAGCTCAGAGCAATCTGAGAGCAGCTGCTAAGGTGCTTCTCAATTTTGAATGAGAAGCCGCACTTTAAGAGGATGGCTGGCAGGGGGAACGCGACAACTGAATGGCAGAAGGGGGGACGCGACAACTGTGGCTGCAGGAGCTGTAGGGATGCCGTGCTGCTGCAGCCACCTCTAGACAATGGGATCACCCTTTGTCCCAGCTCTGGGCGGGACCCAGAGGCTGCCTGGTGGGGCAAAGGCTTGCAGGATCATGGTTTGGATGGGGCAGGCGTGCTGACCGTAATCCAATGCCTGGAGAAGGTGCTTCCATTACCTGTTTCCTTCTCCCCTAGGGGTGCTTTCCCAAGACCTGTGAAAAAAACCCCCACAGCAGCTGGGGGTCACACACCCCTCCAGTCCACGACGGCCGGGGTCATCGGGGTCCAACCCTGAGCCCCTTCTGGGGTCCCCTGTGTCAGAGGCACACACACAATGTTTTGGAGGGTGGTGGCTACTCCCAGAGAGATCTCTGATAAACAGGAAGGAAAAAGTATCGCTACAAATCGCTAATCACTCCCAATATCAGCCTAGCAAGAGAATAAAACTAAATTTCCCTGAGGAACAAAGGTGTACATGCATCCCCTTCCTGCAAATTCAGACAGCCCCGAGGACCGCGGGTGCGGGCAGAGCCACTTCTCTCGCAGACCACGTTTTACTACCGTGCAATGTGTAGAAATATTCTAGAAGAAGCACAATAGCCTCTCTAGGCATGCAACAGCTTGGCAAGCCGGCGGGCGCAGTTGCCCCTGCAGCCGGCGGGGGCTGCGCCCGCCCCGCTGCGGAGCAGGGAGGGCTCCCCCAGCCGGGCCCGGCAGCCGCCGCCCGCCCCGGCCGGACTGCAGGCTCTTGACGGGAGAGGTGTCACTCTCCAGACTCAAGAAAATATGTTTCTCTCTCCCTCTCTGTCCACATTATCGTACCCCCACCCCTTTCCCATCCACCTCAAAAATTCAAGGAGAGATGGAAAAAAAAAGGCAGAAGTGCCTGCGTTTGCTACGTTTGCTTCTGACGCCAGAAGGGATTTAGGGATATTACCAGCAGCTTATTTAGAGAGTCCAAAAGCACACCTAGAGCAGCATAAACGAGCAGGAAAAAACACGTTGGGTTTAAGCGCACAGTCGGGGAGCATCAGTTCGGGAGCCGGGACAAAGGCTGCTCTGGTTGTTCCGGTAAATTTTCCGGGAAAGGAACCACATCGGGCTCTCAGAAATACGTCCCGGTTCGTGTAAAACACAACTAATGATGGAAACACACACACATACACGTGTATTTACACACACAACTCTCTATTATTTATATACGCCACAATTTATGGATAGTGCAATGGGAAAGGGCTGTCGCACACCGGTGCCCTTACCGCCGGGAGAGAAAGCCGGAACATTTCTCGGCCCAGAGGCTCTCTCTGCTCCCCGGCAGCCGGGGCTAAGGGTCTCCTCTCCCGTGGAGCCGAGCTACGCGCAGCACCCGCACCATGGTGCGTGGAGTCAAAGCAGAACGGTCCCGATGCCTCATCCCGCTGCTCCTCTCTCCGAGGGGTGCTCCAGCTGGAGGTGAGGGATGGGGTGCACGACGTGAGGCTATCCGGTGTACAGCTTTCCTTTCGTAAAGCTGCTTTCTCCGAAGTGATAAAACCCCGAGCGATCGCGGATTTTACCCCGTTCACTGCCGATATTGCTTCACTGCGTCCCCTTCCTCCGGGCGCGGGTCGCAAAAAGCGGGAGCCGCATCCCCCGGGACTGGGAGAGGGAAATAGCCGCTGTGAGAGCGGGGCACAAGGGACAGGCTCACGCAGCTTTCGTGTGATCGCCTTGGGCTGGCGCTGGGCGGGTGTCACCTGGCGAGGTTGGAAAGCGATGCTCGTGCGGGGAAGAGCCCGTGCGGTCCTTCCGTGGCACGGCGGGAGTCCGACTTCACCACGCCGCCGGGCCCTTGGAGCGAACGTCATTCACTCCCTGCGCTCGGCCTTTCCACGCCGATCCACAGCACGGAGCCAGAGCCTGTAAATTACTTTCCTCACTGCCAAGGAATTTGCACGTCCTAACACCTGTCCCTTAACCCAACGAGTGGGCGCTTGCATGCATATAGCCAGATACATACACCTAAAGAAGACGAAATTCAATGTGCACCTGTACATTCAAAGAAAATACAAACTGGACAGTACAAGCACAAAAACTATATCTGACTTTTTTTTTTTTTTTAAAAAGCATTCCTGAAAGATAAACTAAAAATCATTTTATCATTTAAATTACATATTCTCAATTTAATTCTATCTCTTTCAGATTTTTTTTTCTCTGAAGAGAATGTTCAGATCTGTTTGCAAATGAGAAACTGTATTTCATGCATGTAGGCATAGAAATACTGAAGGTAATAGGCAGAGAAATTTTAAACTGAAGAAAATATCCACAATTTTTAAAAGGAAGTTGTACAGTTATTAGTATAGGAAGCTGGTCTTGATAGTATTTTTGTACTTTTTACATCACTGTAACTGTGCAAATACAAAATGATTGCAAATTTGCAACACCAATACATTAATAATTCAACTGCAGTTATTTTCTTATTTTAAATTATTTTTTCCATTCACAACATTGCAATTATTTGGTTTTGCAACTATATTTAGCAAGAGTGGGATTTCTAATACATAAATTATTTTCTTTTGATAGTCACAAATTACTAGTGGAAGATATAGGTTAAAAGCTACAAGGTAGAAGGGGTACTTTATTCAAATCATATGGAAGTCCCCACCTTCATCCTAAATTGTGTCAGTACAAAGAATAAACAAACCCTTCAAATGTGTAGAACAACTGGATGTTATTTGGTTTTTCCCCCTTAACTGACATTTTATCTTATTATAAGTGGATGGTGTTTGTATATATGTGAAGAGGGAGATAGAAACCATGTGGCTCATACCGTGATATCCAGAGACTAAGAGGCTGTTCACAGAACTCTGGATGAAGTAAGAGAGACGTCGGACAAAGGTCTGCATGTTTTGACATGAAGCTGAGATTCATTTCCCAAACTGTGGAGCGGTTGCTGAGTTCATAGGTATGGTAACTAACCAATGAATCTGCACCCAAGCCCCACCTCGGCCACTCCATGCTGCCCCTGTGAAGTGATCAGCAGCAGGTCTTTGCTGGTAAAGGCCTGGGTTAGGCCTTGGTTCCAGGTCTCTGTCTGGGAAGCCAAGAGAATTTCGGTAGATGTCGCACGGACCTGGAGGGGGAGCTTCTGGCTCGGCCTCCTGCCGAGGACACTTGTGATTCCCCTGATACAGGGTAAACATCGACCTTTACCACGGAGAGAAGCCTGGTCCAGGGCTATGGAAAGACGCCATGCAGCATCTGCAACAGAGCTACATGGGGTCCTTTGCAGCAGTTATTCTTGGATCTCTTGGCAGCAAACTTTCTCTTGAGGCATTGGCATCACCCTTTTCTCCATCATATACATCTCCTACAAGCATTTAGGTCACAAGTGTATAGGTCCCCTACAAGCAGCAGGAAAAAGCCATGCTTCCTATAGCCCTTATGTATCCCTTCCCAGTTGCTGAACACTTTCTGCCTTATTAGGTGCTCAAGGATGAGCTAAAACGCCCGAAGACAAATGTCCCACATGGGGATATTTCAAATCTCATCCCTGGTGAGGAGGAAAATTGTCAAAAGAGACACTAATGAGACTAGGGCACTGGTGGGGGCAGGTGGTCAGCAGCAGGGCCTGTGACATGCTCCCTGTGCCAGGGCCAAGTCGGGACACTGGGATGTCCCGATGGAGCCTGAGCCGCGGCTAAGAGCGAGCAGCCCGCGTGGAGCGTGGAGACGCCCGTAGCTGCTGAGGCTCTGCTTCTGTGCTCAGCACAGGGCTGTACGCAGCAAAATCCCCTCGCCTTCTTCCCTCCGGCTTCACGGCTGAAAGCAATCCCAGAGCAGAGTGTGTGGATCGGCTTCTTGCACACGGGGTGAAAGAACCCTTTTCGGGACAACACACGGACTGTAAAGGCCGCATCCGGCTCTCCTGCCTGGGAATTCCCCCCATTGGGACTCAGTTGCCAGGAGCGGGGGCGCTTCTGCAGCCCAGGCCCTGGTCCTGCTGCGGGCGGTAGCCGGGATTTGGGTTTGGAACAGCTGCAGGAGGGGACAAGAGGTCGACCCGACGTCCCGGGTTGCTGGCTGCGGGCCGCCCGTCTTCCTCATCCTGCGGGCTGCACGCGTCCCTCGGGGCTGGATGGAGGTCCCGGCAGGGGGATACCCTTGTGGGACACCTACCGCCTCTGGGACAAGGACATCAGCGTGCGTAGGAAAAGGGGTATGCGGGCAGAGTCAGGACACGGCGGGGAAGCCGAAATGCCCCTCAGCAGAGCGACTGGCGCCGCATCGTCCCTGGGTTACTCGTTATCGCTGCATTTGGCAGAAAACTCTTGGGAGAAGTCGCTCTGAAATTTTCTGACTCTGCCAGAATTCCGAGGGGAAAAAAACTCCTTCGCTCCGAAGGGCATCTGCCCTTCCCCGAAGACGAGTCCCGTTTAGGCGGGCAGTGGTGAGGGGCAGAAATCTTTTCGCTCTTCTCCGAAGGAAAAAACAAGTATTTCCAGCACTACTCTGCGTTAAATATTGCGGCGCCTCGACTTTGCAACTGAGCTGGGTGAAGGGTACTAATATTTATTACTACTCTCTTCGTATTACACTGCAGCTGCAGAAGAGAAGCGTTTTGCAAACGGAACCTAGGCAGCGAGAACCGGCCCCCGTGCCCTGCCGGCCGGGGCGCAGCGGCTGCCCGGCGGCCGCGGGCTGTTCTGGCTTGTCCTCGGTCCCGCCGTTCTGCCGGACCCGCCCGCCCCGGGCTGTGCCGCCGAGGGGCTTCGGGCGGAGGAGCGGCGGCGCGGGCTGCTGGGGATTACTGCAATATGGCACTTGCGTGGTTTGCAGCGGTGGTGGAGGGATAACACTTTCATTTCCACGCATGGTGTATGCGGGTAGAGCTCGACGCGGATCCGCCGTGTAAAAAAGAAACCCTGAGTTTCATCGCAAAAGCTTTGAGCCGAAGAGGAAGAAACTTTCATTTACTTTATGAAACTCCGCAACTGATAGTGAATTCCGCACCCGGTTACTCTTTGCTTTTTCATGTCGCAAGTAATTTGTTTTCACGCGCATCAATAATGCGACACCTCTGGGGTGGGCGCTGAAGCCCCCCAGGATCCACGCAAGGCAGGAGGGGATGAGAGAGGGAATAAGGGCAGCTCGGCTCTCTTTTCTAGTATCCTTTTGTTGTTGTTGTTGGGGGGATGTGTGTGTGTGGGGGTTGTTCCCGTTTTATTATCTCAACGAAAGAAAACCCTCAGGGCGGTAATGACCGAGTTTTCTACAGGCAGTAAAACATTAAAATGGCCACAAACCTTTCAGCACAGACCAAAAAGCTAGTTTCTCTTCTCTTCTCTCTTCTCTCTTCTCTCTTCTCTCTTCTCTCTTCTCTCTTCTTCTCTTCTCTCTTCTCTCTTCTCTCTTCTCTCTTCTTCTCTTCTCTTCTCTTCTCTTCTCTTCTCTTCTCTTCTCTTCTCTTCTCTTCTCTTCTCTTCTCTTCTCTTCTCTTCTCTTCTCTTCTCTCTTATCAGGGAAAAAAAAACCCCAAACACCTCGGTGTTTTGTGACTATGTTTTGCAGAAGAAGACATGGTTTTGAAGGAAAACGCAGTCCTTTTTCACCCAGATGGACAGTTGTGTTCTGTGTGCTGCATCACACAGATGTTCCCACCTGTAGAAGAACCTCGGAGGTCCAGAGCAACAGAGTATCAACGAACCTAATGCATAGGATGAAGGTATCCGTGTACACATTTTTGGATAAAGTGTTTTTGCACAAAGCTATAGGAACTGGAAACCCTTAAGATAAAGAACCGAGAAAAAGAAAAGATGCACTTCCAAGTCTGGTCAGGAAGGATCGTCAGCCTTAGGTCCCAAAGGATAGCCTTAGGTCTCAAAAGCAGATATTTAGGGGTCGTGTTAACCGTGGGAAAGGATTAGTGGACACAGATTCAAACAAGAAAACTTCGTCCCCGGCGGAGCCAGCTCCGTGCCGGTGCTCGCCGTCCCTCTCCCCAGCCCCCCGAACCGCTTCGGCCTCGCTCCGTGGGACTGCACGGCCGCAGCGGGGGAGAACCTCCCCGGCAGCCAAGGCCTCCTCCTCCAAAGAGACGAGGGAGGGGATCATTATTCTTCCACTGTAAGGCATTCGTCATTATAAATCGTCAAGCCCAGTGTGCACGGGAGGTCCCCGGAGCCGCGCTTGGCTTACAGCCGCCTTTCGTATCAGCACAGCCCGGAGAAAACCCGGCATTGACTTAAGTCGCCGTGCAGAGAGCCCCTAAGTTCCCCGTATCCTTAGGGGTGCTGGGCTCTGTCGGCACAAGCGGGAGCTGGCAGCCGGCCGCCCACGCTCGGCCTGGCCCCGTCCCCGGCACCGAGCGGGACATCACCAGCGAGCCCCGAAACGCTTCTGGGTGTAAGCAGACGGGGCTGCCCCTCACCTTGGCCGGCTGCGCCTCCCGGGTTCCGCGGGAAGGGCTCTGTCACTCCCACTGCCGTGGTACAGAGGAGCGAACCTGCATCAGTCCGTGATCTCAAACGAAAGCCACGAATTAAAACAACGCCTTTCGAAGTCAGACTTGCTGCTGTGTAAGGAAGGCGAAGAGCTCTTCGTCCAGGAAGACGACAGAGCTACAAGGACTCTAAAACGCGGGATTCTGGTTACTTGAAAGCAGCTCGAAAATGCAATTATTCCTGTAGGTGGCACTGGTTCTAGATGTTGTAGAAGCAGAGGCAGAAACGGAGAAAATTGCCTAGGAATTCCCAATTGGTTCCTATAATTTAAGGCAGAGCAATAGAGTTATCTTTTTTTATTTACTCTAAATTCATGTAACATGTGACAAATGAAAACCCGATTTCTTTATTAGAACAAAATATTCTTTAAAAATCTAGCCCTCTATATCTTAATGGTCTGGTCCACGAGAATTGTCTATTCCCCTATATGTCATTAAACAAATCCTAGTGCAAATAGAAATTAACTCAACACGGCTCATTCAAGTCAAATGCTTGCACCAGGAAAGCCCTAATGAGACACTGTCTGGTTTCCAGAAGGGTTGCTAAGTACGATTGGCGGCGAAGTTATTAAATCTGTCCAAGCAGCTAACACATCATTAAGACACCCTACCTAACCCTCCCGACCTCGATCTGAATATTCCAGAGAGGGTGAAAGGGATATGACAGTGGCTCCGGTGCCATAGACCAGGAAGTCCCCACGCCGGGGAAAGGAACCGGGACAGCCTCAGGTGTCGGCAGCGGCGGGAGGTGCTCAGGGGTTTGCCGGGGAAACTCGGTCCGCGGGGACGTCCTTAACCCCGGCCTTTCTCCCGGTTTAGCAATACTGTGCATTTATTTCACCTGTTCACCCGCCTCCAGCGTGTCCCAGTAAGGTGCACGCATATGCCTTCACTGCAGAGGGTCTGTACGGACCCGGGACGGCGGGCTCAACCCCGACAGTGTAACCGGGTCTGTCCGTCCCTCCTTTCTCCTGAGAATGGGTCAAACGCCCGTAGTCACTCTTCACGGGTTGTCTGAGTTTCTACAGACCCTGCCCTTCTCCCACCAGGCCGGGGAGCGGCTCCCCGCGGTGTCGTAGGGACTGAGAGCCCCGGCCGGGCCAGGGAACCAGCCAGCCGGGAAAACAGCCGGGAACCAGCCGGCTCTGAGCGGCGGGAGAAGCTGCTCGAGAACGAGCTGAGGGCTCCGGCCCGACCCTCGGCACAGCCCGACACTGAGCGGGCATTTCTGACCACTGAATCTGAGCTTCCCTGCTTCTGCACGCCAGGGAGAGCTCTGCAAGAGGTTGTGTCCTTATCCCAAAAGCAGAGCACCTAAAAGCCTTGTGTAGAAATAGAGATTTCTCGCTATGTTTCGTTTTCTTCAGATTTTGGGTCTGTGACAACCGAAGTGACTCTAAGACCCGATTGTATTTTGCCCATCATTACTTCATAAATATGCAGGAAATGTCCAGACATGGCTCGTTTGTATGTGATGAAACTCTGTTGAACAAAATTTTCATCCTGTTATATTTCCATTCTCCGTCGTGACCCTGATGTTGAAATAATTTCTTAACATTGAAATCACGCACTCTCACACAACACAGCTCCCTCTCTACCTGCCAGCTTGTGTGAGCTTCGGAGTTGTTGCGTGTATTTCCGTGCATGTTTGAGTACTACGTTAATTAAATTAGGGTAAAAATACTCTCCTCTCCGGAACCACAAGTGAATGAGTGCGGGCAGTTTATGCAAACACAAATGTATAAGCCGGTGGTTTTTAGCGAGCTAAAATAAGGTAGCAGGCTGTAACAAGAAACTCACCATCTACCAACGACGGACCAGCAACTTGTGCCAGATCATTCTCAAAAAGCCCTTTTCCCCCGAATTGGGGAAAAGTGGAAAACAAGGCCAGCCCCTGCAGAAGGGCCGGGGCCGGGGGTCGCCAAGGGGTTGGGGAGCTGTTGGGGGGCAGCGGTCCCTATCTGCAGCGGTCGCTATGTGCAGCCGCCCCTATCTGCAGCGGTCCCTATCTATCTGCAGCCGAGCGCCGGCTGGAAAGGACGTCTCCCTGTGAAAATGCCCCTTCTCTTTCGCACAGGCTTTTGCCACTGCATGCGCCCTTGTCCCAGGCTACGAGGGGGGGGGTCAGCACACCTGAGAGCTGGGGGTCAGGCCGGGTGTTTTCAGGCTCACAGGCTCCGAGGGGGAGCGTGAGCGGCGAGGTCAGCCCCGCACCCGCTCCCGCTGCCTGCTGAGGCACGCTGCCCTCACTAACCTACTGTGCTCAGCTATTTTGCGGCATAAGGAAATGCACATGGCAGCCAGTGATGCGTGGAGGCCCCTTCATCCTGCGTTTGGTTCCTCGCAGAAAACGGGAATGATCCCTGGAGATTCCGTGGGATTTTGTACGCTCACGTGTAGGAATAGCTCTGTGCAAAATGAAAGCCCCGTTTCAAAGCTCCATGGGTCTCATCTCTCTCAATTTCACACAGCATCTTCCCTCCGGGATGGGTCACCTCTGGACTTAACTCGAGGTTCTCGCTGCGTTGTCGCTAACTTTCCACCTGCCTCTGCCCTCTTTTCCCTACCTGCCCTTCACAGGCGTCCAACATCTCCTCCGACACCCACACCGCGTTATCCCCTCACCCCTGCTCCGGCTCCAAGGTGTTCCTTGCCCACCAAACTGTCTGCATCGCTTCCGGGGGAGGATTTCGCGGCTTTGAGCCGCATGGCAGGAGCTGGGGGCGGGGAAGACAGGGCAGCTGCGACAGTCCCTCCGGCCGCCGCGCCACGTCCGCCCCTCAGACCTTCCCCACGCCACCTCGGGAAATACGGCCACCCTACTACGTACACGGCCGGGGGCACCGTGTCCTTTGGGAAGGATCAGGGGGCCTTCTGCTTACAAATGCGTTACTATGTGGGCATCCTTCTGCCTTAATAGCCCCTCAGTAGCCCACTCGCCTCGAGGAAGGCGAGGAGGTTATCTTCCTTCCTCCCTTAAAAAAAGAAATCAATAAAAATCTGCAGCTTCAAAGAGGGGGCGTGTGGGTGTATGTGTGTGTGTGCCGCGTTGGATTTGTCTGGTTTCTTCCTACAAGGGGAGAGCGGAGGCATCTGGGGAGCAGAGCGAGGCACAGCAAGGCCTCATGAAGGCGGCTCTAAGAGGAAGGAGTAGGACACGCCGAGGTGAGCACAGCGGCGCAAAGGAGCCCTGCCGAAGCGGGGGAAAACCTCAGCGTCGGGACTCTGCTCTCAGCTGCGGGAGGTTAGGCACTGTCGGGAGGCCTGCCCGGTCCCGGAAAGCGCCGGAGAAGGCCTTCATGGGCGGGGGCAACCAGGGACGGCCGGCCGCCGCCTCGCCGGTACCGGCGGCGCACCGGGGCTGCTGCAGCCGTACCCGCGATTTGCAGCGGGCAGCTCCCGCCGAGTGTGTTTTGTGGAGGAGAGAGGGCGAGGGAGTAGAGTTTGAGGGAAGGAGAGGAAGGGGAGCGCCTCTGGCTCCCCTCTGGAACGCAGCAGTGTCGGGAGAAGGCAGACAAGGGCAGCGACTCCCGAGAGACGCCAGGGCCGGTACCCGCGGCTCCGGCAGCGCTGGTCGTGACGGCCCCGCTCCGGCACTCTCTCGGCACGGAGGGAAAGGAATGGGAGGGCAAGCCCGGCTCCTGTCTGGCTCTGGCTCGAGTGTCTTACAGCTTCCCCCCCGTGTTGCTTTGTCAGGCCGGGATCCCTGCGGTGAGGCCGCGGTGCGTGCCGGGGCAGCCGCCGGCTTCTCAGGGCGAGCCCCCTGCCCGGGCACGCGTGCCCTTCCCCGGGTAGAAAAGCCCCGACCCCGCGCCCCCCGCCCTCCCCTCCCTGCTGCCTTTCCCCTCCGACTCTACAACGATTTCCTACCTGAAAAAAATAATCTTTTTGCCAGGCAGGTCAGAAGCGATCGACAGTCTGTTGTATATTATGTTTTCATATTCCTCTCGTCTCCCCCTGCCCTCTACCGACTCACTGTAGATCTGACCTTTGGTATTTCAGCCCACACTCAGCAGTTGAATGGAAACAAGTTGAGCACGTTCACTTCTGATAAACATTATCCTTAAACCACTAGAGACCCGAGCAGAGTAAACGAGCTTTTCCGACAGGACCACATCAGGAACACACATTGAGAACGGGAAAGAAACAAAATATCCAGGAGATCAGAGGCGGGCTCGGGGGTGGAGGGGTGGGAGAGGGAAGGAGGGGGAACAGACAGGTTGGAGGACACGGCGGAGGGGGAAGAGAAGGACCAACTGTGAACACAATAGACACAGATGGGAAGGGGAGCTGCCCGGGCAGCGTGGGAGAGCAGCCAGGGTCACGCCCGAGCATCCCAGCAACCCTGGGGGAGCTTTAGAGGCGCCGAGCGGGTCCAGGAGCGGCGGGGTCGGGCTTGCACCGCCCGTGCACCCGGAGATGCTCCCCGGCCACAGGGCACGGGACCGCGCTGAAGCGACGGGAGTCCCGCGTGTTCAGGGTGGCCGGGGCGGCGAGCAGCCCAGGCCCCGTCGGGCTGGGGGACACGCTGTAGGGCGAGCAGCCTTGTCGGGGATCCCGGCAAGAAACTCCACTTCCACAAGAAATACCCTGTTAAAGCGGATCGGAAGTTTTACGGATTCCCACCTCCTTTCACTGTTTAATTACAGAAATAGCTTAATTAAGGCTGGATCCGGGTCCCACTAGTTCAATGCCTTCTGCCTTAAAAATAACCAAAGAAGGTCAGTTCACAACACAGAGAGGGGTTCTGGCTTCAGCAAACGCCTGCCAGTACTACTGCCCGCGCAAAATGCCAGCGCTTTCGGACAGTGTCATTTGCTCGGGTGTGAAGAGTGCTCCCCTTATCAGAGATAATTCTATCTAAGTTGAAGAAATACCTCATTTTACAGGTGGGATATTTTGAAAGGGCAACTCGTACTTTTGAAGTAACCAAAAAACTGCCATAGAATAGTTCCTGCTGTGGTGGTTTGGTTTTGTTAGGGTTTTCTTTTGGTTTGAGTTTGGTTTTGTTGATGATTTTTGGTAGTGTATTTTTTTTGTTGTCTTTTTTTTTTTTTTTTTTTTTTTTAATTCCTGTGGAGAAAACAAGTATCCCCGGATATTTCGATCAGATGGAAGTACCTGCAAAAGAGCCATGATCACCTTCGTTTCATCACAAAACGTTTACAACATGCCGCTAATTTCTGGGAGATCTCCTGCAACATCTTATTTATTCACAGTTAGGATTGTTCATTGCGATATGTGGAGGATCTGAAATATCGCTCAATTTTTTTTCCTAAAAATATCTTACATTTCAATTAAAATAATATCGAGACTATGTTTATGCACACCAGCGACATAAATTTTGTGGTTTACTTGCTGATATTTTGTGCACTAGGACCACCGCCTTATTTCTTTTCACATTTTATTTAATTTACAGAGTCTGTACCTTTGAGACTCTATTGAAAAAAAAAAGCAACAAACGACAAAGAAGAATCTCAGGAAATTAATAGATTAATACAGAAAAAAAAAAAAACCCCAAAAAAAAAAAAAAACAAAAAACAAAAAAACCCCGACCCAAGACAAATCTTTTGCTGAAGCCCATGATCTCTGTGTGCAACACGATGTACGGTAGAGCATAAGACGCACACACACCAGGTCAGCTCAGGATCCGTACACCGCCAAACCAATTATTTCTTCCACATATACGCTGTGACCCACACATTCTTTAATTTCTACCAGCTTTGCCTGTTTTTCTTTTGATTGCTAGTGTGTATCAGTGTCTTTTATAAAGCTGAAGTCAGCTCCGAGGCACTGACATTTTACGGTTAAGCCTTGTGCAGTGTTAGTGTGGGGATGAAAACAAAACCGGGGCCGGTTTGCGCTGGGCAGCGAGCGCCAGCATCCCGGTGCCGGTGTGCGGTGGCCGGAGAACGCAGCATCCCAGTGCCAGGCGCTACAAGCCCCGTCCCGTCTCCTCCCAAGGCGAGGGAAATTGCAGCTCGTTTCCCGACCGGTTGGTGATTTTCACCAAAAATGACGCAACTCTCATCGCTCACGGTCTTCTCATACACCGCCCGCGAAACATTCGTTAGCGAAAAGGTGTTTTATTAGAACGAGGCGATCAAACCCACGAAGAGCTTCTCTCGCGCTCCGCAAACTCAACGCGGGCAAACCGTGTGTGTGTGTCAAGACACGGCTCTGCTTCATTCGGGGAAAGGGGGAACCCCTCTGCCAGGCTCGAAGCCCCCTCTCCGGCTGCTCAGTCCGGGAAAAGGGCCAGGAAGGGCGGCGCTGCGTTGCCCGCCGCCCGTGCCGCGGCCCCGCGGAGCTGCGTGCCGAGGCCCCGGCCCCGCCGGCCGAGCCGTGCCTGCCACGGCGCCGGCCCCGCTCGGCACGGCCCCGACGCCGGCGGCGCTCCCGCGCAACTCACCGCCGCAGGTGCGGAGCCGCCGTCCCGGCGCGGCGGGCCCAGGTGCGGAGCGAGGCGCGGAGCGGAGCGGAAGGGCCGCCGCCGCCGCGCTGTCCGTCATCTCCCCCGGCCACTGGGAGGGCGGCTGGGCCGTGGGGCCGCCCCAGGGGCGGGCTCGGGGGGGCGGTGGGCCACGGGCCCGGCCCAGCCCGGCCCTGCCCACGCTGCCCTGAGGTTGAAATGCAGAAGTCAAGGCTCTCTTGTCGGGATGTAGATTTCCTTGAAGTTCTTTTCTTCCTCACGCTACCGTTCCCTTCTCAGTGGAGATCAGAGAGGCTCGGGGCCGGTGCGGCCAGGAGCGCAGGAGGCCGGGAGCCGCTTCCCGGGCATAGGGATCCGTTGGGATTTAGGGCCGGCCTCGAGGTGTCCCGCTCAGAGGAATGGGTAAGTGGCCGGGAGCCGCAGGAGGGTTCAAGTGCTGTCAAGAGAGGGGGAGCACCCGTGCGCAGTCATCTGCCACTGCCGCGGCTCCCTTATTGACTTTGCTCGTGTTCCTACAAGTTGTAAGAACATGTTGAGGGTCAGGAGCAGGGGAGAGAGAGAGAGAGCTAATGACTAGTCGGCTTGTTATTAGTGTTATTAGGCGAGTGCGAGGCAGGATCGCAGCTGAGCGGATGGCTGGAGCCCGTGACACGTTGTATATTATTCCTGACATCGATCGTAGCAGTTAACATTTTAACACGCTTGTTTTACAGCCCAGTGTAATCGTGCTGTTAAGCGAAAGGCGCTAACAGCACCAGGAACGGTCTTTAAAAAGTTAGTCCCGACTCAGAAGCACCGCGCTGCCCTCGTCTCTCCCAAGATGTAAAAGAATTTCCTCAACTACTTTTCCTTCCTCCCCCTCCCCCACGTCTTAGACGATGTTTTTCTTTTCTTTTTGTTTTCTTCGCGTTCCTTTTTCCTGTGGCAATAAAGCTGACTTGTCTGTTGGGGCGATCTAATTTTTCATCTCTGGAATGTGCTTATTTTTGGGAATATGCTTGATGCACAGTCCGGAGAGCTCCGACATTTGTTGCCACGGATTATCTTTCTTTCAGTATTTTCTTTTTTCTTACTTTCTTTCTCTCTCTCTTTTTTTTTTTTTTTTTTTTTTTTAACCTCTCACTTCTCTTCCTCCCTTCCCTTTGCTTCCTTCAGCCTCAGGGGCATCCCGCTATTATAAAGAAGCGTGTGTGGAGTGACCGGGGAGGGGGGGGGTCCCTGTCTGTGACATCTGTCTGTGATGAGGAGCAGCTCAGACGCCCCTTTCTGTGCCGTCCGCCGTGTCCGACGGCTGTATTTGTGCATTTGCTTGCAGAACCTGCCTTCGGGGAAGTGAACCAGCTCGGGGGGGTGTTTGTCAACGGGAGACCCCTGCCCAATGCCATCAGGCTGCGGATTGTGGAACTGGCGCAACTGGGTATCAGGCCGTGTGACATCAGCCGGCAGCTCCGCGTTTCCCACGGCTGTGTCAGCAAAATCCTGGCTCGCTACAACGAGACCGGCTCCATCCTACCGGGGGCTATCGGCGGCAGCAAGCCTCGGGTCACCACCCCCACGGTGGTAAAACATATCCGGACCTACAAACAAAGGGATCCGGGCATCTTCGCCTGGGAGATCCGGGATCGCCTGCTGGCCGATGGCGTGTGTGACAAGTACAACGTGCCGTCGGTCAGCTCCATCAGCCGCATCCTCCGGAACAAAATCGGGAACCTGTCTCAGCAGAGTCACTACGAGTCCTACAAGCAGCACCAGCCGCCCCCACAGCCTGCTCTGTCCTACAACCACATCTACCCCTACCCCAGCCCCATCGCTGCTGCAGGAGCCAAGGTGTCCACCCCTCCCGGGGTGCCGGCGATCCCCAGCACCATGGCCATGCCCAGGACGTGGCCGTCCTCTCACTCGGTGACGGACATCCTGGGGATCCGGTCCATCACAGACCAAGGTGAGAAATGGGGGGAGCCGGGGCCACAAAGGCAGCCGAACAGGGCCGGAGGGGTTCGGTCCCCCGCTCCTGGGTTCTTTCCTCTCCGAGGGTCGGAAGGTGGTTTCGTTGTTTAATTCGGGAAACCCCTGGCGTTTTCCCCGGCGCGGGCAGGGCGCTGAGCTTACTGGAGGATGCGTCTCGGAACGTGGGCAGACCGAAGGGCCTGGGTGGGCTGCAGGCGGACGAGCAAACAGGACACATCGGCCGTCACCTCCGCCTCTGTGACCCGGGAGGGGGGATGCTGGCCGGAGGGACCGGCCCGGGGCGCGGCGGCACCAGGGCGCACTCGGTACCAGTCCCGGTCCCGGTCCCGACCGAGGCTCGCTGCCGCACTCCGGTCACGGGCACTGCCTTGGCGTTGCTGAGAAGTCAATTTTCTGTAGTTTTCGCAATCAGCCCAAATTTGCTTCGGCAGGAAGTTCAAATGTCATCTAATTGCTTTCATTCTGATGGTGTATTTTCCTCCGAAGCGGTGATCTACGAAAACCAAAGGCCCAAGATTTGCCTCTTTTATCCCTTGCACATTCTTTCGGTTCCTCCGCCTGGAAACTGTGTCGCGTCTCCCAGCCGCTCGCTAGCAAGGGACATTTTTTCCATTTCGGTCCCTGCCAGTGAACTAACAGTGAAAGCGTTACTCAAAGTGTCACTGAAAACAGCAGTCCAAAATAACCTTTGCCTACAGCGATCTCTGTGTCCCAGTCTTCTCTCAGTATTAGTGGAGAGGTGGGAGCTGTGATCTCTGTTTTCACTGCCTTTTTAACAGCAACAATCCAGTTCTACCAGCATTTCAAATGAAAAATGATCCTTTAGGCATTGCAGAATAATTTTCTTCTTATTTAATCAGAAAGGTGATATTTTTTTTCAAGCAACACATATGTACGCACGAGCATGGGTTTTTTATGTATACATGTAAAAAATGTAACTTTGTTCTTCTTTGCCCTTCACGATATAAACTTTAGTCTAGTCCTCACTGGCACAAACAGATGTGCTTGTTTCTGAGTCGACTTTAACAAATACACGCCTGGCAATCTCTGAGGCAATCTAGAGGTAGTGTTGGCAATGAACATTAAAAAGAATGAGTGCATTACAAACACATGAGAAATTTACGGTTTGGTTTTTTTTTTTTTTTTTTATTTTTTGGGGTTTTGTTTGCTTGTTTTGTGTTTTGTTTGGGTGGGTTTTTTGTTTTTGGGGGGGGGGGGGTGTTTTTGGTTTTTTTGTGAGTTCCTCCTTTATTAACACCACATTGGCAGGCAGGCCTCTAACGGTGCTGCCGGGTGCGCCGGTATCTGTCCCGTCTCCCTCAGCCCCCGCAGCGGCACACATCTTTCTGCAGTGTGAAATCGCCCCCTCCCCTTCCCGTCAGAGGGTCGGCGCTGCGGAGTGGCCGATGCCGCAGATGGGGGCTGCTCGCCCTTGATTTATAGGGTAAACTGACCTTGCTGACACGGAAAGGAAGCCCCTATTCATGGGAAAGTGTGAGATCAGCAGAAAAGGGCGCTCGCCGAGGGAGCTCAATTTCTTAAGACAACTTCAGATTTGTGCCTTTGCCCAGCACGGCGAGGGGCCGGGCGGGGTGGTGTGGCAGGAAAGCCCCCTCCCACGGCGGCTCCGATGCGGCCGGGCGCGGGGCTCGGGGCAGGGCTCCCCCTACTCCTCCCCTGGCTCCCCGGTGCGGGAATTTGGCCGTTCGAGGAATTTGTCCGCCAGCAAATCATCCCGGTATGCCCATGGCGCGGCTGATAAGCATGTAAATAATAGGACTGTTACTTCTTTTCCTCCCCGCTTTCTTATCTTCTTGCTTTTATTTCCCAATTAAAAAAATATATATATTTATTTACTTACTTTTATGTTTAATTTTCTTTTTCTTCCAAAAAGTGTTTGGAGCCCAGTTTATGTGCAGGCGTGTCAGGTCTGTTTGTAACACGGGGTATTGTTTCTCCTCTGACTCACAAATGCACACACGGCGGTTGCCGTAAATACCCCTTAGGAGCTCCTGGGGGATAAACGCCGGGCGGCAGCTCCGTCCCGCCGGTGCGGGGACGGGCGAGCCAGCCAGCTCTGGGCTGGGCTGCTGATCTCTGTCACAGGTTTCACGGACGGGGCTGACTGCCTTCTGCCCACTAATCACCGTCTCAAGGAGCTCCCGGGAGCTTCAGCGAGGTGTGGCGGGCGAGGGTCCGGCTTCCCCTTAGCTCTGCCCCACAGAGCGCCTTGCATGGGGAGAGGGGGCCGTCTCCATCCCGAAGCAAAGCCATATCCACCTCCGAATCCCAGTCTCTGCCTCTAACTCCCTCTCTCCCGCTCCTTTGTTTTCCAGCAGTGAATGACACTTCGCCTTATCCCAGCCCCAAGGTGGAGGAATGGGGCAGCTTGGGCCGAAACAGCTTCCACCCGCCGACTCAGCATGCCGTGAACGGGCTGGAGAAGAGCTCCCTTGAGCAGGAGGCCAAGTACAGCCAGGTAAAGAGAGAGGCGGGGGGCGGGCAGTGATGCGCAGGGCTCCTGAGCTCGGCCTCGGGCTACCGTCCTCGGTTTGGAGCCGGTGCCGGACTTTCTTCGGTTTTGGTTTGCAAGGACGGGCGGGAAAACGCCTGGCTCTCTTCGCTCCTCTCTCCGCTTCCTCCCCCGGCCTGGCGGCCGCGGCGCCCAGCAGCCCCATCCCGCCTGGCTGCCGGCGGGCGGAGGGCTGGGGAGGGCTGGGGAGGGCTGGCGGGGCTGGCGGGGCGGCAGCGATCGCGCCCGGGCCCGGGGCTGCCCCCGCCCGGCGGGTGCTCGGGACCCGCCGCCGCCTCCGCCCCTGCGGCCGCGTTGTACTCTGTCCGCAGCGTGCTCCGTAGTCAGGGGAATAATTTGAAAATGAGATGTAATTGCTTCCTACATTAAGCATTTTTAAACGCTTAAGTAGACGGCGAATTTCCTAAGTTTTAATTACAACACAATATAACTGTTACTTAATAAATCTCTGTCTAAATCTTTGTACTTGCTAATCATGTCTCGTGCCAGGAGAAAAGCTATAAAAGGCTCAACTGTTACTCGTTGGGAAAGCACAGGTTCTGAAAACATTTTTTCCGTGTGATGGAAACATTTCAAAATGCATCAGAGGTCTCTCAGACACACTGACTTCCTGGCCACGCATTTGTTGTACATAGAACCAAGTCGAAGAAAACCCACAATCGCTGTTTAGCATTTTCCCTGTTCAAAGACAGAGGTTTTGGACGTATTTTTTGAGTTCTGTGTCTGTTTTTAGGTCCATGTAGAGGAGACTTTTGTAGCTCGTGTTTGGTGGTGAGAGTAGCTGAATCAGACTCTCACATTCAAGATGCGGAGCGCAAACTGTGGGAACGCTCGCAAAGAGCGGGCAGAGTGGGAAATACTGTAGATCCTGATAGTGAACACCTACTTCATTACATATATTGCCTTTTAAACAATACACCACCCTCAATGCTGTCCTATTTGTTTTGTTTTTCTATTATCCCATTATTATTATGTTCATTTCATAACAAAAATAATGTGCGCTGTAGTGTAGCCATATGGTTAAAGATATAATTAGACTTAGATTCAGTGTTACTACTCCTTCTACAATTTTCTTTAAAGACTAAAACAAGCCTTAACAGTCTTGCTAAAAATAGTAGATATAGCTTGTCACTAGTCTGTTAAGAGCAGCTGTACTGTGGCTTCATTGTTTTAGGTTCCAGGCTGGGCCTTCTGCGTGCAGTTCTGCTGAAATATTCATAGGATCTTGTTCATAGGCTATAAACCATGGCCTCTGATGGATCTCATTTACTTCTACAGATGTGTTGAGAAACAGCGTTTTATAAATTGAGTTATTTTCAATGCCGGTTTGGAAACTATTTTTTACCTTTTCTTTTTTTCTTTTTTCTTTTCAATATTTATGATTTCATCTTCATAATATATAACTGTTCTATTGTCGATATCAGTTTTACTTTAAAGTTCTGTTCAACCTGAAAGATTACCTGATAAATGCTATTTAAGCATACGTGCTATTTAAAATTTGAGAAAATTCTATTAATAAAATGGAATTCATTTATCCAAATAAATTGTCCAGAGAGTTTCAAAGGGCAGAAAAGCCATATTCAGAACCCTGCTTTCTAAAGGAAGATATAGAGGAGGTTCTTCCCAGCTTCTTTCCTGTAGTAATATAGGTAAATAGAATTTGGCTTTGGAAAGTTCTAACACATAGACCAGTCTATTGATATAGTATTCAGAATTGTTATCCAGAGAATTAATTTGAATGTGCATTAATTGCTTTGTCTGTCACAAGTTCACTACCTTGCTAATTAAGAATATGTTAAAAAAATCATGCTAAATAAGGATGGGAAAACGTGATTATTTGCAGTTTTTGCCACATTCCTTTTGCCAAAATATTTATTTCAGACAGTGTGAAGTTTATGAACCAAATTCCTGCTGCAAGTAGTGCTGACTTACTGTCTTTTCACTGAAGTGTACTGAGTCTGGAGTGACAGCCTGTGACAGTAAAGGTTTACAAAATTCTCTGACATCATGGGATCCATGGTGTCTTGCAATGTGTATGGTTTTGGGTGTAAAGAGATGAGCAGGAGATATGAGAGAATGTTGGTTCATTTGTGAATCTAGTAGGGGGGTATCTGGAGTGGTGAGAAAATGGGGAAGTCTCAGAGATACTTAATATGCCAGAAGGACTCTGGTGAAATAGGCTCTGTCGTTGTACTTTGGGGTAATTGCTATTTCCTTATCTCTTTTGGGCAAAGCTTGTTACAAAGACTCTTAAGGGTCTTAAGGAGGCAGACATCAGATTTCCCCCAGAGAAGAGAAGTGATTGTTCTGTGATGTTCCAGTTTTATGTTTTATATTATCAAAATCAGAGGTGCCTACAAAAGGAGGGAATCAAGTGTGGATGTTTAGCTTAGGCTTCCCAATTCCACCACAGGAGCAGAGGAAATGTGCTCTGAAGCACATTAATATTGGATTTTGTGTGAGTGATGGCTAATTCTGCATTTTCCAACAAATTTCATCTATGTATTTAAGCATCACCAGCATCCAAAGTTCACCTGTCCAAAGCTTGCAAATAGCTCCATAACTACTAGGCAAGTGAAGGACTTGTCACTCAGCCTTAATCATGGAAGATAATATTTTGCTTCTCAAGAAATCGCCCCAGGAAATCCCTCTGTGTGAGAAAGACCAGAAAAATTGAGACCGAAGAACAACGTCTCGTGTACTTTTACGTGTAAATTTGTTTGATCACTTCTTTAAAATGATATACATTTGTTTTAAGACATAGGATACTGTAGCCTTTTTGTGGGCAAAACTCTTATTGACATCCCAGACTTGTCAGGCAGCAGTCAAGGTTGACCTCTCCAATCGATTCCAATGGCTACGTTTCAGCCCTTGTCCCACAGATCAGTGGGAGTTCACCCACAAAAAAGGCAGGAAGACTTCACATTTTTGCCTTGACAATATGCAGTCACACTAGTTTAACATGAAACTTAACCTCTGGATGTAGAACATTTTTCATTTTATGTATTATGGATTTCCTGGGGTTTTTGTTTGCAATGCTGTTCATATTTGGGTTTTGGGAGTTGAAAGCTCAGCCTCACAGACTGTGATTTTGTACAAAACATTCCACAGGAAACCAAAAGATACCATGTCAAGTTTCTATTTAGGTTTAATTACATGATGTCCCAGGCTGTCATTTATACCTAAGCAGTTGCATAATTTCCCTGGTGTATCACACTCACAGGTTTGTCATATGGCTTTCAAACAGGGTGACTGTGAATCAGAGAAACTGAAAAGGAAAATAGATTTTTCCAAGAGTTTGACAGTATTGTGTCATACACATTTCATACAGAGCTCAGTTATATTGCATTATTTATGCAGGGAGGCACATTCAGTGCGGTGTTCAGGTGCTTCTACAGATAATTATGCTATTGTTACAAAGGATGAATATTCTGAGTATTTTCTTTTGCATTGCACAGCTTATACTGACTACTGCATAAAAAAAATAGCTGAAATGACTGCAATATGAACACATTTGTAACCTGCATTGGAAATCAAACCGCTTAATAAACACGTACTGTATTTAAAATGCAGACCTCAGACATCTGATGCTTGTGACTTGCTGGACTAACATCATGGATGTTCAAAGCAAAAAAAAGTTGTGATCTGTAATTACACATGTATGAAAATGAAGAAGACCTGACATATGTCTGTATGATTTGCTGAGAGGCAAATAGCTTGGAAATAATTTCTTTTCAGAATGACTTTCTGTGTGCATTGCAGGAAGCAGATGTACATATTGCCAAAGGGAGCTGATACTCATTAATGGGAAAAAGCTTGTAACTGGGGGCTCTAAGGGCAAGCTGCCTCCTGGAAAAGGTGTGCTGTTTGGAGGCCTCATCCCAAACCTACTGGAGCTGCAGAAAATACTCCTCCTAATTCAGAGGGGTTTGTGAACATAGTTTGAGTGAAGTCTTCCTCTGACACGCTGGCCAAACCCCTAAGCAGCAGCTACCTCAGGTCTGTCTCAGCTGAACTTCCTCAGCTGTTAGGGGATTGAGATTTTGGCATTGCTGGGATATCACTCCCTGTCCCTCGGCTGCATTCTGACTGGGGCCATGAGCTCTGTGTGCTGCAAGCGCATCAAGGGAAGGCTCCATTTTAGGGCAAGTGATTGCAAATGTAGGTGCAACTCTGGACAATGACTTGCACAGAAAATGTAGATAATGCAAACATTTAGTTCCTGATCTTTAATTTATAGATGAACACTAAAAAAAGTATATTTGGTGCCCATGCATCTGCAACTGCATCTGCAGTGCTTAGAAGCAACAACATAGGGTAACTTACTTGGGGAGAACATAAAAATGAAGCCTTAAATATTATGGTCAATTACATAGTCCTCCTACACACATGATTTACTGAAAAAAAATAATTAGCAAATACTGATTTGGCATCTTTGGCATTTACTGATTTGGCATCTTTGGATCCAGGCAGTTGGATTCCTGCTATGGGTCTGTGCAAAATCCATCAATGACAAAGGTCTGGACCTACTGCTCTTCAGTCATACCCAGGCAGCAGGGGGGTGAAGCTGTGAAGGAGTGGTGTTTATTTGCTTTCTTGCCATAGTAGCCAGCAGCATTGTTAGCAGAGTCTGGTGCAAGGGTTGAGACCTTGGCTTGGAGACCGTCTGGTTCACTGTCACTCTCACTAGGATCTCCAGACCAGGCCTACTATCAAAGCATTGCCACTAAGACAGCTTGCTCAAGGTCTAGGCATCCTTGTCATTGCATGTTGTGGGTGAGGGGCATGAGCTGATCCCACTACATGCACCCGATTCCTCCCCAGGTGATCTGGATGGCACCCAATTCGAACCCCATTTGTGAGACCTGCCTCTTACTGGCCACCTGCTTCCACGGCCAAAACACAGTGCCCTGTCCACCAACCCACATGGCTTCAGGGCACTCCACCCGGATGAAACTAATAAAGAAAGTCAGAGAGGTGAGTGAATGGAATGATGACACTCAAACTGCACTCTAAGCACCTTCTGCTCAAAGGACCCCAAGCCACCAGGAGGTCTGCCATGACGAACATGATCAGGGACCATAAAGTGGGAGTGATGGGAGATACTTGTCACAGCTAGGAAGCAGAGTGCCAGGAGCAGGGGTATTAGATGTGATTTGACCTGTTCAGTCTTGGTTCTTGCAGTAGATTGGCAAGTATATAAAGACTGTATAGTGTGTTTGAATTTGTCTGTTGTGGCAATTTATCAGCTTTTAGGAATTGCCTACACAACTAGTCGTAACAACTGTGGGCATTTAACAATTGATGGGTTATGGGTTCACCCTTCTTAGTGTACCAGCTTCCCAGTAACTGCAGCAGCAGAGATTTGCTAGACATAGGAGACTGCTGTTTTGGCTGTCCATGAAGAGAACAAGGTGAAGACTTTACCAGTTTGACCCCATATTTGCCTAGTTTCTAGACATCTAGAATCCCTTTGAAGGTCTGTGTCCATAAGTCTCGTCCTCCAGTTTCATTTAAATAACAGCATATTGAAATTACAATATATTGCTAAATATATAATATTAAGAAGGCATTTTTCATAGAACCTTTCAGTAAGACATTATGGTGTTAACCAACGGCATAGAAAAGAACAAATATTTATTTCTTCCAGTGTATTTGCTTGTTTAGAGTCCATGTGTGCCCTGCCCAATTCCAGATTTTGCCAAAATACCAAGGGGGAATTATTGTGCAAATCTGTTCTAAAACTATGGGAATCTGTTGTTAATTCCAACTCAAAGGAGTTTGCTTATATGACATGATTGTTTTTCCTGCGCTTTCCTATTGTCCTCATAAGCCCAGTATATCTGTCTAAGGACAAATTTAAGTTGTGCTTTTGTCATCAGAACAAGGCTTTGTGCTTAAAGCAACCAGAATTTGTTTTCACCACACTTTGAAATAGTCTGGTTGTGAAGTTTGTTAAATAGTAGAACATACCCCAAGATCCAGCATCTTCACTGGAAAGGCAGTGACTTTGATTTATATCATCCTTCTAAACCTGGCGTATGAAAGGGAAGCAACCATTCAATGACAGTGCAGACCTTGAACTATAATCTACACTGGAGATGTTTAGGTGGACATATTAGTGTGTGCTTGGTGGCCATGGTAGATCTCACTTCACTGTGAAAGCTGTCTAAACCAGCTGCACTTCTGAAGAAGCACTGGAAGCTCTTGCTCCCTGCTTTTCCCTCAGAATGTGCTGAGGTTTTACAGCAACCTCTGTCTGCCTTTATCCACCATGCCTTTTTCTCCTCTCTCTCTTTTCCTCCGTTGTTTTTGTAGTAGATTACTCAGTGTCAGAGACTGAGTGGTGTTTTTTTCCTTTTTTCCTTCCCCCCGTCTTCCCCCTCACATTTTTTTTTCTTTTCTTTTGTTTCTGCTGTAGTTTGCTTTGGGAAAGACATAAAATGCCTCTGGCTCCTTCAGGAAAGGATTGGTGATGGTGTGTAAATTCAAGTTACTATTACTATTTCCAAAACTGGGTTTTTATTTCCCTGAAGAGGCTGAGATTTAAAACTGGATAAGAAAATATCATTTAGAGTGATCTTGATGCATGTCCCAACTATAGTTAAAACACTCAGTTGATATTATCTGGTTTCTGTGTTATTCACTGCAGCTGGGGATGGCTTTAGGTAAAGGAAACAACTTTAAGTTAATAAAAAAGCACATTAAACACAGGGAATGGGATCTGCTCATTATGAAAGGACTGAACTTTATTTTAGAAGGAAGTAGTGTGATTTTCTTATGCAGTACATTGTTGTGAATTAAATTTAACAATGGGAGAAATAGCTGCAAAGAAAATGGCATCTTTTAACGAGATAATGTAAAGGATTGGGTAGCTAACTATGTCTGAAATATTAGAGCACTTCAGTTCTAAGAATAAGTCTGTTTTAATTGTGACTTCAACTAGAATACCAGCATTACTTTGCTCAACTTACAGTGAAAGAGAAATAGTGTAATTCTCCATTCTTGAAAGGTCTCTTTTTCAAATCACAGTCTTCTGGAAATCAACTCAGTTCAGCTGAGCAACAGAGCAGCTATGTAAGCCCCTTGCCCATGTGTAATTTTTAAAAGCTTCTCAATTCCAATGCATTATCACTGTTCATTCTTTCTTGAAAATAAAGGCAAATATTATATTTTATAATATTATGCCAAATTAATATCTTACATACAAAATATTGCCTCTTCTAAGTTTTTTTTTTATATCAAAATTATTTAATGTCCGTGTCCTAATTTTTCAGAGTCTCATTTTAAGCTGATTGCAGTGAAATTAAGGAATATGTTAAATAAACTAAGTAATTCATCTAAGAATATGGATATTTAGTCTAATATGAAAATATTTTTGTAAGAATATTTTCCAGCACTATAAAAAGCAAACGATGATTTGCAGGATTAACTCTGGCTAGCTTACTCAGATACACCTTAGCAATTTTGTCTCATTTTTTCTTAAAATTTTTTCTAATAAAACCCATTATCATAAACTGGAGAAATTTACTCAGTGTTTACTTTTGCAACCCTTCTTTAGGTAATTGTCACTTACCTGTGTAGGCACATTAATTTTAGTGGAACACTGATCTGAATTGATTTGTGGTAGTGTCATTTTTCCTGTTGATCCTGTAGCACTGAAGTGCAGCTTCAGAATTTAGCTCTAATTTAGTAATTACAATTTACACAAAAATATTACTTAAGTTTATTGATTTTAAAACCTAAAAAACCTCCATTTTTATTACTTAGATAATTTAGTAATGCCATTTTCCTAAATGATATTTCCATTTCACGCCTGCTGCTGTTTTACTTGGAAAATTTGTTTGCTCTTCCCTCGGGATCCCATATGTTGACTTGATTTATGAATCATATTTAACCTCCAATTATAAAGAGAGATTTAGCATGTTTGCTTTCTTGATGTTTGCAGTTTGTGTTTGATTGCTCCTTGTCTTGTTGTCATAATCATTTTAACTGATTATGTGCATGTCCCTAAAAATGAGATATCCTCTGGATTTTTGTGCTGATTTGCTCTTCTGATTGAAGGACTAGATATTTTGCTTCCTGCTATGCTTTTTCTTGCTGAGGAAAGAGCAACTGCTGCAATAGCTTCTTCATGACTGTGTTTTCAGGCCATTTGGGAAAGATCCATCATTTCCAGAAAATGTTTGAAGGTTTTCATTGTGAAAACCAGCAGCGAGAGGGTGTCTGTGTGTGTGTGGGGCTGCGGCAGCATCCCTGCAGAGAAAGCTGCTGCCAGCACTCTGCTGTGCTCCCAGCTCCTGCTCCCTGGTACCTCTGCTGGCTGGTTTCAGTGGCTCTCAGGGAAGGGCTGTGCTGCAGGATCAAGGCAACGTGCTGAGCTTGCTGATCCAAGGACAGGAAGGATTCATTCCATCCAAGTCAGTGTTAGAATTGCGAGATACAAACGGAAACAGCAACCTTATTCACCAGAGGTGTGTCCCTTAACCGTGTCACAGACTGAACTTCTGATGACTGCAGCAGGGAATTTTGGGCTGAGTCACTGTCCAAGCTCATTCAGGCTGCTCAATTAGGTAACTCCAACTTGAAGGCTATGATGTTTCTCCATAAACATTTTTTTTAAATAGAATTTAAAATACTTCTACAAAGCCTGCATTCTCAGTCCATGCAATACATGAATTATTTAATTAAATACTGTAGCAATTATCTTACAATGGCATAATAATAATAATAATAATAATAATAATAATAATAATAATAATAATAATAATAATAATAATAATAAACCATTCTTTTGGACACTGACTTTAGAGTTAGACTATAAAATTGAGGTGGCATTCACATGTGGCATCAAATCTGTTCGTGTTTGTATTCACATAAAACTGAAATGAGATCCTTTACATTACTGCCATTAATGATAGCTAACATAAATACCAGTCTGTGATTTTGAATGTTACATTTCCTGGTCATTTTCTGAAATATTTAGAATCAACATGGGAAGAGAACATGGGAGATGAACTAATTTTGATACTGAGAGAACACATATCTAGCAAGAAAAAGTCAGAGAAGGAAAAGAATGAAACAAAATAATATAAATTCATTACAATATATGATTAGAATTTATACCATGAGGACCAAAAGTGAAATTTAGCTTGCATTTTTCTCTGGTTCTTCTTGATCAAGATAGAAGAAACCAAAATCAGGTAGTTTTTCTGACATGGGCTGACTGAGAAGTTTGTCCAGAAAGCTTGTACCCTTGTGTCTTCTTACCATGAAGGAGAGAAGAGACTGAAGATCTGCAACACATTATACAAGCATAACCTTCAAAACAGATATTAAGGTGTATGTGGTGGTTACCTCTGGTTGTGAAAGAATTGCTCTGACTTTTAGGAGTCCAAGTAACTAATGGAAATTACTTATTCCAAAGACATTCCTACATTAGCTTGGTTCTAGACTTGCTTTTCATCCACCCACTCCCGCTGTGTTGCAAATCACAAACAGACTGAAAATAATGACAAAAAAAGTTGTCTCTAGTTAGTATTGTATCTAAAGTGACCAAAACTAAAGATTCCATCTGTTAAAACTACTCAACCAACTCCTTTACTGGTGAAAACGTGCAGTCTGCTTGTTTCAGCAGGACAATTTTGTGTGACATAAAGCAAGGTTTTATGTCCACCCCTGGTTTTGATTTCTTACCTCAATATTCCTTTACTGTCACTGGCAGGTATCAGCAGCAACTTGGCAGAAAGGCACCAGACCCAACTTGTTATCCTGACCCAATTACTCTTGTTTTGCTGGTAGCTTTGCAAGAACAGGTTTAAATGAATTTGTGAGTTGGTGGGAGGTCATGTGTTCTAGGTTTCAAATGCAGCTCTAAAGTTTGGAAATACTTATTCCATTAGTTGTCTGAAAACATTGATAGAAGCAGCAATTGAGAGCAATTGATATTTGTAGAAGCCAGAAAGTAGGCACTTTCAAATGGGAACCCTTATCTCTTACACAGCAAAGGTTCTTGTTCAGCTACAACTAAATGTTTTTTTGTTTGCTTAAAAAAATTAGATTTCCCCTGAAAAACGATGGTTCAAATTAAGAAAAAAAATATTTATAAAACTTAAAAGCCAGGTTCAAGAACCTCTGCACTTAAAACAAATTCTTAGGGTTTTAAAAATCCATAAACACCGTGGGGTTCTTGCACTCCTAATTACAAATGTTTAGATTTTGCTGTTCATTTCCTCTGATTGAAATACTGCAGGATGAATTATTCATCCAGTATATACAGGGTCATGGAACTCAATCCCCTCCATTTATTTTAAGTGAATGTCATGTTTGTAAAACGTGCCAGATTGACAGACAAGATTCAACCCTTCTGATAACCTATGCTTTGTATCTAAGGCTGTTCGGAAATAAAAATGCTTGTGTCAAGACTATTAGGTCAAGTCTTTCACAGATGAAAGTCAGATGAAAATTTGGGTGTTGGGGTTTTTTTGAGTAGCATACTTTAAAATCATATAGAGTGAGATTTTCTCTATCCCCTCATCTTTTAATTCAGGTCAGAGGAAGCCTCTGACTGCTTTGTGGGTACGGCTCAAACCTCCCCTGAGGCACAATTGCACTCTATGCTGGGCCAGTGCCTGCCCATCCCAGTGGTGCCTGCTTGGCTGAGGGCATCTGTGGCACCCACAGAATCATGGTTTGGAGTGGTAAAGCTTTGTAGCAGTGCAACAAAAATAAGAATGATTCACCAATTCAGTGAGGCAGTGATGACAGACAGCATTGGTGGCCTCTGACAGGTTGCAGCTGGTGGTCCATACACAACTGTCTCCACATCCTGCCCTCAGTAGTTGGGGCAAGATCTTTCTCACATTCAGAATAGGCTATAAAAAGAACAGTTTTCACAACTTTATTTTGAATAAGAGCATGTGTGTGTGTGTGTGTGTGTGTAAAAAAGTGTTGTTCTGGCTGCCATAAATATGTATAGGTATTCTTTTAAATTAAACTTTTACAAAAACTAGTGAATCTTTAGTCAATTTCCATCTGTTTTATCAACAACAACCCAAGTGGCACCTACAGATGATTCAAGAGGAAACCTGGGCTTCTTCATGAATTATAGTTTGAAGACTTTGTGCCAGAAGGCCACAGAACATATGTGTGATTGGATCAAATATTTCTCAACAAGCCTGTTGATAAAGAATTTATCAATAATGTCTGCATTAATGTGAGGTGTTCAGAAGCTCAGATTTGCCTCAGATCATGCAAAGTCATCTGCTTATGGCTGCTGAGGAACCCCTGGAGGCCTTGTCTGTAGGAGATGCAGTAGGCCAGGACATGGGCTGGAACATTGATGGACCAGCAAAGAGATGCCCTGTTGGCACATTGCCTGGCACAATCTACCCCATACCTACTAACACACCTTCTCAAAGCACAGCTAAGGGGTCACAGAAGATGAGAACTCATAATGAGGAATCCTACTTAAAATGGGCTTCCAGGCACAGCCTTAAGCCCACTGCTTGGTACCAGCCTCTGTGGGAGTAGGAAAGCCTGAGGAACAGGGTGGATTCACAGAGCCCAAAAAACCTCTTTTGAGGTCTAGAACCTGAAGGTTTGTGCTGTCTCAATGGCTATGAGACTTCAGGGACTTGTTCCATATATTTTCTCTTTTCAGCGCCCACCCCTCCAGGGTTTCTGTACTCCTCTGTGCAGAATATATTTGGGTTGTGGCTCTTGATATCCCAGTGTTACAACCTGGCTTCAATGAATCTACTGCGCCTGTGCAAAGCTTTTTGTTGGTGCTTGTTACAAAAAACAGAGGTGCTCATTCTTGTTTCATGTTTGCACATGGGAAAAGCAGCTTTTTAGGGCCACACTTTTTATTTCCCGTGAATTCAATGACATAATTTTCCATGTGATTCAAGAATTTTACTGATTCGCAGTGCAATTATTTTTAGGTTTGTATTAATTAGTATTGTTGCAAGCACTGATATTTAAAGCTGAGGCTAAAGTAATTCTGAGTCACAGTAGGGGGCACATAATACAAGTTACTGGTCAGATCACATATTTGGATTTTCAGAAGAATAAAGCAAGTTCATCTTCAACAAAGTATTTAATTATTTTGAATGACAATTATGTTGCTGATGCAGCTGTAAGTTTTGTACTAGTTAATATTCCTATTGGAAGCTTGTGGCCAGGATCCCATTGCTGTGTCCTGCTGCTTTAGATTGCTGTACAGGTTTATATTGACAGAGACCAGCAGAATTACTGCTCTGTTTCCCAAATGACAATGAGAGGATAGTCTAGACAGTGGAACCTACATGGGTAGGTAACTCATGAGCCTGAAAATAGGCCACTGCCCTTTTTAAAGGTGAATACTGGAAATCAGGCAGAAATTTAACAAGTGAAATGTTAACTCCATGTGAAGTTTTAGCAGGAACAAAAGTCTGTTTAATTTTTTAGCTTTTCACTATTCAGGTTGTGTCCAGTTGTACCATGTGATGATGCTACAGGACTTGATGAATCAATACTCTTCTTTCATATCCAGATAGGAAACATTTTTGAGAAAAAATGCCACTCCAAACCCTAAAACAAACACTACACAAATTGAAACTGAAGCAAGATAAATGATCTTGGTTTGTACCTGTTGAGCTGAAGAAATATTTATGGGTGTGAAATAAACCACCAAACAGTTTTTAGTTGAATAAGGAGTCATTAATTGTGAAATCATAGCATAGCTGACTGAAGGACTCTCCCTTCTCTATTTAAATAGAAACTCTTCTCTCCAGCCTACAGAAGGACCTAGGAAAATAGCTTGCAGGAAAGGACCCAGCCCTGCAATTGTTTTGTGTACAGAAGCCCTATTGAAACCAGGAGGAACTATGTGCAAAGAACATTTGCAAGTTTTTTATCCCAAGTATCTAGAAAACAGATTTTTAAAAATCACCATCAATAATACTACTATTAAAGTTCTGACTCATGCTCTGAACAAACAGTTACCAAAGAGTTTAAGATGTTCCACCTCCCCCAGCCACTGTTACCTTCTTCACTCCAAGGAGTGTTGCTTTCAAATCTGTGCCCACACCTGCCCACGGCAGCTCAGGCTGAGCCCACCCTCCTTCGGGGCCAGGAGAGGAGAGGCACAGGGATGGGTCTGTCTCTCCTGCCACTGGGATGGCTGTGGTCACTGCACACTCAGCTTAAACTGCCACAGCACTCCCCAGCTGGGCTTGCAACAGTGACCAACACCCTAGTGAAATTCAGGAAAGGTAGGTAAATGTTGCAATTCATTTATTCCAACCTGTGGAAATCATTGCCAAGTGCATCAAGGTGAGAGAGAAGGGGGAGACTCATTACAAATCCCTCCAATAGCTCTCATGTGTAATGACTAGATGCAACCATGGACTTTGAAGAGTCCACGAACAACAGCTTGCGGCAAGGTAGGCAGGTGTACAGGGGCCTTAGCAGTTCCTGCCTTGCTCTTGGTGTGTGTTTCCTCATCATCTGATGATGGTCCCTGTCTGGGACAGGTTGCTGGGAGAGGTGTGAAGTACTGATCACAGTGGGGTAACTGGTCTTAAAAGAAAAGCAGAAGGGGACACTGAGTCCATGAAATAGAGGGGAATGGTTATGGGTTTCTATCTTGGTGTCCCCACTGTTCCTAGTTTTGGTACAAAGCCCCAGCAGCAACTGAGGGCAGCTTATTTTACACCAAATCCAACGTGTCTTACTCTCTTAGAAATCCTTTTCCTTTCCCTCTCCTTTCAGGCACCCAATGGCCTCCCAGCCGTCAGCAGTTTCGTGTCCGCACCGGCCATGCCTCCGTACGCCACGCCGGCCCAGGTGTCACCGTACATGACGTACAGTGCCACTCCATCCAGCTACATGGCGAGTCATGGCTGGCAGCATGCTGGGGGCACCCCACTGTCCCCTCACAGCTGTGACATCCCCGCCTCGCTGGCCTTCAAGGGCATGCAGACTGCCAGGGAGGGCAGCCACTCCGTCACGGCCTCCGCTCTCTGATGCAGGAGCTGCTCCAGGAGCACCATGAGCTTGCCGGCTCCTCGGCCCCTGAGCCCAGCTCACGGACTGCTCTCCTCATGCTGGCCACACCTGGCGTTTCTCCTCGTGACTTGTCTCCCCTAAAGCTTTTGGGATTAAAGAGCTGAAGACAACATCAGAAACTGAGAGAAGTGTGGTGTTGCGCTCTTAAAGACTTTGTGTCCCTCAAAGGGCTCATGGAGCCTTGTTCCACTCTCTCCTGGTCAAACCACACATATTTATTCTTAATCATCACAAACTTTCTAAATGTGCAATTGTTACTAAGATTTGTGCAAAAATCAATAAAGAAAAATCACTACAGAAAATTCTGCTATGCCTTGAATAAGCAAAGGTGGCTGAATGGGAAGTGTTTGCCAAATGCCTAGAGACCAACCCTTTAATTGATGAGATTATACAATCCACTGTTATTATGAGGTCCCTTATTGTTGTTTTATTGGGTTTTGGTAATCAAACATAGAATGAAGGCAATAGGTGGCTTTCAGATTCTTCTGGCATGTTGCCATCGTCAGGCAGTAGTAAGATCTTTGTGATTTTATCCATTTGTAAATAGAGGCTTTTGACAGCATTTGTTTTCAACTTCCAGTACATTTCTTACCTTTTTCTTTTTTCTTTTTCTTATTTTTTTTAAGTTAAGGAGATTTCTAGTTATTTTCTATGTCTTTGCATGGTGGGGCGATGGGTGATGAGGTTTTAGGTAGGGGTTTTTGGTCATGTTTTTGTGCCTACAGTGGAGGCTTCATCATCTTTTGAGATAGTTATCTCTTTGGCAGAAGAGTCAAAGGCAGAAATCCAGCTAAGTAACTCTCCAGTTATACCCAGCCTCCCAGATTCATGGAACAACACATTCATATGAGGTATACAAACAGAAATATGGGTGGAAAATACCTGAATAAAACAGAAAACTGTAGAGGAAAATGCTGTTAGTGTGCAACCTGTGCGGAGATGCTTAAAAAGCCCTATCAGTCAAAAACTCTACTGAGAAACAGAATTGTACCATCATTCTCAGCTCACTTGTGTCCAGATTATGTTGTAATTTTTAAAGAGGACCTTGTCTTTACTTTCTGCTTTAATGAATGTAAAGTATGGCTCTTGGTAAAGTTTACATTGTTGTTCTGAAGCATTTTTTCCCCTTATAGGTATACTGGTGGTGGTGCTACAAACAGAGATATTATTTAATATTAGCAAATTTTCTCTCTACATTTCTGTATGCAGTGGCAAGTACTCCATGCCAGTTATTTTGCTTTCAACTTTAATCCCAAGAGAGCTAAAATTCTGATTTTTGAAAATTTACCTGTTTTCCTTGGGCAATAATAAAGTTCTGACTATTGTTATGATTTTCCCATGCTGTAGGTATGTTCAGAATATGAATGTGGAAAAAAAAAAGCCTGGTGTGACATTTCATATCCATCATAGACTATTAATATATTGTGTATTTTTAAAAGTGTTTTGCAATAACTTAAATTACTGTAGACATAGTTAAAGCAAAGAAGAAAATACTATTCTTCATATACTGTTCTATCTGCATCCCATATTAAACACTAATTCAGTGAGAAAGTAAAATACATTTCCCTCTTAAAATATAGTTATCTTTTTGTGGGTTTCCAGCTTTCATCACCAAGACAACTGTGGGTAAATTTTCATAACAATCTAAGTAATCAGTATTTATGTCATGTACAGTATGTCCACTGAAATATGGATGGACTTCTCTGGCTACTGCCACCTTTGCTTCTTGCACTAAAAAATTGCTAACAGAACTACATTTCTGTAAAGAACACAGATATTATATTTTTGCCTCAAGGAAACAAAGATCTTATCTTGGATGCGATTAATTTTCTTCAGCCTCAAAGGTATCCAACAGCTGTTTAGCTTTAATGAGATGCTGAAACCCTTGTTATTCAGTAGAACACTTTTTCAAGAATGTTTCTTTGAAACCACTAAAGTTAAAGTGCACACAAGTGCATTTCCACTCTGCCACACTGTTAGTGACATGATGGATGTTGTTCTGCCTTTATGCTGTTATAGCTGAAGTAAGATGAGCCTTAACAACATGAAAAAGAAATAATAATTTAATTTAATACTAGACAAGCTCTTTACTAAAGACAAAATGGGTAAAAAAGATAAGAAAAAGCTCATAAATAGATAAGTGATTAAGTTGGCAAGAGGATTTTATCTTTCAACTTAGTTGTTCTACTGGATTACAGAATTATTGAGTGAGTCTACCTATTGTTTTCCATAGAACTCAAACAAGGGGCACCAAAGGGAAAAGAAAACAAAAAACTAAGGAAGAGAAGCTTTTCAAAGCACAGTTTTTTTGAGCTTCAAGACTTTGCAAGCCTGTAACAAAGTGTGCCTGTGTTTAAACTTTTCCAAATTTTCTTGAGTAACATGAGGTCATTTCTGGAGTAAGAGTTGTCTTTCCTGACATTCCAATGAGGAATTAGTGTGTTTTGGGAGACAGACAGATCCTTAGCTTGTATCAGTTATTTTCATTATCCTCAGCTAAACCAGGATAATTTATAAAACAAGGACAGGACATGATGTTAATTATTCCTCCCATGGGATACACCATCATAAACCATTTTTGTTTTGTGTTTGTTTAGGTACAGCTCTCCATGCATCTGCCTGCTGTACATGATTCCTTACCTCTGATTGGGAAGTCAGTGGGGCTGCGTGCAGAAAATGTTGCTCAGAGTGAGCAACAGTGCCTGACCTTGGCTCTTGGTGAACTGCCTGTCATGGAGTTTTTTGGTGTGAAGTTTCCCTTTTTTTTTTTTTTTTAATGTAAACCTACTATGTCGAATACTCCTTTGCCCAAGGACTATTTCACTGCTTATACTAACGGGTAAACTGAAAACTGCAATATGTTCACTTATCACACAACTCTAAGCCATTTCACATGAAATTAAAAAGAAAAAGGGAATTGTTTCCTAAAAAATAATAAATAAGGGTTAACTGCTGCTGTCAGGTACCTGGGTGTAAATCTGGAGTGAACCCACTGAGGTGAATGGGTACCTTTGGGAAATATTCTGTATATGTGGGTGCAGAATTAATTTTTTTAATCTGAAAAGTCTACACTTCATTTCCAGAGTGTTAAATGTTTCCAAAGAAATAAGTGAAGCCCAATAGTACTCTCTTCAACTCAACCGTGTTTGCATGGTCCCAGTTCAGAAGATCTTTGGTGTAAAACTGAATTCCAGCCCATATTACACAAGGAGTAATGGGGCATTGGGCTGGCACATTCATAGGTTTGTTTTCCCATACCATGCTGTTTTCTGTTTTTGAATGTTTCTCCTTTTATCCAAGATCAGGCTGAGCTATGAACTGAAAAAAATCATGTTGGAAAGGATGTTAAACCAAAGGCTATATATGTATATAAAGTATGTTTAAAGCATTTTATTTTTATATTTTGAATGCTCTAAATTAATAAAAGACAAATTATAAAGCATTTTGCTTTAGTTTTTGAAATTATCTTAGTATTGTCTTCTCTTTGGCCAAATACTGATAATAAAATGCTGTAACAAGGAACACTTTCCTTAAAACCATAAACTTTAACAGAGCTAATTTTATTGATTTTTAGCTATGAAATAGCATAGGTATGAAAAACCACCATTGCCAAATTCAGACAAAAGAGAGGCTTATTGAGCATGTTAATACAGGCATCCTTGAAAGTGCTGAAAACACATTTCTATTTTTAGCTTTTTGTTGCTTTTCCAATGCATTAAAAACTCTTGTGAGATGAGACTTCACATGTGAACTGCCGTTTTCAGGTAACAACACAGAAAGGTGCTTCTTTAGGATTGCCAAGGAAAAGGGTTGTCCCTCCTTCAGAGAAAGAACATTATTGCCAACAGAGTGAATGTAGTATGGGGGAGATACTGAAACTTTGCAAGATATATGCTTGTTTGATATCAAACCAAGTTTGATAATGAAGACACTTTTATATTTTATATATCTATATATTTTATATATTTTAAGAGAATGATGTGTGATTTTTAATTATTTAAGGAGTTTTTAAAGAGAAAATGTAGAATGGCACACCTGCATGAACAAAAACTATGTCTTGAGTCAGCATAACAGAATTTACTGTATTTCACAGAGTTGGAATGCCTAGTAAGAATGCAAGTACATCCTGGAATATTTATATTTACAGTGACTGGGAAAAGGAAAAATTTTAGCTTCAGAGCAACATTTTTTTATCTACAGAAAGGTGCATTTCTTCGAGGTGTATGGCTAGCAACATAAAACTGCAGATAGGCTACCTTGTTTCACCATTCCATGGTGGAAATGAAAGGCTAAAGGGCAGTCAGGGTGCACTGAGCATTTTTATCACAGGACAGCTCTTTTGGGATAGTATGTCAAAGTGAAGAAAAAATTTGCAGTAGAGTGTCATATACCTAAAATGATTTCTTTCTGTTAATTTATTTACTCATGGGATTCTATGAATCCCATGTTGGTTCGTCTTTTTATGCAACTTGATGCATTCTAATTACTTTCAGTATCTTTGATCTGAATGAGATTTATATAATATATATGGCTTAGAACAAGTAGGATATTTAGCAGTATGCATGTTTTTAAGGTTGTGGCTACTTGTGCTGTTCTTTTCTATCCAAACTCCAAAGAACTTGAAAAGCTCTTATATGAATGCTGAAATCATACTGGGCTGAATTGAAACTGGACCCAAGACTGATTGAAAAGTTGCAGAGTATGGATCATTTTCTTAACGTGGAGTAAATGGAGCTGTCAGTTTACATTAGCTTAGTATCTGCCCCCCCCAGGATTATTCCTTTTTTTCCTTTAAAATACCCTGATAGTTTCTATTTTGCCATTTCAGCTGAAACTTTTTAAGAAGTATGCATAGGATGATTCTGTGTCGACAAAATTTCAGTTTGTCCTTTGAAAACTCAGTCTTAAGTCTGCTTTATATTTTCTCTTGGTCCAGTAAAACAATTACAAATGTCAAGGGCTATTTAATTATGCACTTACAGAAAAACATGTACTTAAATGTTTTCTTGGATCAGGACCTAGAGACCATATTTGTTTGGAATTGTATTAACATCAGTGCAATCTGAGAGTATTCAACACCATAAAGGATAAGAATCACTTTGGCTTTATTATAGGGTACTTTAGAATGCACGCAATTTTAAAGAGTATGTTTTTTCAGAAATGCTCCTTGTGATTAACTGTGTCCTGGAGCCATGCATAAACATATTCATAAACCAAAAGCATCACTGCACCACCTGGAAGAAAAGATATAATTTTACTACATAGAAAATCCAGTATTTGCAAGATATTATAGAGCACTTCTAGTGTAACATAAACAAGAATATGGCAAAGCCTTATTTACAAAATGGATAAGTCTATTTCCTGAGTTCACTAAAAATTCACCAATTCATAAACCATACCAGTTTTACTTAATATTAGATCATAAAGTTTATGTAAATAGCTTGTATATTAAAGAAAATTCACTCTCAGTGTGATTTTTCCTAATACTTTCTCAAGATTAATGCTTTGCTTTGTTCTTCTAAAAGTGACACTTTTAGTCTGAATATATGTATATTTGTGTGCCTGTTTAAAAAGATTTGGCCATGAAAGAGCAACTTGACTGGTGGAATGGCAAAAATTCATCTTCAGGATGATAAAAACATTTCCAGGTAAGAGTCAAGAGAGGTTTTTACCTGTTTTTTCACCATGTCTAAAGCAGAAAATCATGGTGTGGAAGTGAGTATAATCTTTCCTGGCTACAAATCCACAGGCAAAGTTTTGATCTAATGAAATGGCATTATTTGCTAGAATTGGTAACAGTATAAAATCCCAGCTTGAAAGCTGGGATTTTTATATAAATAAATAAAGATATTTATTTTATACATAAAATATCTTTACTGTTAGTGAAGACAGACTGTATTTTATACATAAAATATCTTTACTGTTAGTGAAGACAGACTGTAACTGGGCTGTATTACTATGTGAGATAAAGAAAGAGAACATTTCAGAAGGTATATATATATATATATATATATATATATATATATATATAACTAAACAGATAGAGAAGCTTCTAGATGGAGAACTGGATAAAGGGAACCAGGCTGCATGATTAAAAATATATTATTTGTGGGTTCCAGCACTGGGGCATAAATATGATCTTGCCTTTGCCTGTTGGTTCAGTTGGTGGCTTGGAGTGGCACCTCTAACAAATGAAGCTTCTGCTGAACTGGGCTCTCCTTTCTAGGGATAGGCTAAGACAACCAGGCACACAGAATTACTACATGAATTTCTCCATATCATTTGTCCTAAGGAATCATCACCAGACTTGAAACTCTCTATGAAAAGGAACTCACAGAGAGCTAGACAGAGCAGATGTTTGCAAAAGGCTTTGACCAACAAACAAATCATAGACAAAATGTCTAAGATGTGATTTGAACTCAAATCAAGGCTGATTCCAAATCTCATACTGTGTGATCTATTTGTGTATCTCTTTTCCTGTAAACACTCACATGCTGGAAGAAGGAATTACCTTCCCAGTCATAATAAAGACTGTATTATTGTTTCATCAGAAAGTTAAACCTATATGTTAGTTAGCCAATATAACTACAGAAGTATTTAGAATGAAGTTCACATGTAACTGACTTGCTGGATGTGGGCCAGAATGCATAGTCATTTGTGAGATGGAAAACTTTATTCCAAAATCTGCTGTGCTAAGAGGTACTGGGAAAGCTAAACACGGCCTTCTCTTTGTCTTGGATGTAATCTAGTATCTTTGGAGTGTGAGGGAAAAGGCTTTTAGCTCCAGAGCTCCTTGTTTCTCCTCCCCACCTTCCTCGTCCTGCACAATAACCAGGCATGGTCTAGTACTTAGCCAGATGGATTGGATATGCAAACATTTACACACAAACCTAATGCCTCCTTTATACTGCAGAACAGGCTCTGTACCTACTTGCTTTACCTATGTGTGTTCTTGCATATTAAACAACCAGCTTGAACAACTGGAAATGCAATTTAATGGGAATGGGATACTGCTCAAATTGGGCTTCTGCTCTTTTTGACGCAGACTGCCTTTGTGGGCTGACAAAGTCTGAGGGCCCAGTGCTTTGCTTTCATGATTAATCAAAACCAGTCAGGAAAAAAAAAAAACTCTAAAAGCCAAGGAAGATACAGCTTTCAACCACCGTGCTCCCACATTTGGAGTAACAATTACTAAGAAGGGGTCAAGCAACAACCCCAGTTTTAAGATGTCCTTGTCCTCTTAGTTTCCCAGGGCCATACAAGTCTCTTCCCAGCTCTGCTATCAGCTTTTTAGTGTCTGCCCCCATAGTGCATGAGAGAAGAAAGTAACTGGAATTTGATATGCTTGGGCTGTGCCTTGACTAGTTGAGTGCATTTTATGGCAAGACTCTAACCTGCATTTTAGGCTGACTTCACATAGGTATGGAATAGTGTTAATGGACTCAAAATCTCACATAAGAAGGAATAGGAAACTTAAAGAAACATCCAAAAGCTTTACAGTTCTGTGATTTGCATGTGCTTTGGTTTGTTCATAAATAAAACAGTTGCACAAACCAGCATTTACTTGAACCTGCAATTCTCTGATGTATACGTGTAAATTATTCTTTTCAGACACATATTTAGCCAAATCCATCTGTGATACTACTAGATGATGCTATTTTAAAAAGAAACCATTCAAACTGACGGATATTTTGATTCATTTATTTGACTGATACTTACTACATTTTCTCAAGAAACTGTAAAAATGGGAAGAGAAAGCCAGAACAAAAGCAAAATAGAAATGACAGAAGGAAAATTACCTGGACCGAGCCTCATGATCTTGGGAAGCAAGCCTTTGTACAGAGCCAGAAATCTGTAGCAGAAGAATAACAAACAAAACATTTCAAACAATATTCTTTCTCTAAAAGAAGAACGGAATTGTAGCATATGTTTGTTAAAATGCTGGCAAAGCACTTAGAGGCAATTATTTGAAATTACACATGTTCAATAGCAGGCTGTATCTGGATTTTAACATTTTACAGAGGCAGATCAGATGAAGAGAAAAAGTTAATCAATGTTCAGTCACAAAAGCAATGTTGTAAGCCTAGCCAATCAGAAATATGACTTTAATCAGTGAGATGGGTTTACTTTCAAGACAAGTCTGTTAACAACAGCTGCATATAGAGACAAAATGACTGATATAATTGAATATCAAAGCCACAACTCAGTCACCACTTGAGAAATATTTTTAAAAGTTGGAAAATGTTATTACCAAAAGGATCTGTCCCCAGTTTAATTATTTCAGCAATAATTTTAAAGGTACAGAGGCCTGCATTATTAAAATTAAATTAAATTGAGAAATAGTCTGTTTTCTGTTCATATTTTCCTTTTGCAAAATGAAGAATGGAAAAATTTACATATGAGATATATGAAGCATTTACTTGGGGAACATAAATTTTGACAATGTAATAATAATTTTGTAAGTCACTTGTAGAAGTTCATATGTAGTAGGAAGATATATCCTTGTAATGCTAAAATAAATTTTCAAAATGCTACATTGGGTTCTTTTGATATGTGAATTCAGGATGGTTTAATGGTCCTCATCAAATCTGAAATACAACAACGTGGTTTTATGGACCCATACAAACTAAAACAGAGGTCAGGACATTTATTAAAATAAGAATGTTTTACCCTTCCTCTTTATAGACTGTTGCCATAGTTTTAAAACAGGTTCTGTACTTGATCTCTCCAGGAACTGGCTGTGGTCCTTGAATCCTACTTTTTGCAACATCAAAAGGAATGTTAATAATTGAGGCTATTGTTCCTGAGACTAGCCCAATTCCAAATTTCCTCAAAAACTCCAAATTTGGATCCTGCAAAAAAAAAAAAAAAAAAAAAAAGGAAAGAAAGAATAAAAAGGGAAATGGGAAGACCTGTGCAGGTTAAGCACTATAAAGTAATAAGCATTTAATCAGAAAACTCACACAACACACTCGTGTTATTTTAGCGGAACACATTAGGATTTCCTATGCTGGAACTTGTTTTCTTGACAATCCTATTGGCTATGTTTTTACACATGGTCTAAATTGCTGAAGTACACATTTCCTCACACAGGATTTATAAACACAGTTCATAAAGAAAGACTGGTATGGCATATGGGGATGATTTGTATAATTGGGCTTCACAATGTACTTAGTATTACTGTATCAAAACAGGAGAAATCCAAGCACACTATTAGCTAATTGGCCAGAATATTTTACAAATGACAGCAACTTCCACCATGAAGCCTACTAAAACACTCATTTGTGTGTTGGACCCCCAAATGCTAAATTAAATAAAGACTAATCTCAGTCTGCTGCCATTCCCCTCCAGGTTTTTTACATTTATTTTCACATGTAGCTGATCCACTGTACTGAGAAGTGCTAGCTTCCTGTTATTAACAATCCAACTCGGCACAACGGCAAGAGAGCCTCCACGTTCTGCGCATTATAAACGGTGGTAATTCACTCAGCTAATTGGCTGAAGAATTTACAACAGATTGTTTCTGAACCCTACTATATGCACACGGTAAAAGTTAGAAGTAGGTTAGAAGTGCATCTAAAAACTTTGCTCACTCGCAGTTCACAGTTCAACTGGGTTTTATTTGATCTTTTAGAAAGACCTCCTACTTTGGCATTTCTATGACATCAAAGAACCCAGAGTTTATCTGGGAGTCAAAGTCCCTTGAAGCAGGTTTAATCCTATTTCTCTAAGTAGTGGAAGTCACAGGCAAGCGTGTTCCAGAACATTTCCTATACACATAATTTGGTTTTGCAATTGGTTTTTAACAGAAGGACACTTTTTTGCTACATCAGATTCTTTGTATGCAGCTTACTTCTGTCATGAAGGTGCTTTAATTATAGAAAATCATTATTAAAATA
Organism: Agelaius phoeniceus; assembly: GCF_051311805.1. Taxonomy (NCBI): domain Eukaryota; kingdom Metazoa; phylum Chordata; class Aves; order Passeriformes; family Icteridae; genus Agelaius; species Agelaius phoeniceus. Next base: position 39,628,729 of record NC_135270.1, read on the forward strand.
GCAAATGATCTTGCTGTGTTATAACATCGGCACAATGTTAAAATAAGACAGTTTTTTTTTTCCTAAACCTGTATGGTTTTAAATGAAACAGAAACCAAGAAAGAAGTTTTTGTTTCCAGATTAGTGATAAGAAAAATAAATTAAAACTTCCATAATATACATTGATGAAGTCCATACAGGTGTTAAGAAAGAAATGTCAAATAAACAGAGCTCTTTATTATGTGCAGAAAAACTCCCACCTTGATTTCACAAAACATGAAACATACTGATAACAACTTAAAAATTAGAATTGCTTGTGGTACAAGAATTGTAGCCCTTTTTTAGCAAAGATCTTAGCAAAAATTCTTTTCATTCTGTACATACAGTGGTTTAAATGCAAATAGAATAAAGCCAATATTTCTGGTATCTAGAGAAGAAGAGAAGACCCCTTTTGCCCATTTACAAAACTGGACTCTAACCAAATGTACCATAATCAACACCAGCTTTGCTACAACTTGATTTTTTTTAATCATAAACCTCATGGGAAAGGTTTTCCTATGAAATTCGTCACTGTAATATCTGGGTAATTTCATTAGTATAAAGATTCAATATAAATAGGGGTGTCATTTTTTTTTTCTGAAAGCCAAGCTCAGTGGCTCTGAGGTTATTCCACTACGCCTTCTGATCCAGGCTTCTCCTAAATCACCTTGGCTTGCTATTTCTTCAAGTCCATTGCACCTCATCTGCTTTTCACTCTATTCCTACACAGAATTTCTATGTTGGCATGGATCCAAAAGCTACTAAAATAAAACTATTGTCTGCTATTTTACTAACCCACCAAGCTGAACAGCCCATTTGGGTTTCCCATCTCTTCTTTGCCTCTGGAAGTTCAGAGCCCCTTTCTCTTACAAGACAATGCACTGCTCAGCACCCCTGGTCTGATGCTGTAGCCCTTGTAATAGGAGGCACATCTGCAGTGGCTGGGGCTGGCAGTGCCCAACTTGAAATGAGTCCTGCAGTTGGCCACATTTCAAAGGGGGCTTTAAACAGGTGTAGGAAATTTCATACTGTTGAGAAATGTGGCAGCCACTTGGAGGTGGTAGTGAGCAAAGGTTTTAATGAAACTAATGTTTAAAAGAAAATCTAATTATGATAAAAAATTGCAAAGCTGCTGGACACCTATGAAATGCGCTATAAAAGTAGATGTCATCTGAAAAATAATTTCATTGCTAGGGCAGAGGCATAGCTGCCAATTCTCTATGGTTGGTACATTAGTGGCCACTGAAAAATCTGGCTTATTCCATTTTCAGAAAACAGAGGACAGGGTTGGCTGTAAATGATCTGTTTAGCAGAATAGACTGAATATATGAGAAATTATTAATTGTGGACATTTACAACCCACACATGTCATTGATATCATTTGACCACTCAACCTACAAGATTTACTGTTTTTGGCAAAATAGGCAGCAAACATCACTAACTAGGATGCAAATTTAATGCACAGTTTAGCTGACAGCTAAAAGGCTCATTCAGAGATTTTAATATATTTTTCCACTTATGTTACAGATAGTGGACAGCAAATAGTCAAAATTATTTCACAAGTGTAGTATTCTAATTTCACAATTTTTATATATTATAATTTTTATATATTTGCCAATATTACAAGACTGGCTTTAAGACTTTATTTTCTGGCAAAATATACAAAGTTAACAAACTAGATTTTGTAATGAAATCAAGTCTGTGAGAAATCTAGACAAAGTAACAACTGTTAAGTATTTTTCAGACTAACTGCAAACCAGCTTCTACCAAATTCCTTGTAAAGGTTTGATATCTCTAAGCCTCTAGTACCTGCCTACTGACAGAAGAGATTTGTTACAGGTCATAAATTATTGTCAAATACTTCCATTTAGCAGTGACTGAAGTGAAATTCAATGCATGTAAGTACCTGAGACATAATGTTGGCTAGCACCAGCCAGATGAAGCTTGATCTATGTCTTCTTAAATTCAGGGTAAGTTTTGCATTGCTTCAATGGAAGTTTGATCTGAATTATTGGCAATATATCTCTGTACAGACTGTCTATGGCATTGACACTGGCTGGTCTGGGGAGTGCTCTTAGCTTTATTAGCACTGTAGAATGCTGTCACCATTCAAAACAGACTGGCTGCCTGAAGCCAGCCCATCAGGAAGGGTTCCTTGCCTTCACTGGCTCCTAAGCCACACCCAGGCACTGTTCTGGCTGGCCAGGGCCAAAGCTGTGCCAGGGAATGTTTAACAGCACAGGCAGCTGAGTTTCAGCATTGCCACTCCATTTACCAGCACAGATGTAGCCACTGTGCAAGCCACCATGTAAGGCACTGTGCAGTGGTTAAGCATCAGGCAAACCCCACTTTTTTTGCAGTTAATCCCACACTGATTAAATTGCCTTTTCATTTTGCTAATATTTGAGGACAGCTGGGTCACTGGCTGACATTGAAGTAATTTCCCTTTTGTTTTCTACATATATTTAAACCCATGTTGTAGATGTTAAGATTTTTCTGCATCATACAAAATCTGTATAAAGTACCAATTTCCTTTAGATCATAAAGCTCTGGATCTTTCTAATAATGAAATACTTGTTTCCTATTTTTTAAAATCTGAAAGGTTAGGAAAGCATGCTTATGCCATGTTTACTGTTCAACATGCTTACTGTTCAATTCCTATGCAAGAACATCTCCCATGATTCCCACAGAAGCTACACACTAGTCTCTGTCCTTACCTGCATATTTTCCTGAATTTTCTGCATAGTGATTATAATTTTTTAATCTTCTGATCAACACAAAAGTGTTTACTCCTATCTTAGTAACAAGCTGTTCCTGCGCCTTGAGTCTTAGAATGTGTGACTAAAGTGCACTGTAAAATATGCTTAGATACACTGTAAGAAACTTGTAGAAACTTGTGGGTCAGCTGCTCTTGAACAATTCAATTTACTGTAATAATCTGCAAATAAGAAGTGGAGGTTTTCTCCATTTACACAACGCTGCCAACAAAAATACCAGGCTACTCAGAAGTGCAGAAAAAAAAGAGGTGTTACTTCATATGGGAATAGAAAATGATCCCTTTTGATGTGAATTGCACCTTCTTACATGTATATCACTGCATATTACACCTGTGACTGTTTAACTGTCATCATCTAAAAATCACATTAGTAAAAACAGACTTCAATAAGTAGCATACTGGAATCATTAATAAACCATTAGTTGTTTCTCACACAGTCATTTCAAAAGTTGCTGATATTACCACGTTTTCTTTTGTAAAATTTCCTTTTGTTGTAAAGGGAATATTTGCTTCCTTTGTTATTTAAAGTAATATAGGACTATCAAAACTTCTTTAAGTGAAATTACAGCTATAATGATTTTTTCCTTAATTATAAATGATATAAAGTCCCTGTGCATGACCCTTTACATCCTCTTTTGGACTGTCTCTTTCCCATAAGGATGAAACTTCCCTGTCATCCTTCAATACTAGGTTGAACTCTCTGAGTAAATAGGTCCTGTGCCTGGCCAAAATAACCTAAATCCTGCAGCTCTGCAAGCTTAGCCCCTATGTGAGTACTGACAGAATTTCTAGAAACTGATTTTTCTCTTCTAGGCCGGTTTTCCACAAAAAAATTGCATACATACCCAACATGTCTGTATCTCATTTGCTGCCTTTTTGCACTGCTACCATGCTATAAAGGGGAATTCATAAAAATGATCATTCAAATATGACTACACTCAGCTTTGCTTAAAAAGTGAGAAGATTGAGTCCTTAATTTGCTTCCATTAAAACGATATGGATTTCTGCAAAACAGAGCTAGGTTAGTCAGTGTTGATCACTAAATACCACAGCTTTGCACAGAAAAATAGTGTGAATAAAAATGTCAAACTTCTTATCCGATTGTCTATTGCATTGTATGAAGAACTTACTTTATTGACTGGAAGAATGTTTTTCACATTGAAGTAGAATCCAAAGTAAACCATGTTAAAAACTCCGTGACGGCCCAGTGTTGCAGTGAGGCCTTTGTTGAGTCCTTGGAAGCCCAGACCACCGGTTTTAATGATCTGCTGAGCTTGAACAAAGCTAGATGGTTGCTACACAAGTTAAGCAAAGGAAGGAAGAGATCATCTTTACAAAAAGAAAACAATAAACATAGCATAATTTCCATGCTGTTGACAAACACAGTGTTGCCTATTCTTATAATTTTATATTAAGTATCACCGTATTTGTTATTTTCCCGTTCCTGTGACCAATAAAAAACAAAACTTTAATTAAAAAAAGATTCCTCATTTTTCTGATTGCAGAATAAGATGTAAGCAGGACTTGAGTACTGTAAAAGAGTAGTACTGTAACAGATTTTCATTTCACAAAAGACAAAAAGGAAGAAACTGTCTCATATCAGACAGAATCTGCCTGACTACATGCACCTTTGAACTTTTTTTGAATATACCATGATATTCAGAATTAGCTATTCCCCTTCTGAATATTTTACATTTTTAGCAGCTTTATAGAAACATTAGTTCCAAAAAGTTGGTGAATAGAGTTTGGCTTTCTCCAAAGTAGAAAGCCAAAAAAAGCCATAAAGCCATAAAGCTCTGGGTAACCAAATCTATAATTAGAAAGGCAAAACATGACTTCCACTAGGAGGTTCAAACATGAAAATATAGAAGAATTTTGACTACACCACTGTGAATACCACTAATTTCAATATACTTATTTGTTTAACAGCTTTCCATTTCAATATACCACTGTGGTAGATCCACAGCATCAGCCAAATGATGTTACTATATCTGACACAGCATATTACCAATTATTTAGGTGACTGATGAGTTTAATCTTTAATACAAAGTTTCATTTTGGTTTTTTTTTTCATATTTTGCAACTAATATTATCCTGCTAATGTTCTGCATATATTTTACTGGAATTTACTTTTCTATCTGCTCCCAAGAATTCAAGTCAGAATCTATTCTAAAACGGAAATGCAAAACATGGGTACTAGCAATGACATCCTTTTTTGTGCTCCAAGAATGGACCTTAGATCTTTAAGAAATAATACTGCAACCTTCAATATTAAGGTATCCCCTGGTATCCCTTGTCTTGAGTATGGACTTACTCCTGCCTTAGAGGTGAAGCCTCTCACTTGCTGAACACCTGAGATGGGATTAATAAGCCCAAATATAGACATCTGCAATGTCTACACCTGACTTCCCTTTTCAGTCCTATAGTAACAAAGAGGACTCTCTTTGGCAGCACTTCCCTTCTACCAAAGGAGGTGTCATCATGTCAACTGATCAAGCCATAGAAGGTTTGCGGTTCATCATTGATGATGGAAGGACCTTAGACAGAGGAATTTATTGTACAAACATCTGGAGTTAATGCACCTCACATAGCTGTTGATTCTTACTTAATATAGACCTATGCAGTGGAATCTGGAGTCAGATTCTTCTCATCATAAAGCAGATAAGTGTATTTGTTTAATTAATCATAACTCGTATGTCAGGTGAGAAGACTTTAATCATCACACCAGCTTCTATAGCCAGTGAGTTATCCAAGGCTACAGGGAAAGGGAAAAAAAAAAGGAAAACCAAACAGCATGGTGTTGGGCTTCTTGCAGTCTACTTTAACAAAAAGCCACCATTATTCTTACCCACAGCAATCCACATTACAAAAGGGCTGATACGTGATTTGTAGTGGCCTTCCTCTTTAAATCTCTCAACCCTGGAAAGATGATCTGCTACCACAGAACAATTCAGCTGTCACTGCAGGGTGTGAATATTTGCTTTGGGGGTGTGCTGGAGTCTGGGTGTGAGTGTATGTGCTCATGCTCTTCCTTGTTCCTTTTAAACAAGATATATTTATTATTTCTATACAATAGTCAAAGAAATATGTGAATTGCATTAGGTTTCATCATGTAGTATGAAAGCTCCACAATGGGATAGGTACACACTTTACTTAAACCTTTTAGAAAAACAGTGCATGGTAATGCCTTGTGCTGTATAATATAACCTCTGGACATGCTTCTTCCAATGGGCTTGAGTTTACATGCTTTATTGTGGAATGTTCTTTAACATTTTCTTAATGAGAACTTGATGTCAAGGTATTAAATCACTGGAACTTTTTCTATTTTACAGCAAATTTTGAAGTTCTAACACTTTGGAAAGATATATTAAAAATTAACATGTCCGTGATAGAACAATCTTCGTGATTTAAGAACTTAATTTTGCTTGGATTTTTTTCCCTAGAGCAAGTAGTTAATATTTTCAATGTAAACTAGGTTTCTAGTAGGGTCCAAATACCATTCTGTCACAATTTTATTTGTATGATAATATACTATTACTTGGATTTTGTGAAATTTTGCATTTAAATTAAATTAGAGAATATTCACCTGAACAAAAACAACTCAGAATGCTTTTGGACAGCTACAGTTTGATTATTGTATCATTCTGAAGGTCAGCAAGGAAGGGGTGCTGCAATGAAAGAAAATAATTGGCTAAAATATACAAACTAAACCACCCCAGACTTTGGGGTGGTTTATAAATTTTGCAGTAGAGAAAAAATTAAAATGTATGAAGTGAAAGGATACATTGGTCTTTTTCAACTTTACAAGGAATAGTTTGTTCAAAATATAATGGTGGTTTGTGTATACTTAAAAGCTTTTTTTAAGCTAGGATAATTACATCTTCACAACTGTGAAACAGAAAGATCCAGAATATCTGTTCACTACTGCTGGAGGAATAATAGTTAATAACTTTTATCACATCATCTTCTTGAGAGACAGATCCTCTCACACATTGCTTTTTCCTACTTTCAGTCTCTCTTCTTCCAGGATCCTAAACTCCTGCTCTGCATTATTTATCTGTTCAGCGGCTTTGCTGCCCAAGTTTAAAAAATGTCTAGACTGGAGACTTGCAGCAAATAAACATGTCTTTCATATGCATTGAGAATTGAACAGGAGTATACCAAACATTTTAAAATTTATTCTGGAAGAAAGTGCTTTTCTGGATGAGTTATGGAGTAGGTACCAGTTACTCTATGACATGTAGAAATCAGTAGCTGTATTTTTCCAGAGTGTACCTGAGGAGCTTGGCCCCAACAGATTATGTAAATGGCCAGGTCATAAATCTCTTTACTGTGCAGCCCCCAAAACTGTTCAATTTGTGCAGATGAGTGCTACAAGGCATGCAAGTATTAAATCAGTCAAAACTTAATAGTAGAATATGCAAAAATCATGTCCCACCAGGGATTCAGCTAACCTTTTCATGTGAATGCTTAATGTGATTTGGCACTTCTAACATGGTGCAGCTGATTCCTCAAAAGATTTTGAAAAAGATGGTTTGACAATTGTTATTTTTCATAAATGAATAAAGGAAAAAGGAACTTCATTACTGCCTTCCTTCCCTTTATCCTGGAACATGTTCTGCATTAAAATTAATAGAACCAATGCATTCCTGAGAACACTTGATTTTCATGAATCACTGTTTTCCAGTTTAATATTTTCCCCCTTTCAGCAGTACCCAGAATTGTGGCCAATGTTTTGTGCAATTACTCCTTTGGACAGAACAATATTTGAATAACAAAACTCTGAAGTTGGGCAAGAATTTAAATTATCAATGTACTTGTTATATAACAATTTTCCAGTTTGTGCTAATAAAAGTGAAGTCTTGTAAGTAATTTCATCCAAGAAACATTGCATAAAGTACAGCAGCTGGACTCTGTCTAGGGCACAGGCTGTGGTGTTTTATGCTAACCTCCAGGGCTCACTTGAAATCTGGAGCTTGCTGGGCTAAGTGTGCTGTGTCCAAGGGGCTCAGGTTTGTACTCCTGGATTGCAATTCCTCACAGTGCTGGGTTGCTGGCTGCTCAGGAGGAGTGAAGGTGCATTTCAGGCACAGAATATTTACAGGGGAGGTGCTGATGCCTCTGACAATACTGCAGGCATCTCTGCATACCTGAGGGCAGTGGCTATTGGGTCTCTTCCATTTCTGTTGAGCTTGTGGGGAAATCATTTGCATCCACCAATATAATACAGACATTCTGCTCTAAATATGAACCTCAAAATGCAATATGCTAAATAAAATAGAAAAAGGAGAAGGAAGCAGTTTTCCTACCTCTGTGAAAGCATTCTGATTGGTCTGTAAGGTAACCTTCACTACTTCAAATGGGTTAACCACAACTGCCTCTGTCAACCCAGATCCCAAGCCAGCAATTGCAAATGCCTAGGAAAGTTCAAATGAAAATTGAGTATTAAGGAGTAATACTTCCTCTACATCAGATTGTGAAACTGAGGGATACAATGCAAACTGTAAGACTACAGTAATGCAGCAGTATTCTATTGCTAAACAACTTTAGCCCTTGATAGATGTTGACAGTTCATGAAGACAATATGACAATAGCCATAAACCATATTCCAAAACAATCAAAACAAAATATTGTAGCACTTCATGTCCATGTATTCTCTTTTCAGCTGGAAGGGAAAATATGGTACCAAATTATTGCGCAAACATGGAAAAAGTGGCAAAAGAATGTCCTCATGTTATCTTTGGGTGGACTCTGAATAATAACACAAATATAAGTGTAGTTATGCAGCACTGGAAAAAATAAAATCCCTGAACTGAGCATTAAGGACATAACACTAACATATTAACTTAAAAATACATGTAAAAAACTAAAATAGTTCAGTACTTAAGCAAATTGCACAAGTAGGAATGTTCACCTAGTAGTTAAAAATCCTAGAAAGGTTGAAATGGGAATGAGTGGCACATGGGGAAATGTCAGCATTCATTGCAAGGATGAATTAACTCCATTTACTTAGAAGCTGGTGGCATTTCAGCCATAGACATGGAAATATTCACTGCTTTGCTTTCCATCATGGCAGAACATTTAAAGATTTTTTTTAACAAAAAATAGTATTAAAATATTTAGGTCAAATGAGAAAATTCAGAGAGGTTAAGTTTAATGATCACTTTACACATTTATTGCCTTCACTTAACATCCCCAAACTCTCTAGGTGCTGAAAAAAAGTCTCAGGAACAAAATACATAATAATGAATCCATTTGCTGAAATTCAAAGAAACAATAGTAAGGGAAAAAACAATAGTGAGAAAAACTTACTTAATGCAGAAGGATTTGAGCAGGGACTCCTGAGAGCTCAAGAAAGACAGGAATGAAAAGTTAGAGGGGTAGTGGCAAACACCAGTCTTACTGCCTTTGGAGAAGATTGTGTTACCAACAAATTGATTTTTCCAGTAAGATGGGAACATTTCATCATCAACCATGAGATGGAAACCAGTAGGAAGATGGTGCTAATGTATACACCTGTCTTTTAATAATAAATATTGCCTTGATATGAGGTCTGTTGAGGTACATAGAAACATTCTGCCTGGCTTAGACCAGAACCCCCCTTAGTCTTCTTTTTCCATCACTACCTTAGGACCAAAAATACCTCTATAATAATAGTACTGCACCAAAAATATGAGGGATTTCTGATTTTTCTAAGCATTGCTGTATCTGTTCTATGAATCACAACAGTTTTTGGGCAGCCTGTAAACATGCAAACCCCCCCCACCCAAAAAAAGGTGCTGGGGTACCATAGAACCTTCAACTCTGTTCTTTCCACTTGCTAGAGAACAAGTATCAGTCTCTCTATATACACCTAGGGATGACAACTGATGAAAAATACCAGATAAAATAGGAGAGACTGCAAACAGCTATAGGGTCAGTGGAATGACTAAGAGGAAGTGGAGACTTGCTTTAACCTGGTTAATAGAATTCCGTGACCTTTCACTCACTGCAATTAAAGGGAGATGTAACTGGAAGCAATACTCTTTTAAAGAGACTTGAAATTGCCAAAACCTTTATAGCACAGCCTTAAAAAGATCAATTGTTTCCTAAAGTTGTGAAGTCATCATCGTGAAAAATAGATATTTACTATGATTTACGTTCTTACACCACAAGGAGCAGTAGCTCTTATAAAAAGTATTTTAGTCCTAATGCACAATGGCAGAATTAAGATCTACACATGAGAATGCAGATTACACATGCAAGCTGCATCTTTGCATTAAAACATTTCTGTGTATATGTATGACCTGCATTTTGTTTTTAAACCAAGGAAGTAGCAAAGGACTTCAAAGGAAGTAGCAATTTCTTATCAATAATTGTTTCTTTTATAAAGTTTTTAAAATAAGACTGAGATCTCTATTTTTGCTATAGGTGTACTGTGCCTTGGAGAATAGCACTGTGAGGTTGAAGTCTTAAACTATACACAATGACATGAATAAATAAATATTGATAATGTTCAACTTTTTTTGTTATTTCATAAGAATTAAGAATGACAAGCTTATACATTCTCTTCCATGGTGCTGTTGTTATCCATGTTCATGAATGTTAAGATGTTGTAGGGAATTATTTTGAGGACATTTGATATAAAACATAATTTATCAATGTTGATATATTCTTATCAATATTTTTTTATCAAGGGACAGGTCTGTTTTAAAAAACTCTGGATTGAGCTGGACCCTTTAATTTTGGGCTTCTTCTGTGGGAGGAAGCAGATGAGACAGACTGTTCAGCAGACACATATTATATCAGAACACAAAGTTCTGTATCCATACATACCAGCCCTGGTTGCAATGATGCATATCCCAGAAGCTTCTTGTATTGTTCAAAGGTAAAAAACTGTGAATAGAAGATAGATTGAAATTGAATTGAAAAAAATTATTAGTTACTTATACAAATTAGTAAAAAGCAGACTACAATGGAGTTTAACTACCTCATATCCTGAGCAGCTGCACACAGTTCTGCAAAATAAACGTAAGCCACTTTTATTTCACACTTTCTGTAGCTGTGTTAGATGTGCAAGAGTAGACAATCAGGCTTCAGAACTGATTTTATTAGTGTGTCATGCATAACAGCAGCATAAATGCAATTCAAGTAGTGCTTCATCTAAGAGTTCACTTACATCATTTAGGACCAATTTAAATTCATAAAATTTTCCTCTGGCATTAACTTTTATATACTAATGTAAATGTAGTAGCAGATATTACAGTTTTACCAAGAAATCACCCCCACATTCTTAATGTAATGTGATGCAATCACTTTTGCATTTCTCAAGCACTAGTCTGCTTCTCATCAAAGAGATATAATTGTGTATTTTGAAGATGGAAAGTCTGCCATTTTCATAATCTTCTACTGTCAACAGGTACGTTTTTTTTCCTGTTCTCTCTTTACAAATAAATCTTTCAGTCAATTGTCTTCTTTCAAACAGTGGCACTTCAAAGTTCTGAGCATCTGCAATCCTTTAGAGGATGTCTCGAAAGCTGTGCTCATGCGTGTTTGAATCTCAGGAAAAAAGTAAAATCAGCTTCACCTGCACCAACATGGTGAAAGGCATTTGCAAAGGCTCACTTTGCAACCTACCATGTCTTGACACCCAAACCCATTAGTTTTAAGAATTACTTCTGTGAATTCTTATAAAAATCAAAGCATAATAAATGAATGGATTTGTTCTTCCAAGAAGAAGGTTTAGAATAGCTCTGACTGCACTGAAGCCAGGAGGAAGCTTCCTGTTGGCACAGACAAACAGACTTTTGCTGTCTGGCTCCTTGTCTGTGGACACGAAGTCTAAGATACATGGGTCAAGATATACTCTAGAGAAAGAGTATATGTGACATTTTACAAATTATTGGGAAGGTGCCCTCTGAAATACAGCACACAATCTAGGTTACTATTTAAAAACCAACTCAGATTACATCATATTCAAAACAGGGCAACCAGGAGCATTAAGGAGAAGTTAGAGATTGCTTTAAGAACGAAGACTGAAGGAGAATGACTGCTTTCCTTGTTTAGTTTAGCAAAAGAGTTGCTGCAAGAGAATGTAACACAAGGAAAATAAGTAACATAAAGAAACTAGGTGTAAGAACAAAATATAAATAGAATGTGACTAGAGAGCTGATGAAGCTTTCTAGCAACTAAAAGAATCTTGAAACAGTCTTCCAAGAAGAGAAATGGGGGAAAAATCTTTATGTTGTGAACGGGAGAGTTTGATAAGTTTATGAAGGAGATTACAGAACAAACCCCATAGTGTCTTAAATTCATATTCTGCAAACATTTTACTGAAGTCACTGGAAAAGCAGTCTAGTTGCTATCACAAAAGACAGATCTGAGTGCAGTGAAAATGATCCTCTAGCATGAGGGTGGCAGAAATTGTGGGCTAAAAAGAGTAGGTATTTGAACTCTAGGTAACACCAAAAACATTGGAGGTGTTATTCCACATAGTTTTCACACATGGAACAACACAAGGTCCCTAACCACAGCTTGCTATTTGTGAGTCCTGTAATCTGTCTAAGAAACATTCACATCTTTGCATGCAAAATAAAGTAGCTGTTACACAGCATGTCTGGCATGATGGGAATGAAGAACAAAAACCTGTCCCAGTTGCACCAATACTGCATCAGTGCAGGTTCATATGTCCTAGTACAAGAGCTGTCACATCCCAGTCTAGCAAAAGTAAATAGCCAGAACTTTTAACTCTCCTGTCTGCTTTCCAGTGTTGGCCTGTGACATGTGATTAGTTCAGAGCAAACTGGTTCAAATGAAGATGGGATCCTTGGAATGTTGGTGAATTCTGTGACCACAGAGGGGACTAAAATCCCTCCGCACAGCATCTGCTGACGCATGAGACAACCAAACTGTCTCACCATGAGAGGAAGGCAATGAGCAATGAGGCCAATGGAGATGTGGGAATCATAAGAAACATAAGGGAATAGAGTGTTTAAGACAAGTGAGAAAGACTGTGTGGCCTGTGCAGGGTCTCAGCTAAAGAAGACAAGCTCTGTCCCTCACGGTTCAGTACTACAGACCTATCAGAACAAAGCAGCTATTCCATAAACCACGTGTACAGGAACATAAGTAATAAGCACCACATTTTCATTTGAACTTGTTTAGAACCTTGTCCTATGGCAAAGTCAATAAAATTTTTCAATCAAGACCTGCTTCAAATGAAAAGTCACTAGAATCATACCAAAACCATCTGAGAATTGGGTGTAAATGTGTTAATAATGCCACTGTCTTAAAGCAAGAGCGGATATGTATACATAAGCAAAATTGGGTTGTTAAATTCTGGAAACTGATGGGCTGGTACTCTGGTTACTGGACAGATATTTTTTTATATCCTCAGCTGGGATTATTATATCATTTTGCAGAAAAGGTCCTAGAACTGGGATCCAGATTTTGACTACCTTCCAAAGAGTGTAAAGATTGAACATTAACCTTGCAAGCATCTTGCAAATATGTTTAAAATGTTTGCATTGGCCTTGACAATAATCAAAAAGATAGAAGTGTTACTTAAACTCCAGCTCTATCTTTTTGAAGGTATAATAGAGGTCTACCAAAGTGGGAGGGTAAGCTGCTTAACTGAACTAAATTAATTTCTTATTGTGATAAAATTTGCTTTATTCTCTCTCCAGCATCTTTCTAGTCATTGTTACCCTCTTAACCTTTAATGGAATTTCTGGTATTCCTTAATGTTTTCCATAGTGTTACAGATCTGTAAAATAGTTGTAATAAATGCAGAATTACATTACCCAGCAATTTTTTTGGTCTTTAAAATGTTACTTTAAAATCAATAGCTTCCTAGAGCCATAAATAAAATAACTACTTAATAGTAACTATGCTTTAAATAATTTTTAAAAGAAAAAATCACTAGCAATAAAATTTAATATAAATGTTGCTGGGTGTACTAGAGTGGCTAGTATACATACAATTTTTCAAAAAAGAATGATTTCATACTGTGTCATATGACTTTATATGCATCCACCTAAAATGTTTTTTAAAACACAGCATAATTTGTCTTTTCCTCTACAGTTGCATTAAGTTAATCGCTTTGTGCAAAAAAATTTCTCAGAATAAGCGTATTTAAAACATGCTTTTGTGTATATAGTAACCAATATTGTCCATCTGGCAAAGATATACTTTAATTGAAGTTACACAGAAAATAGCCAAAGTACTTACCAGATGTCTCAATAATGCTAAGATAAAAATATATGCTTGAAACAAGATGTCTGGGAACACATGAGCAATATAAATTTGCCCCAAAAGTTCATCTGTTAACCATTGTATTGGCACCATCATTTCTTTCCTCCAAGTTCAATCTAACAGAAAGTTATAAACTCTGACTTTTCATCTTCCAGAAATACCAGCTTTCTTTTTAGAAAGGAAATAAAAAGAGAGAAAAAAAGAAATAGTAAGACAGACTTGGGAACATAGTTGACTAAAAATGAAGCTTTATCTTCAACACTTCAGTGAAAAACTGGGGCTAAATAACTTCATTTTAATAGCTTTATTTTTACTTGCAAAAATACACACCAGATAAATAGAATATTCCAGTAGCACAAGTACATTTCTTCTTAGTACAAAATCTCCCTTGTCTATTCTCTACTCACTTTTATGACACTATAACTAGAAGCTTTCAAAAAACTTCATTACAAACATAAAAAGAAGCTACTGGAACCTAGAAAATGCCTCTTTTCCTTTTGTGCTTTCTCAAATCTCAGAATCATTGGTCTGAATGTAGTCTTCCTCTAAATCTCACTAGTCATTTAGGCAGTCAGGAAGGGACAGCATGAGGCTTGCTTCAATGAGGAAAATTATTAGAAGAATAAAGGTTGGAGGGTGGGCCAAAGAAAGCAATGATTTTTCCTTTGGGGTCATAGCCAAATAAGGTTAGTGGAAATTTGAGATAGGTTGGATTCTCTTCAGGTCAAAGCGTGGGTACAAATTCCACTATGGATGTTAAAAATTGTACTGGCCTATGACATCTCACATTGAACTGTTCCATTATACAGGTTCTTACATTATTGTTCAGCCCTGTTCTCTCACTGAATTCTTCTAATGTAAAATACAGCTGATGTCTCAAAAAAGTTATCCTGATGTCCTTGGAGCAGCAGCAAATTTAAAGGAATATTGTAAATAATAAAAGAATTCAACTATTAAATTAAAACCCTCTCAGGTTTAACATTTAAGCTTGATTCTCATGTTTGCAGAAAACTCAGCTCTCACATAAATGTCCAAAAACTAGGTAGAGAGCATCCCACAAAGAGAGGACAAGTAAGACAATAAAGAAGCCAGGAGCTCTTGATGTAAAAGAGTTTGAGAGAACTGAGTCTGTTTAGCCTGGAGACAAGAAAACTAAGGTGATTTAAGTTCTGTTTTCCACCATTCAAATTTTATACAGAAAAGTCAGACTTTCTCAGAGGCTGGCAACAGAAGCATGAGAGACAACACACAAATGTTGAAACAGGAGGATTTGGAGTGGATATAAGGGAAAATTCTTCACAGTAAAAGAATTAAGGACTGGAGGATGAGCACAGGGAGGCTGCAGTCTCCATTCTTTAAGATTTCAGAACTCAACTAGACAAGCATCTGAACATCCTGATGTAACCATGAAGTCAGCTCTGCTTTGATCAGAGATCCTTCCCAGCTGAAAATCTTTTTATGATTCTACAATTATATTGAATATCATGGGGTTTAAGCAAATTTAATAAATTTGAGTAAAGGAAAGTGATTTGAAGTTTATGAATGACTGAAAATGGTAGGAGAAATCAAATGGGTTAGTATTTTAACTAACACATGCTGGAATCTAAAAAGCACAGTCAGATTTACTTTATCCTGTTTCAAATGAAATTAAACAGAGAGACAGAGGAAGCATCACAGTATGAAGAAAATGAATTATTAGGAATCTTCTAAATATTATCCATCTATTCTTCACTGCCACTTTGCAGTGGGACTGCAAATAGGACTTTAGTTTTCCTGGTTTAATTAAATAATTTTGAGATAAGTGACATATGTCACTTGTATCTAAAATGCCAGTGCAAACAAGAAGATGACATTACCAGAACTCCTTTAGGATTCTGTTACAAGGTCACATCCTGTCACTTTATACAAATATTATTCCTCTGTAAAGGAATTGGAATGTGAATGATTAATTGCAGACTAAGGACCAGAATCATATGCAGCCTTTTTAGAAAGAAACAACAAAAAGAAAGAAAGGAAAATCAAGACATTCTGTATAATAACTGCTTTTAGACACATTTGTTGCAACTATGGAAACTTCAAAGTCCTGAAGTAAAAGACTAAGAAACATTTGCTCTTAACACAATGGCTGCTTTGATAGATTTATAACTTTAGAATGATGCGCTTAATAACTAGGTTTTAATTAAAAAGGTTGAATGGCTCAACTGAAAAAATTGATGAATTGAAGTATTTAGCTTAGGAATGTTACTAAAATCCTGTTCTAAAAATCAAAATAAAGGATAATAAAAGAAAATCAGATCAGCATTTGACAGAAAATACACTTTGATAGGCTGGCCTCTATAACTGTAAGAGAGCTGGAGTAAAATGTTTTGCACAATGAGGAGTTGTATCCATTACGATCTCCAATCTCTTAAAAAGATAGAGTATTGAGCAGAGTGCTCTTTGGAGCACAAAAAAACTCTGGGCAGCACTTCAAACCTACAAAATAAGTACTTATTAGTGGCTTCTTTAATGGCTTCTTGCGTTAATTTATTAAGCTGTTAGTTGTTTTGCAAGTTGCTAGGCATTTTCAGTAAAACAAAATATGTAAACCAGAGGCACTTATGAGGCTAAAATATAACTTAAACATTTTATTAATTCTGACAATATAAAATAATTGCAACCTTTTTTTTCAGTAACATTTGATACACAGGTCAAAATTAGCTTAATGTTTACGAGCCTTATCCTACACTTCTTCATCAAGGACAGTTTTTATTGTGCTATCAACAGGAAACTTTCCTCCTAGTAAAAATCAGAGGATTAATATGCCAAATAAGTTTAAGATTCTAATCTCAGTCAGTGGGGGAGAAATAAAATGTTTTACAGCTGCCACTGTCCCTAGTTATACTTTTAAAGGAGGAAGCATGGGGTTTTTACCTTCACTGCCCTTTTAGGTGTCTCAGCCAAAATGGGAGGAAGTATTCCTTTGTAGAAGCCAAGTAATCTATTGAAGAAAAAAAAAAGAAATTATTTTCATATGGATAAAAAATATATGAATACCATACTGCCAATTCTATTTTCACTTTTGAGTAAAGCAATTAAACTTTCAGCATTTCCAGGCATATAGACAAATAATGATACTCTATGCTTACTTGCTAAACAACTAATGTACTACCAACTATATCATGTGCTGGTGAGATGATATAAAGAAATCAGCAATAAATATGTAAAAATTCAATCAACTTTTTTCTGAAATACAAGAAATTCTATTTAAAAAGTGAGGAACATTTTTGACAATGAAAAAGAAGTATTATTTCATTGTTTTAATTTGCTTACCACAGCAATGTTTACATCAGAAATTTAAGTCACAAAATCACAAAATATAGGATTGTAAAAAACTGTGACTTCAGCAAGTTGTGTACAAAAACACTTCTTTCTCATCTTCAGATGCTAGCTGAGACATATTTTGCAGTTTAGTTTTAAACATGTCTCAAAATGTATTAAGTTTTTTTCTTTTAGCAACTTAGTTTTAACCCAAGTTACCCATTCAGAGATCCATGACAGAATGTATGTATTTCATCTGGGAAAAAACATTTGGGCAGTATCTTGTCGCTGAATGTGTGTATCTATATCTCTTATCTATCTATGTACAGCCTGCTGCATGCCAGCACACATGGCATTTTCAGGCAGCCTGAGCTCTGCTTATAAGGCCAGTGTAGATACACAATGCTGGGTCTTGGGAATGCTTTAATTGACAAGCAGTTTTCAAAATCCCCATGTGGGGTAGAAATAGACACAGTGCTTGTCTGCTAGGTCTGCACACTAACCTGGATAGTGCATGGTGAGAGTTCAGAAAGGAATTTAATGGAATCACCAAGAAGAATCATAGAATGATCACCACCTCCAGGGATGGTGACTCCACCACCTTTCTGGGCAAACTATTCCAATGTCTGACCACCTTAACAATGAAAAAAAAAAGCTTTTCAATATCTAATTTGTGTTGTTCCTGCCTTAGCTTAAGGTCATAAGTTACCTTGTTAGCCAACAAGAATATATCCTCCAATTTGTCCATCTTCAGAATGTATACACATTTATTCAGGACTGTAAGAGGATTCTGTCTACACACAAAAAAAAATTACCTAAAGTAAAGCATTTGTGTTTTTAAAAATGTTGAAAGGTGGTGATGTCAGAATGTGATGATTCATCTTTCTAAAGCAGCCTCATATTTGAAATATTTTTGCAGAGTGTGTAAGAGACATGACATCAATAGATTCTCCTACAGTTGATCTCTACATGTCAAAAGAAAACAATAAATTCATATTCCCCATGTGAATTTAAAATACTACAAATGCTATACCATTTTGCCCATCCTTCTTCAAACACTTCTCTGGAGTTCTCTGCTTGGGCTTCTCCAACATAAATAAAGTAATTTAGGCCTTGTAATATGCTCTGGGTTGGGCATATCCTTACTCTGAAGAAAGCAATGTTTGAACTCCAGTCCACAACAAAAGGACACTTTGAGCATTTAACATAATGATGGTTTCATGACAAACTACTGAAAAGTAGGAGATTAAGGAATTCAGTTGTCATCAGATGTTTAAATTTTCCCAAAGTCTTACTTCCCAAACATAAACATACAAATATACCTTTATGTATCTATTAATATAGATATGGATATACCTACAGATACCTATAGATATGGCTATAACAATATAAATATAATGGATCCATAGAATCATACAACATAGAAACATAGAATGGTTTGGTTGGAAGGGACTTTAAAAATAATTTAGCTCCAACCTGCCTGCCATAAGCAGGGAATCTTCCACTAGACCAGGTTACTCTGAGCCCCATCCAGCCTGGTCTTGGTCTTATTCTTGGTCTCTATTCTTAGTGCTGGGCCCATTTTAGTCTTTAATGGTTCATACATATGCAGAGCATATTGCTGATTCAGTAAGCAATTTAAATGTGAAATGCCTTAAAAAAGGTGATTTATACATTTTAATGTGAGTTCAAACTGAAACTGAGGTCCAAGTAGGATCAGCTACAAGAGCACAGATCCCTGTAAACACTTTCTTCCTTTCAGCTCAGTCTAAACCCCTGCAAGCATATCTACAACAGGCATCCCGCTTGCAATTTCTACTCCTCCACATGATTGGAATTGGAGAGTTAATGTCTGCCAGTGCTTTACTCACTGGTGTAGCTCTCACTACAAAAAGTGAGACTCAGTCTGGATTTGTTCATTAGTAAGAAATGCCTAAGCAGAGAAATATGCAGTGTAGAACAAAAAGTCAGTTTTAAAAACATGCTGCACCATTACCCAGTCTGACACAGCAGAACAGGTTCCTTTTCCAGGTTGCCTTTTTGTATATTCAAAATGCATGCAGCTATTGGATATATAAGCCTTGTAACATTTCCACAGTCTCTGAGGATCTTAGAGAAAACTTTTCAGAGAGAATGTAGAAAGGATATACTAGGAATTTGAGCAGTACATTTGTCATCTTAGCAAAATTGCAAGGCAGTTAGCAGCTCCTAAAGAGCAATCCAGCATTAAACCACAAGTCAATGTTGAAACACCAGTGATTCAGGCCACCATTAGACCAGGCAGTGGATTATTTGAAAGTTCTAAAGAAATGGGAACTAAAAATATGAAAAGCAATTATCCATTGCTTCTGAATCACAGAAAAGTTGATGATGAAAGGGACCTCTCGAGATCATCTGACCCAACCCTTTGCTCAGGAAGGGCAACCTAGAGCCAGTTGTCCAGGACCATGTCCAGACAGCTTCTAAGTATCTCCAAAGAATGACTACCCTTAAAGGAAGGAGATACTTCAAATCCTCTGGGCAGCCTGTGCCAGTCCTTAGTTACCCTCATAGTAAAAATGAACACATTCCTGATGTTCATACGGGCCCCCTTGTGCCTCACTTTATGTCCATTGTTGTCCATGCCTCCGGTCCTGTCACTGAGACCTTTCCTTTAGGTACTTCCAGATTCCCCTCTGAGCCTTCTCTCCTCCAGGCAGTTCTGTCTCTCTCAGTCTTTTCTCATGTGAAAAGTGCTCCAGTCTTTAATCGTTTTAGTTGTCCTTCAACTGAACTCTTTATGTTATGTCCATGTCTTCTATTCTCATCATTCAACTGAAGGCAGAGCTCCATGCACTGCAGTTGTCTTCCTGGCCAGCCCTTCCTAAGCAGCCTGCATCCCTCCACAGCAGCACTCGGTGCATTCACTGTATCCCTGGATCCTGATGAGATCCTACCCCTGCAGCAGCACACAGATCTCCTCATGTTTGTGTCCCATGCTGTGTGCCCTGGTGTGCAGGCTCTTCAGAGAAACTTCCTCCCTCACATGCAAATGCTTGAGGTGACCCAGCTGAGCCCTGTTTATTCCCGGTGTGCTCCTCGTGGTTCACAGCACCCCAGGGGCTTTGCTTGGCTCCATCGCTCCCTCAGAGCTGCTGTAACTCCCTCCCTCAGGGCTCCTGATTTGAAGTTCTCTTTTAAGGACTTTACTAGGAGCAGCCACACTGCAGCAGAGATAGGTGTGCAAAGATAGCACTCTGCACCTGATGTCAGGCTGATCCGCTTATTGTAAGGCTGACACTGAAGACTTTCTGCTGGAGGAACCTCTACTGTGAACCAGGAGAATCTGCAGAGCTGAGTTACCATATTCATGGCTCTATGAATCCCTAAAATGTGAAGGATTTCATAGCCACATAAGTGGCTTTCACTGCTTTATTCCTCCTTCCTCTTTGGAAGCAAATCTCTTCATGGAAAACAGACAAGAAGGAGTTAAGGTCTATTCCTATGGAACACATTAAGTTTAGAAATCTAAAAACACATGAAACTTTGAGGATATACATCCATATATGCAATATGTAATTCAGTAAACATGGTAAGAGCTAGCTCCGTATTTAATTATGAGCTGTGGTTTAGGGTTTTTTTCCCTTCCTGATTTGAAATAGAAACAGAAAAAGGTTAGTAAGCACAGCCAGTAAGATGAAAGGAATAAATGAAAAGAGGAAGTAGAAGACAATGCCATCCCATCACTGCCCATTGTCAACTGACTAATTTTTTGCATAAAGTGTAGTTGCTTTTGGAACCTCCTGTGCCTGAGGTGGAGGACAAGCAGCTGCCCACAACTTTTACAAATAACATTTTACAAATTGTATCCATTAAAGAGAGTTATTTCAATCTTTGCAGAATGAACCATTTACTTAATTAAAAAAACTAGCATGATAGTAACAAAAACTTGACTGGCTTTGCCAGTCAAAAAGTACACACACACACACAACAATCTTATCTTGCTTTGCTTAGCCAATTGAGTTAGCCTATTTGCTCACAGAGTATGCATTTTTTTCAAATTTTTTCAATGAACAATGATGACATTTCACATTTGAGAGATATTATCACCTGGACTCAAGCCTTCCTTCAAAAAACTAGTGTTCAGAAAAATTATGAAACAGCAGCAACAGCAATCACTGCAGGGTCTGATAGAAGAAAGAGAAGATGACATCACATCCCCAGCTAGAGACACTGGAAAGAACGAATAAATTTCTAACAGAAACACAGCTACATCTTATTTTGTTTCAGCATTAAGGGTCTAAATGAACATCACCATTCAATTGTATTCTGGGCAAGAGCCCAAACTCATCTTTGCAGCAGTTGATTTTGAAACATTACAGTCAATCACATCTTCTCAATTTGTTCTTGCAGGCTTTCCCTATCCTTCTGGTTTCCATTTCTTGTTTGGAAGCCTTGAGTCATTCACCCTGGCAAGACGACCAACCTAAATCAGTTATTTTCTCCGAATTATACTGAAATTGCGATCTTGCTTAGCTTGTTGTTTTCTTCCTCTGCCTTTCACATAATTTTCCCTTTAAGGATCTAATAAAGCTGATTGAAGGCATAAGCACAATATTCCCTTTCTTTTGGTGCTGTCAAACCCAAGGCATTTACCCACATTGTTTTATAATTGAAACAAAAAACCTCTTAGGTCCAATTCTGCTTTCATTACCTCTGCATTATCCCAAGTATAAATAAAAGACCTGGCTTTCATGACCACATCAGTTGCATGAAACAAATGCACAACTTTCAGATTTTATGAAATGTTTTATTTAAACAAAGGGAAGGAATTATGAAGACATGATTGGTTAAAAAGTTGGGTGTTGTTCAAAAAGAGGAAGAAAGTATGTCTAAATATAATTAAGCTTGCTTAATATTCAATTTATATGAGGGAAAAAGTACCTTTCATTTTCATGCTATGTAGCATGTTATGAATTTATTACTAATAGAAAATAAATAATTGGACACAGGGCAATGTTACTTTAACATAACTATAACATAACTTTGTGTTGACCTAGCTGGATATTTAAAAGATTTTAAATTCCCAGAAGTTGTGGAAAAACAAGCAAGTGCTTAGTGAAGGCAGGCACAAATTAGTACCTACCACTGAGAATAAGGGACTTAAATTTAGGCATTTATTTTGAGAGCTGCAAGCCACTAACCAGTTCACACATGTAGTTCACCCTCAATCCCAGCATTTACAACTATTTCCCCAGCTGAGGAGGTATGTTATAGGGAAGGCTGAGTGTCATTCTGGGACAACTGGCACAGAGTTCAGCAGACTTGAAAAGATATTAAAGGTTGGACACATTCACAGAAAATCAGGCTTGGACGCTCTTGCTCTCCAAAAAGAATTTTTTTTCTTGTGAAGCATGTTATGTATATTATCCTACTGCAAATGTTAAATACACATCTCTACAGGAGCCCCGTATGAACCTATCAATGACACAGTTAGCTAAGCTGGCTTCTGAATTTCTATTATGCAACTATATTTCTTTTTTTATTCTGTGTCTGTTATACAGATATCTGCCATTTTAGACACTGGCACTAAATACTAGGTCCTTATTTTCATATTATATTTAACTTTTCTTTTTTTTTTTTTTTTTTTACAAAGCTTTCATTGCAACACCTGGGAAATAGGGAAAAAACATAAATATTTTTTGCAGCAAGCAAAACAGAATTATATGTGAGCCTGTGCCTGTAGTAACACTCTTACACTACATACTAAAAGAAGACCAAGCCTCCAGCTATAGGAATACTAGAAGCAGACCAATTAATGAAAGAAATCTGTCAAATAAGTTAGGACAACGCACTGCATGAAAAGTGACTGGGTAAAAAGGAAGAGGCTCTTGGTGAAAGCTATTAAGATACTTCAGGAAAGTACTAACAGTGGAGAAGCTGGCTCAGAAGCAATCAGACTCGCCAAGAAATGGATTAATAATCAGCATCAATCCCTCTCACTTATTCAAAATGACAGTCATCACTGTATTTACTGCATGTGGGTCAGATTATGAAGTTATTATGATCCATCATCCATGTGACTGTTATTCTTACTGAGAAATGTCTTTCTTCCATGAGTTTTAATCACCTCCCAATCTCTTGGTCAAAACCCTTGCTAATTTTTTGGCTTTCTAAGATGCACTCTGAATTTATATGAGTTACAGGACACACCTAACTATAAATCCCTCAAGAAACTGGAAGATGAAACTTTTAAACTTTTTCCTTTCTTGCTTTTGTCTGTGGCAGTAAAAAAGTGAGAATTAAAAAAGGAATATTTGTTAAAATTTATTTCCATTCAAATGATGGTCTTTTATACTTTTTCACTTTGATATACTATTTACATATTTCTCACATGCTTTCTGTGTTTTGTTATACACAAGCAAAGAAAAAATAATCTAGGAAGGTGAAGGTATAGCCTTGCATTGTAACAAGCAACATAGCTTAAACAGTTTCCCATGGGTGGAAAAAGGACATCTTGCTCCGGATTTTTGTCCTTAAGGATGATTATAAATTAGTTATTTAATGGTACATTGTTACTCTGTACTGCCTGTCTAATAGATTAATGTGAACGAAATTATATAGGATTTTTAAAAATGTAGATAGGCTCACACCTCTGCTCCTTACCCTGTAACTGCTGAGGGCCTGTGAGGCAGGGCTGGCAATGCTTCCAGGGAGTCATGGGGCTGCCTGGGAGTGTGGTGGCAGCTGGCAGGCAGCGGGGCAGGACCTTGCCAGCTGCAGCACCTCTGCTGCAGCACCTCTGCTGCTGCCCTGCTGCCAGCCCAGCAGAGCTTGTTCTGGGCTCCTGCCACTGCTGCCTCTGCCTTCCGAGCACTTTCCTCTGCTCTGGCCCCAACACCAATGAACAAAATTCCAGTTTGGCCCGTGCTTCTGAGAAGCCTTAAGCTGGTCTGTTTGATGTATTTCCTGTTGAAATCAGTGCAAATGGCAGCATTATTATCACTGGCAGCTGGTTTAGGCTCTTAAAAATTACCTGCATGTAATCACTAGCCAGGCTGTAGAATGGGTCTGCATGTCTCATTTCTTACAACTGACAGCATTTCTTCCCCCAAAGACTTTCCCTCTAGCTGCCCCTTTGTTTGCAAGAGGAACAAGCTACGGACATGCCAAAACAGCTTTGCCTAGAGCTTCTGAAACAGAAAAATTCTTCATTGCATTTTGGATTGTCAGGATTGGCAGAATGTTTCATTTGTTCAGAAGTTTTAGTTGTTCAAACACTAGAAGAGATTTTACGGGTTTTTTTCCCCTTTTGCCAACAGTACTGCCGCAACTGGTACGACAGGAAGCAGTCACTTTTTAAAGTAGCTCCACACCTATGTCTATTGAAGCTAAAGAATGCAAGAAAATGATTTTTAATTTTGATACCAGAGCAAAAAAATAGATATTTTAGGAGATGAGCTTAGAAACCTGTATCTGACAAAAAAAAAAAAAAAATCACAAAGAGGATAATTAGATGTGTTTTCTGGAAAAGAGTGACAGCATTTCTCTGTGTTAAAGTGATGCTGTGATACATTAAATGAAAAGTCGTGAGATTAGCAAAATTTCTGTGCTTACCCTGGGAATGTGTTCTACTTAAATTAGTTGTGACTTCATAAAAATACAACATTAAGTTGTTCTAATTCCATCAGAAAAAAATGGGGCTCAGGAAGGAAATTTTTGATTGCAAGTTAATGTTAGCCTTCATTGGAATAAGTTATACTCTTCAATATCCACATGCATAATCCCTAGGGAGTTATATGACGCCATGTATTCTTTCCCATATGCTAGTTAAATATGAGATTTAAGAGGCCTTCAGTGTCATTATACAGATTAGTGACTCTCCCAGAGGAATCTAGGTTCACGATACAGTGAATAACTCACAATGAGATTCTGAAGACCAACATTTAGAGATCATTTTGTGTTTGTATGAGTTTTGCACCTGCAATTATTTGTGCTTGTAATTTAGGTTACTTAGATGTTTTTAACTTACAGATGCAATCAGTGATGTAGATACTTAAACTGAACTGAACTGCAGGCAGCCATAACTGCAGGTCCAAAATTTTGTCTGCAATTATTTGAACTCATAAACACATCCATCTCCTGAAGTCTAAAGTAAAACTAGGCCAGTAGTGGTTTTATGCAGTATATTTAACAAACTAAAATCATGCATAGTTTTCCCAATTTTCAAAAAAAGCTCACGACTACTCTTTTACATTAAAACAAATAGGGTATCATTAAATATATATAAAAATGAACTAAAAAACTTGGTTTCATCTTCTAACATCTTGACCTCTGGGGTGTTTTTCTTACTCCCTTTACAGTATCTGTAGCAGAGAAATAAGGAAAGATCCCTGATTTTGTAACAGCAATACTGTTGATAGTTGCACCAATAGGGAGCAAAAGTGCTATATGCACTGAGATCAAAGTGTGCAGAATTTGTAGCACTATTCAAGGCAGTGAACAGCACCATGAACATGTACACATACTGGCACTTGAATTTCCACCTGGCAGGCAGTTGTGGCATCTAGACATACCATGGGAGTGAAAGGCACACAGATGCGTGAGGAAGATTGTATGAATGGCAACTGCCTGCCTAAAGACAAATACCTGCATTTGTCATCAAACATGGATGCTCTTATATGAAAGTAATCAGAAAAGTTTTAAGTACTCGGGAGCAAGAAAATAAAAGCACAAATTTCCTACAGTTACAGCTAGTGTCCCTAGATACAGAGGCAGTGTCACAGATCTTTTCCTTCACCTGTGCAGTGTGATACAGCGTGGGCACAGGTGTGAAACCCAGCTCCAGCCCCTTGTTCCAGACAGGCTCATCCCAGCCCAGGTTGCACTGCTTAAGAAAACTCTGTCATATGAAGATCTGCATTACACACTGACAGTCATGGACGCAGGAGCGATGCCCAAAAGGATACCTCCTACTCCTCATGCACCTAAAACATCCTAAAAATACCATATGGGTTAATACATTTTCCTCAGTGTTACTCTCACCTAAGAACAAAAGGAGTTCACAGTTAATACAAACTTAATTTCTTTTTCTTTAATCACAATACATTCTAAACATGAAAGGTCCCTTTTCAGTCAAGATGCAGCAATGTTTTCAAACAGATTCTACATTCAGTACTATGACAGTCCCATACTATGATGACATTTTGCTTGTCCTTTTTGCACATATTACAACATAAAGCACTATGATGTCATGTGATTATCTCGTAAGGTGACTAACCATGACTCTGAGTTTCTCTAAGAGAAAATGGACCAGGAAGGTAAGGTTAAATAACTGAGAAATTAAGATTTACCAAAGATTTACCAAAGGATTCTAAACAAATTTTGCCTATTAAACTATTAGAAACAGATTTTTCAAGAATTTGCACCAGGGATATACCTTTATGATGAAAATCCTGCTACAAGATTGTGATGCAGAGTTATGTAAATAATTTTTGAGACCAAATCAACAGGCAAGGCAGATGTGCAAAAAATAGTGTAGAAATTGCTGTCCTAAGTATTATTATTGCTAATTATCCTAATTGTTATTGCATTTTATTATTCAGTGATCAACTCTTGTTTTATGTAGTCTTGTCTTCCCTGCCAACAGTGTCCTCATCTGCATAGACATCTGTAAAGAAACCTGACAGGTTTTTTCTTAAAAAGTGATGGAGCCTGTTTCTTGGTGATGTGGCAGTTTGTACTGGATTATTTATTTTTTAAAAAAGCTTGCAATGTGTTCTTTGAGCAGCAGACCTGCCTCAGCAGGTTTAACCTGAACATCTCTTTTGAAATGTTTTCTTTTTCTCAATATACTCTTCTGATCCAGCACTCTTCACAACTTGAATTCTTCTGCAGAAAAGAAATTTTGCCACTTGGGCATTGAATAAACAAAACAAAGGAACCCTCCCTCCTAAGTTACTTTTAAAAGCATAAAAGGTATTTTAGTTTGAAAAAATGAACAAATAGTTTCATATAGCAATTCAAGTAAATAAAACATGTGCTATTTTACAGTCTACAGTGTGAGTTTTTTGTTTCAAAACTTTCGGCATTTTATGACTTAAAATAGAAGTACCTTTATAACCATCAACATGTCAAAAAGAAAGTAATTTTTGATCAAATTTGCTTTTCTTCTAGATCTTTAATTTTCTCTGAGTTTCCAGTAGAGAATCTTGTTTCCTTTGTGACTCACAAACATGCCATGAGGCTTGCTTGGTAACAACTCTGTGCTGGGTCTTGAATTCAGACAGATTAGCCAGAGATTACCATTACACCCCTACAGCAGCATTGTTTGCCATAATCTTACATCTGAGTGTAACTGCAATGTACAACCACACTAGTTCATTCTTCACCATCATCAGAGAGCATTGCAAAGTCAATACAAGCAACACTAGACACGACTCAGTGCTTGCCTGGTATTCTACAGAGTTGGTGTAGGGATGTGAAAACCTTACCTATGCCTTACCTATGGACAATACAGCCAGCAAGGACATAAGAACACATCCATGTTTTCTTAACTGGGGTGACAGGCTGCTTCCTTGCAAACAGCCGTGGGAGACAAGAAACTGTCTGTGCTGCAAGCAGCTTTGCAAGATGAGTGTGGGCAGAGAGCTCCAAGCACAATGATTTGGGCTGTAATTGCAGCAGGTCTTGAAGGAACACATGGTAGAGCGGTTTGGAGTGCTGGGTGTCCACAGGCAATGCTCCAAAAAAGAAGCATCCAACTTGATCAGCATTGGTACACAACACAGTAGGTTCTTTTTTGGGTTCTGTTTTGCTATAAGCTAAAAATTTCAAAAAGTCCGTAAGTGTCACTGAGCTTTTAATAAAATGTTTGTCTATAGCTCAAGAAAAGCTACAAGTCTATTATTTTGTACTGAAACTATGTAAAACTGTCAATACAGTGAAAACCCCTGCAAAACTCAGAAGTGTTGTCAACAGCCTTGAGTTCTCCTTTCGGGTTACAAAAATTCAGACAAGGGTATCACCTGAGGCCAACTGAAGATCATCTAAAAAGCTGCATAAATAAAAAATTGGAGAATTCTTAAATTGCTGAACACTTGTATTTCTGAAAGCTGTAGTTTATCTTCTATTCTGTCCTGATGCACTGGTTGGTTTATGATGAGTTTTTCCTCTAGGGAAGAACATACTTTTTAGTAAACAAATTTTTACCCTTCTCATGTGATAGGGAGTAACAGAGCTATGGACAGTTCTCCAGTAAATCACCTCTTTGAGAAGTCAGAGTAGCCCTCTTTATTTTAATAGCATTTATATACCACATCTTTTGCAAAGACATTTTAAGAGAGACTTTGGAGCACATAATTACCCCTTTTCTTTCAAAGACTATACATATTTTTTTCTCTAAGCACCCAAGACCTTTTTGTACCTGTGGTTCTCCCTTTATATTTTTCTGGTTTTTTATCTATGAAGGCTATAACCTGAGTTCCAAGTTAAAAATCTTGTTATCATTTGTTTTCCAGAGACAGAACAGAGCAGGGTAGTGCTTTATTCAGACTTTAAGCAAAAACAGTAATCTAACTTATGAATACTGATATATGTCTATTGTCCTGTGCAGATCTATACCACTAACAAACACAACCAGCCTTTCATGAATTCTATATTTTGATTCGGGGTTTGTAACAGAAATTATTTTTTGGTTTAGAGACACTTAAAAACGGCTTAAGTATGTTCTGATAATGAATGTCTAAAACTTACACTGGGGGATATAAAAAATCATAAATAATCAATAGAGTGGCCAGAGAAATGCAATGCTTTCCACCATCTCCAGGGTCTGCCCTGCATGGACCCCTTAGAAACCACAAGGCAATAATGTAATGAATACTTGTACTTTGTAGGAGAAGCACATTTACCACGTCTACAGAGACAGAATGAGGCAGTGCAGGGAGCCCTGGTACTGCAGCTCGAGTCTGCTACCATTTGAGCTAAAGCAGAACTACATGAGCTGGCACTAACAGCACTCCATTTATCCTGGCTGCAGGCAAGCTGTTCTAAGGCAGCAGCACAGCACACACACAGCCACAACCACTTTTCAAGCAAAATGAGTAGAGAAAGGAGCTAAGGAGAAAAATACAACCTTGTATTAAGTTTAATGTATATCCCTGTCTAATTAATTCATTTTTCAAAGTTATTTAAGCCACTGGGAATGCAGCTTTTCTATGAGACATTATATTCAAGTGGCACTATATCACAGCAAGTCAAGAACATAGAATCACCTTAGAGATGACAAATAATAAAGTAGTACTTTAGATTTTCAGCTTATTCACTCTGTATTTGTTTGTGATGATGTGGTAAAAAAAATGATTTGGATCTCATTTTTAACCATTTTACTGGACATCTGGTGTTTGCTTCTTAAAGTTTCACTATTACCAGGGTCACTGTAATTCTATAGCACATCTGGGCCAAATTCCCTGGCAGTTTTTAGTGAATTCTGTGGCAGTGGAAACATCTGTTACTGCACACAGTTCCACACACAGAGAATTGTGAGGAGCTGCAAAATTTTCTTGGACGTTTTGCATTTTGGTGTCCAGGAAATTACCCACTGGTAATGGATGATCTTTTAGTTGGCTATTTTTTTTTTTTAATCTTCTGTGGGATATGTCCAAACCAAGTAAAACCACATAGATTCTAATCACTAACATTTTATTTTCATCAGTTATTAAAGAAAACAGTGGTGCCTCAGTCTTCATGTTTTCAGAAGTACACACAGCCTTTGGAAACGTTTTCTTGGAAGTGGGTGAACTGATGCAATGTGAACTGGCCTAGTCACCAAAAATGTTGAGAACTGCAAACAAAGACTAGGCCTGAAGAGTTGAAGAGAAGTTTAAAAAAACTTTGTCTTGCAACAAAGGACCAGGCACAGCATAGCATTAATTCTTATATTTTAGGTAAAAACAGAGATTAAAAAAGTGGAGCAGTATCATACATTTGCCATTTGTGCACAATCAGCTTTCATGTTAAAAATCTTTTAACATTTAGTTATAGTATAATCAAAGTTTCAGTTATTCTTTTTAAAAAGATAGAATAAAAATATTACTTCTTACAGTGAAAGGTCTGTGAGAATGAATGTTCTGGAAGAAATAGTTTCTTACTCCCCAGATCCTGAAGTACTTGTGCCAACTGGTTAGGATAAAATCAGTATGTTACAATTGCCTGTACTTGATCCAAAACAACAAAAAACCCCCAATCAAGCAACCAAAAAAGAAAATCCTAACACCATGTTTCTTTGCAGTAGTGTAACACATCACTGATTAAATCACCAGAGGAGTAAGCTCTATTTGTTCTGTTACATGTTGAGTGATTGAGCAGTTTGTGTTGTATGTGCTTGGAGTGGCAAAGTAAAATATTGTCTACATCTCAGCCTAATTCCTAATCTGAACTAAATGTTAAATTCTTAAGAATTATAGTAAAGAGGAAGGAAGGAAGGAAGGAAGGAAGGAAGGAAGGAAGGAAGGAAGGAAGGAAGGAAGGAAGGAAGGAAGGAAGGAAGGAAGGAAGGAAGGAAGGAAGGAAGGAAGGAAGGAAGGAAGGAGTGGGGAGGTGACAGGACAAGAGGAGAAGAAGCTAAAATGTTATACGTCTGATGGATGTGTAAGAAGCCTTTTTGGTTTGTGGTTCTTTTCAGGGGGACTGAAGGTACGCTCAATAGGGATAAAACCAGCTTTCACTTTGCTGTATTTGTTCTCATACAGATTAAACACAACACTGGTCTTGAACACAGGGAATGTGAGCAATAGTCTAGGTGGAATGCAGAGAAGAGCCAGAAAGAGCCAGAGACGATGCCTGGAACAGGAAACCTCTGATATACCCTACCAGACCGAGGCAGAAATTCCTCCCTTCCCTCCAAACTGTAAATAGGTAAGACTCTGAGCCTCCAACAATAAACCAATCCCCCTCTCCCCAAATGGATTTCCTTTTTATGTCAAAAAACTAATCCATGCTATCACATCTTCATCTGTATCCAATCATGTTTAAAAGGAAGGAAAAAACCCCTTTCTATCAGGCTTCTACTCAATTGTGCATTAAGAAAAAATAATCCCTCTTGATCCCTGACAGTGACTTGCTGAAGCTCTGAAGCATGATGTAAGTACAGTCATTACTCTAGTGCAAATGTCCAAGTGTTATGGTAGGTTCAGGGCAGTGCAAGATTTCCTGTTCTCAAAGCTTAATGCACGACAGGGGATGAGCTATGAGACTAGACTGCAAACTCAGGAGGGACTGTTTAGGATACATCATTTACTCATACCAGTTTTCACCTAGAAACTATATTAAATAATAATTGTAAAGACTTAACTAATGGCCCTCCCCAGCAGAAGTCCTCCAGATGATTGTTGCAGTATTTTTCTGCATTTTCATGCATTCAGCTGGGCCACGATTCCACAAATCCAATTTATTTAATTTGAAGCTCCATTTGGTATACTGGTTTGATGGGTGAGGCAGACGTTTTCAAGAAATTTTTTATATAACCAATATTGAATATTATAGCTCTAAAATCATAGAAGGTGAAGTCCTTTTATCTGATTTGTGTTATCTAGGTAAAATATTTTCTAGGTGTTGTAAATTAATAATGTTAACAATAATGGGAGAATGTTTGTACTTATAAAGGACAATTAAAATGTATTACATATCTCAAGAGATTACATGGTAACCATTTTCTTTCCATTCAAAAGTAACATGTATCACTTTCCTTCCTTATGTGAAAAAGGACTTCCTAGTTGTAATGACAGCAAATGGCTTATGAAAATATTAAAGAGCTAATATCACATGGCCAACCAGTTTTCAATTTAGCAATCATGCAGGTAGTGAAAATGGCTTCACTGGCTGAATGGGGAATTAAAGTCAAAGTCGTAAGCTGCAGTCTTACTGATAAAAGACGTAGCAATTCTCTGTCATCTTTAAATAAACTATTTATCTAGCTAATATTATTTTTCTTCATTTTGCACTCTGCTTTATGCTATAATCACAGCCACAGCAAGACATTTTGGAATCTCCAAACCCTGGACACTGCCCTCACCAGCCCTCCAGCCAGCTGCCCTTGCCGTTTGTGTTCTCTGCTCTGTCTTCCCAGGTGGCAGCTACAGCAATTGAAATTTGCCAAATATATCTCCAACAGTTTTGGCTATTCCTGAATTCTGGTTTCACACACATTTAAGACAAACCACCACTGCTGTGAAAGAAGAAATAATCCTATTTCCCCATTTTCCTTTCCCAGTTGCTCTGTCCTGTCTCCACAACAGCCTGTCCATTCTGCTGGCATAAGGTCTGTGTGTGATATGATGACCCAACCGCTGTGAACCTTTCTGAATTACCAACACATTTCTTTTTAAGTGGCCAGGTTAATATTAATCCAATAATTTCCCCAACATCCAAGACTCCTGACCAGAAGCAGAAGGGCATGTGCTGGCACAAAGGAGAGTGTGGCACAAAAGCAGGAATGCATAACTCTGGGCACACAGCATACACCAGTTCTTCTGGTGGTAGAGCTGGCTTAAAGCATCCATGAACCATGGCTTTGGTTAGACAGAAATCAGGATGTAGTCTGTTATGCGTTCCTCTTTAACCTGAGTTCGGATGTATGGTTCACATCTTGCTGTGTATTATACTCCTCCAGCTGTGCTACAATAATGGCACCTCTACCCTCTCATCAGGCAGTAATTTTGAATCAAAAAGCCTCTTCTAGGGATGGCTTCTAAAGTACAACACATACCACCTCGTGAATGTGGTAACCGATATGTCGACATTCCAGAGTGCTAAATAGGTGAGGATGTTGGCTTTCAGGAACAATCCCTTGCCAGATAATACTTCATTATCTGACAGACCATCTGGTTTCCAGTCCATCAATGCTATATTACTACAGTCAGCTCGCTATGCCTGATTATTGCCCAACATTTGTATTACTTTGTAAATAATAGAACTCGAAAAAAGAAAAAGAATCTTCCACAGACTGAGCAAGACAAATCACCACTTGCTTATGTACTTGTCATTGTCATTTTTGGATAATGGCCAAACAGTGGATTTTTGTCCATGTGACTCGTGCATTCAAAGTACAGCATACCCCATTGTTATCAGGAGAAAGATCACCAACTTTTAATTGCACAATATATATAAACACAGCTGGCCTCGTGACTCATTCTGTAATGCAATATGTTACTCCCTAAAATTCTGTTTCAGGTGTGACCTCAGGACTCTTTCTATTCCAGTTGTTGAAGTCTCTGAGATTTACGGTGATATACTCCTAGACTAACAGGATTGTTTAAAGAATACTTTTTTGCTTGGATTTTAGAAGGAATGTGAATGAAAAGCTGTATCTATTACGTTCTTTTTGGTGTCTGTTCAGAGTACCCTGTCTTAAGAATGAGTAATCAGAAGAATGTGCAGTTTATAATTCCATAAGCAATGATAGCTGATCTCTTCACAGTAAAATAGGCATTTCTTCAGGGGGAGGAATGTGGCCATGGCAACATAATAGTATTACAGAACAAGATCAGGAAGAAAAATATTAGCTGCATTTATTAAAACAGTATATATTTACTTATGAATAAAAATCATGCTTTATTGTAGTTAATAATATAAGTTTTATAAATAATGTAATGGCTTTTAAGTGAAGCAGATCCTCAGTCCTTATTTGTTAACAGCTCTCAGAATTTCACTTTTGTGCATAACTCCCCTTTCCACAGGAATCAGCAATCTCTTTATTTTCTTTCAATAGTCTTAGGGCAAAATTTCATTTATCCCACTGTAACTGATATTATCATCCCTGCCAATACATATTCTTAGTACTAATATCTGTTTCAAAATCTAGATGCCTAATGAAACTCTATGGCCAAACAAATAAAACTCAGAACAAACAAAATATTTTTGGGAAAAAAATGTGATTAGCTTCCAGTGAAAAAAGCATAAATAAACAATGAAATAAATGTTTAATGTTTTTTTTATTATTTTTTTCCCCCATAAATAGAATACTTTTACAGTGAGCACTCTAGCCATTCATGATCATACTCTTACTGGACATGTCTGAAGTCCTTTTTCCAATAATGAAACACAAATATAAGTATAAGCAAGTTAGGGTGTTTAGACCAGGCTTCCTCCCAGGGAGGCTGCTGGCAGAGAGAAGTGAGGACTAAGTCTCATTCAGGATGCTGTGCAACCCCAGGCACCTGATGTGTTGCTATGATGGGTGAGAACAGGCTGATGAAACTCCACAGGCTCAATTCCCATGAGCAGGGGAGAACTGGGTTTTGTGAGCAGAGATGGTGCTGCAAAGAATACACTTCCCAGCATGGGGTACCCCACAACTCAGACACAGTGTACAGAGCAGCCACTTGACTGCAGCTACAGAAGCTTTAACACCCCACCTCTTACTGGCTTTAAAATGGGGGTTAAACCATACTCCAGCAAGTGGGACCGCCTGGTCTGGATTCCTCTGTGTTCAGAAGGAGTAAAAATCTTGAGTTCCTGGTCAAGCCCTTTAGGCCATTGTATAAAGGAGAATATATTTCAGAGGCTGTTGTTTCTAAAAAACAAAGTAGCAGATGCAACCTTACTTTATGAGGAGCCCAACCATATGGGTGTGTTTTAGGCATGATCTGGAAATGCTTACAAGTTGATTGATGGAGCCTACCAGTTGTCTCCACCTGACAACTGCATGACCCTTCTTACAATAAGAGCTTTAGGCTTAGGTGATGATGTCATTATCCAGACATGGCTTTTTTTTTGGTCTCATCAGTATCAAATCCAAGTTTTCTGGTATGGTCCAAAAAGAGCAGTTTAATTTGTGTTAATTCTGTTTTTCTCAACTGAAAGAATAATCACAATTTAGAAAAATAGTAGCATTGGATTTTAGAGCAGTAGAACTATTGGTACAGATGTTCCGGTTTAAGTGAAATGTATTTGTTCAGGACTGGTTTTATAATCAGCTTTATTCATAAGCAATTAATCTCATGGCTTTACAGTAGCTGTTCTTTCAGTTTCCCAGTCATGGTGCCCACACTCTAAGTTGCAACATGTAGCCCTTTGTCTCAGGGTCTGTCCTGGCAGGACTTTGTGGAGATCTGTGGACACACATGGTGGTGCTCTGACCACATCTTCCTCCCTGCAGCACTCCGGCCAGCTTTATTGTTTAAGTGTCCTCTGGGTAGGATGATGATCTCTCTTAGGCTGCTAAGCAAGCTTTGCGGCTGGCTCTAAGGACAAAGCAGATTTTGTCCCACACTTCTCAGGGTTATAGAAAGTTCTGCTAAACACAAATAGGTGCTTAGTTTAGTTTCTTTTCTGATGAAATACTGTCAAGCAAACATATGAAGTCAGTAGCAAACCCTGAGGGCTAACAGAATTCTTAGTTCAGCTGTTTTTCAGTGATGGGCAAGCAGTGTCATTTGGATGTTTCTGTTATAGTTACACATATATAAGTACTTTTTAATTAACTTCTTCCTGTGAGAGAATTTCCATTCACAGGTGTTTATAGAGTGGTCTCATATGAATCACAGAAGCAGAAGCTTTGGTCATGCATCAGTTAAGGTAGGAAATGTAGACATCCAAGGCTAGCTGGAATGCTATCAGGCATCCTCACATTTCACCATTGCTATCTGGAACATTTTCTTTGACAATGAAAACTCTATCTAGATTTCACAAATGAAAAGAACTGCAATTAAAAAAATTAAGAAAAATAGAATAATAGATAGTGATTAACCCATATATTATAGGTACTTTCTACAGTCTTCTCTGAATTCAAATCTTATACAATTTCCACATAGACTTGTAGAAATGCCAGACATCTGTTGTCACAATCCACACATACGACAGAATTACAGGTGTCTAAATTCTGCTTCTCTTGCTGAACATCTTAAAACTTAGGGCAACTGTAAAATTAAGAAGTGTGTAATTTAATATAATGTCTTAAACACAGGCTTAGGTAATATGCCAGAAAAACCTTAGAGAGGTAGTGCAGAAAAACTTGGTAAACAATCTGTAAATTTGCAGGTCACTAATGAATGTGGAAATGGTGAAATGTTTATATAGAGCCCACGGCACTGTAGACTATAATGATCACCCAGCAGGACAGAAGCAAATTTACATGCTCTGCTCAGGAAGGCAACGTGAGCTTCATTTTGAATTAAGTTACTTACCTGGTACAAAAGGAATCAAAGAAGGTTCTGAGGAGCAGGCAAGCAGCAGCAGATTATACTGCTCAAAAATCCTGGATTTTTTTTTTTTTGTTTGTTTTTTTAAAGTGGAGTGTTTGAGCATTTGTATAGTCTAAGCAATAAGAACCAGGATCTGCACAATTTAGTTTGCATTCAAATTCGCTCTCTTGAAATTGAAAACCAAATACTATTGCTTACATACAGCAACAAGGATATATTTGTGTAATCTTTTGGTACAGAATTCTTTCCTTCTCTTTTTGCTCTTCTTACTTCCACAGTTCCCCAGACCCCTTCTCTATCAAATACTCCCTAAGAATGCATTTCATTTAGGAAGTATCTCAGCATTAACACACCAAGATGTACAAGTTTTAGTGTATTTCTACTATTGACCCTTCTCTTCTTACATTTTTTGATATATTTATACCCGTTTTCCTTTCTATATCTGGTTTTGGTCATCTCACTGGAAGCACAAATGAGGGCACTAACATTTACAAAGCAATGGGAAAGAATAAATCTTTATGTAATACTGCCACTAGCTAGAGTATGAAAATAAGGTCTGTATAGCCATTACAGGTTGAACTTGAGGGGATCAATTTTAAAGTAAAAATAAGCATAAACATTTAAGCATTTAACATACTGCCATATATCTTATAGTAAAATGATAGTTCCTCTCCCAGGAGCAGGATATCTGTTAGGTCATTTGAAAGTGGAGTTGCTATAGCAAACATTCTAGCCAGTAACTAAAAAGTTATGCAGAACTTTCACGGATGTGAGTATTTTAGTAGCCCCTACACAGCTTAAATTGTTGTCCACACAAGGCTGGTAACAAACAAAGTGTAATGCTTGTACGGCTTACACCTTAAAACTGTGCCTTATTTTTCATATGTATACCTATATTCCTATACCATAGAATATAAAAAGAAAATTCATCACCTTGATGTCACCAGAAATTATTTTACTGAATTAGAAATTGTTTGGGTACTGTCTGAACTTTCCTAAACATTTGCAAAAAGCATGAAATACAATTCAGACTTTGGCCACAGACCAATTCTATTGTCCTTAATAATTTTTAAATTTCATCTTCATTCAGAGAAGCTTCCAGAATAATGCCAACAAGCAAAGAAAGCTATAAATCAGAGCACAAGGTTCAAAACCTGGTGTAGGAATTACTGGGATGATCCCGAAAAAAAAATCTTTAAGAAATAGTGTATGAAGTTCTGAGCCCTTCAATCTCATTTCTGATTAGCTCATGAGTGATCTTTCAAGTCCTGTGGTCAATTCTCTTTATGCTTCCACATTTAATCCAAATATTTGCACAGAAAATCAGCATTAATCACAGGTAAAGCAAGAGTTCCCATAAAATTACTGTTTAGGTGTAAACTTGCATATAGTAAGGAAGGAGGAACTGTATCTTAATGGCAGCCCTGGGCTGTGCTCCTTAAAAGGGAAAAAAAATTGCTATAAAGGCTTTAGCCAACAGAATAGTTTCCACTGACTTCAGAAGGATGCGAATCAGGCCCCTAAAGTACCAACTCACTTAGTACTGACTGCTAAATTTATAGCACTTATTTTCTTTGAGCATAACAGCATCCATTCATCACAGTGCAGTAACAAAGCTGTAACCTGATCTATGACAAATATTACGAGCCTAATGGCTGATGTCCATTACTGACGGGAGCTGCTCACCATTTAGAAAAGATTGGCACTGAAGGATTACTGAGCAAACATAGCACCTGAAAAAACTTGCATGCAGGAGTCTGTCATCAGGTGTGTGATCGAGGGCATTATCTGAGAACGCTGGCTCTTATCTTCGGTTGGAAACTGCTGGAATTGCCAACAATTCTCAACAAAGACCTTCCGTCATGGAAGGCTGATACACCAAGCCAGTCTGGTGGTGGTTTACCTTCCCAAGGCTTCATTCCTTTTTATGGATCACCTGAGACCAAGCAGCACACCAGTCTTTAATAGCTTAAATAGCAGGACAACCTAGCAAACTGATGACAATCAAGGGAAAACCAATCCTTTTCGGTAGAAAGACAAAATTCCAAGCATTCCCTCACAGTAGCTTAGAAAGACCTACTTTA
Source organism: Agelaius phoeniceus (assembly GCF_051311805.1). Classification (NCBI taxonomy): domain Eukaryota; kingdom Metazoa; phylum Chordata; class Aves; order Passeriformes; family Icteridae; genus Agelaius; species Agelaius phoeniceus. The sequence continues at coordinate 39,667,317 of NC_135270.1, forward strand.
AAACCTGCATTTTCCCAAACAGGATGCTAAGAAAACTTTCCTGCCACTGATTCCTAGCATTTTGCAACTTTCCCTATATTAAACTGCTCGATAGCCAAGTTTTCACCTTTTAAACCAATACAACTGTTTTCAGGAACATATTGAATTGACATTTACCCTTTTTCTTTATGTAACACTAGATAAAATTATAATTATAGAATTTTGAAGACTGTAGAAGAAAATTGCTATTTGTACAAAAATACACTCATTTTTCTTGTTGTTATATTACAGCTTTGAAAGTTATTAATTACTTGCAACTATCAACATGAGTGGTCAGAGATATTTTATTTTTCCTTTTAATTTCCCGTATTTAATTTGCACAGGAGCTTTTTAAATGTAACTGAAAGTTTTGGCTTGCCCTTTTACATACTTAAAGAAAAGCTAAGTGAATTTTGATGCTTAAATTAAATTACCCATTTATAAAGGAAGTATGAAAAAAATGAGATGAAGTATTTTTATACAATTTTGCATTTTCAAAACAGAGACATATATGTGAGAATATTTTAAAACAAAAGCTGAAATGCTGACTAGCTAGTAATTCACTTTTATCCACAAAAATTAGGCCAGATTTAGTCGTCTAAATCACAGTAGCAATCAAAAGAATAAATACTATCTATATACTAAATGGTAAATCAGATTGAAGTTAGATGATATTTCCAATAAATGTAGTGCAGAAAATCAGCTCTTAAAATACCTAAGACATTTTTATGAAGTATTTTATACAGAAAAATAGTTGAATTAAGACATAAATGGAATATATAATTTGTTGCAATAAGGGTTTTACAAATTAAAGAAGGTACATTTATCAAAATTAATTTCTTAAGTCAGGATATAAAGTTAGTTTGTGTGGGATTAAAATTACAAAAAAATAGTTTAATTAATAAATGTTTTAATGGTAAGTGGTCTGAGCTCCTATCTAGATAAGGAGGCAGCAGGATTGTAGAAGCATTTATCCCAACCACAGAGTTTAACTCTACAGAGAACAGTGAAGGGAAGTATAGGGTTTGGCTACCTAATTCCTATGCTTCAGAGGTGTTTATTTACTATAGAAAAGTTCAATTTTTCAGAATGAAATAAACCCTAAAAAATCATTCTGTTTTTTTGAGACAACCAGTGTATGATAGTCAGCTACAAAACAGCACGTATACAAGTTCAGGCAGAGCTAAACTACACAAAAATAGACGAACACTGAAGGCAAGCGATATAAAAAAACCCATCAGAATTGAGCTTGTATTCATAACTGGAGCCAATGCTTCGGTCAGAATTACTGCCTCATATGCTGCTTGAAAACTTCAGAAATTGACTCTGAAGTGCCTGCTGGCTCACAGTGAAAGCAGCTCTCCAGCTGGATAGACAGAATGCAATGGTGCACTTTATCTGGGCTTATATGCATGCATTCCTGCAAGGAGATGCAGCGTGTTAGACATACACTACACTTGATGTAGACAGTTTTGGAATGAAATAAAACTATTTTTATTGCATTAAAGCTAGTATTGATATTTATAGGCTAAAGAAACCACAGCATGCCGTAAGTTGCATAAGCAAAGAACATGAAAACTGAAAAAACCCCAACCTCATATGTATTTAGAATTTTATTTTCTTTGACGAGGCCAATAATATAACAAGCAAAATAAACTATTTATTTTTCACAGTTCGATTCTCTGAGTCATATGGAATGCAATGTGCCCTGAACTATGAGTTAGCATTATACAGAAACACACTCTTCTAAAATATTTCCATACTACATGCTAATTCCATTTAATCTTGTTTTATTTAAGATGCATTCCATGGAAAATCTATGTAGCTGTCAAATATTCGTAATTATTTACATTGCCTTTTTATTTTGATTTGGCACACTGTTTTGGAGGAATATTTATGGTTAAGCATGGATAATCTCAACATCTGGATTACTAAATTTCTTTCAGAATGTGAAGCATGATATACAGGAAGACTTCAGTTTGGGTGAAGAACATTGCAAAGAGAAGAGGGGCTGGTGGTGGTGTCAGGGATGAATGATCAGCTTACCCAGCAGTTACTGCTGCCATGGCAGCTCTATGGCTCAACAACAAAAAGACTGCCTTCCTAACAAAGATGTATTTTAGAAGTTTCTCATATAATGCATTTTAACTTCCAACATTAAAAAAGAAAACAAAGTAATTTACTAGGAAAAAAATTGAAGAGACCTCCACTTTTAATAATACAAAATTGTTGCTAAAACTATTGTAAGTAATATGCAGTTAATCTACCTTGAAAATAAGAAAACTATGATTATTGAAAAAATTCTACTTAATCCAATAGTTTGTCATAGTCTTACTACAGCTTTGTCATTTACAGTTAAAATAATGAGCAAATGTATATAATGTAAAGAGCTCAGTTATTTCTGAAGTGAAAATGTTTTATCACTGAATAAAGTACTTGATGTGGCATAGAATCTTGATCTGCATTTTTACAGATGTAAAAATTTTAGTTGTTCAAATCTATCTAAGTTACATACAAATAAAAAATTGTGGACTATAGTAATTAAAAGGATTGGTATAAAAGAGACAAAGCTGTGTTTTCAGACATAGCCAGTAAAGAAATGAATTTAAATGAGGTAAAGACACTCAGATTAGACAGAGATATAATAGTGCCATTATAAATAAGTATGAGATATAGTCTAAGAAATATGCTAAGTGTACATGGTTTGGTTACTTAGGTCAGGACACAAAAAAATTAATGAGAACTTTTCTCTCACCCACTTCAAACTACAGCTTAGAAACTTTTATTTGAAAAACAAAGCTTTTGACCTAAAACACTGTTGCTCATTTTCACAGGCATGCTTCTACAACTAAAATAAAAATGCTTTACTTTGCATTTTATGCTGTCTGCCAGGTATTTCCTGTGAACATCCCATCTAAAATCTCTTGGTTCTAGTAACTAAAGTCTGTAAAGAAAATCCTGGCAAAAGTGTAGTTCTAAGCTTCACAAGCAGCCATTTTAAACAGAAAGCTGGTTTTGTTGTGTTGACAATCACATTTTAAACTGATTCCTTCCAGATGAAAAGATGCTATTTCAAACAATGTAATAAAAGTGTGAAGTCAGCTGTTCTAAGGACATAAAAATGATTTATCTGTTCTGTGGTCACTTTTTTTTTCCTTCATACAGTGGAATTTTTATTTTAAAGAAGAGGTTATCAAATAATAGCTAACAGAAGCCCAAATTACAGAGAAGTAAATAACTACTTGACTTTTAAAGAAACACATCACGTACCTGCAATTAATTTTGCACCTCATGATGCCTCCTCTACCGTGTTTATGACATGTTTAATGCAATGGCTAGATTTACATAACTGAAAAATAGCTAATTCTTGGAGTTGACTACTGACAATCATCAAATTTCAGAGCTTTTTTCCTTTGGTAAGAAAGAGTTTTCAGATAGATTTCAGATTTTTTTATCTGCCTGTAACTGGGCAGCCTTGCCTCAGCTCAGATTTGAGACACAGTCCCCCCCATCTCTCCATCCTGGTTTGAATCAGTTTCTCATGTTTTAAATACAGGTTTCAGTTGTGGAGACTTAACGGCACTTAAGAGATATCATATCAGAACAAGCAAGATTTTTAGGGACAGATCCCCAAAAAAGCAGCATGATCCAAAAGTATGGCTTAAGCTTAATTTGCCATTTAGCAGTAATTCCTGAAATCTTTGTTCAGGGGATATGCAGCCCTGGCTGTAACTAAACTCTGAGAGGACTTTTCCTAGCCTGAAAAATTCTCGCTAGCTGAAATTTTCATACAGCCCTAGGGGAGCCAAGGAAGCCGTGGAGGGGGACAACACGCACGGCACAGCCTGTCCGAGCTCTTCCCACTTTCCTAACTCTAGGTGGCTCCCAGCTCAGCGGCACCGAGGCACGCAGGTTTCAGGGCTCAGAGGCAGCACCATGTCCCTGCCTGAAGTGAGGGGAACAGTGCCAGGCAGAAATGTCTCCATCAGGGTGCCAGGAGCAAAGCCCTGCTTGGAGCACCCCGGAATGTCCTAGCAGCTCACCCCTTGAAGCACGGCAGTCTTTCACACTGAGCCAGCTACTGAAGCAGAGGAAATTCATGGCCATTTTCCTGGGCTACCAAATTTGGCAGACAAATTCTTCACTTTCAGAGAACTTAAACACATTCAGTGAATTTGATGATAAAGCACACTATGGTGTTTTCTACATACTAGATCTAATAGAAGGTTTATTATAAGTGCAATTATCACACTGATCTATTTAAACATGATGTTTGAAACCATCAGGAACCTAATGTGGCAAAATGACAAATATCCTTGAATGTTAAGATAATAAGGATTAAACAATTTAATTACATTGACCTTCTGAGTAGATAGATTAAAAGGGACTGAAACAATTCTTGTAGTTATCTTTTTACTTCTTTAACATACGCATCTTATGATGCAGTCATCTGATTCCAGGGAGCTACTGCTATAAATACTAATGTTATAATGATTTCTATATATATTATAGTATTAGAAAACAAGACATGTGAGAAATCATTTCTTTAAGGCTAAAACTATACGATTATGAAAATACTTGAAAAAAAATACAACAACTTGAACCTTTACAAAATGAAGATCCTACACCCAGTGTGAGTGTACCTCAAGTGGCATTAGCAAATGAAAACAACTAATGCCAGTTAATGTCTGGCCTGTTTACTTCTAAGATGCTTTTAAGATTTGCATGATTTTATTGTGTTTTGTTCCTATGGGAAATAAATAAGCGTGTGTTTCATCTTTAAAGCACATGATTCTCAGAAATTATTCTCTTTAAAAGAGTGTTCTTGTTTACTGCGTTGCCATATATACCAGATTAAATTTTGCAAGTAAAATGTGTGTCTGTCAGTAATAAAAATGTGGTTAGTCAAATGCTGCCCTTAGTTACACCACCGTAACTTCAGTGTATTTCAGACAGCTACACACATAAAGTTTTTCACATTCCAAAGCCATTTTTTTATGTTTTCAAGTGTTAACATATGAAGATGGGGGTAGGGAACCTCCAGTCAGGAGCAGAGAATTCTTGCCTGAATGGGATGATGAAAACCTCATGACAGTAACATCAGTAAACACTGCTGACTCTGGAGACAGTCCGGGCTGTGGAGCAGGGAGCTCGCCTTGCACTCAGGAGATCCAGCTTCAGGCCTGAACCTGCCACTACATCCATGGCTGCTCTCAGGCAGCTACTTCATAAAATGAGCTGCTGATTAAGTCTCCAGAAAACCACTCAATTATTGATACTGAACCTGTATGAAATAATGCAATTTTGTGTCCAACACGTGTTCCTCAGAGCTTTGATATTAAGGTGCTACAAGGGGCCAAATAAGCAATATGCTATCAGGCTGCTCTGTGAGAACCACCCGTGGGCATACTCCAATCCAGGTCTACTTGACTCTACTTGACTCACTTTACAAATCAATATGCCCATCTGTACATTTGAGATAATGGTACTTCCTTCTTCTGTGAAGTGTTTTGAGACCCATTGGTTAAAAGAACAACTATCATCTTTATTTTGTGACTCACTAGTGTTGCAAAAGCATCCAGCCACTTAGATTTGTTGGCACTGGATTAAGAATTGGTTATATACAAAAGAAAGCCTAATGCACATCACCTTCACATAAATACACAAAAGATGTCTTCTTTGTGGTCATATTTGATCTAAAACCTTTTAAGTATAATATAAATCAATATGTTAAAGTAAATGATCATGGAAATTCTGACAGTCAAATTTTATGCATTCCTTTAATCTTGAAAGTAGTCTTTATGATTACTATATTCAAGGCTATACCATAATTTAAATTTTATGTCTCAGAACCCATTCAGAGTAAGAATAAAATTTCTGATTTTAAGACACAAGTGCAGATAAAATAGAGACAAGGAAATGAAACTGAAAACAGTAAGACCAGATATTGCACATAGGTCCGTGTAGACCAAGGGGTAAAGTGACAGTAATTGGCATAAGAACAGTTTTAGGGAAAGAAGATCTATCACTCTGCATATATACGTTGTGGACTATGAAGAAGCAACTCTTACTAATTAGCTAGGAGAAATTCTGAAATTCTTTGATTGTGGGACACCTAGTCTATGCTAAGGCATTGTTTTTCTTTAATTAGAATTCTCAATTCAACAATTTTTATAGAACTCAATTGACACTTTACATTTTGGATTATATTATTTCACAAAGGAATGTGGTAATTATTTCTGATACTCTAAAGTACAGGTTTTTAGTGAAGTCTGCAATAAACACAATAGTATGGCAAGAAGATGCCAGTGTAGAATAATGTAATCCATAGAATAATTCTACAACATGACAGAAGAAAAGAAGAAAAATTAGCAACATACTATTAACTATGTGGATGCATCAGGAAATATACAGATAGACATTTTGGTGGTGTAGTAATTTTTTTTTTTTTTTTACTATCTTCAGGCTCACTTTAGTAAGGCTGGTACAAGTCTTAAGAGCCTGTAAGTGTGAGACAGGCCAGTAGGACTTGAAGAGAGATGGATCTATATATAGATTTTTCTCCTCTTGAAGTACAAATGCTAGCAGACTTTCCTCAGTGCTCAGATTGAAGTTACTGTTGCTGAAGAGGAGGCAGAAAAGGTATCTGTGCTTCAGTTTGCAAGATCACAGTTTCTGAAACTGTCAGTGTAGGTGAGTCTCTACTAAGAAATAAGATTCTTGAAAGTAGCAAGCAGTCATGGGTCCAAGTTCATTTCTGCTCCTCCTGGTCTGAAGTGCTAACGAGAAACTAAGGAGTGGGGCAGATAGCTCTTTGTGTGTGGGAAATAACATCTTAATCTACAAGTTCTTCTTCCCTCAGAGCACTGAAAGCAGACCCTTAAGTCTGGTCTTTCAATACCACAAGAATTTATGCCTCTAGTAAGCTGAAATTAATCTCTCCTTTATAAATGCACACTCCTTTATAAATCCCCAAAGGGATTTTTGGTAAGACTAACAATGTCATGCCTACCTGGCTGGAAATTTCAGTATTTGTATCCTGTGCAACCCTTATTTGGGAGCAGGAATGGTCAGTGGTGATGTTGGTGAGTGCCAGAGACTGGTGTTTGCCTGCATGGCTGCCAGCTCTGCCAGTCTCCTTCCCTGACCTGCTGGCATCTAGCAGCAGCAGAGTGTCTTCTGAAGTCAGGTGGGAAAGCCAGGCCTCAAGAGCACTGCTGCAGTCTCTCCAACACTTGTTACCATGACACACAAGGCAAGACAAAGGAGAGTGCTAACAAATTCCTTAATTGATGCATCATCGCTGATATCACACCAAGCAGGAGCCCTCCAGCTTCTGCATGTTTGCTGATGACTCTGCACTCATCCAGCTCCTGCTTAGTCTTGGCTGTTCTCCCACATACTCCACCCATAGCTGACAAGTTCTGTGCAGGTTTATAACCCCATTAACGCATGACTCAGAGTGCTGCTTATTAAAAAAAAGGTGTGTGTGGTCATACAGACAATTATAGGTACAAGAGAGGTAAGGTGGTGCTGAGAACAAGATAGGAATAATTATAAAGCTATTGGACTGTGTAAATGTGGAGGTAATTGCTCCTTCCCAAAGCAAATTAAACATAAATAATCAAATAACTCAGCAGAAGTAGTGAAGTCTCAAATTAATGACAATTGTGTTTTGCAATTTCCCAGGACCATCTAGCTCTAAGAAAGGCTAACAAGCACTTTAAACTGTAACTTATTGAAATGTTGAATTATAAAACTGGAATACAGAACACTACTACCCTTCCTATTTCAGGCAAGTTAACAAATGAGAAAGTAACAGGTTTCTTGACTGAGTGTCCCAAAAAACCCCAACTATAACCCAGAACATTTACTGTTAAAATTATGAGCCCATGAAAATCCAAGTTTATAAAAAGTTGTTTACAGACTTGAAATAAAAGCATCCATCATTTTAATGCTGTAACTGCAGATTAAGACAATGCAGATGGGCATAATTTTCCATTCTTAATATGAGACACAACACCATGTGTCTTTAATATAGATACAACATATACATTCAGCTAGAACATTGGTTTATTCTTACATTTTAAATTCCAACTTAAGTCACTATCTCAAAAAAAGCAAGTGAGTACAAATGCAGTAAAGATCAGTCATTTAACACAATCTAAAATGTTATTTGTAGGATCTACAGAGAATGAAAAGTTTTCTCTATTAATGCTTTGAGTTAATCCTGTATCCAAACATTTTTCCCAATAAGCATCAGATTATTTTTATGTTGGCTATAAAGCTGTCACTCCTCAATAAACAGACATGCTCCTGGTGGGTTTACCTCACTGTCAAAGATCTGTCAATTCATGCATCATCTCATAAGTGAAACCAGAGAACCTTTACAGCACAGCTCCTAGCAAATCCATCTGAGCAGAGGCTGCTCATCACCTGAGAGCATTCCCACCACTGCAGCTCCTGTGCAATTGGTAGTGACTGGATGCTCCCAAAACAAGTTCACAAAATCCCTGAAGTTAATAGTCCTGCCTCCCTTTAAAAGAAAGTTATGTGACCTTTAATGGTCTGCTCAACTGAGCCTTCGTTTAGTGAGTCTCAATTAAATTTTATGTTTTGTGGCTCCCATTTTCTTGTAAGACAAGAAAAGAGTTCAAGGGATGGATCCTCCTTTGAAGAATTTAATTCCCCATGAAGAAAATGTATTTCCAGTTAAAGAGATACTCAAAGTTTGGGGGAAGGGAGTTTTTGTAGAACTTCCTGTTGGTTTTTTTTGTTTGTTTGGTTTTTTGTTTTGGGGTTTGTTTGTTTTATTTTTGTTTGTTTGGTTGTTGTTTGTTTGTTTTGTTTTGTTCAAAGATTTCTAGTGTTTTGTAAAGATGAATGAGTTTTCTGATTCTTTGAAATGGACAGTGTTCTGTTAGTGATTAGACAATTATTTCCTCTCTTCTTTTCATTGTAATGAGGACAAAATCAGAGGGATGGTTAAAGAATTCTGGCAGTTATTTGTGATGAAGCTTTCCATGAAATCACCAGATTGCTCCAGTGATACTGTAGCAATATAGTACTGGTTGATTTTCATTAAGAGCCACTGCAGCAAATGAATCATTTGCATATGTGTTCATAAAAATAAAAAATTCCTAGGCTGACTCTGCATACTTAACCTCAACATAACAAGGTCAAAAAATTAAGGCACAATGAAGTGCCTCACCTGAACTGGGCTTTGACATTTTGGCTTACCTTAGTTGCTACTACTGAAAAATTTAAGTACAAATCAGCATAAGCAATATTCCCAAATATAAACATTTTCAGGGACAGGCCATTAGTAACACTTCTTTTACCAGTGTGTTTCTTTATTTAGTTAGGGGTTTTTTAGACAATTTGACATAAAATCACAGCTCCAAAAGGGAATTCAGAGTGCTGGAGAAAGAGGCCTAAACCCTTATTTGTTTAATTTAGTTCTTTCCACTTTAGTTTATGCCTAAACTCTTTATAGATTAAGATATTTAGATATTTTCAGAAAATGCCACAGACCATTGGGGGTGTTTCCTATTGCCAATATGAAATAAACATGGGGCATAAATGAGTTTCTTATACCCTACTCACAGAGTTACACACCTGAGTCTGAACACCTCATAAACTGATTTTGTTTGCTTAGTATCTAAATGTGAAGCCCTTTCTTGGGGCTCTCTTCTGCATATTTTTGTGGCCCCATGAGGAATGGGTTATCAGGATTAAAGGTTTCCACAAACTAAAATAATTCACATTCCACCATCACTTCCTTCACAGCTGTTGTAATCACCATGCTCCAGAAAACCAGACAACTTGTGAAGACAGGAATGAAAGACTCATGGAGTCATACAGGTTTTTCAGAAATTAACTGATTTCTTTTCTTATTTTTATCTGAAATTTAACATTATAATTCATCTGAGATTTTTTATCTCATTCTTTTTCCTAGTGCTTACTACTGATGTCTTTCAATGTGAATTTCTGCCTCTGTCTATCTTCCTGGAGAAAAACAGGTACTCATGGCATCTGCTTTTTGACTGTTTGCATTGATTGCTTGAATTGAGTATTGACTGCTTTTGAAACAGACAAGTCAAACTCTGTATTAGCTCTTGTCCAACAGAAATTTGATCTAATCCATTGCTAAACTGTGATTTAAATATATAATATTTTCATGTAATCATCTTCTTTTTCCTGCTCACAGATTCATGACTTGTTACAAACATTAAATATATTCTGGTTTATTTCCAGTATCAGGGCAAAAGAGTTCCATAGGAAAAAACCAATGAATGAAAAAAATAGTGAATTATCTTGGAAAGTGTCTCTTGATTTAGACTCTTTCTCCAGATATGAAAAACACTAGTGAATTGGGATGAGATAAACACTGTTTTCATACTCACTGACTTAAATATTGAAACTAGTTTTCTATTTAAAAATAGTTCTACATTATCATAAATATTAATACCTCAATAGTTTTCTTTCAAGAAGCAATACAAGTTAATGTTAACTCAGCCTAGAAAAACTCAGAAGCCACAGATTATCATTTGTGTGGAATCTTTTCAGCTTTTAACTTTTTAATGTCTTTTGTAGTGAAAAAACATAACATTAATTTCTCAACAAAAATGAATTTGCAACTAATAAGGGCATCTGCAACAACTTCTTCTTCCAACATCATAATGAAACCTCTTTGTATGTCCCTACTTTCTCATTTCAAACTATCCAGTTCTATATGGAGGTGCTTAGGTAGGTTAGCTTAGCTAAATCTCACTGCAAGAAACAAAACTGATCTAGTTATTAATTTTCACTGCTCATCTCACCTCTGTTTTTCCAGTGCAGCTTGTGGATGCAAGAAGTCAATGTCTCACTGCACCTATGCTGCCTCCATACCCAGCATCTGTGCCACTATATACAGGAGCAGTTCCATTTTGATGAATATTTAAGTTGGACTCATGATCCAGAGGTCTTTTCCAAACAAATTGATGCTGTGATACATGGATAAAAAAAAAATTGGGTTGCTATGGTATTAAAAAAGTCTATGGAAAGCCTGCCAGCTACTCAAAGCTGGGTTTTACTAATTAGAGTTACCTTGATTAAAGGCTAGCTTCCAAAGATCTCCTGTGGATAACAGGCTTAACTTTAAGCATATGATTGATCCCATTACATTCACTGGCTTTAACTGGACTGCTCATAAAATTAAGCCTATATTTAAATGCCTTTCTGGATCAGAACCCAAGTCCCTTAGAAGAGCTCAGGCTTAGAGCAGCAGTACCTTATGATATGATTCAAGTATGATTCAAGTAACTGATGAACATACCTGTTTTTGCCATATTCTGTCAAACTGAAAAGCTGTGGAATTTTGCTTACACAGGTCCTGAAAACATTGTCTCCCACAGGTAACTGGGAATTCCATTTCATCAGAGCTTGTAAACAGGTGATACACTCAGCCCGAGCTGCTTACTAAACCAGGATGACACACGAGTGAAGATACTGGAATACACTGGAATACACTGGAATACACTGGAATAGCAGCCATCCTGCTCCAGTGCTGAAGCAGGGTTTGCACCAATGTCTCGATGCAGCTGTGCATTCTTTGACATATAATAACCAAAAATGGCATTGTGAGTCTAATTTAGACTAATCAAGACTTTTCAAATTGTGCTCGTTATGTAAGACTATGTCTGCCAAATTCTTGCAATTGCAAAAAGAAGAGTGGAATATAAAGAGGATCTAATGTCTGGAAAATGGGTGATTAAGAAAGGTTGCATAAAATTGACAATTTTAAAAACATATACTCTTACCCCTCTCGTTGGAAAATAGTCCTAAAACAGTCCCCCAGGCTCTTGTAACTGGTTGGATCAGTTTTCCCTCTTTGAATTTGGAACCTAAAAAAAATACAATTTACATCACAGCATGAGAAGTCAGGGATTTTAAGTCACTTTTAACTTTCCAATTATTATATAAAAGGAGTTTTAAAGGGTTTTTTTATGTCTCTGATTCATTATTATATACTGTTCCTGATATACTTATTAACACTGTTTTCATAGAAGCTGTTAAACCAAGGAAAACTAGAGCTTTAGTAGTAACTTTTTTTGTAGTTTATGGAACTCACAGTATAGCTATCACCTTTGACATTTACACCTCTTTCTAGTTGTTTGAAAAATAAGCTGTTAACCCTGTGCCTGATCCAAAGCCCACTGAAACTAATGTGAGTGTTTGAGTCAAACCCTGCTTTTGAAAATCTGGAATGTAATACTATCGTGTGTTGCTCATTTTTATATCTGACACAATTACAACAAAAATCAAACAGAGACATGAGCAGATATTAGAGAACCATTCATTTTTCATAATTCAATAATAAGATGAACAATAAAAGCAAGCAATGAATTATTCTAATTGAAACCTTATTTTCTCTATTCAAATTTTGACAACAATAAAAATTTCAACATGAAGCTTGTGGCCTTGAAAGGAAAATCAAGATTATGATTTAAGATTGTAAACTTCTTATTGTTATGATTTATGGATAGCAACAGTGATTTAACACACTATATTATTTTACTAAGTATCTCAGATAGAGGATCCTATTTCTTTCAGTTTAAAAACTGCAGCTGGCACATTCAAGTAAATAGAATGGAAATATTTAGATTAATTTTTAGCAACATAACTTCTTTTTAAACTGCTGATTACCAAATAGCACTAAACAATAAAAAGAATATTGCTGTTGGCAATTCCAGTGTAAAATAGCCCTACATCAGGCAATCATTATACTGGTTTTATTTCTGGTTTCAAGGAATAATTCATATTACAGTCAAGTACACCAGTTGTCACAGGTACACTGCTGTTCTGAGAAACATCAATTGTTACTCATTCTGATCACGATACTGGATCTCATTTAACTGAGATAACGAATCAAGGCATTTTTAACTCAAGGTTAAGCAGCAATTTTCTCCTCTCTCACAGAATTCAGTAAGGTCAAGTCAACATTTGCATTGTGGCAAAAGGCATTCATTGTTTTGAACATCAGTATTTTTGTGCTAACACAGCTAAAATTTTCTTCAATTTGAGGAAAAAAATTCAAGTGATGCAATTCTTTGGGCAATTATGAAGGCAAGCCCACACCTTTTTTAAAACAGTCAGAAGGAAACACTGAGTCCCTCCATAGTCCTAATAAAAGTAGTTCAGGCACATCTGGGATCTCTATCTGGGGTAACCTCTTTTATTAGCACAAGAACTTGCTGCCAAGTTGGCAGAAAGAAGAATGCTATTCAAGAGGCTTACACTCAAATAAGAGCTGGTGCATAACATTTTGTCTGAAAAGATCCCTTGGGAAGGCTAATAGTTGAAAAAAAAAGCCTCAATGCCATCAGCATAGTCCAACAGCAATACCAGCTACAGAAGCTTTTACATTGTGGCAGTCAAGCAATCCAAATTATAACAGAACCTAGTTGCTATGCACATTTTAATATATTTAAGATTTAAGATTGTTCATACACCTCAGCTCAAAATTAAAAATGTCTTTCTTTTTCTTAAAGGAAACTTGCAAAAACTCACCTCATACTTTCTCAAAGTATTTAAAAATAACATTTTCTTAACCCAAACACTTTTCCTCAAGTTTCAAGATTTGGTGTCCTTGTAAACTCAAAAAAGTACCACAATTTCTAAAGCAGCCTTTGAATAATGCACTTTGGTCTCTTTCACCCTGCAAATGCTCAGCAATGTCCTACTTGCATGTGTGTAAGGTTCCCCACTAAATCATGCATGCAAAACTGTTTGTTGAGCTGGGGCTTTAATTCCAGAGTCACAGTGGATCTCAACAACATAGTGAAAATATTTATATAATTCTGTTTAACAGCTTACACATTGGCAACTTCTCAACTAAATTTAAATTATTCAATAAAAATACGTCTTTTATAGCAATAATGTAAGTAATGGCATAAGAAATGCAATAATCGCGTTGGCAATTTATGTTTTATCAGATGAAGGATAACTTCTTGCTAAAGAAGTTAAGTCAAAGAAGCTTTACATTTATTTCACATGTTTGTTTTAATATAGATAAGACTTTAGTGTTAAATGAGTCCATTTGTTACACTGAGTCACACAAATAACATATTCTTTCCTTTAGGGTTTTTGGATCCATTCCTTCCCTAGTAAATCTATTTTACAGCTTTAACAGCAATTCTAAAATACATGCCAATTATGTGCTTCAACCTAGATCTGCGAATTGGGTTCTTTGATTCAGAATTGCTTGCCTCAATAAAATCATGTGTAACTTTTTAATGAACTAACTAATTGATCACCAGCACTTGTTATAAGAAGCTCAGGGAAGAGCTGAAAAATATGTTTGTTTTCCTGGGAACAGCAGTGGCAGCCTCTATTAGTAGTCTTAATAACACAGAAGAGCTAAAGCATTCCCTTAAAAGAAAACCCCAACCTGGCCTGTTTTTAATGATTGTTTAGAGGAATGAACACAACTGTGGGATATGTAATGGCTTTCTCTGCTTCAAACCCGTTCCTTTCTAAAAGCACTATAAAACCACTGAATTTCATGCATTTTTGAAAGTTGGATGTCTGCCTTGTATCCTTTCAGCTTTTGCTAGACCAAAAAAGATAAATTCCCCTCTAAATACCATTGGAGCACTAACTTCTGATCTAATAATTTTGAAGTGTGATGGCAGGCAGCCCTCAGTGACATGCTGAACAGCCATATGTGCAGGAATGCTTTCCCAGGGCTGGGATGGACGACCTCCTACTCACTACCAGCATCCAAGAATTGTCAGAAGTCACTGGACACTCCAACACACTGTGTGTTTCCTGCAAGCTTTATCACTTTAAAAATGAGCATCAGGCTAACTTTCCTCCCCTGTCATTTTCCTGCTTCTTGGCTTTCTGGGCAGAATGCTGTGGTGCTGAGCACTCCCAGCGCTCACTGAGCTGGGGGAGGCACTTTGCAGCCCATGTTGCCTCTTCCAACCTGGGACCAGCCAAGGCATTTACTGCCTGCCCCCTTGGCCCCTTGCAGTTCCTACATCCGTCTCCTGTGCCATGAGGGACATCACATTTTCTTTTTCTGGCTTGCAGCAACAGTCCAAAGGGCTTGGTCTTCCATGTCTCCTTTGAAGGAACAGTACCTTTGCAGTAGCTACACGAGATACCAAAGTGCCCTGATAATGTTTAAGAAGAGAACATTGGGGTCCTTCCCTGTTCACTGCAGAAGACACATGTTTGGGATCTCTATAAAAAGTGGGAACCCTGTAAAACTATTTGAGGTTTTGGGGTCTGTTCAAAAGGCATTGAAAACTGATGATCTAAAACCAGGGAAATATTTTAATTTACCCACACTAATCAATGCTAAAAATTCTACTTGTGAAAAGAATAAACCTAAATTATTGTTCTTTTACAAGCATGAGAGAGAACATTTTTTTTTTATGGTTATAACAGTCCTTGATCAATAAGTCTCAATGGGCTCTGCCTGAAATTCCATAATGTAGAAGATGCTTCAGTTCTTTCAGCACTTCTCTGAACCACTTATCATTTAACAAGTGATCCATCATGCTGTGGAGCAATGACTCTACACAAACACATGCATCTGTTTCCAATGCCTAACTCACAGTCCTTGTTGGTTTTTTAATAGCCAGCATTTCATTCTGAGTTCAATAAACTCCTCAGTCCAGACCATGCTTTTCTGATCCTATTCCTATTGCAAAAGCCCTCTAGGTAATCTTTTCTAATAGAATCAATATCTATAGAAGAACAAATAGATGCATGTTCTTTATAAAAAAAGATTCTCTCACATCCCTCTATAATTTGCTAAATTTTTTGTTCATGTTTGCTGAATATCTCATCAAAGTTTTCTTGTGCACGGCTGCTACTACATTATCCAGATATTTAGTGTTTAAAGCCTGTTTACCACAACATTACCTAAAAATCCTCCATATTTTATTTACTGATCTGGGGTGGAGAAAGATTTCTAATTCATATTGACATTGTTTTAGCCATCTTAAAATCTAAAAGAAAGAAATCAGTATTTTCATATCTAGATTGAAGCACATAGTGAGATTTAAGACCCAGTTATGTAGGACAACCACAGTGTGATATGGAGCAGTCCAGACTTGTCAGATTCTTGCCACTGGGTTTGCAAAGACCCTTGTGCATAAATCCCAGAATTTCTTGCTGGTTTTATGCAGCACTGCTGACTAGTTTGTCAACCACAGAGTTCAGAGGGAAAGAAAAACACTGACTCATAGAACCAAGCTTTATACCAGGCTGCAGTGCTTGCCAAGGAGTGGCAGCCTTAGCTGTATTTTCCTTCTCTGCATATCTCAGTAGGATTTTATCATACGTTCTACTTGGTTTTGAATACAGCTCCTAACATTTCCATTCATGGCTGGGGTTTGTGCAGTACCAGAGCAAATAACCTTGGGAACTGACGTATATGGGTGCTATAAAGAAGATAATTACATGGCATAACAGCAAAACAAATTAAAATATCTGTGCAACTTGAATTTTAAAACAACTTTAAAATAAATGTACAGTCTTTGGAAAACTGAAAACGTGTACAGCTTTTTTGCACTTTCAGTAATTCCCATGATTCCAGACACTCCTAACTGTATTTACCACACCCTTATACATGTTGATAAAAGAATGTACAGTCTGAAGTTTTATATAAATATACATTATTTAACAGTTAACATACTTATAATAAAATAAAATAACTGCATTATATTTTTAAAATATTTTCATTTGTTAAGTTAAACATTTATTCAGGTGTTACTATGAGTGGTATCTACTGATGCTTAAATTTCATGCAAAACTTTGGACTGGAAAATGGACCTCAATAATATAATTTATTTCACTTTTTGGCTCAAGTTCTTTGAGTTGCTTATGTTACTTATAGGATAATAACTAAGTTGAGAGTACAATTCTGTCACTTATTTTAATAGTAAATCATAGGAGCTGTTAAAGAGCTGAATATTACTTTTCAAACAAAAAAAAAGCCTAATTATTTTAGGCAAAAGATAGAAGTTTTGCTACTGCAGAGGTTCATATTTTGAGTGTTCTAGTATTGCTATGATGATTATTTAACTGTGAAAAGCATATAAGAATATAATAAAGTAGTAACATAAAGAACAGGTAAAGACGAGAACTTATTCCAGTTATTCTCCATACTAGCAATAGATTTGTCTCAAATCTATGCCAGTTAGATTTAGTAGCTGAATTTTCTTAAAGTTCATATTTACCTTACAGAAATAAACCAAAATTATATATAGTGAAGCAATACTAAAAATTATTTCAAAATTCATCACAATTAATTTCATTTTGTTGGAATTAATGATGCTTGTTAAGTTTATTCACCCCATTGAATTTTGGAGGAATTTGTTGGGCTTTTTAACCAAAAATAAAAAAAAAAGGAATAGCTATAATGGAAATAATTGTAAAGATACCCTGGAAGGTTTCTCTGCAGAGTTGATTTTTATATCAGTTAGAACGTCAACTATCAGCTATGATGGTAAAATAAAAAACTACCAAAGAGAAACTGATGATTTCTACCATTTAGAAATGTGTTTATCAAGCATTTCATCTCACAAATGTGTCTATTCCACACCTGATCTCAGCCTTTTTGTAATCCAGATCTGTTCTGTCCTCTTGCTATCTGATTTGCACTTTTGTCTCTGAGAAAAATACCTCAGAAATTGCCATGAAAAATAGGTAGGGCAAAAGGAGGAACCACCACCAGCAGATGAGAAAGGAGCAAATGCCCAAGGTCTGAATAAGGGTATATTCATGGCAAAAGTTACAGCTAGATCAACAACAGGCTTGGCATTTTACAGCAGAATTTAGATGGAACACGTTGGCTGTTCTGATCAAACTGAACCCAGTAAGACCATCACCACCTGTGCCCTCCTTTTAGATTGGCTAAAAGCAATTCATATAAACCCTCACAAAATACTTGGTCTAAACTCTTTCACCCTGGATGATGAGAACTTACCATCCATAGCTTACTCTGAACTTACAATTTTTAACAAGTATTTTTCCTAAATGAAGCACATCATTAAATACAAAAACTGTGAAGTCTTAAACATGAAAAAACAGCTTCCTTCAGCCAGTTGTCTGAATGTGACTCTTACTCTTAGACCAGAGAAAAGTACACTAATCAGAAGAACAACTTGATCTTTCCTGTACTTCCTATTTCTTTTATAGATGACCTTCCCCCCACTCTTGCTTTTATATTCAGGCTAAGCAGCACATCATTCCATCAAAAATATCAGTGGGGAAGAGAGCACAGTACAGTAAATTTATTTTTATTTATTTAATTTTTTAGACACTAAAGCTGTATTTTTTAAAGATACTAATGAAGAACTCTTCTGATTTTTTTTCTCCTGTATTGATTCTTCCATTGTGTGCATGGGACAAACATGCAGTAGCTATAACATCAGAAGGAAATTTTTCTTTACATGTAGTTTTAAAAAATATTAATGAAAAAAATAACTTGACCATAAGCAGGTCACATTAATCCATTTAACTTTTTCATGCAGATCTACTGTTGTAATATTGCAGAAGAATAACAAAGAAAATGTAGTCATAGCACGTATGTATGAATAATTTCATGTTTTCCCAAGGAAGAAATTCAGCAGAAACTAAGTTCAAACAATAAATATTTTAATAATCTAATTCCATTAATGACTGTGTGTGTGGAGGGGGAGTTCTAAACAACAAAAACAAAAGTAGTGAAAACCAAAACCTTTTCATTCCACACTAAAAACCAGTCAGAGAAACCTCATGAATGTGTGAGTTCCATTTTATTCCATGGATGAAAATACTGAGAATACTTGAATTCCTGTTTTACAACAAAGTGGACATATGGATTGAGGCTCTAGGCTGGAGTCCTCCCCACCTATTACACATGCACAGCAAGAGCTGCCTGTCTTCCACCCCAGCCTCCAGGGCCTGGAATGCTCTTGTGTTTCCCAGGTCCCAGATACCACTGGCAGCTGTGGGGTTCTACAAGCTCTCCAAAAGTACCAGCCTTTCCTCATGGTTAAGGACTTGTAAATAATACATATTGTTATTATCCTTTAGAAATGTCTCCAGTGTTCTTCTGTGTGAAAAGCCCATCCACAAGTCCTGCCAGAGCAGGAACAGCTCCGGCTGGCCGCTCTGCCAGTGCTGTGGCTATGTACAAGGTACATTTCTGTCAGTGAAGCTTTGCTTTGGCTGCCTAGACACAAGTTCTGAGCATTAGATGACAGCAATGATCATAAAAGGGACAGCTATTTGAAAGATCATGCAGTATTTTGTGTGAAGGATTGTGCAGTACATGTGATCTTAACACAACAAGGTCAGCCAGGATGTGCTGACTGTAAAAGCAATAGGTAAATTTAAACACTACTTGTGTTTTCTGTCTGCATCTTCCTGCGTGTAAGGCACTTAGTTACACTGGTGAAAGAATGTGCAGAAACCAGGAATGGTAAAAAGAGCATTTTGTTTTTTACAGTGATGCTTTATTTCTGAAACCTTTGTAATATCTATTTCCTAAGTGAAAGCAACCCTCCCAAATCTATGGACGTTTTTGAGCCTTATCTAAGCTGGACAAATCATTCAAAATGGCACCACAAGGAATAATTTTGTATTGTCAGAGATGGTGGAGCTATTTGTGTGATTTTAAGTATGAACAGTCACTCATAGCCTAAGATATCAACAGAAGAAATCTGGTTTTCATTAGTTTTGAATAAAGTCTTATATGTTTTCCTTCAAAACAGCTTATAGAGAAACAAGGGACAAACTGATGAGGAATATAAATTAATGACTAGAAGACATTTCACAACAACTCATATATTATATGATAATTATATTAGGGCATGCAGTCTCATGTATGTATGCAGTCTCAGTTCAGGGAAAAATGAGAATGTGGTTTGGCTGATTTCAGTGTGAAACGTGTCTGCTAAAAAGTGTTCAATTTTTTTATCTCAGTTAAACTTCTATTACAAAAATGTATGTCCTCTCTTGACCTCTTGTTGGAAAGCAATTCTTGTGTCCTGTGACACTACTGTGATCTATGACCCTTTACTGAGCTTCTGCAAATTAGCATTGTTAAAGAACTGAAATGTAGTTATCAACACTTCACCTATCAGTTAAGTAATACCAGGTTAGAAGAGTAATTTTGCTGCCTTTAAATGGTAGGGGTATTCTCCATTACTCCAAAGAGATGCAAAGGCAAATCTCAACACAGCTTTGTAAACTCAAACACGTGTCTGATTACCCATAGAAAGGCTTCAAATGATCCCTCACTGGTCACTACTGGACAATACCTGAAATACAAACAGCAAGCCCTGCTCTAAAACCCTTCCAATTTCAGAAAATGTAGTAAAGATATTCATGCTACTGGAAAAAGTAATATTCTTCCTCTACAATTTTTGTAGAAAGGGCCAAGCACTTCTACACAGTTTTCTCAACAAAGCTTTGATCTCAGTGTCTGTTATGGAAATCTCACAGCACCTCTCCAGAGAAGGCAGAAGAATTTTTGCGGCTTTCTGGCATGAAGATGGAGGGGGAGGACTTTTAGGTTGGTTGTTCAACACTTTTCGGTATTCATTAACATTTTAACTCCTTTGATGAGATCAATCACCTCACAGCTGAATGTATTCTTAATTTTTTTCTTTTTTTTTGGTATTAAAATGATTTAGCACCAAAAATTTTCAAACCACAACAAAATCTACATTACACTTACTCCCTATGGCTAAAGTAAGAAAGATAACAAAAAATATCTTTTCTCCCAAAGGAAAGAAATGGCCAAACACAGAAATCCAAATTCATTTTTAGAGGAAAACAGCCAAAATGAAAGTGTGAGTTGCTGAAAGAAGTGTTAGTTTTGTGCTGGAAAATATTTGAAAGGGAAACAATTTCATTAATTTATTGTGGCTGAGATTTTTTAAATACTGGAAAGGATGCAACCAGACTAAATCTGCTGAAAAATACAGCTAAATATCCTGCACTTGAAAGCATTAACACACGTGCCCTTTCTCATTAACAGACAAACCACTTTAAATGACTAATAGCCAATTCACATAATAAGGACATTGCCTACTATGCATGTGCTGCTTCTACAAAAAGATTAATTTTTTCCTAATAAATTGTATGGCTAAGTGACAGAAAACATACAGACTTACATGAGCAAAACAAGGAAATTCTGAGTTAAAGACTGAAACTTAGCTCTTACCCACCCAACTGTGCCCCAATATTACAGCTTATGTGGAATTCATTATCGACCAGTGCTGAGTGATCTCAGCAATTCTTAACATACAGTAGGACAAGGCAAGTTAAGGATGAAATTTCCTCTGAAGTACTATGACTTTCACTGCTGGGGTGACTTATAGTAAAACTAGTGAAATACTGGAGCATGTGCATTCTGAAATTCAATTAATCAGAAATAGTACAATTCTATAAAAATCAAAACAAAAATGTATTCACTTAACACTAAGGCAAGTTTTCTGTGTGTTCAAATACTAAGGCAAATTTTCTGTGTGTTCAAATTGTAGCTTGCCAGTTCTTTTGGAGTCCACAGATACATAAAGACACATTTAAGAAATTTTGGTCTAACACTAAAATTTATCCTAGTAAGCAAGGAGAAACCTTTGACACCTATGAGTATACCCTATTAATTCACCATATGAAGATAAGAAAAAAAGAAAGGAAACGAGTTTTTGTATATTCAGTGTAGTGGAAAAACAGCAGTTATTTTCAGACTTCAGTAGGTTAATTTTTATTTTTCTAACTCATACTATTAACAGTTAACAACAAAAACTAATGCTAAACAAGACTCAGGAGAATCTAGAATGTAGGTTGCACACCCAGGTCAGAAGAATAAGTTTGATTATTCAAAGCTGTTGTTGAATCACAGTTGTTGCTACAAAACTGTCAGGATACTTTTTTTTTTGCAGAACCAAATAGCCCCACACATTGAGATTATTTTTCTTATTTTTAAATACACTTTTGAAACTACCAAAGTTCAGCATTGAGTACTTGACATCTCAGTTTTATACAATAGAAAATAATGCTGTAATGGAAATACTAGCAGGGTCTTGACAACAGCCGTGTAAGGCTGCACTTTTATATCACAACAAACTCTTCCAGCTGAAAAAACTCACTTATTGCCCAGGATGGTGTGGAAAAAAGATCGTTGTTGCTTCAGGAAAGACAGTTGCTTGAAAATTGGCATAAAGTGGTGAAAATTATAAAGGAGAATTACTTTTTTTCCCCTGAACTCAACCTAACTACTCCAGAAAGTAATGCACAAATCATTCATTATAATGAGTCATAACAATGATTTGTGATCTTCCAAGTTTTCATTTTACGCCCCTCTGTTTTTCCTTAAAGACAGGAGGATAGACAAAGACTGGAAACTTTGGGTCATATGGATCACGGCACCACTGCTATGTCTGGAATTTTCTTATAAATATCCTATTGCTCTGAGGTTCATAGGCCTGACTGAAACAGCAGGGACGATCTCATTTGTACTTTTATAGTTGTAGAGGGATTTGCAAGAGTTAACACAATTTTCCATAATATTTCTTACCGACTTCAGGAGTAAAGGGAGAGTTCCCTTTTTAATCAGTATCTGAAACATTGTTAAGTCTAAAGGGAAACAGGAATTCTTTCAGATTTAACAAGGCTTTTCCAAGTGCTGATAATTTTAAAGGTACAAAACAAGGCAACTTTTGAAAAAGAGAGGATTTCAGTGAAGCGTCTGTGGGCAGCAATCAGTGCAGTAGTCTGGAGGGTACACTTTTCAGCAGATTTTACTGCTTTCTTGCAGCCTTCTGCCTTTTAAAGATTAAAAGATTTTTCAAAAAAGAAATGGTATATTATTCCTTTTGAGTTCATGAAAAT
This sequence comes from Agelaius phoeniceus, assembly GCF_051311805.1. Classification (NCBI taxonomy): domain Eukaryota; kingdom Metazoa; phylum Chordata; class Aves; order Passeriformes; family Icteridae; genus Agelaius; species Agelaius phoeniceus. The sequence goes on from NC_135270.1 coordinate 39,690,222, forward strand.
ATTCAAATCAAGAAAGTATTGTCAGGTTCTGTTTCAGTGAGGTCTATGTCAGAAAACAAACTATTTCACTAACCACCAGTGGGAAGCTAGAAAAGCGCCTTCATTTTGTATAGTCACAGAAGTCTTTAAAGGCTTTCTTCTCACATTCTTCTCCAGGCAGACAGGCCTGGCAAACTATGCTAACATGGCTGATCTGACTCAGATATTGAGCTTGAGGACTGAAAAACAGAAAGAAGAAAAGGCAGTTCTGATGTTGTCCATGCAGTATTTCTCAGGGACTACTGTTCTGTTTCCTTACCACATTCAGTACCTCTTCCATGTACACATTTAGTCAAGTCTCCATAATGCTACATGGATTCAGAGATAGAACTAATAGAATTATTGAATTGTTGAATGCCCACTGATAAATAAAATAGGATTGTTGAAAACTGACTGCTGGAAAAAAGTGGGTCTGCACGCTTATACAGAATTAATAGGTAATTACTTTATATATATTTTTATATATAAAATGAATAGGATGAAGATCTTGCTGGCAAATTTCTCTGTCTTGTCTAATGCAAACTAAGAGTGCAATAAGTAAAAGCGTAAGTGTTCGACATGTAGCCATACCCCCTCCTATCCTCTTTTTCTTAGCCCATATGCTAATGGGAAGGCAACTCTCTGAAAGAACAGCATAATTTATCCTTTTCCTAAGTTATGCTATGATGCTTTCAAAGAACCAGCTGTATAGAGGTTTGCTATGTGGTATGATACTAGCAATAGCTTCAGCTGCTTCATTTTGGGTATAATCTTTGTGCAATGTATGTGTCTGTGCACATAAATAGGGATCCAAGTATTTGTAAGAATCAACCTTCCCTGCTATGGAGTCTGAAAGGTGCCCAGTCTGAAGCATGAGAAGGGCCTACTGTACCTAAATTTTGCAGAGTACATTGGAATTATCCTTGTTAAAAATCTAAAGTTTGATCCACTTGTGGCCTGAACCCATTCCAAGAATAAAGCTGACCTTAAAGGTCTGCAGAAAAGTATCTCCAGTTTTATTACGTGCAGGGGACAGATTTTAGCCTTCTTTTTCAAGACTCTCTTGAAAATGCAGACAGCCATCCTGCCTAACAGCTAAGAGATGTATCACCTGCCAATTTATTAGAGGTCATTTATTAGAGGTCACAAGATGCCAGCTTGCCATTGGAACTGGCAGCAGAAACCACAGCCTCAGAACTGACAAACATTGCTGCTTTTGTTGCAGGTTTTCCCCTATGAGCCTGTGGTCTGGGAAAAGGGCAAATAGTGAAAGTCAATCACAGGGGATGAGTGATGGATATATAGGGAGTGAGCAAAATGATGAAAATAGGCAGGATAGAAAAGAGTGTGGTACTGAAGAAACATGATATATTGAGCAGATGGAAAACCTTGAGGCAGATACTGGTCAAAACATGAACAATGTATCACTGCATCTGTTCCTTCCATCTCTAAAGCACATCAAGAAACACTGTAATTCTGCAAATTTCCCTTCTCTCTCTACTACTGCATTCAATGGATAGTATAAATGTGACATAAATGATATCTGAATTAATATATGGTATTCATTTACTGTACCATACTGTATCAAATTATAATTCTTAAATTCATCAGCTCCCATTGACAATAAAGGCCACTTAAAAATATATAAGAGAAAGATATGTTAACTTTAAATGAGGTACTTCCGTAGGACTTTCTAGCAAAAGGATATATAGTTTTCAGAGGTTTCCTAGACTTACACATAATATCAAGTGGCATCTCTAACATGTCTAAAGTCCTGTTTTGGTGCAATGATATTCCTCTGCTCACTGTTCTGTTTACTTTCTGTTTATACTCCAGTAATTGCTGTTTTCCTTCTCACCACTAGAGTATATGTGTGCACAAAAATAGCTTTTCTAAAATACACAGAGAAAATACAGTGTGACTTAAGAATTAATTTTCTTTTAAGGAATATGTGCAGAGAGAATGGTTCCATGTCTACATCACTGCTATAATTTATGTCAGAAGAATAATGTATTTCCAGATCTGTGTACTATGAAACACTTGACTTGTTTAATTTTTTGTCTCTTGGTTTCTGTCCAAAGGTCTATGATTGTATGAAGTTTCAATTAATATATGGAAGAAGCTTTTTAACATAGATGATATGGCCAATTGCAAACATTTATTAAATATGAATTCCTGCTGTCAGAAGTGGAAGAATTCTCAAAGTGAGCACCAAACCTCAGCCTTCAGGAGTAAAGAGCAGCAATGAGTAGCTCAGGAGTAGATGAATAGCTTTGAGTAGCCACAGGAGTAGATAAGTGCTATGAGTGAGGAATGATATTCTTACAATGCTGAAGAGAGTCTGAGTCAACCAATAGTAAATCACTTTCAATTCTTCTCTCCTCAGAAAGAGCTTAGCATACAATGAAACAGAAATCTCTTTTTGAAAATACCCAGCTGATTTACATGGCATTTACACAGTTGATTCAAGAAGTACTTTCTAAAATGACTAAAAATTCATTTATTTAGCCAAAAGAAGCCCTCATTAGATTTCTAATAAGCTTTACAACAGAAGCCAGGGTAAGAAAACTCCCACCACGTTATTTCATAGATAAAACTGGAAACTCTAGGAAATGCAGATATGATAATTTGAATGGTTTTATCCATGTATACCCACACATATACCCTTGTCTTCCCTGTAATTGCAAGGAATAGAATTTTCTGTATTATGAAAGAAAAGTTTTCAGGAAGAAAAAAAATAGACATATCGCTAATCCTTCGAATTCCTTATTATGCTTGATCTATGCTTTCATCTTAGTTAACTACATGTAAATCAACAGATTGACAAGTGCCACAGAGTTTAGATACTAATTTAACACCTCTGCATAAAGTTAGAGAGGAGATTTATAAAATCAGTTTGAATTTATTATTTCTAGAAAGAGTAGACAAAAGTCTTTGAGGATTAATTTCATGCTGTGGGTTAAATTTCACTCTCACGATAGGCCAACTGTTGCCTGGGGCACTACAGATAATGAACCTGACAAGGGATTAGCAAGGAAATACTTGTGTTATTATAAATCGTGTACACTTCCCTTTCTAACCAACTTCATCCTTCATGACATTAACAAATTACACTCTTTGTCCATGTTTCAATATAACACAAAGCTATGAATGATCCTGAACCAAAAGTACATTAGATAAGGTCTTCTCAAGGCATAAATAGCTACTAAAGTTTGGTTGAAAGATCCAGACCTCCTGAAGTGAGAACCTAAGACATTTTATGTCAGATATCTCCAAGACCCAGAGAAACATTTGTACATAAAATCTGATTTAAGAGTATCAGTTGATGCAGTCTAAAATAGTTTATAGACAAATGTGAACAATGGAATTAAATGTAACACACAGTCAGAGGAAATTTAGAGAGTGTTAATCTACCAGAAAGTCTAAAACAAGCAAAAATGTTAATCACTTGGCTTCACTGTAAACACTGGATTTACTAAAGACCTCAAAGACAATATATTATGTGTAAATTAGACTAGAAGTTCCAGTAATGATTTTGTGCCCAAAGCCAGTAAAGAGTATCTATGATGTAAATATAGATTTTTTTATTTGATCCTTTCATCCTTTATTTTCTTGAAAAGCTTCAAACTTTTACATGTAAAAAACAGCTTAATTTCTAGACAATCCATGCTGAGCTGTGCTGCCATGCAATGGTAGTGAAATTGCATAAAGGTTAAAGTGGAAATCTGACATCACAAACTGGACCCTTTATTTATACATTACCATACAAACAGAAAGGCAAGAAGGGACTCCAAGCTCTGAACTTTCTTCTGCTGACCCAAACCAGCTTAGAATGGCGTTCCTTGAATTTTAGAGATGATAGTATTACTGCTAATGCCTTCTGAAGGGAAAAAGAATCCTAGAAATCGTTCTTGTAACATACCCCTCTGCACCTTTCAAAGCAATCAAGTGCAACCAAAAAAAGCAATTTTTTTGTATCCTATTACTCTCCCATCTCCTTTGAAGCCAAAGCCTTTTCAAGACAAACCATCTCCAGGTTACAGCACCACATAATTTCTAATCACCACATGGTAATCATCCATGCTAAAATACTCAGAGATTAATTAGTGCTGGATTGCAAAAGGCATGGACAATTTTTTATTTTATTCTTCTTGTCAAAACAGCCTGGGCACAAGCCCTCACTAATGCTCCCTTAAACTCTCTGAGAGAACATGACCTGAAGAGGTTGCTCCTGGACCCCAAAGGGGAGAGCTAATGATGCTGGAAAAGTATCCAGTTTTTTCTCTTTGCTCCTATATCTGCAAGCCAGGGAGCTCTGCTGTCCCTTGCTGTAGTTACAGAATGTCACCATGAGTCACACTGAGCTGTGCCAGATGACTCAGACCTACTGCATGGCTCCTATTGTTCTTGTAAGACCAAAACAGAGAAAGAGGAATTTCACTCTGTGCTCTTGCAATATAACAGTCTCAGTACTGCATACAGCAGGCAAGAGCAGTATTTGCTGCACTTCCCTCTTAGCTTTCTAAATGGAGAGGGAAAAATATAGTTGCATTAGGATGCTGATATTATAGGCTAATAACATTTAATATTTGAGACTTTGCCATTCTGACTCCTCAGCATCATATAACTTTGTCTCTTAACTTACCCATACAGCTGAACAGCTCTGCATCCAACCATCTCCATCCTCTGAGACCAGACCTTTGGCCAAAGTTATTATAAAGGAAGGACAAATCCTATTAAAATGACAACTGGGCATGCCCTTATACTAACTGAGTCCTATGAGCCCTCCACACTTTTCCAGAACTGAAGGTGCTGAAGACAAGGCTATTCAGATTCAGGTGGGCTTTGTACTGGGAAGACAGTCAGGCATTGCCAACATCTTATATTTTCCACTTGGAATGTAATTTGGTGGTGGCTGCTCTCATGAGAGAACCAACTTAAGGCCACTGCTTGTTGCCAGACTCTGTTTTGCTGATGCAAATATCTACAAGGCTGTGGAATAGAGAAAAAAACAAACAGTCCCCACCCCTATGCCAAATTTTTACTATTAACCAAGATTACTTCCTTTTTCAGTAATTCAGGACTGCTCTTGAGTGGATTCACCACAGCTTTGATTTAAACAATTGCCTTCATCTTCCTGATGCAGTTTGTTCTGTTTTCTACCATAGGACCTCCTAAATACCATATTTAGCATTATATGCATGAGGCATATCATGACATGGTATGTGTGTCCCTGTCTCAGCAAGAATTAAGCTTACAGCAGAAAGTGGTGCCTTCATCAAAAGGAGTTAAAAGGAAAGAGAGCAAGTAAAGAACTGCGGGCAAGTGAAGCGGAAATTAACTGGAGAGGAAGAATTTGGGACAGGTTATTAGAAAGGATAAAGAAGAGACACAGAAGGAACAGATTTGGTGGAAAAGAGCAGCCACTAGTGTAAGGTGAACTGAAAAAAAGAGATTTTCAGACCTAGAAAGTTAAAAGAACATTAAGAAGAAATCACAGCTTGGAAAGAGACATAAATAAAATGTGGCCACAGAATCTGCAATGATTTATGCACATGCTTCATGATCCATACTTTAACAAAATCCTTTTAATAATTTTCAGAGAGTAATTGCTTAATGAAAATCATATTCTCTGCCTCTCTGTCATTTGTTTTTGGAACTGGCAGGTTCATTCTGTGAAACTTCTTAGAGAAAACTTTCAACATGAGACCTTCCCAAAAGACACAACTCTTAAGGTAGATATATAGAAACAAAAATGTGCAACAAGAAGTTTATTTTTTAAGATTCCTTCCTCATTAAGTCCAAGGAAACATAATAGTCTACAAATGAATCAGGCTGCATCAGGAACAAGGGATGCTGAAGATGGTGTCTAACATGCAGAAGAAGTTAAATGTGGCCCATGTTACTGAAGAGACATTATTAGGGATTGTGCAACTTACAGTTTCCTGAAAGTTAATGGCTTTAAATTCAGACATATTAAATTCATATAGGAGGCAATAAAAGTGTATATAACTCAGTTGGCCATTAATTGAATAAAAAATCTAAGGTCAGCCTAAAACAATTTTATGCTACACTTCTAACCATAGAATTGTGCACACTCTACTTTGCATTAAACAATTTATGTTCACATCTGTCACATATTACTTGTTGCCTCTTTTCCCCTTTCCCTGAGGGGAGCTTCTTGTTCTGACAGCAGCTTGTTGTCTGTACTTCTGTCTAGCTCTTGATTTATAAAGGAATAAGCACAAAAAATACAGTAAATTTATTTCTAATTTTGATATTTCACTTTTATTGACTTGCCTATGGAGGAAGATGTTAAAGAAAGTCCTATTAACAAATGGAGTAAGAGAAAAAAGAGATATACCTGGTTACTAACCATCACCTGATTTTAAGACCCTGGTTTTCCTAAAGAAAAATATAATTGGATGTGATGGATAAGAACTGTCATTATCTTCCTTATAAGAGATCTGCCACTAATTACCAGCTGGCCAAACTGATATGCTGAACCAATTTCTGACTTTTAAAGACTGAGAAGTTTCTATTAATTCATAGGACATACAGAGGAGTTCAGTAGGAAAATGTTTTTTAATGGACAGTCAGGCGACAGACTCACATTAGGAGATGAATCTTTGATGATTGATACTTTCATCCACTCTAGCAGGCACTAAAATGCAACAGACACATTTAAACTCTAAACAATGTTACAATCTTATGTAAACACCAATACCAGTACCTAATTAAACAGGACTAGACTGAGCATGTTAATTGCAAATAATGAAAATGAAATACTCAATCCTATGTGCCAGGTGGTAATAATAATTTACCTTGTGAACTTTTTTTGTGTCATATTTTTTCAAATTCACAGCTAGCTTGAACTTTGAAAAAAGAAGAGCTAGGCATTGCTTGACAAGCTGAATTAATGTGTCTATCAGCATTTAAACCCTTGCTACACTGTGACAGCTCTCCAGTAAGTAAACTGCCTCTGAGACTAATGTGTCTTCACTTACTACTTCACTCCTCTATGGCTAAGCTCTGAAGTGCCAGGGGATACAAATGATCTTGTCTTCAAAATAATTTAAGGCCTGCTGTAATACAGAATGGAAAACACAGAGAGCAAGGTCTTGTCAAAATGCAAAATCAACAGAGAGTGTCAGGAGGCAGAGTTTTCTGTCTGTAATGTGATCCTTCCACACACCATAATCTCCATTTTATTTTGCCTAATGAGGCAGGAGTTAAAGCAGTTGACCTGATCAAACTCAGATGGCAGCCCTAAAGGATGAGCCCCCTGCTGCACTTGTGTCCCGACACCCTTTGTTACCTCCAAGTGAGCTGAGACCAGGCTGTGAACCATGTAAATAGGAGGCTTCCAGGTTAATGAAAAGCTGCAACACCCTTCTAAATCAGGACAGAAGGTTATGCTTTTCTAATCCAAAGAAAGTTTCATGAACCTCAGTAATAAAGTTTAATGAATGTTGGTCATTTTGAACCTTACAAATAGAGACTGGACAAAAGGTAATATTGTCCTTTAAAAAATTCTTTATTCTGTACGCACAGGTCAGCACATATGATTAGAATAACATGAATTTGTTTTCTTATGACAAATTCAAATATATCAATTAAAAAGGGATGTCTTGGGAAAAGGTAGTTAATAGTTTTTATGAACTGATGTTTTTATTAGGTGATGGCATGTTTGCTGTTTCATTTCATTACTTATCTGCCAAGGAGTTTCTTTCAACACCAAATCAGAATCTACATGCTACAATCATGCAACACATTCAACTTCAGTCCGTTTGCTCCAGCTGCTGACACAGATAAATCTTTAGCAGTGAGCAAAACATAAAAATTGTCTACATTATCTTTCAGCATGTAACATAATTTGCAGTCTTTTACACAAAGGAAATAAAAATTGGAATCACCAAGTATGCTCCTACATGTCACTTGAAACATGAGCCTGTGTTGGATACTGTGCCTATGGTGTCTGCAGAGAGGTACAGAGCCAAGGAGTATTAATTTGGATTTAGTGATTGTATAGGTTTGAGTGTGATGGATGGGGGGTTACATCTGCTCTGAAAAGTTCACATAGATTAAGAAAGTGGATAGGATATACACAAAAGCACCTCAGTGTGACTCAGGTGCTCCATTAATAAGTTTGAATACATTTCTGGATGCCTGAATTTTTACTAACATTCATTCTGTATGATAAAAACTTTCATACTAACACAGAGGAAACACAGTAAATTGAACAAGCAAGACACTGATATCTGCATAGTCAAAAAAATACCAGTATGATTTATGCTTGGCTTGTGCATTTATATTGTTTTAATTCTACTGAAAGTGTATACTATTTCATCTGCCTTAAAGAAAAGTGTGAATGATTTCACATTTGTTTTGTTTTAGGTTTATCTCCTGTGCATTTATTAATTTGTTACTTAGTCCATATTACAATTTTGTGTTCAGATTTCACTGGGCTATTTTTAGCCCCCTTTTCCTTTCCTCAATGAGGCACTTATGACACCACTTTTCATACATTCCAGTAATCAATTTCAAAGCCATTCATCAGGATTTCAGAAGCCACTCGAAAAATTAGATACATATGCTCAGTGTAAATGGGAATGCAGTGATTTATGACACAGGTCATTTGGAAAACCCATGAGTTCTTCTCCAGTGACATGCCAGAAATCACAACTATTACTGGAGGGCTGTGATCTGTTTATTATACAGCTTATGGGAGGTGTGCCATGTCTAATTCATTTTTAATGTGTTACATTTTTTCTGGTTGGTTTCTGAAAACAAGATTTACAGTTGTTTAGAATTTGACAAGTATAGTAAACTGCTGGTTTAGTTAATACATATTAAAATGGATTGATTAAACTATCAGCCTGTTTGCACTCAGTGTTCAAGCTATGAAGGCAGCACTGTTTTAATTGCAACTAGAGCAGTCAGCAGTTCTGTAAATCATGTGCTATGCATCCCAAAACAGGGATGAAAAAACTATGGGTGCTTAATCTAACTGGCAGGAAAGAAATTAAATTCCTGGTTTCTATTCAGCTTACAAAAGGTGGGTATCACAATTAAAAAAAAAAAAGGGTATTTCCAGAATCCCATTATCTCATTTACCTGCTCAAGGAAGGGATGAGTGTGTTCCTGAATCATCCAGCTCACAAATCTTTGTCATTGCATCTGCTGGTAAGGTACTTAAAATGAGAGTGACGAAGCAGTTCTGTCACACACAGCACAAATCAAATGAGGATTTTTCATGGTGCTCACAATGGCAAAACAGTCAGTGAAGTTTTTTACTGCTTTGGTATTGGCACATTTCTAACCTCTAGTTAAGGATAAACTTATAGAAAGTGTAAACTAAGTACTTTCTTGTATGGATGCAGACATGGCTTTATCAATAGCATAAGAGGGTTGTAGTCCTCAGTGCTACTTCCCACAGCATACAACTCTGTTTGCATGACACAGCAGCATTTCTGCAGAGATGCACCCCAGGTGTTCAGGCAGAGGGCATCAGAGACCATTGCCCCCCTGAATGTGCACATTAACTTGTGCCCTGCCAGACTTTCTGAGAGAGACACCTCAGTGGTACTGAAGGGCTCTGCCTTGGCTGAGTCAGGATCTGTCCTAAACCTAGCAGTCATGTACAGCCTGCTGGAATTAGATATGCACTAAAGCAGAGCTCTTGCATACATTTTAAATACTTAAGTATTATTCATCTTATTTACCTTCAGTTATCTTTTATTCAAGTGCTGAATTGAAGTCAGGCTTAAATTTGGGCTCCCTGCAGAATCAGTACAGAGACATGCCTTGCCAAAGTCCAACTCATCCCACATCCCCAAGATGGGTATCAAGGACTGATGGAATTACCTGTCCTGCATGTGGTACAACTTTACACCAGTACAGTGAAACACTGAAATGGGTTCACCTGTATCATGACCATTTCTGCAATGCCAATCCACTTGTTCCTTCTCTGCCTTTCTCTCAAAAGACCCCAAAGTGCAGCAGAATACGATACACAATACTAAAGTAATATTTAAAATTCATATTAAAATGTTCAGGTACTGTAACACTGTATCTTTCACATGTAATGTATAGACCTAATTAAAGACTTAATTAAATGCAAGGAAAAATATTTTAAAGTAACTTCATGAGAAAGTGCAAGCCACTACGTAGTGAACACAAATTACTTATTATTTGTTCTTGATCTAAAGAGACCACAACTTTGCAATACATTTTGGATTGAAGGTCAGAAAATTTAGTTCTATATGCAGAACACAATTTTTAAAAAAGAGTATTTTTTACTTCAGGCTCTTTGTTTAATTTCTTGGTAGTTATTTTGGTTTGTTTTTTGGGTCAGATGTTTGGGGTTTTGTTGTTTGTTTTTTTTTTTTTTTTTAATTTTAGTTTGACACAATAGGATTTATCACCTGGAAAGAGAAAGAGAAACCTGGTATTAGATTTTACACAAATGGCAAGACTTTATTTGCTAGCACATCAGACCAGAGAAAAGTAAAGTGCAGGGACTGTGAAACGTGAGCCAGGATTTAAACTGCTAGGTTTTCCGAAGATACTTACTTTAATTACTTTTTTATCTGTGAAATAAAGTCAGGGCTAGTATCTTTGAGCAGAAGACTTTATTTGGTTTAACCCCAGGCAGCAACCAAACCCCACACAGCCACTTTCCCACCAGTGGGATCAGGGAGAGAGTCAGAGGGATAAAAGCATGAAAATTCATGGGTTGAGACACAGACGGTTGAACAGGGAAAGCAAAAGCCACACGCACAAGCAAAGCAAAACAAGGAATTGATTCAGTGCTTCCCATGGCAGGCAGGTGCTCAGCCATCTCCAGGAGAGCATGGCATCATCACACATAACAGTATCTTGGGAAGAGAAACATCACCACTCCAAACAACTTCCCTTTTCCCCATCACTTTAGATACTGAGTATGGCCTAGAATACCCCTTTGGTCAGCTGGAGTCACCTCCCCTGGCTCTGTGTCCTCCCAGCCTCCCATGACCCCCAAGCATCCTTGTCAGCATGGCAGTAAAAGAAGCAGAAAAGGCCTCGATTCTGTGCAAGAACTGCCCAGCAATAACAAAAACATCTCTGTATTAGGTGTTTTCTCTGTATTCAGCACAAATGCAGAACACAGCCCCATACCAGCCATTGTGAAGAAAATTACCCCAGCCAAAACCAGCCCAATTGGTGTTACAAGCATATTTTCAAATCTTGTCTCCCACAGTCAACAAGTTTGAATCATGTAAACACAACTATATTGAGACTTAAAGCTACTGTTTTAAAATATTAACTCTGCTGTCAAGGCCCTTCAGAAGGCTTGGATTTGCATGCAAATCAAAGAAACAGCAGAAGTCAGTAGATTCCTAGAGACAGAACCATTTCTAAACTAGTCATGAGAAGATTTAGAGCACATAAGCTCCTGCAACAATGACAACCACAACCACAGCATGCACTCTACACCATATGATGTGTCATGTACACTGCACAGATCTACCACCTCTGTTTCAGTTATATCCCTCTAATCTGGGGGGATTGATTTTTTTTTTCCCCCAATATTTCTGGCTATATCACCCACTATATGATTCTGATAGAATGGACTAGGGATGGACTTTTAAAAGAAAAGCTCCTAAAAGTAGCTCAGGAACCTTGTGGGAGTATTGCCCATAATTGGATTTGATTTTAAGATGCTTCCTCTTCTGGTTTTAGTTAAGCTTAGCTAGCTGTATTAGAAAGAGTGATTCAGAAAACAGGTACTTGCATCTTAATCAAAAAAATAAAAATTCACTTCAGAAAGGGCATTTACCCACAACTGCCATACACATGCCTTTTTAGCACAGCTGATTTTAGCTCTTTCAGTGGTTTCCTTGAAGATTTAAACCATTTCAATATTTCTTCCATAAAGTTAACTGGCAGTGTTTCACAAAAAATTAGGGAAGGAAGAACAGAATAATCCTATAGTTGTACATATATCTAGAAATTTATGACAGAATAAAACCTTGATAACAACTGAAAGCATACTAAAGGTATGTGTAACAACGTCAAGGATAAACATCAGAAGTAGCAGACCCTTGTTTAAAACATACCACAGGAAATATATCCAGCAGTTGGAATTTATGAACATTGAGTGTTTATTTAAAACATTAACCTGGCTTAGGCTATTGTGAAGTGACCAAAAGCAATATAGCTTTCTCCATTTGCAGAAAGACTACAGGAGAAAGGAATAAAATTAATTACCCATTTTCAAATTTTCCCCAAACTCTATGATTAATGTATTTCAAAATTGTGAATTGACAAAATAATTTCGTCGTTTCATTACTTTGATTTTCTATTCCTTATCTAAAATATATCCTACACATTCTCTGAGTACACTATTTTCTGCATGTCTATCCAAAGCACATGCCTTATAGTGGGAAGGAAAATCCAAAATAACCAGTTCTACACATGAATGACAAGAAGATAAAGTATCTACAAAATTTACACTACTGATATTTGTCTGTTCTTACAGTTCTGGAAACAACTCCAAACCACTGGGGAAGAAAGTGCCAGTGATGAACACTATATGCAAGTCTAAAATGTAAGATGGGTGGAACTCTTTGTTTTTCACCATGATCTAAGAAAAAGGAAAAATGCTGTTGTTGGGATAAACACTGATCATCACTGATCATGAGGTATCCCAAGTTAAAGGCATATGGACATGCTGCCCTGAGAACTATGAAAGTGTGTCAGACTTTGTCTTGAGAATATACCACAAGCAATGAAAGAGCTCTAGTGCAGTAATTGTGTCTTCACAGATTCATGCAGAAGCTCTTGATCCTTGGATGGCACAGTGAAGGTTTGAACAGAAATATTGGAGGAGATTCTTCTTTTGACACTTGTTAAGCAATGAAAAGGGATATGAAAGGGTGTGAAAAGCAGGTCTCTGCTGTTTGAAGGGAGTAGAGGGGACGCTGAAACACACCAAGGCTATAGGCAATGTCTGCAGTTACCAGGCTAGATTTAGCGCCCCAAGGGGCAATGGTAACTTTTGAAGGAGAAAACCAATTCAGATTTCTTTTTTCATACAGTTCAACTAAAATGAGTTCCAGCTAAAAGACGCAAGGATGCTACTTTGGAATTA